>NC_085927.1:63551053-65041053 GCF_029289425.2 Pan paniscus
CATGTTTATACAGATAGCCGTGTAGATATTTCCATTATTATAGAGATAGCGGTTTTGATATTTCATATTTATACAGATAGCGGTGTAGAGATTTCCATGTTTATACAGATTGTGGTGTAGATATTTCCATGTTTATAGAGATAGCGGTGTAGATATTTCCACGTTTATACAGATGGCGGTGTAGATATTTCCATTTTTCTACAAATGGCAGTGTAGATATTTCCATGTTTATAGAGATGGCGCTGTAGATATTTCCATGTTTATATAGATGGCAATGAAGATATTTTCTTGTTTATGTAGATGGCGTTGTAGATATCTCCATGTTTAAAGAGATGGCGGTGTATATATTTCCATGTTGATGGAGATAGCGGTGTAGATATTTCCATGTTTATAGAGATAGCGGTTTAGTTATTTCCATGTTTATAGAGATAGCGGTGTAGATATTTCCATATTTCAACAGATGACTGTGTAGATATTTCCATGTTTCTACAGATGACAGTGTAGATATTTCCATGTTTATAGAGAGAGCGGTGTAGATATTTTCATGTTTATACAGATTGCGGTGGAGATATGTCCATGTTTATACAGGTAGCAATGGAGATATTTCCATGTTAATACACATAGCGGTGTAGATATTTCCATGTTTATACAGATAGCGGTGTAGATATTTCCATGTTTATACAGATGGCTGTGCCGATATTTCCATGTTTATACAGAGTACTCTGTAAATATTTCCATGTTTATATAGATGACAGTGTAGATATTTCCAGGTTTATGCAGATGACTGTGTAGATATTTCCATGTAAATACAGATGGCGGTGTAGATATTTCCATGTTTATAGAGATAGTGGTGTAGATATTTCCATGTTTATTGAGATAGCGGTGTAAATATTTCCATATTTATACAGATAGTGGTGTAGATATTTCCATGTTTTTACAGATAGCAGTGTAGATATTTCCATGTATATACAGATGGCTTTGTAGATATTTCCATGTTTATACCGATGGCTGTGTAGTTATTTCCATGTTTATACAGATGACTTTTTAGGTATTTCCATGTTTATACAGATGGCTTTGTAGGTATTTCCATGGTTATAGATATAGCTGTGAAGATATTGCAATGTTTATACAGATAGCGGTGTAGATAGTTCCATGTTTATAGAGACAGCAGTGGAGATATATCCATGTTTATACACGTAGCGGTGTACATATTTCCATGTTTTTAGAGACAGCGGTGTAGGTATTTCCATGTTTATACAGATAGCGGTGCAGATATTTCCATGTTTATACAGATGCCTATGCAGATATTTCAATATTTATACAGAGGTCTCTGTAGATATTTCCATGTTTATACAGATGGCAGTGTAGATATTTCCATGTTCCTACACATGACTGTGTAGGTATTTCCATGTTTATACAGATGGCTTTGTAGATATTTCCATGTTTATAGAGATAGCGGTGCAGATATTTCCATGTTTATACAGATAGCGGTGTAAATATTTCCATGTTTATAGAGATCGTGGTGTAGATATTTCCATGTTTATACAGATACCGGTGTAGATATTTCCATGTTTATACAGACAGCAGTGTAGATATTTCCATGTTTATTGAGATAGCGGTGTAGGTATTTCCATGTTTGTACAGATGGCGGTGTTGATGTTTCCATCTATACACAGATTGCCGTGTAGGTATTTCCATGCGTATACAGATGGCATTGTAGATATTTCCATGTTTATACACATGGTGGTGTAGATATTTTCATGTTTATACAGATGACTGTATAGGTATTTCCATGTTTTTACAGATGGCATTGTAGATATTTCCATGTTTATAGAGATAGCGGTGTAGATATTTCCATATTTATACAGATAACGGTGTAGATATTTCCATGTTTATACAGATAGCAGTGTAAATATTTCCATGTTTATACAGATCACGGTGTAGTTATTTCCATGTTTATAGAGATAGCGGTGTAGATATTTCCATGTACATACACATGGCTGTGTAGATATTTCCATGTTTATACAGATGGCGGTGTAGATATTTCCACATTTATACAGATAACTTTGTAAGTTTTTCCATGTTTGTACAGATGGCGGTGTAGATGTTTCGATGTTTATAGAGATAGCAGTGGAGATATTTCCATGTTTATACAGATAGCGGTGTAGATATTTCCATGTTTATACCGATCACAGTGTAGATATTTCCATGCTTATAGAGATGGTGGTGTAGATATTTCCATGTTCATAGAGATAGAGGTGTTGATTTTTCCATGTTTATAGAGATAGCGGTGTGGATATTTCTTTTTTTTATACAGATAGGTGTGTAGATATTTCCATGTTTATAGAGATGGCGGTGTAGATATTTCCATGTTTATACAGATCACGGTGTAGATATTTCCATGTTTATACAGATGGCGGTGTAGATATTTCCATGTTTATACATATCGCGGTGTAGATATTTCCATGTTTATACAAATCGCGGTGTAGATATTTCCATATTTATACAGGTAGCGGTGTAGATATTTCCATGTTTTTAGAGATATCGGTGTAGATATTTCCATGTTTACACAGATTGCGGTGTAGATATTTCCATCTTTCTACAGATGGCATTGTAGATAATTCCATGTTTCTACAGATGGCTGTGTAGATATTTCCATGTTTATATAGATGGTGGTGTAGATATTACCATGTTTATACAGATAGCGGTGTAGTTATTTCCAGGTTTATACAGATTGCAGTGAAGGTATTTCCAGGTTTATTCAGATCACGGTGTAGATATTTCCACGTTTATACAGATCGCAGTGAAGATATTTCCATGTTTATACAGATAGCAGTGTAGATATTCCATGTTTAGACAGATAGCAGTGTAGATATTTCCATGTTTATACTGATGGCGGTGTAGATATTTCCACGTTTATAGAGATGGCGGTGTATATATTTCCATGTTCATAGAGATAGCGGTGTAGATATATCCACGTTCATAGAGATAGCAGTGAGGATATTTCCATGTTTATACAGATAGCCGTGTAGATATTTCCATTATTATAGAGATAGCGGTTTTGATATTTCATATTTATACAGATAGCGGTGTAGAGATTTCCATGTTTATACAGATTGTGGTGTAGATATTTCCATGTTTATAGAGATAGCGGTGTAGATATTTCCACGTTTATACAGATGGCGGTGTAGATATTTCCATTTTTCTACAAATGGCAGTGTAGATATTTCCATGTTTATAGAGATGGTGCTGTAGATATTTCCATGTTTATATAGATGGCAATGAAGATATTTTCTTGTTTATGTAGATGGCGTTGTAGATATCTCCATGTTTAAAGAGATGGCGGTGTATATATTTCCATGTTGATGGAGATAGCGGTGTAGATATTTCCATGTTTATAGAGATAGCGGTTTAGTTATTTCCATGTTTATAGAGATAGCGGTGTAGATATTTCCATATTTCAACAGATGACTGTGTAGATATTTCCATGTTTCTACAGATGACAGTGTAGATATTTCCATGTTTATAGAGAGAGCGGTGTAGATATTTTCATGTTTATACAGATTGCGGTGGAGATATGTCCATGTTTATACAGGTAGCAATGGAGATATTTCCATGTTAATACACATAGCGGTGTAGATATTTCCATGTTTATACAGATAGCGGTGTAGATATTTCCATGTTTATACAGATGGCTGTGCCGATATTTCCATGTTTATACAGAGTACTCTGTAAATATTTCCATGTTTATATAGATGACAGTGTAGATATTTCCAGGTTTATGCAGATGACTGTGTAGATATTTCCATGTAAATACAGATGGCGGTGTAGATATTTCCATGTTTATAGAGATAGTGGTGTAGATATTTCCATGTTTATTGAGATAGCGGTGTAAATATTTCCATATTTATACAGATAGTGGTGTAGATATTTCCATGTTTTTACAGATAGCGGTGTAGATATTTCCATGTATATACAGATGGCTGTGTAGATATTTCCATGTTTATACCGATGGCTGTGTAGATATTTCCATGTTTATACAGATGACTTTTTAGGTATTTCCATGTTTATACAGATGGCTTTGTAGGTATTTCCATGGTTATAGATATAGCTGTGAAGATATTGCAATGTTTATACAGATAGCGGTGTAGATATTTCCATGTTTATAGAGACAGCAGTGGAGATATATCCATGTTTATACACGTAGCGGTGTACATATTTCCATGTTTTTAGAGACAGCGGTGTAGGTATTTCCATGTTTATACAGATAGCGGTGCAGATATTTCCATGTTTATACAGATGCCTATGCAGATATTTCAATATTTATACAGAGGTCTCTGTAGATATTTCCATGTTTATACAGATGGCAGTGTAGATATTTCCATGTTCCTACACATGACTGTGTAGGTATTTCCATGTTTATACAGATGGCTTTGTAGATATTTCCATGTTTATAGAGATAGCGGTGCAGATATTTCCATGTTTATACAGATAGCGGTGTAAATATTTCCATGTTTATAGAGATCGTGGTGTAGATATTTCCATGTTTATACAGATACCGGTGTAGATATTTCCATGTTTATACAGACAGCAGTGTAGATATTTCCATGTTTATTGAGATAGCGGTGTAGGTATTTCCATGTTTGTACAGATGGCGGTGTTGATGTTTCCATCTATACACAGATTGCCGTGTAGGTATTTCCATGCGTATACAGATGGCATTGTAGATATTTCCATGTTTATACACATGGTGGTGTAGATATTTTCATGTTTATACAGATGACTGTATAGGTATTTCCATGTTTTTACAGATGGCATTGTAGATATTTCCATGTTTATAGAGATAGCAGTGTAGATATTTCCATGTTTATACAGATGGCGGTGTAGATATTTCCATGTCTCTAGAGATAGCAGTGTAGATATTTCCATATTTATACAGATAACGGTGTAGATATTTCCATGTTTATACAGATAGCAGTGTAAATATTTCCATGTTTATACAGATCACGGTGTAGTTATTTCCATGTTTATAGAGATAGCGGTGTAGATATTTCCATGTACATACACATGGCTGTGTAGATATTTCCATGTTTATACAGATGGCGGTGTAGATATTTCCACATTTATACAGATAACTTTGTAAGTTTTTCCATGTTTGTACAGATGGCGGTGTAGATGTTTCGATGTTTATAGAGATAGCAGTGGAGATATTTCCATGTTTATACAGATAGCGGTGTAGATATTTCCATGTTTATACTGATCACAGTGTAGATATTTCCATGCTTATAGAGATGGTGGTGTAGATATTTCCATGTTCATAGAGATAGAGGTGTTGATTTTTCCATGTTTATAGAGATAGCGGTGTGGATATTTCTTTTTTTTATACAGATAGGTGTGTAGATATTTCCATGTTTATAGAGATGGCGGTGTAGATATTTCCATGTTTATACAGATCACGGTGTAGATATTTCCATGTTTATACAGATGGCGGTGTAGATATTTCCATGTTTATACATATCGCGGTGTAGATATTTCCATGTTTATACAAATCGCGGTGTAGATATTTCCATATTTATACAGGTAGCGGTGTAGATATTTCCATGTTTTTAGAGATATCGGTGTAGATATTTCCATGTTTACACAGATTGCGGTGTAGATATTTCCATCTTTCTACAGATGGCATTGTAGATAATTCCATGTTTCTACAGATGGCGGTGTAGATATTTCCATGTTTATATAGATGGTGGTGTAGATATTACCATGTTTATACAGATAGCGGTGTAGTTATTTCCAGGTTTATACAGATCGCAGTGAAGGTATTTCCAGGTTTATTCAGATCACGGTGTAGATATTTCCACGTTTATACAGATCGCAGTGAAGATATTTCCATGTTTATACAGATAGCGGTGTAGATATTCCATGTTTAGACAGATAGCAGTGTAGATATTTCCATGTTTATACTGATGGCGGTGTAGATATTTCCACGTTTATAGAGATGGCGGTGTATATATTTCCATGTTCATAGAGATAGCGGTGTAGATATATCCACGTTCATAGAGATAGCAGTGAGGATATTTCCATGTTTATACAGATAGCCGTGTAGATATTTCCATTATTATAGAGATAGCGGTTTTGATATTTCATATTTATACAGATAGCGGTGTAGAGATTTCCATGTTTATACAGATTGTGGTGTAGATATTTCCATGTTTATAGAGATAGCGGTGTAGATATTTCCACGTTTATACAGATGGCGGTGTAGATATTTCCATTTTTCTACAAATGGCAGTGTAGATATTTCCATGTTTATAGAGATGGCGCTGTAGATATTTCCATGTTTATATAGATGGCAATGAAGATATTTTCTTGTTTATGTAGATGGCGTTGTAGATATCTCCATGTTTAAAGAGATGGCGGTGTATATATTTCCATGTTGATGGAGATAGCGGTGTAGATATTTCCATGTTTATAGAGATAGCGGTTTAGTTATTTCCATGTTTATAGAGATAGCGGTGTAGATATTTCCATATTTCAACAGATGACTGTGTAGATATTTCCATGTTTCTACAGATGACAGTGTAGATATTTCCATGTTTATAGAGAGAGCGGTGTAGATATTTTCATGTTTATACAGATTGCGGTGGAGATATGTCCATGTTTATACAGGTAGCAATGGAGATATTTCCATGTTAATACACATAGCGGTGTAGATATTTCCATGTTTATACAGATAGCGGTGTAGATATCTCCATGTTTATACAGATGGCTGTGCCGATATTTCCATGTTTATACAGAGTACTCTGTAAATATTTCCATGTTTATATAGATGACAGTGTAGATATTTCCAGGTTTATGCAGATGACTGTGTAGATATTTCCATGTAAATACAGATGGCGGTGTAGATATTTCCATGTTTATAGAGATAGTGGTGTAGATATTTCCATGTTTATTGAGATAGCGGTGTAAATATTTCCATATTTATACAGATAGTGGTGTAGATATTTCCATGTACATACACATGGCTGTGTAGATATTTCCATGTTTATACAGATGGCGGTGTAGATATTTCCACATTTATACAGATAACTTTGTAAGTTTTTCCATGTTTGTACAGATGGCGGTGTAGATGTTTCGATGTTTATAGAGATAGCAGTGGAGATATTTCCATGTTTATACAGATAGCGGTGTAGATATTTCCATGTTTATACTGATCACAGTGTAGATATTTCCATGCTTATAGAGATGGTGGTGTAGATATTTCCATGTTCATAGAGATAGAGGTGTTGATTTTTCCATGTTTATAGAGATAGCGGTGTGGATATTTCTTTTTTTTATACAGATAGGTGTGTAGATATTTCCATGTTTATAGAGATGGCGGTGTAGATATTTCCATGTTTATACAGATCACGGTGTAGATATTTCCATGTTTATACAGATGGCGGTGTAGATATTTCCATGTTTATACATATCGCGGTGTAGATATTTCCATGTTTATACAAATCGCGGTGTAGATATTTCCATATTTATACAGGTAGCGGTGTAGATATTTCCATGTTTTTAGAGATATCGGTGTAGATATTTCCATGTTTACACAGATTGCGGTGTAGATATTTCCATCTTTCTACAGATGGCATTGTAGATAATTCCATGTTTCTACAGATGGCGGTGTAGATATTTCCATGTTTATATAGATGGTGGTGTAGATATTACCATGTTTATACAGATAGCGGTGTAGTTATTTCCAGGTTTATACAGATCGCAGTGAAGGTATTTCCAGGTTTATTCAGATCACGGTGTAGATATTTCCACGTTTATACAGATCGCAGTGAAGATATTTCCATGTTTATACAGATAGCGGTGTAGATATTCCATGTTTAGACAGATAGCAGTGTAGATATTTCCATGTTTATACTGATGGCGGTGTAGATATTTCCACGTTTATAGAGATGGCGGTGTATATATTTCCATGTTCATAGAGATAGCGGTGTAGATATATCCACGTTCATAGAGATAGCAGTGAGGATATTTCCATGTTTATACAGATAGCCGTGTAGATATTTCCATTATTATAGAGATAGCGGTTTTGATATTTCATATTTATACAGATAGCGGTGTAGAGATTTCCATGTTTATACAGATTGTGGTGTAGATATTTCCATGTTTATAGAGATAGCGGTGTAGATATTTCCACGTTTATACAGATGGCGGTGTAGATATTTCCATTTTTCTACAAATGGCAGTGTAGATATTTCCATGTTTATAGAGATGGCGCTGTAGATATTTCCATGTTTATATAGATGGCAATGAAGATATTTTCTTGTTTATGTAGATGGCGTTGTAGATATCTCCATGTTTAAAGAGATGGCGGTGTATATATTTCCATGTTGATGGAGATAGCGGTGTAGATATTTCCATGTTTATAGAGATAGCGGTTTAGTTATTTCCATGTTTATAGAGATAGCGGTGTAGATATTTCCATATTTCAACAGATGACTGTGTAGATATTTCCATGTTTCTACAGATGACAGTGTAGATATTTCCATGTTTATAGAGAGAGCGGTGTAGATATTTTCATGTTTATACAGATTGCGGTGGAGATATGTCCATGTTTATACAGGTAGCAATGGAGATATTTCCATGTTAATACACATAGCGGTGTAGATGTTTCCATGTTTATACAGATAGCGGTGTAGATATTTCCATGTTTATACAGATGGCTGTGCCGATATTTCCATGTTTATACAGAGTACTCTGTAAATATTTCCATGTTTATATAGATGACAGTGTAGATATTTCCAGGTTTATGCAGATGACTGTGTAGATATTTCCATGTAAATACAGATGGCGGTGTAGATATTTCCATGTTTATAGAGATAGTGGTGTAGATATTTCCATGTTTATTGAGATAGCGGTGTAAATATTTCCATATTTATACAGATAGTGGTGTAGATATTTCCATGTTTTTACAGATAGCGGTGTAGATATTTCCATGTATATACAGATGGCTGTGTAGATATTTCCATGTTTATACCGATGGCTGTGTAGATATTTCCATGTTTATACAGATGACTTTTTAGGTATTTCCATGTTTATACAGATGGCTTTGTAGGTATTTCCATGGTTATAGATATAGCTGTGAAGATATTGCAATGTTTATACAGATAGCGGTGTAGATATTTCCATGTTTATAGAGACAGCAGTGGAGATATATCCATGTTTATACACGTAGCGGTGTACATATTTCCATGTTTTTAGAGACAGCGGTGTAGGTATTTCCATGTTTATACAGATAGCGGTGCAGATATTTCCATGTTTATACAGATGCCTATGCAGATATTTCAATATTTATACAGAGGTCTCTGTAGATATTTCCATGTTTATACAGATGGCAGTGTAGATATTTCCATGTTCCTACACATGACTGTGTAGGTATTTCCATGTTTATACAGATGGCTTTGTAGATATTTCCATGTTTATAGAGATAGCGGTGCAGATATTTCCATGTTTATACAGATAGCGGTGTAAATATTTCCATGTTTATAGAGATCGTGGTGTAGATATTTCCATGTTTATACAGATACCGGTGTAGATATTTCCATGTTTATACAGACAGCAGTGTAGATATTTCCATGTTTATTGAGATAGCGGTGTAGGTATTTCCATGTTTGTACAGATGGCGGTGTTGATGTTTCCATCTATACACAGATTGCCGTGTAGGTATTTCCATGCGTATACAGATGGCATTGTAGATATTTCCATGTTTATACACATGGTGGTGTAGATATTTTCATGTTTATACAGATGACTGTATAGGTATTTCCATGTTTTTACAGATGGCATTGTAGATATTTCCATGTTTATAGAGATAGCAGTGTAGATATTTCCATGTTTATACAGATGGCGGTGTAGATATTTCCATGTCTCTAGAGATAGCGGTGTAGATATTTCCATATTTATACAGATAACGGTGTAGATATTTCCATGTTTATACAGATAGCAGTGTAAATATTTCCATGTTTATACAGATCACGGTGTAGTTATTTCCATGTTTATAGATAGCGGTGTAGATATTTCCATGTACATACACATGGCTGTGTAGATATTTCCATGTTTATACAGATGGCGGTGTAGATATTTCCACATTTATACAGATAACTTTGTAAGTTTTTCCATGTTTGTACAGATGGCGGTGTAGATGTTTCGATGTTTATAGAGATAGCAGTGGAGATATTTCCATGTTTATACAGATAGCGGTGTAGATATTTCCATGTTTATACTGATCACAGTGTAGATATTTCCATGCTTATAGAGATGGTGGTGTAGATATTTCCATGTTCATAGAGATAGAGGTGTTGATTTTTCCATGTTTATAGAGATAGCGGTGTGGATATTTCTTTTTTTTATACAGATAGGTGTGTAGATATTTCCATGTTTATAGAGATGGCGGTGTAGATATTTCCATGTTTATACAGATCACGGTGTAGATATTTCCATGTTTATACAGATGGCGGTGTAGATATTTCCATGTTTATACATATCGCGGTGTAGATATTTCCATGTTTATACAAATCGCGGTGTAGATATTTCCATATTTATACAGGTAGCGGTGTAGATATTTCCATGTTTTTAGAGATATCGGTGTAGATATTTCCATGTTTACACAGATTGCGGTGTAGATATTTCCATCTTTCTACAGATGGCATTGTAGATAATTCCATGTTTCTACAGATGGCGGTGTAGATATTTCCATGTTTATATAGATGGTGGTGTAGATATTACCATGTTTATACAGATAGCGGTGTAGATATTTCCACATTTATACAGATCGCAGTGAAGATATTTCCATGTTTATTCAGATCACGGTGTAGATATTTCCACGTTTATACAGATCGCAGTGAAGATATTTCCATGTTTATACAGATAGCGGTGTAGATATTCCATGTTTAGACAGATAGCAGTGTAGATATTTCCATGTTTATACTGATGGCGGTGTAGATATTTCCATGTTTATAGAGATGGCGGTGTATATATTTCCATGTTCATAGAGATAGCGGTGTAGATATATCCACGTTCATAGAGATAGCAGTGAGGATATTTCCATGTTTATACAGATAGCCGTGTAGATATTTCCATTATTATAGAGATAGCGGTTTTGATATTTCATATTTATACAGATAGCGGTGTAGATATTTCCATGTTTATACAGATTGTGGTGTAGATATTTCCATGTTTATAGAGATAGCGGTGTAGATATTTCCACGTTTATACAGATGGCGGTGTAGATATTTCCATTTTTCTACAAATGGCAGTGTAGATATTTCCATGTTTATAGAGATGGCGCTGTAGATATTTCCATGTTTATATAGATGGCAATGAAGATATTTTCTTGTTTATGTAGATGGCGTTGTAGATATCTCCATGTTTAAAGAGATGGTGGTGTATATATTTCCATGTTGATGGAGATAGCGGTGTAGATATTTCCATGTTTATAGAGATAGCGGTTTAGTTATTTCCATGTTTATAGAGATAGCGGTGTAGACATTTCCATATTTCAACAGATGACTGTGTAGATATTTCCATGTTTCTACAGATGACAGTGTAGATATTTCCATGTTTATAGAGAGAGCGGTGTAGATATTTTCATGTTTATACAGATTGCGGTGGAGATATGTCCATGTTTATACAGGTAGCAATGGAGATATTTCCATGTTAATACACATAGCGGTGTAGATATTTCCATGTTTATACTGATAGCGGTGCAGATATTTCCATGTTTATACAGATGCCTATGCAGATATTTGAATATTTATACAGAGGGTTCTGTAGATATTTCCGTGTTTATACAGATGGCAGTGTAGATATTTCCATGTTCCTACACATGACTGTGTAGGTATTTCCATGTTTATACAGATGGCTTTGTAGATATTTCCATGTTTATAGAGATAGCGGTGCAGATATTTCCATGTTTATACAGATAGCGGTGTAAATATTTCCATGTTTATAGAGATCGTGGTGTAGATATTTCCATGTTTATACAGATACCGGTGTAGATATTTCCATGTTTATACAGACAGCAGTGTAGATATTTCCATGTTTATAGAGATAGCGGTGTAGTTATTACCATGTTTGTACAGATGGCGGTGTTGATGTTTCCATCTATACACAGATTGCCGTGTAGGTATTTCCATGCGTATACAGATGGCATTGTAGATATTTCCATGTTTATACACATGGTGGTGTAGATATTTTCATGTTTATACAGATGACTGTATAGGTATTTCCATGTTTTTACAGATGGCATTGTAGATATTTCCATGTTTATAGAGATAGCAGTGTAGATATTTCCATGTTTATACAGATGGCGGTGTAGATATTTCCATGTTTATAGAGATAGCGGTGTAGATATTTCCATATTTATATAGATAACGGTGTAGATATTTCCATGTTTATACAGATAGCAGTGTAAATATTTCCATGTTTATACAGATCACGGTGTAGTTATTTCCATGTTTATAGAGATACCGGTGTAGATATTTCCATGTTTATACAGATAGCCGTTTAGATATTTCCATGTTTATACAGACCACGGTGTAGATATTTCCATGTTTATACAGATAGCGGTGCAGATATTTCCATGTTTGTACAGATGGCGGTGTTGATATTTCCATCTATACACAGATGACCGTGTAGATATTTCCATGTTTATACAGATGGCGGCGCAGATATCTCCATGGATATGTAGATGGCGGTGTAGATATTTCCATGTTTATACAGATAGCGGTGTAGTTATTTCCATGTTTATATAGATAGCGGTGTAGATATTTCCATGTACATACACATGGCTGTGTAGATATTTCCATGTTTATACAGATGGCGGTGTAGATATTTCCACATTTATACAGATAACATTGTAAGTTTTTCCATGTTTATACAGATGGCGGTGTAGATGTTTCGATGTTTATTGAGATAGTAGTGGAGATATTTCCATGTTTATACAGATAGCGGTGTAGATATTTCCATGTTTATACTGATCACAGTGTAGATATTTCCATGCTTATAGAGATGGTGGTGTAGATATTTCCATGTTCATAGAGATAGAGGTGTTGATTTTTCCATGTTTATAGAGATAGCGGTGTGGATATTTCTTTTTTTTATACAGATAGGGGTGTAGATATTTCCATGTTTATAGAGATGGCGGTGTAGATATTTCCATGTTTATACAGATCACGGTGTAGATATTTCCATGTTTATACAGATGGCGGTGTAGATATTTCCATGTTTATACATATCGCGGAGTAGATATTTCCATGTTTATACAAATCGCGGTGTAGATATTTCCATATTTCTACAGGTAGCGGTGTAGATATTTCCATGTTTTTACAGATATCGGTGTAGATATTTCCATGTTTACACAGATTGCGGTGTAGATATTTCCATCTTTCTACAGATGGCATTGTAGATAATTCCATGTTTATACAGATGGCGGTGTAGATATTTCCATGTTTATATAGATGGTGGTGTAGATATTACCATGTTTATACAGATAGCGGTGTAGATATTTCCACGTTTATACAGATCGCAGTGAAGCTATTTCCATGTTTATTCAGATCACGGTGTAGATATTTCCACGTTTATACAGATCGCAGTGAAGATATTTCCATGTTTATACAGATAGCAGTGTAGATATTCCATGTTTAGACAGATAGCAGTGTAGATATTTCCATGTTTATAGAGATGGCGGTGTAGATATTTCCATGTTTATAGAGATGGCGGTGTATATATTTCCATGTTCATAGAGATAGCGGTGTAGATATATCCACGTTCATAGAGATAGCAGTGAGGATATTTCCATGTTTATACAGATAGCCGTGTAGGTATTTCCATTATTATAGAGATAGCGGTTTTGATATTTCATATTTATACAGATAGCGGTGTAGATATTTCCATGTTTATACAGATTGTGGTGTAGATATTTCCATGTTTATAGAGATAGCGGTGTAGATATTTCCACGTTTATACAGATGGTGGTGTAGATATTTCCATTTTTCTACAAATGGCAGTGTAGATATTTCCATGTTTATAGAGATGGCGCTGTAGATATTTCCATGTTTATATAGATGGCAATGAAGATATTTTCTTGTTTATGTAGATGGCGTTGTAGATATCTCCATGTTTAAAGAGATGGCGGTGTATATATTTCCATGTTGATGGAGATAGCGGTGTAGATATTTCCATGTTTATAGAGATAGCGGTTTAGTTATTTCCATGTTTATAGAGATAGCGGTGTAGATATTTCCATATTTCAACAGATGACTGTGTAGATATTTCCATGTTTCTACAGATGACAGTGTAGATATTTCCATGTTTATAGAGAGAGCGGTGTAGATATTTTCATGTTTATACAGATTGCGGTGGAGATATGTCCATGTTTATACAGGTAGCAATGGAGATATTTCCATGTTAATACACATAGTGGTGTAGATATTTCCATGTTTATACAGATAGCGGTGTAGATATTTCCATATTTATACAGATGGCTGTGCCGATATTTCCATGTTTATACAGAGTACTCTGTAAATATTTCCATGTTTATATAGATGACAGTGTAGATATTTCCAGGTTTATACAGATGACTGTGTAGATATTTCCATGTAAATACAGATGGCGGTGTAGATATTTCCATGTTTATAGAGATAGTGGTGTAGATATTTCCATGTTTATTGAGATAGCGGTGTAAATATTTCCATATTTATACAGATAGTGGTGTAGATATTTCCATGTTTTTACAGATAGCGGTGTAGATATTTCCATGTATATACAGATGGCTGTGTAGATATTTCCATGTTTATACCGATGGCTGTGTAGATATTTCCATGTTTATACAGATGACTTTGTAGGTATTTCCATGTTTATACAGATGGCTTTGTAGGTATTTCCATGGTTATAGAGATAGCTGTGAAGATATTGCCATGTTTATACAGATAGCGGTGTAGATATTTCCATGTTTATACAGACAGCAGTGGAGATATATCCATGTTTATACACGTAGCGGTGTACATATTTCCATGATTTTAGAGACAGCGGTGTAGGTATTTCCATGTTTATACAGATAGCGGTGCAGATATTTCCATGTTTATACAGATGCCTATGCAGATATTTCAATATTTATACAGAGGGCTCTGTAGATATTTCCATGTTTATACAGATGGCAGTGTAGATATTTCCATGTTCCTACACATGACTGTGTAGGTATTTCCATGTTTATACAGATGGCTTTGTAGATATTTCCATGTTTATAGAGATAGCGGTGCAGATATTTCCATGTTTATACAGATAGCGGTGTAAATATTTCCATGTTTATAGAGATCGTGGTGTAGGTATTTCCATGTTTATACAGATACCGGTGTAGATATTTCCATGTTTATACAGACAGCAGAGTAGATATTTCCATGTTTATAGAGATAGCGGTGTAGGTATTTCCATGTTTGTACAGATGGCGGTGTTGATGTTTCCATCTATACACAGATTGCCGTGTAGGTATTTCCATGCGTATACAGATGGCATTGTAGATATTTCCAGGTTTATACACATGGTGGTGTAGATATTTTCATGATTATACAGATGACTGTATAGGTATTTCCATGTTTTTACAGATGGCATTGTAGATATTTCCATGTTTATAGAGATAGCAGTGTAGATATTTCCATGTTTATACAGATGGCGGTGTAGATATTTCCATGTTTATAGAGATAGCGGTGTAGATATTTCCATATTTATACAGATAACGGTGTAGATATTTCCATGTTTATACAGATAGCAGTGTAAATATTTCCATGTTTATACAGATCACGGTGTAGTTATTTCCATGTTTATAGAGATACTGGTGTAGATATTTCCATGTTTATACAGATAGCGGTTTAGATATTTCCATGTTTATACAGACCACGGTGTAGATATTTCCATGTTTATACAGATAGCGGTGCAGATATTTCCATGTTTGTACAGATGGCGGTGTTGATATTTCCATCTATACACAGATGACCGTGTAGATATTTCCATGTTTATACAGATGGCGGTGCAGATATCTCCATGGATATGTAGATGGCGGTGTAGATATTTCCATGTTTATACAGATAGCGGTGTAGTTATTTCCATGTTTATATAGATAGCGGTGTAGATATTTCCATGTACATACACATGGCTGTGTAGATATTTCCATGTTTATACAGATGGCGGTGTAGATATTTCCACATTTATACAGATAACATTGTAAGTTTTTCCATGTTTATACAGATGGCGGTGTAGATGTTTCGATGTTTATAGAGATAGCAGTGGAGATATTTCCATGTTTATACAGATAGCGGTGTAGATATTTCCATGTTTATACTGATCACAGTGTAGATATTTCCATGCTTATAGAGATGGTGGTGTAGATATTTCCATGTTCATAGAGATAGAGGTTTTGATTTTTCCATGTTTATAGAGATAGCGGTGTGGATATTTCTTTTTTTTATACAGATAGGGGTGTAGATATTTCCATGTTTACAGAGATGGCGGTGTAGATATTTCCATGTTTATACAGATCACGGTGTAGATATTTCCATGTTTATACAGATGGCGGTGTAGATATTTCCATGTTTATACATATCGCGGTGTAGATATTTCCATGTTTACACAAATCGCGGTGTAGATATTTCCATATTTATACAGGTAGCGGTGTAAATATTTCCATGTTTTTACAGATATCGGTGTAGATATTTCCATGTTTACACAGATTGTGGTGTAGATATTTCCATCTTTCTACAGATGGCATTGTAGATAATTCCATGTTTCTACAGATGGCGGTGTAGATATTTCCATGTTTATATAGATGGTGGTGTAGATATTATCATGTTTATACAGATAGCGGTGTAGATATTTCCACGTTTATACAGATCGCAGTGAAGATATTTCCATGTTTATTCAGATCATGGTGTAGATATTTCCACGTTTATACAGATCGCAGTGAAGATATTTCCATGTTTATACAGATAGCGGTGTAGATATTCCATGTTTAGACAGATAGCAGTGTAGATATTTCCATGTTTATACTGATGGCGGTGTAGATATTTCCATGTTTATAGAGATGGCGGTGTATATATTTCCATGTTCATAGAGATAGCGGTGTAGATATATCCACGTTCATAGAGATAGCAGTGAGGATATTTCCATGTTTATACAGATAGCCGTGTAGATATTTCCATTTTTATAGAGATAGCGGTTTTGATATTTCATATTTATACAGATAGCGGTGTAGATATTTCCATGTTTATACAGATTGTGGTGTAGATATTTCCATGTTTATACAGATAGCGCTGTAGATATTTCCACGTTTATACAGATGGCGGTGTAGATATTTCCATTTTTCTACAAATGGCAGTGTAGATATTTCCATGTTTATAGAGATGGCGCTGTGGATATTTCCATGTTTATATAGATGGCAATGTAGATAATTTCTTGTTTATGTTGATGGCGTTGTATATAACTCCATGTTTAAAGAGATGGCGGTGTATACATTTCCATGTTCATGGAGATAGCGGTGTAGGTATTTCCATGTTTATAGAGATAGCGGTTTAGTTATTTCCATGTTTATAGAGATAGCGGTGTAGATATTTCCATATTTCAACAGATGACAGTGTAGATATTTCCATGTTTATACAGATGGCGGCGCAGATATCTCCATGGATATGTAGATGGCGGTGTAGATATTTCCATGTTTATACAGATAGCGGTGTACTTATTTCCATGTTTATATAGATAGCGGTGTAGATATTTCCATGTACATACACATGGCTGTATAGATATTTCCATGTTTATACCGATGGCGGTGTAGATATTTCCATATTTATACAGATAACATTGTAAGTTTTTCCATGTTTATACAGATGGCGGTGTAGATGTTTCGATGTTTATAGAGAGAGCAGTGGAGATATTTCCATGTTTATACAGATAGCGGTGTAGAAATTTCCATGTTTATACTGATCACAGTGTAGATATTTCCATGTTTATAGAGATGGTGGTGTAGATATTTCCATGTTCATAGAGATAGAGGTGTTGATTTTTCCATGTTTATAGAGATAGCGGTGTGGATATTTCCATGTTTATACAGATAGGGGTGTAGATATTTCCATGTTTATAGAGATGGCGGTGTAGATATTTCCATGTTTATACAGATGGCGGTGTAGATATTTCCATGTTTATACATATCGCGGTGTAGATATTTCCATGTTTATACAAATCGCGGTGTAGATATTTCCATATTTATACAGGTAGCGGTGTAGATATTTCCATGTTTTTAGAGATATCGGTGTAGATATTTCCATGTTTACACAGATTGCGGTGTAGATATTTCCATCTTTCTACAGATGGCATTGTAGATAATTCCATGTTTCTACAGATGGCGGTGTAGATATTTCCATGTTTATATAGATGGTGGTGTAGATATTACCATGTTTATACAGATAGCGGTGTAGATATTTCCACGTTTATACAGATCGCAGTGAAGGTATTTCCAGGTTTATTCAGATCACGGTGTAGATATTTCCACGTTTATACAGATCGCAGTGAAGATATTTCCATGTTTATACAGATAGCGGTGTAGATATTCCATGTTTAGACAGATAGCAGTGTAGATATTTCCATGTTTATACTGATGGCGGTGTAGATATTTCCACGTTTATAGAGATGGCGGTGTATATATTTCCATGTTCATAGAGATAGCGGTGTAGATATATCCACGTTCATAGAGATAGCAGTGAGGATATTTCCATGTTTATACAGATAGCCGTGTAGATATTTCCATTATTATAGAGATAGCGGTTTTGATATTTCATATTTATACAGATAGCGGTGTAGATATTTCCATGTTTATACAGATTGTGGTGTAGATATTTCCATGTTTATAGAGATAGCGGTGTAGATATTTCCACGTTTATACAGATGGCGGTGTAGATATTTCCATTTTTCTACAAATGGCAGTGTAGATATTTCCATGTTTATAGAGATGGCGCTGTAGATATTTCCATGTTTATATAGATGGCAATGAAGATATTTTCTTGTTTATGTAGATGGCGTTGTAGATATCTCCATGTTTAAAGAGATGGCGTTGTATATATTTCCATGTTGATGGAGATAGCGGTGTAGGTATTTCCATGTTTATAGAGATAGCGGTTTAGTTATTTCCATGTTTATAGAGATAGCGGTGTAGATATTTCCATATATCAACAGATGACTGTGTAGATATTTCCATGTTTCTACAGATGACAGTGTAGATATTTCCATGTTTATAGAGAGAGCGGTGTAGATATTTTCATGTTTATACAGATTGCGGTGGAGATATGTCCATGTTTATACAGGTAGCAATGGAGATATTTCCATGTTAATACACATAGCGGTGTAGATATTTCCATGTTTATACTGATAGCGGTGTAGATATTTCCATATTTATACAGATGGCTGTGCCGATATTTCCATGTTTATACAGAGTACTGTGTAAATATTTCCATGTTTATATAGATGACAGTGTAGATATTTCCAGGTTTATACAGATGACTGTGTAGATATTTCCATGTAAATACAGATGGCGGTGTAGATATTTCCATGTTTATAGAGATAGTGGTGTAGATATTTCCATGTTTATTGAGATAGCGGTGTAAATATTTCCATATTTATACAGATAGTGGTGTAGATATTTCCATGTTTTTACAGATAGCGGTGTAGATATTTCCATGTTTATACAGATGGCTGTGTAGATATTTCCATGTTTATACCGATGGCTGTGTAGATATTTCCATGTTTATACAGATGACTCTGTAGGTATTTCCATGTTTATACAGATGGCTTTGTAGGTATTTCCATGGTTATAGAGATAGCTGTGAAGATATTGCCATGTTTATACAGATAGCGGTGTAGATATTTCCAGGTTTATACAGACAGCAGTGGAGATATATCCATGTTTATACACGTAGCGGTTTACATATTTCCATGATTTTAGAGACAGCGGTGTAGGTATTTCCATGTTTATACAGATAGCGGTGCAGATATTTCCATGTTTATACAGGTGCCTATGCAGATATTTCAATATTTATACAGAGGGCTCTGTAGATATTTCCATGTTTATACAGATGGCAGTGTAGATATTTCCATGTTCCTACACATGACTGTGTAGGTATTTCCATGTTTATACAGATGGCTTTGTAGATATTTCCATGTTTATAGAGATAGCGGTGCAGATATTTCCATGTTTATACAGATAGCGGTGTAAATATTTCCATGTTTATAGAGATCGTGGTGTAGATATTTCCATGTTTATACAGATACCGGTGTAGATATTTCCATGTTTATACAGACAGCAGTGTAGATATTTCCATGTTTATAGAGATAGCGGTGTAGGTATTTCCATGTTTGTACAGATGGCGGTGTTGATGTTTCCATCTATACACAGATTGCCGTGTAGGTATTTCCATGCGTATACAGATGGCATTGTAGATATTTCCATGTTTATACACATGGTGGTGTAGATATTTTCATGTTTATACAGATGACTGTATAGGTATTTCCATGTTTTTACAGATGGCATTGTAGATATTTCCATGTTTATAGAGATAGCAGTGTAGATATTTCCATGTTTATACAGATGGCGGTGTAGATATTTCCATGTTTCTAGAGATAGCGGTGTAGATATTTCCATATTTATACAGATAACGGTGTAGATATTTCCATGTTTATACAGATAGCAGTGTAAATATTTCCATGTTTATACAGATCACGGTGTAGTTATTTCCATGTTTATAGAGATACCGGTGTAGATATTTCCATGTTTATACAGATAGCGGTTTAGATATTTCCATGTTTATACAGACCGCGGTGTAGTTATTTCCATGTTTATACAGATAGCGGTGCAGATATTTCCATGTTTGTACAGATAACGGTGTAGATATTCCATGTTTAGACATATAGCAGTGTAGATATTTCCATGTTTATACTGATGGCGGTGAAGATATTTCCATGTTTATAGAGATGGCGCTGTAGATATTTCCATGTTTATATAGATGGCAATGTAGATATTTTCTTGTTTATGTAGATGGCGTTGTATATAACTCCATGTTTAAAGAGATGGCGGTGTATACATTTCCATGTTCATGGAGATAGCGGTGTAGGTATTTCCATGTTTATAGAGATAGCGGTTTAGTTATTTCCATGTTTACAAAGATAGCGGTGTAGATATTTCCATATTTCAACAGATGACAGTGTAGATATTTCCATGTTTATATAGAGAGCGGTGTAGATATTTTCATGTTTATACAGATTGCGGTGGAGATATGTCCATGTTTATACAGGTAGCAATGGAGATATTTCCATGTACATACACATGGCTGTGCCGATATTTCCATGTTTATACAGAGTACTCTGTAAATATTTCCATGTTTATATAGATGAGAGTGTAGATATTTCCAGGTCTATACAGATGACTGTGTAGATATTTAAATGTAAATACAGATGGCGGTGTAGATACTTCCATGTTTATAGAGATAGTGGTGTAGATATTTCCATGTTTATTGAGATAGCGGTGTAAATATTTCCATATTAATACAGATACTGGTGTAGATATTTCCATGTTTTTAGAGATAGCGGTGTAGATATTTCCATGTATATACACATGGCTGTGTAGATATTTCCATGTTTATACCGATGGCTGTGTAGATATTCCCATGTTTATACAGATGACTTTGTAGGTATTTCCATGTTTATACAGATGGCTTTGTAGGTATTTCCATGTTTATAGAGATAGCTGTGTAGATATTTCCATGTTTATACAGATAGCGGTGTACACATTTCATGTTTATACAGACAGCAGTGGAGATATATCCATGCTTATACACGTAGCGGTGTACTTATTTCCATGTTTTTAGAGACAGCGGTGTAGGTATTTCCATGTTTATACAGATAGCGGTGCAGATATTTCCATGTTTATATAGGTGCCTATGCAGATATTTCCATATTTATAAAGTGGGCACTGTAGATATTTCCATGTTTATACAGATGGCAGTGTAGATATTTCCATGTTCCTACACATGACTTTGTAGGTATTTCCATGTTTATACAGATGGCTTTGTAGATATTTCCATGTTTATACAGATAGCGGTGCAGATATTTCCATGTTTAAACAGATAGCGGTGTAAATATTTCCATGTTTATACAGATCATGGTGTAGACATTTCCATGTTTATACAGATACCGGTGTAGATATTTCCATGTTTATACAGACCACGGTGTAGATATTTCCATGTTTATAGAGATAGCGGTGTAGATATTTCCATGTTTGTACTGATGGCGGTGTTGATGTTTCCATCTATACACAGATTGCCGTGTAGGTATTTCCATGTGTATACAGATGGCATTGTAGATATTTCCATGTTTATACAGATGGTGGTGTAGATATTTCCATGTTTATACAGATGACTGTATAGGTATTTCCATGTTTTTACAGATTGCATTGTAGATATTTCCATGTTTATAGAGATAGCAGTGTAGATATTTCCATGTTTATACAGATGGCGGTGTAGATATTTCCATGTATATAGAGATAGCGGTGAAAATATTTCCATATTTATACAGATAACGGTGTAGATATTTCCATGTTTATACAGATAGCAGTGTAAATATTTCCATGTTTATACAGATCACGATGTAGTTATTTCGTGTATATAGAGATAGCGGTGTAGATATTTCCATGTTTATACAGATAACGGTTTAGATATTTCCATGTTTATACAGACCGCGGTGTAGATATTTCCATGTTTATACAGATAGCGGTACAGATATTTCCATGTTTGTACAGATGGCGGTGTTGATATTT
The DNA here is from genome assembly GCF_029289425.2 of Pan paniscus. Taxonomy (NCBI): domain Eukaryota; kingdom Metazoa; phylum Chordata; class Mammalia; order Primates; family Hominidae; genus Pan; species Pan paniscus. The sequence goes on from NC_085927.1 coordinate 63,573,951, forward strand.
CCAACTTTACACAGATGACCGTGTAGATATTTCCATGTTTATACAGATGGTGGCGCAGATATCTCCATGGATATGTAGATGGCGGTGTAGATATTTCCATGTTTATACAGATAGCGGTGTACATATTTCCATGTTTATATAGATAGCGGTGTAGATATTTCCATGTACATACACATGGCTGTATAGATATTTCCATGTTTATACAGATGGCGGTGTAGATATTTCCATATTTATACAGATAACATTGTAAGTTTTTCCATGTTTATACAGATGGCGGTGTAGATGTTTCGATGTTTATAGAGATAGCAGTGGAGATATTTCCATGTTTATACAGATAGCGGTGTAGAAATTTCCATGTTTATACTGATCACAGTGTAGATATTTCCACGTTTATAGAGATGGTGGTGTAGATATTTCCATGTTCATAGAGATAGAGGTGTTGATTTTTCCATGTTTATAGAGATAGCGGTGTGGATATTTCCATGTTTATACAGATAGGGGTGTAGATATTTCCATGTTTATAGAGATGGCGGTGTAGATATTTCCATGTTTATACAGATCACGGTGTAGATATTTCCATGTTTATACAGATGGTGGTGTAGACATTTCCATGTTTATACATATCGCGGTGTAGATATTTCCATGTTTATACAAATCGCGGTGTAGATATTTCCATATTTATACAGGTAGCGGTGTAGATATTTCCATGTTTTTAGAGATATCGGTGTAGATATTTCCATGTTTACACAGATTGCGGTGTAGATATTTCCATCTTTCTACAGATGGCATTGTAGATAATTCCATATTTCTACAGATGGCGGTGTAGATATTTCCATGTTTATATAGATGGTGGTGTAGATATTACCATGTTTATACAGATAGCGGTGTAGTTATTTCCAGGTTTATACAGATCGCAGTGAAGGTATTTCCAGGTTTATTCAGATCACGGTGTAGATATTTCCACGTTTATACAGATCGCAGTGAAGATATTTCCATGTTTATACAGATAGCGGTGTAGATATTCCATGTTTAGACAGATAGCAGTGTGGATATTTCCATGTTTATACTGATGGCGGTGTAGATATTTCCACGTTTATAGAGATGGCTGTGTATATATTTCCATGTTCATAGAGATAGCGGTGTAGATATATCCACGTTCATAGAGATAGCAGTGAGGATATTTCCATGTTTATACAGATAGCCGTGTAGATATTTCCATTATTATAGAGATAGCGGTTTTGATATTTCATATTTATACAGATAGCGGTGTAGAGATTTCCATGTTTATACAGATTGTGGTGTAGATATTTCCATGTTTATAGAGATAGCGGTGTAGATATTTCCACGTTTATACAGATGGCGGTGTAGATATTTCCATTTTTCTACAAATGGCAGTGTAGATATTTCCATGTTTATAGAGATGGCGCTGTAGATATTTCCATGTTTATATAGATGGCAATGAAGGTATTTTCTTGTTTATGTAGATGGCGTTGTAGATATCTCCATGTTTAAAGAGATGGCGGTGTATATATTTCCATGTTGATGGAGATAGCGGTGTAGATATTTCCATGTTTATAGAGATAGCGGTTTAGTTATTTCCATGTTTATAGAGATAGCGGTGTAGATATTTCCATATTTCAACAGATGACTGTGTAGATATTTCCATGTTTCTACAGATGACAGTGTAGATATTTCCATGTTTATAGAGAGAGCGGTGTAGATATTTTCATGTTTATACAGATTGCGGTGGAGATATGTCCATGTTTATACAGGTAGCAATGGAGATATTTCCATGTTAATACACATAGCGGTGTAGATATTTCCATGTTTATACAGATAGCGGTGTAGATATTTCCATGTTTATACAGATGACAGTGTAGATATTTCCATGTTTATAGAGAGAGCGGTGTAGATATTTTCATGTTTATACAGATTGCGGTGGAGATATGTCCATGTTTATACAGGTAGCAATGGAGATATTTCCATGTTAATACACATAGCGGTGTAGATATTTCCATGTTTATACTGATAGCGGTGTAGATATTTCCATATTTATACAGATGGCTGTGCCGATATTTCCATGTTTATACAGAGTACTGTGTAAATATTTCCATGTTTATATAGATGACAGTGTAGATATTTCCAGGTTTATACAGATGACTGTGTAGATATTTCCATGTAAATACAGATGGCGGTGTAGATATTTCCATGTTTATAGAGATAGTGGTGTAGATATTTCCATGTTTATTGAGATAGCGGTGTAAATATTTCCATATTTATACAGATAGTGGTGTAGATATTTCCATGTTTTTACAGATAGCGGTGTAGATATTTCCATGTTTATACAGATGGCTGTGTAGATATTTCCATGTTTATACCGATGGCTGTGTAGATATTTCCATGTTTATACAGATGACTCTGTAGGTATTTCCATGTTTATACAGATGGCTTTGTAGGTATTTCCATGGTTATAGAGATAGCTGTGAAGATATTGCCATGTTTATACAGATAGCGGTGTAGATATTTCCAGGTTTATACAGACAGCAGTGGAGATATATCCATGTTTATACACGTAGCGGTTTACATATTTCCATGATTTTAGAGACAGCGGTGTAGGTATTTCCATGTTTATACAGATAGCGGTGCAGATATTTCCATGTTTATACAGGTGCCTATGCAGATATTTCAATATTTATACAGAGGGCTCTGTAGATATTTCCATGTTTATACAGATGGCAGTGTAGATATTTCCATGTTCCTACACATGACTGTGTAGGTATTTCCATGTTTATACAGATGGCTTTGTAGATATTTCCATGTTTATAGAGATAGCGGTGCAGATATTTCCATGTTTATACAGATAGCGGTGTAAATATTTCCATGTTTATAGAGATCGTGGTGTAGATATTTCCATGTTTATACAGATACCGGTGTAGATATTTCCATGTTTATACAGACAGCAGTGTAGATATTTCCATGTTTATAGAGATAGCGGTGTAGGTATTTCCATGTTTGTACAGATGGCGGTGTTGATGTTTCCATCTATACACAGATTGCCGTGTAGGTATTTCCATGCGTATACAGATGGCATTGTAGATATTTCCATGTTTATACACATGGTGGTGTAGATATTTTCATGTTTATACAGATGACTGTATAGGTATTTCCATGTTTTTACAGATGGCATTGTAGATATTTCCATGTTTATAGAGATAGCAGTGTAGATATTTCCATGTTTATACAGATGGCGGTGTAGATATTTCCATGTTTCTAGAGATAGCGGTGTAGATATTTCCATATTTATACAGATAACGGTGTAGATATTTCCATGTTTATACAGATAGCAGTGTAAATATTTCCATGTTTATACAGATCACGGTGTAGTTATTTCCATGTTTATAGAGATACCGGTGTAGATATTTCCATGTTTATACAGATAGCGGTTTAGATATTTCCATGTTTATACAGACCGCGGTGTAGTTATTTCCATGTTTATACAGATAGCGGTGCAGATATTTCCATGTTTGTACAGATAACGGTGTAGATATTCCATGTTTAGACATATAGCAGTGTAGATATTTCCATGTTTATACTGATGGCGGTGAAGATATTTCCATGTTTATAGAGATGGCGCTGTAGATATTTCCATGTTTATATAGATGGCAATGTAGATATTTTCTTGTTTATGTAGATGGCGTTGTATATAACTCCATGTTTAAAGAGATGGCGGTGTATACATTTCCATGTTCATGGAGATAGCGGTGTAGGTATTTCCATGTTTATAGAGATAGCGGTTTAGTTATTTCCATGTTTACAAAGATAGCGGTGTAGATATTTCCATATTTCAACAGATGACAGTGTAGATATTTCCATGTTTATATAGAGAGCGGTGTAGATATTTTCATGTTTATACAGATTGCGGTGGAGATATGTCCATGTTTATACAGGTAGCAATGGAGATATTTCCATGTACATACACATGGCTGTGCCGATATTTCCATGTTTATACAGAGTACTCTGTAAATATTTCCATGTTTATATAGATGAGAGTGTAGATATTTCCAGGTCTATACAGATGACTGTGTAGATATTTAAATGTAAATACAGATGGCGGTGTAGATACTTCCATGTTTATAGAGATAGTGGTGTAGATATTTCCATGTTTATTGAGATAGCGGTGTAAATATTTCCATATTAATACAGATACTGGTGTAGATATTTCCATGTTTTTAGAGATAGCGGTGTAGATATTTCCATGTATATACACATGGCTGTGTAGATATTTCCATGTTTATACCGATGGCTGTGTAGATATTCCCATGTTTATACAGATGACTTTGTAGGTATTTCCATGTTTATACAGATGGCTTTGTAGGTATTTCCATGTTTATAGAGATAGCTGTGTAGATATTTCCATGTTTATACAGATAGCGGTGTACACATTTCATGTTTATACAGACAGCAGTGGAGATATATCCATGCTTATACACGTAGCGGTGTACTTATTTCCATGTTTTTAGAGACAGCGGTGTAGGTATTTCCATGTTTATACAGATAGCGGTGCAGATATTTCCATGTTTATATAGGTGCCTATGCAGATATTTCCATATTTATAAAGTGGGCACTGTAGATATTTCCATGTTTATACAGATGGCAGTGTAGATATTTCCATGTTCCTACACATGACTTTGTAGGTATTTCCATGTTTATACAGATGGCTTTGTAGATATTTCCATGTTTATACAGATAGCGGTGCAGATATTTCCATGTTTAAACAGATAGCGGTGTAAATATTTCCATGTTTATACAGATCATGGTGTAGACATTTCCATGTTTATACAGATACCGGTGTAGATATTTCCATGTTTATACAGACCACGGTGTAGATATTTCCATGTTTATAGAGATAGCGGTGTAGATATTTCCATGTTTGTACTGATGGCGGTGTTGATGTTTCCATCTATACACAGATTGCCGTGTAGGTATTTCCATGTGTATACAGATGGCATTGTAGATATTTCCATGTTTATACAGATGGTGGTGTAGATATTTCCATGTTTATACAGATGACTGTATAGGTATTTCCATGTTTTTACAGATTGCATTGTAGATATTTCCATGTTTATAGAGATAGCAGTGTAGATATTTCCATGTTTATACAGATGGCGGTGTAGATATTTCCATGTATATAGAGATAGCGGTGAAAATATTTCCATATTTATACAGATAACGGTGTAGATATTTCCATGTTTATACAGATAGCAGTGTAAATATTTCCATGTTTATACAGATCACGATGTAGTTATTTCGTGTATATAGAGATAGCGGTGTAGATATTTCCATGTTTATACAGATAACGGTTTAGATATTTCCATGTTTATACAGACCGCGGTGTAGATATTTCCATGTTTATACAGATAGCGGTACAGATATTTCCATGTTTGTACAGATGGCGGTGTTGATATTTCCAACTTTACACAGATGACCGTGTAGATATTTCCATGTTTATACAGATGGTGGCGCAGATATCTCCATGGATATGTAGATGGCGGTGTAGATATTTCCATGTTTATACAGATAGCGGTGTACATATTTCCATGTTTATATAGATAGCGGTGTAGATATTTCCATGTACATACACATGGCTGTATAGATATTTCCATGTTTATACAGATGGCGGTGTAGATATTTCCATATTTATACAGATAACATTGTAAGTTTTTCCATGTTTATACAGATGGCGGTGTAGATGTTTCGATGTTTATAGAGATAGCAGTGGAGATATTTCCATGTTTATACAGATAGCGGTGTAGAAATTTCCATGTTTATACTGATCACAGTGTAGATATTTCCACGTTTATAGAGATGGTGGTGTAGATATTTCCATGTTCATAGAGATAGAGGTGTTGATTTTTCCATGTTTATAGAGATAGCGGTGTGGATATTTCCATGTTTATACAGATAGGGGTGTAGATATTTCCATGTTTATAGAGATGGCGGTGTAGATATTTCCATGTTTATACAGATCACGGTGTAGATATTTCCATGTTTATACAGATGGTGGTGTAGACATTTCCATGTTTATACATATCGCGGTGTAGATATTTCCATGTTTATACAAATCGCGGTGTAGATATTTCCATATTTATACAGGTAGCGGTGTAGATATTTCCATGTTTTTAGAGATATCGGTGTAGATATTTCCATGTTTACACAGATTGCGGTGTAGATATTTCCATCTTTCTACAGATGGCATTGTAGATAATTCCATATTTCTACAGATGGCGGTGTAGATATTTCCATGTTTATATAGATGGTGGTGTAGATATTACCATGTTTATACAGATAGCGGTGTAGTTATTTCCAGGTTTATACAGATCGCAGTGAAGGTATTTCCAGGTTTATTCAGATCACGGTGTAGATATTTCCACGTTTATACAGATCGCAGTGAAGATATTTCCATGTTTATACAGATAGCGGTGTAGATATTCCATGTTTAGACAGATAGCAGTGTGGATATTTCCATGTTTATACTGATGGCGGTGTAGATATTTCCACGTTTATAGAGATGGCTGTGTATATATTTCCATGTTCATAGAGATAGCGGTGTAGATATATCCACGTTCATAGAGATAGCAGTGAGGATATTTCCATGTTTATACAGATAGCCGTGTAGATATTTCCATTATTATAGAGATAGCGGTTTTGATATTTCATATTTATACAGATAGCGGTGTAGAGATTTCCATGTTTATACAGATTGTGGTGTAGATATTTCCATGTTTATAGAGATAGCGGTGTAGATATTTCCACGTTTATACAGATGGCGGTGTAGATATTTCCATTTTTCTACAAATGGCAGTGTAGATATTTCCATGTTTATAGAGATGGCGCTGTAGATATTTCCATGTTTATATAGATGGCAATGAAGGTATTTTCTTGTTTATGTAGATGGCGTTGTAGATATCTCCATGTTTAAAGAGATGGCGGTGTATATATTTCCATGTTGATGGAGATAGCGGTGTAGATATTTCCATGTTTATAGAGATAGCGGTTTAGTTATTTCCATGTTTATAGAGATAGCGGTGTAGATATTTCCATATTTCAACAGATGACTGTGTAGATATTTCCATGTTTCTACAGATGACAGTGTAGATATTTCCATCTTTATAGATAGAGCGGTGTAGATATTTTCATGTTTATACAGATTGCGGTGGAGATATGTCCATGTTTATACAGGTAGCAATGGAGATATTTCCATGTTAATACACATAGCGGTGTAGATATTTCCATGTTTATACAGATAGCGGTGTAGATATTTCCATGTTTATACAGATGACAGTGTAGATATTTCCATGTTTATAGAGAGAGCGGTGTAGATATTTTCATGTTTATACAGATTGCGGTGGAGATATGTCCATGTTTATACAGGTAGCAATGGAGATATTTCCATGTTAATACACATAGCGGTGTAGATATTTCCATGTTTATACTGATAGCGGTGTAGATATTTCCATATTTATACAGATGGCTGTGCCGATATTTCCATGTTTATACAGAGTACTGTGTAAATATTTCCATGTTTATATAGATGACAGTGTAGATATTTCCAGGTTTATACAGATGACTGTGTAGATATTTCCATGTAAATACAGATGGCGGTGTAGATATTTCCATGTTTATAGAGATAGTGGTGTAGATATTTCCATGTTTATTGAGATAGCGGTGTAAATATTTCCATATTTATACAGATAGTGGTGTAGATATTTCCATGTTTTTACAGATAGCGGTGTAGATATTTCCATGTTTATACAGATGGCTGTGTAGATATTTCCATGTTTATACCGATGGCTGTGTAGATATTTCCATGTTTATACAGATGACTCTGTAGGTATTTCCATGTTTATACAGATGGCTTTGTAGGTATTTCCATGGTTATAGAGATAGCTGTGAAGATATTGCCATGTTTATACAGATAGCGGTGTAGATATTTCCAGGTTTATACAGACAGCAGTGGAGATATATCCATGTTTATACACGTAGCGGTTTACATATTTCCATGATTTTAGAGACAGCGGTGTAGGTATTTCCATGTTTATACAGATAGCGGTGCAGATATTTCCATGTTTATACAGGTGCCTATGCAGATATTTCAATATTTATACAGAGGGCTCTGTAGATATTTCCATGTTTATACAGATGGCAGTGTAGATATTTCCATGTTCCTACACATGACTGTGTAGGTATTTCCATGTTTATACAGATGGCTTTGTAGATATTTCCATGTTTATAGAGATAGCGGTGCAGATATTTCCATGTTTATACAGATAGCGGTGTAAATATTTCCATGTTTATAGAGATCGTGGTGTAGATATTTCCATGTTTATACAGATAACGGTGTAGATATTTCCATGTTTATACAGACAGCAGTGTAGATATTTCCATGTTTATAGAGATAGCGGTGTAGGTATTTCCATGTTTGTACAGATGGCGGTGTTGATGTTTCCATCTATACACAGATTGCCGTGTAGGTATTTCCATGCGTATACAGATGGCATTGTAGATATTTCCATGTTTATACACATGGTGGTGTAGATATTTTCATGTTTATACAGATGACTGTATAGGTATTTCCATGTTTTTACAGATGGCATTGTAGATATTTCCATGTTTATAGAGATAGCAGTGTAGATATTTCCATGTTTATACAGATGGCGGTGTAGATATTTCCATGTTTCTAGAGATAGCGGTGTAGATATTTCCATATTTATACAGATAACGGTGTAGATATTTCCATGTTTATACAGATAGCAGTGTAAATATTTCCATGTTTATACAGATCACGGTGTAGTTATTTCCATGTTTATAGAGATACCGGTGTAGATATTTCCATGTTTATACAGATAGCGGTTTAGATATTTCCATGTTTATACAGACCGCGGTGTAGTTATTTCCATGTTTATACAGATAGCGGTGCAGATATTTCCATGTTTGTACAGATAACGGTGTAGATATTCCATGTTTAGACATATAGCAGTGTAGATATTTCCATGTTTATACTGATGGCGGTGAAGATATTTCCATGTTTATAGAGATGGCGCTGTAGATATTTCCATGTTTATATAGATGGCAATGTAGATATTTTCTTGTTTATGTAGATGGCGTTGTATATAACTCCATGTTTAAAGAGATGGCGGTGTATACATTTCCATGTTCATGGAGATAGCGGTGTAGGTATTTCCATGTTTATAGAGATAGCGGTTTAGTTATTTCCATGTTTACAAAGATAGCGGTGTAGATATTTCCATATTTCAACAGATGACAGTGTAGATATTTCCATGTTTATATAGAGAGCGGTGTAGATATTTTCATGTTTATACAGATTGCGGTGGAGATATGTCCATGTTTATACAGGTAGCAATGGAGATATTTCCATGTACATACACATGGCTGTGCCGATATTTCCATGTTTATACAGAGTACTCTGTAAATATTTCCATGTTTATATAGATGAGAGTGTAGATATTTCCAGGTCTATACAGATGACTGTGTAGATATTTAAATGTAAATACAGATGGCGGTGTAGATACTTCCATGTTTATAGAGATAGTGGTGTAGATATTTCCATGTTTATTGAGATAGCGGTGTAAATATTTCCATATTAATACAGATACTGGTGTAGATATTTCCATGTTTTTAGAGATAGCGGTGTAGATATTTCCATGTATATACACATGGCTGTGTAGATATTTCCATGTTTATACCGATGGCTGTGTAGATATTCCCATGTTTATACAGATGACTTTGTAGGTATTTCCATGTTTATACAGATGGCTTTGTAGGTATTTCCATGTTTATAGAGATAGCTGTGTAGATATTTCCATGTTTATACAGATAGCGGTGTACACATTTCATGTTTATACAGACAGCAGTGGAGATATATCCATGCTTATACACGTAGCGGTGTACTTATTTCCATGTTTTTAGAGACAGCGGTGTAGGTATTTCCATGTTTATACAGATAGCGGTGCAGATATTTCCATGTTTATATAGGTGCCTATGCAGATATTTCCATATTTATAAAGTGGGCACTGTAGATATTTCCATGTTTATACAGATGGCAGTGTAGATATTTCCATGTTCCTACACATGACTTTGTAGGTATTTCCATGTTTATACAGATGGCTTTGTAGATATTTCCATGTTTATACAGATAGCGGTGCAGATATTTCCATGTTTAAACAGATAGCGGTGTAAATATTTCCATGTTTATACAGATCATGGTGTAGACATTTCCATGTTTATACAGATACCGGTGTAGATATTTCCATGTTTATACAGACCACGGTGTAGATATTTCCATGTTTATAGAGATAGCGGTGTAGATATTTCCATGTTTGTACTGATGGCGGTGTTGATGTTTCCATCTATACACAGATTGCCGTGTAGGTATTTCCATGTGTATACAGATGGCATTGTAGATATTTCCATGTTTATACAGATGGTGGTGTAGATATTTCCATGTTTATACAGATGACTGTATAGGTATTTCCATGTTTTTACAGATTGCATTGTAGATATTTCCATGTTTATAGAGATAGCAGTGTAGATATTTCCATGTTTATACAGATGGCGGTGTAGATATTTCCATGTATATAGAGATAGCGGTGAAAATATTTCCATATTTATACAGATAACGGTGTAGATATTTCCATGTTTATACAGATAGCAGTGTAAATATTTCCATGTTTATACAGATCACGATGTAGTTATTTCGTGTATATAGAGATAGCGGTGTAGATATTTCCATGTTTATACAGATAACGGTTTAGATATTTCCATGTTTATACAGACCGCGGTGTAGATATTTCCATGTTTATACAGATAGCGGTACAGATATTTCCATGTTTGTACAGATGGCGGTGTTGATATTTCCAACTTTACACAGATGACCGTGTAGATATTTCCATGTTTATACAGATGGTGGCGCAGATATCTCCATGGATATGTAGATGGCGGTGTAGATATTTCCATGTTTATACAGATAGCAGTGTACATATTTCCATGTTTATATAGATAGCGGTGTAGATATTTCCATGTACATACACATGGCTGTATAGATATTTCCATGTTTATACAGATGGCGGTGTAGATATTTCCATATTTATACAGATAACATTGTAAGTTTTTCCATGTTTATACAGATGGCGGTGTAGATGTTTCGATGTTTATAGAGATAGCAGTGGAGATATTTCCATGTTTATACAGATAGCGGTGTAGAAATTTCCATGTTTATACTGATCACAGTGTAGATATTTCCACGTTTATAGAGATGGTGGTGTAGATATTTCCATGTTCATAGAGATAGAGGTGTTGATTTTTCCATGTTTATAGAGATAGCGGTGTGGATATTTCCATGTTTATACAGATAGGGGTGTAGATATTTCCATGTTTATAGAGATGGCGGTGTAGATATTTCCATGTTTATACAGATCACGGTGTAGATATTTCCATGTTTATACAGATGGTGGTGTAGACATTTCCATGTTTATACATATCGCGGTGTAGATATTTCCATGTTTATACAAATCGCGGTGTAGATATTTCCATATTTATACAGGTAGCGGTGTAGATATTTCCATGTTTTTAGAGATATCGGTGTAGATATTTCCATGTTTACACAGATTGCGGTGTAGATATTTCCATCTTTCTACAGATGGCATTGTAGATAATTCCATATTTCTACAGATGGCGGTGTAGATATTTCCATGTTTATATAGATGGTGGTGTAGATATTACCATGTTTATACAGATAGCGGTGTAGTTATTTCCAGGTTTATACAGATCGCAGTGAAGGTATTTCCAGGTTTATTCAGATCACGGTGTAGATATTTCCACGTTTATACAGATCGCAGTGAAGATATTTCCATGTTTATACAGATAGCGGTGTAGATATTCCATGTTTAGACAGATAGCAGTGTGGATATTTCCATGTTTATACTGATGGCGGTGTAGATATTTCCACGTTTATAGAGATGGCTGTGTATATATTTCCATGTTCATAGAGATAGCGGTGTAGATATATCCACGTTCATAGAGATAGCAGTGAGGATATTTCCATGTTTATACAGATAGCCGTGTAGATATTTCCATTATTATAGAGATAGCGGTTTTGATATTTCATATTTATACAGATAGCGGTGTAGAGATTTCCATGTTTATACAGATTGTGGTGTAGATATTTCCATGTTTATAGAGATAGCGGTGTAGATATTTCCACGTTTATACAGATGGCGGTGTAGATATTTCCATTTTTCTACAAATGGCAGTGTAGATATTTCCATGTTTATAGAGATGGCGCTGTAGATATTTCCATGTTTATATAGATGGCAATGAAGGTATTTTCTTGTTTATGTAGATGGCGTTGTAGATATCTCCATGTTTAAAGAGATGGCGGTGTATATATTTCCATGTTGATGGAGATAGCGGTGTAGATATTTCCATGTTTATAGAGATAGCGGTTTAGTTATTTCCATGTTTATAGAGATAGCGGTGTAGATATTTCCATATTTCAACAGATGACTGTGTAGATATTTCCATGTTTCTACAGATGACAGTGTAGATATTTCCATCTTTATAGATAGAGCGGTGTAGATATTTTCATGTTTATACAGATTGCGGTGGAGATATGTCCATGTTTATACAGGTAGCAATGGAGATATTTCCATGTTAATACACATAGCGGTGTAGATATTTCCATGTTTATACAGATAGCGGTGTAGATATTTCCATGTTTATACAGATGGCTGTGCCGATATTTCCATGTTTATACAGAGTACTCTGTAAATATTTCCATGTTTATATAGATGACAGTGTAGATATTTCCAGGTTTATACAGATGACTGTGTAGATATTTCCATGTAAATACAGATGGCGGTGTAGATATTTCCATGTTTATAGAGATAGTGGTGTAGATATTTCCATGTTTATTGAGATAGCGGTGTAAATATTTCCATATTTATACAGATAGTGGTGTAGATATTTCCATGTTTTTACAGATAGCGGTGTAGATATTTCCATGTATATACAGATGGCTGTGTAGATATTTCCATGTTTATACCGATGGCTGTGTAGATATTTCCATGTTTATACAGATGACTTTTTAGGTATTTCCATGTTTATACAGATGGCTTTGTAGGTATTTCCATGGTTATAGATATAGCTGTGAAGATATTGCAATGTTTATACAGATAGCGGTGTAGATATTCCATGTTTATAGAGATAGCAGTGGAGATATATCCATGTTTATACACGTAGCGATGTACATATTTCCATGTTTTTAGAGACAGCGGTGTAGGTATTTCCATGTTTATACAGATAGCGGTGCAGATATTTCCATGTTTATACAGATGCCTATGCAGATATTTCAATATTTATACAGAGGTCTCTGTAGATATTTCCATGTTTATACAGATGGCAGTGTAGATATTTCCATGTTCCTACACATGACTGTGTAGGTATTTCCATGTTTATACAGATGGCTTTGTAGATATTTCCATGTTTATAGAGATAGCGGTGCAGATATTTCCATGTTTATACAGATAGCGGTGTAAATATTTCCATGTTTATAGAGATCGTGGTGTAGATATTTCCATGTTTATACAGATACCGGTGTAGATATTTCCATGTTTATACACACAGCAGTGTAGATATTTCCATGTTTATTGACATAGCGGTGTAGGTATTTCCATGTTTGTACAGATGGCGGTGTTGATGTTTCCATCTATACACAGATTGCCGTGTAGGTATTTCCATGCGTATACAGATGGCATTGTAGATATTTCCATGTTTATACACATGGTGGTGTAGATATTTTCATGTTTATACAGATGACTGTATAGGTATTTCCATGTTTTTACAGATGGCATTGTAGATATTTCCATGTTTATAGAGATAGCAGTGTAGATATTTCCATGTTTATACAGATGGCGGTGTAGATATTTCCATGTTTCTAGAGATAGCGGTGTAGATATTTCCATATTTATACAGATAACGGTGTAGATATTTCCATGTTTATACAGATAGCAGTGTAAATATTTCCATGTTTATACAGATCACGGTGTAGTTATTTCCATGTTTATAGAGATAGCGGTGTAGATATTTCCATGTACATACACATGGCTGTGTAGATATTTCCATGTTTATACAGATGGCGGTGTAGATATTTCCACATTTATACAGATAACTTTGTAAGTTTTTCCATGTTTGTACAGATGGCAGTGTAGATGTTTCGATGTTTATAGAGATAGCAGTGGAGATATTTCCATGTTTATACAGATAGCGGTGTAGTTATTTCCATGTTTATACTGATCACAGTGTAGATATTTCCATGCTTATAGAGATGGTGGTGTAGATATTTCCATGTTCATAGAGATAGAGGTGTTGATTTTTCCATGTTTATAGAGATAGCGGTGTGGATATTTCTTTTTTTTATACAGATAGGTGTGTAGATATTTCCATGTTTATAGAGATGGCGGTGTAGATATTTCCATGTTTATACAGATCACGGTGTAGATATTTCCATGTTTATACAGATGGCGGTGTAGATATTTCCATGTTTATACATATCGCGGTGTAGATATTTCCATGTTTATACAAATCGCGGTGTAGATATTTCCATATTTATACAGGTAGCGGTGTAGATATTTCCATGTTTTTAGAGATATCGGTGTAGATATTTCCATGTTTACACAGATTGCGGTGTAGATATTTCCATCTTTCTACAGATGGCATTGTAGATAATTCCATGTTTCTACAGATGGCGGTGTAGATATTTCCATGTTTATATAGATGGTGGTGTAGATATTACCATGTTTATACAGATAGCGGTGTAGTTATTTCCAGGTTTATACAGATCGCAGTGAAGGTATTTCCAGGTTTATTCAGATCACGGTGTAGATATTTCCACGTTTATACAGATCGCAGTGAAGATATTTCCATGTTTATACAGATAGCGGTGTAGATATTCCATGTTTAGACAGATAGCAGTGTAGATATTTCCATGTTTATACTGATGGCGGTGTAGATATTTCCACGTTTATAGAGATGGCGGTGTATATATTTCCATGTTCATAGAGATAGCGGTGTAGATATATCCACGTTCATAGAGATAGCAGTGAGGATATTTCCATGTTTATACAGATAGCCGTGTAGATATTTCCATTATTATAGAGATAGCGGTTTTGATATTTCATATTTATACAGATAGCGGTGTAGAGATTTCCATGTTTATACAGATTGTGGTGTAGATATTTCCATGTTTATAGAGATAGCGGTGTAGATATTTCCACGTTTATACAGATGGCGGTGTAGATATTTCCATTTTTCTACAAATGGCAGTGTAGATATTTCCATGTTTATAGAGATGGCGCTGTAGATATTTCCATGTTTATATAGATGGCAATGAAGATATTTTCTTGTTTATGTAGATGGCGTTGTAGATATCTCCATGTTTAAAGAGATGGCGGTGTATATATTTCCATGTTGATGGAGATAGCGGTGTAGATATTTCCATGTTTATAGAGATAGCGGTTTAGTTATTTCCATGTTTATAGAGATAGCGGTGTAGATATTTCCATATTTCAACAGATGACTGTGTAGATATTTCCATGTTTCTACAGATGACAGTGTAGATATTTCCATGTTTATAGAGAGAGCGGTGTAGATATTTTCATGTTTATACAGATTGCGGTGGAGATATGTCCATGTTTATACAGGTAGCAATGGAGATATTTCCATGTTAATACACATAGCGGTGTAGATATTTCCATGTTTATACAGATAGCGGTGTAGATATTTCCATGTTTATACAGATGGCTGTGCCGATATTTCCATGTTTATACAGAGTACTCTGTAAATATTTCCATGTTTATATAGATGACAGTGTAGATATTTCCAGGTTTATGCAGATGACTGTGTAGATATTTCCATGTAAATACAGATGGCGGTGTAGATATTTCCATGTTTATAGAGATAGTGGTGTAGATATTTCCATGTTTATTGAGATAGCGGTGTAAATATTTCCATATTTATACAGATAGTGGTGTAGATATTTCCATGTTTTTACAGATAGCGGTGTAGATATTTCCATGTATATACAGATGGCTGTGTAGATATTTCCATGTTTATACCGATGGCTGTGTAGATATTTCCATGTTTATACAGATGACTTTTTAGGTATTTCCATGTTTATACAGATGGCTTTGTAGGTATTTCCATGGTTATACATATAGCTGTGAAGATATTGCAATGTTTATACAGATAGCGGTGTAGATATTTCCATGTTTATACAGACAGCAGTGGAGATATATCCATGTTTATACACGTAGCGGTGTACATATTTCCATGTTTTTAGAGACAGCGGTGTAGGTATTTCCATGTTTATACAGAGAGCGGTGCAGATATTTCCATGTTTATACAGATGCCTATGCAGATATTTCAATATTTATACAGAGGTCTCTGTAGATATTTCCATGTTTATACAGATGGCAGTGTAGATATTTCCATGTTCCTACACATGACTGTGTAGGTATTTCCATGTTTATACAGATGGCTTTGTAGATATTTCCATGTTTATAGAGATAGCGGTGCAGATATTTCCATGTTTATACAGATAGCGGTGTAAATATTTCCATGTTTATAGAGATCGTGGTGTAGATATTTCCATGTTTATACAGATACCGGTGTAGATATTTCCATGTTTATACAGACAGCAGTGTAGATATTTCCATGTTTATTGAGATAGCGGTGTAGGTATTTCCATGTTTGTACAGATGGCGGTGTTGATGTTTCCATCTATACACAGATTGCCGTGTAGGTATTTCCATGCGTATACAGATGGCATTGTAGATATTTCCATGTTTATACACATGGTGGTGTAGATATTTTCATGTTTATACAGATGACTGTATAGGTATTTCCATGTTTTTACAGATGGCATTGTAGATATTTCCATGTTTATAGAGATAGCAGTGTAGATATTTCCATGTTTATACAGATGGCGGTGTAGATATTTCCATGTTTCTAGAGATAGCGGTGTAGATATTTCCATATTTATACAGATAACGGTGTAGATATTTCCATGTTTATACAGATAGCAGTGTAAATATTTCCATGTTTATACAGATCACGGTGTAGTTATTTCCATGTTTATAGAGATAGCGGTGTAGATATTTCCATGTACATACACATGGCTGTGTAGATATTTCCATGTTTATACAGATGGCGGTGTAGATATTTCCACATTTATACAGATAACTTTGTAAGTTTTTCCATGTTTGTACAGATGGCGGTGTAGATGTTTCGATGTTTATAGAGATAGCAGTGGAGATATTTCCATGTTTATACAGATAGCGGTGTAGATATTTCCATGTTTATACTGATCACAGTGTAGATATTTCCATGCTTATAGAGATGGTGGTGTAGATATTACCATGTTCATAGAGATAGAGGTGTTGATTTTTCCATGTTTATAGAGATAGCGGTGTGGATATTTCTTTTTTTTATACAGATAGGTGTGTAGATATTTCCATGTTTATAGAGATGGCGGTGTAGATATTTCCATGTTTATACAGATCACGGTGTAGATATTTCCATGTTTATACAGATGGCGGTGTAGATATTTCCATGTTTATACATATCGCGGTGTAGATATTTCCATGTTTATACAAATCGCGGTGTAGATATTTCCATATTTATACAGGTAGCGGTGTAGATATTTCCATGTTTTTAGAGATATCGGTGTAGATATTTCCATGTTTACACAGATTGCGGTGTAGATATTTCCATCTTTCTACAGATGGCATTGTAGATAATTCCATGTTTCTACAGATGGCGGTGTAGATATTTCCATGTTTATATAGATGGTGGTGTAGATATTACCATGTTTATACAGATAGCGGTGTAGTTATTTCCAGGTTTATACAGATCGCAGTGAAGGTATTTCCAGGTTTATTCAGATCACGGTGTAGATATTTCCACGTTTATACAGATCGCAGTGAAGATATTTCCATGTTTATACAGATAGCGGTGTAGATATTCCATGTTTAGACAGATAGCAGTGTAGATATTTCCATGTTTATACTGATGGCGGTGTAGATATTTCCACGTTTATAGAGATGGCGGTGTATATATTTCCATGTTCATAGAGATAGCGGTGTAGATATATCCACGTTCATAGAGATAGCAGTGAGGATATTTCCATGTTTATACAGATAGCCGTGTAGATATTTCCATTATTATAGAGATAGCGGTTTTGATATTTCATATTTATACAGATAGCGGTGTAGAGATTTCCATGTTTATACAGATTGTGGTGTAGATATTTCCATGTTTATAGAGATAGCGGTGTAGATATTTCCACGTTTATACAGATGGCGGTGTAGATATTTCCATTTTTCTACAAATGGCAGTGTAGATATTTCCATGTTTATAGAGATGGCGCTGTAGATATTTCCATGTTTATATAGATGGCAATGAAGATATTTTCTTGTTTATGTAGATGGCGTTGTAGATATCTCCATGTTTAAAGAGATGGCGGTGTATATATTTCCATGTTGATGGAGATAGCGGTGTAGATATTTCCATGTTTATAGAGATAGCGGTTTAGTTATTTCCATGTTTATAGAGATAGCGGTGTAGATATTTCCATATTTCAACAGATGACTGTGTAGATATTTCCATGTTTCTACAGATGACAGTGTAGATATTTCCATGTTTATAGAGAGAGCGGTGTAGATATTTTCATGTTTATACAGATTGCGGTGGAGATATGTCCATGTTTATACAGGTAGCAATGGAGATATTTCCATGTTAATACACATAGCGGTGTAGATATTTCCATGTTTATACAGATAGCGGTGTAGATATTTCCATGTTTATACAGATGGCTGTGCCGATATTTCCATGTTTATACAGAGTACTCTGTAAATATTTCCATGTTTATATAGATGACAGTGTAGATATTTCCAGGTTTATGCAGATGACTGTGTAGATATTTCCATGTAAATACAGATGGCGGTGTAGATATTTCCATGTTTATAGAGATAGTGGTGTAGATATTTCCATGTTTATTGAGATAGCGGTGTAAATATTTCCATATTTATACAGATAGTGGTGTAGATATTTCCATGTTTTTACAGATAGCAGTGTAGATATTTCCATGTATATACAGATGGCTTTGTAGATATTTCCATGTTTATACCGATGGCTGTGTAGTTATTTCCATGTTTATACAGATGACTTTTTAGGTATTTCCATGTTTATACAGATGGCTTTGTAGGTATTTCCATGGTTATAGATATAGCTGTGAAGATATTGCAATGTTTATACAGATAGCGGTGTAGATAGTTCCATGTTTATAGAGACAGCAGTGGAGATATATCCATGTTTATACACGTAGCGGTGTACATATTTCCATGTTTTTAGAGACAGCGGTGTAGGTATTTCCATGTTTATACAGATAGCGGTGCAGATATTTCCATGTTTATACAGATGCCTATGCAGATATTTCAATATTTATACAGAGGTCTCTGTAGATATTTCCATGTTTATACAGATGGCAGTGTAGATATTTCCATGTTCCTACACATGACTGTGTAGGTATTTCCATGTTTATACAGATGGCTTTGTAGATATTTCCATGTTTATAGAGATAGCGGTGCAGATATTTCCATGTTTATACAGATAGCGGTGTAAATATTTCCATGTTTATAGAGATCGTGGTGTAGATATTTCCATGTTTATACAGATACCGGTGTAGATATTTCCATGTTTATACAGACAGCAGTGTAGATATTTCCATGTTTATTGAGATAGCGGTGTAGGTATTTCCATGTTTGTACAGATGGCGGTGTTGATGTTTCCATCTATACACAGATTGCCGTGTAGGTATTTCCATGCGTATACAGATGGCATTGTAGATATTTCCATGTTTATACACATGGTGGTGTAGATATTTTCATGTTTATACAGATGACTGTATAGGTATTTCCATGTTTTTACAGATGGCATTGTAGATATTTCCATGTTTATAGAGATAGCGGTGTAAATATTTCCATATTTATACAGATAACGGTGTAGATATTTCCATGTTTATACAGATAGCAGTGTAAATATTTCCATGTTTATACAGATCACGGTGTAGTTATTTCCATGTTTATAGAGATAGCGGTGTAGATATTTCCATGTACATACACATGGCTGTGTAGATATTTCCATGTTTATACAGATGGCGGTGTAGATATTTCCACATTTATACAGATAACTTTGTAAGTTTTTCCATGTTTGTACAGATGGCGGTGTAGATGTTTCGATGTTTATAGAGATAGCAGTGGAGATATTTCCATGTTTATACAGATAGCGGTGTAGATATTTCCATGTTTATACCGATCACAGTGTAGATATTTCCATGCTTATAGAGATGGTGGTGTAGATATTTCCATGTTCATAGAGATAGAGGTGTTGATTTTTCCATGTTTATAGAGATAGCGGTGTGGATATTTCTTTTTTTTATACAGATAGGTGTGTAGATATTTCCATGTTTATAGAGATGGCGGTGTAGATATTTCCATGTTTATACAGATCACGGTGTAGATATTTCCATGTTTATACAGATGGCGGTGTAGATATTTCCATGTTTATACATATCGCGGTGTAGATATTTCCATGTTTATACAAATCGCGGTGTAGATATTTCCATATTTATACAGGTAGCGGTGTAGATATTTCCATGTTTTTAGAGATATCGGTGTAGATATTTCCATGTTTACACAGATTGCGGTGTAGATATTTCCATCTTTCTACAGATGGCATTGTAGATAATTCCATGTTTCTACAGATGGCTGTGTAGATATTTCCATGTTTATATAGATGGTGGTGTAGATATTACCATGTTTATACAGATAGCGGTGTAGTTATTTCCAGGTTTATACAGATTGCAGTGAAGGTATTTCCAGGTTTATTCAGATCACGGTGTAGATATTTCCACGTTTATACAGATCGCAGTGAAGATATTTCCATGTTTATACAGATAGCAGTGTAGATATTCCATGTTTAGACAGATAGCAGTGTAGATATTTCCATGTTTATACTGATGGCGGTGTAGATATTTCCACGTTTATAGAGATGGCGGTGTATATATTTCCATGTTCATAGAGATAGCGGTGTAGATATATCCACGTTCATAGAGATAGCAGTGAGGATATTTCCATGTTTATACAGATAGCCGTGTAGATATTTCCATTATTATAGAGATAGCGGTTTTGATATTTCATATTTATACAGATAGCGGTGTAGAGATTTCCATGTTTATACAGATTGTGGTGTAGATATTTCCATGTTTATAGAGATAGCGGTGTAGATATTTCCACGTTTATACAGATGGCGGTGTAGATATTTCCATTTTTCTACAAATGGCAGTGTAGATATTTCCATGTTTATAGAGATGGTGCTGTAGATATTTCCATGTTTATATAGATGGCAATGAAGATATTTTCTTGTTTATGTAGATGGCGTTGTAGATATCTCCATGTTTAAAGAGATGGCGGTGTATATATTTCCATGTTGATGGAGATAGCGGTGTAGATATTTCCATGTTTATAGAGATAGCGGTTTAGTTATTTCCATGTTTATAGAGATAGCGGTGTAGATATTTCCATATTTCAACAGATGACTGTGTAGATATTTCCATGTTTCTACAGATGACAGTGTAGATATTTCCATGTTTATAGAGAGAGCGGTGTAGATATTTTCATGTTTATACAGATTGCGGTGGAGATATGTCCATGTTTATACAGGTAGCAATGGAGATATTTCCATGTTAATACACATAGCGGTGTAGATATTTCCATGTTTATACAGATAGCGGTGTAGATATTTCCATGTTTATACAGATGGCTGTGCCGATATTTCCATGTTTATACAGAGTACTCTGTAAATATTTCCATGTTTATATAGATGACAGTGTAGATATTTCCAGGTTTATGCAGATGACTGTGTAGATATTTCCATGTAAATACAGATGGCGGTGTAGATATTTCCATGTTTATAGAGATAGTGGTGTAGATATTTCCATGTTTATTGAGATAGCGGTGTAAATATTTCCATATTTATACAGATAGTGGTGTAGATATTTCCATGTTTTTACAGATAGCGGTGTAGATATTTCCATGTATATACAGATGGCTGTGTAGATATTTCCATGTTTATACCGATGGCTGTGTAGATATTTCCATGTTTATACAGATGACTTTTTAGGTATTTCCATGTTTATACAGATGGCTTTGTAGGTATTTCCATGGTTATAGATATAGCTGTGAAGATATTGCAATGTTTATACAGATAGCGGTGTAGATATTTCCATGTTTATAGAGACAGCAGTGGAGATATATCCATGTTTATACACGTAGCGGTGTACATATTTCCATGTTTTTAGAGACAGCGGTGTAGGTATTTCCATGTTTATACAGATAGCGGTGCAGATATTTCCATGTTTATACAGATGCCTATGCAGATATTTCAATATTTATACAGAGGTCTCTGTAGATATTTCCATGTTTATACAGATGGCAGTGTAGATATTTCCATGTTCCTACACATGACTGTGTAGGTATTTCCATGTTTATACAGATGGCTTTGTAGATATTTCCATGTTTATAGAGATAGCGGTGCAGATATTTCCATGTTTATACAGATAGCGGTGTAAATATTTCCATGTTTATAGAGATCGTGGTGTAGATATTTCCATGTTTATACAGATACCGGTGTAGATATTTCCATGTTTATACAGACAGCAGTGTAGATATTTCCATGTTTATTGAGATAGCGGTGTAGGTATTTCCATGTTTGTACAGATGGCGGTGTTGATGTTTCCATCTATACACAGATTGCCGTGTAGGTATTTCCATGCGTATACAGATGGCATTGTAGATATTTCCATGTTTATACACATGGTGGTGTAGATATTTTCATGTTTATACAGATGACTGTATAGGTATTTCCATGTTTTTACAGATGGCATTGTAGATATTTCCATGTTTATAGAGATAGCAGTGTAGATATTTCCATGTTTATACAGATGGCGGTGTAGATATTTCCATGTCTCTAGAGATAGCGGTGTAGATATTTCCATATTTATACAGATAACGGTGTAGATATTTCCATGTTTATACAGATAGCAGTGTAAATATTTCCATGTTTATACAGATCACGGTGTAGTTATTTCCATGTTTATAGAGATAGCGGTGTAGATATTTCCATGTACATACACATGGCTGTGTAGATATTTCCATGTTTATACAGATGGCGGTGTAGATATTTCCACATTTATACAGATAACTTTGTAAGTTTTTCCATGTTTGTACAGATGGCGGTGTAGATGTTTCGATGTTTATAGAGATAGCAGTGGAGATATTTCCATGTTTATACAGATAGCGGTGTAGATATTTCCATGTTTATACTGATCACAGTGTAGATATTTCCATGCTTATAGAGATGGTGGTGTAGATATTTCCATGTTCATAGAGATAGAGGTGTTGATTTTTCCATGTTTATAGAGATAGCGGTGTGGATATTTCTTTTTTTTATACAGATAGGTGTGTAGATATTTCCATGTTTATAGAGATGGCGGTGTAGATATTTCCATGTTTATACAGATCACGGTGTAGATATTTCCATGTTTATACAGATGGCGGTGTAGATATTTCCATGTTTATACATATCGCGGTGTAGATATTTCCATGTTTATACAAATCGCGGTGTAGATATTTCCATATTTATACAGGTAGCGGTGTAGATATTTCCATGTTTTTAGAGATATCGGTGTAGATATTTCCATGTTTACACAGATTGCGGTGTAGATATTTCCATCTTTCTACAGATGGCATTGTAGATAATTCCATGTTTCTACAGATGGCGGTGTAGATATTTCCATGTTTATATAGATGGTGGTGTAGATATTACCATGTTTATACAGATAGCGGTGTAGTTATTTCCAGGTTTATACAGATCGCAGTGAAGGTATTTCCAGGTTTATTCAGATCACGGTGTAGATATTTCCACGTTTATACAGATCGCAGTGAAGATATTTCCATGTTTATACAGATAGCGGTGTAGATATTCCATGTTTAGACAGATAGCAGTGTAGATATTTCCATGTTTATACTGATGGCGGTGTAGATATTTCCACGTTTATAGAGATGGCGGTGTATATATTTCCATGTTCATAGAGATAGCGGTGTAGATATATCCACGTTCATAGAGATAGCAGTGAGGATATTTCCATGTTTATACAGATAGCCGTGTAGATATTTCCATTATTATAGAGATAGCGGTTTTGATATTTCATATTTATACAGATAGCGGTGTAGAGATTTCCATGTTTATACAGATTGTGGTGTAGATATTTCCATGTTTATAGAGATAGCGGTGTAGATATTTCCACGTTTATACAGATGGCGGTGTAGATATTTCCATTTTTCTACAAATGGCAGTGTAGATATTTCCATGTTTATAGAGATGGCGCTGTAGATATTTCCATGTTTATATAGATGGCAATGAAGATATTTTCTTGTTTATGTAGATGGCGTTGTAGATATCTCCATGTTTAAAGAGATGGCGGTGTATATATTTCCATGTTGATGGAGATAGCGGTGTAGATATTTCCATGTTTATAGAGATAGCGGTTTAGTTATTTCCATGTTTATAGAGATAGCGGTGTAGATATTTCCATATTTCAACAGATGACTGTGTAGATATTTCCATGTTTCTACAGATGACAGTGTAGATATTTCCATGTTTATAGAGAGAGCGGTGTAGATATTTTCATGTTTATACAGATTGCGGTGGAGATATGTCCATGTTTATACAGGTAGCAATGGAGATATTTCCATGTTAATACACATAGCGGTGTAGATATTTCCATGTTTATACAGATAGCGGTGTAGATATCTCCATGTTTATACAGATGGCTGTGCCGATATTTCCATGTTTATACAGAGTACTCTGTAAATATTTCCATGTTTATATAGATGACAGTGTAGATATTTCCAGGTTTATGCAGATGACTGTGTAGATATTTCCATGTAAATACAGATGGCGGTGTAGATATTTCCATGTTTATAGAGTTAGTGGTGTAGATATTTCCATGTTTATTGAGATAGCGGTGTAAATATTTCCATATTTATACAGATAGTGGTGTAGATATTTCCATGTACATACACATGGCTGTGTAGATATTTCCATGTTTATACAGATGGCGGTGTAGATATTTCCACATTTATACAGATAACTTTGTAAGTTTTTCCATGTTTGTACAGATGGCGGTGTAGATGTTTCGATGTTTATAGAGATAGCAGTGGAGATATTTCCATGTTTATACAGATAGCGGTGTAGATATTTCCATGTTTATACTGATCACAGTGTAGATATTTCCATGCTTATAGAGATGGTGGTGTAGATATTTCCATGTTCATAGAGATAGAGGTGTTGATTTTTCCATGTTTATAGAGATAGCGGTGTGGATATTTCTTTTTTTTATACAGATAGGTGTGTAGATATTTCCATGTTTATAGAGATGGCGGTGTAGATATTTCCATGTTTATACAGATCACGGTGTAGATATTTCCATGTTTATACAGATGGCGGTGTAGATATTTCCATGTTTATACATATCGCGGTGTAGATATTTCCATGTTTATACAAATCGCGGTGTAGATATTTCCATATTTATACAGGTAGCGGTGTAGATATTTCCATGTTTTTAGAGATATCGGTGTAGATATTTCCATGTTTACACAGATTGCGGTGTAGATATTTCCATCTTTCTACAGATGGCATTGTAGATAATTCCATGTTTCTACAGATGGCGGTGTAGATATTTCCATGTTTATATAGATGGTGGTGTAGATATTACCATGTTTATACAGATAGCGGTGTAGTTATTTCCAGGTTTATACAGATCGCAGTGAAGGTATTTCCAGGTTTATTCAGATCACGGTGTAGATATTTCCACGTTTATACAGATCGCAGTGAAGATATTTCCATGTTTATACAGATAGCGGTGTAGATATTCCATGTTTAGACAGATAGCAGTGTAGATATTTCCATGTTTATACTGATGGCGGTGTAGATATTTCCACGTTTATAGAGATGGCGGTGTATATATTTCCATGTTCATAGAGATAGCGGTGTAGATATATCCACGTTCATAGAGATAGCAGTGAGGATATTTCCATGTTTATACAGATAGCCGTGTAGATATTTCCATTATTATAGAGATAGCGGTTTTGATATTTCATATTTATACAGATAGCGGTGTAGAGATTTCCATGTTTATACAGATTGTGGTGTAGATATTTCCATGTTTATAGAGATAGCGGTGTAGATATTTCCACGTTTATACAGATGGCGGTGTAGATATTTCCATTTTTCTACAAATGGCAGTGTAGATATTTCCATGTTTATAGAGATGGCGCTGTAGATATTTCCATGTTTATATAGATGGCAATGAAGATATTTTCTTGTTTATGTAGATGGCGTTGTAGATATCTCCATGTTTAAAGAGATGGCGGTGTATATATTTCCATGTTGATGGAGATAGCGGTGTAGATATTTCCATGTTTATAGAGATAGCGGTTTAGTTATTTCCATGTTTATAGAGATAGCGGTGTAGATATTTCCATATTTCAACAGATGACTGTGTAGATATTTCCATGTTTCTACAGATGACAGTGTAGATATTTCCATGTTTATAGAGAGAGCGGTGTAGATATTTTCATGTTTATACAGATTGCGGTGGAGATATGTCCATGTTTATACAGGTAGCAATGGAGATATTTCCATGTTAATACACATAGCGGTGTAGATGTTTCCATGTTTATACAGATAGCGGTGTAGATATTTCCATGTTTATACAGATGGCTGTGCCGATATTTCCATGTTTATACAGAGTACTCTGTAAATATTTCCATGTTTATATAGATGACAGTGTAGATATTTCCAGGTTTATGCAGATGACTGTGTAGATATTTCCATGTAAATACAGATGGCGGTGTAGATATTTCCATGTTTATAGAGATAGTGGTGTAGATATTTCCATGTTTATTGAGATAGCGGTGTAAATATTTCCATATTTATACAGATAGTGGTGTAGATATTTCCATGTTTTTACAGATAGCGGTGTAGATATTTCCATGTATATACAGATGGCTGTGTAGATATTTCCATGTTTATACCGATGGCTGTGTAGATATTTCCATGTTTATACAGATGACTTTTTAGGTATTTCCATGTTTATACAGATGGCTTTGTAGGTATTTCCATGGTTATAGATATAGCTGTGAAGATATTGCAATGTTTATACAGATAGCGGTGTAGATATTTCCATGTTTATAGAGACAGCAGTGGAGATATATCCATGTTTATACACGTAGCGGTGTACATATTTCCATGTTTTTAGAGACAGCGGTGTAGGTATTTCCATGTTTATACAGATAGCGGTGCAGATATTTCCATGTTTATACAGATGCCTATGCAGATATTTCAATATTTATACAGAGGTCTCTGTAGATATTTCCATGTTTATACAGATGGCAGTGTAGATATTTCCATGTTCCTACACATGACTGTGTAGGTATTTCCATGTTTATACAGATGGCTTTGTAGATATTTCCATGTTTATAGAGATAGCGGTGCAGATATTTCCATGTTTATACAGATAGCGGTGTAAATATTTCCATGTTTATAGAGATCGTGGTGTAGATATTTCCATGTTTATACAGATACCGGTGTAGATATTTCCATGTTTATACAGACAGCAGTGTAGATATTTCCATGTTTATTGAGATAGCGGTGTAGGTATTTCCATGTTTGTACAGATGGCGGTGTTGATGTTTCCATCTATACACAGATTGCCGTGTAGGTATTTCCATGCGTATACAGATGGCATTGTAGATATTTCCATGTTTATACACATGGTGGTGTAGATATTTTCATGTTTATACAGATGACTGTATAGGTATTTCCATGTTTTTACAGATGGCATTGTAGATATTTCCATGTTTATAGAGATAGCAGTGTAGATATTTCCATGTTTATACAGATGGCGGTGTAGATATTTCCATGTCTCTAGAGATAGCGGTGTAGATATTTCCATATTTATACAGATAACGGTGTAGATATTTCCATGTTTATACAGATAGCAGTGTAAATATTTCCATGTTTATACAGATCACGGTGTAGTTATTTCCATGTTTATAGATAGCGGTGTAGATATTTCCATGTACATACACATGGCTGTGTAGATATTTCCATGTTTATACAGATGGCGGTGTAGATATTTCCACATTTATACAGATAACTTTGTAAGTTTTTCCATGTTTGTACAGATGGCGGTGTAGATGTTTCGATGTTTATAGAGATAGCAGTGGAGATATTTCCATGTTTTTACAGATAGCGGTGTAGATATTTCCATGTTTATACTGATCACAGTGTAGATATTTCCATGCTTATAGAGATGGTGGTGTAGATATTTCCATGTTCATAGAGATAGAGGTGTTGATTTTTCCATGTTTATAGAGATAGCGGTGTGGATATTTCTTTTTTTTATACAGATAGGTGTGTAGATATTTCCATGTTTATAGAGATGGCGGTGTAGATATTTCCATGTTTATACAGATCATGGTGTAGATATTTCCATGTTTATACAGATGGCGGTGTAGATATTTCCATGTTTATACATATCGCGGTGTAGATATTTCCATGTTTATACAAATCGCGGTGTAGATATTTCCATATTTATACAGGTAGCGGTGTAGATATTTCCATGTTTTTAGAGATATCGGTGTAGATATTTCCATGTTTACACAGATTGCGGTGTAGATATTTCCATCTTTCTACAGATGGCATTGTAGATAATTCCATGTTTCTACAGATGGCGGTGTAGATATTTCCATGTTTATATAGATGGTGGTGTAGATATTACCATGTTTATACAGATAGCGGTGTAGATATTTCCACATTTATACAGATCGCAGTGAAGATATTTCCATGTTTATTCAGATCACGGTGTAGATATTTCCACGTTTATACAGATCGCAGTGAAGATATTTCCATGTTTATACAGATAGCGGTGTAGATATTCCATGTTTAGACAGATAGCAGTGTAGATATTTCCATGTTTATACTGATGGCGGTGTAGATATTTCCATGTTTATAGAGATGGCGGTGTATATATTTCCATGTTCATAGAGATAGCGGTGTAGATATATCCACGTTCATAGAGATAGCAGTGAGGATATTTCCATGTTTATACAGATAGCCGTGTAGATATTTCCATTATTATAGAGATAGCGGTTTTGATATTTCATATTTATACAGATAGCGGTGTAGATATTTCCATGTTTATACAGATTGTGGTGTAGATATTTCCATGTTTATAGAGATAGCGGTGTAGATATTTCCACGTTTATACAGATGGCGGTGTAGATATTTCCATTTTTCTACAAATGGCAGTGTAGATATTTCCATGTTTATAGAGATGGCGCTGTAGATATTTCCATGTTTATATAGATGGCAATGAAGATATTTTCTTGTTTATGTAGATGGCGTTGTAGATATCTCCATGTTTAAAGAGATGGTGGTGTATATATTTCCATGTTGATGGAGATAGCGGTGTAGATATTTCCATGTTTATAGAGATAGCGGTTTAGTTATTTCCATGTTTATAGAGATAGCGGTGTAGACATTTCCATATTTCAACAGATGACTGTGTAGATATTTCCATGTTTCTACAGATGACAGTGTAGATATTTCCATGTTTATAGAGAGAGCGGTGTAGATATTTTCATGTTTATACAGATTGCGGTGGAGATATGTCCATGTTTATACAGGTAGCAATGGAGATATTTCCATGTTAATACACATAGCGGTGTAGATATTTCCATGTTTATACTGATAGCGGTGCAGATATTTCCATGTTTATACAGATGCCTATGCAGATATTTGAATATTTATACAGAGGGTTCTGTAGATATTTCCGTGTTTATACAGATGGCAGTGTAGATATTTCCATGTTCCTACACATGACTGTGTAGGTATTTCCATGTTTATACAGATGGCTTTGTAGATATTTCCATGTTTATAGAGATAGCGGTGCAGATATTTCCATGTTTATACAGATAGCGGTGTAAATATTTCCATGTTTATAGAGATCGTGGTGTAGATATTTCCATGTTTATACAGATACCGGTGTAGATATTTCCATGTTTATACAGACAGCAGTGTAGATATTTCCATGTTTATAGAGATAGCGGTGTAGTTATTACCATGTTTGTACAGATGGCGGTGTTGATGTTTCCATCTATACACAGATTGCCGTGTAGGTATTTCCATGCGTATACAGATGGCATTGTAGATATTTCCATGTTTATACACATGGTGGTGTAGATATTTTCATGTTTATACAGATGACTGTATAGGTATTTCCATGTTTTTACAGATGGCATTGTAGATATTTCCATGTTTATAGAGATAGCAGTGTAGATATTTCCATGTTTATACAGATGGCGGTGTAGATATTTCCATGTTTATAGAGATAGCGGTGTAGATATTTCCATATTTATATAGATAACGGTGTAGATATTTCCATGTTTATACAGATAGCAGTGTAAATATTTCCATGTTTATACAGATCACGGTGTAGTTATTTCCATGTTTATAGAGATACCGGTGTAGATATTTCCATGTTTATACAGATAGCCGTTTAGATATTTCCATGTTTATACAGACCACGGTGTAGATATTTCCATGTTTATACAGATAGCGGTGCAGATATTTCCATGTTTGTACAGATGGCGGTGTTGATATTTCCATCTATACACAGATGACCGTGTAGATATTTCCATGTTTATACAGATTGCGGCGCAGATATCTCCATGGATATGTAGATGGCGGTGTAGATATTTCCATGTTTATACAGATAGCGGTGTAGTTATTTCCATGTTTATATAGATAGCGGTGTAGATATTTCCATGTACATACACATGGCTGTGTAGATATTTCCATGTTTATACAGATGGCGGTGTAGATATTTCCACATTTATACAGATAACATTGTAAGTTTTTCCATGTTTATACAGATGGCGGTGTAGATGTTTCGATGTTTATTGAGATAGTAGTGGAGATATTTCCATGTTTATACAGATAGCGGTGTAGATATTTCCATGTTTATACTGATCACAGTGTAGATATTTCCATGCTTATAGAGATGGTGGTGTAGATATTTCCATGTTCATAGAGATAGAGGTGTTGATTTTTCCATGTTTATAGAGATAGCGGTGTGGATATTTCTTTTTTTTATACAGATAGGGGTGTAGATATTTCCATGTTTATAGAGATGGCGGTGTAGATATTTCCATGTTTATACAGATCACGGTGTAGATATTTCCATGTTTATACAGATGGCGGTGTAGATATTTCCATGTTTATACATATCGCGGAGTAGATATTTCCATGTTTATACAAATCGCGGTGTAGATATTTCCATATTTCTACAGGTAGCGGTGTAGATATTTCCATGTTTTTACAGATATCGGTGTAGATATTTCCATGTTTACACAGATTGCGGTGTAGATATTTCCATCTTTCTACAGATGGCATTGTAGATAATTCCATGTTTATACAGATGGCGGTGTAGATATTTCCATGTTTATATAGATGGTGGTGTAGATATTACCATGTTTATACAGATAGCGGTGTAGATATTTCCACGTTTATACAGATCGCAGTGAAGCTATTTCCATGTTTATTCAGATCACGGTGTAGATATTTCCACGTTTATACAGATCGCAGTGAAGATATTTCCATGTTTATACAGATAGCAGTGTAGATATTCCATGTTTAGACAGATAGCAGTGTAGATATTTCCATGTTTATAGAGATGGCGGTGTAGATATTTCCATGTTTATAGAGATGGCGGTGTATATATTTCCATGTTCATAGAGATAGCGGTGTAGATATATCCACGTTCATAGAGATAGCAGTGAGGATATTTCCATGTTTATACAGATAGCCGTGTAGGTATTTCCATTATTATAGAGATAGCGGTTTTGATATTTCATATTTATACAGATAGCGGTGTAGATATTTCCATGTTTATACAGATTGTGGTGTAGATATTTCCATGTTTATAGAGATAGCGGTGTAGATATTTCCACGTTTATACAGATGGCGGTGTAGATATTTCCATTTTTCTACAAATGGCAGTGTAGATATTTCCATGTTTATAGAGATGGCGCTGTAGATATTTCCATGTTTATATAGATGGCAATGAAGATATTTTCTTGTTTATGTAGATGGCGTTGTAGATATCTCCATGTTTAAAGAGATGGCGGTGTATATATTTCCATGTTGATGGAGATAGCGGTGTAGATATTTCCATGTTTATAGAGATAGCGGTTTAGTTATTTCCATGTTTATAGAGATAGCGGTGTAGATATTTCCATATTTCAACAGATGACTGTGTAGATATTTCCATGTTTCTACAGATGACAGTGTAGATATTTCCATGTTTATAGAGAGAGCGGTGTAGATATTTTCATGTTTATACAGATTGCGGTGGAGATATGTCCATGTTTATACAGGTAGCAATGGAGATATTTCCATGTTAATACACATAGCGGTGTAGATATTTCCATGTTTATACAGATAGCGGTGTAGATATTTCCATATTTATACAGATGGCTGTGCCGATATTTCCATGTTTATACAGAGTACTCTGTAAATATTTCCATGTTTATATAGATGACAGTGTAGATATTTCCAGGTTTATACAGATGACTGTGTAGATATTTCCATGTAAATACAGATGGCGGTGTAGATATTTCCATGTTTATAGAGATAGTGGTGTAGATATTTCCATGTTTATTGAGATAGCGGTGTAAATATTTCCATATTTATACAGATAGTGGTGTAGATATTTCCATGTTTTTACAGATAGCGGTGTAGATATTTCCATGTATATACAGATGGCTGTGTAGATATTTCCATGTTTATACCGATGGCTGTGTAGATATTTCCATGTTTATACAGATGACTTTGTAGGTATTTCCATGTTTATACAGATGGCTTTGTAGGTATTTCCATGGTTATAGAGATAGCTGTGAAGATATTGCCATGTTTATACAGATAGCGGTGTAGATATTTCCATGTTTATACAGACAGCAGTGGAGATATATCCATGTTTATACACGTAGCGGTGTACATATTTCCATGATTTTAGAGACAGCGGTGTAGGTATTTCCATGTTTATACAGATAGCGGTGCAGATATTTCCATGTTTATACAGATGCCTATGCAGATATTTCAATATTTATACAGAGGGCTCTGTAGATATTTCCATGTTTATACAGATGGCAGTGTAGATATTTCCATGTTCCTACACATGACTGTGTAGGTATTTCCATGTTTATACAGATGGCTTTGTAGATATTTCCATGTTTATAGAGATAGCGGTGCAGATATTTCCATGTTTATACAGATAGCGGTGTAAATATTTCCATGTTTATAGAGATCGTGGTGTAGGTATTTCCATGTTTATACAGATACCGGTGTAGATATTTCCATGTTTATACAGACAGCAGTGTAGATATTTCCATGTTTATAGAGATAGCGGTGTAGGTATTTCCATGTTTGTACAGATGGCGGTGTTGATGTTTCCATCTATACACAGATTGCCGTGTAGGTATTTCCATGCGTATACAGATGGCATTGTAGATATTTCCAGGTTTATACACATGGTGGTGTAGATATTTTCATGATTATACAGATGACTGTATAGGTATTTCCATGTTTTTACAGATGGCATTGTAGATATTTCCATGTTTATAGAGATAGCAGTGTAGATATTTCCATGTTTATACAGATGGCGGTGTAGATATTTCCATGTTTATAGAGATAGCGGTGTAGATATTTCCATATTTATACAGATAACGGTGTAGATATTTCCATGTTTATACAGATAGCAGTGTAAATATTTCCATGTTTATACAGATCACGGTGTAGTTATTTCCATGTTTATAGAGATACTGGTGTAGATATTTCCATGTTTATACAGATAGCGGTTTAGATATTTCCATGTATATACAGACCACGGTGTAGATATTTCCATGTTTATACAGATAGCGGTGCAGATATTTCCATGTTTGTACAGATGGCGGTGTTGATATTTCCATCTATACACAGATGACCGTGTAGATATTTCCATGTTTATACAGATGGCGGTGCAGATATCTCCATGGATATGTAGATGGCGGTGTAGATATTTCCATGTTTATACAGATAGCGGTGTAGTTATTTCCATGTTTATATAGATAGCGGTGTAGATATTTCCATGTACATACACATGGCTGTGTAGATATTTCCATGTTTATACAGATGGCGGTGTAGATATTTCCACATTTATACAGATAACATTGTAAGTTTTTCCATGTTTATACAGATGGCGGTGTAGATGTTTCGATGTTTATAGAGATAGCAGTGGAGATATTTCCATGTTTATACAGATAGCGGTGTAGATATTTCCATGTTTATACTGATCACAGTGTAGATATTTCCATGCTTATAGAGATGGTGGTGTAGATATTTCCATGTTCATAGAGATAGAGGTTTTGATTTTTCCATGTTTATAGAGATAGCGGTGTGGATATTTCTTTTTTTTATACAGATAGGGGTGTAGATATTTCCATGTTTACAGAGATGGCGGTGTAGATATTTCCATGTTTATACAGATCACGGTGTAGATATTTCCATGTTTATACAGATGGCGGTGTAGATATTTCCATGTTTATACATATCGCGGTGTAGATATTTCCATGTTTACACAAATCGCGGTGTAGATATTTCCATATTTATACAGGTAGCGGTGTAGATATTTCCATGTTTTTACAGATATCGGTGTAGATATTTCCATGTTTACACAGATTGTGGTGTAGATATTTCCATCTTTCTACAGATGGCATTGTAGAGAATTCCATGTTTCTACAGATGGCGGTGTAGATATTTCCATGTTTATATAGATGGTGGTGTAGATATTATCATGTTTATACAGATAGCGGTGTAGATATTTCCACGTTTATACAGATCGCAGTGAAGATATTTCCATGTTTATTCAGATCATGGTGTAGATATTTCCACGTTTATACAGATCGCAGTGAAGATATTTCCATGTTTATACAGATAGCGGTGTAGATATTCCATGTTTAGACAGATAGCAGTGTAGATATTTCCATGTTTATACTGATGGCGGTGTAGATATTTCCATGTTTATAGAGATGGCGGTGTATATATTTCCATGTTCATAGAGATAGCGGTGTAGATATATCCACGTTCATAGAGATAGCAGTGAGGATATTTCCATGTTTATACAGATAGCCGTGTAGATATTTCCATTTTTATAGAGATAGCGGTTTTGATATTTCATATTTATACAGATAGCGGTGTAGATATTTCCATGTTTATACAGATTGTGGTGTAGATATTTCCATGTTTATACAGATAGCGCTGTAGATATTTCCACGTTTATACAGATGGCGGTGTAGATATTTCCATTTTTCTACAAATGGCAGTGTAGATATTTCCATGTTTATAGAGATGGCGCTGTGGATATTTCCATGTTTATATAGATGGCAATGTAGATAATTTCTTGTTTATGTTGATGGCGTTGTATATAACTCCATGTTTAAAGAGATGGCGGTGTATACATTTCCATGTTCATGGAGATAGCGGTGTAGGTATTTCCATGTTTATAGAGATAGCGGTTTAGTTATTTCCATGTTTATAGAGATAGCGGTGTAGATATTTCCATATTTCAACAGATGACAGTGTAGATATTTCCATGTTTATACAGATGGCGGCGCAGATATCTCCATGGATATGTAGATGGCGGTGTAGATATTTCCATGTTTATACAGATAGCGGTGTACTTATTTCCATGTTTATATAGATAGCGGTGTAGATATTTCCATGTACATACACATGGCTGTATAGATATTTCCATGTTTATACCGATGGCGGTGTAGATATTTCCATATTTATACAGATAACATTGTAAGTTTTTCCATGTTTATACAGATGGCGGTGTAGATGTTTCGATGTTTATAGAGAGAGCAGTGGAGATATTTCCATGTTTATACAGATAGCGGTGTAGAAATTTCCATGTTTATACTGATCACAGTGTAGATATTTCCATGTTTATAGAGATGGTGGTGTAGATATTTCCATGTTCATAGAGATAGAGGTGTTGATTTTTCCATGTTTATAGAGATAGCGGTGTGGATATTTCCATGTTTATACAGATAGGGGTGTAGATATTTCCATGTTTATAGAGATGGCGGTGTAGATATTTCCATGTTTATACAGATGGCGGTGTAGATATTTCCATGTTTATACATATCGCGGTGTAGATATTTCCATGTTTATACAAATCGCGGTGTAGATATTTCCATATTTATACAGGTAGCGGTGTAGATATTTCCATGTTTTTAGAGATATCGGTGTAGATATTTCCATGTTTACACAGATTGCGGTGTAGATATTTCCATCTTTCTACAGATGGCATTGTAGATAATTCCATGTTTCTACAGATGGCGGTGTAGATATTTCCATGTTTATATAGATGGTGGTG
The DNA here is from genome assembly GCF_029289425.2 of Pan paniscus. Taxonomy (NCBI): domain Eukaryota; kingdom Metazoa; phylum Chordata; class Mammalia; order Primates; family Hominidae; genus Pan; species Pan paniscus. Next base: position 63,610,687 of record NC_085927.1, read on the forward strand.
TAGATATTACCATGTTTATACAGATAGCGGTGTAGATATTTCCACGTTTATACAGATCGCAGTGAAGGTATTTCCAGGTTTATTCAGATCACGGTGTAGATATTTCCACGTTTATACAGATCGCAGTGAAGATATTTCCATGTTTATACAGATAGCGGTGTAGATATTCCATGTTTAGACAGATAGCAGTGTAGATATTTCCATGTTTATACTGATGGCGGTGTAGATATTTCCACGTTTATAGAGATGGCGGTGTATATATTTCCATGTTCATAGAGATAGCGGTGTAGATATATCCACGTTCATAGAGATAGCAGTGAGGATATTTCCATGTTTATACAGATAGCCGTGTAGATATTTCCATTATTATAGAGATAGCGGTTTTGATATTTCATATTTATACAGATAGCGGTGTAGAGATTTCCATGTTTATACAGATTGTGGTGTAGATATTTCCATGTTTATAGAGATAGCGGTGTAGATATTTCCACGTTTATACAGATGGCGGTGTAGATATTTCCATTTTTCTACAAATGGCAGTGTAGATATTTCCATGTTTATAGAGATGGCGCTGTAGATATTTCCATGTTTATATAGATGGCAATGAAGATATTTTCTTGTTTATGTAGATGGCGTTGTAGATATCTCCATGTTTAAAGAGATGGCGTTGTATATATTTCCATGTTGATGGAGATAGCGGTGTAGGTATTTCCATGTTTATAGAGATAGCGGTTTAGTTATTTCCATGTTTATAGAGATAGCGGTGTAGATATTTCCATATATCAACAGATGACTGTGTAGATATTTCCATGTTTCTACAGATGACAGTGTAGATATTTCCATGTTTATAGAGAGAGCGGTGTAGATATTTTCATGTTTATACAGATTGCGGTGGAGATATGTCCATGTTTATACAGGTAGCAATGGAGATATTTCCATGTTAATACACATAGCGGTGTAGATATTTCCATGTTTATACTGATAGCGGTGTAGATATTTCCATATTTATACAGATGGCTGTGCCGATATTTCCATGTTTATACAGAGTACTGTGTAAATATTTCCATGTTTATATAGATGACAGTGTAGATATTTCCAGGTTTATACAGATGACTGTGTAGATATTTCCATGTAAATACAGATGGCGGTGTAGATATTTCCATGTTTATAGAGATAGTGGTGTAGATATTTCCATGTTTATTGAGATAGCGGTGTAAATATTTCCATATTTATACAGATAGTGGTGTAGATATTTCCATGTTTTTACAGATAGCGGTGTAGATATTTCCATGTTTATACAGATGGCTGTGTAGATATTTCCATGTTTATACCGATGGCTGTGTAGATATTTCCATGTTTATACAGATGACTCTGTAGGTATTTCCATGTTTATACAGATGGCTTTGTAGGTATTTCCATGGTTATAGAGATAGCTGTGAAGATATTGCCATGTTTATACAGATAGCGGTGTAGATATTTCCAGGTTTATACAGACAGCAGTGGAGATATATCCATGTTTATACACGTAGCGGTTTACATATTTCCATGATTTTAGAGACAGCGGTGTAGGTATTTCCATGTTTATACAGATAGCGGTGCAGATATTTCCATGTTTATACAGGTGCCTATGCAGATATTTCAATATTTATACAGAGGGCTCTGTAGATATTTCCATGTTTATACAGATGGCAGTGTAGATATTTCCATGTTCCTACACATGACTGTGTAGGTATTTCCATGTTTATACAGATGGCTTTGTAGATATTTCCATGTTTATAGAGATAGCGGTGCAGATATTTCCATGTTTATACAGATAGCGGTGTAAATATTTCCATGTTTATAGAGATCGTGGTGTAGATATTTCCATGTTTATACAGATACCGGTGTAGATATTTCCATGTTTATACAGACAGCAGTGTAGATATTTCCATGTTTATAGAGATAGCGGTGTAGGTATTTCCATGTTTGTACAGATGGCGGTGTTGATGTTTCCATCTATACACAGATTGCCGTGTAGGTATTTCCATGCGTATACAGATGGCATTGTAGATATTTCCATGTTTATACACATGGTGGTGTAGATATTTTCATGTTTATACAGATGACTGTATAGGTATTTCCATGTTTTTACAGATGGCATTGTAGATATTTCCATGTTTATAGAGATAGCAGTGTAGATATTTCCATGTTTATACAGATGGCGGTGTAGATATTTCCATGTTTCTAGAGATAGCGGTGTAGATATTTCCATATTTATACAGATAACGGTGTAGATATTTCCATGTTTATACAGATAGCAGTGTAAATATTTCCATGTTTATACAGATCACGGTGTAGTTATTTCCATGTTTATAGAGATACCGGTGTAGATATTTCCATGTTTATACAGATAGCGGTTTAGATATTTCCATGTTTATACAGACCGCGGTGTAGTTATTTCCATGTTTATACAGATAGCGGTGCAGATATTTCCATGTTTGTACAGATAACGGTGTAGATATTCCATGTTTAGACATATAGCAGTGTAGATATTTCCATGTTTATACTGATGGCGGTGAAGATATTTCCATGTTTATAGAGATGGCGCTGTAGATATTTCCATGTTTATATAGATGGCAATGTAGATATTTTCTTGTTTATGTAGATGGCGTTGTATATAACTCCATGTTTAAAGAGATGGCGGTGTATACATTTCCATGTTCATGGAGATAGCGGTGTAGGTATTTCCATGTTTATAGAGATAGCGGTTTAGTTATTTCCATGTTTACAAAGATAGCGGTGTAGATATTTCCATATTTCAACAGATGACAGTGTAGATATTTCCATGTTTATATAGAGAGCGGTGTAGATATTTTCATGTTTATACAGATTGCGGTGGAGATATGTCCATGTTTATACAGGTAGCAATGGAGATATTTCCATGTACATACACATGGCTGTGCCGATATTTCCATGTTTATACAGAGTACTCTGTAAATATTTCCATGTTTATATAGATGAGAGTGTAGATATTTCCAGGTCTATACAGATGACTGTGTAGATATTTAAATGTAAATACAGATGGCGGTGTAGATACTTCCATGTTTATAGAGATAGTGGTGTAGATATTTCCATGTTTATTGAGATAGCGGTGTAAATATTTCCATATTAATACAGATACTGGTGTAGATATTTCCATGTTTTTAGAGATAGCGGTGTAGATATTTCCATGTATATACACATGGCTGTGTAGATATTTCCATGTTTATACCGATGGCTGTGTAGATATTCCCATGTTTATACAGATGACTTTGTAGGTATTTCCATGTTTATACAGATGGCTTTGTAGGTATTTCCATGTTTATAGAGATAGCTGTGTAGATATTTCCATGTTTATACAGATAGCGGTGTACACATTTCATGTTTATACAGACAGCAGTGGAGATATATCCATGCTTATACACGTAGCGGTGTACTTATTTCCATGTTTTTAGAGACAGCGGTGTAGGTATTTCCATGTTTATACAGATAGCGGTGCAGATATTTCCATGTTTATATAGGTGCCTATGCAGATATTTCCATATTTATAAAGTGGGCACTGTAGATATTTCCATGTTTATACAGATGGCAGTGTAGATATTTCCATGTTCCTACACATGACTTTGTAGGTATTTCCATGTTTATACAGATGGCTTTGTAGATATTTCCATGTTTATACAGATAGCGGTGCAGATATTTCCATGTTTAAACAGATAGCGGTGTAAATATTTCCATGTTTATACAGATCATGGTGTAGACATTTCCATGTTTATACAGATACCGGTGTAGATATTTCCATGTTTATACAGACCACGGTGTAGATATTTCCATGTTTATAGAGATAGCGGTGTAGATATTTCCATGTTTGTACTGATGGCGGTGTTGATGTTTCCATCTATACACAGATTGCCGTGTAGGTATTTCCATGTGTATACAGATGGCATTGTAGATATTTCCATGTTTATACAGATGGTGGTGTAGATATTTCCATGTTTATACAGATGACTGTATAGGTATTTCCATGTTTTTACAGATTGCATTGTAGATATTTCCATGTTTATAGAGATAGCAGTGTAGATATTTCCATGTTTATACAGATGGCGGTGTAGATATTTCCATGTATATAGAGATAGCGGTGAAAATATTTCCATATTTATACAGATAACGGTGTAGATATTTCCATGTTTATACAGATAGCAGTGTAAATATTTCCATGTTTATACAGATCACGATGTAGTTATTTCGTGTATATAGAGATAGCGGTGTAGATATTTCCATGTTTATACAGATAACGGTTTAGATATTTCCATGTTTATACAGACCGCGGTGTAGATATTTCCATGTTTATACAGATAGCGGTACAGATATTTCCATGTTTGTACAGATGGCGGTGTTGATATTTCCAACTTTACACAGATGACCGTGTAGATATTTCCATGTTTATACAGATGGTGGCGCAGATATCTCCATGGATATGTAGATGGCGGTGTAGATATTTCCATGTTTATACAGATAGCGGTGTACATATTTCCATGTTTATATAGATAGCGGTGTAGATATTTCCATGTACATACACATGGCTGTATAGATATTTCCATGTTTATACAGATGGCGGTGTAGATATTTCCATATTTATACAGATAACATTGTAAGTTTTTCCATGTTTATACAGATGGCGGTGTAGATGTTTCGATGTTTATAGAGATAGCAGTGGAGATATTTCCATGTTTATACAGATAGCGGTGTAGAAATTTCCATGTTTATACTGATCACAGTGTAGATATTTCCACGTTTATAGAGATGGTGGTGTAGATATTTCCATGTTCATAGAGATAGAGGTGTTGATTTTTCCATGTTTATAGAGATAGCGGTGTGGATATTTCCATGTTTATACAGATAGGGGTGTAGATATTTCCATGTTTATAGAGATGGCGGTGTAGATATTTCCATGTTTATACAGATCACGGTGTAGATATTTCCATGTTTATACAGATGGTGGTGTAGACATTTCCATGTTTATACATATCGCGGTGTAGATATTTCCATGTTTATACAAATCGCGGTGTAGATATTTCCATATTTATACAGGTAGCGGTGTAGATATTTCCATGTTTTTAGAGATATCGGTGTAGATATTTCCATGTTTACACAGATTGCGGTGTAGATATTTCCATCTTTCTACAGATGGCATTGTAGATAATTCCATATTTCTACAGATGGCGGTGTAGATATTTCCATGTTTATATAGATGGTGGTGTAGATATTACCATGTTTATACAGATAGCGGTGTAGTTATTTCCAGGTTTATACAGATCGCAGTGAAGGTATTTCCAGGTTTATTCAGATCACGGTGTAGATATTTCCACGTTTATACAGATCGCAGTGAAGATATTTCCATGTTTATACAGATAGCGGTGTAGATATTCCATGTTTAGACAGATAGCAGTGTGGATATTTCCATGTTTATACTGATGGCGGTGTAGATATTTCCACGTTTATAGAGATGGCTGTGTATATATTTCCATGTTCATAGAGATAGCGGTGTAGATATATCCACGTTCATAGAGATAGCAGTGAGGATATTTCCATGTTTATACAGATAGCCGTGTAGATATTTCCATTATTATAGAGATAGCGGTTTTGATATTTCATATTTATACAGATAGCGGTGTAGAGATTTCCATGTTTATACAGATTGTGGTGTAGATATTTCCATGTTTATAGAGATAGCGGTGTAGATATTTCCACGTTTATACAGATGGCGGTGTAGATATTTCCATTTTTCTACAAATGGCAGTGTAGATATTTCCATGTTTATAGAGATGGCGCTGTAGATATTTCCATGTTTATATAGATGGCAATGAAGGTATTTTCTTGTTTATGTAGATGGCGTTGTAGATATCTCCATGTTTAAAGAGATGGCGGTGTATATATTTCCATGTTGATGGAGATAGCGGTGTAGATATTTCCATGTTTATAGAGATAGCGGTTTAGTTATTTCCATGTTTATAGAGATAGCGGTGTAGATATTTCCATATTTCAACAGATGACTGTGTAGATATTTCCATGTTTCTACAGATGACAGTGTAGATATTTCCATCTTTATAGATAGAGCGGTGTAGATATTTTCATGTTTATACAGATTGCGGTGGAGATATGTCCATGTTTATACAGGTAGCAATGGAGATATTTCCATGTTAATACACATAGCGGTGTAGATATTTCCATGTTTATACAGATAGCGGTGTAGATATTTCCATGTTTATACAGATGGCTGTGCCGATATTTCCATGTTTATACAGAGTACTCTGTAAATATTTCCATGTTTATATAGATGACAGTGTAGATATTTCCAGGTTTATACAGATGACTGTGTAGATATTTCCATGTAAATACAGATGGCGGTGTAGATATTTCCATGTTTATAGAGATAGTGGTGTAGATATTTCCATGTTTATTGAGATAGCGGTGTAAATATTTCCATATTTATACAGATAGTGGTGTAGATATTTCCATGTTTTTACAGATAGCGGTGTAGATATTTCCATGTATATACAGATGGCTGTGTAGATATTTCCATGTTTATACCGATGGCTGTGTAGATATTTCCATGTTTATACAGATGACTTTTTAGGTATTTCCATGTTTATACAGATGGCTTTGTAGGTATTTCCATGGTTATAGATATAGCTGTGAAGATATTGCAATGTTTATACAGATAGCGGTGTAGATATTCCATGTTTATAGAGATAGCAGTGGAGATATATCCATGTTTATACACGTAGCGATGTACATATTTCCATGTTTTTAGAGACAGCGGTGTAGGTATTTCCATGTTTATACAGATAGCGGTGCAGATATTTCCATGTTTATACAGATGCCTATGCAGATATTTCAATATTTATACAGAGGTCTCTGTAGATATTTCCATGTTTATACAGATGGCAGTGTAGATATTTCCATGTTCCTACACATGACTGTGTAGGTATTTCCATGTTTATACAGATGGCTTTGTAGATATTTCCATGTTTATAGAGATAGCGGTGCAGATATTTCCATGTTTATACAGATAGCGGTGTAAATATTTCCATGTTTATAGAGATCGTGGTGTAGATATTTCCATGTTTATACAGATACCGGTGTAGATATTTCCATGTTTATACACACAGCAGTGTAGATATTTCCATGTTTATTGACATAGCGGTGTAGGTATTTCCATGTTTGTACAGATGGCGGTGTTGATGTTTCCATCTATACACAGATTGCCGTGTAGGTATTTCCATGCGTATACAGATGGCATTGTAGATATTTCCATGTTTATACACATGGTGGTGTAGATATTTTCATGTTTATACAGATGACTGTATAGGTATTTCCATGTTTTTACAGATGGCATTGTAGATATTTCCATGTTTATAGAGATAGCAGTGTAGATATTTCCATGTTTATACAGATGGCGGTGTAGATATTTCCATGTTTCTAGAGATAGCGGTGTAGATATTTCCATATTTATACAGATAACGGTGTAGATATTTCCATGTTTATACAGATAGCAGTGTAAATATTTCCATGTTTATACAGATCACGGTGTAGTTATTTCCATGTTTATAGAGATAGCGGTGTAGATATTTCCATGTACATACACATGGCTGTGTAGATATTTCCATGTTTATACAGATGGCGGTGTAGATATTTCCACATTTATACAGATAACTTTGTAAGTTTTTCCATGTTTGTACAGATGGCAGTGTAGATGTTTCGATGTTTATAGAGATAGCAGTGGAGATATTTCCATGTTTATACAGATAGCGGTGTAGTTATTTCCATGTTTATACTGATCACAGTGTAGATATTTCCATGCTTATAGAGATGGTGGTGTAGATATTTCCATGTTCATAGAGATAGAGGTGTTGATTTTTCCATGTTTATAGAGATAGCGGTGTGGATATTTCTTTTTTTTATACAGATAGGTGTGTAGATATTTCCATGTTTATAGAGATGGCGGTGTAGATATTTCCATGTTTATACAGATCACGGTGTAGATATTTCCATGTTTATACAGATGGCGGTGTAGATATTTCCATGTTTATACATATCGCGGTGTAGATATTTCCATGTTTATACAAATCGCGGTGTAGATATTTCCATATTTATACAGGTAGCGGTGTAGATATTTCCATGTTTTTAGAGATATCGGTGTAGATATTTCCATGTTTACACAGATTGCGGTGTAGATATTTCCATCTTTCTACAGATGGCATTGTAGATAATTCCATGTTTCTACAGATGGCGGTGTAGATATTTCCATGTTTATATAGATGGTGGTGTAGATATTACCATGTTTATACAGATAGCGGTGTAGTTATTTCCAGGTTTATACAGATCGCAGTGAAGGTATTTCCAGGTTTATTCAGATCACGGTGTAGATATTTCCACGTTTATACAGATCGCAGTGAAGATATTTCCATGTTTATACAGATAGCGGTGTAGATATTCCATGTTTAGACAGATAGCAGTGTAGATATTTCCATGTTTATACTGATGGCGGTGTAGATATTTCCACGTTTATAGAGATGGCGGTGTATATATTTCCATGTTCATAGAGATAGCGGTGTAGATATATCCACGTTCATAGAGATAGCAGTGAGGATATTTCCATGTTTATACAGATAGCCGTGTAGATATTTCCATTATTATAGAGATAGCGGTTTTGATATTTCATATTTATACAGATAGCGGTGTAGAGATTTCCATGTTTATACAGATTGTGGTGTAGATATTTCCATGTTTATAGAGATAGCGGTGTAGATATTTCCACGTTTATACAGATGGCGGTGTAGATATTTCCATTTTTCTACAAATGGCAGTGTAGATATTTCCATGTTTATAGAGATGGCGCTGTAGATATTTCCATGTTTATATAGATGGCAATGAAGATATTTTCTTGTTTATGTAGATGGCGTTGTAGATATCTCCATGTTTAAAGAGATGGCGGTGTATATATTTCCATGTTGATGGAGATAGCGGTGTAGATATTTCCATGTTTATAGAGATAGCGGTTTAGTTATTTCCATGTTTATAGAGATAGCGGTGTAGATATTTCCATATTTCAACAGATGACTGTGTAGATATTTCCATGTTTCTACAGATGACAGTGTAGATATTTCCATGTTTATAGAGAGAGCGGTGTAGATATTTTCATGTTTATACAGATTGCGGTGGAGATATGTCCATGTTTATACAGGTAGCAATGGAGATATTTCCATGTTAATACACATAGCGGTGTAGATATTTCCATGTTTATACAGATAGCGGTGTAGATATTTCCATGTTTATACAGATGGCTGTGCCGATATTTCCATGTTTATACAGAGTACTCTGTAAATATTTCCATGTTTATATAGATGACAGTGTAGATATTTCCAGGTTTATGCAGATGACTGTGTAGATATTTCCATGTAAATACAGATGGCGGTGTAGATATTTCCATGTTTATAGAGATAGTGGTGTAGATATTTCCATGTTTATTGAGATAGCGGTGTAAATATTTCCATATTTATACAGATAGTGGTGTAGATATTTCCATGTTTTTACAGATAGCGGTGTAGATATTTCCATGTATATACAGATGGCTGTGTAGATATTTCCATGTTTATACCGATGGCTGTGTAGATATTTCCATGTTTATACAGATGACTTTTTAGGTATTTCCATGTTTATACAGATGGCTTTGTAGGTATTTCCATGGTTATACATATAGCTGTGAAGATATTGCAATGTTTATACAGATAGCGGTGTAGATATTTCCATGTTTATACAGACAGCAGTGGAGATATATCCATGTTTATACACGTAGCGGTGTACATATTTCCATGTTTTTAGAGACAGCGGTGTAGGTATTTCCATGTTTATACAGAGAGCGGTGCAGATATTTCCATGTTTATACAGATGCCTATGCAGATATTTCAATATTTATACAGAGGTCTCTGTAGATATTTCCATGTTTATACAGATGGCAGTGTAGATATTTCCATGTTCCTACACATGACTGTGTAGGTATTTCCATGTTTATACAGATGGCTTTGTAGATATTTCCATGTTTATAGAGATAGCGGTGCAGATATTTCCATGTTTATACAGATAGCGGTGTAAATATTTCCATGTTTATAGAGATCGTGGTGTAGATATTTCCATGTTTATACAGATACCGGTGTAGATATTTCCATGTTTATACAGACAGCAGTGTAGATATTTCCATGTTTATTGAGATAGCGGTGTAGGTATTTCCATGTTTGTACAGATGGCGGTGTTGATGTTTCCATCTATACACAGATTGCCGTGTAGGTATTTCCATGCGTATACAGATGGCATTGTAGATATTTCCATGTTTATACACATGGTGGTGTAGATATTTTCATGTTTATACAGATGACTGTATAGGTATTTCCATGTTTTTACAGATGGCATTGTAGATATTTCCATGTTTATAGAGATAGCAGTGTAGATATTTCCATGTTTATACAGATGGCGGTGTAGATATTTCCATGTTTCTAGAGATAGCGGTGTAGATATTTCCATATTTATACAGATAACGGTGTAGATATTTCCATGTTTATACAGATAGCAGTGTAAATATTTCCATGTTTATACAGATCACGGTGTAGTTATTTCCATGTTTATAGAGATAGCGGTGTAGATATTTCCATGTACATACACATGGCTGTGTAGATATTTGCATGTTTATACAGATGGCGGTGTAGATATTTCCACATTTATACAGATAACTTTGTAAGTTTTTCCATGTTTGTACAGATGGCGGTGTAGATGTTTCGATGTTTATAGAGATAGCAGTGGAGATATTTCCATGTTTATACAGATAGCGGTGTAGATATTTCCATGTTTATACTGATCACAGTGTAGATATTTCCATGCTTATAGAGATGGTGGTGTAGATATTTCCATGTTCATAGAGATAGAGGTGTTGATTTTTCCATGTTTATAGAGATAGCGGTGTGGATATTTCTTTTTTTTATACAGATAGGTGTGTAGATATTTCCATGTTTATAGAGATGGCGGTGTAGATATTTCCATGTTTATACAGATCACGGTGTAGATATTTCCATGTTTATACAGATGGCGGTGTAGATATTTCCATGTTTATACATATCGCGGTGTAGATATTTCCATGTTTATACAAATCGCGGTGTAGATATTTCCATATTTATACAGGTAGCGGTGTAGATATTTCCATGTTTTTAGAGATATCGGTGTAGATATTTCCATGTTTATACCGATGGCTGTGTAGATATTTCCATGTTTATACAGATGACATTTTAGGTATTTCCATGTTTATACAGATGGCTTTGTAGGTATTTCCATGGTTATAGATATAGCTGTGAAGATATTGCAATGTTTATACAGATAGCTGTGTAGATATTTCCATGTTTATAGAGACAGCAGTGGAGATATATCCATGTTTATACACGTAGCGGTGTACATATTTCCATGTTTTTAGAGACAGCGGTGTAGGTATTTCCATGTTTATACAGAGAGCGGTGCAGATATTTCCATGTTTATACAGATGCCTATGCAGATATTTCAATATTTATACAGAGGTCTCTGTAGATATTTCCATGTTTATACAGATGGCAGTGTAGATATTTCCATGTTCTTACACATGACTGTGTAGGTATTTCCATGTTTATACAGATGGCTTTGTAGATATTTCCATGTTTATAGAGATAGCGGTGCAGATATTTCCATGTTTATACAGATAGCGGTGTAAATATTTCCATGTTTATAGAGATCGTGGTGTAGATATTTCCATGTTTATACAGATACCGGTGTAGATATTTCCATGTTTATACAGACAGCAGTGTAGATATTTCCATGTTTATTGAGATAGCGGTGTAGGTATTTCCATGTTTGTACAGATGGCGGTGTTGATGTTTCCATCTATACACAGATTGCCGTGTAGGTATTTCCATGCGTATACAGATGGCATTGTAGATATTTCCATGTTTATACACATGGTGGTGTAGATATTTTCATGTTTATACAGATGACTGTATAGGTATTTCCATGTTTTTACAGATGGCATTGTAGATATTTCCATGTTTATAGAGATAGCAGTGTAGATATTTCCATGTTTATACAGATGGCGGTGTAGATATTTCCATGTTTCTAGAGATAGCGGTGTAGATATTTCCATATTTATACAGATAACGGTGTAGATATTTCCATGTTTATACAGATAGCAGTGTAAATATTTCCATGTTTATACAGATCACGGTGTAGTTATTTCCATGTTTATAGAGATAGCGGTGTAGATATTTCCATGTACATACACATGGCTGTGTAGATATTTCCATGTTTATACAGATGGCGGTGTAGATATTTCCACATTTATACAGATAACTTTGTAAGTTTTTCCATGTTTGTACAGATGGCGGTGTAGATGTTTCGATGTTTATAGAGATAGCAGTGGAGATATTTCCATGTTTATACAGATAGCGGTGTAGATATTTCCATGTTTATACTGATCACAGTGTAGATATTTCCATGCTTATAGAGATGGTGGTGTAGATATTTCCATGTTCATAGAGATAGAGGTGTTGATTTTTCCATGTTTATAGAGATAGCGGTGTGGATATTTCTTTTTTTTATACAGATAGGTGTGTAGATATTTCCATGTTTATAGAGATGGCGGTGTAGATATTTCCATGTTTATACAGATCACGGTGTAGATATTTCCATGTTTATACAGATGGCGGTGTAGATATTTCCATGTTTATACATATCGCGGTGTAGATGTTTCCATGTTTATACAAATCGCGGTGTAGATATTTCCATATTTATACAGGTAGCGGTGTAGATATTTCCATGTTTTTAGAGATATCGGTGTAGATATTTCCATGTTTACACAGATTGCGGTGTAGATATTTCCATCTTTCTACAGATGGCATTGTAGATAATTCCATGTTTCTACAGATGGCGGTGTAGATATTTCCATGTTTATATAGATGGTGGTGTAGATATTACCTTGTTTATACAGATAGCGGTGTAGATATTTCCACGTTTATACAGATCGCAGTGAAGATATTTCCATGTTTATTCAGATCACGGTGTAGATATTTCCACGTTTATACAGATCGCAGTGAAGATATTTCCATGTTTATACAGATAGCGGTGTAGATATTCCATGTTTAGACAGATAGCAGTGTAGATATTTCCATGTTTATACTGATGGCGGTGTAGATATTTCCATGTTTATAGAGATGGCGGTGTATATATTTCCATGTTCATAGAGATAGCGGTGTAGATATATCCACGTTCATAGAGATAGCAGTGAGGATATTTCCATGTTTATACAGATAGCCGTGTAGATATTTCCATTATTATAGAGATAGCGGTTTTGATATTTCATATTTATACAGATAGCGGTGTAGATATTTCCATGTTTATACAGATTGTGGTGTAGATATTTCCATGTTTATAGAGATAGCGGTGTAGATATTTCCACGTTTATACAGATGGCGGTGTAGATATTTCCATTTTTCTACAAATGGCAGTGTAGATATTTCCATGTTTATAGAGATGGCGCTGTAGATATTTCCATGTTTATATAGATGGCAATGAAGATATTTTCTTGTTTATGTAGATGGCGTTGTAGATATCTCCATGTTTAAAGAGATGGCGGTGTATATATTTCCATGTTGATGGAGATAGCGGTGTAGATATTTCCATGTTTATAGAGATAGCGGTTTAGTTATTTCCATGTTTATAGAGATAGCGGTGTAGACATTTCCATATTTCAACAGATGACTGTGTAGATATTTCCATGTTTCTACAGATGACAGTGTAGATATTTCCATGTTTATAGAGAGAGCGGTGTAGATATTTTCATGTTTATACAGATTGCGGTGGAGATATGTCCATGTTTATACAGGTAGCAATGGAGATATTTCCATGTTAATACACATAGCGGTGTAGATATTTCCATGTTTATACTGATAGCGGTGCAGATATTTCCATGTTTATACAGATGCCTATGCAGATATTTCAATATTTATACAGAGGGTTCTGTAGATATTTCCGTGTTTATACAGATGGCAGTGTAGATATTTCCATGTTCCTACACATGACTGTGTAGGTATTTCCATGTTTATACAGATGGCTTTGTAGATATTTCCATGTTTATAGAGATAGCGGTGCAGATATTTCCATGTTTATACAGATAGCGGTGTAGATATTTCCATATTTCAACAGATGACTGTGTAGATATTTCCATGTTTCTACAGATGACAGTGTAGATATTTCCATGTTTATAGAGAGAGCGGTGTAGATATTTTCATGTTTATACAGATTGCGGTGGAGATATGTCCATGTTTATACAGGTAGCAATGGAGATATTTCCATGTTAATACACATAGCGGTGTAGATATTTCCATGTTTATACAGATAGCGGTGTAGATATTTCCATATTTATACAGATGGCTGTGCCGATATTTCCATGTTTATACAGAGTACTCTGTAAATATTTCCATGTTTATATAGATGACAGTGTAGATATTTCCAGGTTTATACAGATGACTGTGTAGATATTTCCATGTAAATACAGATGGCGGTGTAGATATTTCCATGTTTATAGAGATAGTGGTGTAGATATTTCCATGTTTATTGAGATAGCGGTGTAAATATTTCCATATTTATACAGATAGTGGTGTAGATATTTCCATGTTTTTACAGATAGCGGTGTAGATATTTCCATGTATATACAGATGGCTGTGTAGATATTTCCATGTTTATACCGATGGCTGTGTAGATATTTCCATGTTTATACAGATGACTTTGTAGGTATTTCCATGTTTATACAGATGGCTTTGTAGGTATTTCCATGGTTATAGAGATAGCTGTGAAGATATTGCCATGTTTATACAGATAGCGGTGTAGATATTTCCATGTTTATACAGACAGCAGTGGAGATATATCCATGTTTATACACGTAGCGGTGTACATATTTCCATGATTTTAGAGACAGCGGTGTAGGTATTTCCATGTTTATACAGATAGCGGTGCAGATATTTCCATGTTTATACAGATGCCTATGCAGATATTTCAATATTTATACAGAGGGCTCTGTAGATATTTCCATGTTTATACAGATGGCAGTGTAGATATTTCCATGTTCCTACACATGACTGTGTAGGTATTTCCATGTTTATACAGATGGCTTTGTAGATATTTCCATGTTTATAGAGATAGCGGTGCAGATATTTCCATGTTTATACAGATAGCGGTGTAAATATTTCCATGTTTATAGAGATCGTGGTGTAGATATTTCCATGTTTATACAGATACCGGTGTAGATATTTCCATGTTTATACAGACAGCAGTGTAGATATTTCCATGTTTAGAGAGATAGCAGTGTAGGTATTTCCATGTTTGTACAGATGGCGGTGTTGATGTTTCCATCTACACACAGATTGCCGTGTAGGTATTTCCATGCGTATACAGATGGCATTGTAGATATTTCCATGTTTATACACATGGTGGTGTAGATATTTTCATGTTTATGCAGATGACTGTATAGGTATTTCCATGTTTTTACAGATGGCATTGTAGATATTTCCATGTTTATAGAGATAGCAGTGTAGATATTTCCATGTTTATACAGATGGCGGTGTAGATATTTCCATGCTTATAGAGATAGCAGTGTAGATATTTCCATATTTATACAGATAACGGTGTAGATATTTCCATGTTTATACAGATAGCAGTGTAAATATTTCCATGTTTATACAGATCACGGTGTAGTTATTTCCATGTTTATAGAGATACCGGTGTAGATATTTCCATGTTTATACAGATAGCGGCTTAGATATTTCCATGTTTATACAGACCGCTGTGTAGATATTTCCATGTTTATACAGATAGCGGTGCAGATATTTCCATGTTTGTACAGATGGCGGTGTTGATATTTCCATCTATACACAGATGACCGTGTAGATATTTCCATGTTTATACAGATGGCGGCGCAGATATCTCCATGGATATGTAGATGGCGGTGTAGATATTTCCATGTTTATACAGATAGCGGTGTAGTTATTTCCATGTTTATATAGATAGCGGTGTAGATATTTCCATGTACATACACATGGCTGTGTAGATATTTCCATGTTTATACAGATGGCGGTGTAGATATTTCCACATTTATACAGATAACATTGTAAGTTTTTCCATGTTTATACAGATGGCAGTGTAGATGTTTCGATGTTTATTGAGATAGCAGTGGAGATATTTCCATGTTTATACAGATAGCGGTGTAGATATTTCCATGTTTATACTGATCACAGTGTAGATATTTCCATGCTTATAGAGATGGTGGTGTAGATATTTCCATGTTCATAGAGATAGAGGTGTTGATTTTTCCATGTTTATAGAGATAGCGTTGTGGATATTTCTTTTTTTTATACAGATAGGGGTGTAGATATTTCCATGTTTATAGAGATGGCGGTGTAGATATTTCCATGTTTATACAGATCACGGTGTAGATATTTCCATGTTTATACAGATGGCGGTGTAGATATTTCCATGTTTATACATATTGCGGTGTAGATATTTCCATGTTTATACAAATCGCGGTGTAGATATTTCCATATTTATACAGGTAGCGGTGTAGATATTTCCATGTTTTTACAGATATCGGTGTAGATATTTCCATGTTTACACAGATTGCGGTGTAGATATTTCCATCTTTCTACAGATGGCATTGTAGATAATTCCATGTTTATACAGATGGCGGTGTAGATATTTCCATGTTTATATAGATGGTGGTGTAGATATTACCATGTTTATACAGATAGCGGTGTAGATATTTCCACGTTTATACAGATCGCAGTGAAGATATTTCCATGTTTATTCAGATCACGGTGTAGATATTTCCACGTTTATACAGATCGCAGTGAAGATATTTCCATGTTTATACAGATAGCAGTGTAGATATTCCATGTTTAGACAGATAGCAGTGTAGATATTTCCATGTTTATAGAGATGGCGGTGTATATATTTCCATGTTTATAGAGATTGCGGTGTATATATTTCCATGTTCATAGAGATAGCGGTGTAGATATATCCACGTTCATAGAGATAGCAGTGAGGATATTTCCATGTTTATACAGATAGCCGTGTAGGTATTTCCATTATTATAGAGATAACGGTTTTGATATTTCATATTTATACAGATAGCGGTGTAGATATTTCCATGTTTATACAGATTGTGGTGTAGATATTTCCATGTTTATACAGATAGCGGTGTAGATATTTCCACGTTTATACAGATGGCGGTGTAGATATTTCCATTTTTCTACAAATGGCAGTGTAGATATTTCCATGTTTATAGAGATGGCGCTGTAGATATTTCCATGTTTATATAGATGGCAATGAAGATATTTTCTTGTTTATGTAGATGGCGTTGTAGATATCTCCATGTTTAAAGAGATGGCGGTGTATATATTTCCATGTTGATGGAGATAGCGGTGTAGATATTTCCATGTTTATAGAGATAGCGGTTTAGTTATTTCCATGTTTACAGAGATAGCGGTGTAGATATTTCCATATTTCAACAGATGACTGTGTAGGTATTTCCATGTTTCTACAGATGACAGTGTAGATATTTCCATGTTTATAGAGAGAGCGGTGTAGATATTTTCATGTTTATACAGATTGCGGTGGAGATATGTCCATGTTTATACAGGTAGCAATGGAGATATTTCCATGTTAATACACATAGCGGTGTAGATATTTCCATGTTTATACAGATAGCGGTGTAGATATTTCCATATTTATACAGATGGCTGTGCCGATATTTCCATGTTTATACAGAGTACTCTGTAAATATTTCCATGTTTATATAGATGACAGTGTAGATATTTCCAGGTTTATACAGATGACTGTGTAGATATTTCCATGTAAATACAGATGGCGGTGTAGATATTTCCATGTTTATAGAGATAGTGGTGTAGATATTTCCATGTTTATTGAGATAGCGGTGTAAATATTTCCATATTTATACAGATAGTGGTGTAGATATTTCCATGTTTTTACAGATAGCGGTGTAGATATTTCCATGTATATACAGATGGCTGTGTAGATATTTCCATGTTTATACCGATGGCTGTGTAGATATTTCCATGTTTATACAGATGACTTTGTAGGTATTTCCATGTTTATACAGATGGCATTGTAGGTATTTCCATGGTTATAGAGATAGCTGTGAAGATATTGCCATGTTTATACAGATAGCGGTGTAGATATTTCCATGTTTATACAGACAGCAGTGGAGATATATCCATGTTTATACACGTAGCGGTGTACATATTTCCATGATTTTAGAGACAGCGGTGTAGGTATTTCCATGTTTATACAGATAGCGGTGCAGATATTTCCATGTTTATACAGATGCCTATGCAGATATTTCAATATTTATACAGAGGGCTCTGTAGATATTTCCATGTTTATACAGATGGCAGTGTAGATATTTCCATGTTCCCACACATGACTGTGTAGGTATTTCCATGTTTATACAGATGGCTTTGTAGATATTTCCATGTTTATAGAGATAGCGGTGCAGATATTTCCATGTTTATACAGATAGCGGTGTAAATATTTCCATGTTTATAGAGATCGTGGTGTAGATATTTCCATGTTTATACAGATACCGGTGTAGATATTTCCATGTTTATACAGACAGCAGTGTAGATATTTCCATGTTTATAGAGATAGCGGTGTAGGTATTTCCATGTTTGTACAGATGGCGGTGTTGATGTTTCCATCTATACACAGATTGCCGTGTAGGTATTTCCATGCGTATACAGATGGCATTGTAGATATTTCCAGGTTTATACACATGGTGGTGTAGATATTTTCATGTTTATACAGATGACTGTATAGGTATTTCCATGTTTTTACAGATGGCATTGTAGATATTTCCATGTTTATAGAGATAGCAGTGTAGATATTTCCATGTTTATACAGATGGCGGTGTAGATATTTCCATATTTATAGAGATAGCGGTGTAGATATTTCCATATTTATACAGATAACGGTGTAGATATTTCCATGTTTATACAGATAGCAGTGTAAATATTTCCATGTTTATACAGATCACGGTGTAGTTATTTCCATGTTTATAGAGATACTGGTGTAGATATTTCCATGTTTATACAGATAGCGGTTTAGATATTTCCATGTTTATACAGACCACGGTGTAGATATTTCCATGTTTATACAGATAGCGGTGCAGATATTTCCATGTTTGTACAGATGGCGGTGTTGATATTTCCATCTATACACAGATGACCGTGTAGATATTTCCATGTTTATACAGATGGCGGTGCAGATATCTCCATGGATATGTAGATGGCGGTGTAGATATTTCCATGTTTATACAGATAGCGGTGTAGTTATTTCCATGTTTATATAGATAGCGGTGTAGTTATTTCCATGTACATACACATGGCTGTGTAGATATTTCCATGTTTATACAGATGGCGGTGTAGATATTTCCACATTTATACAGATAACATTGTAAGTTTTTCCATGTTTATACAGATGGCGGTGTAGATGTTTCGATGTTTATAGAGATAGCAGTGGAGATATTTCCATGTTTATACAGATAGCGGTGTAGATATTTCCATGTTTATACTGATCACAGTGTAGATATTTCCATGCTTATAGAGATGGTGGTGTAGATATTTCCATGTTCATAGAGATAGAGGTGTTGATTTTACCATGTTTATAGAGATAGCGGTGTGGATATTTCTTTTTTTTATACAGATAGGGGTGTAGATATTTCCATGTTTACAGAGATGGCGGTGTAGATATTTCCATGTTTATACAGATCACGGTGTAGATATTTCCATGTTTATACAGATGGCGGTGTAGATATTTCCATGTTTATACATATCGCGGTGTAGATATTTCCATGTTTATACAAATCGCGGTGTAGATATTTCCATATTTATACAGGTAGAGGTGTAGATATTTCCATGTTTTTAGAGATATCGGTGTAGATATTTCCATGTTTACACAGATTGCGGTGTAGATATTTCCATCTTTCTACAGATGGCATTGTAGATAATTCCATGTTTCTACAGATGGCGGTGTAGATATTTCCATGTTTATATAGATGGTGGTGTAGATATTATCATGTTTATACAGATAGCGGTGTAGATATTTCCACGTTTATACAGATCGCAGTGAAGATATTTCTATGTTTATTCAGATCACGGTGTAGATATTTCCACGTTTATACAGATCGCAGTGAAGATATTTCCATGTTTATACAGATAGCGGTGTAGATATTCCATGTTTAGACAGATAGCAGTGTAGATATTTCCATGTTTATACTGATGGCGGTGTAGATATTTCCATGTTTATAGAGATGGCGGTGTATATATTTCCACGTTCATAGAGATAGCGGTGTAGATATATCCACGTTCATAGAGATAGCAGTGAGGATATTTCCATGTTTATACAGATAGCCGTGTAGATATTTCCATTATTATAGAGATAGCAGTTTTGATATTTCATATTTATACAGATAGCGGTGTAGATATTTCCATGTTTATACAGATTGTGGTGTAGATATTTCCATGTTTATAGAGATAGCGGTGTAGATATTTCCACGTTTATACAGATGGTGGTGTAGATATTTCCATTTTTCTACAAATGGCAGTGTAGATATTTCCATGTTTATAGAGATGGCGCTGTAGATATTTCCATGTTTATATAGATGGCAATGAAGATATTTTCTTGTTTATGTAGATGGCGTTGTAGATATCTCCATGTTTAAAGAGATTGCGTTGTATATATTTCCATGTTGATGGAGATAGCGGTGTAGATATTTCCATGTTTATAGAGATAGCGGTTTAGTTATTTCCATGTTTATAGAGATAGCGGTGTAGATATTTCCATATTTCAACAGATGACTGTGTAGATATTTCCATGTTTCTACAGATGACAGTGTAGATATTTCCATGTTTATAGAGAGAGCGGTGTAGATATTTTCATGTTTATACAGATTGAGGTGGAGATATGTCCATGTTTATACAGGTAGCAATGGAGATATTTCCATGTTAATACACATAGCGGTGTAGATATTTCCATGTTTATACAGATAGCGGTGTAGATATTTCCATATTTATACAGATGGCTGTGCCGATATTTCCATGTTTATACAGAGTACTCTGTAAATATTTCCATGTTTATATAGATGACAGTGTAGATATTTCCAGGTTTATACAGATGACTGTGTAGATATTTCCATGTAAATACAGATGGCGGTGTAGATATTTCCATGTTTATAGAGATAGTGGTGTAGATATTTCCATGTTTATTGAGATAGCGGTGTAAATATTTCCATATTTATACAGATAGTGGTGTAGATATTTCCATGTTTTTACAGATAGCGGTGTAGATATTTCCATGTATATACAGATGGCTGTGTAGATATTTCCATGTTTATACCGATGGCTGTGTAGATATTTCCATGTTTATACAGATGACTTTGTAGGTATTTCCATGTTTATACAGATGGCTTTGTAGGTATTTCCATGGTTATAGAGATAGCTGTGAAGATATTGCCATGTTTATACAGATAGCGGTGTAGATATTTCCATGTTTATACAGACAGCAGTGGAGATATATCCATGTTTATACACGTAGCGGTGTACATATTTCCATGATTTTAGAGACAGCGGTGTAGGTATTTCCATGTTTATACAGATAGCGGTGCAGATATTTCCATGTTTATACAGACGCCTATGCAGATATTTCAATATTTATACAGAGGGCTCTGTAGATATTTCCATGTTTATACAGATGGCAGTGTAGATATTTCCATGTTCCTACACATGACTGTGTAGGTATTTCCATGTTTATACAGATGGCTTTGTAGATATTTCCATGTTTATAGAGATAGCGGTGCAGATATTTCCATGTTTATACAGATAGCGGTGTAAATATTTCCATGTTTATAGAGATCGTGGTGTAGATATTTCCATGTTTATACAGATACCGGTGTAGATATTTCCATGTTTATACAGACAGCAGTGTAGATATTTCCATGTTTATAGAGATAGCGGTGTAGGTATTTCCATGTTTGTACAGATGGCGGTGTTGATGTTTCCATCTATACACAGATTGCCGTGTAGGTATTTCCATGCGTATACAGATGGCATTGTAGATATTTCCATGTTTATACACATGGTGGTGTAGATATTTTCATGTTTATGCAGATGACTGTATAGGTATTTCCATGTTTTTACAGATGGCATTGGAGATATTTCCATGTTTATAGAGATAGCAGTGTAGATATTTCCATGTTTATACAGATGGCGGTGTAGATATTTCCATGTTTATAGAGATAGCAGTGTAGATATTTCCATATTTATACAGATAACGGTGTAGATATTTCCATGTTTATACAGATAGCAGTGTAAATATTTCCATGTTTATACAGATCACGGTGTCGTTATTTCCATGTTTATAGAGATACCGGTGTAGATATTTCCATGTTTATACAGATAGCGGTTTAGATATTTCCATGTTTATACAGACCGCGGTGTAGATATTTCCATGTTTATACAGATAGCGGTGGAGATATTTCCATGTTTGTACAGATGGCGGTGTTGATATTTCCATCTATACACAGATGACCGTGTAGATATTTCCATGTTTATACAGATGGCGGCGCAGATATCTCCATGGATATGTAGACGGCGGTGTAGATATTTCCATGTTTATACAGATAGCGGTGTAGTTATTTCCATGTTTATATAGATAGCGGTGTAGATATTTCCATGTACATACACATGGCTGTGTAGATATTTCCATGTTTATACAGATGGCGGTGTAGATATTTCCACATTTATACAGATAACATTGTAAGTTTTTCCATGTTTATACAGATGGCAGTGTAGATGTTTCGATGTTTATTGAGATAGCAGTGGAGATATTTCCATGTTTATACAGATAGCGGTGTAGATATTTCCATGTTTATACTGATCACAGTGTAGATATTTCCATGCTTATAGAGATGGTGGTGTAGATATTTCCATGTTCATAGAGATAGAGGTGTTGATTTTTCCATGTTTATAGAGATAGCGGTGTGGATATTTCTTTTTTTTATACAGATAGGGGTGTAGATATTTCCATGTTTATAGAGATGGCGGTGTAGATATTTCCATGTTTATACAGATCACGGTGTAGATATTTCCATGTTTATACAGATGGCGGTGTAGATATTTCCATGTTTATACATATTGCGGTGTAGATATTTCCATGTTTATACAAATCGCGGTGTAGATATTTCCATATCTATACAGGTAGCGGTGTAGATATTTCCATGTTTTTACAGATATCGGTGTAGATATTTCCATGTTTACACAGATTGCGGTGTAGATATTTCCATCTTTCTACAGATGGCATTGTAGATAATTCCATGTTTATACAGATGGCGGTGTAGATATTTCCATGTTTATATAGATGGTGGTGTAGATATTACCATGTTTATACAGATAGCGGTGTAGATATTTCCACGTTTATACAGATCGCAGTGAAGATATTTCCATGTTTATTCAGATCACGGTGTAGATATTTCCACGTTTATACAGATCGCAGTGAAGATATTTCCATGTTTATACAGATAGCAGTGTAGATATTCCATGTTTAGACAGATAGCAGTGTAGATATTTCCATGTTTATAGAGATGGCGGTGTATATATTTCCATGTTTATAGAGATGGCGGTGTATATATTTCCATGTTCATAGAGATAGCGGTGTAGATATATCCACGTTCATAGAGATAGCAGTGAGGATATTTCCATGTTTATACAGATAGCCGTGTAGGTATTTCCATTATTATAGAGATAACGGTTTTGATACTTCATATTTATACAGATAGCGGTGTAGATATTTCCATGTTTATACAGATTGTGGTGTAGATATTTCCATGTTTATAGAGATAGCGGTGTAGATATTTCCACGTTTATACAGATGGCAATGTAGATATTTCCATTTTTCTACAAATGGCAGTGTAGATATTTCCATGTTTATAGAGATGGCGCTGTAGATATTTCCATGTTTATATAGATGGCAATGAAGATATTTTCTTGTTTATGTAGATGGCGTTGTAGATATCTCCATGTTTAAAGAGATGGCGGTGTATATATTTCCATGTTGATGGAGATAGCGGTGTAGATATTTCCATGTTTATAGAGATAGCGGTTTAGTTATTTCCATGTTTATAGAGATAGCGGTGTAGATATTTCCATATTTCAACAGATGACTGTGTAGATATTTCCATGTTTCTACAGATGACAGTGTAGATATTTCCATGTTTATAGAGAGAGCGGTGTAGATATTTTCATGTTTATACAGATTGCGGTGGAGATATGTCCATGTTTATACAGGTAGCAATGGAGATATTTCCATGTTAATACACATAGCGGTGTAGATATTTCCATGTTTATACAGATAGCGGTGTAGATATTTCCATATTTATACAGATGGCTGTGCCGATATTTCCATGTTTATACAGAGTACTCTGTAAATATTTCCATGTTTATATAGATGACAGTGTAGATATTTCCAGGTTTATACAGATGACTGTGTAGATATTTCCATGTAAATACAGATGGCGGTGTAGATATTTCCATGTTTATAGAGATAGTGGTGTAGATATTTCCATGTTTATTGAGATAGCGGTGTAAATATTTCCATATTTATACAGATAGTGGTGTAGATATTTCCATGTTTTTACAGATAGCGGTGTAGATATTTCCATGTATATACAGATGGCTGTGTAGATATTTCCATGTTTATACCGATGGCTGTGTAGATATTTCCATGTTTATACAGATGACTTTGTAGGTATTTCCATGTTTATACAGATGGCTTTGTAGGTATTTCCGTGGTTATAGAGATAGCTGTGAAGATATTGCCATGTTTATACAGATAGCGGTGTAGATATTTCCATGTTTATACAGACAGCAGTGGAGATATATCCATGTTTATACACGTAGCGGTGTACATATTTCCATGATTTTAGAGACAGCGGTGTAGGTATTTCCATGTTTATACAGATGCCTATGCAGATATTTCAATATATATACAGAGGGCTCTGTAGATATTTCCATGTTTATACAGATGGCAGTGTAGATATTTCCATGTTCCTACACATGACTGTGTAGGTATTTCCATGTTTATACAGATGGCTTTGTAGATATTTCCATGTTTATAGAGATAGCGGTGCAGATATTTCCATGTTTATACAGATAGCGGTGTAAATATTTCCATGTTTATAGAGATCGTGGTGTAGATATTTCCATGTTTATACAGATACCGGTGTAGATATTTCCATGTTTATACAGACAGCAGTGTAGATATTTCCATGTTTATAGAGATAGCGGTGTAGGTATTTCCATGTTTGTACAGATGGCGGTGTTGATGTTTCCATCTATACACAGATTGCCGTGTAGATATTTACATGCGTATACAGATGGCATTGTAGATATTTCCAGGTTTATACACATGGTGGTGTAGATATTTTCATGTTTATACATATGACTGTATAGGTATTTCCATGTTTTTACAGATGGCATTGTAGAGATTTCCATGTTTATAGAGATAGCAGTGTAGATATTTCCATGTTTATACAGATGGCGGTGTAGATATTTCCATGTTTATAGAGATAGCGGTGTAGATATTTCCATATTTATACAGATAACGGTGTAGATATTTCCATGTTTATACAGATAGCAGTGTAAATATTTCCATGTTTATACAGATCACGGTGTCGTTATTTCCATGTTTATAGAGATACCGGTGTAGATATTTCCATGTTTATACAGATAGCGGTTTAGATATTTCCATGTTTATACAGACCACGGTGTAGATATTTCCATGTTTATACAGATAGCGGTGCAGATATTTCCATGTTTGTACAGATGGCGGTGTTGATATTTCCATCTATACACAGATGACCGTGTAGATATTTCCATGTTTATACAGATTGCGGCGCAGATATCTCCATGGATATGTAGATGGCGGTGTAGATATTTCCATGTTTATACAGATAGCGGTGTAGTTATTTCCATGTTTATATAGATAGCGGTGTAGATATTTCCATGTACATACACATGGCTGTGTAGATATTTCCATGTTTATACAGATGGCGGTGTAGATATTTCCACATTTATACAGATAACATTGTAAGTTTTTCCATGTTTATACAGATGGCGGTGTAGATGTTTCGATGTTTATAGAGATAGCAGTGGAGATATTTCCATGTTTATACAGATAGCGGTGTAGGTATTTCCATGTTTATACTGATCACAGTGTAGATATTTCCATGCTTATAGAAATGGTGGTGTAGATATTTCCATGTTCATAGAGATAGAGGTGTTGATTTTTCCATGTTTATAGAGATAGCGGTGTGGATATTTCTTTTTTTTATACAGATAGGGGTGTAGATATTTCCATGTTTACAGAGATGGCGGTGTAGATATTTCCATGTTTATACAGATCACGGTGTAGATATTTCCATGTTTATACAGATGGCGGTGTAGATATTTCCATGTTTATACATATCGCGGTGTAGATATTTCCATGTTTATACAAATCGCGGTGTAGATATTTCCATATTTATACAGGTAGCGGTGTAGATATTTCCATGTTTTTACAGATATCGGTGTAGATATTTCCATGTTTACACAGATTGCGGTGTAGATATTTCCATCTTTCTACAGATGGCATTGTAGATAATTCCATGTTTCTACAGATGGCGGTGTAGATATTTCCATGTTTATATAGATGGTGGTGTAGATATTACCATGTTTATACAGATAGCGGTGTAGATATTTCCACGTTTATACAGATCGCAGTGAAGATATTTCCATGTTTATTCAGATCACGGTGTAGATATTTCCACGTTTATACAGATCGCAGTGAAGATATTTCCATGTTTATACAGATAGCGGTGTAGATATTCCATGTTTAGACAGATAGCAGTGTAGATATTTCCATGTTTATACTGATGGCGGTGTAGATATTTCCATGTTTATAGAGATGGCGGTGTATATATTTCCACGTTCATAGAGATAGCGGTGTAGATATATCCACGTTCATAGAGATAGCAGTGAGGATATTTCCATGTTTATACAGATAGCCGTGTAGATATTTCCATTATTATAGAGATAGCAGTTTTGATATTTCATATTTATACAGATAGCGGTGTAGATATTTCCATGTTTATACAGATTGTGGTGTAGATATTTCCATGTTTATAGAGATAGCGGTGTAGATATTTCCACGTTTATACAGATGGTGGTGTAGATATTTCCATTTTTCTACAAATGGCAGTGTAGATATTTCCATGTTTATAGAGATGGCGCTGTAGATATTTCCATGTTTATATAGATGGCAATGAAGATATTTTCTTGTTTATGTAGATGGCGTTGTAGATATCTCCATGTTTAAAGAGATTGCGTTGTATATATTTCCATGTTGATGGAGATAGCGGTGTAGATATTTCCATGTTTATAGAGATAGCGGTTTAGTTATTTCCATGTTTATAGAGATAGCGGTGTAGATATTTCCATATTTCAACAGATGACTGTGTAGATATTTCCATGTTTCTACAGATGACAGTGTAGATATTTCCATGTTTATAGAGAGAGCGGTGTAGATATTTTCATGTTTATACAGATTGCGGTGGAGATATGTCCATGTTTATACAGGTAGCAATGGAGATATTTCCATGTTAATACACATAGCGGTGTAGATATTTCCATGTTTATACAGATAGCGGTGTAGATATTTCCATATTTATACAGATGGCTGTGCCGATATTTCCATGTTTATACAGAGTACTCTGTAAATATTTCCATGTTTATATAGATGACAGTGTAGATATTTCCAGGTTTATACAGATGACTGTGTAGATATTTCCATGTAAATACAGATGGCGGTGTAGATATTTCCATGTTTATAGAGATAGTGGTGTAGATATTTCCATGTTTATTGAGATAGCGGTGTAAATATTTCCATATTTATACAGATAGTGGTGTAGATATTTCCATGTTTTTACAGATAGCGGTGTAGATATTTCCATGTATATACAGATGGCTGTGTAGATATTTCCATGTTTATACCGATGGCTGTGTAGATATTTCCATGTTTATACAGATGACTTTGTAGGTATTTCCATGTTTATACAGATGGCTTTGTAGGTATTTCCATGGTTATAGAGATAGCTGTGAAGATATTGCCATGTTTATACAGATAGCGGTGTAGATATTTCCATGTTTATACAGACAGCAGTGGAGATATATCCATGTTTATACACGTAGCGGTGTACATATTTCCATGATTTTAGAGACAGCGGTGTAGGTATTTCCATGTTTATACAGATAGCGGTGTAGATATTTCCATGTTTATACAGATGCCTATGCAGATATTTCAATATTTATACAGAGGGCTCTGTAGATATTTCCATGTTTATACAGATGGCAGTGTAGATATTTCCATGTTCCTACACATGACTGTGTAGGTATTTCCATGTTTATACAGATGGCTTTGTAGATATTTCCATGTTTATAGAGATAGCGGTGCAGATATTTCCATGTTTATACAGATAGCGGTGTAAATATTTCCATGTTTATAGAGATCGTGGTGTAGATATTTCCATGTTTATACAGATACCGGTGTAGATATTTCCATGTTTATACAGACAGCAGTGTAGATATTTCCATGTTTATAGAGATAGCGGTGTAGGTATTTCCATGTTTGTACAGATGGCGGTGTTGATGTTTCCATCTATACACAGATTGCCGTGTAGGTATTTCCATGCGTATACAGATGGCATTGTAGATATTTCCAGGTATATACACATGGTGGTGTAGATATTTTCATGTTTATACAGATGACTGTATAGGTATTTCCATGTTTTTACAGATGGCATTGTAGATATTTCCATGTTTATAGAGATAGCAGTGTAGATATTTCCATGTTTATACAGATGGCGGTGTAGATATTTCCATGTTTATAGAGATAGCGGTGTAGATATTTCCATATTTATACAGATAACGGTGTAGATATTTCCATGTTTATACAGATAGCAGTGTAAATATTTCCATGTTTATACAGATCACGGTGTAGTTATTTCCATGTTTATAGAGATACTGGTGTAGATATTTCCATGTTTATAGAGATAGCGGTTTAGATATTTCCATGTTTATACAGACCACGGTGTAGATATTTCCATGTTTATACAGATAGCGGTGCTGATATTTCCATGTTTGTACAGATGGCGGTGTTGATATTTCCATCTATACACAGATGACCGTGTAGATATTTCCATGTTTATACAGATGGCGGTGCAGATATCTCCATGGGTATGTAGATGGCGGTGTAGATATTTCCATGTTTATACAGATAGCGGTGTAGTTATTTCCATGTTTATATAGATAGCGGTGTAGGTATTTCCATGTACATACACATGGCTGTGTAGATATTTCCATGTTTATACAGATGGCGGTGTAGATATTTCCACATTTATACAGATAACATTGTAAGTTTTTCCATGTTTATACAGATGGCGGTGTAGATGTTTCGATGTTTATAGAGATAGCAGTGGAGATATTTCCATGTTTATACAGATAGCGGTGTAGATATTTCCATGTTTATACTGATCACAGTGTAGATATTTCCATGCTTATAGAGATGGTGGTGTAGATATTTCCATGTTCATAGAGATAGAGGTGTTGATTTTTCCATGTTTATAGAGATAGCGGTGTGGATATTTCTTTTTTTTATACAGATAGGGGTGTAGATATTTCCATGTTTACAGAGATGGCGGTGTAGATATTTCCATGTTTATACAGATCACGGTGTAGATATTTCCATGTTTATACAGATGGCGGTGTAGATATTTCCATGTTTATACATATCGCGGTGTAGATATTTCCATGTTTATACAAATCGCGGTGTAGATATTTCCATATTTATACAGGTAGCGGTGTAGATATTTCCATGTTTTTAGAGATATCGGTGTAGATATTTCCATGTTTACACAGATTGCGGTGTAGATATTTCCATCTTTCTACAGATGGCATTGTAGATAATTCCATGTTTCTACAGATGGCGGTGTAGATATTTCCATGTTTATATAGATGGTGGTGTAGATATTATCATGTTTATACAGATAGCGGTGTAGATATTTCCACGTTTATACAGATCGCAGTGAAGATATTTCCATGTTTATTCAGATCACGGTGTAGATATTTCCACGTTTATACAGATCGCAGTGAAGATATTTCCATGTTTATACAGATAGCGGTGTAGATATTCCATGTTTAGACAGATAGCAGTGTAGATATTTCCATGTTTATACTGATGGCGGTGTAGATATTTCCATGTTTATAGAGATGGCGGTGTATATATTTCCATGTTCATAGAGATAGCGGTGTAGATATATCCACGTTCATAGAGATAGCAGTGAGGATATTTCCATGTTTATACAGATAGCCGTGTAGATATTTCCATTATTATAGAGATAGCAGTTTTGATATTTCATATTTATACAGATAGCGGTGTAGATATTTCCATGTTTATACAGATTGTGGTGTAGTTATTTCCATGTTTATAGAGATAGCGGTGTAGGTATTTCCACGTTTATACAGATGGTGGTGTAGATATTTCCATTTTTCTACAAATGGCAGTGTAGATATTTCCATGTTTATAGAGATGGCGCTGTAGATATTTCCATGTTTATATAGATGGCAATGAAGATATTTTCTTGTTTATGTAGATGGCGTTGTAGATATCTCCATGTTTAAAGAGATTGCGTTGTATATATTTCCATGTTGATGGAGATAGCGGTGTAGATATTTCCATGTTTATAGAGATAGCGGTTTAGTTATTTCCATGTTTATAGAGATAGCGGTGTAGATATTTCCATATTTCAACAGATGACTGTGTAGATATTTCCATGTTTCTACAGATGACAGTGTAGATATTTCCATGTTTATAGAGAGAGCGGTGTAGATATTTTCATGTTTATACAGATTGCGGTGGAGATATGTCCATGTTTATACAGGTAGCAATGGAGATATTTCCATGTTAATACACATAGCGGTGTAGATATTTCCATGTTTATACAGATAGCGGTGTAGATATTTCCATATTTATACAGATGGCTGTGCCGATATTTCCATGTTTATACAGAGTACTCTGTAAATATTTCCATGTTTATATAGATGACAGTGTAGATATTTCCAGGTTTATACAGATGACTGTGTAGATATTTCCATGTAAATACAGATGGCGGTGTAGATATTTCCATGTTTATAGAGATAGTGGTGTAGATATTTCCATGTTTATTGAGATAGCGGTGTAAATATTTCCATATTTATACAGATAGTGGTGTAGATATTTCCATGTTTTTACAGATAGCGGTGTAGATATTTCCATGTATATACAGATGGCTGTGTAGATATTTCCATGTTTATACCGATGGCTGTGTAGCTATTTCCATGTTTATACAGATGACTTTGTAGGTATTTCCATGTTTATACAGATGGCTTTGTAGGTATTTCCATGGTTATAGAGATAGCTGTGAAGATATTGCCATGTTTATACAGATAGCGGTGTAGATATTTCCATGTTTATACAGACAGCAGTGGAGATATATCCATGTTTATACAGGTAGTGGTGTACATATTTCCATGATTTTAGAGACAGCGGTGTAGGTATTTCCATGTTTATACAGATAGCGGTGCAGATATTTCCATGTTTATACAGATGCCTATGCAGATATTTCAATATTTATACAGAGGGCTCTGTAGATATTTCCATGTTTATACAGATGGCAGTGTAGATATTTCCATGTTCCTACACATGACTGTGTAGGTATTTCCATGTTTATACAGATGGCTTTGTAGATATTTCCATGTTTATAGAGATAGCGGTGCAGATATTTCCATGTTTATACAGATAGCGCTGTAAATATTTCCATGTTTATAGAGATCGTGGTGTAGATATTTCCATGTTTATACAGATACCGGTGTAGATATTTCCATGTTTATACAGACAGCAGTGTAGATATTTCCATGTTTATAGAGATAGCGGTGTAGGTATTTCCATGTTTGTACAGATGGCGGTGTTGATGTTTCCATCTATACACAGATTGCCGTGTAGGTATTTCCATGCGTATACAGATGGCATTGTAGATATTTCCAGGTTTATACACATGGTGGTGTAGATATTTTCATGTTTATGCAGATGACTGTATAGGTAATTCCATGTTTTTACAGATGGCATTGGAGATATTTCCATGTTTATAGAGATAGCAGTGTAGATATTTCCATGTTTATACAGATGGCGGTGTAGATATTTCCATGTTTATAGAGATAGCAGTGTAGATATTTCCATATTTATACAGATAACGGTGTAGATATTTCCATGTTTATACAGATAGCAGTGTAAATATTTCCATGTTTATACAGATCACGGTGACGTTATTTCCATGTTTATAGAGATACCGGTGTAGATATTTCCATGTTTATACAGATAGCGGTTTAGATATTTCCATGTTTATACAGACCGCGGTGTAGATATTTCCATGTTTATACAGATAGCGGTGGAGATATTTCCATGTTTGTACAGATGGCGGTGTTGATATTTCCATCTATACACAGATGACCGTGTAGATATTTCCATGTTTATACAGATGGCGGCGCAGATATCTCCATGGATATGTAGATGGCGGTGTAGATATTTCCATGTCTATACAGATAGCGGTGTAGTTATTTCCATGTTTATATAGATAGCGGTGTAGATATTTCCATGTACATACACATGGCTGTGTAGATATTTCCATGTTTATACAGATGGCGGTGTAGATATTTCCACATTTATACAGATAACATTGTAAGTTTTTCCATGTTTATACAGATGGCGGTGTAGATGTTTCGATGTTTATTGAGATAGCAGTGGAGATATTTCCTTGTTTATACAGATAGCGGTGTAGATATTTCCATGTTTATACTGATCACAGTGTAGATATTTCCATGCTTATAGAGATGGTGGTGTAGATATTTCCATGTTCATAGAGATAGAGGTGTTGATTTTTCCATGTTTATAGAGATAGCGGTGTGGATATTTCTTTTTTTTATACAGATAGGGGTGTAGATATTTCCATGTTTACAGAGATGGCGGTGTAGATATTTCCATGTTTATACAGATCACGGTGTAGATATTTCCATGTTTATACAAATCGCGGTGTAGATATTTCCATATTTATACAGGTAGCGGTGTAGATATTTCCATGTTTTTAGAGATATCGGTGTAGATATTTCCATGTTTACACAGATTGCGGTGTAGATATTTCCATCTTTCTACAGATGGCATTGTAGATAATTCCATGTTTCTACAGATGGCGGTGTAGATATTTCCATGTTTATATAGATGGTGGTGTAGATATTACCATGTTTATACAGATAGCGGTGTAGATATTTCCACGTTTATACAGATCGCAGTGAAGATATTTCCATGTTTATTCAGATCACGGTGTAGATATTTCCACGTTTATACAGATCGCAGTGAAGATATTTCCATGTTTATACAGATAGCGGTGTAGATATTCCATGTTTAGACAGATAGCAGTGTAGATATTTCCATGTTTATACTGATGGCGGTGTAGATATTTCCATGTTTATAGAGATGGCGGTGTATATATTTCCATGTTCATAGAGATAGCGGTGTAGATATATCCACGTTCATAGAGATAGCAGTGAGGATATTTCCATGTTTATACAGATAGCCGTGTAGATATTTCCATTATTATAGAGATAGCGGTTTTGATATTTCATATTTATACAGATAGCGGTGTAGATATTTCCATGTTTATACAGATTGTGGTGGAGATATTTCCATGTTTATAGAGATAGCGGTGTAGATATTTCCACGTTTATACAGATGGCGGTGTAGATATTTCCATTTTTCTACAAATGGCAGTGTAGATATTTCCATGTTTATAGAGATGGCGCTGTAGATATTTCCATGTTTATATAGATGGCAATGAAGATATTTTCTTGTTTATGTAGATGGCGTTGTAGATATCTCCATGTTTAAAGAGATGGCGGTGTATATATTTCCATGTTGATGGAGATAGCGGTGTAGATATTTCCATGTTTATAGAGATAGCGGTTTAGTTATTTCCATGTTTATAGAGATAGCGGTGTAGATATTTCCATATTTCAACAGATGACTGTGTAGATATTTCCATGTTTCTACAGATGACAGTGTAGATATTTCCATGTTTATAGAGAGAGCGGTGTAGATATTTTCATGTTTATACAGATTGCGGTGGAGATATGTCCATGTTTATACAGGTAGCAATGGAGATATTTCCATGTTAATACACATAGCGCTGTAGATATTTCCATGTTTATACAGATAGCGGTGTAGATATTTCCATATTTATACAGATGGCTGTGCCGATATTTCCATGTTTATACAGAGTACTCTGTAAATATTTCCATGTTTATATAGATGACAGTGTAGATATTTCCAGGTTTATACAGATGACTGTGTAGATATTTCCATGTAAATACAGATGGCGGTGTAGATATTTCCATGTTTATAGAGATAGTGGTGTAGATATTTCCATGTTTATTGAGATAGCGGTGTAAATATTTCCATATTTATACAGATAGTGGTGTAGATATTTCCATGTTTTTACAGATAGCGGTGTAGATATTTCCATGTATATACAGATGGCTGTGTAGATATTTCCATGTTTATACCGATGGCTGTGTAGATATTTCCATGTTTATACAGATGACTTTGTAGG
The DNA here is from genome assembly GCF_029289425.2 of Pan paniscus. Taxonomy (NCBI): domain Eukaryota; kingdom Metazoa; phylum Chordata; class Mammalia; order Primates; family Hominidae; genus Pan; species Pan paniscus. The sequence goes on from NC_085927.1 coordinate 63,645,620, forward strand.
TATTTCCATGTTTATACAGATGGCTTTGTAGGTATTTCCGTGGTTATAGAGATAGCTGTGAAGATATTGCCATGTTTATACAGATAGCGGTGTAGATATTTCCATGTTTATACAGACAGCAGTGGAGATATATCCATGTTTATACACGTAGCGGTGTACATATTTCCATGATTTTAGAGACAGCGGTGTAGGTATTTCCATGTTTATACAGATGCCTATGCAGATATTTCAATATTTATACAGAGGGCTCTGTAGATATTTCCATGTTTATACAGATGGCAGTGTAGATATTTCCATGTTCCTACACATGACTGTGTAGGTATTTCCATGTTTATACAGATGGCTTTGTAGATATTTCCATGTTTATAGAGATAGCGGTGCAGATATTTCCATGTTTATACAGATAGCGGTGTAGTTATTTCCATGTTTATATAGATAGCGGTGTAGATATTTCCATGTACATACACATGGCTGTGTAGATATTTCCATGTTTATACAGATGGCGGTGTAGATATTTCCACATTTATACAGATAACATTGTAAGTTTTTCCATGTTTATACAGATGGCAGTGTAGATGTTTCGATGTTTATTGAGATAGCAGTGGAGATATTTCCATGTTTATACAGATAGCGGTGTAGATATTTCCATGTTTATACTGATCACAGTGTAGATATTTCCATGCTTATAGAGATGGTGGTGTAGATATTTCCATGTTCATAGAGATAGAGGTGTTGATTTTTCCATGTTTATAGAGATAGCGGTGTGGATATTTCTTTTTTTTATACAGATAGGGGTGTAGATATTTCCATGTTTATAGAGATGGCGGTGTAGATATTTCCATGTTTATACAGATCACGGTGTAGATATTTCCATGTTTATACAGATGGCGGTGTAGATATTTCCATGTTTATACATATTGCGGTGTAGATATTTCCATGTTTATACAAATCGCGGTGTAGATATTTCCATATCTATACAGGTAGCGGTGTAGATATTTCCATGTTTTTACAGATATCGGTGTAGATATTTCCATGTTTACACAGATTGCGGTGTAGATATTTCCATCTTTCTACAGATGGCATTGTAGATAATTCCATGTTTATACAGATGGCGGTGTAGATATTTCCATGTTTATATAGATGGTGGTGTAGATATTACCATGTTTATACAGATAGCGGTGTAGATATTTCCACGTTTATACAGATCGCAGTGAAGATATTTCCATGTTTATTCAGATCACGGTGTAGATATTTCCACGTTTATACAGATCGCAGTGAAGATATTTCCATGTTTATACAGATAGCAGTGTAGATATTCCATGTTTAGACAGATAGCAGTGTAGATATTTCCATGTTTATAGAGATGGCGGTGTATATATTTCCATGTTTATAGAGATGGCGGTGTATATATTTCCATGTTCATAGAGATAGCGGTGTAGATATATCCACGTTCATAGAGATAGCAGTGAGGATATTTCCATGTTTATACAGATAGCCGTGTAGGTATTTCCATTATTATAGAGATAACGGTTTTGATACTTCATATTTATACAGATAGCGGTGTAGATATTTCCATGTTTATACAGATTGTGGTGTAGATATTTCCATGTTTATAGAGATAGCGGTGTAGATATTTCCACGTTTATACAGATGGCAATGTAGATATTTCCATTTTTCTACAAATGGCAGTGTAGATATTTCCATGTTTATAGAGATGGCGCTGTAGATATTTCCATGTTTATATAGATGGCAATGAAGATATTTTCTTGTTTATGTAGATGGCGTTGTAGATATCTCCATGTTTAAAGAGATGGCGGTGTATATATTTCCATGTTGATGGAGATAGCGGTGTAGATATTTCCATGTTTATAGAGATAGCGGTTTAGTTATTTCCATGTTTATAGAGATAGCGGTGTAGATATTTCCATATTTCAACAGATGACTGTGTAGATATTTCCATGTTTCTACAGATGACAGTGTAGATATTTCCATGTTTATAGAGAGAGCGGTGTAGATATTTTCATGTTTATACAGATTGCGGTGGAGATATGTCCATGTTTATACAGGTAGCAATGGAGATATTTCCATGTTAATACACATAGCGGTGTAGATATTTCCATGTTTATACAGATAGCGGTGTAGATATTTCCATATTTATACAGATGGCTGTGCCGATATTTCCATGTTTATACAGAGTACTCTGTAAATATTTCCATGTTTATATAGATGACAGTGTAGATATTTCCAGGTTTATACAGATGACTGTGTAGATATTTCCATGTAAATACAGATGGCGGTGTAGATATTTCCATGTTTATAGAGATAGTGGTGTAGATATTTCCATGTTTATTGAGATAGCGGTGTAAATATTTCCATATTTATACAGATAGTGGTGTAGATATTTCCATGTTTTTACAGATAGCGGTGTAGATATTTCCATGTATATACAGATGGCTGTGTAGATATTTCCATGTTTATACCGATGGCTGTGTAGATATTTCCATGTTTATACAGATGACTTTGTAGGTATTTCCATGTTTATACAGATGGCTTTGTAGGTATTTCCGTGGTTATAGAGATAGCTGTGAAGATATTGCCATGTTTATACAGATAGCGGTGTAGATATTTCCATGTTTATACAGACAGCAGTGGAGATATATCCATGTTTATACACGTAGCGGTGTACATATTTCCATGATTTTAGAGACAGCGGTGTAGGTATTTCCATGTTTATACAGATGCCTATGCAGATATTTCAATATATATACAGAGGGCTCTGTAGATATTTCCATGTTTATACAGATGGCAGTGTAGATATTTCCATGTTCCTACACATGACTGTGTAGGTATTTCCATGTTTATACAGATGGCTTTGTAGATATTTCCATGTTTATAGAGATAGCGGTGCAGATATTTCCATGTTTATACAGATAGCGGTGTAAATATTTCCATGTTTATAGAGATCGTGGTGTAGATATTTCCATGTTTATACAGATACCGGTGTAGATATTTCCATGTTTATACAGACAGCAGTGTAGATATTTCCATGTTTATAGAGATAGCGGTGTAGGTATTTCCATGTTTGTACAGATGGCGGTGTTGATGTTTCCATCTATACACAGATTGCCGTGTAGATATTTACATGCGTATACAGATGGCATTGTAGATATTTCCAGGTTTATACACATGGTGGTGTAGATATTTTCATGTTTATACATATGACTGTATAGGTATTTCCATGTTTTTACAGATGGCATTGTAGAGATTTCCATGTTTATAGAGATAGCAGTGTAGATATTTCCATGTTTATACAGATGGCGGTGTAGATATTTCCATGTTTATAGAGATAGCGGTGTAGATATTTCCATATTTATACAGATAACGGTGTAGATATTTCCATGTTTATACAGATAGCAGTGTAAATATTTCCATGTTTATACAGATCACGGTGTCGTTATTTCCATGTTTATAGAGATACCGGTGTAGATATTTCCATGTTTATACAGATAGCGGTTTAGATATTTCCATGTTTATACAGACCACGGTGTAGATATTTCCATGTTTATACAGATAGCGGTGCAGATATTTCCATGTTTGTACAGATGGCGGTGTTGATATTTCCATCTATACACAGATGACCGTGTAGATATTTCCATGTTTATACAGATTGCGGCGCAGATATCTCCATGGATATGTAGATGGCGGTGTAGATATTTCCATGTTTATACAGATAGCGGTGTAGTTATTTCCATGTTTATATAGATAGCGGTGTAGATATTTCCATGTACATACACATGGCTGTGTAGATATTTCCATGTTTATACAGATGGCGGTGTAGATATTTCCACATTTATACAGATAACATTGTAAGTTTTTCCATGTTTATACAGATGGCGGTGTAGATGTTTCGATGTTTATAGAGATAGCAGTGGAGATATTTCCATGTTTATACAGATAGCGGTGTAGGTATTTCCATGTTTATACTGATCACAGTGTAGATATTTCCATGCTTATAGAAATGGTGGTGTAGATATTTCCATGTTCATAGAGATAGAGGTGTTGATTTTTCCATGTTTATAGAGATAGCGGTGTGGATATTTCTTTTTTTTATACAGATAGGGGTGTAGATATTTCCATGTTTACAGAGATGGCGGTGTAGATATTTCCATGTTTATACAGATCACGGTGTAGATATTTCCATGTTTATACAGATGGCGGTGTAGATATTTCCATGTTTATACATATCGCGGTGTAGATATTTCCATGTTTATACAAATCGCGGTGTAGATATTTCCATATTTATACAGGTAGCGGTGTAGATATTTCCATGTTTTTACAGATATCGGTGTAGATATTTCCATGTTTACACAGATTGCGGTGTAGATATTTCCATCTTTCTACAGATGGCATTGTAGATAATTCCATGTTTCTACAGATGGCGGTGTAGATATTTCCATGTTTATATAGATGGTGGTGTAGATATTACCATGTTTATACAGATAGCGGTGTAGATATTTCCACGTTTATACAGATCGCAGTGAAGATATTTCCATGTTTATTCAGATCACGGTGTAGATATTTCCACGTTTATACAGATCGCAGTGAAGATATTTCCATGTTTATACAGATAGCGGTGTAGATATTCCATGTTTAGACAGATAGCAGTGTAGATATTTCCATGTTTATACTGATGGCGGTGTAGATATTTCCATGTTTATAGAGATGGCGGTGTATATATTTCCACGTTCATAGAGATAGCGGTGTAGATATATCCACGTTCATAGAGATAGCAGTGAGGATATTTCCATGTTTATACAGATAGCCGTGTAGATATTTCCATTATTATAGAGATAGCAGTTTTGATATTTCATATTTATACAGATAGCGGTGTAGATATTTCCATGTTTATACAGATTGTGGTGTAGATATTTCCATGTTTATAGAGATAGCGGTGTAGATATTTCCACGTTTATACAGATGGTGGTGTAGATATTTCCATTTTTCTACAAATGGCAGTGTAGATATTTCCATGTTTATAGAGATGGCGCTGTAGATATTTCCATGTTTATATAGATGGCAATGAAGATATTTTCTTGTTTATGTAGATGGCGTTGTAGATATCTCCATGTTTAAAGAGATTGCGTTGTATATATTTCCATGTTGATGGAGATAGCGGTGTAGATATTTCCATGTTTATAGAGATAGCGGTTTAGTTATTTCCATGTTTATAGAGATAGCGGTGTAGATATTTCCATATTTCAACAGATGACTGTGTAGATATTTCCATGTTTCTACAGATGACAGTGTAGATATTTCCATGTTTATAGAGAGAGCGGTGTAGATATTTTCATGTTTATACAGATTGCGGTGGAGATATGTCCATGTTTATACAGGTAGCAATGGAGATATTTCCATGTTAATACACATAGCGGTGTAGATATTTCCATGTTTATACAGATAGCGGTGTAGATATTTCCATATTTATACAGATGGCTGTGCCGATATTTCCATGTTTATACAGAGTACTCTGTAAATATTTCCATGTTTATATAGATGACAGTGTAGATATTTCCAGGTTTATACAGATGACTGTGTAGATATTTCCATGTAAATACAGATGGCGGTGTAGATATTTCCATGTTTATAGAGATAGTGGTGTAGATATTTCCATGTTTATTGAGATAGCGGTGTAAATATTTCCATATTTATACAGATAGTGGTGTAGATATTTCCATGTTTTTACAGATAGCGGTGTAGATATTTCCATGTATATACAGATGGCTGTGTAGATATTTCCATGTTTATACCGATGGCTGTGTAGATATTTCCATGTTTATACAGATGACTTTGTAGGTATTTCCATGTTTATACAGATGGCTTTGTAGGTATTTCCATGGTTATAGAGATAGCTGTGAAGATATTGCCATGTTTATACAGATAGCGGTGTAGATATTTCCATGTTTATACAGACAGCAGTGGAGATATATCCATGTTTATACACGTAGCGGTGTACATATTTCCATGATTTTAGAGACAGCGGTGTAGGTATTTCCATGTTTATACAGATAGCGGTGTAGATATTTCCATGTTTATACAGATGCCTATGCAGATATTTCAATATTTATACAGAGGGCTCTGTAGATATTTCCATGTTTATACAGATGGCAGTGTAGATATTTCCATGTTCCTACACATGACTGTGTAGGTATTTCCATGTTTATACAGATGGCTTTGTAGATATTTCCATGTTTATAGAGATAGCGGTGCAGATATTTCCATGTTTATACAGATAGCGGTGTAAATATTTCCATGTTTATAGAGATCGTGGTGTAGATATTTCCATGTTTATACAGATACCGGTGTAGATATTTCCATGTTTATACAGACAGCAGTGTAGATATTTCCATGTTTATAGAGATAGCGGTGTAGGTATTTCCATGTTTGTACAGATGGCGGTGTTGATGTTTCCATCTATACACAGATTGCCGTGTAGGTATTTCCATGCGTATACAGATGGCATTGTAGATATTTCCAGGTATATACACATGGTGGTGTAGATATTTTCATGTTTATACAGATGACTGTATAGGTATTTCCATGTTTTTACAGATGGCATTGTAGATATTTCCATGTTTATAGAGATAGCAGTGTAGATATTTCCATGTTTATACAGATGGCGGTGTAGATATTTCCATGTTTATAGAGATAGCGGTGTAGATATTTCCATATTTATACAGATAACGGTGTAGATATTTCCATGTTTATACAGATAGCAGTGTAAATATTTCCATGTTTATACAGATCACGGTGTAGTTATTTCCATGTTTATAGAGATACTGGTGTAGATATTTCCATGTTTATAGAGATAGCGGTTTAGATATTTCCATGTTTATACAGACCACGGTGTAGATATTTCCATGTTTATACAGATAGCGGTGCTGATATTTCCATGTTTGTACAGATGGCGGTGTTGATATTTCCATCTATACACAGATGACCGTGTAGATATTTCCATGTTTATACAGATGGCGGTGCAGATATCTCCATGGGTATGTAGATGGCGGTGTAGATATTTCCATGTTTATACAGATAGCGGTGTAGTTATTTCCATGTTTATATAGATAGCGGTGTAGGTATTTCCATGTACATACACATGGCTGTGTAGATATTTCCATGTTTATACAGATGGCGGTGTAGATATTTCCACATTTATACAGATAACATTGTAAGTTTTTCCATGTTTATACAGATGGCGGTGTAGATGTTTCGATGTTTATAGAGATAGCAGTGGAGATATTTCCATGTTTATACAGATAGCGGTGTAGATATTTCCATGTTTATACTGATCACAGTGTAGATATTTCCATGCTTATAGAGATGGTGGTGTAGATATTTCCATGTTCATAGAGATAGAGGTGTTGATTTTTCCATGTTTATAGAGATAGCGGTGTGGATATTTCTTTTTTTTATACAGATAGGGGTGTAGATATTTCCATGTTTACAGAGATGGCGGTGTAGATATTTCCATGTTTATACAGATCACGGTGTAGATATTTCCATGTTTATACAGATGGCGGTGTAGATATTTCCATGTTTATACATATCGCGGTGTAGATATTTCCATGTTTATACAAATCGCGGTGTAGATATTTCCATATTTATACAGGTAGCGGTGTAGATATTTCCATGTTTTTAGAGATATCGGTGTAGATATTTCCATGTTTACACAGATTGCGGTGTAGATATTTCCATCTTTCTACAGATGGCATTGTAGATAATTCCATGTTTCTACAGATGGCGGTGTAGATATTTCCATGTTTATATAGATGGTGGTGTAGATATTATCATGTTTATACAGATAGCGGTGTAGATATTTCCACGTTTATACAGATCGCAGTGAAGATATTTCCATGTTTATTCAGATCACGGTGTAGATATTTCCACGTTTATACAGATCGCAGTGAAGATATTTCCATGTTTATACAGATAGCGGTGTAGATATTCCATGTTTAGACAGATAGCAGTGTAGATATTTCCATGTTTATACTGATGGCGGTGTAGATATTTCCATGTTTATAGAGATGGCGGTGTATATATTTCCATGTTCATAGAGATAGCGGTGTAGATATATCCACGTTCATAGAGATAGCAGTGAGGATATTTCCATGTTTATACAGATAGCCGTGTAGATATTTCCATTATTATAGAGATAGCAGTTTTGATATTTCATATTTATACAGATAGCGGTGTAGATATTTCCATGTTTATACAGATTGTGGTGTAGTTATTTCCATGTTTATAGAGATAGCGGTGTAGGTATTTCCACGTTTATACAGATGGTGGTGTAGATATTTCCATTTTTCTACAAATGGCAGTGTAGATATTTCCATGTTTATAGAGATGGCGCTGTAGATATTTCCATGTTTATATAGATGGCAATGAAGATATTTTCTTGTTTATGTAGATGGCGTTGTAGATATCTCCATGTTTAAAGAGATTGCGTTGTATATATTTCCATGTTGATGGAGATAGCGGTGTAGATATTTCCATGTTTATAGAGATAGCGGTTTAGTTATTTCCATGTTTATAGAGATAGCGGTGTAGATATTTCCATATTTCAACAGATGACTGTGTAGATATTTCCATGTTTCTACAGATGACAGTGTAGATATTTCCATGTTTATAGAGAGAGCGGTGTAGATATTTTCATGTTTATACAGATTGCGGTGGAGATATGTCCATGTTTATACAGGTAGCAATGGAGATATTTCCATGTTAATACACATAGCGGTGTAGATATTTCCATGTTTATACAGATAGCGGTGTAGATATTTCCATATTTATACAGATGGCTGTGCCGATATTTCCATGTTTATACAGAGTACTCTGTAAATATTTCCATGTTTATATAGATGACAGTGTAGATATTTCCAGGTTTATACAGATGACTGTGTAGATATTTCCATGTAAATACAGATGGCGGTGTAGATATTTCCATGTTTATAGAGATAGTGGTGTAGATATTTCCATGTTTATTGAGATAGCGGTGTAAATATTTCCATATTTATACAGATAGTGGTGTAGATATTTCCATGTTTTTACAGATAGCGGTGTAGATATTTCCATGTATATACAGATGGCTGTGTAGATATTTCCATGTTTATACCGATGGCTGTGTAGCTATTTCCATGTTTATACAGATGACTTTGTAGGTATTTCCATGTTTATACAGATGGCTTTGTAGGTATTTCCATGGTTATAGAGATAGCTGTGAAGATATTGCCATGTTTATACAGATAGCGGTGTAGATATTTCCATGTTTATACAGACAGCAGTGGAGATATATCCATGTTTATACAGGTAGTGGTGTACATATTTCCATGATTTTAGAGACAGCGGTGTAGGTATTTCCATGTTTATACAGATAGCGGTGCAGATATTTCCATGTTTATACAGATGCCTATGCAGATATTTCAATATTTATACAGAGGGCTCTGTAGATATTTCCATGTTTATACAGATGGCAGTGTAGATATTTCCATGTTCCTACACATGACTGTGTAGGTATTTCCATGTTTATACAGATGGCTTTGTAGATATTTCCATGTTTATAGAGATAGCGGTGCAGATATTTCCATGTTTATACAGATAGCGCTGTAAATATTTCCATGTTTATAGAGATCGTGGTGTAGATATTTCCATGTTTATACAGATACCGGTGTAGATATTTCCATGTTTATACAGACAGCAGTGTAGATATTTCCATGTTTATAGAGATAGCGGTGTAGGTATTTCCATGTTTGTACAGATGGCGGTGTTGATGTTTCCATCTATACACAGATTGCCGTGTAGGTATTTCCATGCGTATACAGATGGCATTGTAGATATTTCCAGGTTTATACACATGGTGGTGTAGATATTTTCATGTTTATGCAGATGACTGTATAGGTAATTCCATGTTTTTACAGATGGCATTGGAGATATTTCCATGTTTATAGAGATAGCAGTGTAGATATTTCCATGTTTATACAGATGGCGGTGTAGATATTTCCATGTTTATAGAGATAGCAGTGTAGATATTTCCATATTTATACAGATAACGGTGTAGATATTTCCATGTTTATACAGATAGCAGTGTAAATATTTCCATGTTTATACAGATCACGGTGACGTTATTTCCATGTTTATAGAGATACCGGTGTAGATATTTCCATGTTTATACAGATAGCGGTTTAGATATTTCCATGTTTATACAGACCGCGGTGTAGATATTTCCATGTTTATACAGATAGCGGTGGAGATATTTCCATGTTTGTACAGATGGCGGTGTTGATATTTCCATCTATACACAGATGACCGTGTAGATATTTCCATGTTTATACAGATGGCGGCGCAGATATCTCCATGGATATGTAGATGGCGGTGTAGATATTTCCATGTCTATACAGATAGCGGTGTAGTTATTTCCATGTTTATATAGATAGCGGTGTAGATATTTCCATGTACATACACATGGCTGTGTAGATATTTCCATGTTTATACAGATGGCGGTGTAGATATTTCCACATTTATACAGATAACATTGTAAGTTTTTCCATGTTTATACAGATGGCGGTGTAGATGTTTCGATGTTTATTGAGATAGCAGTGGAGATATTTCCTTGTTTATACAGATAGCGGTGTAGATATTTCCATGTTTATACTGATCACAGTGTAGATATTTCCATGCTTATAGAGATGGTGGTGTAGATATTTCCATGTTCATAGAGATAGAGGTGTTGATTTTTCCATGTTTATAGAGATAGCGGTGTGGATATTTCTTTTTTTTATACAGATAGGGGTGTAGATATTTCCATGTTTACAGAGATGGCGGTGTAGATATTTCCATGTTTATACAGATCACGGTGTAGATATTTCCATGTTTATACAAATCGCGGTGTAGATATTTCCATATTTATACAGGTAGCGGTGTAGATATTTCCATGTTTTTAGAGATATCGGTGTAGATATTTCCATGTTTACACAGATTGCGGTGTAGATATTTCCATCTTTCTACAGATGGCATTGTAGATAATTCCATGTTTCTACAGATGGCGGTGTAGATATTTCCATGTTTATATAGATGGTGGTGTAGATATTACCATGTTTATACAGATAGCGGTGTAGATATTTCCACGTTTATACAGATCGCAGTGAAGATATTTCCATGTTTATTCAGATCACGGTGTAGATATTTCCACGTTTATACAGATCGCAGTGAAGATATTTCCATGTTTATACAGATAGCGGTGTAGATATTCCATGTTTAGACAGATAGCAGTGTAGATATTTCCATGTTTATACTGATGGCGGTGTAGATATTTCCATGTTTATAGAGATGGCGGTGTATATATTTCCATGTTCATAGAGATAGCGGTGTAGATATATCCACGTTCATAGAGATAGCAGTGAGGATATTTCCATGTTTATACAGATAGCCGTGTAGATATTTCCATTATTATAGAGATAGCGGTTTTGATATTTCATATTTATACAGATAGCGGTGTAGATATTTCCATGTTTATACAGATTGTGGTGGAGATATTTCCATGTTTATAGAGATAGCGGTGTAGATATTTCCACGTTTATACAGATGGCGGTGTAGATATTTCCATTTTTCTACAAATGGCAGTGTAGATATTTCCATGTTTATAGAGATGGCGCTGTAGATATTTCCATGTTTATATAGATGGCAATGAAGATATTTTCTTGTTTATGTAGATGGCGTTGTAGATATCTCCATGTTTAAAGAGATGGCGGTGTATATATTTCCATGTTGATGGAGATAGCGGTGTAGATATTTCCATGTTTATAGAGATAGCGGTTTAGTTATTTCCATGTTTATAGAGATAGCGGTGTAGATATTTCCATATTTCAACAGATGACTGTGTAGATATTTCCATGTTTCTACAGATGACAGTGTAGATATTTCCATGTTTATAGAGAGAGCGGTGTAGATATTTTCATGTTTATACAGATTGCGGTGGAGATATGTCCATGTTTATACAGGTAGCAATGGAGATATTTCCATGTTAATACACATAGCGCTGTAGATATTTCCATGTTTATACAGATAGCGGTGTAGATATTTCCATATTTATACAGATGGCTGTGCCGATATTTCCATGTTTATACAGAGTACTCTGTAAATATTTCCATGTTTATATAGATGACAGTGTAGATATTTCCAGGTTTATACAGATGACTGTGTAGATATTTCCATGTAAATACAGATGGCGGTGTAGATATTTCCATGTTTATAGAGATAGTGGTGTAGATATTTCCATGTTTATTGAGATAGCGGTGTAAATATTTCCATATTTATACAGATAGTGGTGTAGATATTTCCATGTTTTTACAGATAGCGGTGTAGATATTTCCATGTATATACAGATGGCTGTGTAGATATTTCCATGTTTATACCGATGGCTGTGTAGATATTTCCATGTTTATACAGATGACTTTGTAGGTATTTCCATGTTTATACAGATGGCTTTGTAGGTATTTCCGTGGTTATAGAGATAGCTGTGAAGATATTGCCATGTTTATACAGATAGCGGTGTAGATATTTCCATGTTTATACAGACAGCAGTGGAGATATATCCATGTTTATACACGTAGCGGTGTACATATTTCCATGATTTTAGAGACAGCGGTGTAGGTATTTCCATGTTTATACAGATGCCTATGCAGATATTTCAATATTTATACAGAGGGCTCTGTAGATATTTCCATGTTTATACAGATGGCAGTGTAGATATTTCCATGTTCCTACACATGACTGTGTAGGTATTTCCATGTTTATACAGATGGCTTTGTAGATATTTCCATGTTTATAGAGATAGCGGTGCAGATATTTCCATGTTTATACAGATAGCGGTGTAAATATTTCCATGTTTATAGAGATCGTGGTGTAGATATTTCCATGTTTATACAGATACCGGTGTAGATATTTCCATGTTTATACAGACAGCAGTGTAGATATTTCCATGTTTATAGAGATAGCGGTGTAGGTATTTCCATGTTTGTACAGATGGCGGTGTTGATGTTTCCATCTATACACAGATTGCCGTGTAGGTATTTCCATGCGTATACAGATGGCATTGTAGATATTTCCAGGTTTATACACATGGTGGTGTAGATATTTTCATGTTTATACAGATGACTGTATAGGTATTTCCATGTTTTTACAGATGGCATTGTAGAGATTTCCATGTTTATAGAGATAGCAGTGTAGATATTTCCATGTTTATACAGATGGCGGTGTAGATATTTCCATGTTTATAGAGATAGCGGTGTAGATATTTCCATATTTATACAGATAACGGTGTAGATATTTCCATGTTTATACAGATAGCAGTGTAAATATTTCCATGTTTATACAGATCACGGTGTAGTTATTTCCATGTTTATAGAGATACCGGTGTAGATATTTCCATGTTTATACAGATAGCGGTTTAGATATTTCCATGTTTATACAGACCGCGGTGTAGATATTTCCATGTTTATACTGATAGCGGTGCAGATATTTCCATGTTTGTACAGATGGCGGTGTTGATATTTCCATCTATACACAGATGACCGTGTAGATATTTCCATGTTTATACAGATGGCGGCGCAGATATCTCCATGGATATGTAGACGGCGGTGTAGATATTTCCATGTTTATACAGATAGCGGTGTAGTTATTTCCATGTTTATATAGATAGCGGTGTAGATATTTCCATGTACATACACATGGCTGTGTAGATATTTCCATGTTTATACAGATGGCGGTGTAGATATTTCCACATTTATACAGATAACATTGTAAGTTTTTCCATGTTTATACAGATGGCGGTGTAGATGTTTCGATGTTTATTGAGATAGCAGTGGAGATATTTCCTTGTTTATACAGATAGCGGTGTAGATATTTCCATGTTTATACTGATCACAGTGTAGATATTTCCATGCTTATAGAGATGGTGGTGTAGATATTTCCATGTTCATAGAGATAGAGGTGTTGATTTTTCCATGTTTATAGAGATAGCGGTGTGGATATTTCTTTTTTTTATACAGATAGGGGTGTAGATATTTCCATGTTTATAGAGATGGCGGTGTAGATATTTCCATGTTTATACAGATCACGGTGTAGATATTTCCATGTTTATACAGATGGCGGTGTAGATATTTCCATGTTTATAGATATCGCGGTGTAGATATTTCCATGTTTATACAAATCGCGGTGTAGATATTTCCATATTTATACAGGTAGCGGTGTAGATATTTCCATGTTTTTAGAGATATCGGTGTAGATATTTCCATGTTTACACAGATTGCGGTGTAGATATTTCCATCTTTCTACAGATGGCATTGTAGATAATTCCATGTTTCTACAGATGGCGGTGTAGATATTTCCATGTTTATATAGATGGTGGTGTAGATATTACCATGTTTATACAGATAGCGGTGTAGATATTTCCACGTTTATACAGATCGCAGTGAAGATATTTCCATGTTTATTCAGATCACGGTGTAGATATTTCCACGTTTATACAGATCGCAGTGAAGATATTTCCATGTTTATACAGATAGCAGTGTAGATATTCCATGTTTAGACAGATAGCAGGGTAGATATTTCCATGTTCATAGAGATAGCTGTGTAGATATATCCACGTTCATAGAGATAGCAGTGAGGATATTTCCATGTTTATACAGATAGCCGTGTAGGTATTTCCATTATTATAGAGATAACGGTTTTGATATTTCACATTTATACAGATAGCGGTGTAGATATTTCCATGTTTATACAGATTGTGGTGTAGATATTTCCATGTTTATAGAGATAGCGGTGTAGATATTTCCACGTTTATACAGATGGCGGTGTAGATATTTCCATTTTTCTACAAATGGCAGTGTAGATATTTCCATGTTTATAGAGATGGCGCTGTAGATATTTCCATGTTTATATAGATGGCAATGAAGATATTTTCTTGTTTATGTAGATGGCGTTGTAGATATCTCCATGTTTAAAGAGATGGCGGTGTATATATTTCCATGTTGATGGAGATAGCGGTGTAGATATTTCCATGTTTATAGAGATAGCGGTTTAGTTATTTCCATGTTTATAGAGATAGCGGTGTAGATATTTCCATATTTCAACAGATGACTGTGTAGATATTTCCATGTTTCTACAGATGACAGTGTAGATATTTCCATGTTTATAGAGAGAGCGGTGTAGATATTTTCATGTTTATACAGATTGCGGTGGAGGTATGTCCATGTTTATACAGGTAGCAATGGAGATATTTCCATGTTAAAACACATAGCGGTGTAGATATTTCCATGTTTATACAGATAGCGGTGTAGATATTTCCATGTTTATACAGATGGCTGTGCCGATATTTCCATGTTTATACAGAGTACTCTGTAAATATTTCCATGTTTATATAGATGACAGTGTAGGTATTTCCAGGTTTATACAGATGACTGTGTAGATATTTCCATGTAAATACAGATGGCGGTGTAGATATTTCCATGTTTATAGAAATAGTGGTGTAGATATTTCCATGTTTATTGAGATAGCGGTGTAAATATTTCCATATTTATACAGATAGTGGTGTAGATATTTCCATGTTTTTACAGATGGCGGTGTAGATATTTCCATGTATATACAGATGGCTGTGTAGATATTTCCATGTTTATACCGATGGCTGTGTAGATATTTCCATGTTTATACAGATGACTTTGTAGGTATTTCCATGTTTATACAGATGGCTTTGTAGGTATTTCCATGGTTATAGAGATAACTGTGAAGATATTGCCATGTTTATACAGATAGCGGTGTAGATATTTCCATGTTTATACAGACAGCAGTGGAGATATATCCATGTTTATACACGTAGCGGTGTACATATTTCCATGATTTTAGAGACAGCGGTGTAGGTATTTCCATGTTTATACAGATGCCTATGCAGATATTTCAATATTTATACAGAGGGCTCTGTAGATATTTCCATGTTTATACAGATGGCAGTGTAGATATTTCCATGTTCCTACACATGACTGTGTAGGTATTTCCATGTTTATACAGATGGCTTTGTAGATATTTCCATGTTTATAGAGATAGCAGTGCAGATATTTCCATGTTTATACAGATAGAGGTGTAAATATTTCGATGTTTATAGAGATCGTGGTGTAGATATTTCCATGTTTATACAGATACCGGTGTAGATATTTCCATGTTTATACAGACAGCAGTGTAGATATTTCCATGTTTATAGAGATAGCGGTGTAGGTATTTCCATGTTTGTACAGATGGCGGTGTTGATGTTTCCATCTATACACAGATTGCCGTGGAGGTATTTCCATGCGTATACAGATGGCATTGTAGATATTTCCAGGTTTATACACATGGTGGTGTAGATATTTTCATGTTTATACAGATGACTGTATAGGTATTTCCATGTTTTTACAGATGGCATTGTAGAGATTTCCATGTTTATAGAGATAGCAGTGTAGATATTTCCATGTTTATACAGATGGCGGTGTAGATATTTCCATGTTTATAGAGATAGCGGTGTAGATATTTCCATATTTATACAGATAACGGTGTAGATATTTCCATGTTTATACAGATAGCAGTGTAAATATTTCCATGTTTATACAGATCACGGTGTCGTTATTTCCATGTTTATAGAGATACTGGTGTAGATATTTCCATGTTTATACAGATAGCGGTTTAGATATTTCCATGTTTATACAGACCACGGTGTAGATATTTCCATGTTTATACAGATAGCGGTGCAGATATTTCCATGTTTGTACAGATGGCGGTGTTGATATTTCCATCTATACACAGATGACCGTGTAGATATTTCCATGTTTATACAGATTGCGGCGCAGATATCTCCATGGATATGTAGATGGCGGTGTAGTTATTTCCATGTTTATACAGATACCGGTGTAGTTATTTCCATGTTTATATAGATAGCAGTGTAGATATTTCCATGTACATACACATGGCTGTGTAGATATTTCCATGTTTATACAGATGGCGGTATAGATATTTCCACATTTATACAGATAACATTGTAAGTTTTTCCATGTTTATACAGATGGCGGTGTAGATGTTTCGATGTTTATAGAGATAGCAGTGGAGATATTTCCATGTTTATACAGATAGCGGTGTAGATATTTCCATGTTTATACTGATCACAGTGTAGATATTTCCATGCTTATAGAGATGGTGGTGTAGATATTTCCATGTTCATAGAGATAGAGGTGTTGATTTTTCCATGTTTATAGAGATAGCGGTGTGGATATTTCTTTTTTTTATACAGATAGGGGTGTAGATATTTCCATGTTTACAGAGATGGCGGTGTAGATATTTCCATGTTTATACAGATCACGGTGTAGATATTTCCATGTTTATACAGATGGCGGTGTAGATATTTCCATGTTTATACATATCGCGGTGTAGATATTTCCATGTTTATACAAATCGCGGTGTAGATATTTCCATATTTATACAGGTAGCGGTGTAGATATTTCCATGTTTTTAGAGATATCGGTGTAGATATTTCCATGTTTACACAGATTGCGGTGTAGATATTTCCATCTTTCTACAGATTGCATTGTAGATAATTCCATGTTTCTACAGATGGCGGTGTAGATATTTCCATGTTTATAGAGATGGTGGTGTAGATATTACCATGTTTATACAGATAGCGGTGTAGATATTTCCACGTTTATACAGATTGCAGTGAAGATATTTCCATGTTTATTCAGATCACGGTGTAGATATTTCCACGTTTATACAGATCGCAGTGAAGATATTTCCATGTTTATACAGATAGCGGTGTAGATATTCCATGTTTAGACAGATAGCAGTGTAGATATTTCCATGTTTATACTGATGGCGGTGTAGATATTTCCATGTTTATAGAGATGGCGGTGTATATATTTCCATGTTCATAGAGATAGCGCTGTAGATATATCCACGTTCATAGAGATAGCAGTGAGGATATTTCCATGTTTATACAGATAGACGTGTAGATATTTCCATTATTATAGAGATAGCAGTTTTGATATTTCATATTTATACAGATAGCGGTGTAGATATTTCCATGTTTATACAGATTGTGGTGTAGATATTTCCATGTTTATAGAGATAGCGGTGTAGATATTTCCACGTTTATACAGATGGCGGTGTAGATATTTCCATTTTTCTACAAATGGCAGTGTAGATATTTCCATGTTTATAGAGATGGCGCTGTAGATATTTCCATGTTTATATAGATGGCAATGAAGATATTTTCTTGTTTATGTAGATGGCGTTGTAGATATCTCCATGTTTAAAGAGATTGCGTTGTATATATTTCCATGTTGATGGAGATAGCGGTGTAGATATTTCCATGTTTATAGAGATAGCGGTTTAGTTATTTCCATGTTTATAGAGATAGCGGTGTAGATATTTCCATATTTCAACAGATGACTGTGTAGATATTTCCATGTTTCTACAGATGACAGTGTAGATATTTCCATGTTTATTAGAGAGAGCGGTGTAGATATTTTCATGTTTATACAGATTGCGGTGGAGATATGTCCATGTTTATACAGGTAGCAATGGAGATATTTCCATGTTAATACACATAGCGGTGTAGATATTTCCATGTTTATACAGATAGCGGTGTAAATATTTCCATATTTATACAGATGGCTGTGCCGATATTTCCATGTTTATACAGAGTACTCTGTAAATATTTCCATGTTTATATAAATGACACTGTAGATATTTCCAGGTTTATACAGATGACTGTGTAGATATTTCCATGTAAATACAGATGGCGGTGTAGATATTTCCATGTTTATAGAGATAGTGGTGTAGATATTTCCATGTTTATTGAGATAGCGGTGTAAATATTTCCATATTTATACAGATAGTGGTGTAGATATTTCCATGTTTTTACAGATAGCGGTGTAGATATTTCCATGTATATACAGATGGCTGTGTAGATATTTCCATGTTTATACCGATGGCTGTGTAGATATTTCCATGTTTATACAGATGACTTTGTAGGTATTTCCATGTTTATACAGATGGCTTTGTAGGTATTTCCATGGTTATAGAGATAGCTGTGAAGATATTGCCATGTTTATACAGATAGCGGTGTAGATATTTCCATGTTTATACAGACAGCAGTGGAGATATATCCATGTTTATACACGTAGCGGTGTACATATTTCCATGATTTTAGAGACAGCAGTGTAGGTATTTCCATGTTTATACAGATAGCGGTGCAGATATTTCCATGTTTATACAGATGCCTATGCAGATATTTCAATATTTATACAGAGGGCTCTGTAGATATTTCCATGTTTATACAGATGGCAGTGTAGATATTTCCATGTTCCTACACATGACTGTGTAGGTATTTCCATGTTTATACAGATGGCTTTGTAGATATTTCCATGTTTATAGAGATAGCGGTGCAGATATTTCCATGTTTATACAGATAGCGGTGTAAATATTTCCATGTTTATAGAGATCGTGGTGTAGATATTTCCATGTTTATACAGATACCGGTGTAGATATTTCCATGTTTATACAGATAGAAGTGTAGATATTTCCATGTTTATAGAGATAGCGGTGTAGGTATTTCCATGTTTGTACAGATGGCGGTGTTGATGTTTCCATCTATACACAGATTGTCGTGTAGGTATTTCCATGCGTATACAGATGGCATTGTAGATATTTCCAGGTTTATACACATGGTGGTGTAGATATTTTCATGTTTATACAGATGACTGTATAGGTATTTCCATGTTTTTACAGATGGCATTGTAGATATTTCCATGTTTATAGAGATAGCAGTGTAGATATTTCCATGTTTATACAGATGGCGGTGTAGATATTTCCATGTTTATAGAGATAGCGGTGTAGATATTTCCATATTTATACAGATAACGGTGTAGATATTTCCATGTTTATACAGATAGCAGTGTAAATATTTCCATGTTTATACAGATCACGGTGTAGTTATTTCCATGTTTATAGAGATACCGGTGTAGATATTTCCATGTTTATACAGATAGCGGTTTAGATATTTCCATGTTTATACAGACCGCGGTGTAGATATTTCCATGTTTATACTGATAGCGGTGCAGATATTTCCATGTTTGTACAGATGGCGGTGTTGATATTTCCATCTATACACAGATGACCGTGTAGATATTTCCATGTTTATACAGATGGCGGCGCAGATATCTCCATGGATATGTAGACGGCGGTGTAGATATTTCCATGTTTATACAGATAGCGGTGTAGTTATTTCCATGTTTATATACATAGCGGTGTAGATATTTCCATGTACATACACATGGCTGTGTAGATATTTCCATGTTTATACAGATGGCGGTGTAGATATTTCCACATTTATACAGATAATATTGTAAGTTTTTCCATGTTTATACAGATGGCGGTGTAGATGTTTCGATGTTTATAGAGATAGCAGTGGAGATATTTCCTTGTTTATACAGATAGCGGTGTAGATATTTCCATGTTTATACTGATCACAGTGTAGATATTTCCATGCTTATAGAGATGGTGGTGTAGATATTTCCATGTTCATAGAGATAGAGGTGTTGATTTTTCCATGTTTATAGAGATAGCGGTGTGGATATTTCTTTTTTTTATACAGATAGGGGTGTAGATATTTCCATGTTTATAGAGATGGCGGTGTAGATATTTCCATGTTTATACAGATCACGGTGTAGATATTTCCATGTTAATACAGATGGCGGTGTAGATATTTCCATGTTTATACATATCGCGGTGTAGATATTTCCATGTTTATACAAATCGCGGTGTAGATATTTCCATATTTATACAGGTAGCGGTGTAGATATTTCCATGTTTTTAGAGATATCGGTGTAGATATTTCCATGTTTACACAGATTGCGGTGTAGATATTTCCATGTTTCTACAGATGGCATTGTAGATAATTCCATGTTTCTACAGATGGCGGTGTAGATATTTCCATGTTTATATAGATGATGGTGTAGATATTACCATGTTTATACAGATAGCGGTGTAGATATTTCCACGTTTATACAGATCGCAGTGAAGATATTTCCATGTTTATTCAGATCACGGTGTAGATATTTCCACGTTTATACAGATCGCAGTGAAGATATTTCCATGTTTATACAGATAGCAGTGTAGATATTCCATGTTTAGACAGATAGCAGTGTAGATATTTCCATGTTTATAGAGATGGCGGTGTATATATTTCCATGTTTATAGAGATGGCGGTGTATATATTTCCATGTTCATAGAGATAGCGGTGTAGATATATCCACGTTCATAGAGATAGCAGTGAGGATATTTTCATGTTTATACAGATAGCCGTGTAGGTATTTCCATTATTATAGAGATAACGGTTTTGATATTTCATATTTATACAGATAGCGGTGTAGATATTTCCATGTTTATACAGATTGTGGTGTAGATATTTCCATGTTTATAGAGATAGCGGTGTAGATATTTCCACGTTTATACAGATGGCGGTGTAGATATTTCCATTTTTCTACAAATGGCAGTGTAGATATTTCCATGTTTATAGAGATGGCGCTGTAGATATTTCCATGTTTATATAGATGGCAATGAAGATATTTTCTTGTTTATGTAGATGGCGTTGTAGATATCTCCATGTTTAAAGAGATGGCGGTGTATATATTTCCATGTTGATGGAGATAGCGGTGTAGATATTTCCATGTTTATAGAGATAGCGGTTTAGTTATTTCCATGTTTATAGAGATAGCGGTGTAGATATTTCCATATTTCAACAGATGACTGTGTAGATATTTCCATGTTTCTACAGATGACAGTGTAGATATTTCCATGTTTATAGAGAGAGCGGTGTAGATATTTTCATGTTTATACAGATTGCGGTGGAGATATGTCCATGTTTATACAGGTAGCAATGGAGATATTTCCATGTTAAAACACATAGCGGTGTAGATATTTCTATGTTTATACAGATAGCGGTGTAGATATTTCCATGTTTATACAGATGGCTGTGCCGATATTTCCATGTTTATACAGAGTACTCTGTAAATATTTCCATGTTTATATAGATGACAGTGTAGATATTTCCAGGTTTATGCAGATGACTGTGTAGATATTTCCATGTAAATACAGATGGCGGTGTAGATATTTCCATGTTTATAGAGATAGTGGTGTAGATATTTCCATGTTTATTGAGATAGCGGTGTAAATATTTCCATATTTATACAGATAGTGGTGTAGATATTTCCATGTTTTTACAGATGGCGGTGTAGATATTTCCATGTATATACAGATGGCTGTGTAGATATTTCCATGTTTATACCGATGGCTGTGTAGATATTTCCATGTTTATACAGATGACTTTGTAGGTATTTCCATGTTTATACAGATGGCTT
The DNA here is from genome assembly GCF_029289425.2 of Pan paniscus. Lineage (NCBI taxonomy): Eukaryota > Metazoa > Chordata > Mammalia > Primates > Hominidae > Pan > Pan paniscus. The sequence continues at coordinate 63,668,104 of NC_085927.1, forward strand.
TGTAGGTATTTCCATGGTTATAGAGATAGCTGTGAAGATATTGCCATGTTTATACAGATAGCGGTGTAGATATTTCCATGTTTATACAGACAGCAGTGGAGATATATCCATGTTTATACACGTAGCGGTGTACATATTTCCATGTTTTTAGAGACAGCGGTGTAGGTATTTCCATGTTTATACAGATAGCCGTGCAGATATTTCCATGTTTATACAGATGCCTATGCAGATATTTCAATATTTATACAGAGGGCTCTGTAGATATTTCCATGTTTATACAGATGGCAGTTTAGATATTTCCATGTTCCTACACATGACTGTGTAGGTATTTCCATGTTTATACAGATGGCTTTGTAGATATTTCCATGTTTATAGAGATAGCGGTGCAGATATTTCCATGTTTATACAGATAGCGGTGTAAATATTTCCATGTTTATAGAGATCGTGGTGTAGATATTTCCATGTTTATACAGATACCGGTGTAGATATTTCCATGTTTATACAGACAGCAGTGTAGATATTTCCATGTTTATAGAGATAGCGGTGTAGGTATTTCCATGTTTGTACAGATGGCGTTGTTGATGTTTCCATCTATACACAGATTGCCGTGTAGGTATTTCCATGCGTATACAGATGGCATTGTAGATATTTCCATGTTTATACACATGGTGGTGTAGATATTTTCATGTTTATACAGATGACTGTATAGGTATTTCCATGTTTTTACAGATGGCATTGTAGAGATTTCCATGTTTATAGAGATAGCAGTGTAGATATTTCCATGTTTATACAGATGGCGGTGTAGATATTTCCATGTTTATAGAGATAGCGGTGTAGATATTTCCATATTTATACAGATAACGGTGTAGATATTTCCATGTTTATACAGATAGAAGTGTAAATATTTCCATGTTTATACAGATCACGGTGTAGTTATTTCCATTTTTATAGAGATACCGGTGTAGATATTTTCATGTTTATACAGATAGCGGTTTAGATATTTCCATGTTTATACAGACCGCGGTGTAGATATTTCCATGTTTATACAGATCACGGTGTAGATATTTCCATATTTATACAGATGGCGGTGTAGATATTTCCATGTTTATACATATCGCGGTGCAGATATTTCCAAGTTTATACAAATCGCGGTGTAGATATTTCCATATTTATACAGGTAGCGGTGTAGATATTTCCATGTTTTTACAGATATCGGTGTAGATATTTCCACGTTTACACAGATTGCGGTGTAGATATTTCCATCTTTCTACAGATGGCATTGTAGATAATTCCATGTTTATACAGATGGCGGTGTAGATATTTCCATGTTTATATAGATGGTGGTGTAGATATTACCATGTTTATACAGATAGCGGTGTAGTTATTTCCACGTTTATACAGATCGCAGTGAAGATATTTCCATGTTTATTCAGATCACGGAGTTGATATTTCCACGTTTATACAGATCGCAGTGAAGATATTTCCATGTTTATACAGATAACGGTGTAGATATTCCATGTTTAGACATATAGCAGTGTAGATATTTCCATGTTTATACTGATGGCGGTGAAGATATTTCCATGTTTATAGAGATGGCGGTGTATATATTTCCATGTTCATAGAGATAGCGGTGTAGATATATCCACGTTCATAGAGATAGCAGTGAGGATATTTCCATGTTTATACAGATAGCCGTGTAGATATTTCCATTTTTATAGAGATAGCGGTTTTGATATTTCATATTTATACAGATAGCGGTGTAGATATTTCCATGTTTATACAGATTGTGGTGTAGATATTTCCATGTTTATACAGATAGCGCTGTAGATATTTCCACGTTTATACAGATGGCCGTGTAGATATTTCCATTTTTCTACAAATGGCAGTGTAGATATTTCCATGTTTATAGAGATGGCGCTGTAGATATTTCCATGTTTATATAGATGGCAATGTAGATATTTTCTTGTTCATGTAGATGGCGTTGTATATAACTCCATGTTTAAAGAGATGGCGCTGTATACAATTCCATGTTCATGGAGATAGCGGTGTAGGTATTTCCATGTTTATAGAGATAGCGGTTTAGTTATTTCCATGTTTATAGAGATAGCGGTGTAGATATTTCCATATTTCAACAGATGACAGTGTAGATATTTCCATGTTTATATAGAGAGCGGTGTAGATATTTTCATGTTTATACAGATTGCGGTGGAGATATGTCCATGTTTATACAGGTAGCAATGGAGATATTTCCATGTACATACACATGGCTGTGCCGATATTTCCATGTTTATACAGAGTACTCTGTAAATATTTCCATGTTTATATACATGAGAGTGTAGATATTTCCAGGTCTATACAGATGACTGTGTAGATATTTAAATGTAAATACAGATGGCGGTGTAGATACTTCCATGTTTATAGAGATAGTGGTGTAGATATTTCCATGTTTATTGAGATTGCGGTGTAAATATTTCCATATTTATACAGATACTGGTGTAGATATTTCCATGTTTTTACAGATAGCGGTGTAGATATTTCCATGTATATACAGATGGCTGTGTAGATATTTCCATGTTTATACCGATGGCTGTGTAGATATTTCCATGTTTATACAGATGACTTTGTAGGTATTTCCATGTTTATACAGATGGCTTTGTAGGTATTTCCATGGTTATAGAGATAGCTGTGAAGATATTGCCATGTTTATACAGATAGCGGTGTAGATATTTCCATGTTTATACAGACAGCAGTGGAGATATATCCATGTTTATACACGTAGCGGTGTACATATTTCCATGATTTTAGAGACAGCGGTGTAGGTATTTCCATGTTTATACAGATGCCTATGCAGATATTTCAATATTTATACAGAGGGCTCTGTAGATATTTCCATGTTTATACAGATGGCAGTGTAGATATTTCCATGTTCCTACACATGACTGTGTAGGTATTTCCATGTTTATACAGATGGCTTTGTAGATATTTCCATGTTTATAGAGATAGTGGTGCAGATATTTCCATGTTTATACAGATAGCGGTGTAAATATTTCCATGTTTATAGAGATCGTGGTGTAGATATTTCCATGTTTATACAGATACCGGTGTAGATATTTCCATGTTTATACAGACAGCAGTGTAGATATTTCCATGTTTATAGAGATAGCGGTGTAGGTATTTCCATGTTTGTACAGATGGCGGTGTTGATGTTTCCATCTATACACAGATTGCCGTGTAGGTATTTCCATGCGTATACAGATGGCATTGTAGATATTTCCAGGTTTATACACATGGTGGTGTAGATATTTTCATGTTTATACAGATGACTGTATAGGTATTTCCATGTTTTTACAGATGGCATTGTAGAGATTTCCATGTTTATAGAGATAGCAGTGTAGATATTTCCATGTTTATACAGATGGCGGTGTAGATATTTCCATGTTTATAGAGATAGCGGTGTAGATATTTCCATATTTATACAGATAACGGTGTAGATATTTCCATGTTTATACAGATAGCAGTGTAAATATTTCCATGTTTATACAGATCACGGTGTCGTTATTTCCATGTTTATAGAAATAACGTTGTAGATATTTCCATGTTTATACAGATAGCGGTTTAGATATTTCCATGTTTATACAGACCACGGTGTAGATATTTCCATGTTTATACAGATAGCGGTGCAGATATTTCCATGTTTGTACAGATGGCGGTGTTGATATTTCCATCTATACACAGATGACCGTGTAGATATTTCCATGTTTATACAGATTGCGGCGCAGATATCTCCATGGATATGTAGATGGCGGTGTAGATATTTCCATGTTTATACAGATAGCGGTGTAGTTATTTCCATGTTTATATAGATAGCGGTGTAGATATTTCCATGTACATACACATGGCTGTGTAGATATTTCCATGTTTATACAGATGGCGGTGTAGATATTTCCACATTTATACAGATAACATTGTAAGTTTTTCCATGTTTATACAGATGGCGGTGTAGATGTTTCGATGTTTATAGAGATAGCTGTGGAGATATTTCCATGTTTATACAGATAGCGGTGTAGATATTTCCATGTTTATACTGATCACAGTGTAGATATTTCCATGCTTATAGAGATGGTGGTGTAGATATTTCCATGTTCATAGAGATAGAGGTGTTGATTTTTCCATGTTTATAGAGATAGCGGTGTGGATATTTCTTTTTTTTATACAGATAGGGGTGTAGATATTTCCATGTTTACAGAGATGGCGGTGTAGATATTTCCATGTTTATACAGATCACGGTGTAGATATTTCCATGTTTATACAGATGGCGGTGTAGATATTTCCATGTTTATACATATCGCGGTGTAGATATTTCCATGTTTATACAAATCGCGGTGTAGATACTTCCATATTTATACAGGTAGCGGTGTAGATATTTCCATGTTTTTAGAGATATCGGTGTAGATATTTCCATGTTTACACAGATTGCGGTGTAGATATTTCCATCTTTCTACAGATGGCATTGTAGATAATTCCATGTTTCTACAGATGGCGGTGTAGATATTTCCATGTTTATATAGATGGTGGTGTAGATATTACCATGTTTATACAGATAGCGGTGTAGATATTTCCACGTTTATACAGATCGCAGTGAAGATATTTCCATGTTTATTCAGATCACGGTGTAGATATTTCCACGTTTATACAGATCGCAGTGAAGATATTTCCATGTTTATACAGATAGCGGTGTAGATATTCCATGTTTAGACAGATAGCATTGTAGATATTTCCATGTTTATACTGATGGCGGTGTAGATATTTCCATGTTTATAGAGATGGCGGTGTATATATTTCCATGTTCATAGAGATAGCGGTGTAGATATATCCACGTTCATAGAGATAGCAGTGAGGATATTTCCATGTTTATACAGATAGCCGTGTAGATATTTCCATTATTATAGAGATAGCTGTTTTGATATTTCATATTTATACAGATAGCGGTGTAGATATTTCCATGTTTATACAGATTGTGGTGTAGATATTTCCATGTTTATAGAGATAGCGGTGTAGATATTTCCACGTTTATACAGATGGCGGTGTAGATATTTCCATTTTTCTACAAATGGCAGTGTAGATATTTCCATGTTTATAGAGATGGCGCTGTAGATATTTCCATGTTTATATAGATGGCAATGAAGATATTTTCTTGTTTATGTAGATGGCGTTGTAGATAACTCCATGTTTAAAGAGATTGCGTTGTATATATTTCCATGTTGATGGAGATAGCGGTGTAGATATTTCCATGTTTATAGAGATAGCGGTTTAGTTATTTCCATGTTTATAGAGATAGCGGTGTAGATATTTCCATATTTCAACAGATGACTGTGTAGATATGTCCATGTTTCTACAGATGACAGTGTAGATATTTCCATGTTTATAGAGAGAGCGGTGTAGATATTTTCATGTTTATACAGATTGCGGTGGAGATATGTCCATGTTTATACAGGTAGCAATGGAGATATTTCCATGTTAATACACATAGCGGTGTAGATATTTCCATGTTTATACAGATAGCGGTGTAAATATTTCCATATTTATACAGATGGCTGTGCCGATATTTCCATGTTTATACAGAGTACTCTGTAAATATTTCCATGTTTATATAGATGACAGTGTAGATATTTCCAGGTTTATACAGATGACTGTGTAGATATTTCCATGTAAATACAGATGGCGGTGTAGATATTTCCATGTTTATAGAGATAGTGGTGTAGATATTTCCATGTTTATTGAGATAGCGGTGTAAATATTTCCATATTTATACAGATAGTGGTGTAGATATTTCCATGTTTTTACAGATAGCGGTGTAGATATTTCCATGTATATACAGATGGCTGTGTAGATATTTCCATGTTTATACCGATGGCTGTGTAGATATTTCCATGTTTATACAGATGACTTTGTAGGTATTTCCATGTTTATACAGATGGCTTTGTAGGTATTTCCATGGTTATAGAGATAGCTGTGAAGATATTGCCATGTTTATACAGATAGCGGTGTAGATATTTCCATGTTTATACAGACAGCAGTGGAGATATATCCATGTTTATACACGTAGCGGTGTACATATTTCCATGATTTTAGAGACAGCGGTGTAGGTATTTCCATGTTTATACAGATAGCGGTGCAGATATTTCCATGTTTATACAGATGCCTATGCAGATATTTCAATATTTATACAGAGGGCTCTGTAGATATTTCCATGTTTATACAGATGGCAGTGTAGATATTTCCATGTTCCTACACATGACTGTGTAGGTATTTCCATGTTTATACAGATGGCTTTGTAGATATTTCCATGTTTATAGAGATAGCGGTGCAGATATTTCCATGTTTATACAGATAGCGGTGTAAATATTTCCATGTTTATAGAGATCGTGGTGTAGATATTTCCATGTTTATACAGATACCGGTGTAGATATTTCCATGTTTATACAGATAGCAGTGTAGATATTTCCATGTTTATAGAGATAGCGGTGTAGGTATTTCCATGTTTGTACAGATGGCGGTGTTGATGTTTCCATCTGTACACAGATTGCCGTGTAGGTATTTCCATGCGTATACAGATGGCATTGTAGATACTTCCAGGTTTATACACATGGTGGTGTAGATATTTTCATGTTTATACAGATGACTGTATAGGTATTTCCATGTTTTTACAGATGGCATTGTAGATATTTCCATGTTTATAGAGATAGCAGTGTAGATATTTCCATGTTTATACAGATGGCGGTGTAGATATTTCCATGTTTATAGAGATAGCGGTGTAGATATTTCCATATTTATACAGATAACGGTGTAGATATTTCCATGTTTATACAGATAGCAGTGTAAATATTTCCATGTTTATACAGATCACGGTGTAGTTATTTCCATGTTTATAGAGATACCGGTGTAGATATTTCCATGTTTATACAGATAGCGGTTTAGATATTTCCATGTTTATACAGACCGCGGTGTAGATATTTCCATGTTTATACTGATAGCGGTGCAGATATTTCCATGTTTGTACAGATGGCGGTGTTGATATTTCCATCTATACACAGATGACCGTGTAGATATTTCCATGTTTATACAGATGGCGGCGCAGATATCTCCATGGATATGTAGACGGCGGTGTAGATATTTCCATGTTTATACAGATAGCGGTGTAGTTATTTCCATGTTTATATACATAGCGGTGTAGATATTTCCATGTACATACACATGGCTGTGTAGATATTTCCATGTTTATACAGATGGCGGTGTAGATATTTCCACATTTATACAGATAACATTGTAAGTTTTTCCATGTTTATACAGATGGCGGTGTAGATGTTTCGATGTTTATAGAGATAGCATTGGAGATATTTCCTTGTTTATACAGATAGCGGTGCAGATATTTCCATGTTTATACTGATCACAGTGTAGATATTTCCATGCTTATAGAGATGGTGGTGTAGATATTTCCATGTTCATAGAGATAGAGGTGTTGATTTTTCCATGTTTATAGAGATAGCGGTGTGGATATTTCTTTTTTTTATACAGATAGGGGTGTAGATATTTCCATGTTTATAGAGATGGCGGTGTAGATATTTCCATGTTTATACAGATCACGGTGTAGATATTTCCATGTTAATACAGATGGCGGTGTAGATATTTCCATGTTTATACATATCGCGGTGTAGATATTTCCATGTTTATACAAATCGCGGTGTAGATATTTCCATATTTATACAGGTAGCGGTGTAGATATTTCCATGTTTTTAGAGATATCGGTGTAGATATTTCCATGTTTACACAGATTGCGGTGTAGATATTTCCATCTTTCTACAGATGGCATTGTAGATAATTCCATGTTTCTACAGATGGCGGTGTAGATATTTCCATGTTTATATAGATGGTGGTGTAGATATTACCATGTTTATACAGATAGCGGTGTAGATATTTCCACGTTTATACAGATCGCAGTGAAGATATTTCCATGTTTATTCAGATCACGGTGTAGATATTTCCACGTTTATACAGATCGCAGTGAAGATATTTCCATGTTTATACAGATAGCAGTGTAGATATTCCATGTTTAGACAGATAGCAGTGTAGATATTTCCATGTTTATAGAGATGGCGGTGTATATATTTCCATGTTTATAGAGATGGCGGTGTATATATTTCCATGTTCATAGAGATAGCGGTGTAGATATATCCACGTTCATAGAGATAGCAGTGAGGATATTTCCATGTTTATACAGATAGCCGTGTAGGTATTTCCATTATTATAGAGATAACGGTTTTGATATTTCATATTTATACAGATAGCGGTGTAGATATTTCCATGTTTATACAGATTGTGGTGTAGATATTTCCATGTTTATAGAGATAGCGGTGTAGATATTTCCACGTTTATACAGATGGCGGTGTAGATATTTCCATTTTTCTACAAATGGCAGTGTAGATATTTCCATGTTTATAGAGATGGCGCTGTAGATATTTCCATGTTTATATAGATGGCAATGAAGATATTTTCTTGTTTATGTAGATGGCGTTGTAGATATCTCCATGTTTAAAGAGATGGCGGTGTATATATTTCCATGTTGATGGAGATAGCGGTGTAGATATTTCCATGTTTATAGAGATAGCGGTTTAGTTATTTCCATGTTTATAGAGATAGCGGTGTAGATATTTCCATATTTCAACAGATGACTGTGTAGATATTTCCATGTTTCTACAGATGACAGTGTAGATATTTCCATGTTTATAGAGAGAGCGGTGTAGGTATTTTCATGTTTATACAGATTGCGGTGGAGATATGTCCATGTTTATACAGGTAGCAATGGAGATATTTCCATGTTAAAACACATAGCGGTGTAGATATTTCCATGTTTATACAGATAGCGGTGTAGATATTTCCATGTTTATACAGATGGCTGTGCCGATATTTCCATGTTTATACAGAGTACTCTGTAAATATTTCCATGTTTATATAGATGACAGTGTAGATACTTCCAGGTTTATACAGATGACTGTGTAGATATTTCCATGTAAATACAGATGGCGGTGTAGATATTTCCATGTTTATAGAGATAGTGGTGTAGATATTTCCATGTTTATTGAGATAGCGGTGTAAATATTTCCATATTTATACAGATAGTGGTGTAGATATTTCCATGTTTTTACAGATGGCGGTGTAGATATTTCCATGTATATACAGATGGCTGTGTAGATATTTCCATGTTTATACCGATGGCTGTGTAGATATTTCCATGTTTATACAGATGACTTTGTAGGTATTTCCATGTTTATACAGATGGCTTTGTAGGTATTTCCATGGTTATAGAGATAGCTGTGAAGATATTGCCATGTTTATACAGATAGCGGTGTAGATATTTCCATGTTTATACAGACAGCAGTGGAGATATATCCATGTTTATACACGTAGCGGTGTACATATTTCCATGTTTTTAGAGACAGCGGTGTAGGTATTTCCATGTTTATACAGATAGCGGTGCAGATATTTCCATGTTTATACAGATGCCTATGCAGATATTTCAATATTTATACAGAGGGCTCTGTAGATATTTCCATGTTTATACAGATGGCAGTTTAGATATTTCCATGTTCCTACACATGACTGTGTAGGTATTTCCATGTTTATACAGATGGCTTTGTAGATATTTCCATGTTTATAGAGATAGCGGTGCAGATATTTCCATGTTTATACAGATAGCGGTGTAAATATTTCCATGTTTATAGAGATCGTGGTGTAGATATTTCCATGTTTATACAGATACCGGTGTAGATATTTCCATGTTTATACAGACAGCAGTGTAGATATTTCCATGTTTATAGAGATAGCGGTGTAGGTATTTCCATGTTTGTACAGATGGCGGTGTTGATGTTTCCATCTATACACAGATTGCCGTGTAGGTATTTCCATGCGTATACAGATGGCATTGTAGATATTTCCATGTTTATACACATGGTGGTGTAGATATTTTCATGTTTATACAGATGACTGTATAGGTATTTCCATGTTTTTACAGATGGCATTGTAGATATTTCCATGTTTATAGAGATAGCAGTGTAGATATTTCCATGTTTATACAGATGGCGGTGTAGATATTTCCATGTTTATAGAGATAGCGGTGTAGATATTTCCATATTTATACAGATAACGGTGTAGATATTTCCATGTTTATACAGATAGAAGTGTAAATATTTCCATGTTTATACAGATCACGGTGTAGTTATTTCCATTTTTATAGAGATACCGGTGTAGATATTTCCATGTTTATACAGATAGCGGTTTAGATATTTCCATGTTTATACAGACCGCGGTGTAGATATTTCCATGTTTATACAGATCACGGTGTAGATATTTCCATATTTATACAGATTGCGGTGTAGATATTTCCATGTTTATACATATCGCGGTGCAGATATTTCCAAGTTTATACAAATCGCGGTGTAGATATTTCCATATTTATACAGGTAGCGGTGTAGATATTTCCATGTTTTTACAGATATCGGTGTAGATATTTCCACGTTTACACAGATTGCGGTGTAGATATTTCCATCTTTCTACAGATGGCATTGTAGATAATTCCATGTTTATACCGATGGCGGTGTAGATATTTCCATGTTTATATAGATGGTGGTGTAGATATTACCATGTTTATACAGATAGCGGTGTAGATATTTCCACGTTTATACAGATCGCAGTGAAGATATTTCCATGTTTATTCAGATCACGGAGTTGATATTTCCACGTTTATACAGATCGCAGTGAAGATATTTCCATGTTTATACAGATAACGGTGTAGATATTCCATGTTTAGACATATAGCAGTGTAGATATTTCCATGTTTATACTGATGGCGGTGAAGATATTTCCATGCTTATAGAGATGGCGGTGTATATATTTCCATGTTCATAGAGATAGCGGTGTAGATATATCCACGTTCATAGAGATAGCAGTGAGGATATTTCCATGTTTATACAGATAGCCGTGTAGATATTTCCATTTTTATAGAGATAGCGGTTTTGATATTTCATATTTATACAGATAGCGGTGTAGATATTTCCACGTTTATACAGATTGTGGTGTAGCTATTTCCATGTTTATACAGATAGCGCTGTAGATATTTCCACGTTTATACAGATGGCCGTGTAGATATTTCCATTTTTCTACAAAAGGCAGTGTAGATATTTCCATGTTTATAGAGATGGCGCTGTAGATATTTCCATGTTTATATAGATGGCAATGTAGATATTTACTTGTTCATGTAGATGGCGTTGTATATAACTCCATGTTTAAAGAGATGGCGGTGTATACATTTCCATGTTCATGGAGATAGCGGTGTAGGTATTTCCATGTTTATAGAGATAGCGGTTTAGTTATTTCCATGTTTGTAGAGATAGCGGTGTAGATATTTCCATATTTCAACAGATGACAGTGTAGATATTTCCATGTTTATATAGAGAGCGGTGTAGATATTTTCATGTTTATACAGATTGCGGTGGAGATATGTCCATGTTTATACAGGTAGCAATGGAGATATTTCCATGTACATACACATGGCTGTGCCGATATTTCCATGTTTATACAGAGTACTCTGTAAATATTTCCATGTTTATATACATGAGAGTGTAGATATTTCCAGGTCTATACAGATGACTGTGTAGATATTTAAATGTAAATACAGATGGCGGTGTAGATACTTCCATGTTTATAGAGATAGTGGTGTAGATATTTCCATGTTTATTGAGATAGCGGTGTAAATATTTCCATATTTATACAGATACTGGTGTAGATATTTCCATGTTTTTACAGATAGCGGTGTAGATATTTCCATGTATATACAGATGGCTGTGTAGATATTTCCATGTTTATACCGATGGCTGTGTAGGTATTTCCATGTTTATACAGATGACTTTGTAGGTATTTCCATGTTTATACAGATGGCTTTGTAGGTATTTCCATGTTTATAGAGATAGCTGTGTAGATATTTCCATGTTTGTACAGACAGAGGTGTACATATTTCATGTTTATACAGACAGCAGTGGAGATATATCCATGCTTATACACGTAGCGGTGTACTTATTTCCATGTTTTTAGAGACAGCAGTGTAGGTATTTCCATGTTTATACAGATAGCGGTGCAGATATTTCCATGTTTATACAGGTGCCTAGGCAGATATTTCCATATTTATACAGAGGGCTCTGTAGATATTCCCATGTTTATACAGATGGCAGTGTAGATATTTCCATGTTCCTACACATGACTTTGTAGGTATTTCCATGTTTATACAGATGGCTTTGTAGATATTTCCATGTTTATAGAGATAGCGGTGCAGATATTTCCATGTTTAAACAGATAGCGGTGTAAATATTTCCATGTTTATACAGATCGTGGTGTAGACATTTCCATGTTTATACAGATACCGGTGTAGATATTTCCATGTTTATACAGACCGCAGTGTAGATATTTCCATGTTTATACAGATCACGGTGTAGTTATTTCGTGTATATAGAGATAGCGGTGTAGATATTTCCATGTTTATACAGATAACGGTTTAGATATTTCCATGTTTATACAGACCGCGGTGTAGATATTTCCATGTTTATACAGATAGCGGTGCAGATATTTCCATGTTTGTACAAATGGCGGTGTTGATATTTCCATCTATACACAGATGACCGTGTAGATATTTCCATGTTTATACAGATGGCGGCGCAGATATCTCCATGGATATGCAGATGGCGGTGTAGGTATTTCCATGTTTATACAGATAGCGGTGTACTTATTTCCATGTTTATATAGATAGCGGTGTAGATTTTCCATGTACATACACATGGCTGTATAGATATTTCCATGTTTATACAGATGGCGGTGTAGATATTTCCATATTTATACAGATAACATTGTAAGTTTTTCCATGTTTATACAGATGGCGGTGTAGATGTTTCGATGTTTATAGAGATAGCAGTGGAGATATTTCCATGTTTATACAGATAGCGGTGTAGAAATTTCCATGTTTATACTGATCACAGTGTAGATATTTCCATGTTTATAGAGATGGTGGTGTAGATATTTCCATGTTCATAGAGATAGAGGTGTTGATTTTTCCATGTTTATAGAGATAGCGGTGTGGATATTTCCATGTTTATACAGATAGGGGTGTAGATATTTCCATGTTTATAGAGATGGCGGTGTAGATATTTCCATGTTTATACACATCACGGTGTAGATATTTCCATGTTTATACAGATGGCAGTGTAGACATTTCCATTTTTATACATATCGCGGTGTAGATATTTCCATGTTTATACAAATCGCGGTGTAGATATTTCCATATTTATACAGGTAGCGGTGTAGATATTTCCATGTTTTTACAGATATCGGTGTAGATATTTGCATGTTTACACAGATTGCGGTGTAGATATTTCCATCTTTCTACAGATGGCATTGTAGATAATTCCATGTTTCTACAGATGGCGGTGTAGATATTTCCATGTTTATATAGATGGTGGTGTAGATATTACCATGTTTATACAGATAGCGGTGTAGATATTTCCACGTTTATACAGATCGCAGTGAAGATATTTCCATGTTTATTCAGATCACGGTGTAGATATTTCCACGTTTATACAGATCGCAGTGAAGATATTTCCATGTTTATACACATAGTGGTGTAGACATTCCATGTTTAGACAGATAGCAGTGTAGATATTTCCATGTTTATACTGATGGCGGTGTAGATATTTCCATGTTTATAGAGATGGCGGTGTATATATTTCCATGTTCATAGAGATAGCGGTGTAGATATATTCACGTTCATAGAGATAGCAGTGAGGATATTTCCATGTTTATACAGATAGCCGGGTAGATATTTCCATTATTATAGAGATAGCGGTTTTGATATTTCATATTTATACAGATAGCGGTGTAGATATTTCCATGATTATACAGATTGTGGTGTAGATATTTCCATGTTTATAGAGATAGCGGTGTAGATATTTCCACGTTTATACAGATGGCGGTGTAGATATTTCCATTTTTCTACAAATGGCAGTGTAGATATTTCCATGTTTATAGAGATGACGCTGTAGATATTTCCATGTTTATATAGATGGCAATGAAGATATTTTCTTGTTTATGTAGATGGCGTTGTAGATATCTCCATGTTTAAAGAGATGGGGGTGTATATATTTCCATGTTGATGGAGATAGCGGTGTAGATATTTCCATGTTTTTAGAGATAGCAGTTTAGTTATTTCCATGTTTATAGAGATAGCGGTGTAGACATTTCCATATTTCAACAGATGACAGTGTAGATATTTCCATGTTTATAGAGAGAGCGGTGTAGATATTTTCATGTTTATACAGATTGCGGTGGAGATATGTCCATGTTTATACAGGTAGCAATGGAGATATTTCCATGTTAATACACATAGCGGTGTAGATATTTCCATGTTTATACTGATAGCGGTGCAGATATTTCCATGTTTATACAGATGCCTATGCAGATATTTCAATATTTATACAGAGGGCTCTGTAGATATTTCCGTGTTTATACAGATGGCAGTGTAGATATTTCCATGTTCCTACACATGACTGTGTAGGTATTTCCATGTTTATACAGATGGCTTTGTAGATATTTCCATGTTTATAGAGATAGCGGTGCAGATATTTCCATGTTTATACAGATAGCGGTGTAAATATTTCCATGTTTATAGAGATCGTGGTGTAGATATTTCCATGTTTATACAGATACCGGTGTAGATATTCCATGTTTATACAGACAGCAGTGTAGATATTTCCATGTTTATAGAGATAGCGGTGTAGGTATTTCCATGTTCGTACAGATGGCGGTGTTGATGTTTCCATCTATACACAGATTGCCGTGTAGGTATTTCCATGCGTATACAGATGGCATTGTAGAGATTTCCATGTTTATACACATGGTGGTGTAGATATTTTCATGTTTATACAGATGACTGTATAGGTATTTCCATGTTTTTACAGATGGCATTGTAGATATTTCCATGTTTATAGAGATAGCAGTGTAGATATTTCCATGTTTATACAGATGGCGGAGTAGATATTTCCATGTTTATAGAGATAGCGGTGTAGATATTTCCATATTTATACAGATAACGGTGTAGATATTTCCATGTTTATACAGATAGCAGTGTAAATATTTCCATGTTTATACAGATCACGGTGTAGTTATTTCCATGTTTATAGAGATACCGGTGTAGATATTTCCATGTTTATACAGATAGCGGTTTAGATATTTCCATGTTTATACAGACCGTGGTGTAGATATTTCCATGTTTATACAGATAGCGGTGCAGATATTTCCATGTTTGTACAGATGGCGGTGTTGATATTTCCATCTATACACAGATGACCATGTAGATATTTCCATGTTTATACAGATGGCAGCGCAGATATCTCCATGGATATGTAGATGGCGGTGTAGATATTTCCATGTTTATACAGATAGCGGTGTAGTTATTTCCATGTTTATATAGATAGCGGTGTAGATATTTCCATGCTTATAGAGATGGTGGTGTAGATATTTCCATGTTCATAGAGATAGAGGTGTTGATTTTTCCATGTTTATAGAGATAGCGGTGTGGATATTTCTTTTTTTTATACAGATAGGGGTGTAGATATTTCCATGTTTATAGAGATGGCGGTGTAGATATTTCCATGTTTATACAGATCACGGTGTAGATATTTCCATGTTTATACAGATGGCGGTGTAGATATTTCCTTGTTTATACATATCGCGGTGTAGATATTTCCATGTTTATACAAATCGTGGTGTAGATATTTCCATATTTATACAGGTAGCGGTGTAGATATTTCCATGTTTTTAGAGATATCGGTGTAGATATTTCCATGTTTACACAGATTGCGGTGTAGATATTTCCATCTTTCTACAGATGGCATTGTAGATAATTCCATGTTTCTACAGATGGCGGTGTAGATATTTCCATGTTTATATAGATGGTGGTGTAGATGTTACCATGTTTATACAGATAGCGGTGTAGATATTTCCACGTTTATACAGATCGCAGTGAAGATATTTCCATGTTTATTCAGATCACGGTGTAGATATTTCCACGTTTATACAGATCGCAGTGAAGATATTTCCATGTTTATACAGATAGCGGTTTAGATATTTCCATGTTTATACAGACCGTGGTGTAGATATTTCCATGTTTATGCAGATAGCGGTGCAGATATTTCCATGTTTGTACAGATGGCGGTGTTGATATTTCCATCTATACACAGATGACCATGTAGATATTTCCATGTTTATACAGATGGCAGCGCAGATATCTCCATGGATATGTAGATGTCGGTGTAGATATTTCCATGTTTATACAGATAGCGGTGTAGTTATTTCCATGTTTATATAGATAGCGGTGTAGATATTTCCATGCTTATAGAGATGGTGGTGTAGATATTTCCATGTTCATAGAGATAGAGGTGTTGATTTTTCCATGTTTATAGAGATAGCGGTGTGGATATTTCTTTTTTTTATACATATAGGGGTGTAGATATTTCCATGTTTATAGAGATGGCGGTGTAGATATTTCCATGTTTATACAGATCACGGTGTAGATATTTCCATGTTTATACTGATAGCGGTGTAGATATTTCCATATTTATACAGATGGCTGTGCCGATATTTCCATGTTTATACAGAGTACTCTGTAAATATTTCCATGTTTATATAGATGACAGTGTAGATATTTCCAGGTTTATACAGATGACTGTGTAGATATTTCCATGTAAATACAGATGGCGGTGTAGATATTTCCATGTTTATTGAGATAGCGGTGTAAATATTTCCATATTTATACAGATAGTGGTGTAGTTATTTCCATGTTTTTACAGATAGCGGTGTAGATATTTCCATGTATATACAGATGGCTGTGTAGATATTTCCATGTTTATACCGATGGCTGTGTAGATATTTCCATGTTTATACATATGACTTTGTTGGTATTTCCATGTTTATACAGATGGCTTTGTAGGTATTTCCATGGTTATAGAGATAGCTGTGAAGATATTGCCATGTTTGTACAGATAGCGGTGTAGATATTTCCATGTTTATACAGACAGCAGTGGAGATATATCCATGTTTATACACGTAGCGGTGTACATATTTCCATGATTTTAGAGACAGCGGTGTAGGTATTTCCATGTTTATACAGATAGCGGTGCAGATATTTCCATGTTTATACAGATGCCTATGCAGATATTTCAATATTTATACAGAGGGCTCTGTAGATATTTCCATGTTTATACAGATGGCAGTGTAGATATTTCCATGTTCCTACACATGACTGTGTAGGTATTTCCATGTTTATACAGATGGCTTTGTAGATATTTCCATGTTTATAGAGATAGCGGTGCAGATATTTCCATGTTTATACAGATAGCGGTGTAAATATTTCCATGTTTATAGAGATCGTGGTGTAGATATTTCCATGTTTATACAGATACCGGTGTAGATATTTCCATGTTTATACAGACAGCAGTGTAGATATTTCCATGTTTATAGAGATAGCGGTGTAGGTATTTCCATGTTTGTACAGATGGCGGTGTTGATGTTTCCATCTATACACAGATTGCCGTGTAGGTATTTCCATGCGTATACAGATGGCATTGTAGATATTTCCAGGTTTATACACATGGTGGTGTAGATATTTTCATGTTTATACAGATGACTGTATAGGTATTTCCACGTTTTTACAGATGGCATTGTAGATATTTCCATGTTTATAGAGATAGCAGTGTAGATATTTCCATGTTTATACAGATGGCGGTGTAGATATTTCCATGTTTATACAGATAGCGGTGTAGATATTTCCATATTTATACAGATAACGGTGTAGATATTTCCATGTTTATACAGATAGCAGTTTAGATATTTCCATGTTTATACAGACCGCGGTGTAGATATTTCCATGTTTATACAGATAGCGGTGCAGATATTTCCATGTTTGTACAGATGGCGGTGTTGATATTTCCATCTATACACAGATGACCGTGTAGATATTTCCATGTTTATACAGATGGCGGCGCAGATTTCTCCATGGATATGTAGATGGCGGTGTAGATATTTCCATGTTTATACAGATAGCGGTGTACTTATTTCCATGTTTATATAGATAGCGGTGTAGATATTTCCATGTACATACACATGGCTGTATAGATATTTCCATGTTTATACAGATGGCGGTGTAGATATTTCCATATTTATACAGATAACATTGTAAGTTTTTCCATGTTTATACAGATGGCGGTGTAGATGTTTCGATGTTTATAGAGATAGCAGTGGAGATATTTCCATGTTTATACAGATAGCGGTGTAGAAATTTCCATGTTTATACTGATCACAGTGTAGATATTTCCATGTTTATAGAGATGGTGGTGTAGATATTTCCATGTTCATAGAGATAGAGGTGTTGATTTTTCCATGTTTATAGAGATAGCGGTGTGGATATTTCCATGTTTATACAGATAGGGGTGTAGATATTTCCATGTTTATAGAGATGGCGGTGTAGATATTTCCATGTTTATACAGATCACGGTGTAGATATTTCCATGTTTATAGAGATGGCGGTGTAGACATTTCCATTTTTATACATATCGCGGTGTAGATATTTCCATGTTTATACAAATCGCGGTGTAGATATTTCCATATTTATACAGGTAGCGGTGTAGATATTTCCATGTTTTTACAGATATCGGTGTAGATATTTCCATGTTTACACAGATTGCGGTGTAGATATTTCCATCTTTCTACAGATGGCATTGTAGATAATTCCATGTTTCTACAGATGGCGGTGTAGATATTTCCATGTTTATATAGATGGTGGTGTAGATATTACCATGTTTATACACATAGCGGTGTAGATATTTCCACGTTTATACAGATCGCAGTGAAGATATTTCCATGTTTATTCAAATCACGGTGTAGATATTTCCACGTTTATACAGATCGCAGTGAAGATATTTCCATGTTTATACAGATAGCGGTGTAGATATTCCATGTTTAGACAGATAGCAGTGTAGATATTTCCATGTTTATACTGATGGCGGTGTAGATATTTCCATGTTTATAGAGATGGCGGTGTATATATTTCCATGTTCATAGAGATAGCGGTGTAGATATATCCATGTTCATAGAGATAGCAGTGAGGATATTTCCATGTTTATACAGATAGCCGTGTAGATATTTCCATTATTATAGAGATAGCGGTTTTGATATTTCATATTTATACAGATAGCGGTGTAGAGATTTCCATGTTTATACAGATTGTGGTGTAGATATTTCCATGTTTATAGAGATAGCGGTGTAGATATTTCCACGTTTATACAGATGGCGGTGTAGATATTTCCATTTTTCTACAAATGGCAGTGTAGATATTTCCATGTTTATAGAGATGGCGCTGTAGATATTTCCATGTTTATATAGATGGCAATGAAGATATTTTCTTGTTTATGTAGATGGCGTTGTAGATATCTCCATGTTTAAAGAGATGGCGGTGTATATATTTCCATGTTGATGGAGATAGCGGTGTAGATATTTCCATGTTTATAGAGATAGCGGTTTAGTTATTTCCATGTTTATAGAGAGAGCGGTGTAGATATTTCCATATTTCAACAGATGACTGTGTAGATATTTCCATGTTTCTACAGATGACAGTGTAGATATTTCCATGTTTATAGAGAGAGCGGTGTAGATATTTTCATGTTTATACAGATTGCGGTGGAGATATGTCCATGTTTATACAGGTAGCAATGGAGATATTTCCTTGTTAATACACATAGCGGTGTAGATATTTCCATGTTTATACAGATAGCGGTGTAGATATTTCCATGTTTATACAGATGGCTGTGCCGATATTTCCATGTTTATACAGAGTACTCTGTAAATATTTCCATGTTTATATAGATGACAGTGTAGATATTTCCAGGTTTATGCAGATGACTGTGTAGATATTTCCATGTAAATACAGATGGCGGTGTAGATATTTCCATGTTTATAGAGATAGTGGTGTAGATATTTCCATGTTTATTGAGATAGCGGTGTAAATATTTCCATATTTATACAGATAGTGGTGTAGATATTTCCATGTTTTTACAGATAGCGGTGTAGATATTTCCATGTATATACAGATGGCTGTGTAGATATTTCCATGTTTATACCGATGGCTGTGTAGCTATTTCCATGTTTATACAGATGACTTTGTAGGTATTTCCATGTTTATACAGATGGCTTTGTAGGTATTTCCATGGTTATAGAGATAGCTGTGAAGATATTGCCATGTTTATACAGATAGCGGTGTAGATATTTCCATGTTTATACAGACAGCAGTGGAGATATATCCATGTTTATACACGTAGCGGTGTACATATTTCCATGTTTTTAGAGACAGCGGTGTAGGTATTTCCATGTTTATACAGATAGCGGTGCAGATATTTCCATGTTTATACAGATGCCTATGCAGATATTTCAATATTTATACAGAGGGCTCTGTAGATATTTCCATGTTTATACATATGGCAGTGTAGATATTTCCATGTTCCTACACATGACTGTGTAGGTATTTCCATGTTTATACAGATGGCTTTGTAGATATTTCCATGTTTATAGAGATAGCGGTGCAGATATTTCCATGTTTATACAGATAGCGGTGTAAATATTTCCATGTTTATAGAGATCGTGGTGTAGATATTTCCATGTTTATACAGATACCGGTGTAGATATTTCCATGTTTATACAGACAGCAGTGTAGATATTTCCATGTTTATAGAGATAGCGGTGTAGGTATTTCCATGTTTGTACAGATGGCGGTGTTGATGTTTCCATCTATACACAGATTGCCGTGTAGGTATTTCCATGCGTATACAGATGGCATTGTAGATATTTCCATGTTTATACACATGGTGGTGTAGATATTTTCATGTTTATACAGATGACTGTATAGGTATTTCCATGTTTTTACAGATGGCATTGTAGATATTTCCATGTTTATAGAGATAGCAGTGTAGATATTTCCATGTTTATACAGATGGCGGTGTAGATATTTCCATGTTTATAGAGATAGCGGTGTAGATATTTCCATATTTATACAGATAACGGTGTAGATATTTCCATGTTTATACAGATAGCAGTGTAAATATTTCCATGTTTATACAGATCACGGTGTAGTTATTTCCATGTTTATAGAGATACCGGTGTAGATATTTCCATGTTTATACAGATAGCGGTTTAGATATTTCCATGTTTATACAGACCACGGTGTAGATATTTCCATGTTTATATAGATAGCGGTGCAGATATTTCCATGTTTGTACAGATGGCGGTGTTGATATTTCCATCTATACACAGATGACCGTGTAGATATTTCCATGTTTATACAGATGGCGGTGCAGATATCTCCATGGTTATTTAGATGGCGGTGTAGATATTTCCATGTTTATACAGATAGCGGTGTAGTTATTTCCATGTTTATATAGATAGCGGTGTAGATATTTCCATGTACATACACATGGCTGTGTAGATATTTCCATGTTTATACAGATGGCGGTGTAGATATTTCCACATTTATACAGATAACATTGTAAGTTTTTCCATGTTTATACAGATGGCGGTGTAGATGTTTCGATGTTTATAGAGATAGCAGTGGAGATATTTCCATGTTTATACAGATAGCGGTGTAGATATTTCCATGTTTACACTGATCACAGTGTAGATATTTCCATGCTTATAGAGATGGTGGTGTAGATATTTCCATGTTCATAGAGATAGAGGTGTTGATTTTTCCATGTTTATAGAGATAGCGGTGTGGATATTTCTTTTTTTTATACAGATAGGGGTGTAGATATTTCCATGTTTATAGAGATGGCGGTGTAGATATTTCCATGTTTATACAGATCACGGTGTAGATATTTCCATGTTTATACAGATGGCGGTGTAGATATTTCCATGTTTATACATATCGCGGTGTAGATATTTCCATGTTTATACAAATCGTGGTGTAGATATTTCCATATTTATACAGGTAGCGGTGTAGATATTTCCATGTTTTTAGAGATATCGGTGTAGATATTTCCATGTTTACACAGATTGCGGTGTAGATATTTCCATCTTTCTACAGATGGCATTGTAGATAATTCCATGTTTCTACAGATGGCGGTGTAGATATTTCCATGTTTATATAGATGGTGGTGTAGATATTACCATGTTTATACAGATAGCGGTGTAGATATTTCCACGTTTATACAGATCGCAGTGAAGATATTTCCATGTTTATTCAGATCACGGTGTAGATATTTCCACGTTTATACAGATCGCAGTGAAGATATTTCCATGTTTATACAGATAGCGGTGTAGATATTCCATGTTTAGACAGATAGCAGTGTAGATATTTCCATGTTTATACTGATGGCGGTGTAGATATTTCCATGTTTATAGAGATGGCGGTGTATATATTTCCATGTTCATAGAGATAGCGGTGTAGATATATCCACGTTCATAGAGATAGCAGTGAGGATATTTCCATGTTTATACAGATAGCCGTGTAGATATTTCCATTATTATAGAGATAGCGGTTTTGATATTTCATATTTATACAGATAGCGGTGTAGAGATTTCCATGTTTATACAGATTGTGGTGTAGATATTTCCATGTTTATAGAGATAGCGGTGTAGATATTTCCACGTTTATACAGATGGCGGTGTAGATATTTCCATTTTTCTACAAATGGCAGTGTAGATATTTCCATGTTTATAGAGATGGCGCTGTAGATATTTCCATGTTTATATAGATGGCAATGAAGATATTTTCTTGTTTATGTAGATGGCGTTGTAGATATCTCCATGTTTAAAGAGATGGCGGTGTATATATTTCCATGTTGATGGAGATAGCGGTGTAGATATTTCCATGTTTATAGAGATAGCGGTTTAGTTATTTCCATGTTTATAGAGATTGCGGTGTAGATATTTCCATATTTCAACAGATGACTGTGTAGATATTTCCATGTTTCTACAGATGACAGTGTAGATATTTCCATGTTTATAGAGAGAGCGGTGTAGATATTTTCATGTTTATACAGATTGCGGTGGAGATATGTCCATGTTTATACAGGTAGCAATGGAGATATTTCCATGTTAATACACATAGCGGTGTAGATATTTCCATGTTTATACTGATAGCGGTGTAGATATTTCCATATTTATACAGATGGCTGTGCCGATATTTCCATGTTTATACAGAGTACTCTGTAAATATTTCCATGTTTATATAGATGACAGTGTAGATATTTCCAGGTTTATACAGATGACTGTGTAGATATTTCCATGTAAATACAGATGGCGGTGTAGATATTTCCATGTTTATACAGATAGTGGTGTAGATATTTCCATGTTTTTACAGATAGCGGTGTAGATATTTCCATGTATATACAGATGGCTGTGTAGATATTTCCATGTTTATACCGATGGCTGTGTAGATATTTCCATGTTTATACAGATGACTTTGGAGGTATTTCCATGTTTATACAGATGGCTTTGTAGGTATTTCCATGGTTATAGAGATAGCTGTGAAGATATTGCCATGTTTATACAGATAGCGGTGTAGATATTTCCATGTTTATACAGACAGCAGTGGAGATATATCCATGTTTATACACGTAGCGGTGTACATATTTCCATGATTTTAGAGACAGCGGTGTAGGTATTTCCATGTTTATACAGATAGCGGTGCAGATATTTCCATGTTTATACAGATGCCTATGCAGATATTTCAATATTTATACAGAGGGCTCTGTAGATATTTCCATGTTTATACAGATGGCAGTGTAGATATTTCCATGTTCCTACACATGACTGTGTAGGTATTTCCATGTTTATACAGATGGCTTTGTAGATATTTCCATGTTTATAGAGATAGCGGTGCAGATATTTCCATGTTTATACAGATAGCGGTGTAAATATTTCCATGTTTATAGAGATCGTGGTGTAGATATTTCCATGTTTATACAGATACCGGTGTAGATATTTCCATGTTTATACAGATAGCAGTGTAGATATTTCCATGTTTATAGAGATAGCGGTGTAGGTATTTCCATGTTTGTACAGATGGCGGTGTTGATGTTTCCATCTATACACAGATTGCCGTGTAGGTATTTCCATGCGTATACAGATGGCATTGTAGATACTTCCAGGTTTATACACATGGTGGTGTAGATATTTTCATGTTTATACAGATGACTGTATAGGTATTTCCATGTTTTTACAGATGGCATTGTAGATATTTCCATGTTTATAGAGATAGCAGTGTAGATATTTCCATGTTTATACAGATGGCGGTGTAGATATTTCCATGTTTATAGAGATAGCGGTGTAGATATTTCCATATTTATACAGATAACGGTGTAGATATTTCCATGTTTATACAGATAGCAGTGTAAATATTTCCATGTTTATACAGATCACGGTGTAGTTATTTCCATGTTTATAGAGATACCGGTGTAGATATTTCCATGTTTATACAGATAGCGGTTTAGATATTTCCATGTTTATACAGACCGCGGTGTAGATATTTCCATGTTTATACAGATAGCGGTGCAGATATTTCCATGTTTGTACAGATGGCGGTGTTGATATTTCCATCTATACACAGATGACCGTGTAGATATTTCCATGTTTATACAGATGGCGGCGCAGATATCTCCATGGATATGTAGATGGCGGTGTAGATATTTCCATGTCTATACAGATAGCGGTGTTGTTATATCCATGTTTATATAAATAGCGGTGTAGATATTTCCATGTACATACACATGGCTGTGTAGATATTTCCATGTTTATACAGATGGCGGTGTAGATATTTCCACATTTATACAGATAACATTGTAAGTTTTTCCATGTTTATACAGATGGCGGTGTAGATGTTTCGATGTTTATAGAGATAGCAGTGGAGATATTTCCATGTTTATACAGATAGCGGTGTAGATATTTCCATGTTTATACTGATCACAGTGTAGATATTTCCATGCTTATAGAGATGGTGGTGTAGATATTTCCATGTTCATAGAGATAGAGGTGTTGATTTTTCCATGTTTATAGAGATAGCGGTGTGGATATTTCTTTTTTTTATACAGATAGGGGTGTAGATATTTCCATGTTTATAGAGATGGCGGTGTAGATATTTCCATGTTTATACAGATCACGGTGTAGATATTTCCATGTTTATACAGATGGCGGTGTAGATATTTCCATGTTTATACATATCGCGGTGTAGATATTTCCATGTTTATACAGATCGCGGTGTAGATATTTCCATATTTATACAGGTAGCGGTGTAGATATTTCCATGTTTTTAGAGATATCGGTGTAGATATTTCCATGTTTACACAGATTGCGGTGTAGATATTTCCATCTTTCTACAGATGGCATTGTAGATAATTCCATGTTTCTACAGATGGCGGTGTAGATATTTCCATGTTTATATAGATGGTGGTGTAGATATTACCATGTTTATACACATAGCGGTGTAGATATTTCCACGTTTATACAGATCGCAGTGAAGATATTTCCATGTTTATTCAGATCACGGTGTAGATATTTCCACGTTTATACAGATCGCAGTGAAGATATTTCCATGTTTATACAGATAGCGGTGTAGATATTCCATGTTTAGACAGATAGCAGTGTAGATATTTCCATGTTTATACTGATGGCGGTGTAGATATTTCCATGTTTATAAAGATGGCGGTGTATATATTTCCATGTTCATAGAGATAGCGGTGTAGATATATCCACGTTCACAGAGATAGCAGTGAGGATATTTCCATGTTTATACAGATAGCCGTGTAGATATTTCCATTTTTATAGAGATAGCAGTTTTGATATTTCATATTTATACAGATAGCGGTGTAGATATTTCCATGTTTATACAGATTGTGGTGTAGATATTTCCATGTTTATAGAGATAGCGGTGTAGATATTTCCACGTTTATACAGATGGCGGTGTAGATATTTCCATTTTTCTACAAATGGCAGTGTAGATATTTCCATGTTTATAGAGATGGCGCTGTAGATATTTCCATGTTTATATAGATGGCAATGAAGATATTTTCTTGTTTATGTAGATGGCTTTGTAGATATCTCCATGTTTAAAGAGATTGCGTTGTATATATTTCCATGTTGATGGAGATAGCGGTGTAGATATTTCCATGTTTATAGAGATAGCGGTTTAGTTATTTCCATGTTTATAGAGATAGCGGTGTAGATATTTCCATATTTCAACAGATGACTGTGTAGATATTTCCATGTTTCTACAGATGACAGTGTAGATATTTCCATGTTTATAGAGAGAGCGGTGTAGATATTTTCATGTTTATACAGATTGCGGTGGAGATATGTCCATGTTTATACAGGTAGCAATGGAGATATTTCCATGTTAATACACATAGCGCTGTAGATATTTCCATGTTTATACTGATAGCGGTGTAGATATTTCCATATTTATACAGATGGCTGTGCCGATATTTCCATGTTTATACAGAGTACTCTGTAAATATTTCCATGTTTATATAGATGACAGTGTAGATATTTCCAGGTTTATACAGATGACTGTGTAGATATTTCCATGTAAATACAGATGGCGGTGTAGATATTTCCATGTTTATAGAGATAGTGGTGTAGATATTTCCATGTTTATTGAGATAGCGGTGTAAATATTTCCATATTTATACAGATAGTGGTGTAGATATTTCCATGTTTTTACAGATAGCGGTGTAGATATTTCCATGTATATACAGATGGCTGTGTAGATATTTCCATGTTTATACCGATGGCTGTGTAGATATTTCCATGTTTATACAGATGACTTTGTAGGTATTTCCATGTTTATACAGATGGCTTTGTAGGTATTTCCATGGTTATAGAGATAGCTGTGAAAATATTGCCATGTTTATACAGATAGCGGTGTAGATATTTCCATGTTTATACAGACAGCAGTGGAGATATATCCATGTTTATACACGTAGCGGTGTACATATTTCCATGATTTTAGAGACAGCGGTGTAGGTATTTCCATGTTTATACAGATAGCGGTGCAGATATTTCCATGTTTATACAGATGCCTATGCAGATATTTCAATATTTATACAGAGGGCTCTGTAGATATTTCCATGTTTATACAGATGGCAGTGTAGATATTTCCATGTTCCTACACATGACTGTGTAGGTATTTCCATGTTTATACAGATGGCTTTGTAGATATTTCCATGTTTATAGAGATAGCGGTGCAGATATTTCCATGTTTATACAGATAGCGGTGTAAATATTTCCATGTTTATAGAGATCGTGGTGTAGATATTTCCATGTTTATACAGATACCGGTGTAGATATTTCCATGTTTATACAGACAGCAGTGTAGATATTTCCATGTTTATAGAGATAGCGGTGTAGGTATTTCCATGTTTGTACAGATGGCGGTGTTGATGTTTCCATCTATACACAGATTGCCGTGTAGGTATTTCCATGCGTATACAGATGGCATTGTAGATATTTCCATGTTTATACACATGGTGGTGTAGATATTTTCATGTTTATACAGATGACTGTATAGGTATTTCCATGTTTTTACAGTTGGCATTGTAGATATTTCCATGTTTATAGAGATAGCAGTGTAGATATTTCCATGTTTATACAGATGGCGGTGTAGATATTTCCATGTTTATAGAGATAGCGGTGTAGATATTTCCATATTTATACAGATAACGGTGTAGATATTTCCATGTTTATACAGATAGCAGTGTAAATATTTCCATGTTTATACAGATCACGGTGTAGATATTTCCATGTTTATAGAGATACCGGTGTAGATATTTCCATGTTTATACAGATAGCGGTTTAGATATTTCCATGTTTATACAGACCGCGGTGTAGATATTTCCATGTTTATACAGATAGCGGTGCAGATATTTCCATGTTTGTACAGATGGCGGTGTTGATATTTCCATCTATACACAGATGACCGTGTAGATATTTCCATGTTTATACAGATGGCGGCGCAGATATCTCCATGGATATGTAGATGGCGGTGTAGATATTTCCATGTTTATACAGATAGCGGTGTAGTTATTTCCATGTTTATATAGATAGCGGTGTAGATATTTCCATGTACATACACATGGCTGTGTAGATATTTCCATGTTTATACAGATGGCGGTGTAGATATTTCCACATTTATACAGATAACATTGTAAGTTTTTCCATGTTTATACAGATGGCGGTGTAGATGTTTCGATGTTTATAGAGATAGCAGTGGAGATATTTCCATCTTTATACAGATAGCGGTGTAGATATTTCCATGTTTATACTGATCACAGTGTAGACATTTCCATGCTTATAGAGATGGTGGTGTAGATATTTCCATGTTCATAGAGATAGAGGTGTTGATTTTTCCATGTTTATAGAGATAGCGGTGTGGATATTTCTTTTTTTTATACAGATAGGGGTGTAGATATTTCCATGTTTATAGAGATGGCGGTGTAGATATTTCCATGTTTATACAGATCACGGTGTAGATATTTCCATGTTTATACAGATGGCGGTGTAGATATTTCCATGTTTATACATATCGCGGTGTAGATATTTCCATGTTTATACAAATTGCGGTGTAGATATTTCCATATTTATACAGGTAGCGGTGTAGATATTTCCATGTTTTTACAGATATCGGTGTAGATATTTCCATGTTTACACAGATTGCGGTGTAGATATTTCCATCTTTCTACAGATGGCATTGTAGATAATTCCATGTTTATACAGATGGCGGTGTAGATATTTCCATGTTTATATAGATGGTGGTGTAGATATTACCATGTTTATACAGATAGCGGTGTAGATATTTCCACGTTTATACAGATCGCAGTGAAGATATTTCCATGTTTATTCAGATCACGGTGTAGATATTTCCACGTTTATACAGATCGCAGTGAAGGTATTTCCATGTTTATACAGATAGCAGTGTAGATATTCCATGTTTAGACAGATAGCAGTGTAGATATTTCCATGTTTATAGAGATGGCGGTGTATATATTTCCATGTTTATAGAGATGGCGGTGTATATATTTCCATGTTCATAGAGATAGCGGTGTAGATATATCCACGTTCATAGAGATAGCAGTGAGGATATTTCCATGTTTATACAGATAGCCGTGTAGATATTTCCATTATTATAGAGATAGCGGTTTTGATATTTCATATTTATACAGATAGCGGTGTAGATATTTCCATGTTTATACAGATTGTGGTGTAGATATTTCCATGTTTATAGAGATAGCGGTGTAGATATTTCCACGTTTATACAGATTGTGGTGTAGATATTTCCATTTTTCTACAAATGGCAGTGTAGATATTTCCATGTTTATAGAGATGGCGCTGTAGATATTTCCATGTTTATATAGATGGCAATGAAGATATTTTCTTGTTTATGTAGATGGCGTTGTAGATATCTCCATGTTTAAAGAGATGGCGGTGTATATATTTCCATGTTGATGGAGATAGCCGTGTAGATATTTCCATGTTTATAGAGATAGCGGTTTAGTTATTTCCATGTTTATAGAGATAGCGGTGTAGATATTTCCATATTTCAACAGATGACTGTGTAGATATTTCCATGTTTCTACAGATGACAGTGTAGATATTTCCATGTTTAT
The DNA here is from genome assembly GCF_029289425.2 of Pan paniscus. Classification (NCBI taxonomy): domain Eukaryota; kingdom Metazoa; phylum Chordata; class Mammalia; order Primates; family Hominidae; genus Pan; species Pan paniscus. Next base: position 63,697,902 of record NC_085927.1, read on the forward strand.
AGAGAGAGCGGTGTAGATATTTTCATGTTTATACAGATTGCGGTGGAGATATGTCCATGTTTATACAGGTAGCAATGGAGATATTTCCATGTTAAAACACATAGCGGTGTAGATATTTCCATGTTTATACAGATAGCGGTGTAGATATTTCCATGTTTATACAGATGGCTGTGCCGATATTTCCATGTTTATACAGAGTACTCTGTAAATATTTCCATGTTTATATAGATGACAGTGTAGATATTTCCAGGTTTATACAGATGACTGTGTAGATATTTCCATGTAAATACAGATGGCGGTGTAGATATTCCATGTTTATAGAGATAGTGGTGTAGATATTTCCATGTTTATTGAGATAGCGGTGTAAATATTTCCATATTTATACAGATAGTGGTGTAGATATTTCCATGTTTTTACAGATGGCGGTGTAGATATTTCCATGTATATACAGATGGCTGTGTAGATATTTCCATGTTTATATCGATGGCTGTGTAGATATTTCCATGTTTATACAGATGACTTTGTAGGTATTTCCATGTTTATACAGATGACTTTGTAGGTATTTCCATGGTTATAGAGATAGCTGTGAAGATATTGCCATGTTTATACAGATAGCGGTGTAGATATTTCCATGTATATACAGACAGCAGTGGAGATATATCCATGTTTATACACGTAGCGGTGTACATATTTCCATGTTTTTAGAGACAGCGGTGTAGGTATTTCCATGTTTATACAGATAGCGGTGCAGAAATTTCCATGTTTATACAGATGCCTATGCAGATATTTCAATATTTATACAGAGGGCTCTGTAGATATTTCCATGTTTATACAGATGGCAGTGTAGATATTTCCATGTTCCTACACATGACTGTGTAGGTATTTCCATGTTTATACAGATGGCTTTGTAGATATTTCCATGTTTATAGAGATAGCGGTGCAGATATTTCCATGTTTATACAGATAGCGGTGTAAATATTTCCATGTTTATAGAGATCGTGGTGTAGATATTTCCATGTTTATACAGATACCGGTGTAGATATTTCCATGTTTATACAGACAGCAGTGTAGATATTTCCATGTTTATAGAGATAGCGGTGTAGGTATTTCCATGTTTGTACAGATGGCGGTGTTGATGTTTCCATCTATACACAGATTGCCGTGTAGGTATTTCCATGCGTATACAGATGGCATTGTAGATATTTCCATGTTTATACACATGGTGGTGTAGATATTTTCATGTTTATACAGATGACTGTATAGGTATTTCCATGTTTTTACAGATGGCATTGTAGATATTTCCATGTTTATAGAGATAGCAGTGTAGATATTTCCATGTTTATACAGATGGCGGTGTAGATATTTCCATGTTTATAGAGATAGCGGTGTAGATATTTCCATATTTATACAGATCACGGTGTAGATATTTCCATGTTTATACAGATAGCAGTGTAAATATTTCCATGTTTATACAGATCACGGTGTAGTTATTTCCATGTTTATAGAGATACCGGTGTAGATATTTCCATGTTTATACAGATAGCGGTTTAGATATTTCCATGTTTATACAGACCGCGGTGTAGATATTTCCATGTTTATACAGATAGCGGTGCAGATATTTCCATGTTTGTACAGATGGCGGTGTTGATATTTCCATCTATACACAGATGACTGTGTAGATATTTCCATGTTTATACAGATGGCGGCGCAGATATCTCCATGGATATGTAGATGGCGGTGTAGATATTTCCATGTCTATACAGATAGCGGTGTTGTTATTTCCATGTTTATATAGATAGCGGTGTAGATATTTCCATGTACATACACATGGCTGTGTAGATATTTCCATGTTTATACAGATGGCGGTGTAGATATTTCCACATTTATACAGATAACATTGTAAGTTTTTCCATGTTTATACAGATGGCGGTGTAGATGTTTCGATGTTTATAGAGATAGCAGTGGAGATATTTCCATGTTTATACAGATAGCGGTGTAGATATTTCCATGTTTATACTGATCACAGTGTAGATATTTCCATGCTTATAGAGATGGTGGTGTAGATATTTCCATGTTCATAGAGATAGAGGTGTTGATTTTTCCATGTTTATAGAGATAGCGGTGTGGATATTTCTTTTTTTTATACAGATAGGGGTGTAGATATTTCCATGTTTATAGAGATGGCGGTGTAGATATTTCCATGTTTATACAGATCACGGTGTAGATATTTCCATGTTTATACAGATGGCGGTGTAGATATTTCCATGTTTATACATATCGCGGTGTAGATATTTCCATGTTTATACAGATCGCGGTGTAGATATTTCCATATTTATACAGGTAGCGGTGTAGATATTTCCATGTTTTTAGAGATATCGGTGTAGATATTTCCATGTTTACACAGATTGCGGTGTAGATATTTCCATCTTTCTACAGATGGCATTGTAGATAATTCCATGTTTCTACAGATGGCGGTGTAGATATTTCCATGTTTATATAGATGGTGGTGTAGATATTACCATGTTTATACACATAGCGGTGTAGATATTTCCACGTTTATACAGATCGCAGTGAAGATATTTCCATGTTTATTCAGATCACGGTGTAGATATTTCCACGTTTATACAGATCGCAGTGAAGATATTTCCATGTTTATACAGATAGCGGTGTAGATATTCCATGTTTAGACAGATAGCAGTGTAGATATTTCCATGTTTATACTGATGGCGGTGTAGATATTTCCATGTTTATAGAGATGGCGGTGTATATATTTCCATGTTCATAGAGATAGCGGTGTAGATATATCCACGTTCACAGAGATAGCAGTGAGGATATTTCCATGTTTATACAGATAGCCGTGTAGATATTTCCATTTTTATAGAGATAGCAGTTTTGATATTTCATATTTATACAGATAGCGGTGTAGATATTTCCATGTTTATACAGATTGTGGTGTAGATATTTCCATGTTTATAGAGATAGCGGTGTAGATATTTCCACGTTTATACAGATGGCGGTGTAGATATTTCCATTTTTCTACAAATGGCAGTGTAGATATTTCCATGTTTATAGAGATGGCGCTGTAGATATTTCCATGTTTATATAGATGGCAATGAAGATATTTTCTTGTTTATGTAGATGGCGTTGTAGATATCTCCATGTTTAAAGAGATGGCGTTGTATATATTTCCATGTTGATGGAGATAGCGGTGTAGATATTTCCATGTTTATAGAGATAGCGGTTTAGTTATTTCCATGTTTATAGAGATAGCGGTGTAGATATTTCCATATTTCAACAGATGACTGTGTAGATATTTCCATGTTTCTACAGATGACAGTGTAGATATTTCCATGTTTATACAGAGAGCGGTGTAGATATTCTCATGTTTATACAGATTGCGGTGGAGATATGTCCATGTTTATACAGGTAGCAATGGAGATATTTCCATGTTAATACACATAGCGCTGTAGATATTTCCATGTTTATACTGATAGCGGTGTAGATATTTCCATATTTATACAGATGGCTGTGCCGATATTTCCATGTTTATACAGAGTACTCTGTAAATATTTCCATGTTTATATAGATGACAGTGTAGATATTTCCAGGTTTATACAGATGACTGTGTAGATATTTCCATGTAAATACAGATGGCGGTGTAGATATTTCCATGTTTATAGAGATAGTGGTGTAGATATTTCCATGTTTATTGAGATAGCGGTGTAAATATTTCCATATTTATACAGATAGTGGTGTAGATATTTCCATGTTTTTACAGATAGCGGTGTAGATATTTCCAGGTATATACAGATGGCTGTGTAGATATTTCCATGTTTATACAGATGACTTTGTAGGTATTTCCATGTTTATACAGATGGCTTTGTAGGTATTTCCATGGTTATAGAGATAGCTGTGAAGATATTGCCATGTTTATACAGATAGCGGTGTAGATATTTCCATGTTTATACAGACAGCAGTGGAGATATATCCATGTTTATACACGTAGCGGTGTACATATTTCCATGATTTTAGAGACAGCGGTGTAGGTATTTCCATGTTTATACAGATAGCGGTGCAGATATTTCCATGTTTATACAGATGCCTATGCAGATATTTCAATATTTATACAGAGGGCTCTGTAGATATTTCCATGTTTATACAGATGGCAGTGTAGATATTTCCATGTTCCTACACATGACTGTGTAGGTATTTCCATGTTTATACAGATGGCTTTGTAGATATTTCCATGTTTATAGAGATAGCGGTGCAGATATTTCCATGTTTATACAGATAGCGGTGTAAATATTTCCATGTTTATAGAGATCGTGGTGTAGATATTTCCATGTTTATACAGATACCGGTGTAGATATTTCCATGTTTATACAGACAGCAGTGTAGATATTTCCATGTTTATAGAGATAGCGGTGTAGGTATATCCATGTTTGTACAGATGGCGGTGTTGATGTTTCCATCTATACACAGATTGCCGTGTAGGTATTTCCATGCGTATACAGATGGCATTGTAGATATTTCCAGGTTTATACACATGGTGGTGTAGATATTTTCATGTTTATACAGATGACTGTATAGGTATTTCCATGTTTTTACAGATGGCATTGTAGATATTTCCATGTTTATAGAGATAGCAGTGTAGATATTTCCATGTTTATACAGATGGCGGTGTAGATATTTCCATGTTTATACAGATAGCGGTGTAGATATTTCCATATTTATACAGATAACGGTGTAGATATTTCCATGTTTATACAGATAGCAGTTTAGATATTTCCATGTTTATACAGACCGCGGTGTAGATATTTCCATGTTTATACAGATAGCGGTGCAGATATTTCCATGTTTGTACAGATGGCGGTGTTGATATTTCCATCTATACACAGATGACCGTGTAGATATTTCCATGTTTATACAGATGGCGGCGCAGATTTCTCCATGGATATGTAGATGGCGGTGTAGATATTTCCATGTTTATACAGATAGCGGTGTACTTATTTCCATGTTTATATAGATAGCGGTGTAGATATTTCCATGTACATACACATGGCTGTATAGATATTTCCATGTTTATACAGATGGCGGTGTAGATATTTCCATATTTATACAGATAACATTGTAAGTTTTTCCATGTTTATACAGATGGCGGTGTAGATGTTTCGATGTTTATAGAGATAGCAGTGGAGATATTTCCATGTTTATACAGATAGCGGTGTAGAAATTTCCATGTTTATACTGATCACAGTGTAGATATTTCCATGTTTATAGAGATGGTGGTGTAGATATTTCCATGTTCATAGAGATAGAGGTGTTGATTTTTCCATGTTTATAGAGATAGCGGTGTGGATATTTCCATGTTTATACAGATAGGGGTGTAGATATTTCCATGTTTATAGATATGGCGGTGTAGATATTTCCATGTTTATACAGATCACGGTGTAGATATTTCCATGTTTATAGAGATGGCGGTGTAGACATTTCCATTTTTATACATATCGCGGTGTAGATATTTCCATGTTTATACAAATCGCGGTGTAGATATTTCCATATTTATACAGGTAGCGGTGTAGATATTTCCATGTTTTTACAGATATCGGTGTAGATATTTCCATGTTTACACAGATTGCGGTGTAGATATTTCCATCTTTCTACAGATGGCATTGTAGATAATTCCATGTTTCTACAGATGGCGGTGTAGATATTTCCATGTTTATATAGATGGTGGTGTAGATATTACCATGTTTATACACATAGCGGTGTAGATATTTCCACGTTTATACAGATCGCAGTGAAGATATTTCCATGTTTATTCAAATCACGGTGTAGATATTTCCACGTTTATACAGATCGCAGTGAAGATATTTCCATGTTTATACAGATAGCGGTGTAGATATTCCATGTTTAGACAGATAGCAGTGTAGATATTTCCATGTTTATACTGATGGCGGTGTAGATATTTCCATGTTTATAGAGATGGCGGTGTATATATTTCCATGTTCATAGAGATAGCGGTGTAGATATATCCATGTTCATAGAGATAGCAGTGAGGATATTTCCATGTTTATACAGATAGCCGTGTAGATATTTCCATTATTATAGAGATAGCGGTTTTGATATTTCATATTTATACAGATAGCGGTGTAGAGATTTCCATGTTTATACAGATTGTGGTGTAGATATTTCCATGTTTATAGAGATAGCGGTGTAGATATTTCCACGTTTATACAGATGGCGGTGTAGATATTTCCATTTTTCTACAAATGGCAGTGTAGATATTTCCATGTTTATAGAGATGGCGCTGTAGATATTTCCATGTTTATATAGATGGCAATGAAGATATTTTCTTGTTTATGTAGATGGCGTTGTAGATATCTCCATGTTTAAAGAGATGGCGGTGTATATATTTCCATGTTGATGGAGATAGCGGTGTAGATATTTCCATGTTTATAGAGATAGCGGTTTAGTTATTTCCATGTTTATAGAGATAGCGGTGTAGATATTTCCATATTTCAACAGATGACTGTGTAGATATTTCCATGTTTCTACAGATGACAGTGTAGATATTTCCATGTTTATAGAGAGAGCGGTGTAGATATTTTCATGTTTATACAGATTGCGGTGGAGATATGTCCATGTTTATACAGGTAGCAATGGAGATATTTCCTTGTTAATACACATAGCGGTGTAGATATTTCCATGTTTATACAGATAGCGGTGTAGATATTTCCATGTTTATACAGATGGCTGTGCCGATATTTCCATGTTTATACAGAGTACTCTGTAAATATTTCCATGTTTATATAGATGACAGTGTAGATATTTCCAGGTTTATGCAGATGACTGTGTAGATATTTCCATGTAAATACAGATGGCGGTGTAGATATTTCCATGTTTATAGAGATAGTGGTGTAGATATTTCCATGTTTATTGAGATAGCGGTGTAAATATTTCCATATTTATACAGATAGTGGTGTAGATATTTCCATGTTTTTACAGATAGCGGTGTAGATATTTCCATGTATATACAGATGGCTGTGTAGATATTTCCATGTTTATACCGATGGCTGTGTAGCTATTTCCATGTTTATACAGATGACTTTGTAGGTATTTCCATGTTTATACAGATGGCTTTGTAGGTATTTCCATGGTTATAGAGATAGCTGTGAAGATATTGCCATGTTTATACAGATAGCGGTGTAGATATTTCCATGTTTATACAGACAGCAGTGGAGATATATCCATGTTTATACACGTAGCGGTGTACATATTTCCATGATTTTAGAGACAGCGGTGTAGGTATTTCCATGTTTATACAGATAGCGGTGCAGATATTTCCATGTTTATACAGATGCCTATGCAGATATTTCAATATTTATACAGAGGGCTCTGTAGATATTTCCATGTTTATACAGATGGCAGTGTAGATATTTCCATGTTCCTACACATGACTGTGTAGGTATTTCCATGTTTATACAGATGGCTTTGTAGATATTTCCATGTTTATAGAGATAGCGGTGCAGATATTTCCATGTTTATACAGATAGCGGTGTAAATATTTCCATGTTTATAGAGATCGTGGTGTAGATATTTCCATGTTTATACAGATACCGGTGTAGATATTTCCATGTTTATACAGACAGCAGTGTAGATATTTCCATGTTTATAGAGATAGCGGTGTAGGTATATCCATGTTTGTACAGATGGCGGTGTTGATGTTTCCATCTATACACAGATTGCCGTGTAGGTATTTCCATGCGTATACAGATGGCATTGTAGATATTTCCAGGTTTATACACATGGTGGTGTAGATATTTTCATGTTTATACAGATGACTGTATAGGTATTTCCATGTTTTTACAGATGGCATTGTAGATATTTCCATGTTTATAGAGATAGCAGTGTAGATATTTCCATGTTTATACAGATGGCGGTGTAGATATTTCCATGTTTATACAGATAGCGGTGTAGATATTTCCATATTTATACAGATAACGGTGTAGATATTTCCATGTTTATACAGATAGCAGTTTAGATATTTCCATGTTTATACAGACCGCGGTGTAGATATTTCCATGTTTATACAGATAGCGGTGCAGATATTTCCATGTTTGTACAGATGGCGGTGTTGATATTTCCATCTATACACAGATGACCGTGTAGATATTTCCATGTTTATACAGATGGCGGCGCAGATTTCTCCATGGATATGTAGATGGCGGTGTAGATATTTCCATGTTTATACAGATAGCGGTGTACTTATTTCCATGTTTATATAGATAGCGGTGTAGATATTTCCATGTACATACACATGGCTGTATAGATATTTCCATGTTTATACAGATGGCGGTGTAGATATTTCCATATTTATACAGATAACATTGTAAGTTTTTCCATGTTTATACAGATGGCGGTGTAGATGTTTCGATGTTTATAGAGATAGCAGTGGAGATATTTCCATGTTTATACAGATAGCGGTGTAGAAATTTCCATGTTTATACTGATCACAGTGTAGATATTTCCATGTTTATAGAGATGGTGGTGTAGATATTTCCATGTTCATAGAGATAGAGGTGTTGATTTTTCCATGTTTATAGAGATAGCGGTGTGGATATTTCCATGTTTATACAGATAGGGGTGTAGATATTTCCATGTTTATAGAGATGGCGGTGTAGATATTTCCATGTTTATACAGATCACGGTGTAGATATTTCCATGTTTATAGAGATGGCGGTGTAGACATTTCCATTTTTATACATATCGCGGTGTAGATATTTCCATGTTTATACAAATCGCGGTGTAGATATTTCCATATTTATACAGGTAGCGGTGTAGATATTTCCATGTTTTTACAGATATCGGTGTAGATATTTCCATGTTTACACAGATTGCGGTGTAGATATTTCCATCTTTCTACAGATGGCATTGTAGATAATTCCATGTTTCTACAGATGGCGGTGTAGATATTTCCATGTTTATATAGATGGTGGTGTAGATATTACCATGTTTATACACATAGCGGTGTAGATATTTCCACGTTTATACAGATCGCAGTGAAGATATTTCCATGTTTATTCAAATCACGGTGTAGATATTTCCACGTTTATACAGATCGCAGTGAAGATATTTCCATGTTTATACAGATAGCGGTGTAGATATTCCATGTTTAGACAGATAGCAGTGTAGATATTTCCATGTTTATACTGATGGCGGTGTAGATATTTCCATGTTTATAGAGATGGCGGTGTATATATTTCCATGTTCATAGAGATAGCGGTGTAGATATATCCATGTTCATAGAGATAGCAGTGAGGATATTTCCATGTTTATACAGATAGCCGTGTAGATATTTCCATTATTATAGAGATAGCGGTTTTGATATTTCATATTTATACAGATAGCGGTGTAGAGATTTCCATGTTTATACAGATTGTGGTGTAGATATTTCCATGTTTATAGAGATAGCGGTGTAGATATTTCCACGTTTATACAGATGGCGGTGTAGATATTTCCATTTTTCTACAAATGGCAGTGTAGATATTTCCATGTTTATAGAGATGGCGCTGTAGATATTTCCATGTTTATATAGATGGCAATGAAGATATTTTCTTGTTTATGTAGATGGCGTTGTAGATATCTCCATGTTTAAAGAGATGGCGGTGTATATATTTCCATGTTGATGGAGATAGCGGTGTAGATATTTCCATGTTTATAGAGATAGCGGTTTAGTTATTTCCATGTTTATAGAGATAGCGGTGTAGATATTTCCATATTTCAACAGATGACTGTGTAGGTATTTCCATGTTTCTACAGATGACAGTGTAGATATTTCCATGTTTATAGAGAGAGCGGTGTAGATATTTTCATGTTTATACAGATTGCGGTGGAGATATGTCCATGTTTATACAGGTAGCAATGGAGATATTTCCTTGTTAATACACATAGCGGTGTAGATATTTCCATGTTTATACAGATAGCGGTGTAGATATTTCCATGTTTATACAGATGGCTGTGCCGATATTTCCATGTTTATACAGAGTACTCTGTAAATATTTCCATGTTTATATAGATGACAGTGTAGATATTTCCAGGTTTATGCAGATGACTGTGTAGATATTTCCATGTAAATACAGATGGCGGTGTAGATATTTCCATGTTTATAGAGATAGTGGTGTAGATATTTCCATGTTTATTGAGATAGCGGTGTAAATATTTCCATATTTATACAGATAGTGGTGTAGATATTTCCATGTTTTTACAGATAGCGGTGTAGATATTTCCATGTATATACAGATGGCTGTGTAGATATTTCCATGTTTATACCGATGGCTGTGTAGCTATTTCCATGTTTATACAGATGACTTTGTAGGTATTTCCATGTTTATACAGATGGCTTTGTAGGTATTTCCATGGTTATAGAGATAGCTGTGAAGATATTGCCATGTTTATACAGATAGCGGTGTAGATATTTCCATGTTTATACAGACAGCAGTGGAGATATATCCATGTTTATACACGTAGCGGTGTACATATTTCCATGATTTTAGAGACAGCGGTGTAGGTATTTCCATGTTTATACAGATAGCGGTGCAGATATTTCCATGTTTATACAGATGCCTATGCAGATATTTCAATATTTATACAGAGGGCTCTGTAGATATTTCCATGTTTATACAGATGGCAGTGTAGATATTTCCATGTTCCTACACATGACTGTGTAGGTATTTCCATGTTTATACAGATGGCTTTGTAGATATTTCCATGTTTATAGAGATAGCGGTGCAGATATTTCCATGTTTATACAGATAGCGGTGTAAATATTTCCATGTTTATAGAGATCGTGGTGTAGATATTTCCATGTTTATACAGATACCGGTGTAGATATTTCCATGTTTATACAGACAGCAGTGTAGATATTTCCATGTTTATAGAGATAGCGGTGTAGGTATTTCCATGTTTGTACAGATGGCGGTGTTGATGTTTCCATCTATACACAGATTGCCGTGTAGGTATTTCCATGCGTATACAGATGGCATTGTAGATATTTCCATGTTTATACACATGGTGGTGTAGATATTTTCATGTTTATACAGATGACTGTATAGGTATTTCCATGTTTTTACAGTTGGCATTGTAGATATTTCCATGTTTATAGAGATAGCAGTGTAGATATTTCCATGTTTATACAGATGGCGGTGTAGATATTTCCATGTTTATAGAGATAGCGGTGTAGATATTTCCATATTTATACAGATAACGGTGTAGATATTTCCATGTTTATACAGATAGCAGTGTAAATATTTCCATGTTTATACAGATCACGGTGTAGATATTTCCATGTTTATAGAGATACCGGTGTAGATATTTCCATGTTTATACAGATAGCGGTTTAGATATTTCCATGTTTATACAGACCGCGGTGTAGATATTTCCATGTTTATAGAGATAGCGGTGCAGATATTTCCATGTTTGTACAGATGGCGGTGTTGATATTTCCATCTATACACAGATGACCGTGTAGATATTTCCATGTTTATACAGATGGCGGCGCAGATATCTCCATGGATATGTAGATGGCGGTGTAGATATTTCCATGTTTATACAGATAGCGGTGTAGTTATTTCCATGTTTATATAGATAGCGGTGTAGATATTTCCATGTACATACACATGGCTGTGTAGATATTTCCATGTTTATACAGATGGCGGTGTAGATATTTCCACATTTATACAGATAACATTGTAAGTTTTTCCATGTTTATACAGATGGCGGTGTAGATGTTTCGATGTTTATAGAGATAGCAGTGGAGATATTTCCATGTTTATACAGATAGCGGTGTAGATATTTCCATGTTTATACTGATCACAGTGTAGATATTTCCATGCTTATAGAGATGGTGGTGTAGATATTTCCATGTTCATAGAGATAGAGGTGTTGATTTTTCCATGTTTATAGAGATAGCGGTGTGGATATTTCTTTTTTTTATACAGATAGGGGTGTAGATATTTCCATGTTTATAGAGATGGCGGTGTAGATATTTCCATGTTTATACAGATCACGGTGTAGATATTTCCATGTTTATACAGATGGCGGTGTAGATATTTCCATGTTTATACATATCGCGGTGTAGATATTTCCATGTTTATACAAATCGCGGTGTAGATATTTCCATATTTATACAGGTAGCGGTGTAGATATTTCCATGTTTTTACAGATATCGGTGTAGATATTTCCATGTTTACACAGATTGCGGTGTAGATATTTCCATCTTTCTACAGATGGCATTGTAGATAATTCCATGTTTATACAGATGGCGGTGTAGATATTTCCATGTTTATATAGATGGTGGTGTAGATATTACCATGTTTATACAGATAGCGGTGTAGATATTTCCACGTTTATACAGATCGCAGTGAAGATATTTCCATGTTTATTCAGATCACGGTGTAGATATTTCCACGTTTATACAGATCGCAGTGAAGGTATTTCCATGTTTATACAGATAGCAGTGTAGATATTCCATGTTTAGACAGATAGCAGTGTAGATATTTCCATGTTTATAGAGATGGCGGTGTATATATTTCCATGTTTATAGAGATGGCGGTGTATATATTTCCATGTTCATAGAGATAGCGGTGTAGATATATCCACGTTCATAGAGATAGCAGTGAGGATATTTCCATGTTTATACAGATAGCCGTGTAGATATTTCCATTATTATAGAGATAGCGGTTTTGATATTTCATATTTATACAGATAGCGGTGTAGATATTTCCATGTTTATACAGATTGTGGTGTAGATATTTCCATGTTTATAGAGATAGCGGTGTAGATATTTCCACGTTTATACAGATTGTGGTGTAGATATTTCCATTTTTCTACAAATGGCAGTGTAGATATTTCCATGTTTATAGAGATGGCGCTGTAGATATTTCCATGTTTATATAGATGGCAATGAAGATATTTTCTTGTTTATGTAGATGGCTTTGTAGATATCTCCATGTTTAAAGAGATTGCGTTGTATATATTTCCATGTTGATGGAGATAGCGGTGTAGATATTTCCATGTTTATAGAGATAGCGGTTTAGTTATTTCCATGTTTATAGAGATAGCGGTGTAGATATTTCCATATTTCAACAGATGACTGTGTAGATATTTCCATGTTTCTACAGATGACAGTGTAGATATTTCCATGTTTATAGAGAGAGCGGTGTAGATATTTTCATGTTTATACAGATTGCGGTGGAGATATGTCCATGTTTATACAGTTAGCAATGGAGATATTTCCATGTTAATACACATAGCGCTGTAGATATTTCCATGTTTATACTGATAGCGGTGTAGATATTTCCATATTTATACAGATGGCTGTGCCGATATTTCCATGTTTATACAGAGTACTCTGTAAATATTTCCATGTTTATATAGATGACAGTGTAGATATTTCCAGGTTTATACAGATGACTGTGTAGATATTTCCATGTAAATACAGATGGCGGTGTAGATATTTCCATGTTTATAGAGATAGTGGTGTAGATATTTCCATGTTTATTGAGATAGCGGTGTAAATATTTCCATATTTATACAGATAGTGGTGTAGATATTTCCATGTTTTTACAGATAGCGGTGTAGATATTTCCATGTATATACAGATGGCTGTGTAGATATTTCCATGTTTATACCGATGGCTGTGTAGCTATTTCCATGTTTATACAGATGACTTTGTAGGTATTTCCATGTTTATACAGATGGCTTTGTAGGTATTTCCATGGTTATAGAGATAGCTGTGAAGATATTGCCATGTTTATACAGATAGCGGTGTAGATATTTCCATGTTTATACAGACAGCAGTGGAGATATATCCATGTTTATACACGTAGCGGTGTACATATTTCCATGATTTTAGAGACAGCGGTGTAGGTATTTCCATGTTTATACAGATAGCGGTGCAGATATTTCCATGTTTATACAGATGCCTATGCAGATATTTCAATATTTATACAGAGGGCTCTGTAGATATTTCCATGTTTATACAGATGGCAGTGTAGATATTTCCATGTTCCTACACATGACTGTGTAGGTATTTCCATGTTTATACAGATGGCTTTGTAGATATTTCCATGTTTATAGAGATAGCGGTGCAGATATTTCCATGTTTATACAGATAGCGGTGTAAATATTTCCATGTTTATAGAGATCGTGGTGTAGATATTTCCATGTTTATACAGATACCGGTGTAGATATTTCCATGTTTATACAGACAGCAGTGTAGATATTTCCATGTTTATAGAGATAGCGGTGTAGGTATTTCCATGTTTGTACAGATGGCGGTGTTGATGTTTCCATCTATACACAGATTGCCGTGTAGGTATTTCCATGCGTATACAGATGGCATTGTAGATATTTCCATGTTTATACACATGGTGGTGTAGATATTTTCATGTTTATACAGATGACTGTATAGGTATTTCCATGTTTTTACAGTTGGCATTGTAGATATTTCCATGTTTATAGAGATAGCAGTGTAGATATTTCCATGTTTATACAGATGGCGGTGTAGATATTTCCATGTTTATAGAGATAGCGGTGTAGATATTTCCATATTTATACAGATAACGGTGTAGATATTTCCATGTTTATACAGATAGCAGTGTAAATATTTCCATGTTTATACAGATCACGGTGTAGATATTTCCATGTTTATAGAGATACCGGTGTAGATATTTCCATGTTTATACAGATAGCGGTTTAGATATTTCCATGTTTATACAGACCGCGGTGTAGATATTTCCATGTTTATAGAGATAGCGGTGCAGATATTTCCATGTTTGTACAGATGGCGGTGTTGATATTTCCATCTATACACAGATGACCGTGTAGATATTTCCATGTTTATACAGATGGCGGCGCAGATATCTCCATGGATATGTAGATGGCGGTGTAGATATTTCCATGTTTATACAGATAGCGGTGTAGTTATTTCCATGTTTATATAGATAGCGGTGTAGATATTTCCATGTACATACACATGGCTGTGTAGATATTTCCATGTTTATACAGATGGCGGTGTAGATATTTCCACATTTATACAGATAACATTGTAAGTTTTTCCATGTTTATACAGATGGCGGTGTAGATGTTTCGATGTTTATAGAGATAGCAGTGGAGATATTTCCATGTTTATACAGATAGCGGTGTAGATATTTCCATGTTTATACTGATCACAGTGTAGATATTTCCATGCTTATAGAGATGGTGGTGTAGATATTTCCATGTTCATAGAGATAGAGGTGTTGATTTTTCCATGTTTATAGAGATAGCGGTGTGGATATTTCTTTTTTTTATACAGATAGGGGTGTAGATATTTCCATGTTTATAGAGATGGCGGTGTAGATATTTCCATGTTTATACAGATCACGGTGTAGATATTTCCATGTTTATACAGATGGCGGTGTAGATATTTCCATGTTTATACATATCGCGGTGTAGATATTTCCATGTTTATACAAATCGCGGTGTAGATATTTCCATATTTATACAGGTAGCGGTGTAGATATTTCCATGTTTTTACAGATATCGGTGTAGATATTTCCATGTTTACACAGATTGCGGTGTAGATATTTCCATCTTTCTACAGATGGCATTGTAGATAATTCCATGTTTATACAGATGGCGGTGTAGATATTTCCATGTTTATATAGATGGTGGTGTAGATATTACCATGTTTATACAGATAGCGGTGTAGATATTTCCACGTTTATACAGATCGCAGTGAAGATATTTCCATGTTTATTCAGATCACGGTGTAGATATTTCCACGTTTATACAGATCGCAGTGAAGGTATTTCCATGTTTATACAGATAGCAGTGTAGATATTCCATGTTTAGACAGATAGCAGTGTAGATATTTCCATGTTTATAGAGATGGCGGTGTATATATTTCCATGTTTATAGAGATGGCGGTGTATATATTTCCATGTTCATAGAGATAGCGGTGTAGATATATCCACGTTCATAGAGATAGCAGTGAGGATATTTCCATGTTTATACAGATAGCCGTGTAGATATTTCCATTATTATAGAGATAGCGGTTTTGATATTTCATATTTATACAGATAGCGGTGTAGATATTTCCATGTTTATACAGATTGTGGTGTAGATATTTCCATGTTTATAGAGATAGCGGTGTAGATATTTCCACGTTTATACAGATTGTGGTGTAGATATTTCCATTTTTCTACAAATGGCAGTGTAGATATTTCCATGTTTATAGAGATGGCGCTGTAGATATTTCCATGTTTATATAGATGGCAATGAAGATATTTTCTTGTTTATGTAGATGGCTTTGTAGATATCTCCATGTTTAAAGAGATTGCGTTGTATATATTTCCATGTTGATGGAGATAGCGGTGTAGATATTTCCATGTTTATAGAGATAGCGGTTTAGTTATTTCCATGTTTATAGAGATAGCGGTGTAGATATTTCCATATTTCAACAGATGACTGTGTAGATATTTCCATGTTTCTACAGATGACAGTGTAGATATTTCCATGTTTATAGAGAGAGCGGTGTAGATATTTTCATGTTTATACAGATTGCGGTGGAGATATGTCCATGTTTATACAGTTAGCAATGGAGATATTTCCATGTTAATACACATAGCGCTGTAGATATTTCCATGTTTATACTGATAGCGGTGTAGATATTTCCATATTTATACAGATGGCTGTGCCGATATTTCCATGTTTATACAGAGTACTCTGTAAATATTTCCATGTTTATATAGATGACAGTGTAGATATTTCCAGGTTTATACAGATGACTGTGTAGATATTTCCATGTAAATACAGATGGCGGTGTAGATATTTCCATGTTTATAGAGATAGTGGTGTAGATATTTCCATGTTTATTGAGATAGCGGTGTAAATATTTCCATATTTATACAGATAGTGGTGTAGATATTTCCATGTTTTTACAGATAGCGGTGTAGATATTTCCATGTATATACAGATGGCTGTGTAGATATTTCCATGTTTATACCGATGGCTGTGTAGATATTTCCATGTTTATACAGATGACTTTGTAGGTATTTCCATGTTTATACAGATGGCTTTGTAGGTATTTCCATGGTTATAGAGATAGCTGTGAAGATATTGCCATGTTTATACAGATAGCGGTGTAGATATTTCCATGTTTATACAGACAGCAGTGGAGATATATCCATGTTTATACACGTAGCGGTGTACATATTTCCATGATTTTAGAGACAGCGGTGTAGGTATTTCCATGTTTATACAGATAGCGGTGCAGATATTTCCATGTTTATACAGATGCCTATGCAGATATTTCAATATTTATACAGAGGGCTCTGTAGATATTTCCATGTTTATACAGATGGCAGTGTAGATATTTCCATGTTCCTACACATGACTGTGTAGGTATTTCCATGTTTATACAGATGGCTTTGTAGATATTTCCATGTTTATAGAGATAGCGGTGCAGATATTTCCATGTTTATACAGATAGCGGTGTAAATATTTCCATGTTTATAGAGATCGTGGTGTAGATATTTCCATGTTTATACAGATACCGGTGTAGATATTTCCATGTTTATACAGACAGCAGTGTAGATATTTCCATGTTTATAGAGATAGCGGTGTAGGTATTTCCATGTTTGTACAGATGGCGGTGTTGATGTTTCCATCTATACACAGATTGCCGTGTAGGTATTTCCATGCGTATACAGATGGCATTGTAGATATTTCCATGTTTATACACATGGTGGTGTAGATATTTTCATGTTTATACAGATGACTGTATAGGTATTTCCATGTTTTTACAGTTGGCATTGTAGATATTTCCATGTTTATAGAGATAGCAGTGTAGATATTTCCATGTTTATACAGATGGCGGTGTAGATATTTCCATGTTTATAGAGATAGCGGTGTAGATATTTCCATATTTATACAGATAACGGTGTAGATATTTCCATGTTTATACAGATAGCAGTGTAAATATTTCCATGTTTATACAGATCACGGTGTAGATATTTCCATGTTTATAGAGATACCGGTGTAGATATTTCCATGTTTATACAGATAGCGGTTTAGATATTTCCATGTTTATACAGACCGCGGTGTAGATATTTCCATGTTTATACAGATAGCGGTGCAGATATTTCCATGTTTGTACAGATGGCGGTGTTGATATTTCCATCTATACACAGATGACCGTGTAGATATTTCCATGTTTATACAGATGGCGGCGCAGATATCTCCATGGATATGTAGATGGCGGTGTAGATATTTCCATGTTTATACAGATAGCGGTGTAGTTATTTCCATGTTTATATAGATAGCGGTGTAGATATTTCCATGTACATACACATGGCTGTGTAGATATTTCCATGTTTATACAGATGGCGGTGTAGATATTTCCACATTTATACAGATAACATTGTAAGTTTTTCCATGTTTATACAGATGGCGGTGTAGATGTTTCGATGTTTATAGAGATAGCAGTGGAGATATTTCCATGTTTATACAGATAGCGGTGTAGATATTTCCATGTTTATACTGATCACAGTGTAGATATTTCCATGCTTATAGAGATGGTGGTGTAGATATTTCCATGTTCATAGAGATAGAGGTGTTGATTTTTCCATGTTTATAGAGATAGCGGTGTGGATATTTCTTTTTTTTATACAGATAGGGGTGTAGATATTTCCATGTTTATAGAGATGGCGGTGTAGATATTTCCATGTTTATACAGATCACGGTGTAGATATTTCCATGTTTATACAGATGGCGGTGTAGATATTTCCATGTTTATACATATCGCGGTGTAGATATTTCCATGTTTATACAAATCGCGGTGTAGATATTTCCATATTTATACAGGTAGCGGTGTAGATATTTCCATGTTTTTACAGATATCGGTGTAGATATTTCCATGTTTACACAGATTGCGGTGTAGATATTTCCATCTTTCTACAGATGGCATTGTAGATAATTCCATGTTTATACAGATGGCGGTGTAGATATTTCCATGTTTATATAGATGGTGGTGTAGATATTACCATGTTTATACAGATAGCGGTGTAGATATTTCCACGTTTATACAGATCGCAGTGAAGATATTTCCATGTTTATTCAGATCACGGTGTAGATATTTCCACGTTTATACAGATCGCAGTGAAGGTATTTCCATGTTTATACAGATAGCAGTGTAGATATTCCATGTTTAGACAGATAGCAGTGTAGATATTTCCATGTTTATAGAGATGGCGGTGTATATATTTCCATGTTTATAGAGATGGCGGTGTATATATTTCCATGTTCATAGAGATAGCGGTGTAGATATATCCACGTTCATAGAGATAGCAGTGAGGATATTTCCATGTTTATACAGATAGCCGTGTAGATATTTCCATTATTATAGAGATAGCGGTTTTGATATTTCATATTTATACAGATAGCGGTGTAGATATTTCCATGTTTATACAGATTGTGGTGTAGATATTTCCATGTTTATAGAGATAGCGGTGTAGATATTTCCACGTTTATACAGATTGTGGTGTAGATATTTCCATTTTTCTACAAATGGCAGTGTAGATATTTCCATGTTTATAGAGATGGCGCTGTAGATATTTCCATGTTTATATAGATGGCAATGAAGATATTTTCTTGTTTATGTAGATGGCGTTGTAGATATCTCCATGTTTAAAGAGATGGCGGTGTATATATTTCCATGTTGATGGAGATAGCCGTGTAGATATTTCCATGTTTATAGAGATAGCGGTTTAGTTATTTCCATGTTTATAGAGATAGCGGTGTAGATATTTCCATATTTCAACAGATGACTGTGTAGATATTTCCATGTTTCTACAGATGACAGTGTAGATATTTCCATGTTTATAGAGAGAGCGGTGTAGATATTTTCATGTTTATACAGATTGCGGTGGAGATATGTCCATGTTTATACAGGTAGCAATGGAGATATTTCCATGTTAAAACACATAGCGGTGTAGATATTTCCATGTTTATACAGATAGCGGTGTAGATATTTCCATGTTTATACAGATGGCTGTGCCGATATTTCCATGTTTATACAGAGTACTCTGTAAATATTTCCATGTTTATATAGATGACAGTGTAGATATTTCCAGGTTTATACAGATGACTGTGTAGATATTTCCATGTAAATACAGATGGCGGTGTAGATATTTCCATGTTTATAGAGATAGTGGTGTAGATATTTCCATGTTTATTGAGATAGCGGTGTAAATATTTCCATATTTATACAGATAGTGGTGTAGATATTTCCATGTTTTTACAGATAGCGGTGTAGATATTTCCATGTATATACAGATGGCTGTGTAGATATTTCCATGTTTATATCGATGGCTGTGTAGATATTTCCATGTTTATACAGATGACTTTGTAGGTATTTCCATGTTTATACAGATGACTTTGTAGGTATTTCCATGGTTATAGAGATAGCTGTGAAGATATTGCCATGTTTATACAGATAGCGGTGTAGATATTTCCATGTATATACAGACAGCAGTGGAGATATATCCATGTTTATACACGTAGCGGTGTACATATTTCCATGTTTTTAGAGACAGCGGTGTAGGTATTTCCATGTTTATACAGATAGCGGTGCAGAAATTTCCATGTTTATACAGATGCCTATGCAGATATTTCAATATTTATACAGAGGGCTCTGTAGATATTTCCATGTTTATACAGATGGCAGTGTAGATATTTCCATGTTCCTACACATGACTGTGTAGGTATTTCCATGTTTATACAGATGGCTTTGTAGATATTTCCATGTTTATAGAGATAGCGGTGCAGATATTTCCATGTTTATACAGATAGCGGTGTAAATATTTCCATGTTTATAGAGATCGTGGTGTAGATATTTCCATGTTTATACAGATACCGGTGTAGATATTTCCATGTTTATACAGACAGCAGTGTAGATATTTCCATGTTTATAGAGATAGCGGTGTAGGTATTTCCATGTTTGTACAGATGGCGGTGTTGATGTTTCCATCTATACACAGATTGCCGTGTAGGTATTTCCATGCGTATACAGATGGCATTGTAGATATTTCCATGTTTATACACATGGTGGTGTAGATATTTTCATGTTTATACAGATGACTGTATAGGTATTTCCATGTTTTTACAGATGGCATTGTAGATATTTCCATGTTTATAGAGATAGCAGTGTAGATATTTCCATGTTTATACAGATGGCGGTGTAGATATTTCCATGTTTATAGAGATAGCGGTGTAGATATTTCCATATTTATACAGATCACGGTGTAGATATTTCCATGTTTATACAGATAGCAGTGTAAATATTTCCATGTTTATACAGATCACGGTGTAGTTATTTCCATGTTTATAGAGATACCGGTGTAGATATTTCCATGTTTATACAGATAGCGGTTTAGATATTTCCATGTTTATACAGACCGCGGTGTAGATATTTCCATGTTTATACAGATAGCGGTGCAGATATTTCCATGTTTGTACAGATGGCGGTGTTGATATTTCCATCTATACACAGATGACTGTGTAGATATTTCCATGTTTATACAGATGGCAGCGCAGATATCTCCATGGATATGTAGATGGCGGTGTAGATATTTCCATGTCTATACAGATAGCGGTGTTGTTATTTCCATGTTTATATAGATAGCGGTGTAGATATTTCCATGTACATACACATGGCTGTGTAGATATTTCCATGTTTATACAGATGGCGGTGTAGATATTTCCACATTTATACAGATAACATTGTAAGTTTTTCCATGTTTATACAGATGGCGGTGTAGATGTTTCGATGTTTATAGAGATAGCAGTGGAGATATTTCCATGTTTATACAGATAGCGGTGTAGATATTTCCATGTTTATACTGATCACAGTGTAGATATTTCCATGCTTATAGAAATGGTGGTGTAGATATTTCCATGTTCATAGAGATAGAGGTGTTGATTTTTCCATGTTTATAGAGATAGCGGTGTGGATATTTCTTTTTTTTATACAGATAGGGGTGTAGATATTTCCATGTTTATAGAGATGGCGGTGTAGATATTTCCATGTTTATACAGATCACGGTGTAGATATTTCCATGTTTATACAGATGGCGGTGTAGATATTTCCATGTTTATACATATCGCGGTGTAGATATTTCCATGTTTATACAGATCGCGGTGTAGATATTTCCATATTTATACAGGTAGCGGTGTAGATATTTCCATGTTTTTAGAGATATCGGTGTAGATATTTCCATGTTTACACAGATTGCGGTGTAGATATTTCCATCTTTCTACAGATGGCATTGTAGATAATTCCATGTTTCTACAGATGGCGGTGTAGATATTTCCATGTTTATATAGATGGTGGTGTAGATATTACCATGTTTATACACATAGCGGTGTAGATATTTCCACGTTTATACAGATCGCAGTGAAGATATTTCCATGTTTATTCAGATCACGGTGTAGATATTTCCACGTTTATACAGATCGCAGTGAAGATATTTCCATGTTTATACAGATAGCGGTGTAGATATTCCATGTTTAGACAGATAGCAGTGTAGATATTTCCATGTTTATACTGATGGCGGTGTAGATATTTCCATGTTTATAGAGATGGCGGTGTATATATTTCCATGTTCATAGAGATAGCGGTGTAGATATATCCACGTTCACAGAGATAGCAGTGAGGATATTTCCATGTTTATACAGATAGCCGTGTAGATATTTCCATTTTTATAGAGATAGCAGTTTTGATATTTCATATTTATACAGATAGCGGTGTAGATATTTCCATGTTTATACAGATTGTGGTGTAGATATTTCCATGTTTATAGAGATAGCGGTGTAGATATTTCCACGTTTATACAGATGGCGGTGTAGATATTTCCATTTTTCTACAAATGGCAGTGTAGATATTTCCATGTTTATAGAGATGGCGCTGTAGATATTTCCATGTTTATATAGATGGCAATGAAGATATTTTCTTGTTTATGTAGATGGCGTTGTAGATATCTCCATGTTTAAAGAGATTGCGTTGTATATATTTCCATGTTGATGGAGATAGCGGTGTAGATATTTCCATGTTAATAGAGATAGCGGTTTAGTTATTTCCATGTTTATAGAGATAGCGGTGTAGATATTTCCATATTTCAACAGATGACTGTGTAGATATTTCCATGTTTCTACAGATGACAGTGTAGATATTTCCATGTTTATAGAGAGAGCGGTGTAGATATTTTCATGTTTATACAGATTGCGGTGGAGATATGTCCATGTTTATACAGGTAGCAATGGAGATATTTCCATGTTAATACACATAGCGCTGTAGATATTTCCATGTTTATACTGATAGCGGTGTAGATATTTCCATATTTATACAGATGGCTGTGCCGATATTTCCATGTTTATACAGAGTACTCTGTAAATATTTCCATGTTTATATAGATGACAGTGTAGATATTTCCAGGTTTATACAGATGACTGTGTAGATATTTCCATGTAAATACAGATGGCGGTGTAGATATTTCCATGTTTATAGAGATAGTGGTGTAGATATTTCCATGTTTATTGAGATAGCGGTGTAAATATTTCCATATTTATACAGATAGTGGTGTAGATATTTCCATGTTTTTACAGATAGCGGTGTAGATATTTCCATGTATATACAGATGGCTGTGTAGATATTTCCATGTTTATACCGATGGCTGTGTAGATATTTCCATGTTTATACAGATGACTTTGTAGGTATTTCCATGTTTATACAGATGGCTTTGTAGGTATTTCCATGGTTATAGAGATAGCTGTGAAGATATTGCCATGTTTATACAGATAGCGGTGTAGATATTTCCATGTTTATACAGACAGCAGTGGAGATATATCCATGTTTATACACGTAGCGGTGTACATATTTCCATGATTTTAGAGACAGCGGTGTAGGTATTTCCATGTTTATACAGATAGCGGTGCAGATATTTCCATGTTTATACAGATGCCTATGCAGATATTTCAATATTTATACAGAGGGCTCTGTAGATATTTCCATGTTTATACAGATGGCAGTGTAGATATTTCCATGTTCCTACACATGACTGTGTAGGTATTTCCATGTTTATACAGATGGCTTTGTAGATATTTCCATGTTTATAGAGATAGCGGTGCAGATATTTCCATGTTTATACAGATAGCGGTGTAAATATTTCCATGTTTATAGAGATCGTGGTGTAGATATTTCCATGTTTATACAGATACCGGTGTAGATATTTCCATGTTTATACAGACAGCAGTGTAGATATTTCCATGTTTATAGAGATAGCGGTGTAGGTATTTCCATGTTTGTACAGATGGCGGTGTTGATGTTTCCATCTATACACAGATTGCCGTGTAGGTATTTCCATGCGTATACAGATGGCATTGTAGATATTTCCATGTTTATACACATGGTGGTGTAGATATTTTCATGTTTATACAGATGACTGTATAGGTATTTCCATGTTTTTACAGATGGCATTGTAGATATTTCCATGTTTATAGAGATAGCAGTGTAGATATTTCCATGTTTATACAGATGGCGGTGTAGATATTTCCATGTTTATAGAGATAGCGGTGTAGATATTTCCATATTTATACAGATCACGGTGTAGATATTTCCATGTTTATACAGATAGCAGTGTAAATATTTCCATGTTTATACAGATCACGGTGTAGTTATTTCCATGTTTATAGAGATACCGGTGTAGATATTTCCATGTTTATACAGATAGCAGTTTAGATATTTCCATGTTTATACAGACCGCGGTGTAGATATTTCCATGTATATACAGATAGCGGTGCAGATATTTCCATGTTTGTACAGATGGCGGTGTTGATATTTCCATCTATACACAGATGACCGTGTAGATATTTCCATGTTTATACAGATGGCGGCGCAGATATCTCCATGGATATGTAGATGGCGGTGTAGATATTTCCATGTTTATACAGATAGCGGTGTAGTTATTTCCATGTTTATATAGATAGCGGTGTAGATATTTCCATGTACATACACATGGCTGTGTAGATATTTCCATGTTTATACAGATGGCGGTGTAGATATTTCCACATTTATACAGATAACATTGTAAGTTTTTCCATGTTTATACAGATGGCGGTGTAGATGTTTCGATGTTTATAGAGATAGCAGTGGAGATATTTCCATGTTTATACAGATAGCGGTGTAGATATTTCCATGTTTATACTGATCACAGTGTAGATATTTCCATGCTTATAGAGATGGTGGTGTAGATATTTCCATGTTCATAGAGATAGAGGTGTTGATTTTTCCATGTTTATAGAGATAGCGGTGTGGATATTTCTTTTTTTTATACAGATAGGGGTGTAGATATTTCCATGTTTATAGAGATGGCGGTGTAGATATTTCCATGTTTATACAGATCACGGTGTAGATATTTCCATGTTTATACAGATGGCGGTGTAGATATTTCCATGTTTATACATATCGCGGTGTAGATATTTCCATGTTTATACAAATCGCGGTGTAGATATTTCCATATTTATACAGGTAGCGGTGTAGATATTTCCATGTTTTTACAGATATCGGTGTAGATATTTCCATGTTTACACAGATTGCGGTGTAGATATTTCCATCTTTCTACAGATGGCATTGTAGATAATTCCATGTTTATACAGATGGCGGTGTAGATATTTCCATGTTTATATAGATGGTGGTGTAGATATTACCATGTTTATACAGATAGCGGTGTAGATATTTCCACGTTTATACAGATCGCAGTGAAGATATTTCCATGTTTATTCAGATCACGGTGTAGATATTTCCACGTTTATACAGATCGCAGTGAAGGTATTTCCATGTTTATACAGATAGCAGTGTAGATATTCCATGTTTAGACAGATAGCAGTGTAGATATTTCCATGTTTATAGAGATGGCGGTGTATATATTTCCATGTTTATAGAGATGGCGGTGTATATATTTCCATGTTCATAGAGATAGCGGTGTAGATATATCCACGTTCATAGAGATAGCAGTGAGGATATTTCCATGTTTATACAGATAGCCGTGTAGATATTTCCATTATTATAGAGATAGCGGTTTTGATATTTCATATTTATACAGATAGCGGTGTAGATATTTCCATGTTTATACAGATTGTGGTGTAGATATTTCCATGTTTATAGAGATAGCGGTGTAGATATTTCCACGTTTATACAGATTGTGGTGTAGATATTTCCATTTTTCTACAAATGGCAGTGTAGATATTTCCATGTTTATAGAGATGGCGCTGTAGATATTTCCATGTTTATATAGATGGCAATGAAGATATTTTCTTGTTTATGTAGATGGCGTTGTAGATATCTCCATGTTTAAAGAGATGGCGGTGTATATATTTCCATGTTGATGGAGATAGCCATGTAGATATTTCCATGTTTATAGAGATAGCGGTTTAGTTATTTCCATGTTTATAGAGATAGCGGTGTAGATATTTCCATATTTCAACAGATGACTGTGTAGATATTTCCATGTTTCTACAGATGACAGTGTAGATATTTCCATGTTTATAGAGAGAGCGGTGTAGATATTTTCATGTTTATACAGATTGCGGTGGAGATATGTCCATGTTTATACAGGTAGCAATGGAGATATTTCCATGTTAAAACACATAGCGGTGTAGATATTTCCATGTTTATACAGATAGCGGTGTAGATATTTCCATGTTTATACAGATGGCTGTGCCGATATTTCCATGTTTATACAGAGTACTCTGTAAATATTTCCATGTTTATATAGATGACAGTGTAGATATTTCCAGGTTTATACAGATGACTGTGTAGATATTTCCATGTAAATACAGATGGCGGTGTAGATATTTCCATGTTTATAGAGATAGTGGTGTAGATATTTCCATGTTTATTGAGATAGCGGTGTAAATATTTCCATATTTATACAGATAGTGGTGTAGATATTTCCATGTTTTTACAGATGGCGGTGTAGATATTTCCATGTATATACAGATGGCTGTGTAGATATTTCCATGTTTATACCGATGGCTGTGTAGATATTTCCATGTTTATACAGATGACTTTGTAGGTATTTCCATGTTTATACAGATGGCTTTGTAGGTATTTCCATGGTTATAGAGATAGCTGTGAAGATATTGCCATGTTTATACAGATAGCGGTGTAGATATTTCCATGTATATACAGACAGCAGTGGAGATATATCCATGTTTATACACGTAGCGGTGTACATATTTCCATGTTTTTATAGACAGCGGTGTAGGTATTTCCATGTTTATACAGATAGCGGTGGAGAAATTTCCATGTTTATACAGATGCCTATGCAGATATTTCAATATTTATACAGAGGGCTCTGTAGATATTTCCATGTTTATACAGATGGCAGTGTAGATATTTCCATGTTTATAGAGATAGCGGTGCAGATATTTCCATGTTTATACAGATAGCGGTGTAAATATTTCCATGTTTATAGAGATCGTGGTGTAGATATTTCCATGTTTATACAGATACCGGTGTAGATATTTCCATGTTTATACAGACAGCAGTGTAGATATTTCCATGTTTATAGAGATAGCGGTGTAGGTATTTCCATGTTTGTACAGATGGCGGTGTTGTTGTTTCCATCTATACACAGATTGCCGTGTAGGTATTTCCATGCGTATACAGATGGCATTGTAGATATTTCCATGTTTATACACATGGTGGTGTAGATATTTTCATGTTTATACAGATGACTGTATAGGTATTTCCATGTTTTTACAGATGGCATTGTAGAGATTTCCATGTTTATAGAGATAGCAGTGTAGATATTTCCATGTTTATACAGATGGCGGTGTAGATATTTCCATGTTTATAGAGATAGTGGTGTAGATATTTCCATATTTATACACATAATGGTGTAGATATTTCCATGTTTATACAGATAGCAGTGTAAATATTTCCATGTTTATACAGATCACGGTGTAGTTATTTCCATGTTTATAGAGATACCGGTGTAGATATTTCCATGTTTATACAGATAGCGGTTTAGATATTTCCATGTTTATACAGACCGCGGTGTAGATATTTCCATGTTTATACAGATAGCGGTGCAGATATTTCCATGTTTGTACAGATGGCGGTGTTGATATTTCCATCTATACACAGATGACCGTGTAGATGTTTCCATGTTTATACAGATGGCGGCGCAGATATCTCCATGGATATGTAGATGGCGGTGTAGATATTTCCATGTTTATACAGATAGCGGTTTAGTTATTTCCATGTTTATGTAGATAGCGGTGTAGATATTTCCATGTATATACACATGGCTGTGTAGATATTTCCATGTTTATACAGATGGCGGTGTAGATATTTCCATGTTTATAGAGATAACTTTGTAAGTTTTTCCATGTTTATACAGATGGCGGTGTTGGTATTTCGATGTTTCTAGAGATAGCAGTGGAGATATTTCCATGTTTATACAGATAGCGGTGTAGATATTTCCATGTTTATACTGATCGGGGTGTAGATATTTCCATGTTTATACAGATGGTGGTGTAGATATTTCCATGTTCATAGAGATAGCGGTGTTGATTTTTCCATGTTTAGAGAGACAGCGGTGTGGATATTTCCATGTTTATACAGATAGGGGTGTAGATATTTCCATGTTTATAGAGATGGCAGTGTAGGTATTTCCAAGTTTATACAGATCACGGTGTAGATATTTCCATGTTTATACAGATCACGGTGTAGATATTTCCATGTTTATACAGATGGCGGTGTAGATATTTCCATGTTTATGCAGATCGCGGTGTAGATATTTCCATGTTTATACAAATCACGGTGTAGATATTCCCATATTCATACAGATACCGGTGTAGATATTTCCAAGTTTTTACAGATATCGGTGTAGATATCTCCATGTTTACACAGATTGCGGTGAAGATATTTCCATCTTTCTACTGATGGCATTGTAGAAATTTCCATTTTTATACAGATGGCGGTGTAGATATTTCCATGTTTATATAGATGGTGGTGTAGATATTACCATGTTTATACAGATAGCGGTGTAGATATTCCCATGTTTATACAGATCGTGGTGAAGATATTTCCATGTTTATACAGGTCACGGTGTAGATGTTTCCACGTTTATACAGATCGCAGTGAAGATATTTCCATGTTTATACAGATAGCAGTGTAGATTTTCCATGTTTATACAGATAGCGGTGTAGATATTTCCATTTTTATACAGACGGCGGTGTTGATATTTCCATGTTCATAGAGATAGCAGTGTAGGTATATCCATGTTCATAGAGATAGCAGTGAGGATATTTCCATGTTTATACAGATAGCAGTGTAGATATTTCCATTTTTATAGAGATAGCGGTTTTGATATTTCATATTTATACAGATAGCGGTGTAGATATTTCCATCTTTATACAGATTGCGGTGTAGATATTTCCATGTTTATACAGATAGCGGTGTAGATATTTCCACGTTTATACAGATGGCGGTGTAGATATTTCCGTCTTTCTACAAATGGCAGTGTAGATATTTCCATGTTTATAGAGATGGCGGTGTAGATATTTCCATGTTTATATAGATGGCAATGTAGATATTTTCTTGTTTATGTAGACGGCGTTGTAGATATCTCCATGTTTAAGGAGATGGCGGTGTATATATTTCCATGTTGATGGAGATAGCGGTGTAGATATTTCCATGTTTATAGAGATAGCGGTGAAGATATTTCCATATTTCTACAGATGACTGTGTAGATACTTCCATGTTTCTACAGATGGCAGTTTAGATATTTCCATGTTTATAGAGAGAGCGGTGTAGATATTTTCATGTTTATACAGATTGCGGTGGAGATATGACCATGTTTATACAGATAGCAGTGGAGATATTTCCACGTTAAAACACATAGTGGTGTAGATATTTCCATGTTTATACAGATAGCCGTGTAGTTATTTCCATGTTTATACAGATGGCTGTGCCGATATTTCCATGTTTATACAGAGTTCTCTGTAGATATTTCCATGTTTATATAGGTGACAGTGTAGATATTTCCAGGTTTATACAGATGACTGTGTAGATATTTCCATGTTAATACATATGGCGGTGTAGATATTTCCATGTTTATAGAGATAGCGGTGTAGATATTTCCATGTTTATTGAGATAGCGGTGTAAATATTTCCATATTTATACAGATAGTGGTGTAGATATTTCCATGTTTTTACAGATAGCGGTGTAGATATTTCCATCTTTATTCAGAGAGTGCTGTACATATTTCCATGTTTATACAGAACACTCTGTAGATATTTCCATGTTTATACAGATAACGTTGTAGATATTTCCAGCTTTATACAAACGGTGGTGTAGATATTTCCATGTTCCTACACATGACTGTGTAGTTATTTCCATGTTTATACTGATGGCGGTGTAGATATTTCCATATTTATAGAGATAGCAGTGTTGATATTTCCAGGTTTATACAGATAGCGGTGTAAATATTTCCATTATTATACAGATCGTGTTGTAGATATTTCCATGTTTATACAGACTGCATTGTAGGTATTTCTATGTTTATACAGATAGCGGTGTAGATATTTCCATGTTTGTACAGATGGCGCTGTTGATATTTCCATCTGTACACAGATTGCCGTGTAGATATTTCCATCTTTATACAGATGGCGTTGTAGATATTTCCATGGATATGCAGATGGCGGTGTGGATATTTCCATGTTTATAGAGATAGCGGTGTAGGTATTTCCATGTTTATAGACATAGCGGTGTAGATATTTCCATGTTTATATAGATGGCGTTGTAGATATTTCCATGTTTATACCGATAGCGGTGTTGGTATTTCCATGTTTATACAGATAGCGATGTAGATATTTCCATGTTTATACAGCTCGCGGTGCAGATATTTATATCTTTATACCAATGGCATTGTAGATATTTCATTATTCACACAGATGGCGGTGTAGATGTTTCCATGTTTATACAGATGGCGGAGTTGTTAGTTCCATGTTTATGGAGATGGCAGTGTAGATATTTTCATGTTTATAGAGATGGCGGTGTAGGTATTTCCATGTTTATAGAGATAGCAGTGTAGATATTTACATGTTTATTCAGATGGCTGTGTAGATATTTCCATGTTTAAACACATGGCATTGTAGATATTTCCATGTTTATACAGATGACTGTCTAGTTATTTCCATGTTTTTACAGATGGCAGTGCAGATATTTCCATGTTTATACAGATAGCGGTGTAGATATTCCATGTTTAGACAGATAGCAGTGTAGATATTTCCATGTTTATACTGATGGCGGTGTAGATATTTCCACGTTTATAGAGATGGCGGTGTATATATTTCCATGTTCATAGAGATAGCGGTGTAGATATATCCACGTTCATAGAGATAGCAGTGAGGATATTTTCATGTTTATACAGATAGCCGTGTTGATATTTCCATTATTATAGAGATAGCGGTTTTGATATTTCATATTTATACAGATAGCGGTGTAGATATTTCCATGTTTATACAGATTGTGGTGTAGATATTTCCATGTTTATAGAGATAGCGGTGTAGATATTTCCACGTTTATACAGATGGCGGTGTAGATATTTCCATTTTTCTACAAATGGCAGTGTAGATATTTCCATGTTTATAGAGATGGCGCTGTAGATATTTCCATGTTTATATAGATGGCAATGAAGATATTTTCTTGTTTATGTAGATGGCGTTGTAGATATCTCCATGTTTAAAGAGATGGCGTTGTATATATTTCCATGTTGATGGAGATAGCGGTGTAGATATTTCCATGTTTATAGAGATAGCGGTTTAGTTATTTCCATGTTTATAGAGAGAGCGGTGTAGATATTTCCATATTTCAACAGATGACTGTGTAGATATTTCCATGTTTCTACAGATGACAGTGTAGATATTTCCATGTTTATAGAGAGAGCGGTGTAGATATTTTCATGTTTATACAGATTGCGGTGGAGATATGTCCATGTTTATACAGGTAGCAATGGAGATATTTCCATGTTAATACACATAGCGCTGTAGATATTTCCATGTTTATACTGATAGCGGTGTAGATATTTCCATATTTATACAGATGGCTGTGCCGATATTTCCATGTTTATACAGAGTACTCTGTAAATATTTCCATGTTTATATAGATGACAGTGTAGATATTTCCAGGTTTATACAGATGACTGTGTAGATATTTCCATGTAAATACAGATGGCGGTGTAGATATTTCCATGTTTATAGAGATAGTGGTGTAGATATTTCCATGTTTATTGAGATAGCGGTGTAAATATTTCCATATTTATACAGATAGTGGTGTAGATATTTCCATGTTTTTACAGATAGCGGTGTAGATATTTCCATGTATATACAGATGGCTGTGTAGATATTTCCATGTTTATACCGATGGCTGTGTAGATATTTCCATGTTTATACAGATGACTTTGTAGGTATTTCCATGTTTATACAGATGGCTTTGTAGGTATTTCCATGGTTATAGAGATAGCTGTGAAGATATTGCCATGTTTATAAAGATAGCGGTGTAGATATTTCCATGTTTATACAGACAGCAGTGGAGATATATCCATGTTTATACACGTAGCGGTGTACATATTTCCATGATTTTAGAGACAGCGGTGTAGGTATTTCCATGTTTATACAGATAGCGGTGCAGATATTTCCATGTTTATACAGATGCCTATGCAGATATTTCAATATTTATACAGAGGGCTCTGTAGATATTTCCATGTTTATACAGATGGCAGTGTAGATATTTCCATGTTCCTACACATGACTGTGTAGGTATTTCCATGTTTATACAGATGGCTTTGTAGATATTTCCATGTTTATAGAGATAGCGGTGCAGATATTTCCATGTTTATACAGATAGCGGTGTAAATATTTCCATGTTTATAGAGATCGTGGTGTAGATATTTCCATGTTTATACAGATACCGGTGTAGATATTTCCATGTTTATACAGACAGCAGTGTAGATATTTCCATGTTTATAGAGATAGCGGTGTAGGTATTTCCATGTTTGTACAGATGGCGGTGTTGATGTTTCCATCTATACACAGATTGCCGTGTAGGTATTTCCATGCGTATACAGATGGCATTGTAGATATTTCCATGTTTATACACATGGTGGTGTAGATATTTTCATGTTTATACAGATGACTGTATAGGTATTTCCATGTTTTTACAGATGGCATTGTAGATATTTCCATGTTTATAGAGATAGCAGTGTAGATATTTCCATGTTTATACAGATGGCGGTGTAGATATTTCCATGTTTATAGAGATAGCGGTGTAGATATTTCCATATTTATACAGATAACGGTGTAGATATTTCCATGTTTATACAGATAGCAGTGTAAATATTTCCATGTTTATACAGATCACGGTGTAGTTATTTCCATGTTTATAGAGATACCGGTGTAGATATTTCCATGTTTATACAGATAGCGGTTTAGATATTTCCATGTTTATACAGACCGCGGTGTAGATATTTCCATGTTTATACAGATAGCGGTGCAGATATTTCCATGTTTGTACAGATGGCGGTGTTGATATTTCCATCTATACACAGATGACCGTGTAGATATTTCCATGTTTATACAGATGGCGGCGCAGATATCTCCATGGATATGTAGATGGCGGTGTAGATATTTCCATGTTTATACAGATAGCGGTGTAGTTATTTCCATGTTTATATAGATAGCGGTGTAGATATTTCCATGTACATACACATGGCTGTGTAGATATTTCCATGTTTATACAGATGGCGGTGTAGATATTTCCACATTTATACAGATAACATTGTAAGTTTTTCCATGTTTATACAGATGGCGGTGTAGATGTTTCGATGTTTATAGAGATAGCAGTGGAGATATTTCCATGTTTATACAGATAGCGGTGTAGATATTTCCATGTTTATACTGATCACAGTGTAGATATTTCCATGCTTATAGAGATGGTGGTGTAGATATTTCCATGTTCATAGAGATAGAGGTGTTGATTTTTCCATGTTTATAGAGATAGCGGTGTGGATATTTCTTTTTTTTATACAGATAGGGGTGTAGATATTTCCATGTTTATAGAGATGGCGGTGTAGATATTTCCATGTTTATACAGATCACGGTGTAGATATTTCCATGTTTATACAGATGGCGGTGTAGATATTTCCATGTTTATACATATCGCGGTGTAGATATTTCCATGTTTATACAAATCGCGGTGTAGATATTTCCATATTTATACAGGTAGCGGTGTAGATATTTCCATGTTTTTACAGATATCGGTGTAGATATTTCCATGTTTACACAGATTGCGGTGTAGATATTTCCATCTTTCTACAGATGGCATTGTAGATAATTCCATGTTTATACAGATGGCGGTGTAGATATTTCCATGTTTATATAGATGGTGGTGTAGATATTACCATGTTTATACAGATAGCGGTGTAGATATTTCCACGTTTATACAGATCGCAGTGAAGATATTTCCATGTTTATTCAGATCACGGTGTAGATATTTCCACGTTTATACAGATCGCAGTGAAGGTATTTCCATGTTTATACAGATAGCAGTGTAGATATTCCATGTTTAGACAGATAGCAGTGTAGATATTTCCATGTTTATAGAGATGGCGGTGTATATATTTCCATGTTTATAGAGATGGCGGTGTATATATTTCCATGTTCATAGAGATAGCGGTGTAGATATATCCACGTTCTTAGAGATAGCAGTGAGGATATTTCCATGTTTATACAGATAGCCGTGTAGATATTTCCATTATTATAGAGATAGCGGTTTTGATATTTCATATTTATACAGATAGCGGTGTAGATATTTCCATGTTTATACAGATTGTGGTGCAGATATTTCCATGTTTATAGAGATAGCGGTGTAGATATTTCCACGTTTATACAGATTGTGGTGTAGATATTTCCATTTTTCTACAAATGGCAGTGTAGATATTTCCATGTTTATAGAGATGGCGCTGTAGATATTTCCATGTTTATATAGATGGCAATGAAGATATTTTCTTGTTTATGTAGATGGCGTTGTAGATATCTCCATGTTTAAAGAGATGGCGGTGTATATATTTCCATGTTGATGGAGATAGCCGTGTAGATATTTCCATGTTTATAGAGATAGCGGTTTAGTTATTTCCATGTTTATAGAGATAGCGGTGTAGATATTTCCATATTTCAACAGATGACTGTGTAGATATTTCCATGTTTCTACAGATGACAGTGTAGATATTTCCATGTTTATAGAGAGAGCGGTGTAGATATTTTCATGTTTATACACATTGCGGTGGAGATATGTCCATGTTTATACAGGTAGCAATGGAGATATTTCCATGTTAAAACACATAGCGGTGTAGATATTTCCATGTTTATACAGATAGCGGTGTAGATATTTCCATGTTTATACAGATGGCTGTGCCGATATTTCCATGTTTATACAGAGTACTCTGTAAATATTTCCATGTTTATATAGATGACAGTGTAGATATTTCCAGGTTTATACAGATGACTGTGTAGATATTTCCATGTAAATACAGATGGCGGTGTAGATATTTCCATGTTTATAGAGATAGTGGTGTAGATATTTCCATGTTTATTGAGATAGTGGTGTAAATATTTCCATATTTATACAGATAGTGGTGTAGATATTTCCATGTTTTTACAGATGGCGGTGTAGATATTTCCATGTATATACAGATGGCTGTGTAGATATTTCCATGTTTATACCGATGGCTGTGTAGATATTTCCATGTTTATACAGATGACTTTGTAGGTATTTCCATGTTTATACAGATGGCTTTGTAGGTATTTCCATGGTTATAGAGATAGCTGTGAAGATATTGCCATGTTTATACAGATAGCGGTGTAGATATTTCCATGTATATACAGACAGCAGTGGAGATATATCCATGTTTATACACGTAGCGGTGTACATATTTCCATGTTTTTAGAGACAGCGGTGGAGGTATTTCCATGTTTATACAGATAGCGGTGCAGAAATTTCCATGTTTATACAGATGCCTATGCAGATATTTCAATATTTATACAGAGGGCTCTGTAGATATTTCTATGTTTATACAGATGGCAGTGTAGATATTTCCATGTTTATAGAGATAGCGGTGCAGATATTTCCATGTTTATACAGATAGCGGTGTAAATATTTCCATGTTTATAGAGATCGTGGTGTAGATATTTCCATGTTTATACAGATACCGGTGTAGATATTTCCATGTTTATACAGACAGCAGTGTAGATATTTCCATGTTTATAGAGATAGCGGTGTAGGTATTTCCATGTTTGTACAGATGGCGGTGTTGTTGTTTCCATCTATACACAGATTGCCGTGTAGGTATTTCCATGCGTATACAGATGGCATTGTAGATATTTCCATGTTTATACACATGGTGGTGTAGATATTTTCATGTTTATACAGATGACTGTATAGGTATTTCCATGTTTTTACAGATGGCATTGTAGAGATTTCCATGTTTATAGAGATAGCAGTGTAGATATTTCCATGTTTATACAGATGGCGGTGTAGATATTTCCATGTTTATAGAGATAACTTTGTAAGTTTTTCCATGTTTATACAGATGGCGGTGTTGATATTTCGATGTTTCTAGAGATAGCAGTGGAGATATTTCCATGTTTATACAGATAGCGGTGTAGATATTTCCATGTTTATACTGATCGGGGTGTAGATATTTCCATGTTTATACAGATGGTGGTGTAGATATTTCCATGTTCATAGAGATAGCGGTGTTGATTTTTCCATGTTTAGAGAGATAGCGGTGTGGATATTTCCATGTTTATACAGATAGGGGTGTAGATATTTCCATGTTTATAGAGATGGCAGTGTAGATATTTCCAAGTTTATACAGATCACGGTGTAGATATTTCCATGTTTATACAGATCACGGTGTAGATATTTCCATGTTTATACAGATGGCGGTGTAGATATTTCCATGTTTATGCAGATCGCGGTGTAGATATTTCCATGTTTATACAAATCACGGTGTAGATATTCCCATATTCATACAGATACCGGTGTTGGTATTTCCAAGTTTTTACAGATATCGGTGTAGATATCTCCATGTTTACACAGATTGCGGTGAAGATATTTCCATCTTTCTACTGATGGCATTGTAGAAATTTCCATTTTTATACAGATGGCGGTGTAGATATTTCCATGTTTATATAGATGGTGGTGTAGATATTACCATGTTTATACAGATAGCGGTGTAGATATTCCCATGTTTATACAGATCGTGGTGAAGATATTTCCATGTTTATACAGGTCACGGTGTAGATGTTTCCACGTTTATACAGATCGCAGTGAAGATATTTCCATGTTTATACAGATAGCAGTGTAGGTTTTCCATGTTTATACAGATAGCGGTGTAGATATTTCCATTTTTATACAGACGGCGGTGTTGATATTTCCATGTTCATAGAGATAGCAGTGTAGGTATATCCATGTTCATAGAGATAGCAGTGAGGATATTTCCATGTTTATACAGATAGCAGTGTAGATATTTCCATTTTTATAGAGATAGCGGTTTTGATATTTCATATTTATACAGATAGCGGTGTAGATATTTCCATCTTTATACAGATTGCGGTGTAGATATTTCCATGTTTATACAGATAGCGGTGTAGATATTTCCACGTTTATACAGATGGCGGTGTAGATATTTCCGTCTTTCTACAAATGGCAGTGTAGATATTTCCATGTTTATAGAGATGGCGGTGTAGATATTTCCATGTTTATATAGATGGCAATGTAGATATTTTCTTGTTTA
The DNA here is from genome assembly GCF_029289425.2 of Pan paniscus. Taxonomy (NCBI): domain Eukaryota; kingdom Metazoa; phylum Chordata; class Mammalia; order Primates; family Hominidae; genus Pan; species Pan paniscus. The sequence continues at coordinate 63,735,867 of NC_085927.1, forward strand.
TGTAGACGGCGTTGTAGATATCTCCATGTTTAAGGAGATGGCGGTGTATATATTTCCATGTTGATGGAGATAGCGGTGTAGATATTTCCATGTTTATAGAGATAGCGGTGAAGATATTTCCATATTTCTACAGATGACTGTGTAGATACTTCCATGTTTCTACAGATGGCAGTTTAGATATTTCCATGTTTATAGAGAGAGCGGTGTAGATATTTTCATGTTTATACAGATTGCGGTGGAGATATGACCATGTTTATACAGATAGCAGTGGAGATATTTCCACGTTAAAACACATAGTGGTGTAGATATTTCCATGTTTATACAGATAGCCGTGTAGTTATTTCCATGTTTATACAGATGGCTGTGCCGATATTTCCATGTTTATACAGAGTTCTCTGTAGATATTTCCATGTTTATATAGGTGACAGTGTAGATATTTCCAGGTTTATACAGATGACTGTGTAGATATTTCCATGTTAATACATACGGCGGTGTAGATATTTCCATGTTTATAGAGATAGCGGTGTAGATATTTCCATGTTTATTGAGATAGCGGTGTAAATATTTCCATATTTATACAGATAGTGGTGTAGATATTTCCATGTTTTTACAGATAGCGGTGTAGATATTTCCATCTTTATTCAGAGAGTGCTGTACATATTTCCATGTTTATACAGAACACTCTGTAGATATTTCCATGTTTATACAGATAACGTTGTAGATATTTCCAGCTTTATACAAACGGTGGTGTAGATATTTCCATGTTCCTACACATGACTGTGTAGTTATTTCCATGTTTATACTGATGGCGGTGTAGATATTTCCATATTTATAGAGATAGCAGTGTTGATATTTCCAGGTTTATACAGATAGCGGTGTAAATATTTCCATGATTATACAGATCGTGTTGTAGATATTTCCATGTTTATACAGACTGCATTGTAGGTATTTCTATGTTTATACAGATAGCGGTGTAGATATTTCCATGTTTGTACAGATGGCGGTGTTGATATTTCCATCTGTACACAGATTGCCGTGTAGATATATCCATCTTTATACAGTTGGCGTTGTAGATATTTCCATGGATATGCAGATGGCGGTGTGGATATTTCCATGTTTATAGAGATAGCGGTGTAGGTATTTCCATGTTTATAGACATAGCGGTGTAGATATTTCCATGTTTATATAGATGGCGTTGTAGATATTTCCATGTTTATACCGATAGCGGTGTTGGTATTTCCATGTTTATACAGATAGCGATGTAGATATTTCCATGTTTATACAGCTCGCGGTGCAGATATTGATATCTTTATACCAATGGCATTGTAGATATTTCATTATTCACACAGATGGCGGTGTAGATGTTTCCATGTTTATACAGATGGCGGAGTTGTTAGTTCCATGTTTATGGAGATGGCAGTGTAGATATTTTCATGTTTATAGAGATGGCGGTGTAGGTATTTCCATGTTTATAGAGATAGCAGTGTAGATATTTACATGTTTATTCAGATGGCTGTGTAGATATTTCCATGTTTAAACACATGGCATTGTAGATATTTCCATGTTTATACAGATGACTGTCTAGTTATTTCCATGTTTTTACAGATGGCAGTGCAGATATTTCCATGTTTATACAGATAGCGGTGTAGATATTCCATGTTTAGACAGATAGCAGTGTAGATATTTCCATGTTTATACTGATGGCGGTGTAGATATTTCCACGTTTATAGAGATGGCGGTGTATATATTTCCATGTTCATAGAGATAGCGGTGTAGATATATCCACGTTCATAGAGATAGCAGTGAGGATATTTTCATGTTTATACAGATAGCCGTGTTGATATTTCCATTATTATAGAGATAGCGGTTTTGATATTTCATATTTATACAGATAGCGGTGTAGATATTTCCATGTTTATACAGATTGTGGTGTAGATATTTCCATGTTTATAGAGATAGCGGTGTAGATATTTCCACGTTTATACAGATGGCGGTGTAGATATTTCCATTTTTCTACAAATGGCAGTGTAGATATTTCCATGTTTATAGAGATGGCGCTGTAGATATTTCCATGTTTATATAGATGGCAATGAAGATATTTTCTTGTTTATGTAGATGGCGTTGTAGATATCTCCATGTTTAAAGAGATGGCGTTGTATATATTTCCATGTTGATGGAGATAGCGGTGTAGATATTTCCATGTTTATAGAGATAGCGGTTTAGTTATTTCCATGTTTATAGAGATAGCGGTGTAGATATTTCCATATTTCAACAGATGACTGTGTAGATATTTCCATGTTTCTACAGATGACAGTGTAGATATTTCCATGTTTATAGAGAGAGCGGTGTAGATATTTTCATGTTTATACAGATTGCGGTGGAGATATGTCCATGTTTATACAGGTAGCAATGGAGATATTTCCATGTTAATACACATAGCGGTGTAGATATTTCCATGTTTATACCGATGGCTGTGTAGATATTTCCATGTTTATACAGATGACTTTGTAGGTATTTCCATGTTTATACAGATGGCTTTGTAGGTATTTCCATGGTTATAGAGATAGCTGTGAAGATATTGCCATGTTTATACAGATAGCGGTGTAGATATTTCCATGTTTATACAGACAGCAGTGGAGATATATCCATGTTTATACACGTAGCGGTGTACATATTTCCATGATTTTAGAGACAGCGGTGTAGGTATTTCCATGTTTATACAGATAGCGGTGCAGATATTTCCATGTTTATACAGATGCCTATGCAGATATTTCAATATTTATACAGAGGGCTCTGTAGATATTTCCATGTTTATACAGATGGCAGTGTAGATATTTCCATGTTCCTACACATGACTGTGTAGGTATTTCCATGTTTATACAGATGGCTTTGTAGATATTTCCATGTTTATAGAGATAGCGGTGCAGATATTTCCATGTTTATACAGATAGCGGTGCAAATATTTCCATGTTTATAGAGATCGTGGTGTAGATATTTCCATGTTTATACAGATACCGGTGTAGATATTTCCATGTTTATACAGACAGCAGTGTAGATATTTCCATGTTTATAGAGATAGCGGTGTAGGTATTTCCATGTTTGTACAGATGGCGGTGTTGATGTTTCCATCTATACACAGATTGCCGTGTAGGTATTTCCATGCGTATACAGATGGCATTGTAGATATTTCCATGTTTATACACATGGTGGTGTAGATATTTTCATGTTTCTACAGATGACTGTATAGGTATTTCCATGTTTTTTCAGATGGCATTGTAGAGATTTCCATGTTTATAGAGATAGCAGTGTAGATATTTCCATGTTTATACAGATGGCGGTGTAGATATTTCCATGTTTATAGAGATAGCGGTGTAGATATTTCCATATTTATACAGATAACTGTGTAGATATTTCCATGTTTATACAGATAGCAGTGTAAATATTTCCATGTTTATACAGATCACGGTGTAGTTACTTCCATGTTTATAGAGATACCGGTGTAGATATTTCCATGTTTATACAGACCGCGGTGTAGATATTTCCATGTTTATACAGATAGCGGTGCAGATATTTCCATGTTTGTACAGATGGCGGTGTTGATATTTCCATCTATACACAGATGACCGTGTAGATATTTCCATGTTTATACAGATTGCGGCGCAGATATCTCCATGGATATGTAGATGGCGGTGTAGATATTTCCATGTTTATACAGATAGCGGTGTAGTTATTTCCATGTTTATATAGATAGCGGTGTAGATATTTCCATGTACATACACATGGCTGTGTAGATATTTCCATGTTTATACAGATGGCGGTGTAGATATTTCCACATTTATACAGATAACATTGTAAGTTTTTCCATGTTTATACAGATGGCGGTGTAGTTGTTTCGATGTTTATAGAGATAGCAGTGGAGATATTTCCATGTTTATACAGATGGCGGTGTAGATATTTCCATGTTTATAGAGATAGCGGTGTAGATATTTCCATATTTATACAGATAACGGTGTAGATATTTCCATGTTTATACAGATAGCAGTGTAAATATTTCCATGTTTATACAGATCACGGTGTAGATATTTCCATGTTTATAGAGATACCGGTGTAGATATTTCCATGTTTATACAGATAGCGGTGCAGATATTTCCATGTTTATACAGATGGCGGTGTTGATATTTCCATCTATACACAGATGACCGTGTAGATATTTCCATGTTTATACAGATGGCGGCGCAGATATCTCCATGGATATGTAGATGGCGGTGTAGATATTTCCATGTTTATACAGATAGCGGTGCAGATATTTCCATGTTTGTACAGATGGCGGTGTTGATATTTCCATCTATACACAGATGACCGTGTAGATATTTCCATGTTTATACAGATGGCGGCGCAGATATCTCCATGGATATGTAGATGGCGGTGTAGTTATTTCCATGTTTATATAGATAGCGGTGTAGATATTTCCATGTACATACACATGGCTGTGTAGATATTTCCATGTTTATACAGATGGCGGTGTAGAGATTTCCACATTTATACAGATAACATTGTAAGTTTTTCCATGTTTATACAGATGGCGGTGTAGATGTTTCGATGTTTATAGAGATAGCAGTGGAGATATTTCCATGTTTATACAGATAGCGGTGTAGATATTTCCATGTTTATACTGATCACAGTGTAGATATTTCCATGCTTATAGAGATGGTGGTGTAGATATTTCCATGTTCATAGAGATAGAGGTGTTGATTTTTCCATGTTTATAGAGACAGCGGTGTGGATATTTCTTTTTTTATACAGATAGGGGTGTAGATATTTCCATGTTTATAGAGATGGCGGTGTAGATATTTCCATGTTTATACAGATCACGGTGTAGATATTTCCATGTTTATACAGATGGCGGTGTAGATATTTCCATGTTTATACATATCGCGGTGTAGATATTTCCATGTTTATACAAATCGCGGTGTAGATATTTCCATATTTATACAGGTAGCGGTGTAAATATTTCCATGTTTTTACAGATATCGGTGTAGATATTTCCATGTTTACACAGATTGCGGTGTAGATATTTCCATCTTTCTACAGATGGCATTGTAGATAATTCCATGTTTATACAGATGGCGGTGTAGATATTTCCATGTTTATATAGATGGTGGTGTAGATATTACCATGTTTATACAGATAGCGGTGTAGATATTTCCACGTTTATACAGATCGCAGTGAAGATATTTCCATGTTTATTCAGATCACGGTGTAGATATTTCCACGTTTATAGAGATGGCGGTGTATATATTTCCATGCTCATACAGATGGCAGTGTAGATATTCCATGTTTAGACAGATAGCAGTGTAGATATTTCCATGTTTATAGAGATGGCGGTGTATATATTTCTATGTATATAGAGATGGCGGTGTATATATTTCCATGCTCATACAGATAGCAGTGTAGATATTCCATGTTTAGACAGATAGCAGTGTAGATATTTCCATGTTTATAGAGATGGCGGTGTATATATTTCCATGTTTATAGAGATGGCGGTGTATATATTTCCATGCTCATAGAGATAGCGGTGTAGATATATCCACGTTCATAGAGATAGCAGTGAGGATATTTCCATGTTTATACAGATAGCCGTGTAGATATTTCCATTATTATAGAGATAGCGGTTTTGATATTTCATATTTATACAGATAGCGGTGTAGATATTTCCATGTTTATACAGATTGTGGTGTAGATATTTCCATGTTTATAGAGATAGCGGTGTAGATATTTCCACGTTTATACAGATGGTGGTGTAGATATTTCCATTTTTCTACAAATGACAGTGTAGTTATTTCCGTGTTTATAGAGATGGCGCTGTAGATATTTCCATGTTTATATAGATGGCAATGAAGATATTTTCTTGTTTATGTAGATGGCGTTGTAGATATCTCCATGTTTAAAGAGATGGCGGTGTATATATTTCCATGTTGATGGAGATAGCCGTGTAGATATTTCCATGTTTATAGAGATAGCGGTTTAGTTATTTCCATGTTTATAGAGATAGCGGTGTAGATATTTCCATATTTCAACAGATGACTGTGTAGATATTTCCATGTTTCTACAGATGACAGTGTAGATATTTCCATGTTTATAGAGAGAGCGGTGTAGATATTTTCATGTTTATACAGATTGCGGTGGAGATATGTCCATGTTTATACAGGTAGCAATGGAGATATTTCCATGTTAAAACACATAGCGGTGTAGATATTTCCATGTTTATACAGATAGCGGTGTAGATATTTCCATGATTATACAGATGGCTGTGCCGATATTTGAATGTTTATACAGAGTACTCTGTAAATATTTCCATGTTTATATAGATGACAATGTAGATATTTCCAGGTTTATACAGATGACTGTGTAGATATTTCCATGTAAATACAGATGGCGGTGTAGATATTTCCATGTTTATAGAGATAGTGGTGTAGATATTTCCATGTTTATTGAGATAGCGGTGTAAATATTTCCATATTTATACAGATAGTGGTGTAGATATTTCCATGTTTTTACAGATGGCGGTGTAGATATTTCCATGTATATACCGATGGCTGTGTAGATATTTCCATGTTTATACCGATGGCTGTGTAGATATTTCCATGTTTATACAGATGACTTTGTAGGTATTTCCATGTTTATACAGATGGCTTTGTAGGTATTTCCATGGTTATAGAGATAGCTGTGAAGATATTGCCATGTTTATACAGATAGCGGTGTAGATATTTCCATGTTTATACAGACAGCAGTGGAGATATATCCATGTTTATACACGTAGCGGTGTACATATTTCCATGTTTTTAGAGACAGCGGTGTAGGTATTTCCATGTTTATACAGATAGCGGTGCAGATATTTCCATGTTTATACAGATGCCTATGCAGATATTTCAATATTTATACAGAGGGCTCTGTAGATATTTCCATGTTTATACAGATGGCAGTGTAGATATTTCCATGTTTATAGAGATAGCGGTGCAGATATTTCCATGTTTATACAGATAGCGGTGTAAATATTTCCATGTTTATAGAGGTCGTGGTGTAGATATTTCCATGTTTATACAGATACCGGTGTAGATATTTCCATGTTTATACAGACAGCAGTGTAGATATTTCCATGTTTATAGAGATAGCGGTGTAGGTATTTCCATGTTTGTACAGATGGCGGTGTTGATGTTTCAATCTATACACAGATTGCCGTGTAGGTATTTCCATGCGTATACAGATGGCATTGTAGATATTTCCATGTTTATACACATGGTGGTGTAGATATTTTCATGTTTATACAGATGACTGTATAGGTATTTCCATGTTTTTACAGATGGCATTGTAGAGATTTCCATGTTTATAGAGATAGCAGTGTAGATATTTCCATGTTTATACAGATGGCGGTGTAGATATTTCCATGTTTATAGAGATAGCGGTGTAGATATTTCCATATTTATACAGATAATGGTGTAGATATTTCCATGTTTATACAGATAGCAGTGTAAATATTTCCATGTTTATACAGATCACGGTGTAGTTATTTCCATGTTTATAGAGATACCGGTGTAGATATTTCCATGTTTATACAGATAGCGGTTTAGATATTTCCATGTTTATACAGACCGCGGTGTAGATATTTCCATGTTTATACAGATAGCGGTGCAGATATTTCCATGTTTGTACAGATGGCGGTGTTGATATTTCCATCTATACACAGATGACCGTGTAGATATTTCCATGTTTATACAGATGGCGGCGCAGATATCTCCATGGATATGTAGATGGCGGTGTAGATATTTCCATGTTTATACAGATAGCGGTGTAGTTATTTCCATGTTTATGTAGATAGCGGTGTAGATATTTCCATGTATATACACATGGCTGTGTAGATATTTCCATGTTTATACAGATGGCGGTGTAGATATTTCCATGTTTATAGAGATAACTTTGTAAGTTTTTCCATGTTTATACAGATGGCGGTGTTGATATTTCGATGTTTCTAGAGATAGCAGTGGAGATATTTCCATGTTTATACAGATAGCAGTGTAGATATTTCCATGTTTATACTGATCGGGGTGTAGATATTTCCATGTTTATAGAGATGGTGGTGTAGATATTTCCATGTTCATAGAGATAGCGGTGTTGATTTTTCCATGTTTAGAGAGATAGCGGTGTGGATATTTCCATGTTTATACAGATAGGGGTGTAGATATTTCCATGTTTATAGAGATTGCGGTGTAGATATTTCCAAGTTTATACAGATCACGGTGTAGATATTTCCATGTTTATACAGATCACGGTGTAGATATTTCCATGTTTATACAGATGGCGGTGTAGATATTTCCATGTTTATACAGATCGCGGTGTAGATATTTCCATGTTTATACAAATCACGGTGTAGATATTCTCATATTCATACAGATACCGGTGTAGATATTTCCAAGTTTTTACAGATATCGGTGTAGATATCTCCATGTTTACACAGATTGCGGTGAAGATATTTCCATCTTTCTACTGATGGCATTGTAGAAATTTCCATGTTTATACAGATGGCGGTGTAGATATTTCCATGTTTATATAGATGGTGGTGTAGATATTACCATGTTTATACAGATAGCGGTGTAGATATTCCCATGTTTATACAGATCGTGGTGAAGATATTTCCATGTTTATACAGGTCACGGTGTAGATATTTCCACGTTTATACAGATCGCAGTGAAGATATTTCCATGTTTATACAGATAGCAGTGTAGATTTTCCATGTTTATACAGATAGCGGTGTAGATATTTCCATTTTTATACAGATGGCGGTGTTGATATTTCCATGTTCATAGAGATAGCAGTGTAGGTATATCCATGTTCATAGAGATAGCAGTGAGGATATTTCCATGTTTATACAGATAGCAGTGTAGATATTTCCATTTTTATAGAGATAGCGGTTTTGATATTTCATATTTATACAGATAGCGGTGTAGATATTTCCATTTTTATACAGATTGCGGTGTAGATATTTCCATGTTTATACAGATAGCGGTGTAGATATTTCCACGTTTATACAGATGGCGGTGTAGATATTTCCGTCTTTCTACAAATGGCAGTGTAGATATTTCCTTGTTTATAGAGATGGCGGTGTAGATATTTCCATGTTTATATAGATGGCAATGTAGATATTTTCTTGTTTATGTAGACGGCGTTGTAGATATCTCCATGTTTAAGGAGATGGCGGTGTATATATTTCCATGTTGATGGAGATAGCGGTGTAGATATTTCCATGTTTATAGAGATAGCGGTGCAGATATTTCCATGTTTATACAGATAGCGGTGTAAATATTTCCATGTTTATAGAGATCGTGGTGTAGATATTTCCATGTTTATACAGATACCGGTGTAGATATTTCCATGTTTATACAGACAGCAGTGTAGATATTTCCATGTTTATAGAGATAGCGGTGTAGGTATTTCCATGTTTGTACAGATGGCGGTGTTGATGTTTCCATCTATACACAGATTGCCGTGTAGGTATTTCCATGCGTATACAGATGGCATTGTAGATATTTCCATGTTTATACACATGGTGGTGTAGATATTTTCATGTTTATACAGATGACTGTATAGGTATTTCCATGTTTTTACAGATGGCATTGTAGATATTTCCATGTTTATAGAGATAGCAGTGTAGATATTTCCATGTTTATACAGATGGCGGTGTAGATATTTCCATGTTTATAGAGATAGCGGTGTAGATATTTCCATATTTATACAGATAACGGTGTAGATATTTCCATGTTTATACAGATAGCAGTGTAAATATTTCCATGTTTATACAGATCACGGTGTAGTTATTTCCATGTTTATAGAGATACCGGTGTAGATATTTCCATGTTTATACAGATAGCGGTTTAGATATTTCCATGTTTATACAGACCGCGGTGTAGATATTTCCATGTTTATACAGATAGCGGTGCAGATATTTCCATGTTTGTACAGATGGCGGTGTTGATATTTCCATCTATACACAGATGACCGTGTAGATATTTCCATGTTTATACAGATGGCGGCGCAGATATCTCCATGGATATGTAGATGGCGGTGTAGATATTTCCATGTTTATACAGATAGCGGTGTAGTTATTTCCATGTTTATATAGATAGCGGTGTAGATATTTCCATGTACATACACATGGCTGTGTAGATATTTCCATGTTTATACAGATGGCGGTGTAGATATTTCCACATTTATACAGATAACATTGTAAGTTTTTCCATGTTTATACAGATGGCGGTGTAGATGTTTCGATGTTTATAGAGATAGCAGTGGAGATATTTCCATGTTTATACAGATAGCGGTGTAGATATTTCCATGTTTATACTGATCACAGTGTAGATATTTCCATGCTTATAGAGATGGTGGTGTAGATATTTCCATGTTCATAGAGATAGAGGTGTTGATTTTTCCATGTTTATAGAGATAGCGGTGTGGATATTTCTTTTTTTTATACAGATAGGGGTGTAGATATTTCCATGTTTATAGAGATGGCGGTGTAGATATTTCCATGTTTATACAGATCACGGTGTAGATATTTCCATGTTTATACAGATGGCGGTGTAGATATTTCCATGTTTATACATATCGCGGTGTAGATATTTCCATGTTTATACAAATCGCGGTGTAGATATTTCCATATTTATACAGGTAACGGTGTAGATATTTCCATGTTTTTACAGATATCGGTGTAGATATTTCCATGTTTACACAGATTGCGGTGTAGATATTTCCATCTTTCTACAGATGGCATTGTAGATAATTCCATGTTTATACAGATGGCGGTGTAGATATTTCCATGTTTATATAGATGGTGGTGTAGATATTACCATGTTTATACAGATAGCGGTGTAGATATTTCCACGTTTATACAGATCGCAGTGAAGATATTTCCATGTTTATTCAGATCACGGTGTAGATATTTCCACGTTTATACAGATCGCAGTGAAGGTATTTCCATGTTTATACAGATAGCAGTGTAGATATTCCATGTTTAGACAGATAGCAGTGTAGATATTTCCATGTTTATAGAGATGGCGGTGTATATATTTCCATGTTTATAGAGATGGCGGTGTATATATTTCCATGTTCATAGAGATAGCGGTGTAGATATATCCACGTTCATAGAGATAGCAGTGAGGATATTTCCATGTTTATACAGATAGCCGTGTAGATATTTCCATTATTATAGAGATAGCGGTTTTGATATTTCATATTTATACAGATAGCGGTGTAGATATTTCCATGTTTATACAGATTGTGGTGCAGATATTTCCATGTTTATAGAGATAGCGGTGTAGATATTTCCACGTTTATACATATTGTGGTGTAGATATTTCCATTTTTCTACAAATGGCAGTGTAGATATTTCCATGTTTATAGAGATGGCGCTGTAGATATTTCCATGTTTATATAGATGGCAATGAAGATATTTTCTTGTTTATGTAGATGGCGTTGTAGATATCTCCATGTTTAAAGAGATGGCGGTGTATATATTTCCATGTTGATGGAGATAGCCGTGTAGATATTGCCATGTTTATAGAGATAGCGGTTTAGTTATTTCCATGTTTATAGAGATAGCGGTGTAGATATTTCCATATTTCAACAGATGACTGTGTAGATATTTCCATGTTTCTACAGATGACAGTGTAGATATTTCCATGTTTATAGAGAGAGCGGTGTAGATATTTTCATGTTTATACAGATTGCGGTGGAGATATGTCCATGTTTATACAGGTAGCAATGGAGATATTTCCATGTTAAAACACATAGCGGTGTAGATATTTCCATGTTTATACAGATAGCGGTGTAGATATTTCCATGTTTATACAGATGGCTGTGCCGATATTTCCATGTTTATACAGAGTACTCTGTAAATATTTCCATGTTTATATAGATGACAGTGTAGATATTTCCAGGTTTATACAGATGACTGTGTAGATATTTCCATGTAAATACAGATGGCGGTGTAGATATTTCCATGTTTATAGAGATAGTGGTGTAGATATTTCCATGTTTATTGAGATAGCGGTGTAAATATTTCCATATTTATACAGATAGTGGTGTAGATATTTCCATGTTTTTACAGATGGCGGTGTAGATATTTCCATGTATATACAGATGGCTGTGTAGATATTTCCATGTTTATACCGATGGCTGTGTAGATATTTCCATGTTTATACAGATGACTTTGTAGGTATTTCCATGTTTATACAGATGGCTTTGTAGGTATTTCCATGGTTATAGAGATAGCTGTTAAGATATTGCCATGTTTATACAGATAGCGGTGTAGATATTTCCATGTATATACAGACAGCAGTGGAGATATATCCATGTTTATACACGTAGCGGTGTACATATTTCCATGTTTTTAGAGACAGCGGTGTAGGTATTTCCATGTTTATACAGATAGCGGTGCAGAAATTTCCATGTTTATACAGATGCCTATGCAGATATTTCAATATTTATACAGAGGGCTCTGTAGATATTTCCATGTTTATACAGATGGCAGTGTAGATATTTCCATGTTTATAGAGATAGCGGTGCAGATATTTCCATGTTTATACAGATAGCGGTGTAAATATTTCCATGTTTATAGAGATCGTGGTGTAGATATTTCCATGTTTATACAGATACCGGTGTAGATATTTCCATGTTTATACAGACAGCAGTGTAGATATTTCCATGTTTATAGAGATAGCGGTGTAGGTATTTCCATGTTTGTACAGATGGCGGTGTTGTTGTTTCCATCTATACACAGATTGCCGTGTAGGTATTTCCATGCGTATACAGATGGCATTGTAGATATTTCCATGTTTATACACATGGTGGTGTAGATATTTTCATGTTTATACAGATGACTGTATAGGTATTTCCATGTTTTTACAGATGGCATTGTAGAGATTTCCATGTTTATAGAGATAGCAGTGTAGATATTTCCATGTTTATACAGATGGCGGTGTAGATATTTCCATGTTTATAGAGATAGTGGTGTAGATATTTCCATATTTATACACATAATGGTGTAGATATTTCCATGTTTATACAGATAGCAGTGTAATTATTTCCATGTTTATACAGATCACGGTGTAGTTATTTCCATGTTTATAGAGATACTGGTGTAGATATTTCCATGTTTATACAGATAGCGGTTTAGATATTTCCATGTTTATACAGACCGCGGTGTAGATATTTCCATGTTTATACAGATAGCGGTGCAGATATTTCCATGTTTGTACAGATGGCGGTGTTGATATTTCCATCTATACACAGATGACCGTGTAGATGTTTCCATGTTTATACAGATGGCGGCGCAGATATCTCCATGGATATGTAGATGGCGGTGTAGATATTTCCATGTTTATACACATGGTGGTGTAGATATTTTCATGTGTATACAGATGACTGTATAGGTATTTCCATGTTTTTACAGATGGCATTGTAGAGATTTCCATGTTTATAGAGATAGCAGTGTAGATATTTCCATGTTTATACAGATGGCGGTGTAGATATTTCCATGTTTATAGAGATAACTTTGTAAGTTTTTCCATGTTTATACAGATGGCGGTGTTGATATTTCGATGTTTCTAGAGATAGCAGTGGAGATATTTCCATGTTTATACAGATAGCGGTGTAGATATTTCCATGTTTATACTGATCGGGGTGTAGATATTTCCATGTTTATACAGATGGTGGTGTAGATATTTCCATGTTCATAGAGATAGCGGTGTTGATTTTTCCATGTTTAGAGAGATAGCGGTGTGGATATTTCCATGTTTATACAGATAGGGGTGTAGATATTTCCATGTTTATAGAGATGGCAGTGTAGATATTTCCAAGTTTATACAGATCACGGTGTAGATATTTCCATGTTTATACAGATCACGGTGTAGATATTTCCATGTTTATACAGATGGCGGTGTAGATATTTCCATGTTTATGCAGATCGCGGTGTAGATATTTCCATGTTTATACAAATCACGGTGTAGATATTCCCATATTCATACAGATACCGGTGTAGGTATTTCCAAGTTTTTACAGATATCGGTGTAGATATCTCCATGTTTACACAGATTGCGGTGAAGATATTTCCATCTTTCTACTGATGGCATTGTAGAAATTTCCATTTTTATACAGATGGCGGTGTAGATATTTCCATGTTTATATAGATGGTGGTGTAGATATTACCATGTTTATACAGATAGCGGTGTAGATATTCCCATGTTTATACAGATCGTGGTGAAGATATTTCCATGTTTATACAGGTCACGGTGTAGATGTTTCCACGTTTATACAGATCGCAGTGAAGATATTTCCATGTTTATACAGATAGCAGTGTAGGTTTTCCATGTTTATACAGATAGCGGTGTAGATATTTCCATTTTTATACAGACGGCGGTGTTGATATTTCCATGTTCATAGAGATAGCAGTGTAGGTATATCCATGTTCATAGAGATAGCAGTGAGGATATTTCCATGTTTATACAGATAGCAGTGTAGATATTTCCATTTTTATAGAGATAGCGGTTTTGATATTTCATATTTATACAGATAGCGGTGTAGATATTTCCATCTTTATACAGACTGCGGTGTAGATATTTCCATGTTTATACAGATAGCGGTGTAGATATTTCCACGTTTATACAGATGGCGGTGTAGATATTTCCGTCTTTCTACAAATGGCAGTGTAGATATTTCCATGTTTATAGAGATGGCGGTGTAGATATTTCCATGTTTATATAGATGGCAATGTAGATATTTTCTTGTTTATGTAGACGGCGTTGTAGATATCTCCATGTTTAAGGAGATGGCGGTGTATATATTTCCATGTTGATGGAGATAGCGGTGTAGATATTTCCATGTTTATAGAGATAGCGGTGAAGATATTTCCATATTTCTACAGATGACTGTGTAGATACTTCCATGTTTCTACAGATGGCAGTTTAGATATTTCCATGTTTATAGAGAGAGCGGTGTAGATATTTTCATGTTTATACAGATTGCGGTGGAGATATGACCATGTTTATACAGATAGCAGTGGAGATATTTCCACGTTAAAACACATAGTGGTGTAGATATTTCCATGTTTATACAGATAGCCGTGTAGTTATTTCCATGTTTATACAGATGGCTGTGCCGATATTTCCATGTTTATACAGAGTTCTCTGTAGATATTTCCATGTTTATATAGGTGACAGTGTAGATATTTCCAGGTTTATACAGATGACTGTGTAGATATTTCCATGTTAATACATATGGCGGTGTAGATATTTCCATGTTTATAGAGATAGCGGTGTAGATATTTCCATGTTTATTGAGATAGCGGTGTAAATATTTCCATATTTATACAGATAGTGGTGTAGATATTTCCATGTTTTTACAGATAGCGGTGTAGATATTTCCATCTTTATTCAGAGAGTGCTGTACATATTTCCATGTTTATACAGAACACTCTGTAGATATTTCCATGTTTATACAGATAACGTTGTAGATATTTCCAGCTTTATACAAACGGTGGTGTAGATATTTCCATGTTCCTACACATGACTGTGTAGTTATTTCCATGTTTATACTGATGGCGGTGTAGATATTTCCATATTTATAGAGATAGCAGTGTTGATATTTCCAGGTTTATACAGATAGCGGTGTAAATATTTCCATGATTATACAGATCGTGTTGTAGATATTTCCATGTTTATACAGACTGCATTGTAGGTATTTCTATGTTTATACAGATAGCGGTGTAGATATTTCCATGTTTGTACAGATGGCGGTGTTGATATTTCCATCTGTACACAGATTGCCGTGTAGATATTTCCATCTTTATACAGTTGGCGTTGTAGATATTTCCATGGATATGCAGATGGCGGTGTGGATATTTCCATGTTTATAGAGATAGCGGTGTAGGTATTTCCATGTTTATAGACATAGCGGTGTAGATATTTCCATGTTTATATAGATGGCGTTGTAGATATTTCCATGTTTATACCGATAGCGGTGTTGGTATTTCCATGTTTATACAGATAGCGATGTAGATATTTCCATGTTTATACAGCTCGCGGTGCAGATATTTATATCTTTATACCAATGGCATTGTAGATATTTCATTATTCACACAGATGGCGGTGTAGATGTTTCCATGTTTATACAGATGGCGGAGTTGTTAGTTCCATGTTTATGGAGATGGCAGTGTAGATATTTTCATGTTTATAGAGATGGCGGTGTAGGTATTTCCATGTTTATAGAGATAGCAGTGTAGATATTTACATGTTTATTCAGATGGCTGTGTAGATATTTCCATGTTTAAACACATGGCATTGTAGATATTTCCATGTTTATACAGATGACTGTCTAGTTATTTCCATGTTTTTACAGATGGCAGTGCAGATATTTCCATGTTTATACAGATAGCGGTGTAGATATTCCATGTTTAGACAGATAGCAGTGTAGATATTTCCATGTTTATACTGATGGCGGTGTAGATATTTCCACGTTTATAGAGATGGCGGTGTATATATTTCCATGTTCATAGAGATAGCGGTGTAGATATATCCACGTTCATAGAGATAGCAGTGAGGATATTTTCATGTTTATACAGATAGCCGTGTTGATATTTCCATTATTATAGAGATAGCGGTTTTGATATTTCATATTTATACAGATAGCGGTGTAGATATTTCCATGTTTATACAGATTGTGGTGTAGATATTTCCATGTTTATAGAGATAGCGGTGTAGATATTTCCACGTTTATACAGATGGCGGTGTAGATATTTCCATTTTTCTACAAATGGCAGTGTAGATATTTCCATGTTTATAGAGATGGCGCTGTAGATATTTCCATGTTTATATAGATGGCAATGAAGATATTTTCTTGTTTATGTAGATGGCGTTGTAGATATCTCCATGTTTAAAGAGATGGCGTTGTATATATTTCCATGTTGATGGAGACAGCGGTGTAGATATTTCCATGTTTATAGAGATAGCGGTTTAGTTATTTCCATGTTTATAGAGATAGCGGTGTAGATATTTCCATATTTCAACAGATGACTGTGTAGATATTTCCATGTTTCTACAGATGACAGTGTAGATATTTCCATGTTTATAGAGAGAGCGGTGTAGATATTTTCATGTTTATACAGATTGCGGTGGAGATATGTCCATGTTTATACAGGTAGCAATGGAGATATTTCCATGTTAATACACATAGCGCTGTAGATATTTCCATGTTTATACTGATAGCGGTGTAGATATTTCCATATTTATACAGATGGCTGTGCCGATATTTCCATGTTTATACAGAGTACTGTGTAAATATTTCCATGTTTATATAGATGACAGTGTAGATATTTCCAGGTTTATACAGATGACTGTGTAGATATTTCCATGTAAATACAGATGGCGGTGTAGATATTTCCAAGTTTATAGAGATAGTGGTGTAGATATTTCCATGTTTATTGAGATAGCGGTGTAAATATTTCCATATTTATACAGATAGTTGTGTAGATATTTCCATGTTTTTACAGATAGCGGTGTAGATATTTCCATGTATATACAGATGGCTGTGTAGATATTTCCATGTTTATACCGATGGCTGTGTAGATATTTCCATGTTTATACAGATGACTTTGTAGGTATTTCCATGTTTATACAGATGGCTTTGTAGGTATTTCCATGGTTATAGAGATAGCTGTGAAGATATTGCCATGTTTATAAAGATAGCGGTGTAGATATTTCCATGTTTATACAGACAGCAGTGGAGATATATCCATGTTTATACACGTAGCGGTGTACATATTTCCATGATTTTAGAGACAGCGGTGTAGGTATTTCCATGTTTATACAGATAGCGGTGCAGATATTTCCATGTTTATACAGATGCCTATGCAGATATTTCAATATTTATACAGAGGGCTCTGTAGATATTTCCATGTTTATACAGATGGCAGTGTAGATATTTCCATGTTCCTACACATGACTGTGTAGGTATTTCCATGTTTATACAGATGGCTTTGTAGATATTTCCATGTTTATAGAGATAGCGGTGCAGATATTTCCATGTTTATACAGATAGCGGTGTAAATATTTCCATGTTTATAGAGATCGTGGTGTAGATATTTCCATGTTTATACAGATACCGGTGTAGATATTTCCATGTTTATACAGACAGCAGTGTAGATATTTCCATGTTTATAGAGATAGCGGTGTAGGTATTTCCATGTTTGTACAGATGGCGGTGTTGATGTTTCCATCTATACACAGATTGCCGTGTAGGTATTTCCATGCGTATACAGATGGCATTGTAGATATTTCCATGTTTATACACATGGTGGTGTAGATATTTTCATGTTTATACAGATGACTGTATAGGTATTTCCATGTTTTTACAGATGGCATTGTAGATATTTCCATGTTTATAGAGATAGCAGTGTAGATATTTCCATGTTTATACAGATGGCGGTGTAGATATTTCCATGTTTATAGAGATAGCGGTGTAGATATTTCCATATTTATACAGATAACGGTGTAGATATTTCCATGTTTATACAGATAGCAGTGTAAATATTTCCATGTTTATACAGATCACGGTGTAGTTACTTCCATGTTTATAGAGATACCGGTGTAGATATTTCCATGTTTATACAGATAGCGGTTTAGATATTTCCATGTTTATACAGACCGCGGTGTAGATATTTCCATGTTTATACAGATAGCGGTGCAGATATTTCCATGTTTGTACAGATGGCGGTGTTGATATTTCCATCTATACACAGATGACCGTGTAGATATTTCCATGTTTATACAGATTGCGGCGCAGATATCTCCATGGATATGTAGATGGCGGTGTAGATATTTCCATGTTTATACAGATAGCGGTGTAGTTATTTCCATGTTTATATAGATAGCGGTGTAGATATTTCCATGTACATACACATGGCTGTGTAGATATTTCCATGTTTATACAGATGGCGGTGTAGATATTTCCACATTTATACAGATAACATTGTAAGTTTTTCCATGTTTATACAGATGGCGGTGTAGTTGTTTCGATGTTTATAGAGATAGCAGTGGAGATATTTCCATGTTTATACAGATAGCGGTGTAGATATTTCCATGTTTATACTGATCACAGTGTAGATATTTCCATGCTTATAGAGATGGTGGTGTAGATATTTCCATGTTCATAGAGATAGAGGTGTTGATTTTTCCATGTTTATAGAGATAGCGGTGTGGATATTTCTTTTTTTTATACAGATAGGGGTGTAGATATTTCCATGTTTATAGAGATGGCGGTGTAGATATTTCCATGTTTATACAGATCACGGTGTAGATATTTCCATGTTTATACAGATGGCGGTGTAGATATTTCCATGTTTATACATATCGCGGTGTAGATATTTCCATGTTTATACAAATCGCGGTGTAGATATTTCCATATTTATACAGGTAGCGGTGTAGATATTTCCATGTTTTTACAGATATCGGTGTAGATATTTCCATGTTTACACAGATTGCAGTGTAGATATTTCCATCTTTCTACAGATGGCATTGTAGATAATTCCATGTTTATACAGATGGCGGTGTAGATATTTCCATGTTTATATAGATGGTG
The DNA here is from genome assembly GCF_029289425.2 of Pan paniscus. Taxonomy (NCBI): domain Eukaryota; kingdom Metazoa; phylum Chordata; class Mammalia; order Primates; family Hominidae; genus Pan; species Pan paniscus. The sequence goes on from NC_085927.1 coordinate 63,755,547, forward strand.
GTGTAGATATTACCATGTTTATACAGATAGCGGTGTAGATATTTCCACGTTTATACAGATCGCAGTGAAGATATTTCCATGTTTATTCAGATCACGGTGTAGATATTTCCACGTTTATACAGATCGCAGTGAAGATATTTCCATGTTTATACAGATAGCAGTGTAGATATTCCATGTTTAGACAGATAGCAGTGTAGATATTTCCATGTTTATTGAGATAGCGGTGTAAATATTTCCATATTTATACAGATAGTGGTGTAGATATTTCCATGTTTTTACAGATGGCGGTGTAGATATTTCCATGTATATACAGATGGCTGTGTAGATATTTCCATGTTTATACCGATGGCTGTGTAGATATTTCCATGTTTATAAAGATGACTTTGTAGGTATTTCCATGTTTATACAGATGGCTTTGTAGGTATTTCCATTGTTATAGAGATAGCTGTGAAGATATTGCCATGTTTATACAGATAGCGGTGTAGATATTTCCATGTATATACAGACAGCAGTGGAGATATATCCATGTTTATACACGTAGCGGTGTACATATTTCCATGTTTTTAGAGACAGCGGTGTAGGTATTTCCATGTTTATACAGATAGCGGTGCAGAAATTTCCATGTTTATACAGATGCCTATGCAGATATTTCAATATTTATACAGAGGGCTCTGTAGATATTTCCATGTTTATACAGATGGCAGTGTAGATATTTCCATGTTTATAGAGATAGCGGTGCAGATATTTCCATGTTTATACAGATAGCGGTGTAAATATTTCCATGTTTATAGAGATCGTGGTGTAGATATTTCCATGTTTATACAGATACCGGTGTAGATATTTCCATGTTTATACAGACAGCAGTGTAGATATTTCCATGTTTATAGAGATAGCGGTGTAGGTATTTCCATGTTTGTACAGATGGCGGTGTTGTTGTTTCCATCTATACACAGATTGCCGTGTAGGTATTTCCATGCGTATACAGATGGCATTGTAGATATTTCCATGTTTATACACATGGTGGTGTAGATATTTTCATGTTTATACAGATGACTGTATAGGTATTTCCATGTTTTTACAGATGGCATTGTAGAGATTTCCATGTTTATAGAGATAGCAGTGTAGATATTTCCATGTTTATACAGATGGCGGTGTAGATATTTCCATGTTTATAGAGATAGTGGTGTAGATATTTCCATATTTATACACATAACGGTGTAGATATTTCCATGTTTATACAGATAGCAGTGTAAATATTTCCATGTTTATACAGATCACGGTGTAGTTATTTCCATGTTTATAGAGATACCGGTGTAGATATTTCCATGTTTATACAGATAGCGGTTTAGATATTTCCATGTTTATACAGACCGCGGTGTAGATATTTCCATGTTTATACAGATAGCGGTGCAGATATTTCCATGTTTGTACAGATGGCGGTGTTGATATTTCCATCTATACACAGATGACCGTGTAGATGTTTCCATGTTTATACAGATGGCGGCGCAGATATCTCCATGGATATGTAGATGGCGGTGTAGATATTTCCATGTTTATACAGATAGCGGTTTAGTTATTTCCATGTTTATGTAGATAGCGGTGTAGATATTTCCATGTATATACACATGGCTGTGTAGATATTTCCATGTTTATACAGATGGCGGTGTAGATATTTCCATGTTTATAGAGATAACTTTGTAAGTTTTTCCATGTTTATACAGATGGCGGTGTTGATATTTCGATGTTTCTAGAGATAGCAGTGGAGATATTTCCATGTTTATACAGATAGCGGTGTAGATATTTCCATGTTTATACTGATCGGGGTGTAGATATTTCCATGTTTATGCAGATGGTGGTGTAGATATTTCCATGTTCATAGAGATAGCGGTGTTGATTTTTCCATGTTTAGAGAGATAGCGGTGTGGATATTTCCATGTTTATACAGAGAGGGGTGTAGATATTTCCATGTTTATAGAGATGGCAGTGTAGATATTTCCAAGTTTATACAGATCACGGTGTAGATATTTCCATGTTTATACAGATCACGGTGTAGATATTTCCATGTTTATACAGATGGCGGTGTAGATATTTCCATGTTTATGCAGATCGCGGTGTAGATATTTCCATGTTTATACAAATCACGGTGTAGATATTCCCATATTCATACAGATACCGGTGTAGATATTTCCAAGTTTTTACAGATATCGGTGTAGATATCTCCATGTTTACACAGATTGCGGTGAAGATATTTCCATCTTTCTACTGATGGCATTGTAGAAATTTCCATTTTTATACAGATGGCGGTGTAGATATTTCCATGTTTATATAGATGGTGGTGTAGATATTACCATGTTTATACAGATAGCGGTGTAGATATTCCCATGTTTATACAGATCGTGGTGAAGATATTTCCATGTTTATACAGGTCACGGTGTAGATGTTTCCACGTTTATACAGATCGCAGTGAAGATATTTCCATGTTTATACAGATAGCAGTGTAGGTTTTCCATGTTTATACAGATAGCGGTGTAGATATTTCCATTTTTATACAGACGGCGGTGTTGATATTTCCATGTTCATAGAGATAGCAGTGTAGGTATATCCATGTTCATAGAGATAGCAGTGAAGATATTTCCATGTTTATACAGATAGCAGTGTAGATATTTCCATTTTTATAGAGATAGCGGTTTTGATATTTCATATTTATACAGATAGCGGTGTAGATATTTCCATCTTTATACAGATTGCGGTGTAGATATTTCCATGTTTATACAGATAGCGGTGTAGATATTTCCACGTTTATACAGATGGCGGTGTAGATATTTCCGTCTTTCTACAAATGGCAGTGTAGATATTTCCATGTTTATAGAGATGGCGGTGTAGATATTTCCATGTTTATATAGATGGCAATGTAGATATTTTCTTGTTTATGTAGACGGCGTTGTAGATATCTCCATGTTTAAGGAGATGGCGGTGTATATATTTCCATGTTGATGGAGATAGCGGTGTAGATATTTCCATGTTTATAGAGATAGCGGTGAAGATATTTCCATATTTCTACAGATGACTGTGTAGATACTTCCATGTTTCTACAGATGGCAGTTTAGATATTTCCATGTTTATAGAGAGAGCGGTGTAGATATTTTCATGTTTATACAGATTGCGGTGGAGATATGACCATGTTTATACAGATAGCAGTGGAGATATTTCCACGTTAAAACACATAGTGGTGTAGATATTTCCATGTTTATACAGATAGCCGTGTAGTTATTTCCATGTTTATACAGATGGCTGTGCCGATATTTCCATGTTTATACAGAGTTCTCTGTAGATATTTCCATGTTTATATAGGTGACAGTGTAGATATTTCCAGGTTTATACAGATGACTGTGTAGATATTTCCATGTTAATACATACGGCGGTGTAGATATTTCCATGTTTATAGAGATAGCGGTGTAGATATTTCCATGTTTATTGAGATAGCGGTGTAAATATTTCCATATTTATACAGATAGTGGTGTAGATATTTCCATGTTTTTACAGATAGCGGTGTAGATATTTCCATCTTTATTCAGAGAGTGCTGTACATATTTCCATGTTTATACAGAACACTCTGTAGATATTTCCATGTTTATACAGATAACGTTGTAGATATTTCCAGCTTTATACAAACGGTGGTGTAGATATTTCCATGTTCCTACACATGACTGTGTAGTTATTTCCATGTTTATACTGATGGCGGTGTAGATATTTCCATATTTATAGAGATAGCAGTGTTGATATTTCCAGGTTTATACAGATAGCGGTGTAAATATTTCCATGATTATACAGATCGTGTTGTAGATATTTCCATGTTTATACAGACTGCATTGTAGGTATTTCTATGTTTATACAGATAGCGGTGTAGATATTTCCATGTTTGTACAGATGGCGGTGTTGATATTTCCATCTGTACACAGATTGCCGTGTAGATATTTCCATCTTTATACAGATGGCGTTGTAGATATTTCCATGGATATGCAGATGGCGGTGTGGATATTTCCATGTTTATAGAGATAGCGGTGTAGGTATTTCCATGTTTATAGACATAGCGGTGTAGATATTTCCATGTTTATATAGATGGCGTTGTAGATATTTCCATGTTTATACCGATAGCGGTGTTGGTATTTCCATGTTTATACAGATAGCGATGTAGATATTTCCATGTTTATACAGCTCGCGGTGCAGATATTTATATCTTTATACCAATGGCATTGTAGATATTTCATTATTCACACAGATGGCGGTGTAGATGTTTCCATGTTTATACAGATGGCGGAGTTGTTAGTTCCATGTTTATGGAGATGGCAGTGTAGATATTTTCATGTTTATAGAGATGGCGGTGTAGGTATTTCCATGTTTATAGAGATAGCAGTGTAGATATTTACATGTTTATTCAGATGGCTGTGTAGATATTTCCATGTTTAAACACATGGCATTGTAGATATTTCCATGTTTATACAGATGACTGTCTAGTTATTTCCATGTTTTTACAGATGGCAGTGCAGATATTTCCATGTTTATACAGATAGCGGTGTAGATATTCCATGTTTAGACAGATAGCAGTGTAGATATTTCCATGTTTATACTGATGGCGGTGTAGATATTTCCACGTTTATAGAGATGGCGGTGTATATATTTCCATGTTCATAGAGATAGCGGTGTAGATATATCCACGTTCATAGAGATAGCAGTGAGGATATTTTCATGTTTATACAGATAGCCGTGTTGATATTTCCATTATTATAGAGATAGCGGTTTTGATATTTCATATTTATACAGATAGCGGTGTAGATATTTCCATGTTTATACAGATTGTGGTGTAGATATTTCCATGTTTATAGAGATAGCGGTGTAGATATTTCCACGTTTATACAGATGGCGGTGTAGATATTTCCATTTTTCTACAAATGGCAGTGTAGATATTTCCATGTTTATAGAGATGGCGCTGTAGATATTTCCATGTTTATATAGATGGCAATGAAGATATTTTCTTGTTTATGTAGATGGCGTTGTAGATATCTCCATGTTTAAAGAGATGGCGTTGTATATATTTCCATGTTGATGGAGATAGCGGTGTAGATATTTCCATGTTTATAGAGATAGCGGTTTAGTTATTTCCATGTTTATAGAGATAGCGGTGTAGATATTTCCATATTTCAACAGATGACTGTGTAGATATTTCCATGTTTCTACAGATGACAGTGTAGATATTTCCATGTTTATAGAGAGAGCGGTGTAGATATTTTCATGTTTATACAGATTGCGGTGGAGATATGTCCATGTTTATACAGGTAGCAATGGAGATATTTCCATGTTAATACACATAGCGCTGTAGATATTTCCATGTTTATACTGATAGCGGTGTAGATATTTCCATGTTTATACAGATGGCTGTGCCGATATTTCCATGTTTATACAGAGTACTCTGTAAATATTTCCATGTTTATATAGATGACAGTGTAGATATTTCCAGGTTTATACAGATGACTGTGTAGATATTTCCATGTAAATACAGATGGAGGTGTAGATATTTCCATGTTTATAGAGATAGTGGTGTAGATATTTCCATGTTTATTGAGATAGCGGTGTAAATATTTCCATATTTATACAGATAGTGGTGTAGATATTTCCATGTTTTTACAGATAGCGGTGTAGATATTTCCATGTATATACAGATGGCTGTGTAGATATTTCCATGTTTATACCGATGGCTGTGTAGATATTTCCATGTTTATACAGATGACTTTGTAGGTATTTCCATGTTTATACAGATGGCTTTGTAGGTATTTCCATGGTTATAGAGATAGCTGTGAAGATATTGCCATGTTTATAAAGATAGCGGTGTAGATATTTCCATGTTTATACAGACAGCAGTGGAGATATATCCATGTTTATACACGTAGCGGTGTACATATTTCCATGATTTTAGAGACAGCGGTGTAGGTATTTCCATGTTTATACAGATAGCGGTGCAGATATTTCCATGTTTATACAGATGCCTATGCAGATATTTCAATATTTATACAGAGGGCTCTGTAGATATTTCCATGTTTATACAGATGGCAGTGTAGATATTTCCATGTTCCTACACATGACTGTGTAGGTATTTCCATGTTTATACAGATGGCTTTGTAGATATTTCCATGTTTATAGAGATAGCGGTGCAGATATTTCCATGTTTATACAGATAGCGGTGTAAATATTTCCATGTTTATAGAGATCGTGGTGTAGATATTTCCATGTTTATACAGATACCGGTGTAGATATTTCCATGTTTATACAGACAGCAGTGTAGATATTTCCATGTTTATAGAGATAGCGGTGTAGGTATTTCCATATTTGTACACATAATGGTGTAGATATTTCCATGTTTATACAGATAGCAGTGTAAATATTTCCATGTTTATACAGATCACGGTGTAGTTATTTCCATGTTTATAGAGATACCGGTTTAGATATTTCCATGTTTATACAGATAGCGGTTTAGATATTTCCATGTTTATACAGACCGCGGTGTAGATATTTCCATGTTTATACAGATAGCGGTGCAGATATTTCCATGTTTGTACAGATGGCGGTGTTGATATTTCCATCTATACACAGATGACCGTGTAGATGTTTCCATGTTTATACAGATGGCGGCGCAGATATCTCCATGGATATGTAGATGGCGGTGTAGATATTTCCATGTTTATACAGATAGCGGTTTAGTTATTTCCATGTTTATGTAGATAGCGGTGTAGATATTTCCATGTATATACACATGGCTGTGTAGATATTTCCATGTTTATACAGATGGCGGTGTAGATATTTCCATGTTTATAGAGATAACTTTGTAAGTTTTTCCATGTTTATACAGATGGCGGTGTTGATATTTCGATGTTTCTAGAGATAGCAGTGGAGATATTTCCATGTTTATACAGATAGCGGTGTAGATATTTCCATGTTTATACTGATCGGGGTGTAGATATTTCCATGTTTATAGAGATGGTGGTGTAGATATTTCCATGTTCATAGAGATAGCGGTGTTGATTTTTCCATGTTTAGAGAGATAGCGGTGTGGATATTTCCATGTTTATACAGATAGGGGTGTAGATATTTCCATGTTTATAGAGATGGCGGTGTAGATATTTCCAAGTTTATACAGATCACGGTGTAGATATTTCCATGTTTATACAGATCACGGTGTAGATATTTCCATGTTTATACAGATGGCGGTGTAGATATTTCCATGTTTATGCAGATCGCGGTGTAGATATTTCCATGTTTATACAAATCACGGTGTAGATATTCCCATATTCATACAGATACCGGTGTAGATATTTCCAAGTTTTTACAGATATCGGTGTAGATATCTCCATGTTTACACAGATTGCGGTGAAGATATTTCCATCTTTCTACTGATGGCATTGTAGAAATTTCCATTTTTATACAGATGGCGGTGTAGATATTTCCATGTTTATATAGATGGTGGTGTAGATATTACCATGTTTATACAGATAGCGGTGTAGATATTCCCATGTTTATACAGATCGTGGTGAAGATATTTCCATGTTTATACAGGTCACGGTGTAGATGTTTCCACGTTTATACAGATCGCAGTGAAGATATTTCCATGTTTATACAGATAGCAGTGTAGATTTTCCATGTTTATACAGATAGCGGTGTAGATATTTCCATTTTTATACAGACGGCGGTGTTGATATTTCCATGTTCATAGAGATAGCAGTGTAGGTATATCCATGTTCATAGAGATAGCAGTGAGGATATTTCCATGTTTATAGAGATAGCAGTGTAGATATTTCCATTTTTATTGAGATAGCGGTTTTGATATTTCATATTTATACAGATAGCGGTGTAGATATTTCCATCTTTATACAGATTGCGGTGTAGATATTTCCATGTTTATACAGATAGCGGTGTAGATATTTCCACGTTTATACAGATGGCGGTGTAGATATTTCCGTCTTTCTACAAATGGCAGTGTAGATATTTCCATGTTTATAGAGATGGCGGTGTAGATATTTCCATGTTTATATAGATGGCAATGTAGATATTTTCTTGTTTATGTAGACGGCGTTGTAGATATCTCCATGTTTAAGGAGATGGCGGTGTATATATTTCCATGTTGATGGAGATAGCGGTGTAGATATTTCCATGTTTATAGAGATAGCGGTGTAGTTATTTCCATGTTTATAGAGATAGCGGTGAAGATATTTCCATATTTCTACAGATGACTGTGTAGATACTTCCATGTTTCTACAGATGGCAGTTTAGATATTTCCATGTTTATAGAGAGAGCGGTGTAGATATTTTCATGTTTATACAGATTGCGGTGGAGATATGACCATGTTTATACAGATAGCAATGGAGATATTTCCACGTTAAAACACATAGTGGTGTAGATATTTCCATGTTTATACAGATAGCCGTGTAGTTATTTCCATGTTTATACAGATGGCTGTGCCGATATTTCCATGTTTATACAGAGTTCTCTGTAGATATTTCCATGTTTATATAGGTGACAGTGTAGATATTTCCAGGTTTATACAGGTGACTGTGTAGATATTTCCATGTTAATACATATGGCATTGTAGATATTTCCATGTTTATAGAGATAGCGGTGTAGATATTTCCATGTTTATTGAGATAGCGGTGTAAATATTTCCATATTTATACAGATAGTGGTGTAGATATTTCCATGTTTTTACAGATAGCGGTGTAGATATTTCCATCTTTATTCAGAGAGTGCTGTACATATTTCCAGGTTTATACAGAACACTCTGTAGATATTTCCATGTTTATACAGATAACGTTGTAGATATTTCCAGCTTTATACAAACGGTGGTGTGGATATTTCCATGTTCCTACACATGACTGTGTAGTTATTTCCATGTTTATACTGATGGCGGTGTAGATATTTCCATATTTATAGAGATAGCAGTGTTGATATTTCCAGGTTTATACAGATATCGGTGTAAATATTTCCATGATTATACAGATCGTGGTGTAGATATTTCCATGTTTATACAGACTGCATTGTAGGTATTTCTATGTTTATACAGATAGCGGTGTAGATATTTCCATGTTTGTACAGATGGCGGTGTTGATATTTCCATCTGTACACAGATTGCCGTGTAGATATTTCCATCTTTATACAGATGGCGTTGTAGATATTTCCATGGATATGCAGATGGCGGTGTGGATATTTCCATGTTTATAGAGATAGCGGTGTAGGTATTTCCATGTTTATAGACATAGCGGTGTAGATATTTCCATGTTTATATAGATGGCGTTGTAGATATTTCCATGTTTATACCGATAGCGGTGTTGGTATTTCCATGTTTATACATATAGCGATGTAGATATTTCCATGTTTATACAGCTCGCGGTGCAGATATTGATATCTTTATACCGATGGCATTGTAGATATTTCATTATTCACACAGATGGCGGTGTAGATGTTTCCATGTTTATACAGATGGCGGAGTTGTTAGTTCCATGTTTATGGAGATGGCAGTGTAGATATTTTCATGTTTATAGAGATGGCGGTGTAGGTATTTCCATGTTTATAGAGATAGCAGTGTAGATATTTACATGTTTATTCAGATGGCTGTGTAGATATTTCCATGTTTAAACACATGGCATTGTAGATATTTCCATGTTTATACAGATGACTGTCTAGTTATTTCCATGTTTTTACAGATGGCAGTGCAGATATTTCCATGTTTATACAGATAGCGGTGTAGATATTCCATGTTTAGACAGATAGCAGTGTAGATATTTCCATGTTTATACTGATGGCGGTGTAGATATTTCCACGTTTATAGAGATGGCGGTGTATATATTTCCATGTTCATAGAGATAGCGGTGTAGATATATCCACGTTCATAGAGATAGCAGTGAGGATATTTTCATGTTTATACAGATAGCCGTGTTGATATTTCCATTATTATAGAGATAGCGGTTTTGATATTTCATATTTATACAGATAGCGGTGTAGATATTTCCATGTTTATACAGATTGTGGTGTAGATATTTCCATGTTTATAGAGATAGCGGTGTAGATATTTCCACGTTTATACAGATGGCGGTGTAGATATTTCCATTTTTCTACAAATGGCAGTGTAGATATTTCCATGTTTATAGAGATGGCGCTGTAGATATTTCCATGTTTATATAGATGGCAATGAAGATATTTTCTTGTTTATGTAGATGGCGTTGTAGATATCTCCATGTTTAAAGAGATGGCGTTGTATATATTTCCATGTTGATGGAGATAGCGGTGTAGATATTTCCATGTTTATAGAGATAGCGGTTTAGTTATTTCCATGTTTATAGAGATAGCGGTGTAGATATTTCCATATTTCAACAGATGACTGTGTAGATATTTCCATGTTTCTACAGATGACAGTGTAGATATTTCCATGTTTATAGAGAGAGCGGTGTAGATATTTTCATGTTTATACAGATTGCGGTGGAGATATGTCCATGTTTATACAGGTAGCAATGGAGATATTTCCATGTTAATACACATAGCGGTGTAGATATTTCCATGTTTATACTGATAGCGGTGTAGATATTTCCATATTTATACAGATGGCTGTGCCGATATTTCCATGTTTATACAGAGTACTCTGTAAATATTTCCATGTTTATATAGATGACAGTGTAGATATTTCCAGGTTTATACAGATGACTGTGTAGATATTTCCATGTAAATACGGATGGCGGTGTAGATATTTCCATGTTTATAGAGATAGTGGTGTAGATATTTCCATGTTTATTGAGATAGCGGTGTAAATATTTCCATATTTATACAGATAGTGGTGTAGATATTTCCATGTTTTTACAGATAGCGGTGTAGATATTTCCATGTATATACAGATGGCTGTGTAGATATTTCCATGTTTATACCGATGGCTGTGTAGATATTTCCATGTTTATACAGATGACTTTGTAGGTATTTCCATGTTTATACAGATGGCTTTGTAGGTATTTCCATGGTTATAGAGATAGCTGTGAAGATATTGCCATGTTTATACAGATAGCGGTGTAGATATTTCCATGTTTATACAGACAGCAGTGGAGATATATCCATGTTTATACACGTAGCGGTGTACATATTTCCATGATTTTAGAGACAGCGGTGTAGGTATTTCCATGTTTATACAGATAGCGGTGCAGATATTTCCATGTTTATACAGATGCCTATGCAGATATTTCAATATTTATACAGAGGGCTCTGTAGATATTTCCATGTTTATACAGATGGCAGTGTAGATATTTCCATGTTCCTACACATGACTGTGTAGGTATTTCCATGTTTATACAGATGGCTTTGTAGATATTTCCATGTTTATAGAGATAGCGGTGCAGATATTTCCATGTTTATACAGATAGCGGTGCAAATATTTCCATGTTTATAGAGATCGTGGTGTAGATATTTCCATGTTTATACAGATACCGGTGTAGATATTTCCATGTTTATACAGACAGCAGTGTAGATATTTCCATGTTTATAGAGATAGCGGTGTAGGTATTTCCATGTTTGTACAGATGGCGGTGTTGATGTTTCCATCTATACACAGATTGCCGTGTAGGTATTTCCATGCGTATACAGATGGCATTGTAGATATTTCCATGTTTATACACATGGTGGTGTAGATATTTTCATGTTTATACAGATGACTGTATAGGTATTTCCATGTTTTTTCAGATGGCATTGTAGATATTTCCATGTTTATAGAGATAGCAGTGTAGATATTTCCATGTTTATACAGATGGCGGTGTAGATATTTCCATGTTTATAGAGATAGCGGTGTAGATATTTCCATATTTATACAGATAACGGTGTAGATATTTCCATGTTTATACAGATAGCAGTGTAAATATTTCCATGTTTATACAGATCACGGTGTAGTTACTTCCATGTTTATAGAGATACCGGTGTAGATATTTCCATGTTTATACAGATAGCGGTTTAGATATTTCCATGTTTATACAGACCGCGGTGTAGATATTTCCATGTTTATACAGATAGCGGTGCAGATATTTCCATGTTTGTACAGATGGCGGTGTTGATATTTCCATCTATACACAGATGACCGTGTAGATATTTCCATGTTTATACAGATTGCGGCGCAGATATCTCCATGGATATGTAGATGGCGGTGTAGATATTTCCATGTTTATACAGATAGCGGTGTAGTTATTTCCATGTTTATATAGATAGCGGTGTAGATATTTCCATGTACATACACATGGCAGTGTAGATATTTCCATGTTTATACAGATGGCGGTGTAGATATTTCCACATTTATACAGATAACATTGTAAGTTTTTCCATGTTTATACAGATGGCGGTGTAGTTGTTTCGATGTTTATAGAGATAGCAGTGGAGATATTTCCATGTTTATACAGATAGCGGTGTAGATATTTCCATGTTTATACTGATCACAGTGTAGATATTTCCATGCTTATAGAGATGGTGGTGTAGATATTTCCATGTTCATAGAGATAGAGGTGTTGATTTTTCCATGTTTATAGAGATAGCGATGTGGATATTTCTTTTTTTTATACAGATAGGGGTGTAGATATTTCCATGTTTATAGAGATGGCGGTGTAGATATTTCCATGTTTATACAGATCACGGTGTAGATATTTCCATGTTTATACAGATGGCGGTGTAGATATTTCCATGTTTATACATATCGCGGTGTAGATATTTCCATGTTTATACAAATCGCGGTGTAGATATTTCCATATTTATACAGGTAGCGGTGTAGATATTTCCATGTTTTTACAGATATCGGTGTAGATATTTCCATGTTTACACAGATTGCAGTGTAGATATTTCCATCTTTCTACAGATGGCATTGTAGATAATTCCATGTTTATACAGATGGCGGTGTAGATATTTCCATGTTTATATAGATGGTGGTGTAGATATTACCATGTTTATACAGATAGCGGTGTAGATATTTCCACGTTTATACAGATCGCAGTGAAGATATTTCCATGTTTATTCAGATCACGGTGTAGATATTTCCACGTTTATACAGATCGCAGTGAAGATATTTCCATGTTTATACAGATAGCAGTGTAGATATTCCATGTTTAGACAGATAGCAGTGTAGATATTTCCATGTTTATAGAGATGGCGGTGTATATATTTCCATGTTTATAGAGATGGCGGTGTATATATTGCCATGTTCATAGAGATAGCGGTGTAGATATATCCACGTTCATAGAGATAGCAGTGAGGATATTTCCATGTTTATACAGATAGCCGTGTAGATATTTCCATTATTATAGAGATAGCGGTTTTGATATTTCATATTTATACAGATAGCGGTGTAGATATTTCCATGTTTATACAGATTGTGGTGTAGATATTTCCATGTTTATAGAGATAGCGGTGTAGATATTTCCACGTTTATACAGATGGTGGTGTAGATATTTCCATTTTTCTACAAATGGCAGTGTAGATATTTCCATGTTTATAGAGATGGCGCTGTAGATATTTCCATGTTTATATAGATGGCAATGAAGATATTTTCTTGTTTATGTAGATGGCGTTGTAGATATCTCCATGTTTAAAGAGATGGCGGTGTATATATTTCCATGTTGATGGAGATAGCGGTGTAGATATTTCCATGTTTATAGAGATAGCGGTTTAGTTATTTCCATGTTTATAGAGATAGCGGTGTAGATATTTCCATATTTCAACAGATGACTGTGTAGATATTTCCATGTTTCTACAGATGACAGTGTAGATATTTCCATGTTTATAGAGAGAGCGGTGTAGATATTTTCATGTTTATACAGATTGCGGTGGAGATATGTCCATGTTAATACAGGTAGCAATGGAGATATTTCCATGTTAAAACACATAGCGGTGTAGATATTTCCATGTTTATACAGATAGCGGTGTAGATATTTCCATGTTTATACAGATGGCTGTGCCGATATTTCCATGTTTATACAGAGTACTCTGTAAATATTTCCATGTTTATATAGATGACAGTGTAGATATTTCAAGGTTTATACAGATGACTGTGTAGATATTTCCATGTAAATACAGATGGCGGTGTAGATATTTCCATGTTTATAGAGATAGTGGTGTAGATATTTCCATGTTTATTGAGATAGCGGTGTAAATATTTCCATATTTATACAGATAGTGGTGTAGATATTTCCATGTTTTTACAGATGGCGGTGTAGATATTTCCATGTATATACAGATGGCTGTGTAGATATTTCCATGTTTATACCGATGGCTGTGTAGATATTTCCATGTTTATACAGATGACTTTGTAGGTATTTCCATGTTTATACAGATGGCTTTGTAGGTATTTCCATGGTTATAGAGATAGCTGTGAAGATATTGCCATGTTTATACAGATAGCGGTGTAGATATTTCCATGTTTATACAGACAGCAGTGGAGATATATCCATGTTTATACACGTAGCGGTGTACATGTTTCCATGTTTTTAGAGACAGCGGTGTAGGTATTTCCATGTTTATACAGATAGCGGTGCAGATATTTCCATGTTTATACAGATGCCTATGCAGATATTTCAATATTTATACAGAGGGCTCTGTAGATATTTCCATGTTTATACAGATGGCAGTGTAGATATTTCCATGTTCCTACACATGACTGTGTAGATATTTCCATGTTTATACAGATGGCAGTGTAGATATTTCCATGTTCCTACACATGACTGTGTAGGTATTTCCATGTTTATACAGATGGCTTTGTAGATATTTCCATGTTTATAGAGATAGCGGTGCAGATATTTCCATGTTTATACAGATAGCGGTGTAAATATTTCCATGTTTATAGAGATCGTTGTGTAGATATTTCCATGTTTATACAGATACCGGTGTAGATATTTCCATGTTTATACAGACAGCAGTGTAGATATTTCCATGTTTATAGAGATAGCGGTGTAGGTATTTCCATGTTTGTACAGATGGCGGTGTTGATGTTTCCATCTATACACAGATTGCCGTGTAGGTATTTCCATGCGTATACAGATGGCATTGTAGATATTTCCATGTTTATACACATGGTGGTGTAGATATTTTCATGTTTATACAGATGACTGTATAGGTATTTCCATGTTTTTACAGATGGCATTGTAGATATTTCCATGTTTATAGAGATAGCAGTGTAGATATTTCCATGTTTATACAGATGGCGGTGTAGATATTTCCATGTTTATAGAGATAGCGGTGTAGATATTTCCATATTTATACAGATAACGGTGTAGATATTTCCATGTTTATACAGATAGCAGTGTAAATATTTCCATGTTTATACAGATCACGGTGTAGATATTTCCATGTTTATAGAGATACCGGTGTAGATATTTCCATGTTTATACAGATAGCGGTGCAGATATTTCCATGTTTATACAGATGGCGGTGTTGATATTTCCATCTATACACAGATGACCGTGTAGATATTTCCATGTTTATACAGATGGCGGCGCAGATATCTCCATGGATATGTAGATGGCGGTGTAGATATTTCCATGTTTATACAGATAGCGGTGCAGATATTTCCATGTTTGTACAGATGGCGGTGTTGATATTTCCATCTATACACAGATGACCGTGTAGATATTTCCATGTTTATACAGATGGCGGCGCAGATATCTCCATGGATATGTAGATGGCGGTGTAGTTATTTCCATGTTTATATAGATAGCGGTGTAGATATTTCCATGTACATACACATGGCTGTGTAGATATTTCCATGTTTATACAGATGGCGGTGTAGATATTTCCACATTTATACAGATAACATTGTAAGTTTTTCCATGTTTATACAGATGGCGGTGTAGATGTTTCGATGTTTATAGAGATAGCAGTGGAGATATTTCCATGTTTATACAGATAGCGGTGTAGATATTTCCATGTTTATACTGATCACAGTGTAGATATTTCCATGCTTATAGAGATGGTGGTGTAGATATTTCCATGTTCATAGAGATAGAGGTGTTGATTTTTCCATGTTTATAGAGACAGCGGTGTGGATATTTCTTTTTTTATACAGATAGGGGTGTAGATATTTCCATGTTTATACAGATAGCGGTGTAGATATTCCATGTTTAGACAGATAGCAGTGTAGATATTTCCATGTTTATACTGATGGCGGTGTAGATATTTCCACGTTTATAGAGATGGCGGTGTATATATTTCCATGTTCATAGAGATAGCGGTGTAGATATATCCACGTTCATAGAGATAGCAGTGAGGATATTTTCATGTTTATACAGATAGCCGTGTTGATATTTCCATTATTATAGAGATAGCGGTTTTGATATTTCATATTTATACAGATAGCGGTGTAGATATTTCCATGTTTATACAGATTGTGGTGTAGATATTTCCATGTTTATAGAGATAGCGGTGTAGATATTTCCACGTTTATACAGATGGCGGTGTAGATATTTCCATTTTTCTACAAATGGCAGTGTAGATATTTCCATGTTTATAGAGATGGCGCTGTAGATATTTCCATGTTTATATAGATGGCAATGAAGATATTTTCTTGTTTATGTAGATGGCGTTGTAGATATCTCCATGTTTAAAGAGATGGCGTTGTATATATTTCCATGTTGATGGAGATAGCGGTGTAGATATTTCCATGTTTATAGAGATAGCGGTTTAGTTATTTCCATGTTTATAGAGATAGCGGTGTAGATATTTCCATATTTCAACAGATGACTGTGTAGATATTTCCATGTTTCTACAGATGACAGTGTAGATATTTCCATGTTTATAGAGAGAGCGGTGTAGATATTTTCATGTTTATACAGATTGCGGTGGAGATATGTCCATGTTTATACAGGTAGCAATGGAGATATTTCCATGTTAATACACATAGCGGTGTAGATATTTCCATGTTTATACTGATAGCGGTGTAGATATTTCCATATTTATACAGATGGCTGTGCCGATATTTCCATGTTTATACAGAGTACTCTGTAAATATTTCCATGTTTATATAGATGACAGTGTAGATATTTCCAGGTTTATACAGATGACTGTGTAGATATTTCCATGTAAATACGGATGGCGGTGTAGATATTTCCATGTTTATAGAGATAGTGGTGTAGATATTTCCATGTTTATTGAGATAGCGGTGTAAATATTTCCATATTTATACAGATAGTGGTGTAGATATTTCCATGTTTTTACAGATAGCGGTGTAGATATTTCCATGTATATACAGATGGCTGTGTAGATATTTCCATGTTTATACCGATGGCTGTGTAGATATTTCCATGTTTATACAGATGACTTTGTAGGTATTTCCATGTTTATACAGATGGCTTTGTAGGTATTTCCATGGTTATAGAGATAGCTGTGAAGATATTGCCATGTTTATACAGATAGCGGTGTAGATATTTCCATGTTTATACAGACAGCAGTGGAGATATATCCATGTTTATACACGTAGCGGTGTACATATTTCCATGATTTTAGAGACAGCGGTGTAGGTATTTCCATGTTTATACAGATAGCGGTGCAGATATTTCCATGTTTATACAGATGCCTATGCAGATATTTCAATATTTATACAGAGGGCTCTGTAGATATTTCCATGTTTATACAGATGGCAGTGTAGATATTTCCATGTTCCTACACATGACTGTGTAGGTATTTCCATGTTTATACAGATGGCTTTGTAGATATTTCCATGTTTATAGAGATAGCGGTGCAGATATTTCCATGTTTATACAGATAGCGGTGCAAATATTTCCATGTTTATAGAGATCGTGGTGTAGATATTTCCATGTTTATACAGATACCGGTGTAGATATTTCCATGTTTATACAGACAGCAGTGTAGATATTTCCATGTTTATAGAGATAGCGGTGTAGGTATTTCCATGTTTGTACAGATGGCGGTGTTGATGTTTCCATCTATACACAGATTGCCGTGTAGGTATTTCCATGCGTATACAGATGGCATTGTAGATATTTCCATGTTTATACACATGGTGGTGTAGATATTTTCATGTTTATACAGATGACTGTATAGGTATTTCCATGTTTTTTCAGATGGCATTGTAGATATTTCCATGTTTATAGAGATAGCAGTGTAGATATTTCCATGTTTATACAGATGGCGGTGTAGATATTTCCATGTTTATAGAGATAGCGGTGTAGATATTTCCATATTTATACAGATAACGGTGTAGATATTTCCATGTTTATACAGATAGCAGTGTAAATATTTCCATGTTTATACAGATCACGGTGTAGTTACTTCCATGTTTATAGAGATACCGGTGTAGATATTTCCATGTTTATACAGATAGCGGTTTAGATATTTCCATGTTTATACAGACCGCGGTGTAGATATTTCCATGTTTATACAGATAGCGGTGCAGATATTTCCATGTTTGTACAGATGGCGGTGTTGATATTTCCATCTATACACAGATGACCGTGTAGATATTTCCATGTTTATACAGATTGCGGCGCAGATATCTCCATGGATATGTAGATGGCGGTGTAGATATTTCCATGTTTATACAGATAGCGGTGTAGTTATTTCCATGTTTATATAGATAGCGGTGTAGATATTTCCATGTACATACACATGGCTGTGTAGATATTTCCATGTTTATACAGATGGCGGTGTAGATATTTCCACATTTATACAGATAACATTGTAAGTTTTTCCATGTTTATACAGATGGCGGTGTAGTTGTTTCGATGTTTATAGAGATAACAGTGGAGATATTTCCATGTTTATACAGATAGCGGTGTAGATATTTCCATGTTTATACTGATCACAGTGTAGATATTTCCATGCTTATAGAGATGGTGGTGTAGATATTTCCATGTTCATAGAGATAGAGGTGTTGATTTTTCCATGTTTATAGAGATAGCGATGTGGATATTTCTTTTTTTTATACAGATAGGGGTGTAGATATTTCCATGTTTATAGAGATGGCGGTGTAGATATTTCCATGTTTATACAGATCACGGTGTAGATATTTCCATGTTTATACAGATGGCGGTGTAGATATTTCCATGTTTATACATATCGCGGTGTAGATATTTCCATGTTTATACAAATCGCGGTGTAGATATTTCCATATTTATACAGGTAGCGGTGTAGATATTTCCATGTTTTTACAGATATCGGTGTAGATATTTCCATGTTTACACAGATTGCAGTGTAGATATTTCCATCTTTCTACAGATGGCATTGTAGATAATTCCATGTTTATACAGATGGCGGTGTAGATATTTCCATGTTTATATAGATGGTGGTGTAGATATTACCATGTTTATACAGATAGCGGTGTAGATATTTCCACGTTTATACAGATCGCAGTGAAGATATTTCCATGTTTATTCAGATCACGGTGTAGATATTTCCACGTTTATACAGATCGCAGTGAAGATATTTCCATGTTTATACAGATAGCAGTGTAGATATTCCATGTTTAGACAGATAGCAGTGTAGATATTTCCATGTTTATAGAGATGGCGGTGTATATATTTCCATGTTTATAGAGATGGCGGTGTATATATTGCCATGTTCATAGAGATAGCGGTGTAGATATATCCACGTTCATAGAGATAGCAGTGAGGATATTTCCATGTTTATACAGATAGCCGTGTAGATATTTCCATTATTATAGAGATAGCGGTTTTGATATTTCATATTTATACAGATAGCGGTGTAGATATTTCCATGTTTATACAGATTGTGGTGTAGATATTTCCATGTTTATAGAGATAGCGGTGTAGATATTTCCACGTTTATACAGATGGTGGTGTAGATATTTCCATTTTTCTACAAATGGCAGTGTAGATATTTCCATGTTTATAGAGATGGCGCTGTAGATATTTCCATGTTTATATAGATGGCAATGAAGATATTTTCTTGTTTATGTAGATGGCGTTGTAGATATCTCCATGTTTAAAGAGATGGCGGTGTATATATTTCCATGTTGATGGAGGTAGCGGTGTAGATATTTCCATGTTTATAGAGATAGCGGTTTAGTTATTTCCATGTTTATAGAGATAGCGGTGTAGATATTTCCATATTTCAACAGATGACTGTGTAGATATTTCCATGTTTCTACAGATGACAGTGTAGATATTTCCATGTTTATAGAGAGAGCGGTGTAGATATTTTCATGTTTATACAGATTGCGGTGGAGATATGTCCATGTTAATACAGGTAGCAATGGAGATATTTCCATGTTAAAACACATAGCGATGTAGATATTTCCATGTTTATACAGATAGCGGTGTAGATATTTCCATGTTTATACAGATGGCTGTGCCGATATTTCCATGTTTATACAGAGTACTCTGTAAATATTTCCATGTTTATATAGATGACAGTGTAGATATTTCAAGGTTTATACAGATGACTGTGTAGATATTTCCATGTAAATACAGATGGCGGTGTAGATATTTCCATGTTTATAGAGATAGTGGTGTAGATATTTCCATGTTTATTGAGATAGCGGTGTAAATATTTCCATATTTATACAGATAGTGGTGTAGATATTTCCATGTTTTTACAGATGGCGGTGTAGATATTTCCATGTATATACAGATGGCTGTGTAGATATTTCCATGTTTATACCGATGGCTGTGTAGATATTTCCATGTTTATACAGATGACTTTGTAGGTATTTCCATGTTTATACAGATGGCTTTGTAGGTATTTCCATGGTTATAGAGATAGCTGTGAAGATATTGCCATGTTTATACAGATAGCGGTGTAGATATTTCCATGTTTATACAGACAGCAGTGGAGATATATCCATGTTTATACACGTAGCGGTGTACATGTTTCCATGTTTTTAGAGACAGCGGTGTAGGTATTTCCATGTTTATACAGATAGCGGTGCAGATATTTCCATGTTTATACAGATGCCTATGCAGATATTTCAATATTTATACAGAGGGCTCTGTAGATATTTCCATGTTTATACAGATGGCAGTGTAGATATTTTCATGTTCCTACACATGACTGTGTAGGTATTTCCATGTTTATACAGATGGCTTTGTAGATATTTCCATGTTTATAGAGATAGCGGTGCAGATATTTCCATGTTTATACAGATAGCGGTGTAAATATTTCCATGTTTATAGAGATCGTTGTGTAGATATTTCCATGTTTATACAGATACCGGTGTAGATATTTCCATGTTTATACAGACAGCAGTGTAGATATTTCCATGTTTATAGAGATAGCGGTGTAGGTATTTCCATGTTTGTACAGATGGCGGTGTTGATGTTTCCATCTATACACAGATTGCCGTGTAGGTATTTCCATGCGTATACAGATGGCATTGTAGATATTTCCATGTTTATACACATGGTGGTGTAGATATTTTCATGTTTATACAGATGACTGTATAGGTATTTCCATGTTTTTACAGATGGCATTGTAGATATTTCCATGTTTATAGAGATAGCAGTGTAGATATTTCCATGTTTATACAGATGGCGGTGTAGATATTTCCATGTTTATAGAGATAGCGGTGTAGATATTTCCATATTTATACAGATAACGGTGTAGATATTTCCATGTTTATACAGATAGCAGTGTAAATATTTCCATGTTTATACAGATCACGGTGTAGATATTTCCATGTTTATAGAGATACCGGTGTAGATATTTCCATGTTTATACAGATAGCGGTGCAGATATTTCCATGTTTATACAGATGGCGGTGTTGATATTTCCATCTATACACAGATGACCGTGTAGATATTTCCATGTTTATACAGATGGCGGCGCAGATATCTCCATGGATATGTAGATGGCGGTGTAGATATTTCCATGTTTATACAGATAGCGGTGCAGATATTTCCATGTTTGTACAGATGGCGGTGTTGATATTTCCATCTATACACAGATGACCGTGTAGATATTTCCATGTTTATACAGATGGCGGCGCAGATATCTCCATGGATATGTAGATGGCGGTGTAGTTATTTCCATGTTTATATAGATAGCGGTGTAGATATTTCCATGTACATACACATGGCTGTGTAGATATTTCCATGTTTATACAGATGGCGGTGTAGATATTTCCACATTTATACAGATAACATTGTAAGTTTTTCCATGTTTATACAGATGGCGGTGTAGATGTTTCGATGTTTATAGAGATAGCAGTGGAGATATTTGCATGTTTATACAGATAGCGGTGTAGATATTTCCATGTTTATACTGATCACAGTGTAGATATTTCCATGCTTATAGAGATGGTGGTGTAGATATTTCCATGTTCATAGAGATAGAGGTGTTGATTTTTCCATGTTTATAGAGACAGCGGTGTGGATATTTCTTTTTTTATACAGATAGGGGTGTAGATATTTCCATGTTTATAGAGATGGCGGTGTAGATATTTCCATGTTTATACAGATCACGGTGTAGATATTTCCATGTTTATACAGATGGCGGTGTAGATATTTCCATGTTTATACATATCGCGGTGTAGATATTTCCATGTTTATACAAATCGCGGTGTAGATATTTCCATATTTATACAGGTAGCGGTGTAGATATTTCCATGTTTTTACAGATATCGGTGTAGATATTTCCATGTTTACACAGATTGCGGTGTAGATATTTCCATCTTTCTACAGATTGCATTGTAGATAATTCCATGTTTATACAGATGGCGGTGTAGATATTTCCATGTTTATATAGATGGTGGTGTAGATATTACCATGTTTATACAGATAGCGGTGTAGATATTTCCACGTTTATACGGATCGCAGTGAAGATATTTCCATGTTTATTCAGATCACGGTGTAGATATTTCCACGTTTATAGAGATGGCGGTGTATATATTTCCATGCTCATACAGATGGCAGTGTAGATATTCCATGTTTAGACAGATAGCAGTGTAGATATTTCCATGTTTATAGAGATGGCGGTGTATATATTTCCATGTATATAGAGATGGCGGTGTATATATTTCCATGCTCATACAGATAGCAGTGTAGATATTCCATGTTTAGACAGATAGCAGTGTAGATATTTCCATGTTTATAGAGATGGCGGTGTATATATTTCCATGTTTATAGAGATGGCGGTGTATATATTTCCATGCTCATAGAGATAGCGGTGTAGATATATCCACGTTCATAGAGATAGCAGTGAGGATATTTCCATGTTTATACAGATAGCCGTGTAGATATTTCCATTATTATAGAGATAGCGGTTTTGATATTTCATATTTATACAGATAGCGGTGTAGATATTTCCATGTTTATACAGATTGTGGTGTAGATATTTCCATGTTTATAGAGATAGCGGTGTAGATATTTCCACGTTTATACAGATGGTGGTGTAGATATTTCCATTTTTCTACAAATGGCAGTGTAGTTATTTCCGTGTTTATAGAGATGGCGCTGTAGATATTTCCATGTTTATATAGATGGCAATGAAGATATTTTCTTGTTTATGTAGATGGCGTTGTAGATATCTCCATGTTTAAAGAGATGGCGGTGTATATATTTCCATGTTGATGGAGATAGCCGTGTAGATATTTCCATGTTTATAGAGATAGCGGTTTAGTTATTTCCATGTTTATAGAGATAGCGGTGTAGATATTTCCATATTTCAACAGATGACTGTGTAGATATTTCCATGTTTCTACAGATGACAGTGTAGATATTTCCATGTTTATAGAGAGAGCGGTGTAGATATTTTCATGTTTATACAGATTGCGGTGGAGATATGTCCATGTTTATACAGGTAGCAATGGAGATATTTCCATGTTAAAACACATAGCGGTGTAGATATTTCCATGTTTATACAGATAGCGGTGTAGATATTTCCATGTTTATACAGATGGCTGTGCCGATATTTGAATGTTTATACAGAGTACTCTGTAAATATTTCCATGTTTATATAGATGACAATGTAGATATTTCCAGGTTTATACAGATGACTGTGTAGATATTTCCATGTAAATACAGATGGCGGTGTAGATATTTCCATGTTTATAGAGATAGTGGTGTAGATATTTCCATGTTTATTGAGATAGCGGTGTAAATATTTCCATATTTATACAGATAGTGGTGTAGATATTTCCATGTTTTTACAGATGGCGGTGTAGATATTTCCATGTATATACCGATGGCTGTGTAGATATTTCCATGTTTATACCGATGGCTGTGTAGATATTTCCATGTTTATACAGATGACTTTGTAGGTATTTCCATGTTTATACAGATGGCTTTGTAGGTATTTCCATGGTTATAGAGATAGCTGTGAAGATATTGCCATGTTTATACAGATAGCGGTGTAGATATTTCCATGTTTATACAGACAGCAGTGGAGATATATCCATGTTTATACACGTAGCGGTGTACATATTTCCATGTTTTTAGAGACAGCGGTGTAGGTATTTCCATGTTTATACAGATAGCGGTGCAGATATTTCCATGTTTATACAGATGCCTATGCAGATATTTCAATATTTATACAGAGGGCTCTGTAGATATTTCCATGTTTATACAGATGGCAGTGTAGATATTTCCATGTTTATAGAGATAGCGGTGCAGATATTTCCATGTTTATACAGATAGCGGTGTAAATATTTCCATGTTTATAGAGGTCGTGGTGTAGATATTTCCATGTTTATACAGATACCGGTGTAGATATTTCCATGTTTATACAGACAGCAGTGTAGATATTTCCATGTTTATAGAGATAGCGGTGTAGGTATTTCCATGTTTGTACAGATGGCGGTGTTGATGTTTCAATCTATACACAGATTGCCGTGTAGGTATTTCCATGCGTATACAGATGGCATTGTAGATATTTCCATGTTTATACACATGGTGGTGTAGATATTTTCATGTTTATACAGATGACTGTATAGGTATTTCCATGTTTTTACAGATGGCATTGTAGAGATTTCCATGTTTATAGAGATAGCAGTGTAGATATTTCCATGTTTATACAGATGGCGGTGTAGATATTTCCATGTTTATAGAGATAGCGGTGTAGATATTTCCATATTTATACAGATAATGGTGTAGATATTTCCATGTTTATACAGATAGCAGTGTAAATATTTCCATGTTTATACAGATCACGGTGTAGTTATTTCCATGTTTATAGAGATACCGGTGTAGATATTTCCATGTTTATACAGATAGCGGTTTAGATATTTCCATGTTTATACAGACCGCGGTGTAGATATTTCCATGTTTATACAGATAGCGGTGCAGATATTTCCATGTTTGTACAGATGGCGGTGTTGATATTTCCATCTATACACAGATGACCGTGTAGATATTTCCATGTTTATACAGATGGCGGCGCAGATATCTCCATGGATATGTAGATGGCGGTGTAGATATTTCCATGTTTATACAGATAGCGGTGTAGTTATTTCCATGTTTATGTAGATAGCGGTGTAGATATTTCCATGTATATACACATGGCTGTGTAGATATTTCCATGTTTATACAGATGGCGGTGTAGATATTTCCATGTTTATAGAGATAACTTTGTAAGTTTTTCCATGTTTATACAGATGGCGGTGTTGATATTTCGATGTTTCTAGAGATAGCAGTGGAGATATTTCCATGTTTATACAGATAGCAGTGTAGATATTTCCATGTTTATACTGATCGGGGTGTAGATATTTCCATGTTTATAGAGATGGTGGTGTAGATATTTCCATGTTCATAGAGATAGCGGTGTTGATTTTTCCATGTTTAGAGAGATAGCGGTGTGGATATTTCCATGTTTATACAGATAGGGGTGTAGATATTTCCATGTTTATAGAGATTGCGGTGTAGATATTTCCAAGTTTATACAGATCACGGTGTAGATATTTCCATGTTTATACAGATCACGGTGTAGATATTTCCATGTTTATACAGATGGCGGTGTAGATATTTCCATGTTTATACAGATCGCGGTGTAGATATTTCCATGTTTATACAAATCACGGTGTAGATATTCTCATATTCATACAGATACCGGTGTAGATATTTCCAAGTTTTTACAGATATCGGTGTAGATATCTCCATGTTTACACAGATTGCGGTGAAGATATTTCCATCTTTCTACTGATGGCATTGTAGAAATTTCCATGTTTATACAGATGGCGGTGTAGATATTTCCATGTTTATATAGATGGTGGTGTAGATATTACCATGTTTATACAGATAGCGGTGTAGATATTCCCATGTTTATACAGATCGTGGTGAAGATATTTCCATGTTTATACAGGTCACGGTGTAGATATTTCCACGTTTATACAGATCGCAGTGAAGATATTTCCATGTTTATACAGATAGCAGTGTAGATTTTCCATGTTTATACAGATAGCGGTGTAGATATTTCCATTTTTATACAGATGGCGGTGTTGATATTTCCATGTTCTTAGAGATAGCAGTGTAGGTATATCCATGTTCATAGAGATAGCAGTGAGGATATTTCCATGTTTATACAGATAGCAGTGTAGATATTTCCATTTTTATAGAGATAGCGGTTTTGATATTTCATATTTATACAGATAGCGGTGTAGATATTTCCATTTTTATACAGATTGCGGTGTAGATATTTCCATGTTTATACAGATAGCGGTGTAGATATTTCCACGTTTATACAGATGGCGGTGTAGATATTTCCGTCTTTCTACAAATGGCAGTGTAGATATTTCCTTGTTTATAGAGATGGCGGTGTAGATATTTCCATGTTTATATAGATGGCAATGTAGATATTTTCTTGTTTATGTAGACGGCGTTGTAGATATCTCCATGTTTAAGGAGATGGCGGTGTATATATTTCCATGTTGATGGAGATAGCGGTGTAGATATTTCCATGTTTATAGAGATAGCGGTGTAGTTATTTCCATGTTTATAGAGATAGCGGTGAAGATATTTCCATATTTCTACAGATGACTGTGTAGATACTTCCATGTTTCTACAGATGGCAGTTTAGATATTTCCATGTTTATAGAGAGAGCGGTGTAGATATTTTCATGTTTATACAGATTGCGGTGGAGATATGACCATGTTTATACAGATAGCAATGGAGATATTTCCACGTTAAAACACATAGTGGTGTAGATATTTCCATGTTTATACAGATAGCCGTGTGGTTATTTCCATGTTTATACAGATGGCTGTGCCGATATTTCCATGTTTATACAGAGTTCTCTGTAGATATTTCCATGTTTATATAGGTGACAGTGTAGATATTTCCAGGTTTATACAGATGACTGTGTAGATATTTCCATGTTAATACATATGGCGGTGTAGATATTTCCATGTTTATAGAGATAGCGGTGTAGATATTTCCATGTTTATTGAGATAGCGGTGTAAATATTTCCATATTTATACAGATAGTGGTGTAGATATTTCCATGTTTTTACAGATAGCGGTGTAGATATTTCCATCTTTATTCAGAGAGTGCTGTACATATTTCCATGTTTATAGAGAACACTGTGTAGATATTTCCATGTTTATACAGATAACGTTGTAGATATTTCCAGCTTTATACAAACGGTGGTGTAGATATTTCCATGTTCCTACACATGACTGTGTAGTTATTTCCATGTTTATACTGATGGCGGTGTAGATATTTCCATATTTATAGAGATAGCAGTGTTGATATTTCCAGGTTTATACAGATAGCGGTGTAAATATTTCCAAGATTATACAGATCGTGGTGTAGATATTTCCATGTTTATACAGACTGCATTGTAGGTATTTCTATGTTTATACAGATAGCGGTGTAGATATTTCCATGTTTGTACAGATGGCGGTGTTGATATTTCCATCTGTACACAGATTGCCGTGTAGATATTTCCATCTTTATACAGATGGCGTTGTAGATATTTCCATGGATATGCAGATGGCGGTGTGGATATTTCCATGTTTATAGAGATAGCGGTGTAGGTATTTCCATGTTTATAGACATAGCGGTGTAGATATTTCCATGTTTATATAGATGGCGTTGTAGATATTTCCATGTTTATACCGATAGCGGTGTTGGTATTTCCATGTTTATACAGATAGCGATGTAGATATTTCCATGTTTATACAGCTCGCGGTGCAGATATTTATATCTTTATACCGATGGCATTGTAGATATTTCATTATTCACACAGATGGCGGTGTAGATGTTTCCATGTTTATACAGATGGCGGAGTTGTTAGTTCCATGTTTATGGAGATGGCAGTGTAGATATTTTCATGTTTGTAGAGATGGCGGTGTAGATATTTCCATGTTTATAGAGATAGCAGTGTAGATATTTACATGTTTATTCAGATGGCTGTGTAGATATTTCCATGTTTAAACACATGGCATTGTAGATATTTCCATGTTTATACAGATGACTGTCTAGTTATTTCCATGTTTTTACAGATGGCAGTGCAGATATTTCCATGTTTATAGAGATACCGGTGTAGATATTTCCAAATTTCTACAGATGTCGGTGTTGATATTTCCATCTATACATTGTTGGCCGTGTAGATATTTCCATGTTTATACAGATGGCGGCGTAGATATTTCCATGGGCATGCACATGACGGTGTAGTTATTTCCATGTTTATACAGATAGCGGTGTAGATATTTCCATGTTTACACAGATGGTGGCGTAGATATTTCCGTGTTTATACACATGGCGGAGTAGATACTTCTATCTTTATGGAGATGGCAGTGTAGATATTTTCATGTTTATTGAGATGGCAGTGTAGATATTTCCATATTTATAGAGATAGCTGTGTAGATATTTCCATCTTTCTACAGATGTCAGTGTAGATAATTCCATGTTTATACAGATGCCGGTGTAGATATTTCCATATTTATACAGATGTCTGTGTAGATATTTCCATGCGTATACAGATGGTATTGTAGCTATTTCCATGTTTATAGAGATGGTGGTGCAGATATTTCCATGTTTATTCAGATGTCTTTGTAGATATTTCCATGTTTTATAGATGGCAGTGTAGATATTTCAATGTTTATAGAGATGGCGTTGTAGATATTTCCATGTTTATACAGATAACGGTGGAGATACTTCCATGTTTATACACATAGCGCTGTACATATTTCCATGTTTATAGAGACAGCGGTGTAGGTATTTCCATGTTTATACAGATAGCGGTGCAGATATTTCCATGTTTATACAGATGCCTATGCAGATATTTCCATATTTATAAAGAGGGCTGTGTAGATATTTCTATGTTTATACAGATGGCAGTGTAGATATTTCCATGTTCCTACACATGACTGTGTAGGCATTTCCATGTTTATACAGATGGCTTTGTAGATATTTCCATGTTTATAGAGATAGCGGTGCAGATATTTCCATGTTTATACAGATAGCGGTGTATATATTTCCATGTTTATTCAGATCGTGGTGTAGATATTTCCATGTTTATACAGATACCGGTGTAGATATTTCCATGTTTATACAGACCGCAGTGTAGATATTTCCATGTTTATAGAGATAGCAGTGTAGACATTTCCATGTTTGTACAGATGGTGGTGTTGATGTTTCCATCTATACACAGATTGCCGTGTAGGTATTTCCATGTGTATACATATGGCATTGTAGATATTTCCATGTTTATACCGATGGAGGTGTAGATATTTCCATGTTTCTACAGATGGCGGTGTAGGTATTTCCATGTTTATACAGATGGCTGTGTAGATATTTCCATGTTTATACAGATGACTTTGTAGGTATTTCCATGTTTATACATATTGCGGAGTAGATATTTCCATGTTTATAGAGATAGCTGTGTATATATTTCCATGTTTATACAGATAGCGGTGTAGATATTTCCATGTTTATACAGATCACGGTGTAGATGTTTCCATGTTTATACAGATCGCGGTGTAGATATTTCCATGTTTATACAGATAGCGGTGTAGATATTTCCATGTTTTTACAGATATCGGTGTAGAAATTTCCATGTTTACACAGTTTGCGGTGTAGATATTTCCATCTTTCTGCAGATGGCATTGTAGATATTTACATGTTTATACAGATGGCGGTGTAGATATTTCCATGTTTATATAGATGGTGGTGTAGATATTACCATGTTTATACAGATAGCGGTGTAGATATTTCCATGTTTATACAGATCGTGGTGAAGATATTTCCATGTTTATACAGATCGCGGTGTAGATATTTCCATGTTTATACAGATCGCGGTGTAGATATTTCCATGTTTATAGAGATAGCGGTGTAGGTATTTCCATGTTTATAGACATAGCGGTGTAGATATTTCCATGTTTACATAGGTGGCGTTGTAGATATTTCCATGTTTATACCGATAGCGGTGTTGGTATTTCCACGTTTATACAGATAGCGAAGTAGATATTTCCATGTTTCTACAGCTCGCGGTGCAGATATTTATATCTTTATACAGATGGCATTGTAGATATTTCCTTATTCACACAGATGGCGGTGTAGATGTTTCCATGTTTATACAGATGGCGGAGTAGTTAGTTCCATGTTTATGGAGATGGCAGTGTAGATATTTTCATGTTTATAGAGATGGCGGTGTAGATATTTCCATGTTTATAGAGATAGCATTGTAGATATTTACATGTTTCTACAGATGGCTGTGTAGATATTTCCATGTGTATACAGATGGCATTGTAGATATTTCCATGTTTATACAGATGACTGTATAGGTATTTCCATGTTTTTACCGATGGCAGTGCAGATATTTCCATGTTTGTAGAGATAGCGGCGTAGATATTTCCATGTTTGTAATGATGGCGGTGTTGATATTTCCATCTATACACAGATGGCCGTGTAGATATTTCCATGTTTATACAGATGGCGGCGTAGATATTTACATGGACATGCAGACGGCGGTGTAGTCATTTCCATATTTATACAGATGTCTGTGTAGATATTTCCATGTGTACACAGATGGTATTGTAGGTATTTCCATGTTTATACAGATGGTGGTGTTGATATTTCCGTGTTTATTCGGATGACTGTGTAGATAATTCCATGTTTTTACAGACGGCAGTGTAGATATTTCCATGTTTATAGAGACAGCGGTGTAGATATTTCCATGTTTATACAGATAGCAGTGTAGATATTTCCATGTTTATACAGATCGCGGTGTAGATATTTCCATGTTTATACTGATAGCGGTGTAGACATTTCCATGTTTTTACAGATATCGGTGTAGATATTTCCATGTTTACACAGATTGCGGTGTAGATATTTCCATCTTTCTACAGATGGCATTGTAGATATTTCCACGTTTATACAGATGGCGGTGTAGATATTTCCATGTTTATACAGATGGTGGTGTAGATATTACCATGTTTATAGAGATAGCGGTGTAGATATTTCCATGTTTATACTGATCGTAGTGAAGATATTTCCATGTTTATACAGATCGCGGTGTAGATAGTTCCATGTTCGTACAGATCGCGGTGAAGATATTTCCATGTTTATACAGATTGCGGTGTAGATATTTCCATGTTTATGTAGATAGCAGTGTAGATATTTCCATGTTTATAGATATAGCGGTGTAGGTATTTCCATGTTTATAGACATAGTGGTGTAGACATTTCCATGTTTATAAAGATGGCTTTGTAGATATTTCCATGTTTATATGGATAGCGGTGTTCTTATTTCCACGTTTATACAGATAGCGATGTAGATATTTCCATGTTTATACAGCTCGCGGTGCAGATATTTATATCTTTATACTGATGGCATTGTAGATATTTCCTTATTCACACAGATGGCGGTGTAGATGTTTCCATGTTTATACAGATGGTGGAGTAGTTAGTTCCATGTTTATGGAGATGGCAGTGTAGATATTTTCATGTTTATAGACATGGCGGTGTAGGTATTTCCATATTTATAGAGATAGCGGTGTAGATATTTCCACCTTTCTACAGATGGCAGTGTAGATATTTCCATGTTTATACAGATGGCGTTGTAGATATTTCCATATTTATACAGATATCTGTGTAGACATTTCCATGTGTATACAGATGGTATTGTGGGCATTTCCATGTTTATACAGATGGTGGTGTAGATATTTCCATGTTTATTCAGATGACTCTGTAGATGTTTCCATGTTTTTACAGATGGCAGTGTAGATATTTCCATGTTTACACAGATAGCGTTGTAGATATTTCCATGCTTACACAGATTGCGGTGTAGATATTTCCAAGTTTACACAGATAGCTGTGCAGATATTTCCATGTTTACACAGATAGCGTTGTAGATATTTCATTGTTTACAGAGATAGTGGTGTAGGTATTTCCATGTTTTTAAAGACACCGGTGTAGGTATTTCCGTGCTTATAAAGATAGCGGTGGAAATATTTCCAAGTTTATACAGATAGCGGTGTAAAAATTTCCATGTTTATACAGATAGCAGTGTATTTATTTCCATGTTTACACAGATAGCGGTGTAGATATTTCCATGTTTATAGAGACTGCGGTGTAGATATTTCCATCTTTGCACAGATTGCTGTGTAGATATTTCCATGTTTATACAGATAGCGGTGTAGTTATTTCCATGTTGATACAGATAGCGGTGTAGATATTTCCATGTTTATACAGGTAGCGGTGTAGAAATTCCCATGTTTATACAGATCGCTTTGTAGATATTTCCATCTTTCTACATATGTCAGTGTAGATATTTCCATGTTTATACAGATGTGTGCGTAGATATTTCCATGTATATGCAGATGGCGGTTTAGGTATTTCCATGTTTATAGGGATGGCGGTGTAGTTATTTCTATGTTTATAGAGATAGCGGTGTAAATATTTCCATGCTTATAGAGATGGTGGTGTAAGTATTTTCATGTTTATAGAGATAGCGGTGTAGGTATTTCCATGTTTATACAGATAACGGTGTTGGTATTTCCATGTTTATAGAGATAGCGGTGTAGATATTTCCATGTTTATACTCCTCACGGTGTAGATATTTCCATCTTTATACAGATGGCAGTGTAGATATTTCCATGTTTATACAGATAGCGGTGTAGATATTTTCATGTCTATAGAGGTAGCGGTGTAGGTATTTCCACATTTACACAGATTGCGGTGTAGATATTTCCATCTTTATACAGATGGCGGTGTAGATATTTCCACGTTTATACAGATAGAAGTGAAGATATTTCCATGTTTATACATATAGTGGTGTAGATTTTCCAAGTTTATTCAGATGGCGGTGTAGATACATCCATGTTTCTGAAGATGGCGGTGTAGATATTTTCATGTTTATAGAGATGGCAGTGTAGATATTTCCATGTATATAGAGATTGCAGTGTAGATATTTCCATGTTTATAGAGAAAGCGGTGTAGTTATTTCCATGTTTATAGAGATAGCAGTGTAGATATTTCCACATTTATACAGATAGCGGTGTAGGTATTTCCATGTTTATACAGATTGCGGTGTAGATATTTCCATGTTTCTACAGATGGCGGTGTAGATATTTCCTTGTTTATACAGACAGCGGTGTAGATATTTCCATGTTTATACAGGTAGCAGTGTAGTTATTTCCATGTTTACAGAGATAGCGGTGTAGTTATTTCCATCTTTGCACAGATTGCCGTGTAGATATTTCCATGTTAACGCAGATAGCTGTGTAGATATTTCCAAGTTTACACAGATAGCTGTGTACATATTTCCATGTTTACACACATAGCATTGTAGATATTTCCATGTTTATACAAATTGCGGTGTAGATATGTCCATATTTATACAGAAAGCGGTGTAGATATTTTCATGATTATGCAGATAGCGGTAGAGATATTTCCATATTTATAGAGACTGCGGTATAGATATTTCCATGTTTATACAGATAGCGGTGTAGATATTTCCATGTTTACAGAGATAGCAGTGTTGATATTTCCATGTTTGCACAGATTGCTGTGTAGATATTTCCATTTTTACACAGATAGCTGTGTAGATATTTCCAAGTTTACACAGATAGCTGTGTAGATATTTCCATGTTTACACAGATAGCGTTGCAGATATTTCCATGTTTATACAGATAGCGATGGAGATATATCCCTGTTTATACAGATAGCGATGTAGATATTTCCATGTTTCTACAGATTGCGGTGTAGATACTTCCATGTTTATAGAGATAGCAGTGTAGATATTTCCATGTTTATACAGATGGCTTTGTAGATATTTCCATGTGTGTACAGATGGCGGTGTAGATATTTCCATGTTTATACAGATGGCGCTGTAAATATTTCCATGTTTATACAGACGGCAGTGTAGATATTTCCATGTTTATATAGATATCGGTGTAGATATTTCCATGTTTACAGAGATAGCATTGTAGGTATTTCCATCTTTGCACAGATTGCGGTGTAGGTATTGCCAAATTTACACTGATAGCGGTGTAGATATTTCTAAGTTTACACAGATAGCTGTGTAGATATTTCCATGTTTACAGAGATAGCATTGTAGATATTTCCGTGTTTATACAGATTGCGTTGTAGTTATTTCCATGTTGATACAGATGGCGCTGTAGATATTTCCATGTTTATGCAGATGGCAGTTTAGATATTTCCATGTTTATACAGATACTGTGTAGATATTTCCATGTTTACAGAGATACCGGTGTAGATATTTCCATTTTTGCACAGATTGCGGTGTAGGTATTGCCAAATTTACACAGATTGCGGTGTAGATATTTCCAAGTTTACACAGATAGCTGTGTAGATATTTCCATGTTTACAGAGATAGTATTGTAGATATTTCCATGTTTATGCAGATTGCGGTGTAGTTATTTCCATGTTGATACAGATAGTGGTGTAGATATTTCCATGTTTATACAGGTAGCGGTGTAGAAATTCCCATGTTTATACAGATCGCTTTGGAGACATTTCCATCTTTCTACAGATGTCAGTGTAGATATTTCCAAGTTTATACTGATGTGTGTGTAGATATTTCCATGTATATGCCTATGGCGGTGTAGATATTTCCGTGTTTTTAGAGTTAGCAGTGTATATATTTCCACGTTTATAGAGATAGCGGTGTAGATATTTCCATGTTTCTAGAAACAGCGGTGTAGATATTTCCATGTTCATAGAGATAACGGTGTAGATATTTCCATGTTTATAGAGACAGTGATGTAGATATTTGCGTGTTTATAGAAATAGCATTGTAGATATTTCCTTGTTTATAGAGACAGTGGTGTAGATATTTCCATGTTTATACCGATAGAGGTGTAGATATTTCCATGTTTATAGAGACAGCAGTGTAGTTATTTCCATGTTTATACTGATAGCGGTGTAGGTATTTCCATGTTTATAGAGATAGCGGTGTAGATATTTCCATGTTTATAGAGATAGCGGTGTAGATATTTCCATGTTTATAGAGACGGCGGTGTAAGTTGTTCCATCTTTATACAGATAGTGTTGTAAATGTTTACACATTTACAGAGAAAGCGGTGTAGATATTTCCACGTTTACAGAGATTTTATGGAAAGTTATTTTATAAAGACCAAAGAAGTCCTTGGGGTACCTACCTTATGTCATTTTTTACATTGAGAGTGTTAAAAATACCCCTACCCTAACCAAAACCATGACATATAGAGCCAGGAAAGGCCATGCAATAAAGGATTCTTGGGCTTGTATGCCTGATAACAAAAACTTATCACAGAAGACTGCAAAAAACACAATCTTGCACAAAGCCCATTGCAACTTTGCACACAACAATGCTTTTGAAGGATATTTGCCCAACAACTGCCTGTCCAACCTGTGCCTGGCATCACCTTTGTTATTGATCTTTGTAGCCAAGGATAGTCATTTCCAAATGATCATATAATCTTCCTCATTTTTTCTTTTGTCTTCCTTTACCTCCGTGAATATGCATATAGTTTACTCTGGCTTGCCTGTTTCTATTGCAAGGCTCTGTTTCCAAACGAATATCTTTTTCTTGTGGAGAGCCTCTCTCTGTTTGTTATTTAGGTTGATAAGAGAAATGTGAACATTTGAGAGCTCAGGTAAAAGGCCTTAGTCTACAGTGAACCTTTTTTGCACCCTTAGATGCTTACTTCCACTACAACTTGCAGGTGGGCCTTGAAAAGTTCTTGGAATAAGTTTGAGCTTTGGTCTTCTCCGATTCATTTAGCATAGATTCTCAAAATGTGGTCCCTGGACCCACAGCATCAGCATCACCTGGAGGTTGTTAGAAATGCAAATCATCGGGCCTCATTCCAGACCCTCAGCTGGAAACTCTAGGGGCATGGCCAGACCCTCTGTAGCTGAACAAGCCATCCAGGTGGTTTTGATTCAGCTAAAGTTCTGGAACAACTAATGTAGCCCCATTTGGAAAACTTGGCTCTACAGGCCTCCCTAGCTGGTAAGCTGCTAGCATTTTTTGTTGGCTTGTTTGTTTTGATACAGGGTCTTGCTCTGTTGACCAGATCGTGACCTCCTGGGTTGAAGTGAGGACTCAGCCTCCTGAGTAGCCGGGACTACAGGTATGTGCCACCACCATGCCCAACTACTTTTTGTATTTTTATTTTGTAGGTATGGGGTTTTAGCCCAGGCTAATCTCAAACTCCTGGACTCAAGCAATCTGCCCACTTTGGCCTCACAAACTGCTGGGATTATAGGCATGAGCCACTGTGCCCGGCCCTGCCAGCTTTGTATAAGCTGAGGAGTTTTTAAAAATACCTAGACTCAGGGCAAACCCCAGACACTTAAGTCAGATTCTCTGGGAGGTGAAGCCCAGGCACTGGTATTTTTAAAGTCTCTACAGATGGTTCTAATGTGCTGCTAAGTTAGAGAACCGCTGATCTAGACCAGGCCTTTTCAAACTTAATGTGCACGTGAATTACCTGGACCTTGTTAAAATGCAGATTCAGTCTGCATAGGCCTGGGGTGGAGCCTGAGCTTCTGCATTTTTAACAAGTCTCTAGAGGATGCTGCTGCATCTGGGCTGCTAACTACACTTGGAGATAGGAGGTTCTGGAGAGCAGAGGAAAGAGCATGAACCATAACCTAGGGGCTGGTAGTCCTGACTTCCGAGCCAAGGTTTGCCTTTATGTGGCTGGCAACTTGCTTGGACTCCTACCTCAATTCTTTGGGCCCAAGGTTTGTCCTGCCTCAGAAGGATGTCAAGAAAATTGAGTGAGTAATGCAGAATTGTTTCTTAAAGTGTGTGCAGATGCTCCATGAATTTAGAGAGTATGTGGATGCACATTAGTAAATTTTAATAGTTGTGACCATCTTGTTATGAGTACTTAGAACAAGTAATAATGGCTTTTGATGTATAGTAGTAAGAAAGCTTCCTTTTAAAAGGCGTGTATTTAAGTTTCAAAAGTGGGTCTATTTAAAAATATATGAAATAAATAATAGTAGAGGTAATTGACAGATCAAAATTAGGAAGGCAGGATGAGAATGACTCAAGTTTGGGAAATGCTGAGAAAGCAGATGCCCAAGGGCTATGAAAACTTAAAAAAATAGGTAGCACTTGATTTTGATTGGCTGAATGAGATGATGTGTTTGATTATTTATGGGGTTGGCATTTGGCAACATGCACTGGGTGGCTGGGATCACTGTTTATTAAAAAATATTTGAGTCTCCACTTTGCACTAGATACTCTTTTAGTCTCTTGGAAAAGGGATTGGGGGGCAGGCAGGATAAAAACAAATCATTTATGCCCACAAGAAAATTGCAGGAAGATAAAAGTCATGAAATAAACTCTATGCTTCTAATTTAATATTTTTTATAGATTATGAGAAAAAAGTTTTGCTCACTATCAGCTAGGAAAGCTGTCTTAGCACAACCATTCATTCTTGCACAAATCATAATCAAGACGAGCCAGATTTAATTTAATATTTTTTCACAGATTATGAGAAAAAAGTTCTAATTTAATTTTTTTATAGATGATGAGAAAAAAGTTTCGCTCTCTATCAGCTAGGAAAGCTGTCTTAGCACAACCATTCATTCTTGCACAAATCAAAATCAAGATGAGCCAGAAGGCTCCATTCTGACAGCTTCTAATGGAGAAGCTACATTTACTGGACATGGGGAAAGTTGCTGGGCTCTAAGGACTGTGCATTTCTTGAACTAGATAAATGGTCTTGGTGTAGCATAATACCAAAACTTCTTGTCGCAGCCTGTAAGGACAGAACTCAATCAGCCTGAAAAGGAAGTCAGTGACTCCGACTCAACACAGGAATGTTCTGTGATTCCTAAAGAAGGATGTAGGAGTGTGGCACAATTCAACCACAGTCTGTGGCCCTGTGCCTCTGCCTTGACATGAGTGGGATTTCCCAGCTGGTTATTTTCTTCTTCTCTAAGACATTGGGAACAAATTACTTGACCTCCTCTGGGCTTCAGTACTCCCACTCATCAAATTAGAGGACTGGGCAGTCGCTAGGCTCTCTTTAGGCATCATATTTTAGTTTCTGTGATTTTAAATTTGAGAAGGGGTGTCTAAGGGAGAATACATAGGGGAGGGGGAAAGGCTTATTAAAAGTGTAGTTAGACACTGAATTTTTAAGAATTGCATTTTGTAATAATACCTTTACCTAATCAGGACTGACAATCTTACCTGATGACAGCACATGGAGGAATGACTGCATTCAAAAATAAAAATGAAATAAAACAAGACCTTATTTGAACTTAGCAATAATGCTGATTCCTCTTTTTGATTTGAGGAGGTTATAGCTGTTGTAAATGCTTGAATTGGGTCTGCCCAGGCAAAACGGAGTCAAGAGTCCATGTCGGATGAATTTTAACAATGTAGACAATAGAAAGGGTTGCTTAAACTGCCCCTCTTTTACCAAAACACATTTACAAATGAAAGAACAACACTTCCATTTTTTAAAAACATTTTTTGAGATGAAGTCTTCCTTTGTCACCCAGAGTGGAGTGCAGTGGTGCGATCTTGGCTCACTGCAAACTTTGCCTCCCGGGTTCAAGTGATTCTCCTGCCTCATCCTCCCGAGTAGCTGGGATTACAGGCGCCCACCACCATTCCTAGCTAATTTTTGTATTTTTAGTAGAGATAGGGTTTCACCATGTTGGCCAGGCTGGTCTCGAACTCCTGACCCCAGGTGATCCGCCGACCTCGGCCTCTGAAAGTGCTGGGATTACAGGCGTGAGCCAACACGCGTGGCCAAAAAATTTCCATTTTTAATTGCAGGGTCTGGGGAATTAAAATGCATCCGTAATTTCTTGCATCTCTCCGCTCGGGCTTGCATGAATGCAGAGGGATGGGGAGG
The DNA here is from genome assembly GCF_029289425.2 of Pan paniscus. Lineage (NCBI taxonomy): Eukaryota > Metazoa > Chordata > Mammalia > Primates > Hominidae > Pan > Pan paniscus. The sequence continues at coordinate 63,794,835 of NC_085927.1, forward strand.
ACTTCTTGAGGCAAGCATCCCCCTCTTGTCTCCTGCCATCTAGAGAGAGAGGGCTGTGATTTATCTCACTTTAATCAGGAAGGACCCGATGGGTGGATGGAGAGGTCTGACGGCTTTGTTGCTCCATGTGGGAAAGAAACGGACAGAGTGAATTTGTGTATGATCCCTAAGGAGAAAGCGTCTTTGTGCTCTATTTCTTTTTGACCTGGAGCCCCTGAAAGCAAGCTAGTTACAAGTTGAAATAGGCCGTTTCTAAAGTGTGATTTTGTTTGTGTATGAGCCTTGATTACAAAGGGGAAAAAAAAACCCGCTTAATTTACATACACCACATGTAGTGCAGGATCCCCTGGGCTGTCTTTTCAGGTATCAGGGAACTTTGATGAAAGTCGCTTGTCTCATCTAGGAGTCATTTCATATTGTTTAGCAGAGCCTGGTATTAACATTTCCTTCCAACTGTTTACTGGAATCTGTGTGTTCCCTTCAAGTGATGCATACTAGGTGCACAGGCTTCCTGCCACTGTCATCCTAATCTTTCCGTGCAGACAGGAGCAGAGGGGAGAGCGCTGAGCCAGGCCCCAGCTTGCTTTTCTTTCCTGACACAGCCCGGCTCCACTGCACTTCTCAGCTCTTGCTCTAGGTGGTGCCGTTTGACCATTTTCTTCATGTGACCCTCCACTCGGTAATATAAATTCATTCGGAGGATGACCTGATATCAAAAAAATTCCATTTGATTAGTAGAATCAACTTGTTTCTTCACACGATACTCTTCCCACTGAGGCACATGGAGACAATTCTGACTCCAGGTTTGCAACCTTGAGATTTCTCTCAGATGCAATAAAAAAAACAAAAAAGCATTTTGAGTGGCACAGTGATGCCTAGTGCATGATCATGTTTGTCTGCTCAAACATTAAAGGAAAACTTGTGGGTTTGAGGATGCCCAGCAGCACGACAGCTGCCAATGTAAATGAGCCGTATAGAGAGAGAGGGGGCGGGAGGGGACTACAAACTTCAGAATATGAGCTGATCGTTTATAAGTTAAAAAAAAAAAAAAAAAAACAAGTCAAAAGGGAGCCCAGGATGGTGCAAGAAAGAGGAGAAAGGAAGATTTTCCTTGCAGCTAATCAGGAGAGTTCATAAGGGCTGATTACATGAGTGGAAGCCTTAAGTTCTTTTTTTAAAAAAATGTGAAAATTTGCATGTATGTATGTATGTATGTATGTATAGCTTCGTGTATTACCATTATTATTGCAATCAGCAAATGGATTTACTTCCTTTATCTCATGGGCTCCTTCCCACTCACTTCTGGCAGCACATTTTCCTTTCTCCTTCATCCCAGAACACCAAAGAACAGATGCGCTTCCTAACCCTGGCTCCAGGGGACTTTATACAATGTAAACAGTGCACCTCTAACATGGTTCACTGCTTACAGAACGTGTGTCCCATTTTAAAACTGTGACTCCTTTATATTTTGCAGTGCTTATTTTAATAAGAGACATTGGACTTGTGACTTATTTTTCATGGAGGAGTGAGCTTAATGGTTGAAAGTAATCGATAAACTTGTTTTTCCTCTGATGCCATCAGCCAAGATCCTATGGCAATAGTAAGAGGATGACACTGGGCTGGCACCCCCTCCATAACATATTTGGACCATGTTTTCCCCCCAGAATGCACATGCAATAGCTTTGGTTTGGTAAGAGAGAGATGGTGTACTTGGTTTCCTTCTGTCACACTTTTGGTGAAATGAATTAGACTTTTAAATCAGGAAATTCAGCGAGATGAGTTAGATTTTTACACAAGAGCAGTGGAGGACTTCCAGCTGGTTGGGGGAATGATACGGAAATATCTTGCTAAATCAGGGTCTGGTGGAATGCTGCTCCCCTGGCAGGCTCCTCTTCACAGGGAGCAATCTGTGGGTTGCTTATAGAACAGAGCGAGCAGGAGGCATAGCGTGGTCTTGCTCAGGGGAAGACCCGGTGTTCAGATGTTTGTCATTAGGAACTGGGTGTGGGCTTTTTCAAGATAAACTGAAGCAGCAGTTCTATTAGGAAGAGCCTCCCAGATCAGCATCTTCTGTTTCTGGATACTCTCCCTTTGAAAAGCCAGATTTCAGCAAAAAGCTTTGCTAATGGTGAAATTGCACAACTGAAACCCTATGGGAGCAATGGGAAAGATGGAGAAAGAGGTGGTTATATCATGTACTTCAACAGTTTATTTAGAGGCTGTTGACGTTAGAATAACAAGCCAAGACAAACAAAAATACTCATTTTGGATGAAAATATTGTCTTTTCATGTTATTATAGATAGCTGAGTCCTAAGACTTCTACAGAAACACATATTCCTAATGAGTGGCTGATTTTTCTGGTTGTGCAAGTAATATCCAAATTATTGTACAAATTTTTGGCTCAGGAGCAAACATTGTATTGTATATTGAGCTAATCACTTGCCCTTTCTAAGGTAAGCCCTTACCTCTGCTTTCCCTTCATCTTGTCATTTCTGTTTGTTGGGTACAGGTTTCCTGTTGGTTCTTTCTGTTGGCTCTGATGTAACATGAATGAAGTTCTTAACATCCTTTCAGACATAAACACAACTTAGCTCATTGTTTCTGAGTTCATATAGAGGTTTTATTGCCCCTGAGACTTTCGTGTCAGACAGCTGGATGTTGCTGTGTTCAAGGCTCTATATGTTGATTTTGTATCCTACAACTTTACTGATATCACCTATCAGTTCAGTTCTAACAGTTTTCAAATTTTATTTATTTGTTTTTGTTTTTTAAATATTGCATGTTTCATTTTAGAGTCAGGAGGGTAGATGTACAGGTTTCTTAAACAGGTATATTGCATGGTGCTGAGGTTTGGGCTTCTAATGATCCCACCACCCAAGCAGTGAGCATAGTAATGGATAGGTAGTTTTTCAACCCTTGCTCCCACCATCCTTCCCTCCCACCTTTGGAGTCCCCCAGTGTCTATTGTTCCCTTCTTTGTGTTGAGTTCTAACCTTTTTTTAGTGAAGTTTGTAGGGTTTTCTATATATAACAAGATCATGCCGTCAGTAGAGACAGTTTCACTTCTTCCTTTCCTATTAAGATGCCTTTTATTTCTTTCTTTTGCCTAATTACCCTGAGAAGTGGTGTCTGTGGGCATCCTTGTCTTGTTCCTGATGGTAGAGGAAAAGTTTCAACTTTTCACCATTGATCATGGTGTTAGCTATGGGTTTGTCATATATGGCCTTTAATTTGTTGGGATACAGTCCCTCAATACGTGATCTGTTGGGTGTTTTTTTTTTCACCATGAAAGGGTTTCGAATTTTGTCAAAAGCTTTTTCTATATCTATTGTGATGACCATATAGTTTCTATCCTTTATTTTTCTAATATGGTATATTATATGTATTGATTTGCTTATGTTGAACCATGACATGATCATGGTGAATGATTCTTTCAATGTGCTATTGAATTTGGTTTGCTAGGATTTTGTTGAGGATTTTTGCATCTATGTAGATCAAGGATATTGGCCTGTCATTTTCCTTTCTTGTAGTGTTCTTGTCTGGCTTTGGAGTCAGGGTAATGCTGGCCCTGTAAGATGAGTTTGGAAGTATTCCCTCCACTTCAGCTTTTTGGAAGAGTTTGAGAAGGACTGGTATTAGTTCTTCTTAAAATATTTGGTAGAATTAATCTGGGAAGCCATCTGGTTTTGGGTTTTTCATTGACAGGAGACATTTTCTTACGGATTCAACCTCCTTGCTTGCTATTAGTCTGTTCAGATTTTTAAATTTGTTCATGAGTCAATCTTGGTAGGTTTTATGTGTCTGGGAATTTATCCATTTCTTCTAGATGATCCAATTAGTTAGTGTATAATTATACCTAGCAGTTTCTTAGGATCCTTTGTATTTCTGTGATATTGGCTATGATGTTTCATCTTTCATTTCTGATTTTATGCTCTATTGAAAACATGAGGCATAGCAGGTAGGGGGCACTGGTCAGGACTTGGGGTATAAACTGGCAGATGTTAAGGTGGGTGATTCTGGTTAACTCAGAAACTCCGAAGTCCCGTGTGGAAGAATTAACTGCCTGTACTCACCTAGTAATGTATATCCTTGGTCAAAAAAGATCCAGCTGAGAATGTTGGATGAAGGGACCAAATCAATATTCATCATTATATTGAAAAGAAGTCAGATTGGCTGTGGTCTTTTGACAGCAGGTCAGTGGCTAAGTCTATTTGAACAAAGTTAGGGCAGGTTCAAGGGAGAATCCTGAGATCGGTATTCTTTGTTCCATACAAACTTGCCTTTCAGTTTCTTCTCCCCATGCCTCCAGGATGTCCCTGCACAGCCCGTAGGGCCCCTCCTTCAGTACCTTGCCTTACAAAGGGGAGAAAATGAGTTTTCCAATGTTAGCATATATTTAGCCTTCCAAAATTTTCTATTTCTATTTTAGGGGAGCTCTAGGAAAACAGCAGATTACTCTAAATCCCCAGGTAAAAATCAGAAATGGTTGAATTTCATATGACCAGGAGACATATTTTGGGGCAAGTGGGCTTTTCACAATCACTTGGACATGAAGGCATCTGCTTCTTCTATGCCTAAAATAGTCCTTCAATTTAGTAGTTTAATTCCTCTTCCTGTTTTTCAAATTTCAAGACAATACATGTAGTGACTGAACAATTTGGATCCAAGTTTCACTATTTAACTGCCAGTGTGACCTTGGGCGAGTCACTTAATCTTTTCAAGGCTCAATTTCATCATGTAAAGTAGAAGTACAAACAATCCCTGACTTAGAATATTTTGACTTATGATTTTTCAACCTTAAGATAGTTTGAAAGCAATACACATTCAGCAGAAGCTGTACTTTGAGTACTCATACAACCCTTCTGTTTTCCACTTTCAGTACAGTATTCATTATATTACATGAGATATTCAAAGCCCACTTGATTATAAAATGGGCTTTCTGTTAGATGATTTTGCCTAACTGTAGGTTAATGTGAGTGTTTAAGGTAGGCCGAGCTAAGCTATGATGTTTAGTAGGTTAAGTGTATTAAATGCATTTTCAGCTTACAATATTTTCATAAGTTTATTGGAATATAACCCCATTGTAAATTGAGGGGTATTTGTAATAATGATATCTCTTCAAGGAGACTTTGTGAGCCTCTCATAGGAAAATGCATACACAGATGCATATAAATATATAATCTTTCTTTTCCATACATATGATATTCTTTAAGGATATTCAAAAATCTGGAAACAGTTGCCTCCAGGGAGATAAATGGTAGTGGGTTGGGAAACTTTTAACTGTATACGCTTCTGTACCTTTTGCATTTTGAATCAGATGAATGTATAATCTACATAAAATATTAAGATTAAAACATCACCGAATAACTTATCAGGAGTTTGGTGAACATAAGGGAAGGCCTCCTATGGTGGCTGTATTTTATTCAGTGTTGGTCACTGTTGGGCACTTCATAGAGCTTATTTCATTTCATCCTTACAAGCGCCGTAGGAGGAAGGGGCCCCAGAGGGATTCATGTTTAGAATAGCAGAGTAGGAGCATTTGGCAGCTATATTCTGTGTAGGTGATAACTTTAAAGATATTTCTGTTATAAAATGTTTCAAACATACAAAAAATATAGAGAAGCAGTTTTCTATAGTTATTAAATATTCTTAATGGGTAGTCACAGAAATTATCATCCAAAGTGGGATATTCCTGAGAGAAAAAGGAGGTTCTATTTATAATTATGGTGGGATAACAAACTTAAGATGAACAGCTCTGGACAAACTGGGTTGTATGGTTCCTGGAAAACAAGGATTACTGTAAATGTGAGTCCCGCCTTGTGCTTCTCTCTGTCCCACCAAGAAAATATGATCTTGATACAGATGTTCATTGTGTCAAGGCAACCATGGCAACCATGATCTAGATACACTGTTCAAGTTTTATGCTGATCCTACATATATATGTCTCAGGAACGTTCCAGAGATTCCTTTGAGTGCTTCTAAGTTTTGCATAAATGGTATGTTGTCCCTTGTCTCTTTTTAAAACCAGTAAGCCATTTTCCCTTCTTTTCCTGGAAAATTAAAGGAACAAAGACCAGGAAATAACAATGTATTAGCTAAGGTTCTGTTGATTGAAAGCAACAGAACCTAATTCTGGCTAGCTTAAACCATGCTAGGATTTAATGAAGAATACTGCAGAATCTTAGATATCTTATGACTGGGAAAGAGGAGGTTCAGGCAGTTCCTGGGATGTCAGCAACAGGTAGCTGTCAATTAACTGCCCCCACACCACCCACTGCTGCCGTCATCAATATAGCACACCACGATGGCTCTCAGCCTCTGTACGTCTGGGTTCCGGTGTTCAAATTCTAGAGACAGCAAGAGAAATCCCATTGAGTCAGGGATCCTTCCCTGGGTCACACTCCCTGCATATGGTCAGAAATGCAGGATTATGTACTAAAGACACAGCTAAAGAGGACCCACTTCACTGTTTTGGGACCATTTGCAGGGGAGGCAAAATTGTGAGCTACTCACTTAAAGAGGTGATAACCATAAGTTTGCAGGAAAAAAAAATTGGAGAAGAGAAGGATAACACTATCCTACGGTTTCTTCTGAAAATGGACTAAGGGAACAGCATTTCCATTTGGAAATTCTCTCCTGGCATTTCAATATTTATGGATTCTGAATTCTGAGAAAAATCAGTTGAGAAATTAGGAAAATGGGAAGGAACATTCTAATTTTCCTGTGAAAATTACAGCTTAATAGTCAGTATAGAGAACTTACTGGCTTGAAGAAATGCACTGACTTCAAGTCAAGCAAGATGAGGAAGCACTGACATGTGGAGATGAAAGTTAAGGTGAACAGGACAGGAGCAGTAAAGGAGCCTCAGTCAGACTTTCTTGTATCTGTTGCTGTGTTACAAGTGTGTGTTCATGGCCTTGTCCACTGCTAACAGTGAACCATTTCTGCAAATAAATATTAATGTGTTCCTAGGTATAGTATATGTTTTACAAATCCTATGAGAGGTTTCTAAGAAATGCCAAGTTTTAGAAACAAAATATACCCTTAAATCGGCAATTTTGACAGTTGCTTCTTTCTAGTGCTATTCATCTTGCCAGGAGATCAGAATGTTATGTTATTTAAATGGTATTGGAGGGGATGATTGATGCCTTGTTTAACAATGTCATGTAAACTATGATTAAAGCATTAAGTATTTGTGGTGTCACCTTTCAATCTTTAAAGGACTTTTCTTTAGCATTTATTTTGTGATAACATTCATTTCTTTTTAATGTTTTCTCTATTAATGCTATTGGATTTTATAATCTTGTTACAATATGTTGGCTCATAATAATAATAAGTCATCATTTGTTATCATATCTCTTTAAAACAGAAGACTACTAAAACTTTTCATATAATCCTGTTACAGAAAAAAACGACTATTTGCTTGTTATTATAGTCATTTATTATTTTTCAAAAACTTGTAAGTGAAGTGTTATGAAAATCATATGAATTTGGGAATTCCCAAGCATTCTCAGAAATTCTATTTCCTTGTTCCCAAATCCCAATGATTAATATCTGCCAGGAGTCGGAAAACAGTGAAAGGAAGTAACATCCTATGTTGGATACCTGGTAGGGTTAGTGAAGAAACGTTATTGCTGAGCTCTGTGTTACGCTCACGAATGATGCCATTGAGGAAGTCACGCATGTTGAAAGGAACGCAGATACACAAAGAGTTTTGCTGCTGTCTGTTGAATAAGAACCCCCTGGTCGATTTCAGCTCCTACTGCAAGTTACAAAAATCAATCCAATGATAAATGAAAAGTGCCCAGTGTGCTGGGAAATAACTTATTTTTTGGCTTCAGAGGAAATTTTAGAAACAGTGCCAAGTGAAACGTAAAAACAAACTACGAAGACGTTCATGAATTTCCCTCTGAAGCTGACAGCCGTATTTTAGCATATGGAACTCCTACTATTAGCCCAACTCTTGGGTTGAAACAGTGTGTCCAGGAAACCCTATGTTAAAATGCAATGTGTTGGGGATATTGTTCCTCTATTTGCTTGAGTTAATTTTCAAATTAGTGTACTCTTGCTTAGCTGTGCTCTGAGGGAATGAACAAAAGATTGGTAAACTCTGATGGAGAACACTGGTCAGGCAGGGCACATAGAATCCCTGGGGATGGTGGTTCCTGGCAAATGGGGGAGGAGGACCTGAGCCAGGCTTGGGCTGGGCTGGAGGAACATGAAGGTGGGATCTACTCACTACCCCCAAAACTGACGGGTCCTGGTAACATATTATTTCACCCTCAGCCATGCAAATTCATTATTTTTATGGATAAAATAGTTTTAAAAAACTAATTTACATTGAAATGTTAAAATATTTATATAGAGATTAGAAATATTTATATAGAGATTATTGGGAATCCCCTCCTAAAGCCAAACATAAAAACTACCAAAAAAAACAAATTCCCTGTAGGCTAAGATTGCAAATGACTGATGGAATGTCATTTAAATTAAACATGGAAAATATATTTCCTCTTTAATAAAGATCTAAATTCTATTCTTTTTAGGAGCCTTCAGAAATGAAATTCAACTATTAAAAAAAGTATAGAGAAGCCTTTAGAAAAGAAACTTTTCTTTTGCTGTATTATATATTAAAGAACTTTGATGAGAATAGTTCTAAAGTGTTTAATAATCGATTCCACTGATGTTTCTAGGTATTGTGGGGAACACCTAGAAATTAAATCTTCATCTTTGGCAGATCAGAGGCCTATTATTTTTAGGTAAAACAATTAAAATCTGCTTTTAATAAATCACAAATTTTGCAAGTTAGCCATTAATAGTAAGTGCTTTTCAAAGTTTGGCCCAATACATGAAAAAGCCAGAAAAACATACCTGCATTAGTTTTGCCCATCACCTTCTTATGCTGGCCTCAGGAGATTTATTAACAGCATTCAATATTTTAGGTAGGCTGGATGTGGTGGCTCATGCATGTAATCCCAGCACTTTGGGAGGCTGAGGTGGGAGGATGGCTTGAGACCAGGAGTTCAAGACCAGCCTGGTCAACCTAGTGAGCCCCTCGGTCTCTCTGAAAAGAAAAAAAATTTAGGTATCCTGTGGCTACCTCCAAAAACAAACTCCAGAGGAACTGAATTTTTTTTTTTATTTCATGTGTTGGGATAATGGCTTCTTTTGCAGTTACTTAGGAAGAATTGAAGGGTCAGTAAAAATATTTTTTCATCCTTAATAACATGAATTCTCTAATTTGTGTGTGACATAATGCTAGATATTGTGCCAAAAGTGTTACATAGACATAATCCATGCCCATTTTCAAAGATAATACTAATATAGAGAATAAGAATCATTATTATTGTAGTAATTATTATTTTAGTAATAGTAGTAATAATCAAAACAATTACATCAAACACTTATTAAACCCTTATTATGTGATAGGTACTGTGTAAGCAATTTCCACATATTAGCTCCTTAAATGTGATCACTAACCCCATGAGGTAGGTAGCATTATGTCCATTTTATAGATGCAGAAACTGAGCTTTGAAGAGGGAAAGCAACTTGCCCAAGGCCATGCAGGCAGTCATTGATAAGGGTGGGGAGCGAGAAGTTGAAGTCTGAGATGTAAGTTCACAGACACGAGTACACAAACACGTACAAGATACTCGTATGACATGTGGGGTTGCTTGAAATATGGAATTGACTTTCCCCAGCACAAGAAAGTGTTTGGACAGATTTCAAAGGGATCTAACACTTCCTCAGAGGACTGCCCTACGACATTTTTCCGTGTGCTTTTCTGCCTCTTGTCCTATACTTTTGGCATTTCTTCTGCTCTTAGAGGCAATGAGTCAACAGCATATTTTTAGCACCTCCTGTGTGCATAGAAGTGGCCCCTGACTCAATGGGAGTGTATAACTACCATGGGCCAAATCAGTGTGCTTTCCTGTTAGCCAGGGGATTATAGAAGAACACGCTCCCCTGATTCCAACAGAACTTGCTGCCACTCTGATGTCTTCATTGTAAGGCCTCTAAATGAATGTTCAAGAAATTCATGTTAAAGGCACGTGTCATATGTGTAACTTGTAAACATTTGTGTACTTGTCTCTGTGTCCTTACACCTCAGGCTTCAACTCTTGTTTTTACCTTTATCAATGACTACCTGTGTGCTGTGTGGCTTTGGACCAATTGCTCACCCCCTCTAAAGCTCAGTTTCTGCATCTGTAAAATGGATATAATGCCATATATACATAGATATAGATATACATACACCAATATATATACACACATATATATGTGTGTATATACATATATATATAATATACAAACTGAAATATATAGTTATATAAATATTTCAGTTTAAGTTTCAAAAATCACTGGAGGGTATTTTTATAATACCCTTCAGCAATTTTACCTGCTGCCTTTGCACATTCTGCTGAATTTCTAAATGGAAGTCTGATAGAGATTAATCTTTTAATGCATCATAAATAAAAAAGAAAATCACAGAATGATGTAGCTGGAGAGGATCTTGGGGATCTAGTGTTTCATGAAAGATTAATGTCCTTGATCTGTTTGTAAGGGTTTTGGAAAAATCTTCCATGGTCAAATAAAACTTGGCAATGTTGGATTAAAGTTAAATACGTTTTTTTTTTCCTGCAGAACTTCATAGTCTTTAATATGCTAATATGTTTTGTGAATCTACAAGGAATGAAATGTTTCAATGCTTATTTTACCCAGATTCTCATTTTGGGACAGGCTGGTCAAGCTGAGTCAGCTAGTATATTCTCTAGATGGAGATGATGGCTGATGCCTTTTTGAGAGCAAGAGAGTCCCCAGGGAAAGCAAGGGTATATCAGTTGCTCCATTTCATGCCAAGGATCCTCAGTCTTTAGAGGCTCAGAGAAGGCTGAAAGGCTACTCTAGGCTATCAGGGCTACCATTCATTGTGACCCATGCTACAGAGAAGCTTTGAGCTCAGTGCAAAGGAGTGACCAGCCCTTGAGAATCAGGAAAATTTATTTATTCCTGACCTAGTCCACTGAGGACATACAAGGAATGGGGCAGGGGAGTGTCACCAGCTATGGTTACAAGCTAGTCTGATTCTCTTTCATTAAGAAAACTGGTCCCTGTGAGTTTAGATTGGGAAGCACCAGGTTAAAAAATTTTTAGGCCAGGAGTGGTGGCCACTGTACTCCAGCCTGGGTGACAGAGTGAGAATCTGTCTTAAAAAAAAAAAAAAAGTTAAGTGATGTCTTCTGTTGAGGACCTCTCAGAACTTTTAATATGAAAGTGGTCATTGTGAAGAATGGGAGTAGAGTGTACAGGAGTTTTAAAAGCTACTTTGTCATGAAACTCTTGCTTTGTGCAGGATTCGAGGGGCACTATCATTCTGAGGAAAATATTTTGGGAAACATTGATCTAATCCAAACTTCTCATTTTACCAGCAAACCACTGTGGGGCCCTCTAAGTTTCCTTTATCCATCATTGTGACAAATTCATTGGAATTAATTCAATCAAACCTGGGGTCAGGTTTGAAAATATTTATTTAGCAGGTAAATCTGTTTTGTACATTTTGAGGGAGTTCTGAGTTTCCATAGTCAAAAACCACAGATCAATTTAACCAACCTTTATGGAATATCACCTATGGCCCAAAGACCCTTTAGCTACAGTGATGGTCTACAAAAATATAAACTGTAATTCTTGCAATACAGGAGATTAGTAATAATGGTAAATATAATGATGATGACACCATGAATAGCTAACATTTATTGAATGCCTTTCTATTAGTCAGGCACTTTACTAAGTATTTTAATCCTCCCAACAATTTATGAGGTAGGGATTATAATAATTCCCATCTTATAGTGAGGACACTGAGGTTAGGAAATTATCCTAGCCTAAACGTTAAGTGTAAGCATGAATAGAAAGGTGTTATCAGCCTATAAGACATTCCTTTATGAGTGATACAAAATCCTATATAAATTCAGAGAAAAGAAAAGTGGTTTTAGAAGTCCTTGATCAGTGAGTGTGAAGAATGTGGTGGCCCGGTTACTGTTTGTTTGCCCATCTGTCCTCCCTCTGGGGATCAGCACCCCCTTACTTTGGAAGAATTGTTTTCCTTTTCACTGTAAGGTTCTTTGTGGCTATGCAATGGGGCACATTGCCTCAAACTAGCCCTGTTCCAGTCTTTGAGAACCTTGAAATTGGAACCAAGGGAAGAGGATTGCCTCTTGAATGGTAATTCTCTAAAATCTAGTCTGAGGTGCTGGTGCCTAATCCCTGGGTCTGTGGAAGGAGCTGGGCTGTGAGAGGGGAGAATGATGTTGATGTCAAGAGAGAGGCAGGTGCTAGGAGCAGAGAGATGGAGGCCTGGAGGGTTTCTGGGCTTCTCTGAGGCTTAGGGTTTGGATCATTGTCTTCATTACTGGAACAAAGGATTTACCATACCTGCTCTTCTGGGAATGAAACTGTCCTGCTTTGCAAAATAAAGTGTCATTAGAAAGAGATCTTAAAAACCCCACACCATAGACAGGTGCACAGATCCGTAGAAGTGTTAAAGTTCTGTCTGTTGGATGCTAAGCCAAGACTCTTAAGTATGTTCTAAAGAGAAACTGGTGTGTGTAGGCTGTGCACTCCCAGGGAGATAAAAAGTTAGGAACTTTATGGGTTGGGCTTGGTGGCTCCCACCTGTAATCCCAGCACTGTGGGAGGCTAAAGTGTGCAGATTGATTGAGCTGAGGAGTTCGAGACCAGCCTAGGCAACATGGTGAAACCCCATGTCTACAAAAGCTACAAAAATTAGCTGGGCGTGGTGGCATGTACCTGTAGGCGGGAGGATCGCTTGAGCCCAAGAGGGAGAGGGTGCAGTGAGCCATGATTGTGCCAGTGCACTCCACCTGGGTGACAGGAACTTTATGGGGAATGGGATCTTGGAGACTGAGTAGAGACTAGAGGAAAAAAAAAAAAAACTACCTCCCCAACTGGCCACACTATTCTTTTAAAAAATGTTAATTGACAAATTAAAATTGTATGTATTTACGGAGGTATAATGTGATGTTATGATATATGTATACATTGTGGAATAATTAAATCCAGAGAATTAATAGATTCATCACCTCAAAACCTATCTTTTTTGTGGTGAGAACATTTGAAATTTATTGTCTTAGCAATTTTGAAATACACAATACTTCATTGTAAACTACAGTCACCATGCTGTGCTGTAGATCTCAACAAAATATATTCTTCCTGTCTCAACTAAAACATTGTACTCTTTGACAACATTTCCCCATTCCTCTCACCCCCTCCAAAAACACCCATTCTTTATGTTGAAGAGAATGGCTAAAAAGTCCCAGCAGGTTTCAACTGACAGCTTCAGTGGTTGTCCCATCACTCTTCAATGTTATTAATAGAAAGGGGAGGGGCAATACATAATTCGGACAGGCGGAAAGTACCATTGTAACCACTTTCCTGACTTCACAGAAAAAGTCCTCTTGTTTTCATCTGTAAAATGGGAACTGCGTGAATACCATTCTTCTTTTCTTCAGCCTCCAAAGAAAAAACAGATGCAAAGCCTTTTATCAATTGCAAAACAGTATACAATGTGTGTTATTACTCACAGTTGTCTTACTGTGACCAAACACTTTATAAGCCTGCGGCGAGTCAGCCTTACTCTCAGGAAGTGGACAATATTTGGGGAAGGAGAAGCAGCAGGATCTTTCAGGACAGTAGCCTTGGTGGGTCCAAAAATTCCTTGAGCGAAATGGGAGACAAAACTTTCTTCCTGCTTTGCGGTATATCCTGTTAGTCTTGTCTCTCTTCACTCCTATTTTCTATGGAGAATTTCCTGGTTTTGGAGTTTGGGTGCGTTTTATGGAGAGGAGGCAGAACATCTTTAGCTCCAGCAGAATGAAAGGATACATGCAAAGAAACCTAGCACAGTATGTGGTACCCAGTTCCCCTTTAACTTGGCTTTATTCATTCACTCCTGGTAGGGCATTAATAGGGGATTTAGCCCCCTCCTATTGAAAATGATTAATTCAGGGAAGAGTTCAGGCAGTGTGGACAGATACAGTGTAGGCCAAGCCTGTTTCTAAGGCAGGAGCTGGGTAGGGAGGGTGAGAAGGGCGAGAAGAATAGGGAAATATGTGTCGTCTGTGTTGCTGCTGTTGCAACCACCACAACAAACAAACAAGGGAAAAAAAAAAAAAAAGAATTGTCCATACCGGAAAGTGTGCTGTTTTGGAGGAGGCTGGGGTAAGTGTGGATGGCTCGAGTGGGTCCTGTTGGATTGAAGTCTGACAGTGGTGATTCCCTTCAACAAATGGTCGGGGTGGGAGGGTACACACACACACACACACACACACACACACACACACACACCCCACATGCAGCGCCCAGCCTCCGATTTCAGCGCTGGCAGGAGATAACCATTCTTAGCTCGCCTTTCCAGGGTTATTTTTGGCTGAGGCTGTTCGCTGATGGCAAAAGTTTTCAGCCCCCTCCCAAATCCCTCCCCGTGCTTGTTCTAAAGAGAAACTGGTGCGTGTAGGCTGCGCACTCCCAGGGAGACAGGGAGACGAGCCTGGCGCCGGAGAGGAACCCGGACTCTGCCCAAAGTCTCGCCGCACGCCGGCTGTTTTCTGGCGGAGGGTGTGCCCCGGAGGGCGGCAATCGCGCGTGAAGGCTGGGGCCAGGCGCGGGTGCAGGCGTCACCGGGGTCGGGCTAGCAGGCCCTGGAATCAGGCTTTTGGGACACCCCGAAAGTGAGTCCAACTTGGGGAGAAACTGAGGACACCTCGGGCGGTCTGGCAGCGGAGAAGGTGGGCGGGAGAAAACTTTACAGGAAGGCAGAAGCAATCTCCGCCGAGGGAGTCAGCGAGCAGCCGCACGGAGAGGAGGGGCGGGCAGTCCCCAGGCGGGCGGGTGCAGGGCGCAGGGTGCCGACCTGCCGGAGAGGGGGCCTGGGCGCGAGGCGGAGTCCCGGTGCGCGGCCAGGTGGGCGGAGGCCCCCGGCAGGCTGCAGATTGCCTCCGGCCCCGGAAGCCTCAGCAGGACCGGCCAGGAGGCGCCACGGAGGGGAGCCCCATCCCGGTGCTGACAGTGCCCACCGCGCCCTACGAGGACCGGCGGCCGGCCGGCGGCGGGGTTCTGCGGCGACCTACCGGCCTCTTCGAGGGCCAGCGCAACTACCTGCCCAAATTCATCCAGAGCGTGCTATCGTCCATCGACCTGCGCGACCGCCGGGGCTGCACCACGGTGGTGGGCAGCGACGGCATGTACTTCAGCAGGACGGCCATCGAGATCGTGGGGCAGATGGCTGCGGCCAACGGGGTGAGTGTCCGGATGCCCCTCGCTTCCCGCCGCGCTGCCGCCATGCCCTCTCCTAGCCCTTGTCCCCCTGCTGCCTCCGGGCCCAGCTGGGAGGCCCCTGCCCGGCCCAGGCTTTGCTTCCTCACTCCCGCGTCCTCACCCTCCAGCGCTCCACTCCCGCCGCGCTCGCAGCCTCCCCGGCGCACCCCGGACACTGGGTTCTATTAGTACCCACCGCCCCCAAAAGCCTTGAGGGGTGTCCGTCGTTCCTGGAGCCACTCCGGGCGCCCTGGACTCTTCTCCGACTCTGCACACATCCCGCACCTGCTCATTTTTCTTTCGGACATTCTCTTACCCGGCCCTGTAGATTCCAAGGCAGCTCCCAGTTTTCCATATTGTTCCCAATGCGTTCACTGCCCACAGTCCCCACACAAACTTCTTTCCCAGGCTCACAACATAGTCCCTCTTCCCCGTGCCCTTTTTACAATAATCTGCCAGTCCCCTAAGTCTTAGCTCTGCCTATTTAACAGTAGTGGTGTCTCAGAACACACACACACACACACACACACACACACACACACACACACACACACACACACGATCCCTGACATATTTGGCAAGAGTAGGTCCTGAAGGTTTTTAGTATTTTGGTTCTTTAACCCAGTGGAATTACTGAATGATTTTTATTTAATTAGGGTAGGGATGGAGTGGATCCATTTGTTTGATGCTAAACAGCCTGAGCTCGCAGTTCCCAGGGGGCATATCTCTAAATGGTCTGAAATGAGATTTGCAGTGGTTTTCTTAATGCAATTCCCAACTTCTCTCCAAATGCCTTTTGACATTTGACAACATTTCATGCCTCTTCCCCTTTCGCTTTTCATCCTTGTTTTCTCTCCCTTCTCCCACGACCTCGGTAGTCTTCTGCAATCCAGATTCTCAGACTTCGGGTTTTTCTCCCTCTGCCCCTTTCCTCTCTGTCCTATAACTAGAAGCACCTTTTGGCATAGACCCGTATCCCAGTTTCCTCTTTCCCAGGTCCAGCAGCATCTCAAGGACATCTACAAGAGGGATACCTAACTTCAGGGGTCTCTGAATGATATGTGGGAAACATCGTCTAAAAAGGTAATTTTATCCTTATTCATGCAACCAGACCCACACTCATAGAACTTGTCTTTAAGGGGAGTGTCTTGCAGATGTATAAATGAGTGTTAACATCTTTAAAAGCAAAACTGAACATTTCCCTGGCATTTGTATTCCCTCCTTCCTTCCCAACCCTTTCCTTTTCATTTTCTCATTTATTATTAAAAACATTTTTAAAGGATCTCCATGCTTCATATTTATCTACTATAATTCCTCCTTCTCGGTGTTGCAGGGATAGGGAAAGGAGATTTTTTGAAAAACACAATAAAAAGCAATTGGGAGAAACAGGGCCAGTGGTGTTGGGGTGGGTAGTGGAATTGTGATTTTTGACTCCAGTAGACAATGATGCTGGATATATGGGGTTTGATTTCTCTCTGGCTCCTCACTTGAGATTGATGAAGTTTGGCTAGAATCAGGGAGTTGAAGAGAGGTTGACAAATGTTCTTTCACTCTTCTCTGACAGGCTGTTCCTGTGGAGTGATGGAGAATAATGAGCCTTGGGAGAGCTATGGGAGCTCTCATACTCCTTCCTGAGCCAATTTTTTAGGGAGTGAGAGAAACATGGCCTGTCCAATACTTGTTGTGGGTCAGGATATTTTTGAAGCTACGGTTGTTGATTTGCATGGGAAAATTATTATGTCTTATTATTTCTTGTCCCACTTTACCATAAGGGCTCCTCAGCTTCTTACTTCAATGGGTCTTCCATGACACACACACTTTATTAACTCTAAGAGTGGAATTTATTTTAACAGATAATTAGCATAGGTCAATATATGATGAAAATAGAGTCAAATTAAATGCACTAGCTGTTATAAAGGACAGCTGACAAAATCCACATAGAAGCATCGACTCTTAAATAATCTGAAAGTACTACTTCTAAGAGGGGCGGGCATGGGTGAAGGGAATGGTGGACATGTTTCAGAATTTCAAACGCCAACTTTAACCAATCGTTTCCTCATTTTGTTCACCTTCTTGGGGGCTTATGCTAAAGTGAAGTGAATAGCCATAAGGCTGGCTTCAGGAGAAAGGTGGTCTAAAAGAACTGGATAATTATAAGCAAAATTGGTCTCGAATGATTGAAAATTGATGAGAATGTGCTTGTCTCCTGATTTGGCATCCTGAGTTAGACTCAGGAATACCGAACATGGATCCCAAAAGCTTTGGTCTTTTTTGATATCCTATTGGATAATCATAAGCAGGCTAGAAAAATAGGAAACTAGAATTTTTTCTCTTTGAACTGACAAATCTGACCAGTGGGCTGCATTCTCTATATCTGAAAAATCTTGGTTTTGATTGAAAAAGTTAATTTTACAAAGCAATTTTCTTTTTTTCAATTAAATTTCATTTTTTTTTTGACACAGGGTCTCACTTTGTTGCCCAGGCTGGAGTGCAATGGTACAGTCTTGGCTCACTGTAGCCTTGACCTCCCCAGATTCAGGTGATCTTCCCACCTCAGCCTCCTGAGTAGCTGGGGCTATAGGTGCACGCCACTACGCACAGCTGACTTTTGTGTTTTTACTACTCATAGGGTTTCTCTGTGTTGCCCAGTCTAGTCTCAAACTCCTGATCTCAAGAGATCTGCCTGCCTTGGCCTCCTAAAGTGTCATGAACCACCATGCCCAGCCTACAAAGCAATGTTCTAGGAAAAACTACAGTTACTCTTTGATTATGTAATTGCTGGAGAAGAAAAGCATGGCATTTCTAAAATGATGAACTATATTACTTATATTATAATATCTCATAAAGTTTGAAATAGACATTTCAAACATAAACATGTATAAAAATTTTTATAAATTATAAAATCAAAAACATTTTACAATTATTTTATTATAAAATTATTATAGAATCAAAAACATTATAAATTTAAACAACTTTTTAAAAAATTTATTTTGGGATTTCCCATGGAGTGATGGAGAATAATGAGCCTTGGGAGAGCTATGGCAGCTCTCATACTCCTTCCTGGGCCAACTTTTTTAGGAAATGGGAGAAATATACCCTGTTCAATGTTTATTGTGGGTCAGGATATTTTTGAAGCTATAGTTGTTGATTTG
Source organism: Pan paniscus (assembly GCF_029289425.2). Lineage (NCBI taxonomy): Eukaryota > Metazoa > Chordata > Mammalia > Primates > Hominidae > Pan > Pan paniscus. Next base: position 63,813,318 of record NC_085927.1, read on the forward strand.
CTTCAAACTTTAAAAAAAGTATTATAAAATTATGGGATGTAAAAAATTTATTATAAAACTTTGAAATTTTCAAACTTTCAGAAAAGCAGAGAGATGAGATTAATGGCACTCACAGGCAAGCATAGAACATAGATTGTAAACATTTTGCTATATTTGTGTCATGACTATTTTTTGCTTGTGTTTGAAAGTATATTAAAGAAAATGATATTTTACCCCTAAATTCTTTAGTACAGATTTCTAAAAAAATAAGAACATTTTCCTGTATAGTTACAAAATCATCTTTTCAAACAAAATAAAAAATGGCTTTTTTATATCATTTATTACCCAGTCCACATTCAGATTTCCTCAATTATTATGAAATGTCCTTTTATTTTTTGAGACAAAGTCTTGCTCTTTCACACAGCCTGAAGTGCAGTGAAACAATCATAGCTCATTGCAGCCTCACACTCCTGGGCTCAAGTGATCTTCCTGCCTCAGCTTCCTGAGTAGCTAGGACTAGAGGTGCACACCATCATGCCCAGCTAATTTATTGTTTTTGTAGAGATGGAGGTCTTACTACGTTGCCCAGGCTGGTCTCAAACTCCTGGCCTCAAGTGATCCTTCCAGCTTGGTCTCCCTGAAATATCTTTTGTGGCTGGTTTGTTCAAATTAGTTTCTTCTAATCAAGGGACACACATTGCATTTGATTATTTAGCTCAAGACTGTTTTAACCTGGAAAATACACATACTCTTTGTTTATGTATTTATTTAGTGAAATTGACTTGTTGAAAAACTAGTCAGTTGTCCTGTAGAATATTTCCCCTTCTGGAATTTTCTGGTTGCTTTTTATGGTGTCATTTAACTTTTCACTCTGTTTTTTCCTGGTTAACTGGAAGTTAGTTCTAAAGGCTTTTAGGCCTGCTATAACAAAATACCAAAAACTGGATGACTTATAAAGAACAGAAATTTATTTCTCACAGTCCTAGAGGCTAGCAAGTTTAAAATCAAGGAGCATGTGGTTTTGATATCTGGTTAGGACCAACTTTCTGGTTCATAGATTGGCTTTCTTGCTGGGCCCTCACATAGTGGGAGAGACTAGCTAGCTCTCTGGGGCCTCTTTTATAAGGGCACTAATTCCAATCATGAAGCCTCTGTCCTTATGATCTAATGACCCCCTAAAGGCCCCACCTTTTAATACCAGCACCTTTGGGGTTAGGATGTCAACATATTAATTTGGGGAAGACATACACGTTCAGCCCATTGCAAGGTTTAGTTAGATTCAGGTTCAACTTCTTTTTTTAAAGACTATTTCATAGGCAATAATGTGTATTCACATCCCATCATTAGTGATGGTGAGATGATCGCAAGGTTAGGGTGATCACTGCCTATCTCCTCTGCTATATTCCCCCTTGGGTCAAGCCAGTAGTCTGTGACGTGAACTTTGTACCATGTGTATATTCAGTTATATTCTGTATCAATAGTTACTTGATTGTTTTAGCATTTATTAATGATCCTTGCTTGAGTTGATTATTTCATTAGGGGTTTCAAAATGGTGAATTTCTAATTCTCTAATTCTATCTATATGCTTTAGCTGGCATTTTTCTATAAGCAGACCATTTTCTTCACAACTGGGTTATTTGGCTACCCTGAAACATAGTTCCTTCCGGGAAGGCAGAACATATGTTTATTTCTGTCTTTTAAAAATTACTGGTGTTTGGAGTGAAGATTAGGTGAGCTAACTACCTCCACAGGTGACAAATGAATTTTGTTTTGTCTCACTTTTGCTTTTTTGAATATCACTGTGGCTACTTGGATTTTTACATTTAATTTGAATGGATTAGGGAATAAATGAGAAGATAGGTTTTATCTGTTTCTGTAGTTTTTATGTGGCTGTGTGAACTTACTTTTAAAAATTCCCAGAAATATTTTAATTCCCCTTTAAAGATATAAACTATGTCATACTATAAAGCAAAAGAAAAACCAATCATGTGAAGAGTAAATAGTACCGTTTAAACGAATTGTGGTTAAGCTTAGTTTGTACCTAATTAGTTTTTTATTTTCTTTCTACTTTTATCTGCTTCAGAGCCTCTTCAGTGGTTTAGATCTTCTATGTGTCAAATTATTCTAATCTCTTAAAAAGTTTAAGAGCTAAAATACAACACAATGACTACAAGAATGCCTTTGTCCTTTTCTGGGTAGGTACACCTAAGGCAACTTCTTTTTCTCTTCTTTGTTCTCTTCTTCTTTCTTATTCTTAAATCATCTTCAATATTGGACAGATGACAGCACTATGCCTGCCTCAAGATGTTTCTGACTTGTTCTTGTTCTTTTTTTTTTTTTTTTTGAGATGGAGTCTTGCTCTGTCACCCAGGCTAGAGTGCAGTGGCACAATCTTGGCTCACTACAACTTCTGCCTCCTGGGTTCCAGTGATTCTCCCAACTCAGCCTCCTGAGTAGCTGGGGTTACAGGCATGCACCACCACGCCTAGCTAATTTTTTGTATTTTTACTAGAGACGGGGTTTCACCATGTCGGCCAGGCTGGTCTTGAACTCCTGACCTCAAGGGATCTGCCTGCCTTGGCCTCCCAAAGTGCTGGGATTACACGTGTGAGCCACTGCACCCGGCCGTTTCTGACTTTTTCTAAAGTCTTCTTTCTCTGGAGATGACATTATATAATAGCACTGTTCAATAGAAGTTTCTTTGATGATGGAACTGTTCTATAATCTGCATTGTCCCAGCCACTAGCCATATGTGACTACTGTAACACTTGAAATGTGGCTAGAGCAACTGAAGAACTGAATTTTGCATTTTACTGAATTTTAATTAATTAAAATAGAAATGCAAATAACCATAAGTGGTTAGTAGCTACCATACTGGACAGCAAAGATCTATAATTCAGCATTTAAAATCGATTTTGTTTTGTTTTCAAAAATGGAGTCAGACTGTTACAACCCAAAAGAACTGTAGGTTAAATTAAGGTAAATCCCCAAATACTACATACACATTTGGGAAATCCAAACCAGATTTTTTCATGTGATAACCACACCCTCTTTTGACTTTAGCCTTGGAGGTAATGGAGTATGGCAGAAAAAACCCTGTATCAGCAGCTGGAAGACTCACCTTCTTTTCCTAGCTCTGCCATATATTGACCAAAAGAGTCAAAGTCCATTCAGATGGTTGAAGGGCCTTGGAATTTTGTTTTTGGTTTTCACATACAAGTTGGAGGGCAGATGCGTTAGCCTCTTGAAATACCCAGAAACCACTTGTTTCCTCATCTAAAAATCAGGTATGACAGGATCATTTAATTATCCTGGAAATCAGATGAAGCACTGCATATGAAAGCACTTTGTAACATCGATAGCACTGGGAAATGTAAAGACCTTTTACTGAAATATAAAGGTGTATGGTTAACTGAATATATCTCAGATAGTTAGGATTTGACTGTATATATTGAATATAACCTGTAGTGGGCCCCTTGGTAAACAGCTTACAGTTTTGTTGCAAGTTTTAGCCAAGAGAAAATTTATTTGTTGACTAGTCATGCCCTTTATTGGCCACATGATGAGCAGCCAAGATATTAACACACAGTGCACCTTGCAGAATTCAAGAATGTCTCAGTGTCTTGTGAACTAGGAAGCTGAAATGCAGTGGTATGCAGAAGGCTGGCTCAGTAGGAGCCTTGGGAGTGTCCTCCAGATAGATGTTTGTGCAGGTTGTGTTTGATTCCAGTTGGCCATGAAAAGCTGGTTGCTCTAAAGAATGAGAATATACTTGGTTTTGCATTTACTAGAACTATCTGGGGAACAAATCTTGGGGTGGAAGAAAGAAGGGAGGGAGGGAAAGCTGTGCTTCAATACCTAGGGCTTCTTTCCTGGAATGGATCTGAGAATCTGGGATTGGGTGGCTAATATCTCATCTCTAGAAGGGAGAAAGAACTGGGTGGTGATGGCTTTGTATTTTCTATTGGAGTTCACTAGAGAATAGGTGAATGGAATGGGCTGCTATGATCCAGACATTAGGGAGGACAGGTTTGTGATACATTAGAAAACTTGAATGAGCCCTTCTATGATTCTCTCTTCCCTCTTTCTGCTTCCCGTTCTTAATCACCATCCACAGGTTGTGGAATTAGCAAATCTATTATGTGAGCAATAGCAAACTTACAGGAGCCCTTGGCTCCATCTATCTCCCTGTTTGTGTCAGTTCCTTCTGGATGCTTTTAGTCTGTGGTCTTCATTCACTCTTTTTATGGGGAAGTAAAAGGAGTGGGACAGATTATGAGAACAGCTGGGTCCTCCCAGTTGCTGGGGTGGTTATTTTAAGCTTTGTTTAATGTGTCCAGAGACCCAGATGGCATTTTTAACTAAGCTGCTTTATTAAATCTTGTGATAAAGCATAGTGATGTTTATTGAAAAGGCAGACACACATCAGCAACATTATGCGTGAAACTTGCTCTAAGAATTTTCTATAAAACATCTGTTCTCTTTGAGCCTTTTGTGAACTCTGGAAGTTTGCTAGTTTCTATACAGACTTGAGGACAAGAAGTTGGAACCCACTTTTGGAGATGTCCAAGCATAGGTATTGGAATCATTAATCCTAACCCTCTCAGTTTTAAGGCCCCGGATACCCTTCTGTTAGACAACAGTATCATGAGCAAGCACTGTAATAACCTTTAAACAAGATTATTTGGAAATAATGGACAAGAAAAATTAGTATAAATTGTTTGGGGATTTTAAAATTAAAGATAAAAAGCTAGGGCTTCAATGACCTGTGCCAGCCTATAGCCTTAAGAGTCAATTTGCAAACACTCAAGATTTGGCCAATATGCCTCTACTACTTCTACTTAACACAGTCAAAGGGAAATTTTTAGATTCTTTCATCTGATTTGACTCTCTTAGTTACGAATAAGAGGATATCTAGAATATATATGTGACTTGTTAAAATGAAAATCCACCTTCTCTGAGTCTTCAAATATCTTTCATATCTTACATTTTTTAGTCACATCAACTTTTGAAGGTATGTCCGTAGTTGTATGAAAAGAAAAATTTCAGGAACATTCAACCTCAAAAGTTCTTTTTCTTAGTCTGAAGTCGTAGAAGCATTTGACTTTTACTTTCTCTTTTTAAGTTTGTACTAGTAGGTATTTTGTATAAATATAATATTTAATTATTGCCTTTGTATTCTTTTTCTCTAGTAAACATCCTGGTTTTTAGCTATCAATATGTAGTTTTACATTTAGGGATTTCTAATGGAAAGTGAAAGGAATCTGAAATCAGAGGACGAGAGTTTATTCTACTTGACCAAACACATACACAATACTGGAAGGAGAGTTTTACAACAAATATTTAATATCTATGACATGTAAAACGTTTTTTGAAATCAAGAAAATTCAAACAATTCAATACAAATATCATCAATAATAACACATGAACAGGTGGCCAACCTTATTAATAACCAGAGAAATATAAATTAAAACAATCCATCAACTTGTAAGAAAGATGAAATTACCCAGAGTTGGTGTAGGTGATGGAAAATTGTCATGTTTGTATACTGTTCATAGAAGTTAAATTGACATAACATTTTGGTCAGGCAATTTGGAAGTATATATCTAAATTAATAGAGTAGTTTCCTAATAACCTGGGAATCTCTTAATCTAAGAATCTTTACTGTAGATTTTTTTGAACAAATGTACAAACATCTGTGTACAAGGGTACTCACTGCAGCATTTTGCTAAGGAAAAACTCAGAAAAAATCTATATGTTCAACAGAGAACAGGTACATAATTTATGACACAACTGCACAATATACACCACTAAAATAAAGGATATAAATTTATATGTAGTATGAAAAAGATGTGAATGATAGCTTGTTGGTGAAAAACAGCAATGACTGGAATATTGTGTGTAACGTAATCCTGCTTTTCTGTATATAATGTAGGCATAGAAAATAGGATTGAAAGGACATACTCTAGTCAACAGTGTATATAGCTTGGGTGGAGGGGGTGTATAATGGAGAAGGAGAGTCCCTTTTCCTATCTATTCCATATCCATCTCTGGATTAAAAAGATCATACATGCATATGCATTACCTTCAAAATTAAAATGATAAAGACAAAAGGAGAAGCTTTGGATTTGAATCATGATACTACTGTTTGCAACTTCTATGACCGTGGGGAAGTCGCCTAGCCTCCTGGGGTTTATTTCCTCATTTATAAAAATAGGGAAAGTAATAATACTTGTCTACATATCTTCTAGGGTTGTTGGGAGGATTGAATGTGATAATGGGTTACAGCATTATGAATTATTTATTCATATAACACAATTATTATAAAAATATTTTGCTCTGATTAAAATAAAAGAAGGACGAGATCGTGTGTGTTTTTCAGTCCCAGTAGCTTTACTAACCAGAAAGCGCCTGCTGATGTGGTGATCACAGTTGCTTTGGTGCAGCTTCCTGTTGACTTTTGGCAATTCTCCACGCTGCTAGCTAAGGCTGAGGTGGCGACTGTGGAAGGTGTGATCTCCTCCCCCTCCCAGCACCCATTTGTGTGCATACTCACACTCATGCACACACAAACACACACATGCACACTGTATCACAGTACATGAGGTGGCAGCAGCTGCTCCGGCATAGACTTTCACACAACATAAAGGGCTTTTTTGGTGTGGTCTGTGCATTATTTCCTGTTAAGCATGAGCTGAGTCAGTGCCATGCTTTTCCATCTGAAACCTTTCTGAGGCTCAGGCTGTGTTAAGAGCAAACCCTCTCCCCTCCATGCCCACCCCATGGCCCTCTACTGAAGCCAGATCATAATCTGCTCATTTCATGAGGATTTTCAAACCGAATGGACTGGGCCATGTGAGAGATCACTGAAAGGAACAGACCAAGCAGAGGCTAAGAGACTCCACGCTAATCTGCTGAGTCATCTGAAAATGCACAGCTGTGGCAGCTCACGGTGCTTTAAAGTACTTTGGCAGGATGTTTGTTCAGGGGGCCTGTTCCTGCAGCCCTGCTGAATGTTTGGTTAGGAGGCATAATCATTTTTTGGACAGGATCTCCCAAATGTAAGGTGATAGACGCTAATGTGGAATATAATACAGAAGATACAGCTTGGATGTCATAAATAACAATAAATTGTTTAATCTTGCTGAGTTGTAAATATATGATTGCCAGAGGTCTTTAGTTCACTGGAACATAGTATGGGGGCAGGGGCACATAGCAAATAGGCAGTTATTATTTTCCAACCAGACAGAAACTGGTCTGATGAAATTTATCTAAAAAGGCATACACATGTATTTTAATTAATTGTGACAATTACTCAGAGAAAACACATGGCCCTAAAGAGGCTGAGGGTTTTTTTGTTCTACCTATAAATGTATATGTATATTCACCTATATTCTACCTATGTATAAGTAAGAGAATGAGTTTTTGTTTTGGGGATATATATTTATACGTATCTATACAGACAGATATACACATACTTAATTTCTGTGTACCTATTAAGGTGCGGTGACAGATGGAAAGTATTTTTAAGCATTTAGATAGCTTATTCTATAGCATATGTGTGCATATAGCCCCCCCATAAAGCTTTGTCTCTTTTCTGGATATATTTAACAAGAGGGTAGAACAGAGTCCAAAATGTCAGAAATGTTTGAACATTCCATAGAAATGAAGGAGGTGTTTCCAAATGACCTATGTTTCTATGGCAATAAATAGAACTTGTGCTGCGTTGGATGGGTCAGGAGTAAGGAATATAAACAGTGTAAGTATGGGAATTCCAGGCAGAAATCTACCTTGTAAGAACAGCTTTGTGCAGAGAGCTCGACAACATTGATCAGTTAGCAGTCCGGTTCAGTACAACATTGATCAGGTAGCAAGACGGTTCGGCAGTGCCAGTCGGAGACACAGATGGGGACAATCAAAGAAGATGCAGGTCAGGACAAGGATGCAGACATGTACCTGTCACTACCATGGACTTCAGCAGCTTCTTAGTGAGCAGGTTTATGATCAAAGAAGAAAGACATCGTTGATATGTAAGCATGTTACAATTAATTTGCTGTTTAGTTACTAGCAAACTACATCCAGTTTTTAGTTTTTAGGTTTTTTTTTCTTTTTTCTTTTTTGAAACAGGTTCTTGTTCTGTCATCCAGGTTGGAGTGCAGTCCTTATCCAAGCTCACTGCAGCCTTAAAATCCTGGGTTCTGTGGATCCTCCCACCTCAGCCTACCAAGAAGCTGGGACTACAGGTGCACACGACCATGGCCAGCTAATATTTCTAATTTTTTTGTAGAGATGAGGCCTTGCTGTATTGCCCAGGCTGCTCTTGAGCTCCTGGCAGTGTAGATATTTCCATGTTTATACAGATGATGGTGTAGATATTTCCATGTTTATGCAGATGAGTGTGTAGATATTTCCATGTTTTTAAAGATAGAGGTGTAGATATTTCCATGTTTATAGAGATGGCGGTGTAGATATTTCCATGTTTATACAGATAGCGGTGTAGATATTTCCACGTTTTTAAAGATAGCGGTGTAGGTATTTCCATTTTTATACAGGTAGCGGTGTAGATAATTCCATGTTTAAACAGATGGCGGTGTAGATAGTTCCATGTTTATTGAGATAGCGGTGTAGACATTTCCATGTTTATACAGATAGTGGTGTAGATATTTCCATGTTTATAGAGATAGCGGTGTAGATATTTCCATATTTATACATATAGCGGTGTAGATATTTCCATGTTTATAGTGATAGCAGTGTAGGAATTTCCATGTTTATAGTGATAGCGGTGTAGATATTTCCATGTTTATACGGATATCGGTGTAGATATTTCCATGTTTATATGGATAGCAGTGTTGATATTTTCATGTTTATACAGATAGCGGTGTAGGTATTTCCACGCTAATACAGATAGCGGTGTAGATATTTCCATGTTTATACAAATGGCTGTGTAGATATTTCCATGTTTATACAGATGGCACTGTAGATATTTCCATGTATATGCAGATGGTGGTGTTGATATTTCCGTGTTTACAGAGATAGCGGTGTAGATATTTCCATCGTTGCACAGATTGCGGTGTAGGTATTTCCATCTTTACACAGATAGTGGAGTAGATATTTCCGAGTTTACAAAGATAGCTGTGTAGATATTTCCATGTTTACACAGATGGCGTTGTAGATATTTCCATGTTTACACAGATAACGTTGTAGATATTTCCATGTTTATACAGATAGCGGTGTAGGTATTTCCATGTTTATACAGATAGCGGTGTAGATATTTCCATGTTTATACAGATAGCGGTGTAGATATTTCCATATTCATAGAGATAGCGGTGGAGATATTTCCATGTTTATATAGATAGCGGTGTAGATATTTCCATGTTTACAGATAGCGGTGTAGATATTTCCATGTTTATAGAGATAGCGGTGTCAATATTTCCATGTTTATACAGATGGCTGTGTAGATATTTCCAAGTTTATAGAGATGGCAGTCTTGATATTTCCATGTTTATAGAGATGGTGGTGTAGATATTTCCATGTTTATACAGATGACTTTGTAGATATTTGCATGTTTATACAGATGGCTGTGTAGATAGTTCCATCTTTATAGAGATAGCGGTGTAGATATTACCATGTTTATACAGATAGCGGTGTAGATATTTCCATGTTTATTGAGATAGCGGTGTAGATATTTCCATGTTTATAGAGATAACGGTTTAGATATTTCCATGTTTATACAGATAGCGATGTAGATATTTCCATGTTTACACATATAACGGTGCGGACACTTCCATGTTTACACAGATAGCGTTGCAGTTATTTCCATGTTTATACAGATGGCGGTGTAGATTTTTCCATGTTTATGCAGACGGCGGAGTAGATATTTCCATGGTTATGCAGATGGAGGTGTAGATATTTCCAAGTTTATAGACGTGGTGGTATAGATGTTTCCATGTTTATAGAAATGGCGGTGTAGATATTTCTATGTTTATAGAGATAGTGGTGTAGGTATTTCGATGTTTATAGTGATAGTGGTGTAGATATTTCCATGTTGAAACAGATAGCGATGTAGATATTTCCATGTTTATGTGGATAGCGTTGTTGATATTTCCATGTTTACAGGGATAGTGGTGTAGATGTTTCCATATTTATAGAGATAGCGATTTAGGTGTTTCCATGTTTATACAGATGGCAGTATGGATATTTCCATGTGTATACAGATGGTGGTGTAGACATTTCCATGTTTATAAAGATGACGGTGTCGGTATTTCTGTTTATACAGATGTCGGTGTAGATATTTTCATGTTTATAGAGATAGAGTTGTAGATATTTCCATGTTTATACAGATAGCGGTGTAGACATTTCCATGTTTATACAGATAGCGGTGTATATAATTCCATATTTATACAGATAGCGGTATAGATATTTCCATGTTTATACGGATAACGGTGTAGACATTTCCATGTTTACGTAGATATCGGTGTAGATATTTCCATGTCTACAGAGATGGCGGTGTAGGTATTTCCATGTTTGTAGAGATAGTGGTGCATATATTTCCATGTTTATACAGATAGTGGTGTAGTTATTTCCTTGTTTATACAGATAGCGGTGTAGATATTACTATCTTTATGCAGCTCGCATTATAGATATTTCCATCTTTCTTCAGACGGCAGTGTAGATATTTCCATGTTTATACAGATAGCGGTGTAGATATTTCCATGTTTATACAGATGGCGGTGTAGATAGTTCCATGATTATGGAAATGGCGGTGTAAATATTTTCATGCTTATAGAGATGGCGGTGTAGACATTTCCATGTTTATAGAGACTGCCATGTAGATATTTCCATGTTTATAGAGATAGTGGTGTACGTATTTCCATATTTATAGAGATGGCGGTGTAAATATTTTCATGTTTATACAGATGGCGGTGTAGATAATTCCATGTTTAAACAGATTGCCAGGTAGATATTTCCAGGTTTATAGAGATAGCGGTGTAGATATTTCCATGTTTAGACAGATAGTGGTGTAGATATTTCCAGGTTTATACAGATGGCAGTGTAGATATTTCCATGTTTATATAGATAGTGGTGTAGATATTTCCATGTTTATAGATATAGCGTTGTAGGTATTTCCATGTTTATAGTGATAGCTGTGTAGATATTTCCACGTTTACACAGATAGCGGTGTAGATAATTCCATGTTTATACAGATTGTGGTGGGGATATTTCCTTGTTTATACAAATCGTGGTGTAGATATTTCCATGTTTATACTGATAGCGGTGAAGATATTTCCATATTTTTACAGGTAGCAGTGTGGATATTTCCACGTTTATACAGATCACGGTGTAGATATTTAGATCTTTCCACAGATGGCAGTGTAGATATTTCCATGTTTCTACAGATGGCGGTGTAGTTATTTCCATGTTTATACTGATAGCAGTGTAGATATTTCCATGTTCATGCAGATGGCGTTGTAGATATTTCCATGTTTATAGAGATGGTGTTGTAGATATTTCTGTGTTTATAGAGATAGCGGTGTAGATATTTCCATGTGGATAGAGATGGCGGTGGAGGCATTTCCATGTTTATTGAGATAGTGGTGAAGATACTTCCATGCTTATACAGATAGCGGTGTAGATATTTCCTTGTTTATACAGATAGCGTTGTTGGTATTTCCATGTTTATACAGATGGCGGTGTAGATCTCTCCATGTTTATAGAGATAACATTGTAGATATTTCCATGTTTATAAAGATAGCGGTGTAGATATTTCCATGTTTATAGATATAGCGGTGTAGATATTTCCATATTTATACACATAGCGGTGTAGATATTTCCATGTTTATACAGATGGCTCTGTAGATATTTCCATATTTATACAGATGGTGATGTACATATTTCCTTGTTTATACAGATAGCGGTGTAGATATTTCCATGTTTATACAGATAGCGGTTAAGATTTTTCCATGTTTACCGAGATAGCGGAGTAGATATTTCCATCTTTTCACAGATTGTGGTGTAGATATTCCCATCTTTACACAGATAGCTGTGTAGATATTTCCAAGTTTACACAGATAGCTGTGTAGATATTTCCATGTTTACACAGATAGCATTGTAGATATTTCCATATTTATACAGATAACGTGGTAGATATTTCCATGTTTATACAGATAGCGGTGTAGATATGTCGATGTTTACAGAGATAGCGGTGGAGATATTTCCACGTTTATACAGATATCGATGTGGATTTTTCCACGTTTACACAGAGAGCGTTGTAGATATTTCCACGTTTTTACAGATAACGATGTAGATATTTACAGGTTTTTACAGATAGCGGTGTAAATATTTCCATGTTTACAGAGATAGAAGTCTATATATTTCCATCCTTCCACAGACTGCGGTGTGTATATTTCCATCTTTACAAAGATAGCTGTGTAGATATTTCTAAGTTTACACAGATAACTGTGTAGAAATTTCCATGTTTACACAGATAGCGTTGTTGGTATTTCCCTGTTTATAAAGATAGCGGTGTAGGTATTAACATGTTTGTATAGATAGCGGTGTTGGTATTTCCATGTTTATGCAGATGGCGGTGTAGATATTTCCATGTTTATAGAGCTCGTGGTGTAGATATTTCTATCTTTATACAGATGGCAGTGTAGATAGTTCCATGTTTATAGAGATTGCAGTGTAGATATTTCCATATTTATAGAGAAAGCGGTGTAGGTATTTCCATGTTTATAGTGATAGCGGTGTAGATATTTCCATATTTATACAGATGGCTGTGTAGATATTTCCATGTGTATACAGATGGCAGTGTAGATATTTCCATGTTTATAGAGATGGCGGTGTAGATATTTCCATGTTTAGAGAAATAACAGTGTTGATATTTCCATGTTGATAAAGATAGCGGTGTAGATATTTCCATGTTTATAGAGATAGCGGTGTAGATATTTCCACGTTTATACAGATATCGAAGTAGATATTTCCACGTTTTTACAGATAGCGGTGTAGATATTTCCAAGTTTATACAGGTAGCAGTGTATATATTTCCACGTTTTACAGATAGCGCTGTAGATACTTCCATGATTATACAGATGTCGGTGTAGATATTTCCATGTTTATGCAGATGGCGGTGTAGATATTTCCATGTTTTTGCAGACGGCGGTGTAGATATTTCCAAATTTACAGAATGGCGGCGTGGATATTTCCATGTTTATAGAGATAGTGGTGTAGGTATTTCCATGTTTATAGTGATAGCGGTGTAGATAATTCCATGTTTATACAGATAGTGGTGTAGATATTTCCATATTTATGCAGAAAGCGGTGTTCATATTTCCATGTTTATAGGGATAGCGGTGTAGATATTTCCATTTTCATACAGATAGCGGTGTAGGTATTTACATGTTTATACACATACCGGTGAAGATATTTCCATGTTTATAGACATGGCTGTGTAGATATTTCCATGTTTATACAGATGGTAGTGAAGATATTTCCATGTTAATACAGGTTGTGGTGTAGATATATCCATGTTTATACAGATGACTGTGTAGATATATCCATGTTTTTACAATTGGCAGTGTAGATATTTCCATGTTTATAAAGTTTGTGGTGTAGATATTTCCATGTTTATAGAGAAAGCTGTGTAGATATTTCCATGTTTATACAGATAGTGGTGCAGATATTTCCCTGTTTATACAGTTTGCGGTGTAGATATTTCCATGTTTATACAGATAGCGGTATAGATATTTCCATGATTATACAGATAGCGGTGTTGGTATTTCCATATTGACTCAGATAGCGGTGTAGATATTTCCATGTTTATACAGATAGAATTGTTGTTATTTCCATGTTTATAAAGATAGCGGTGTAGATATTTCCATGTTTATACAGACAGCGGTGTAGGAATTTCCATGTTTATAGAGATAGCGGTGTAGATATTTCCATGTTTATACTCATGGAGGTGTAGATATTTCCATGTTTATACAGATGACTGTGTAGGTATTTCCATGTTTTTACAGATGGCGGTCTAGATATTTCCATGTTTATAGAGATATCGGTGTAGATATTTCCACATTTATACAGAAAGCGGTGTAGATATTTCCATGTTTATACAGATGACTGTGTAGATATTTCCACGTTTATACTGATGGCGGTGTAGATATATCCATGTTTATAGTCTTAGCGGTGTAGATATTTCCATGTTTATACAGATAGCAGTGTAGACATTTTCATGTTTATACAGATAGCGGTGCAGATATTTCCATGTTTATACAGAACGCGGTGTAGATATTTCCATGTTTATACAGATAGCGGTATAGATATTTACATGTTTATACAGATAACGGTGTTGGTATTTCCCAGTTTATACAGTTAGCGGTGTAGATATTTCCATGTTTCTACAGCTCACGGTGTAGGTATTTCCATGTTTATACAGATGGTGGTTTACATATTTCCATGTTTATACAGATGGCGGTGTTGGTATTTCCGTGTTTATACAGATGGCGGTGTAGATAGTTCCATGTTTATGGAGATGGTAGTGTAGATATTTTCATGTTTATAGAGATGGCAGTGTAGATATTTCCATGTTTATAGAGATATAGGTGTACGTATTTCCATGTTTAAAGAGATAGCGGTGTAGGTATTTCCATGTTTTTAGAGATAGCGGTGTATATATTTCCATGTTTATCGAGATGGCTGTGAAGATATTTCCATGTGTATACAGATGGCAGTGTAGATATTTCCATGTTTATACACATGGTGGTGTAGATATTTCCATGTTTATACAGATGACAGTGTAGATATTTCCATGGTTTTACAGATGGCATTGTAGACATTTCCATCTTTATACAGATGATTGCGTAGATATTTCCATGTTTATACAGATGGCGGTGTAGATATATGCATTTTTATACAGACATCGTTGTAGATAGTACCATGATTATGGAGATGACAGTGTAGATATTTTCATGCTTATAGAGATGGCAGTGTATATATTTCCATGTATATAGACATAGCGGTGTAGATATTTCCAAGTTTATAGAGATAGCGCTGTAGGTATTTCCATATTTATGGAGATAGCGGTGTAGATATTTTATGATTCTACAGATAGCTGTTTCGATATTTCCATGTGTACAGAGATGGCAGTGTACATATTTCCATGTTTATACAGATGGTGGTGTAGATATTTCCATGTTTATACAGATGACTGTGTAGATATATCCATGTTTTTACAGATGGCGGTGTAGATACTTCCTTGTATATAGAGATAGCAGTGTAGATATTTCCATGTTTATATAGATGGCCGTGTAAATATTTCCTTGCTTATGTAGATGGCGGAATAGGTATTTCCATGTTTATACACATGGCAGAGTATATATTTCCATGTTTGTATAGATAGCGGTGCTGGTATTTCCATGTTTATAAAGATAGCTGTGAAGGTATTTCCATGTTCATACAGACAGTTTGTATATATTTCCATGTTTATACAGATAGCGGTGTAGATATTTCCATGTTTTTACAGGTTGCGGTGTTGGTATTTCCATGTTTATACAGATAGCGGTGTAGATATTTCCATGTTTATACAGTTCACGGTGTAGATATTTACATCTTTATACAGATGGCAGTGTAGATATTTCCATGTTTATACAGATGGTGGTGTAGAATTTTCCATGTTTATGGAGATGTTAGTGTAGATATTTTCATGTTTATAGAGTTGGCAGTGTAGATATTTCCATGTTTATAGAGATAGTGGTGTAGATATTTCCATGTTTTTAGAGATAGCGGTGTAGGTATTTCCAGGTTTACAGAGATACCGGTATAGATATTTCCACGTTTACACAGATGATTGTGTAGATATTTCCATGTTCATACAGATAGCGGAGTAGGTATTTCCATGTATATAGAGATAGCGGAGTAGATATTTGCATGTTTACACAGACAGAGTTGTAGATATTTCCATGTTTATAGAGATAGTGGTTTATGTATTTCCATGTTTACACAGATAGCGTTGTAGTTATTTCTACGTTTATATAGATAGCGGTTTAGATATATCCAAGATTATACAGATAGCTGTGTAGACATTTCCATGTTTATAGAGATAGCAGTGTTGATATTTATATATTTAAAGATATAGTGTTGTCGGTATTTCCATGTTTATACAGATAGCGGTGTAGATATTTCCATGTTTATACAGATAGTTTTGTAGTAATTTACATGTTTATAGAGATAGCGGTTTAGATATTTCCATGTTTATACTGATGTCCGTGTAGATATTTCCATGTGTATACAGATGGCAGTGAAGATATTTCCATGTTTATACAGATAGCGGTGTAGACATTTCCATGTTTACAGAGATAGTGGTGTAGATATTTCCATATTTATACAGATAGCGGTGTAGATATTTCCATGTTTATGCAGACAGCGGTGTAGATATTTCCATGTTTATAGAGATGGCGGTGAAGTTATTTCCATGTTTATAGTGATAGTGGTGTAGACATTTCCATGTATATGCAGATAGCAGTGCAGTTATTTCCATGTTTATACAGATAGCAGTGTTGGTATTTCCATGTTTATACAGTGAGCGGTGTAGATATTTCCATCTTTATACAGCTCGTGGTGTGGATATTTCCATCTTTATACAGATGGCAGTGTAGATGTTTGCATGTTTATACAGATGGCGGTGTAGATATTTCCATGTTTATACAGGTAGCGTTGTAGAAATTTCCATGTTTACAGATCGTGGTTTAGATATTTCCATCTTTCCACAGATGTCAGTGTTGATATTTCCATGTTTATAAAAATGGTGGTGTAGATATTCCCATCTTCATACAGATAGCGGTGTAGATATTTCCATGTTTATAGAGATGTCAGTGTAGATACTTCCATGTTTATAGAGATTGCGTTGTAGATATTTCCATGTTTATAGAGATAGCGGTGTAGGTATTTCCATGTTTATAGAGATAGTGGTGTAGATATTTATATATTTATAAAGATAGCGGTGTTGATATTTCCATGTTTATGCAGATAGCGGTGTTGATAATTCCATGATATAGAGATAGTGGTGTAGATATTTCCATGTTTATACAGATAGCGGTGTAGGTATTTCCATGTTTATAGAGATAGCGGTGTAGATATTTCCATGTTTATGGAGATTACGTTATTGATATTTCCATGTTTATAGAGATAGCCGTGTTGGTATTTCCATGTTTATAGAGATAGCGGTGTAGATATTTATATGTTTATTAAGATAGCGGTGTAGATATTTCTACGTTTTACAGATAGTTGTGTAGATATTTCCATGTTTATACAGATGGCGGTGTAGATATTTGTATGTTTATGCAGATGGCGGTGTAGATATTTCCATTTTTATGCAGATGGCGGTGTTGATATTTCCAGGTTTATCGAATGGCGGTGTAGATATTTCCACGTTTATAGAGATAGCGATGTAGATATTTCCATGTTTATAGAGATAGCGGTGTAGGTATTTCCATGTTTATAATGATAGCGGTGCAGATATTTCTATGTTTATGCAGATAGCAGTGTAGATATTTCTATGTTTATACAGATGGCAGTGTATATATTTCCATGTTTATAGAGATAGTGGTGTAGATGTTTCCATGTTTATACAGATGACTGTGTAGTTATTTCCATGTTTATACAGATGTCGGTGTAGGTATTTTCAGGTTTATAGAGATATCGATGTAGATATTTCCATGTTTATACAGAGAGCGGTGTATACATTTCCATGTTTACAGAGATAGTGGTGTAGATATTTCCATATTTACACAGATTGCGGTTTAGATATTTCCATGTTTATACAGATGGCGGTGTAGATAGTTCCAGGTTTATGAAGATGTCGGTGTAGTTATTTTCATGTTTATAGACATGGCGGTGTAGATATGTTCATGCTTATAGAGATAACAGTGTAGATATTTCCATGTTTATGCAGATGGCTGTGTAGAAATATCGAAGTGTATACAGATGGCAGTGTAGATATTTCCATGTTTATAGAGATGGTGGAGTAGATATTTCCATGTTTATACAGATGACTCTGTAGATATTTCCGTGTTTATACAGATGGCGGTGTAGATATTTCCATGTTTATACAGATAGCGGTGTAGATATTTCCATGTTTACAGAGATAGTGGTGTAGATATATCCATCTTTGCAGAGATTGTGGTGTAGTTATTTCCATCTTTACACAGATAGCGGTGTAGATATTTCCATGTTTATAGATATGGTGGTGTAGATATTTCCATGATTATACAGATAGCGGTGCAGTTATTTCCAGGTTTATACAGATACCGGTGTTGGTATTTCCATGTTTATGCTGAGAGTGGTGTACATATTTCCATGTTTATTCAGCTCGCGGTGTAGATATTTGCATCTTTATACAGATGCCCGTGTAGATATTTCAATGTTTATACAGATAGCAGTGTAGATATTTCCATGTTTACACAGGTAGCGGTGTAGAAATTTCCAAGTTTATACAGAACGTGGTGTAGATAATTCCATCTTTCCACAGATGGCAGTGTGGATATTTCCATGTTTATAGAGATGGCGGTGTAGTTATTTTCATATTTATATTGATAGCGGTGTAGATATTTCCATGTTTATAGAGATAGTGGTGTAGTTATTTCCATGTTTATAGAGATAGCGGTGTAGATATTTCCATACTTATACAGATAGCGGAGGAGATATTTCCATGTTTATGCAGATGGCGGTGTAGATATTTCCATGTTTACACAGATGGCGGTGTAGATATTTCCTTCTTTATGCTGATAGCGGTGTAGGTATTTCCATGTTTATACAGATAGCGGTGTAGATATTTCCATGTTTACAGAGAGAGCGTTGTATATATTTCCATCTTTGCACAGATTGCGGTGTACATATTTCCATCTTTCACTGATAACTGTGTAGATATTTCCAAGTCTACACAGATAACTGTGTAGATATTTCCATGTTTACACAGATAGTGTTGTAGACATTTCCATGTTTATACATATAGTGGTGTAGATATTTCCTCGTTTACAGATAGAGGTGTAGATATTTCCACGTTTATGCAGATAGCGTTGTAGATATTTCCACGTTTATACAGATAGCGGTGTAGATATTTCCACGTTTATACAGATAGCAGTGTAGATATTTCCACGTTTTTCAGATAGCGGTGTAGATATTTCCATGTTTATACAGATGGCGGTGTAGATATTTCCATGTTTATGCATATGACGGTGTTAGATATTTCCAAGTTTATAGAATGGCGGTGTAGATAATTCCACGTTTATAGAGATAGCGGTGTAGATTTTTCCATGTTTATAGAGATAGTTTTTTACGTATTTCCATGTTTATAGTTATAGCGGTGTAGATATTTCCATGTTTATTCAGATAGCGGTGTTGATATTTCCATGTTTACAGCGGTAGCGGTGTAAATATTTCCATGTTTATACAGATGGCAGTGTAGATATTTCCATGTTTATAGAGATGGTGGTGTAGATATTTCCATGTATATGCAGATGACTGTGTAGATATTTCCATCTTTGCACAGATTGCAGTGTAGATATTTCCACCTTTACACAGATAGCGGTGTACATATTTCCATGTTTACACAGATAGCATTGTAGATATTTCCATGTTTACACAGATATTGTTGTAGATTTTTTCGTGTTTATACAGATAGCAGTTTAGATATTTCTATGTTTATAAAGATAGCGGTGTAGACGTTTCCATCTTTATACAGATAGCGGTGTAGATACTTCCAGGTTTATACAGATGGCAGTGTAGGTATTTCTATATTTATAGAGATAGCGGTACAGATATTTCCGTGTTCATGCAGACGGCAGTGTACTTATTTCCTTGTGTATACAGATGGCAGTGTAGATATTTCCATGTTTATACAGATAGCGGTGGAGATATTTCCATGTTTATACAGATGGCGGTGTAGATATTTCCAAGTTTATACAAATCGTGGTGTAGATATTTCCATGTTTATTCAGATAGCGGTGTAGATATTTCCATGTTTATACCGATAGCGGTGTAGGTATTTCCATGTTTATAGAGATAGTGGTGTAGATAATTCCATGTGTATACAGATGGCTGTGTAGATATTTCCACGTGTATTCGGATGGCAGTGTAGATATTTCCATGTTTATACTGATGGAGGTGTAGATATTTTTATGTTTATAGAGATGGCGGTGTAGATAATTCCATATTTATACCGACGACGGTGAAGTTATTTCCATGTTTATGCTGATGGCGGTGTAGATATTTCCATTTTTATAGAGATGGCAGTGTAGATATTTCCATGTTTATAGAGATGGTGGTGTAGGTATTTCTATGTATATACAGATGACTGTGTAGATATTTCCATGTTTATACAGATGGTGGTGTAGATATTTCCATATTTATAGAGATAGCCTTGAAAATATTTCCATGTTTATACAGATAGCGTTGTAGACATTTCCATGTTTATACAGATAGCGGTGCAGATAATTCCATGTTTATAGAGATAGCGGTGTAGATATTTCCATGTTTATAGAGATAGTGGTGTACGTATTTCCATGTTTATAGTGATAGCGGTGTAGATATTTCCATGTTTATACAGATAGCGGTGTTGATATTTCCATGTTTACACCGGTAGCGGTGTAAATATTTCCATGTTTATACAGATGGCAGTGTAGATATTTCCATGTTTATAGAGATGGTGGTGTAGATATTTCCGTGTATATACAGATGACTGTGTAGATATTTCCATCTTTGCACAGATTGCAGTGTAGATATTTCCACCTTTACACAGATAGCGGTGTACATATTTCCATGTTTACACAGATAGCGGTGTAGATATTTCCATGTTTACACAGATATTGTTGTAGATTTTTTCGTGTTTATACAGATAGCAGTTTAGATATTTCTATGTTTATAAAGATAGCGGTGTAGATGTTTCCATCTTTATACAGATAGCGGTGTAGATACTTCCAGGTTTATACAGATGGCGGTGTAGGTATTTCTATGTTTATAGAGATAGCGGTGTAGATATTTCCGTGTTCATGCAGACGGCAGTGTACATATTTCCTTGTGTATACAGATGGCAGTGTAGATATTTCCATGTTTATACAGATAGCGGTGGAGATATTTCCACGTTTATACCGATGGCGGTGTAGATATTTCCATGTTTATACAGATAGTGGTGTAGATATTTCCATGTTTATACAGATGACTGTGTAGGTATTTCCATGTTTATGCAGACGGTGTTGTAGATATTTCCATGTTTATAGAGATAGCCATGTAGATATTTCCATATTTATACACATAGCGCTGTTGCCATTTCCATGTTTTTAGTGATAGCGGTGTAGATATTTCCATGTTTATACAGATAGCGGTGTAGATATTTCCATGTTTAAACAGATCGTGTTGTAGATATTTCCATGTTTATACAGATAGTGGTGTAGATATTTCCATGTTTATACAGATAGCAGTGTAGATATTTGCATGTTTAGAGAGATAGTGGTGTAGATATTTCCATCTTTGCACAGATTGCGGTGTAGGTATTTCCATCTTTATACAGATAGCGGTGTACATATTTCCATGTATACTCAGATAGCTCTTTAGGTATTTCCATGTTTACACAGATAGTGTTGTAGATATTTCCATGTTTATACAGATAGCGGTGTAGATATTTCTATGTTTATAAAGATAGCGGTGTAGATGTTTACATCTTTATACCGATAGCGGTGTAGATATTTCCAGGTTTATACAGATGCCGGTGCAGGTATTTCCTTGTTTATAGAGATAGCGGGGTAGATATTTCCATGTTTATACAAATGGCAGTGTACATATTTCCATGTGTATACAGATGGCAGTGTAGATATTTCCATGTTTATACAGATGGAGGTGTAGATATTTCCATGTTCATGCAGATGACAGTGTAGATATTTCCATGTTTTTACAGAGGGCGGTGTAGATATTTCCATGTTTATACAGAGAGCGGTGTGGCTATGTCCATGTCTATACAGATAGCAGTGTAGATATTTCCATGTTTATAGAGAACTGTGCAGATATTTCCGTGTTTACACCGATGGCCATGTAAATATTCCATGTTTATACATATAGTGGTGTAGATATTTCCATGTTTATACAGATGACTGTGTAGGTATTTCCATGTTTATACAGATGTTGGTGTAGATATTTCCATGTTTATAGAGATAGCCATGGAGATATTTCCATGTTTATAAAGATAGCGTTGTAGACGTTTACATGTTCATAGAGATAGCGGTGTAGATATTTCCATATTTATACAGATAGCTGTGTAGATATTTCCATGTTTATACAGGTAGAGATGTAGATATTTCCATATTTATGCAGATCTCGGTGAAGATATTTCCATCATTCTACAGATGGCAGTGTAGATATTTCTATGTTTATAGAGATGGCGGTGTAGATAATTCCATGTTTATACAGACGGTGGTGTAGTTATTTCCATGTTTATGCTGATGGCGGTGTAGATATTTTCATGTTTATAGAGATGGCAGTGTACATATTTCTAAGTTTATAGAGATAGCGATGTAGATAATTCCATGCTTATAGAGATGGCGGTGTAGGTATTTCCATTTTTATAGAGATAGTGGTACAGATAGCGGTGTAGATATTTCCATTTTTATACAGATAGTGGTGTTGCTATTTCCATGTTTATACAAATAGCGGTGTAGATATTTCCATGTTTATACAGCTCGCGGTGTAGATATTTCCATCTTTATATGGATGGCGGTGTAGATATTCCCATATTTATAGAGATAGTCTTGTAGATATTTCCATGATTATACAGATAGCGGTGTAGGTATTTCCATGTTTATACAGATAGCGGTGCATATAATTCCATGTTTATAGAGATAGCGTAGATATTTCCATCTTTGCACAGACTGCGGTGTAGATATTTCCATCTTTACAGAGATAGCGGTGAAGATATTGCCATGTTTACACAGATAGCTGTTTAGATATTTCCATGTTTCACAGATAGCGTTGTAGATATTTCCAGGTTTATACAGATAGCGGTGGAGATATTTCCATGTTTTTACAGATAGTGGTGGAGATATTTCCATGTTTATACAGATGGAGGTATGGACATTTCCATGTTTATACAGATGACTGAGTAGAAATTTTCATGTTTTTACAGATGGCGGTGTTGATATTTCCATGTTTATACAGATAGCGGTGTGGCTATTTCCATGTTTATACAGATAGCAGTGTAGATATTTCGATGTTTATAGAGATGGCTCTGTAGATATTTCCATGTTTATACAGATGGCAGTGAAGATATTTCCATGTATATACAGATAGTGGTGTAGATATTTCCATGTTTATACAGATAGCGGTGTAGGTATTTCCATGTTTATACAGATGGCGTTGTAGGTATTCCATGTTTATAGAGATAGCCATGTAGATATTTCCATGTTTATACAGATAGAGGTGTAGATATTTCCATGTTTATAGAGATAGCGGTGTAGATATTTCCATATTTATACAGACAGCAGTGTAGATATTTCCATGTTTATAGAGATCGTGGTGTAGATATTTCCATATTTATACAGATAGCGGTGTAGATATTTCCATGTTTATATAGACAGCGGTTTAGATATTTCCGTATTTACAGAGAGAGTGGTGTAGATATTTCCATATTTGCACAGATTGCGCTGTAGATATTTCCATCTTTACACAGATAGCTGTGTACATATTTCCATGTCTACACTGATAGAAGTGTATTTATTTCCGTGTTAACACAGATAGTGTTGCAGATATTTCCATGTTTATACAGATAGCGGTGTAGATATTTCCATGATTATACAGATCGTGGTGTAGATATTTCCATGTTTATACAGACAGCAGTGTAGATATTTTCATGTTTATAGAGATAGCAGTGTAGATATTTCCATGTTTACTGAGATAGCGGTGTAGATATTTCCATCTTTGCACAGATTGCGATGTAGATATTTCCACCTTTACACAGATAGCGGTGTACATATTTCCATGTTTACACAGATAGCGGTGTATATAATTCCATGTTTACACAGATAGTGTTGTAGATATTTCCATGTTTATACAGATAGCAGTGTATATATTTCTATGTTTATAAAGATAGCGGTGTAGATGTTTCCATCTTTATACAGATAGCGGTGTAGATATTTCCATGTTTATACAGATGGCGGTGTAGGTATTTCCATATTTATAGAGATAGCGGTGTAGATATTTCCGTGTTCATACAGACGGCAGTGTACATATTTCCTTGTGTATACAGATGGCAGTGTATATATTTCCATGTTTATACCGATGGAGGTGTAGGTATTTCCAAGTTTATACAGATGACATTGTAGATATTTCCATGTTTTTACAGATGGCGGTGTAGATATTTCCATGTTTATACAGGTGGCTGGGTTGATATTTCCATGATTGTGCAGATAATGGTGTAGATATTTCCATGTTTATACAGATAGCGGTGTAAAATATTTCCATGTTTATTCATATGGCGGTGAAGATACTTCCATTTTTATACTGGTAGCGGTGTCTTTTCCATGTTTATACAGATAGCGGTGTAGATATTTCCATGTTTTTACAGATGGTGGTGTAGATATTTCCATGTTTATGCAGATAACGGTGTAGATATTTCCATGTTTATAGAGATAGCGGTGTAGATATTTCCATATTTGCACAGATAGCTGTGTAGATATTTCCATCTTTACACAGATTGCAGTGTACATACTTCCATGTTTCCAAAGATAGCGGTGTAGATATTTCCATGTTAACACAGATAGTTTTGTAGATATTTCCATGTTTATACAGATTGCGGTATAGTTATTTCCATGTTTATAAAGATTGCGGTGCAGATAATTCCATGTTTATACAGATAGCGATGTAGATATTTCCATGTTTATACAGATAGCGATGTAGATATTTCCATGTTTATACAGACAGCGGTGGATATATTTCCATGTTTATACTGATGGTGGTGTAGGTATTTCCATGTGTATAGAGATAGCCATGTAGATATTTCCATGTTTATACTGATAGCGCTGTAGATTTTCCATGTTTATACAGATTGCTGTGTAGATATTTCCATGTTTATAAAGTTAGCGGTGTAGATATTTCCATGTTTATAGAGATAGCGGTGTAGACATTTCCATGTTTATACAGACAGCGATGCAGATATTTCCAGGTTTATACAGATAGCGGTGTAGATATTTCCATGTTTATAGAGATTGTGGGGTAGATATTTCCATGTTTATACCCATAGCGGTGTACATATTTCCATGAGTATGCACATAGCGGTGGAGATATTTCCATGTTTATACAGATAGCGGTGGAGATATTGCCATGTTTATACAGATGGCGGTGTAGATATTTCCATGTTTATACAAATCGTGGTGTATATAATTCCATGTTTATTCAGATAGCGGTGTAGATATTTCCATGTTGATACCGATAGCGGTATAGGTATTTCCATGTTTATAGAGATAGCGGTGTAGATAATTCCATGTTTATGCAGATGGCGGTGTAGATATTTTCATGTGTATACTGAAGGCAGTGTAGATATTTCCATGTGTATACAGATGGAGGTATAGATATTTCCATGTTTATACAGATGACTGTGAAGATATTTCCATGTTTTTACAGATGGTGGTGTAGATATTTCCTTGTTTATAGATATTGCTGTGTAGATATTTGCATTTTCATACAGATGGCAGTGTAGGTATTTCCATTTTAAAGAGATAGAGTTGTAGCTATTTCCATGTTTATACAGATGGCTCTGTAGGTATTTCCAGGTTTATACAGATGGTGGTGTAGATATTTCCATGTTTGTAGAGATAGCCATGTAGATATTTCTATGTTTATACAGGTAGCGGTGTAGACATTTCCATGTTTATACTGATAGCAGTGTATATATTTCCATATTTATACAGATAGCGGTGTATATATTTCCATGTTTATACAGGTAGCGGTGGAGATATTTCCATGTTTATACAGATAACGGTGTAGATATTTCCGTGTTTACAGAGATGGTGGTGTAGTTATTTCCATGTTTACACAGATAGCGTTGTAGATATTTCCATGTTTATACAGATAATGGCTTAGATGTTTCCATGTTCATACGGATACCAGTGGAGATATTTCCATGTTTATAACGATAGCGGTGTATATATTTGCATGTTTATAGAGATAACAGTGTAGATAATTCCATATTTATACAGATAGCGGTGAAGAGATTTCCATGTTTATTCAGATGACAGTGTAGATATTTCCATGTTTATACAGATAGAGTTGAAGATATTTCCATGTTTATACAGATAGTGGTGTTGGTATTTCCATGTTTATACAGATAGCGGCGTAGAAATTTCCATGTTTTCACAAATGGCAGTGTAGATTGTTCCATGTTTAGGAGATGGCTGTGTAGATATTTTCATGTTTATAGAGATGGCGGTGTAGATATTTCCATGTTTATACACATTTCCGTGAAGATATTTCCATGTTTATAGAGTTTGCGGTGTAGATGTTTCCATGTTTATACAGATAGCGGTGGAGATATTTCCATGTTTATACAGATCGTGGTGTAGATATTTCCATGTTTATGGAGATAGCGGTGTAGATATTTCCATATTTATACAGATAGCGGTGTAGATATTTCCATGTTTACTCAGATGGTGTTGCAGATATTTCCATGTTTATACAGATGGTTGTGTAGATATTTCTATGTTTATACTGATAGTGGTGTAGATATTTCCACGTTTATACAGATAGTGGTGTAGATATTTCCATGTTTATACAGATAGAGGTTTAGATATCTCCATGTTTACAGAGATAGCGGTGTAGATATTTCCATATTTGCACAGATTGCGGTGTAGATATTTCCATCTTTACACAGACAGCGGTGTACATATTTCCATGTTTACACAGATAGCTGTGTAGATATTTCCATGTTTACACAGATAGTGTTGTAGATATTTCCATGTTTATACCGATAGCATTTTAGATATTTCCATGTTGATACAGATAGCGGTGGACATCTTTACATGTTTATACAGATGGCCGTGGAGATATTTCCATATTTACACAGATGGCGGTGTAGATATTTTTAAGTTTATACAGATTGCAGTGTAGATATATCCATGTTTATACAGATAGCGGTGTAGATATTTGCAGGTTTCTACAGGTAGAGGTGTAGATATTTCCATTATTGCACAGATTGGGGTGTAGGTATTTCCATCTTTACACAGATAGCGGTGTAGATATTTCCATGTTTACACAGATAGCTGTCTAGATATTTCCATGTTTACACTGACAGGGTTGTAGATATTTTCATGTTTATACAGATAGTGGTGTAGATATTTCCATTTTTATAGAGATAGCAGTGTAGATATATCCATGTTTATACAGATGACTGTGTAGATATTTCCATGTTTATACAGATGACGGTGTAGATATTTCCATGTTTATACAGATGTCGGTGTAGATATTTCCAAGTTTATACAGATGGCGGCGTAGATATTTCCATGTTTTCACAGATGGCGGTGTAGATATTTCCATGTTTATGCAGATGACTGTGTAGTTATTTCGATGTTTATACAGAGGGCGGTTTAGATATTTCCATATATATAGACTTAGCCATGTAGATATTTCCATGTTTATACACATAGCGGTGTAGACATTTCCAGGTTTATAGAGATAGCAGTGTAGATATTTCCATATTTATACAGATCGCGGTGTGGATATTTGCATGTTTATACAGATAGCGGTGTAGATATTTCCATGTTTATACAGATAGCGCTGTAGATATTTCCATTTTTATACAGATCGTGGTGTATATGTTTCCATGTTTATACAGATAGCGGTGTAGATATTTCCATGTTTACAGAGATAGCTGTGTAGATATTTCCATGTTTACACAGATGGTGTTTTAGATATTTCCATGTTTATACAGACAGCGGTGTAGATATTTCCATGTTTATACAGATAGCGGTGCAGATGTTTCCATGTTTATACAGATCACGGTGTAGATATTTCCATGTTTATGCAAATGGCGGTGAAGATATTTCCATGTTTATAGAGATGGCGGTGTAGATATTTCTATGTTTATAGAGATAGCGGTGTATATAATTCCATGTTTATTGAGATGGTGGTGTAGGTATTTCCATGCTTATAAAGATAGTGGTGTAGATATTTCCATGCTTATTCAGATAGCGGTGTACATATTTCCATACTTATACAGATAGTGGTGTTGATATTTCCATGTTTATACACATAGCGGTGTAGACATTACCATTTTATTCAGCTCGAGGTGCAGGTATTTCCATGTTTATACAGATGGCAGTGTTGGTATTTCCATGTTTATGCAGATAGCGGCATAGATATTTCCATGTTTATACAGATAGCAGTGTAGATCTTTCCATGTTCATAGAGATAGCGGTGTATGTATTTCCATGTGTATTCAGATAGCGGTGTAGATGTTTCCAAGTTTATACTGATGGCTGTGTAGATATTTCCATGTGTATACATATGGCAGTGTAGATATTTCCATGTTTATAGAGACGGTGGTGAAGATATTTAAATGTATATACAGACGACTGTGTAGATATTTCCATGTTTATACAGATGGCGCTCTAGATATTTCCATGTTTATAGAGATAGCGGTGTAGATATTTCCATGTTTATACAGATACCGGTGCAGATATTTCCATGTTTATAGAGATAGCGGTGTAAATATTTCCATGTTTGCACAGATTGCGCTGTAGATATTTCCATCTTTACAAAAAGAGCGGTGTAGATATTTCCATGTTTACACAGATAGCTGTGTAGACATTTCCATGTTTACACAGATAGCGTTGTAGATATTTCCATGTTTATACTGATAGCGGTGTAGACGTCACCATGTTTATACAGATGATTGTGTAGGTATTTCCATGTTTATACAGATTGCAGTGTAGATATTTCCATGTTGTTACAGATGGCTGCGTAGATATTTCCATGTTTATACAGATAGCGGTGTGGATATATCCATGTTTATACAGACAGTGGTGTAGATATTACCATGTTTACACAGATAGCGGTTTAGATATTTCCATCTTTGCACAGATTGCGGTGTAGATATTTCCATCTTTACAAAGATAGTGGTGTAGATATTTCCATGTTTACACAGATTGCGGGGTAGATATTTCCATGTTTACACAGATAGTGGTGTAGATGTTTCCATGTTTATACAGATAACTGTGTAGTTATTTCCATGTTTATACAGATGGCAGTGTAGATATTACTATGTTTATACAGAGGGCGGTGCAGATATTTTCATGTTTATACAGATGGCGGTGTAGATATTTCCAATTTTATACAGATCGTGGTGTATATGTTTCCATGTTTATACAGATAGCGGTGTAGATATTTCCATGTTTACACAGATAGCTGTGTAGATATTTCCATGTTTAGACTGATAGTGTTGTAGATTTTTCCATGTTTATACAGACAGCGGTGTAGATATTTCCATGTTTATACAGATAGCGGTGTCGATATTTCCATGCTTATACAGATAGCGGTGGAGATATTTCCATGTTTATATAGATAGTGTTGCAGATATTTCCATGTTTATACAGATAGAGTTGTAGATATTTCCATGTTTATAAAGTTAGCCATGTAGATATTTTCATGTTTATACAGATAGCGGTGGAGATATTTCCATGTTTATACAGATCGTGTTGTAGATATTTCCATGTTTATGGAGACAGCGGTGTTGATATTTCCATATTTATACAGACAGCGGTGTAGATATTTCTGTGTTTATTCAGAAGGCGGTGTAGTTATTTCCATGTTTATACAGATGGTGGTGTAGATATTTCCATGTTTATACTGACAATGGTGTAGATATTTCTATGTTTATACAGATAGTGGTGTAGATATTTCCATGTTTATACAGATAGCGCTGTGGATATCTCCATGTTTACAGAGATGGTGGTGTAGATAATTCCATATTTGCACAGATTGCGGTGTAGATATTTCCATCTTTACACACACAGCAGTGTACTTATTTCCATGTTTACACAGATAGCTGTGTAGACATTTCCTTGTTTACACAGATAGTGTTGTAGACATTTCCATGTTTATACAGATAGCGTTGTAGATATTTCCATGTTTATACAGATAGTGGTGGAGATCTTTCCATGTTCATACAGATGGCCATGGAGATATTTCCCTCTTTACACAGATGGCGGTGTAGATACTTCCAAGTTTATACAGATAGCGGTGTAGGTATTTGCATGTTTATACAGGCAGAGGTATAGATATTTCCATGTTTATACAGATCACGGTGTAGATATTTCCATGTTTATGCAGACGGCGGTGTAGATATTTCCATGTTTATAGAGATGGCGGTGTAGATGTTTCTATGTTTATAGAGATAGCGGTGTATATAATTCCATGTTTATAGAGATAGTGGTGTAGTTATTTCCATGTTTATAAAGATAGTGGTGTAGATATTTCCATGTTTATTCAGATAGCGGTGTAGTTTTTTCCATGCTTATACAGATGGTGGTGTTGATATTTCCATGTTTATACACATAGCGGTGTAGAGATTTCCATGTTTATTCTGCTCGCGGTGCAGGTATTTCCATGTTTATACAGATGGCAGTGTGGGTATTTCCATGTTTATGCAGATAGCGGTGTAGATATTTCCATGTTTATACAGGTAGAGGTGTAGATATTTCCATGTTTATGCAGATCTCGGTGAAGATATTTCCAACTTTCTACAGATGGCAGTGTAGATATCTCTACGTTTATAGAGATGGCGGTGTAGATAATTCCATATTTATACAGACGGCGGTGTAGTTATTTCCATGTTTATGCTGATGGCGGTGTAGATATTTTCATGTTTATAGAGATGGCAGTGTACATATTTCTAAGTTTATGGAGATATCGGTGTAGATAATTCCATGTTTTTAGAGATGGCGGTGTAGGTACTTCCATGTTAATGTAGATGGCTGTGTAGGTACTTCCATGTTTATACAGATGGCGGTGTAGATATTTCCATATTTATACAGATGTCTATGTAGATATTTCCATGTTTATACAGATAGCGGTGTAGATATTTCCATGTTTATACAGACGGTGGTGTAGATATTTCCATGTTTATTCAGATGACTGTGTAGATATTTCCATGTTTTTACAGATGGCAGTGTAGATATTTCCATGTTTATAGAGATGGCGGTGTTGATTTTTCCTTGTTTATAGAGATAGCTCTGTAGATATTTCCATGTTTATACAGATAGCTGTGTAGATATTTCCATGTTTATACAGATCACGGTGTAGATATTTCCATGTTTATACAGATCGTGGTGTAGATATTTCCATGTTTATACAGATAGCGGTGTAGATATTTCCATGTTTTTACAGATATCGGTGTAGATATTTCCATGTTTACAGAGATTGCGGTGTAGATATTTCCATCTTTCTACTGATGGCATTGTAGATATTTCCATGTTTATACAGATGGCGGTGTAGATATTTCCAGGTTTATATAGTTGGTGGTGTAGATATTACCATGTTTATACAGATAGCGCTGTGGATATTTCCATGTTTATACTGCTCGCGGTGCAGATATTTATATCTTTATACAGATGGCATTGTAGATATTTGCTTATTCACACTGATGGCGGTGTAGATTTTCCATGTTTATACAGATGGCGGAGTAGTTAGTTCCATGTTTATTGAGATGTCAGTGTAGATATTTTCATGTTCATAGAGATGGAGGTGTAGATTTTCCATGTTTATAAAGATAGCAGTGTAGATATTTACATGTTTATACAGATGGCTGTGTAGATATTTCCATGTGTATACAGATGGCATTGTAGATATTTCCATGTTTATAGAGATAGCGGTGTAGATATTTCCATGTTTGTACAGATGGCGGTGTTGATATTTCCATCTATACACAGATGGCCGTGTAGATATTTCCATGTATATACAGATGGCGGCGTAGATGTTTACATGGACATGCAGATGGCGGTGTAGATATTTCCATGTTTATACAGATAGCGGTGTAGATATTTCCATGTTTTCACAGATGGTTGTGTAGATATTTCCGTGTTTATACACATGGCGGAGTAGATACTTCCATCTTTATGGAGATGGCAGTGTAGATATTCTCATGTTTATAGAGATGGCGGTGTAGATATTTCCATATTTATCGAGATAGCGGTGTAGATATTTCCATCTTTCTACAGATGGCAGTGTAGATATTTCCATGTTTATACAGATGGCGGTGTAGATATTTCCATATTTATACAGATGTCTATGTAAATATTTCCATGTTTATACAGATAGCGATGTAGATATTTCCATGTTTATACAGATGGTGGTGTAGATATTTCCATGTTTATTCAGATGACTGTGTAGATATTTCCATGTTTTTACAGATGGCAGTGTAGATATTTCCATGTTTATAGAGATGTCGGTGTTGATTTTTCCTTGTTTATAGAGATAGCTCTGTAGATATTTCCATGTTTATACAGATAGCTGTGTGGATATTTCCATGTTTATACAGATCGCGGTGTAGATATTTCCATGTTTATACAGATCGTGGTGTAGATATTTCCATGTTTATACAGATAGCGGTGTAGATATTTCCATGTTTTTACAGATATCGGTGTAGATATTTCCATGTTTACAGAGATTGCGGTGTAGATATTTCCATCTTTCTACAGATGGCATTGTAGATATTTCCATGTTTATACAGATGGTGGTGTAGATATTTCCAGGTTTATATAGTTGGTGGTGTAGATATTACCATGTTTATACAGATAGCGCTGTAGATATTTCCATGTTTATACAGCTCGCGGTGCACATATTTATATCTTTATACAGATGGCATTGTAGATATTTCCTTATTCACACTGATGGCGGTGTAGATGTTTCCATGTTTATACAGATGGCGGAGTAGTTAGTTCCATGTTTATGGAGATGTCAGTGTAGATATTTTCATGTTCATAGAGATGGCGGTGTAGATATTTCCATGTTTATAAAGATAGCAGTGTAGATATTTACATGTTTATACAGATGCCTGTGTAGATATTTCCATGTGTATACAGATGGCATTGTAGATATTTCCATGTTTATACAGATGACTGTATAGGTATTTCCATGTTTTTACAGATGGCAGTGCAGATATTTCCATGTTTATAGAGATAGCGGTGTAGATATTTCCATGTTTGTACAGATGGCGGTGTTGATATTTCCATCTATACACTGATGGCCGTGTAGATATTTCCATGTTTATACAAATGGCGGCGTAGATGTTTACATGGACATGCAGATGGCGGTGTAGATATTTCCATGTTTATACAGATAGCGGTGTAGATATTTCCATGTTTTCACAGATGGTTGTGTAGATATTTCCCTGTTTATACAGATTGCGATGTAGATATTTCCATGTTTATACAGATAGCGGTGTAGATATTCCCATGTTTATTGAGATAGCGGTGTAGATATTTCCATGTTTATACAGATGGCTGTGTAGATATTTCCATGTTTGAACAGATGGCAGTGTTGATATTTCCAGGTTTATACAGATGGTGCTGTAGATATTTCCATGTTTATACAGATGGCAGTGTAGATATTTCCATGTTTATACAGATAGCGGTGTAGATATTTCCATGTTTGCAGAGATAGCAGTGTAGATATTTCCATCTTTGCACAGATTGCGGTGTAGTTATTGCCACATTTACACAGATTTCGGTGTAGATATTTTTAAGTTTACACAGATAGCTGTGTAGATATTTCCATGTTTACAGAGATAGCATTGTAGATATTTCCATGTTTATACAGATTGCGTTGTAGTTATTTACATGTTGATACAGATAGCGGTGTAGATATTTCCATGTTTATACAGGTAGCGGTGTAGAAATTCCCATGTTTGTACAGATCGCTTTGTAGACATTTCCATTTTTCTACAGATGTCAGTGTAGATATTTCCAAGTTTATACAGATGGCAGTGTTGATATTTCCATGTTTATACAGATGTCTGTGTAGATATTTCCATGTTTATTCAGATGGCGGTGTAGATATATCGATGTTTCTGCAGATGGCGGTGTAGATATTTTCATGTTTATAGAGATGGCGGTGTAGATATTTCCATGTTTATACAGATGTCTGTGTAGATATTTCCATGTTTATGCAAATAGCGGTGTAGGTATTTCCATGTTTATAGAGATGGTGGTCTATTTATTTCTAAGTTTATAGAGATAGCGGTGTAAATATTTCCATGTTTATAGAGATGGTGGTGTAAGTATTTTCATGTTTATAGAGATAGCGGTGTAGATATTTCCATGTATATACAGATAGCGGTGTTGGTATTTCCATATTTATACAGATGGCGGTGTAGATATTTCCATGTTTATACAGATCGCAGTGCAGATATTTCAATCTTTATACTCATGGCAGAGTAGATATTTCCATGTTTATACAGATAGCGTTGTAGATATTTCCATGTCTATAGAGATAGCGGTGTAGATATTTCCATATTTATACAGATTGCGGTGTAGATATTTCCATCTTTATAAAGATGGCGGTGTAGATATTTCCATGTTTCTACAGACAGCAGTGAAGATATTTCCATGTATATAGAGATAGTGGTGTAGATATTTCCATGTTTATACAGATGGCGGTGTAGATACACCCATGTTTCTGAAGATGGCGGTGTAGATATTTTCATGTTTACAGAGATGGAGGTGTAGATATTTCCATGTATATAGAGATAGCAGTGTAGGTATTTTCATGTGTATAGAGAAAGCAGTGTAGGTATTTCCATGTTTATACAGATGGCAGTGTAGATATTTCCATGTTAATACAGAAATCGGTGTAGACATTTCCATGTTTGCAGATATAGCGGTGTAGGTATTTCCATCTTTGCACAGATTGCGGTGTAGGTATTGTCAAATTTACACAGATAGCGGTGTAGATATTTCCAAGTTTACACAGATAGCTGTGTAGATATTTCCATGTTTACAGAGATAGCATTGTACATATTTCCGTGTTTATACTGATTGTGGTGTAGTTATTTCCATGTTGATACAGATAGCGGTGTAGATATTTCCATGTTTATACAGGTAGCGGTGCAGAAATTCCCATGTTGATACAGATCGCTTTGTAGACATTTCCATCCTTCTACAGATGTCAGTGTAGATATTTCCAAGTTTATACAGATGGCAGTGTAGATATTTCCATGTTTATACAGATGACTGGGTAGATATTTCCGTGTTTATGCAGATGGCGGTGTAGATATTTCCATATTTATAGAGATGGCGGTGTAGTTATTTCTATGTTTATAGAGATAGCACTGTAAATATCTCCATGTTTATAGAGATGGTGGTGTAAGTATTTTCATGTTTATAGAGATAGCGGTGTAGATATTTCCATGTTTATACAGATAGCAGTGTAGGTATTTCCATATTTATACAGATGGCGGTGTAGATATTTCCATCTTTATACAGATGGTGGTGTAGATATTTCCATGTTTATACAGATGGCAGTGAAGGTATTTCCATGTTTATACAGATAGGGGTGTAGATATTTCCATGTTTATACAGATGGCGGTGTAGATACATCCATGTTTCTGAAGATGGCGGTGTAGATATTTTCATGTTTATAGAGATGGCGGTGTAGATATTTGCATGTTTATGCAGATGTCTGTGTAGATATTTCCATGTTTATGCAGATAGCGTTGTAGATATTTCCATGTTTATAGAGATGGCAGTCTATTTATTTCTAAGTTTATAGAGATAGCAGTGTAAATATTTCCATGTTTATAGAGATGGTGGTGTAAGTATTTTCATGTTTATATAGATAGCGGTGTAGATATTTCCATGTTTATAAAGATAGCGCTGTTGGTATTTCCATGTTGATACAGATGGCGGTGTAGATATTTCCATGTTTATACAGATCGCGGTGTAGATATTTCCATCTTTATACACATGGCAGTGTAGATATTTCCATGTTTATACAGATAGCGGTGTAG
The DNA here is from genome assembly GCF_029289425.2 of Pan paniscus. Lineage (NCBI taxonomy): Eukaryota > Metazoa > Chordata > Mammalia > Primates > Hominidae > Pan > Pan paniscus. The sequence continues at coordinate 63,849,328 of NC_085927.1, forward strand.
ATATTTCCATGTCTATAGAGATAGCGGTGTAGATATTTCCATATTTATGCCGATTGCGGAGTAGATATTTCCATCTTTATACAGATGGCGGTGTAGATATTTCCATGTTTCTACAGATGGCAGTGAAGGTATTTCCATGTATATACAGATAGTGGTGTAGATCTTTCCATGTTTATACACATGGCGGTGTAGATAGACCCATGTTTCTGAAGATGGCGTTGTAGATATTTTCATGTTTATAGAGATGGAGGTGTAGATATTTCCATGTATATAGAGATAGCAGTGTAGATATTTTCATGTTTATAGAGAAAGCGGTGTAGGTATTTCCATGTTTATAGAGATAGCAGTGTAGATATTTCCATATTTATACAGATAGCGATGTAGGTATTTCCATGTTTATACAGATTGCGGTGTAGATATTTCCATGTTTCTACAGATGGCGGTGTAGATATTTCCTTGTTTATTCAGACAGCGGTGTAGTTATTTCCATGTTTATACAGGTAGCGGTGTAGATATTTCCAAGTTTACATAGATAGCGGTGTAGTTATTTCCATCTTTGCACAGATTGCAGTGTAGATATTTCCATGTTTACGCAGATAGCTGTGTAGATATTTCCAAGTTTACACAGATAGCTGTGTAGATATTTCCATGTTTACACTTACACCGTGGTAGATATTTTCATGTTTATACAGATTGCGGTTTAGATCTGTCCATGATTATACAGAAAGCGGTGTAGATATTTTCATGTTTATACAGATAGCGGTGGAGATATTTCCATGTTTATATAGACTGCGGTATAGATATTTCCATGTTTATACACATAGCGGTGTAGATATTTCCATGTTTACAGACATAGCAGTGTAGATATTTCCATCTTTGCACAGATTGCTGTGTAGATATTTCCATTTTTGCACAGATAGCTCTGTAGATATTTCCAAGTTTACATAGATAGCTGTGTAGATATTTGCATGTTTACACAGATAGCATTGTATATATTTACATGTTTATACAGATAGCGGTGTAGATATTTCCATGTTTATACAGATAGTGGTGCAGATATTTCCATGTTTATACAGATAGCGGTGGAGATATTTCCCTGTTTATACAGATTGCGATGTACATATTTCCATGTTTATACAGATAGCGGTGTAGATATTTCCATGTTTATAGAGATACCGGTGTAGATATTTCCATGTTTATACAGATTGCTGTGTAGATATTTCCATGTTTGTACAGATGGCAGTGTAGATATTTCCATGTTTATACAGATGGCGCTGTAGATATTTCCATGTTTATACAGATAGCAGTGTAGATATTTCCATGTTTATACAGATAGCGGTGTAGATATTTCCATGTTTACAGAGATAGCGGTGTAGATATTTCCATCTTTGAACAGATTGCGGTGTAGGTATTGCCAAATTTACACAGATAGCGGTGTAGATATTTCCAAGTTTACACAGATAGCTGTGTAGATATTTCCATGTTTACAGAGATAGCATTGTAGATATTTCCATGTTTAAGCAGATTGCGGTGTAGTTATTTCCATGTTGATACAGATAGTGGTGTGGACATTTCCATGTTTATACAGGTAGCGGTGTAGAAATTCCCATGTTTATACAGATCGCTTTGTAGACATTTCCATCTTTCTACAGATGTCAGTGTAGATATTTCCAAGTTTATACAGATGGCAGTGTAGATATTTCCATGTTTATACAGATGTCTGTGTAGATATTTCCATGTATATGCAGATGGCGGTGTAGATATTTCCATGTTTATAGGGATGGCGGTGTAGTTATTTCTATGTTTATAGAGATAGCGGTGTAAATATTTCCATGCTTATAGAGATGGTGGTGTAAGTATTTTCATGTTTATAGAGATAGCGTTGTAGATATTTCCATGTTTATGCAGATAACGGTGTTGGTATTTCCATGTTTATACAGTTAGCGGTGTCGATATTTCCATGTTTATACAGCTCGCGGTGTAGATATTTCCATCTTTATACAGATGGCAGTTTAGATATTTCCATGTTTATACAGATAGCGGTGTAGATATTTACATGCCTATAGAGGTAGCGGTGTAGGTATTTCCATATTTATACAGATTGCGGTGTAGATATTTCCATCTTTATACAGATGGCGGTGTAGATATTTCCATGTTTATACACATGGCAGTGAAGATATTTCCATGTTTATACAGATAGTGGTGTAGGTATTTCCATGTTTATACAGATGGCGGTGTAGATACATCCATGTTTCTGAAGATGTCGTTGTAGATATTTTCATGTTTTTAAAGATGGCGGTGTAGATATTTCCATGTATATAGAGATTGCAGTGTAGATATTTACATGTTTATATAGAAGGCGGTGTAGGTATTTCCATGTTCATAGAGATAGCGGTGTGGATATTTCCATATTTATACAGATAGCGGTGTAGTTATTTCCATGTTTATACAGACGGAGGTGTAGATATTTCCTTGTTTATACAGATAGCGGTGTAGATATTTCCATGTTTATACAGATATCGGTGTAGATATTTCCAGGTTTATACAGAGAGCGGTGTAAATATTTCCACGTTTTACAGATAGTGGTGTAGATATTTCCATCTTTATACAGATAGCGGTGCAGATATTTCCATGTTTACACAAATAGCCGTGTAGATATTTCTATGTTTACAGAGATAGAGTTGCAGATATTTCCAAGTTTATAAAGATAGCGGTGCAGATATTTCCATCTTTATACAGATAGCGGTGTGTGTATATCCATGTTTATACAGATAGCGGTGTGGGTATTTCCATGTTTATACAGATAGCGGTATAGATATTTCCATGTTTATAGAGATGACTGTCTAGGTATTTCCACGTTTATACAGCTTTCCGTGCAGATATTTCCATGTTTATACAGATAGCGGTGTAGATATTTCCATGTTTATACAGACAGCAATGTAGATATTTCTATGTTTATAGAGATAGCGGTGTAGATATTTTCATGTTCATACAAACAACAGTGTAGATATTTTCATGTTTATGGAGATAGCGGTGTAGATATTTCCATTTTTATAGACATAGCGGTGTAAATATTTCCAAGTTTTTACAGATAGCGGTGTAAATATTTCCATGATTATACAGATAGCGGTGTAAATATTTTCATGTTTATAGATATAGCGGTGTAGATATTTCCATGTTTTTAGGGATAGCGGTGTAAATATTTCCATGTTTATACAGATAGCCGTGTAAATGTTTACCCGTTTATAGGGATAGAGGTGTAGATATTCCCACGTTTATACAGATAGCGGTGTAGATATTTCCCCGTTTATAGAGATAGCGGTGTAGATATTTCCACGTTTATACAGATAGCGGTGAAGATATTTCCACTTTTATACAGATTGCGGTGTAGAAATTTCCAAGTTTATAGACATAGCGGTGCAGATATTTCCACGTTTATACACATACCGGTGTAGATATTTCCATGTTTATACAGATAGCGGTGTAGATATTTCCACGTTTGTAGACATAGCGATGTAGATATTTCCACGTCTATACAGATAGCGGTGTAGGTATTTCCACATTAATACAGATAACGGTGTAGATATTTCCAGGTTTATAGAGACAGCGGTGTAGATATTTCCATGTTTCTACAGATAGCGGTGTGGATATTTCCATGTTTATAGAGACAGCAGTGTAGATATTTCCATGTTTATACTGATAGCGGTGTAGATATTTCCATGTTTATACAGTCATTGTTGTAGTTATTTCCATGTTTAAACAGATAGCCGTGTATATATTTCAATGTTTATACAGTCAGCGGTGTAGATATTTCCATGTTTTACAGATAGTTGTGTAGATATTTCCATGTTTATAGAGATAGCGGTGTAGATATTTCCATGTTTATAGAGATAGCGTTGTAAATATTTCCATGTTTATACAGAAAGCGGTGTAATTATTTCCATGTTTATAGAGATAGCGGTGTAGATATTTCCATGTTTATACAGATAGCGGTGTAGATATTTCCACATTTATACTTATAGCGGTGTAGATATTTCCAGGTTTATAGAGTTAGCGGTGTAGATGTTCCCACGTTTATAGAGATAGCGGTGTAGATATTTCCATGTTTTTAGAGATAGCGGTGTATATATTTCCACGTTTATAGAGATAGCGGTGTAGATATTTCCATGTTTCTAGAGACAGCGGTGTAGATATTTCCATGTTCATAGAGATAGCGGTGTAGATATTTCCATGTTTATAGAGACAGTGATGTAGATATTTGCGTGTTTTTAGAGATAGCATTGTAGATATTTCCATGTTTATAGAGACAGTGATGTAGATATTTCCATGTTTATACAGATAGAGGTGTAGATATTTCCATCTTTATAGAGACAGCAGTGTAGATATTTCCATGTTTATACAGATAGCGGTGTAGGTATTTCCATGTTTATAGAGATAGCGGTGTAGATATTTCCATGTTAATAGAGATAGCGGTGTAGATATTTCCATGTTTATAGAGACGGTGGTGTAAATAGTTCCATGTTTATACAGATAGCGTTGTAAATATTTACACATTTACGGTGATAGCGGTGTAGATATTTCCACGTTTATAGAGATTTTATGAAAATTTATTTTATGAAGATCAAACAAGTCATTGGGGTACCTACCTTATGTCATTTTTTACATTGAGAGTGTTAAAAATTCCCCTACCCTAACCAAAACCCTGACATATAGAGCCGGGAAAGGCCATGCAATAAAGGATTCTTGGGCTTGTATGCCTGATAACAAAAACTTATCACAGAATACTGCAAAAAACACAATCTTGCACAAAGCCCATTGCAACTTTGCACACAACAATGCTTTTGAAGAATATTTGCCCAACAACTGCCTGTCCAACCTGTGCCTGGCATCACCTTTGTTATTGATCTTTGTAGCCAAGGATAGTCATTTCCAAATGATCTTATAATCTTCCTCATTTTTTCTTTTGTCTTCCTTTACCTCCGTGAATATGCGTATAGTTTACTCTGGCTTGCCTGTTTCTATTGCAAGGCTCTGTTTCCAAACGAATATCTTTTTCTTGTGGAGAGCCTCTCTCTGTTTGTTATTTAGGTTGATAAGAGAAATGTGAACATTTGAGAGCTCAGGTAAAAGGCCTTAGTCTACAGTGAAACTTTTTTGCACCCTTAGATGCTTACTTCCACTACAACTTGCAGGTGGGCCTTGAAAAGTTCTTGGAATAAGTTTGAGCTTTGGTCTTCTCCGATTCATTTAGCATAGATTCTCAAAATGTGGTCCCTGGACCCACAGCATCAGCATCACCTGGAGATTGTTAGAAATGCAAATCATCGGGCCTCATTCCAGACCCTCAGCTGGAAACTCTAGGGGCATGGCCAGACCCTCTGTAGCTGAACAAGCCATCCAGGTGGTTTTGATGCAGCTAAAGTTCTGGAACAACTAATGTAGCCCCATTTGGAAAACTTGGCTCTACAGGCCTCCCTAGCTGGTAAGCTGCTAGCATTTTTTGTTTGTTTGTTTCTTTGTTTTGATACAGGGTCTTGCTCTGTTGACCAGACCGTGACCTCCTGGGTTCAAGCGACGACTCAGCCTCCTGAGTAGCCGGGACTACAGGTATGTGCCACCACCATGCCCAACTACTTTTTGTATTTTTTTTTTTTGTAGGGATGGGGTTTTAGCCCAGGCTAGTCTCAAACTCCTGGACTCAAGCAATCTGCCCACTTTGGCCTCACGAAGTGCTGGGATTATAGGCCTGGGCCACCACCCCTTGCACAAAGTTCATATTTTAACTACTAACTTAAATTATTTTAAAAACCAAATTCTCCTTGGACTCAAACCAGGTCAGAGTGACATGATCATGTGCCTGTTTTGTGCAGGGTGAAGTGAGATTATTATCTAGGAAATAGCTGAAATGTCCTGAGGGTGACAAAGAGGAGCTGTGTTTTCAGCCAAATATCAGAACCAGGGCCACTGCCTGCCGCTGAACCCCAGCGGGGACCCCTACTTTGTGTTTATCTGTGGTGGCTACGCTTGCCCACCTGGGTGGGAACCCCGAGAATGACTCCAGACTTTTCCAGGGACTGCATGCCAGGGTATTTTTACAATTTATGTGTAGACTTTGTTCGGGTGGAAAAGTTATTTTATGAAGACGAAACAAGCAATTGGGGTACCTACCTTATGGCATTTTTTACATTGAGAGTGTTAAAAATACCCCTCCCCTAACCAAAACCCTGACAAATAGAGCCAGGGAAGGCCATGCAAAAAAGGATTCTTGGGCTTGTATGCCTGATAACAAAAACTTATCACAGAAGACTGCAAAAAACACAATCTTGCACAAAGCCCATTGCAACTTTGCACACAACAATGCTTCTGAAGGATATTTGCCCAACAACTGCCTGTCCAACCTGGGCCTGGCATCACCTTTGTTATTGATCTTTGTAGCCAAGGATAATCATTTCCAAATGATCATATAATCTTCCTCATTTTTTCTTTTGTCTTCCTTTACCTCCGTGAATATGCATATAGTTTACTCTGGCTTGCCTGTTTCTATTGCAAGGCTCTGTTTCCAAACGAATATCTTTTTCTTGTGGAGAGCCTCTCTCTGTTTGTTATTTAGGTTGATAAGAGAAATGTGAACATTTGAGAGCTCAGGTAAAAGGCCTTAGTCTACAGTGAAACTTTTTTGCACCCTTAGATGCTTACTTCCACTACAACTTGCAGGTGGGCCTTGAAAAGTTCTTGGAATAAGTTTGAGCTTTGGTCTTCTCCAATTCATTTAGCATAGATTCTCAAAATGTGGTCCATGGACCCACAGCATCAGCATCACCTGGAGATTGTTAGAAATGCAAATCATCAGGCCTCATTCCAGACCCTCAGCTGGAAACTCTAGGGGCATGGCCAGACCCTCTGTAGCTGAACAAGCCATCCAGGTGGTTTTGATGCAGCTAAAGTTCTGGAACAACTAATGTAGCCCCATTTGGAAAACTTGGCTCTACAGGCCTCCCTAGCTGGTAAGCTGCTAGCATTTTTTGTTTGCTTGTTTGTTTGTTTTGATACAGGGTCTTGCTCTGTTGACCAGATCGTGACCTCCTGGGTTGAAGTGAGGACTCAGCCTCGTGAGTAGCCAGGACTACAGGTATGTGCCACCACCATGCCCAATTACTTTTTGTATTTTTTTTTTTTGTAGGGATGGGGTTTTAGCCCAGGCTAATCTCAAACTCCTGGACTCAAGCAATCTGCCCACTTTGGCCTCACGAACTGCTGGGATTATAGGCATGAGCCACTGTGCCCGGCCCTGCCAGCTTTGTATAAGCTGAGGAGTTTTTAAAAATACCTAGACTCAGGGCAAACCCCAGACACTTAAGTCAGATTCTCTGGGAGGTGAAGCCCAGGCACTGGTATTTTTAAAGTCTCTACAGATGGTTCTAATGTGCTGCTAAGTTAGAGAACCGCTGGTCTATACCAGGCCTTTTCAAACTTAATGTGCACGTGAATTACCTGGACCTTGTTAAAATGCAGATTCAGTCTGCGTAGGCCTGGGGTGGAGCCTGAGCTTCTGCATTTTTAACAAGTCTCTAGAGGATGCTGCTGCATCTGGGCTGCTAACTACACTTGGAGATAGGAGGTTCTGGAGAGCAGAGGAAAGAGCATGAACCATAACCTAGGGGCTGGTAGTCCTGACTTCCGAGCCAAGGTTTGCCTTTATGTGGCTGGCAACTTGCTTGGACTCCTACCTCAATTCTTTGGGCCCAAGGTTTGTCCTGCCTCAGAAGGATGTCAAGAAAATTGAGTGAGTAATGCAGAATTGTTTCTTAAAGTGTGTGCAGATGCTCCATGAATTTAGAGAGTATGTGGATGCACATTAGTAAATTTTAATAGTTGTGACCATCTTGTTATGAGTACTTAGAACAAGTAATAATGGCTTTTGATGTATAGTAGTAAGAAAGCTTCCTTTTAAAAGGCGTGTATTTAAGTTTCAAAAGTGGGTCTATTTAAAAATATATGAAATAAATAATAGTAGAGGTAATTGACAGATCAAAATTAGGAAGGCAGGATGAGAATGACTCAAGTTTGGGAAATGCTGAGAAAGCAGATGCCCAAGGGCTATGAAAACTTAAAAAAATAGGTAGCACTTGATTTTGATTGGCTGAATGAGATGATGTGTTTGATTATTTATGGGGTTGGCATTTGGCAACATGCACTGGGTGGCTGGGATCACTGTTTATTAAAAAACATTTGAGTCTCCACTTTGCACTAGATACTCTTTTAGTCTCTTGGAAAAGGGATTGGGGGGCAGGCAGGATAAAAACAAATCATTTATGCCCACAAGAAAATTGCAGGAAGATAAAAGTCATGAAATAAACTCTATGCTTCTAATTTAATATTTTTTATAGATTATGAGAAAAAAGTTTTGCTCACTATCAGCTAGGAAAGCTGTCTTAGCACAACCATTCATTCTTGCACAAATCAAAATCAAGACGAGCCAGATTTAATTTAATATTTTTTCACAGATTATGAGAAAAAAGTTCTAATTTAATTTTTTTATAGATTATGAGAAAAAAGTTTCGCTCTCTATCAGCTAGGAAAGCTGTCTTAGCACAACCATTCATTCTTGCACAAATCAAAATCAAGATGAGCCAGAAGGCTCCATTCTGACAGCTTCTAATGGAGAAGCTACATTTACTGGACATGGGGAAAGCTGCTGGGCTCTAAGGACTGTGCATTTCTTGAACTAGATAAATGGTCTTGGTGTAGCATAATACCAAAACTTCTTGTCGCAGCCTGTAAGGACAGAACTCAATCAGCCTGAAAAGGAAGTCAGTGACTCCGACTCAACACAGGAATGTTCTGTGATTCCTAAAGAAGGATGTAGGAGTGTGGCACAATTCAACCACAGTCTGTGGCCCTGTGCCTCTGCCTTGACATGAGTGGGATTTCCCAGCTGGTCATTTTCTTCTTATCTAAGACATTGGGAACAAATTACTTGACCTCCTCTGGGCTTCAGTACTCCCACTCATCAAATTAGAGGACTGGGCAGTCGCTAGGCTCTCTTTAGGCATCATATTTTAGTTTCTGTGATTTTAAATTTGAGAAGGGGTGTCTAAGGGAGAATACATAGGGGAGGGGGAAAGGCTTATTAAAAGTGTAGTTAGACACTGAATTTTTAAGAATTGCATTTTGTAATAATACCTTTACCTAATCAGGACTGACAATCTTACCTGATGACAGCACATGGAGGAATGGCTGCATTGAAAAATAAAAATGAAATAAAACAAGACCTTATTTGAACTTAGCAATAATGCTGATTCCTCTTTTTGATTTGAGGAGGTTATAGCTGTTGTAAATGCTTGAATTGGGTCTGCCCAGGCAAAACGGAGTCAAGAGTCCATGTCGGATGAATTTTAACAATGTAGACAATAGAAAGGGTTGCTTAAACTGCCCCTCTTTTACCAAAACACATTTACAAATGAAAGAACAACACTTCCATTTTTTAAAAACATTTTTTGAGATGAAGTCTTCCTTTGTCACCCAGAGTGGAGTGCAGTGGTGCGATCTTGGCTCACTGCAAACTTTGCCTCCCGGGTTCAAGTGATTCTCCTGCCTCATCCTCCCGAGTAGCTGGGACTACAGGCGCCCACCACCATTCCTAGCTAATTTTTGTATTTTTAGTAGAGACAGGGTTTCACCATGTTGGCCAGGCTGGTCTCGAACTCCTGACCCCAGGTGATCCGCCGACCTCGGCCTCTGAAAGTGCTGGGATTACAGGCGTGAGCCAACAGGCGTGGCCAAAAAATTTCCATATTTAATTGCAGGGTCTGGGGAATTAAAATGCATCCGTAATTTCTTGCATCTCTCCGCTCGGGCTTGCATGAATGCAGAGGGATGGGGAGGACTTCTTGAGGCAAGCCTCCCCCTCTTCTCGCCTGCCATCTAGAGAGAGAGGGCTGTGATTTATCTCACTTTAATCAGGAAGGACCCGATGTGTGGATGGAGAGGTCTGACGGCTTTGTTGCTCCATGTGGGAAAGAAACGGACAGAGTGAATTTGTGTATGAACCCTAAGGAGAAAGCGTCTTTGTGCTCTATTTCTTTTTGACCTGGAGCCCCTGAAAGCAAGCTAGTTACAAGTTGAAATAGGCCGTTTCTAAAGTGTGATTTTGTTTGTGTATGAGCCTTGATTACAAAGGGGAAAAAAACCCGCTTAATTTACATACACCACATGTAGTGCAGGATCCCCTGGGCTGTCTTTTCAGGTACCAGAGAATTTTGATGAAAGTCGCTTGTCTCATCTAGGAGTCATTTCATATTGTTTAGCAGAGCCTGGTATTAACATTTCCTTCCAACTGTTTACTGGAATCTGTGTGTTCCCTTCAAGTGATGCATACTAGGTGCACAGGCTTCCTGCCACTGTCATCCTAATCTTTCCATGCAGACAGGAGCAGAGGGGAGAGCGCTGAGACAGGCCCCAGCTTGCTTTTCTTTCCTGACACAGCCTGGCTCCACTGCACTTCTCAGCTCTTGCTCTAGGTGGTGCTGTTTGACCATTTTCTTCATGTGACCCTCCACTCGGTAATATAAATTCATTCGGAGGATGACCTGATATCAAAAAAATTCCTTTTGATTAGTAGAATCAACTTGTTTCTTCACACGATACTCTTCCCACTGAGACACATGGAGACAATTCTGACTCCAGGTTTGCAACCTTGAGATTTCTCTCAGATGCAATAAAAAAAACAAAAAAGCATTTTGAGTGGCACAGTGATGCCTAGTGCATGATCATGTTTGTCTGCTCAAACATTAAAGGGAAACTTGTGGGTTTGAGGATGCCCGGCAGCACGACAGCTGCCAATGTAAATGAGCCGTATAGAGAGAGAGGGGGCGGGAGGGGACTACAAACTTCAGAATATGAGCTGATCGTTTATAAGTTAAAAAAAAAAAAAAAACAAGTCAAAAGGGAGCCCAGGATGGTGCAAGAAAGAGGAGAAAGGAAGATTTTCCTTGCAGCTAATCAGGAGAGTTCATAAGGGCTGATTACATGAGTGGAAGCCTTAAGTTCTTTTTTTAAAAAAATGTGAAAATTTGCATGTATGTATGTATGTATGTATGTATGTATAGCTTCGTGTATTACCATTATTATTGCAATCAGCAAATGGATTTACTTCCTTTATCTCATGGGCTCCTTCCCACTCACTTCTGGCAGCACATTTTCCTTTCTCCTTCATCCCAGAACACCAAAGAACAGATGCGCTTCCTAACCCTGGCTCCAGGGGACTTTATACAATGTAAACAGTGCACCTCTAACATGGTTCTCTGCTTAGAGAACGTGTGTCCCATTTTAAAACTGTGGCTCCTTTATATTTTGCAGTGCTTATTTTAATAAGAGACATTGGACTTGTGACTTATTTTTCATGTAGGAGTGAGCTTAATGGTTGAAAGTAATCGATAAACTTGTTTTTCCTCTGATGCCATCAGCCAAGATCCTATGGCAATAGTAAGAGGATGACACTGGGCTGGCACCCCCTCCATAACATATTTGGACCATGTTTTCCCCCCAGAATGCACATGCAATAGCTTTGGTTTGGTAAGAGAGAGATGGTGTACTTGGTTTCCTTCTGTCACACTTTTGGTGAAATGAATTAGACTTTTAAATCAGGAAATTCAGCGAGATGAGTTAGATTTTTACACAAGAGCAGTGGAGGACTTCCAGCTGGTTGGGGGAATGATACGGAAATATCTTGCTAAATCAGGGTCTGGTGGAATGCTGCTCCCCTGGCAGGCTCCTCTTCACAGGGAGCAATCTGTGGGTTGCTTATAGAACAGAGCGAGCAGGAGGCATAGCATGGTCTTGCTCAGGGGAAGACCCGGTGTTCAGATGTTTGTCATTAGGAACTGGGTGTGGGCTTTTTCAAGTTAAACTGAAGCAGCAGTTCTATTAGGAAGAGCCTCCCAGATCAGCATCTTCTGTTTCTGGATACTCTCCCTTTGAAAAGCCAGATTTCAGCAAAAAGCTTTGCTAATGGTGAAATTGCACAACTGAAACCCTATGGGAGCAATGGGAAAGATGGAGAAAGAGGTGGTTATATCATGTACTTCAACAGTTTATTTAGAGGCTGTTGACGTTAGAATAACAAGCCAAGACAAACAAAAATACTCATTTTGGATGAAAATATTGTCTTTTCATGTTATTATAGATAGCTGAGTCCTAAGACTTCTACAGAAACACATTTTCCTAATGAGTGGCTGATTTTTCTGGTTGTGCAAGTAATATCCAAATTATTGTACAAATTTTTGGCTCAGGAGCAAACATTGTATTGCATATTGAGCTAATCACTTGCCCTTTCTAAGGTAAGCCCTTACCTCTGCTTTCCCTTCATCTTGTCATTTCTGTTTGTTGGGTACAGGTTTCCTGTTGGTTCTTTCTGTTGGCTCTGATGTAACATGAATGAAGTTCTTAACATCCTTTCAGACATAAACACAACTTAGCTCATTGTTTCTGAGTTCATATAGAGGTTTTATTGCCCCTGAGACTTTCGTGTCAGACAGCTGGATGTTGCTGTGTTCAAGGCTCTATATGTTGATTTTGTATCCTACAACTTTACTGATATCACCTATCAGTTCAGTTCTAACAGTTTTCAAATTTTATTTATTTGTTTTTGTTTTTTAAATATTGCATGTGTCATTTTAGAGTCAGGAGCGTAGATGTACAGGTTTCTTAAACAGGTATATTGCATGGTGCTGAGGTTTGGGCTTCTAATGATCCCACCACCCAAGCAGTGAGCATAGTAATCGATAGGTAGTTTTTCAACCCTTGCTCCCACCATCCTTCCCTCCCACCTTTGGAGTCCCCCAGTGTCTATTGTTCCCTTCTTTGTGTTGAGTTCTAACCTTTTTTTAGTGAAGTTTGTAGGGTTTTCTATATATAACAAGATCATGCCGTCAGTAGAGACAGTTTCACTTCTTCCTTTCCTATTAAGATGCCTTTTATTTCTTTCTTTTGCCTAATTACCCTGAGAAGTGGTGTCTGTGGGCATCCTTGTCTTGTTCCTGATGGTAGAGGAAAAGTTTCAACTTTTCACCATTGATCATGGTGTTAGCTATGGGTTTGTCATATATGGCCTTTATTTTGTTGGGATACAGTCCCTCAATACGTGATCTGTTGGGTGTTTTTTTTTTTCACCATGAAAGGGTTTCGAATTTTGTCAAAAGCTTTTTCTATATCTATTGTGATGGCCATATAGTTTCTATCCTTTATTTTTCTAATATGGTATATTATATGTATTGATTTGCTTATGTTGAACCATGACATGATCATGGTGAATGATTCTTTCAATGTGCTATTGAATTTGGTTTGCTAGGATTTTGTTGAGGATTTTTGCATCTATGTAGATCAAGGATATTGGCCTGTCATTTTCCTTTCTTGTAGTGTTCTTGTCTGGCTTTGGAATCAGGGTAATGCTGGCCCTGTAAGATGAGTTTGGAAGTATTCCCTCCACTTCAGCTTTTTGGAAGAGTTTGAGAAGGACTGGTATTAGTTCTTCTTAAAATATTTGGTAGAATTAATCTGGGAAGCCATCTGGTTTTGGGTTTTTCATTGATAGGAGACATTTTCTTACTGATTCAACCTCCTTGCTTGCTATTAGTCTGTTCAGATTTTTAAATTTCTTCATGAGTCAATCTTGGTAGGTTTTATGTGTCTGGGAATTTATCCATTTCTTCTAGATGATCCAATTAGTTAGTGTGTAATTATACCTAGCAGTTTCTTAGGATCCTTTGTATTTCTGTGATATTGGCTATGATGTTTCATCTTTCATTTCTGATTTTATGCTCTATTGAAAACATGAGGCATAGCAGGTAGGGGGCACTGGTCAGGACTTGGGGTATAAACTCGCAGATGTTAAGGTGGGTGATTCTGCTTAACTCAGAAACTCCGAAGTCCCGTGTGGAAGAATTAACTGCCTGTACTCACCTAGTAATGTATATCCTTGGTCAAAAAAGATCCAGCTGAGAATGTTGGATGAAGGGACCAAATCAATATTCATCATTATATTGAAAACAAGTCAGATTGGCTGTGGTCTTTTGACAGCAGGTCAGTGGCTAAGTCTATTTGAACAAAGTTAGGGCAGGTTCAAGGGAGAATCCTGAGATCGGTATTCTTTGTTCCATACAAACTTGCCTTTCAGTTTCTTCTCCCCATGCCTCCAGGATGTCCCTGCACAGCCCGTAGGGCCCCCTCCTTCAGTACCTTGCCTTACGAAGGGGAGAAAATGAGTTTTCCAATGTTAGCATATATTTAGCCTTCCAAAATTTTCTATTTCTATTTTAGGGGAGCTCTAGGAAAACAGCAGATTACTCTAAATCCCCAGGTAAAAATCTGAAATGGTGGAATTTCATATGACCAGGAGACATATTTTGGGGCAAGTGGGCTTTTCACAATCACTTGGACATGAAGGCATCTGCTTCTTCTATGCCTAAAATAGTCCTTCAATTTAGTAGTTTAATTCCTCTTCCACTTTTTCAAATTTCAAGACAATACATGTAGTGACTGAACAATTTGGATCTAAGTTTCACTATTTAACTGCCAGTGTGACCTTGGGCGAGTCACTTAATCTTTTCAAGGCTCAATTTCATCATGTAAAGTAGAAGTACAAACAATCCCTGACTTAGAATATTTTGACTTACGATTTTTCAACTTTAAGATAGTTTGAAAGCAATACACATTCAGCAGAAGCTGTACTTTGAGTACTCATACAACCATTCTGTTTTCCACTTTCAGTACAGTATTCATTATATTACATGAGATATTCAAAGCCCACTTTATTATAAAATGGGCTTTCTGTTAGATGATTTTGCCTAACTGTAGGTTAATGTGAGTGTTTAAGGTAGGCTGAGCCAAGCTATGATGTTTAGTAGGTTAAGTGTATTAAATGCATTTTCGGCTTACAATATTTTCATAAGTTTATTGGAATATAACCCCATTGTATATTGAGGGGTATTTGTAATAATGATATCTCTTCAAGGAGACTTTGTGAGCCTCTCATAGGAAAATGCATACACAGATGCATATAAATATATAATCTTTCGTTTCCATACATATGATATTCTTTAAGGATATTCAAAAATCTGGAAACAGTTGCCTCCAGGGAGATAAACGGTAGTGGGTTGGGAAACTTTTAACTGTATACGCTTTTGTACCTTTTGCATTTTGAATCAGATGAATGTATAATCTACATAAAATATTAAGATGAAAACATCACCGAATAACTTATCAGGAGTTTGGTGAACATAAGGGAAGGCCACCTATGGTGGCTGTATTTTATTCAGTGTTGGTCACTGTTGGGCACTTCATAGAGCTTATTTCATTTCATCCTCACAAGCGCCGTAGGAGGAAGGGGCCCCAGAGGGATTCTTGGTTAGAATAGCAGAGTAGGAGCATTTGGCAGCTATATTCTGTGTAGGTGATAACTTTAAAGATATTTTTGTTATAAAATGTTTCAAACATACAAAAAATATAGAGAAGCAGTTTTCTATAGTTATTAAATATTCTTAATGGGTAGTCACAGAAATTATCATCCAAAGTGGGATATTCTTGAGAGAAAAAGGAGGTTCTATTTATAATTATGGTGGGATAAGAAACTTAAGATGAACAGCTCTGGACAAACTGGGTTGTATGGTCCCTGGAAAACAAGGATTACTGTAAATGTGAGTCCCGCCTTGTGCTTCTCTCTGTCCCACCAAGAAAATATGATCTTGATACAGATGTTCATTGTGTCAAGGCAACCATGGCAACCATGATCTAGATACACTGTTCAAGTTTTATGCTGATCCTACCTATATATGTCTCAGGAACTTTCCAGAGTTTCCTTTGAGTGCTTCTAAATTTTGCATAAATGGTATGTTGTCCCTTGTCTCTTTAAAACCAGTAAGCCATTTTCCCTTCTTTTCCTGGAAAATTAAAGGAACAAAGACCAGGAAATAACAATGTATTAGCTAAGGTTCTGTTGATTGAAAGCAACAGAACCTAATTCTGGCTAGCTTAAACCATGCTAGGATTTAATGAAGAATACTGCAGAATCTTAGATATCTTATGACTGGGAAAGAGGAGGTTCAGGCAGTTCCTGGGATGTCAGCAACAGGTAGCTGTCAATTAACTGCCCCCACACCACCCACTGCTGCCGTCATCAATATAGCACACCACGATGGCTCCCAGCCTCTGTACGTCTGGGTTCCAGTGTTCAAATTCTAGAGACAGCAAGAGAAATCCCATTGAGTCAGGGATCCTTCCCTGGGTCACACTCCCTGCATATGGTCAGAAATGCAGGATTATGTACTAAAGACACAGCTAAAGAGGACCCACTTCACTGTTTTGGGACCATTTGCAGGGGAGGCAAAATTGTGAGCTACTCACTTAAAGAGGTGATAACCATAAGTTTGCAGGAAAAAAAAATTGGAGAAGAGAAGGATAACACTATCCTACGGTTTCTTCTGAAAATGGACGAAGGGAACAGCATTTCCATTTGGAAATTCTCTCCTGGCATTTCAATATTTATGGATTCTGAATTCTGAGAAAAATCGGTTGAGAAATTTGGAAAATGGGAAGGAACATTCTAATTTTCCTCTGAAAATTACAGCTTAATAGTCAGTATAGAGAACTTAGTGGCTTGAAGAAATGCACTGACTTCAAGTCAAGCATGATGAGGAAGCACTGACATGTGGAGATGAAAGTTAAGGTGAACAGGACAGGAGCAGTAAAGGAGCCTCAGTCAGACTTTCTTGTATCTGTTGCTGTGTTACAAGTGTGTGTTCATGGCCTTGTCCACTGCTAACAGTGAACCATTTCTGCAAATAAATATTAATGTGTTCCTAGGCATAGTATATGTTTTACAAATCCTATGAGAGGTTTTCTAAGAAATGCCAAGTTTTAGAAACAAAATATGCCCTTAAATCGACAATTTTGACAGTTGCTTCTTTCTAGTGCTATTCATCTTGCCAGGAGATCAGAATGTTATGTTATTTAAATGGTATTGGAGGGGATGATTGATGCCTTGTTTAACAATGTCATGTAAACAATGATTAAAGCATTAAGTATTTGTGGTGTTACCTTTCAATCTTTAAAGGACTTTTCTTTAGCATTTATTTTGTGATAATATTCATTTCTTTTTAATGTTTTCTCTATTAATGCTATTGGATTTTATAATCTTGTTACAATATGTTGGCTCCTAATAATAATAAATCATCATTTGTTATCATATCTTTTTAAAACAGAAGACTACTAAAACTTTTCATATAATCCTGTTACAGCAAAAAACGACTATTTGCTTGTTATTATAGTCACTTATTATTTTTCAAAAACTTGTAAGTGAAGTGTTATGAAAATCATATGAATTTGGGAATTCCCAAGCATTCTCAGAAATTCTATTTCCTTGTTCCCAAATCCCAATGATTAATATCTGCCAGGAGTCGGAAAACAGTGAAAGGAAGTAACATCCTATGTTGGATACCTGGTAGGGTTAGTGAAGAAACGTTATTGCTGAGCTCTGTGTTACGCTCACGAATGATGCCATTGAGGAAGTCACGCTTGTTGAAAGGAACGCAGATACACAAAGAGTTTTGCTGCTGTCTGTTGGATAAGAACCCCCTGGTCGATTTCAGCTCCTACTGCAAGTTACAAAAATCAATCCAATGATAAATGAAAAGTGCCCAGTGTGCTGGGAAATAACTTATTTTTTGGCTTCAGAGGAAATTTTAGAAACAGTGCCAAGTGAAACGTAAAAACAAACTACGAAGACGTTCATGAATTTCCCTCTGAAGCTGACAGCCGTATTTTAGCAGATGGAACTCCTACTATTAGCCCAACTCTTGGGTTGAAACAGTGTGTCCAGGAAACCCTATGTTAAAATGCAATGTGTTGGGGATATTGTTCCTCTATTTGCTTGAGTTAATTTTCAAATTAGTGTACTCTTGCTTAGCTGTGCTCTGAGGGAATGAACAAAAGATTGGTAAACTCTGATGGAGAACACTGGTCAGGCAGGGCACATAGAATCCCTGGGGATGGTGGTTCCTGACAAATGGGGGAGGAGGACCTGAGCCAGGCTTGGGCTGGGCTGGAGGAACATGAAGATGGGATCTACTCACAACCCCCAAAACTGAGGGGTCCTGGTAACACATTATTTCACCCTCAGCCATGCAAATTCAATATTTTTATGGATAAAATAGCTTTAAAAAACTAATTTACATTGAAATGTTAAAATATTTATATAGAGATTAGAAATATTTATATAGAGATTATTGGGAATCCCCTCCTAAAGCCCAAACATAAAAACTACCAAAAAAAAAAAAAATTCCGTGTAGGCTAAGATTGCAAATGACTGATGGAATGTAATTTAAATTAAACATGGAAAATATATTTCCTCTTTAATAAAGATCTAAATTCTATTCTTTTTAGGAGCCTTCAGAAATGAAATTCAACTATTAAAAAAAGTATAGAGAAGCCTTTAGAAAAGAAACTTTTCTTTTGCTGTATTATATATTAAAGAACTTTGATGAGAATAGTTCTAAAGTGTTTAATAATCGATTCCACTGATGTTTCTAGGTATTGTGGGGAACACCTAGAAATTAAATCTTCATCTTTGGCAGATCAGAGGCCTATTATTTTTAGGTAAAACAATTAAAATCTGCTTTTAATAAATCACAAATTTTGCAAGTTAGCCATTAATAGTAAGTGCTTTTCAAAGTTTGGCCCAATACATGAAAAAGCCAGAAAAACATACCTGCATTAGTTTTGCCCATCACCTTCTTATGCTGGCCTCAGGAGATTTATTAACAGCATTGAATATTTTAGGTAGGCTGGATGTGGTGGCTCATGCATGTAATCCCAGCACTTTGGGAGGCTGATGTGGGAGGATGGCTTGAGACCAGGAGTTCAAGACCAGCCTGGTCAACCTAGTGAGCCCCTCGGTCTCTCTGAAAAGAAAAAAAATTTAGGTATCCTGTGGCTACCTCCAAAAACAAACTCCAGAGGAACTGAATTTTGTTTTAATTTCATGTGTTGGGGTAATGGCTTCTTTTGCAGTTACTTACGAAGAATTTAAGGGTCAGTAAAAATATTTTTTCATCCTTAATAACATGAATTCTCTAATTTGTGTGTGATATAATGCTAGATATTGTGCCAAAAGTGTTACATAGACATAATCCATGCCCATTTTCAAAGATAATACTAATATAGAGAATAAGAATCATTATTATTGTAGTAATTATTATTTTAGTAATAGTAGCAATAATCAAAACAATTACATCAAACACTTATTAAACCCTTATTATGTGATAGGTACTGTGTAAGCAATTTCCACATATTAGCTCCTTAAATGTGATCACTAACCCCATGAGGTAGGTAGCATTATGTCCATTTTATAGATGCAGAAACTGAGCTTTGAAGAGGGAAAGCAACTTGCCCAAGGCCATGCAGGCAGTCATTGATAAGGGTGGGGAGCGAGAAGTTGAAGTCTGAGATGTAAGTTCACAGACACGAGTACACAAACACGTACAAGATACTCGTATGACATGTGGGGTTGCTTGAAATATGTAATTGACTTTCCCCAGCACAAGAAAGTGTTTGGACAGATTTCAAAGGGATCTAACACTTCCTCAGAGGACTGCCCTACGACATTTTTCCGTGTGCTTTTCTGCCTCTTGTCCTATACTTTTGGCATTTCTTCTGCTCTTAGAGGCAATGAGTCAACAGCATATTTTTAGCACCTCCTGTGTGCATAGAAGTGGCCCCTGACTCAATGGGAGTGTATAACTACCATGGGCCAAATCAGTGTGCTTTCCTGTTAGCCAGGGGATTATAGAAGAACACGCTCCCCTGATTCCAACAGAACTTGCTGCCACTCTGATGTCTTCATTGTAAGGCCTCTAAATGAATGTTCAAGAAATTCAGGTTAAAGGCACGTGTCATATGTGTAACTTGTAAACATTTGTGTACTTGTCTCTGTGTCCTTACACCTCAGGCTTCAACTCTTGTTTTTACCTTTATCAATGACTACCTGTGTGCTGTGTGGCTTTGGACCAATTGCTCACCCCCTCTAAAGCTCAGTTTCTGCATCTGTAAAATGGATATAATGCCATATATACATAGATATAGATATACATACACCAATATATATACACACATATGTATGTGTGTATATACATATATATATAATATACAAACTGAAATATATAGTTATATAAATATTTCAGTTTAAGTTTCAAAAATCACTGGAGGGTATTTTTATAATACCCTTCAGCAATTTTACCTGCTGCCTTTGCACATTCTGCTGAATTTCTAAATGGAAGTCGGATAGAGATTAATCTTTTAATGCATCATAAATAAAAAAGAAAATCACAGAATGATGTAGCTGGAGAGGACCCTGGGGATCTAGTGTTTCATGAAAGATTAATGTCCTTGATCTGTTTGTAAGTGTTTTGGAAAAATCTTCCATGGTCAAATAAAACTTGGCAATGTTGGATTAAAGTTAAATAGGTTTTTTTTTTCCTGCAGAACTTCATAGTCTTTAATATGCTAATATGTTTTGTGAATCTACAAGGAATGAAGTGTTTCAATACTTATTTTACCCAGATTCTCATTTTTGGACAGGCTGGTCAAGCTGAGTCAGCTAGTATATTCTCTAGATGGAGATGATGGCTGATGCCTTTTTGAGAGCAAGAGAGTCCCCAGGGGAAGCAAGGGTATATCAGTTGCTCCATTTCATGCCAAGGATCCTCAGTCTTTAGAGGCTCAGAGAAGGCTGAAAGGCTACTCTAGGCTATCAGGGCTACCATTCATTGTGGCCCATGCTACAGAGAAGCTTTGAGCTCAGTGCAAAGGAGTGACCAGCCCTTGAGAATCAGGAAAATTTATTTATTCCTGACCTAGTCCACTGAGGACATACAAGGAATGGGGCAGGGGAGTGTCACCAGCTATGGTTACAAGCTAGTCTGATTCTCTTTCATTAAGAAAACTGGTCCCTGTGAGTTTAGATTGGGAAGCACCAGGTTAAAAAATGTTTAGGCCAGGAGTGGTGGCCACTGTACCCCAGCCTGGGTGACAGAGTGATAATCTGTCTTAAAAAAAAAAAAAAAAAGTTAAGTGATGTCTTCTGTTGAGGACCTCTCAGAACTTTTAATATGAAAGTGTGCATTGTGAAGAATGGGAGTAGAGTGTACAGGAGTTTTAAAAGCTACTTGGTCATGAAACTCTTGCTTTGTGCAGGATTCGAGGGGCACTAACATTCTGAGGAAAATATTTTGGGAAACATTGATCTAATCCAAACTTCTCATTTTACCAGCAAACAACTGTGGGGCCCTCTAAGTTTCCTTTCTCCATCATTGTGACAAATTCATTGGAATTAATTCAATTAAACCTGGGGTCAGCTTTGAAGAGATTTATTTAGCAGGTAAATCTGTTTTGTACATTTTGAGGGAGTTCTGAGTTTCCATATTCAAAAACCACAGATCAATTTAACCAACCTTTATGGAATATCACCTATGGCCCAAAGACCCTTTAGCTACAGTGATGGTCTACAAAAATATAAACT
The DNA here is from genome assembly GCF_029289425.2 of Pan paniscus. Taxonomy (NCBI): domain Eukaryota; kingdom Metazoa; phylum Chordata; class Mammalia; order Primates; family Hominidae; genus Pan; species Pan paniscus. Next base: position 63,870,896 of record NC_085927.1, read on the forward strand.
GTAATTCTTGCAATACAGGAGATTAGTAACAATGGTAAATATAATGATGATGACACCATGAATAGCTAACATTTATTGAATGCCTTTCTATTAGTCAGGCACTTTACTAAGTATTTTAATCCTCCCAACAATTTATGAGGTAGGGATTATAATAATTCCCATCTTATAGTGAGGACACTGAGGTTAGGAAATTATCCTAGCCTAAATGTTAAGTATAAGCATGAATAGAAAGGTGTTATCAGCCTATAAGACATTCCTTTATGAGTGATACAAAGTCCTATATAAATTCAGAGAAAAGAAAAGTGGTTTTAGAAATCCTTGATCAGTGAGTGTGAAGCATGTGGTGGCCCAGTTACTGTTTGGTTGCCCATCTGTCCTCCCTCTGGGGATCAGCACCCCCTTACTTTGGAAGAATTGTTTTCCTTTTCACTGTAAGGTTCTTTCTGGCTATGCGATGGGGCACATTGCCTCAAACTAGCCCTGTTCCAGTCTTTGAGAACCTTGAAATTGGAACCAAGGGAAGAGGATTGCCTCTTGAATGGTAATTCTCTAAAATCTAGTCTGAGGTGCTGGTGTCTAATCCCTGGGTCTGTGGAAGGAGATGGGCTGTGAGAGGGGAGAATGATGTTGATGTCAAGAGAGAGGCAGGTGCTAGGAGCAGAGAGATGGAGGCCTGGAGGGTTTCTGGGCTTCTCTGAGGCTTAGGGTTTGGATCATTGTCTTCGTTACTGAAACAAAGGATTTACCATACCTGCTCTTCTGGGAATGAAACTGTCCTGCTTTGCAAAATAAAGTGTCATTAGAAAGAGATCTTAAAAACCCCACACCATAGACAGGTGCACAGATCCGTAGAAGTGTTAAAGTTCTGTCTGTTGGATGCTAAGCCAAGACTCTTAAGTATTTTCTAAAGAGAAACTGGTGTGTGTAGGCTGTGCACTCCCAGGGAGATAAAAAGTTAGGAACTTTATGGGTTGGGCTTGGTGGCTCCCACCTGTAATCCCAGCACTGTGGGAGGCTAAAGTGGGCAGATTGATTGAGCTGAGGAGTTCGAGACCAGCCTAGGCAACATGGTGAAACCCCATGTCTACAAAAACTACAAAAATTAGCTGGGCGTGGTGGCATGTACCTGTAGGTGGGAGGATCGCTTGAGCCCAAGAGGGAGAGGGTGCAGTGAGCCATGATTGTGCCACTGCACTCCACCTGGGTGACAGGAACTTTATGGGGAATGGGATCTTGGAGACTGAGTAGAGACTAGAGGAAAAAAAAAAAAAAACTACCTCCCCAACTGGCCACACTATTCTTTAAAAAAATGTTAATTGACAAATTAAAATTGTATGTATTTATGGAGGTATAATGTGATGTTATGATATATGTATACATTGTGGAATAATTAAATCCAGAGAATTAATAGATTCATCACCTCAAAACCTATCTTTTTTGTGGTGAGAACATTTGAAATTTATTGTCTTAGCAATTTTGAAATACACAATACTTCATTGTTAACTACAGTCACCATGCTGTGCTGCAGATCTCAACAAAATGTATTCTTCCTGTCTCAACTAAAACATTGTACTCTTTGACAACATTTCCCCATTCCTCTCACCCCCTCCAAAAACACCCATTCTTTATGTTGAAGAGAATGGCTAAAAAGTCCCAGCAGGTTTCAACTGACGGCTTCAGTGGTTGTCCCATCACAGTTCAATGTTATTAATAGAAAGGGGAGGGGCAATACATAATTCGGACAGGCGGAAACTACCATTGTAACCACTTTCCTGACTTCACAGAAAAAGTCCTCTTGTTTTCATCTGTAAAATGGGAACTGCATGAATACCATTCTTCTTTTCTTCAGCCTCCAAAGAAAAAACAGATGCAAAGCCTTTTATCAATTGCAAAACAGTATACAATGTGTGTTATTACTCACAGTTGTCTTACTGTGACCAAACACTTTATAAGCCTGCGGCAAGTCAGCCCTACTCTCAGGAAGTGGACAATATTTGGGGAAGGAGAAGCAGCAGGATCTTTCAGGACAGTAGCCTTGGTGGGTCCAAAAATTCCTTGAGCGAAATGGGAGACAAAACTTTCTTCCTGCTTTGGGTTTTATCCTGTTAGTCTTTTCTCTCTTCACTCCTATTTTCTGTGGAGAATTTCCTGGTTTTGGAGTTTGGGTGCGTTTTATGGAGAGGAGGCAGAACATCTTTAGCTCCAGCAGAATGAAAGGATACATGCAAAGGAACCTAGCACAGTATGTGGTACCCAGTTCCCCTTTAACTTGGCTTTATTCATTCACTCCTGGTAGGGCATTAATAAGGGATTTAGCCCCCTCCTATTGAAAACGATTAATTCAGGGAAGAGTTCAGTGTGGACAGATGCAGTGTAGGACAAGCCTGTTTCTAAGGCAGGAGCTGGGTAGGGAGGGTGAGAAGGGCGAGAAGAATAGGGAAATATGTGTCGTCTGTGTTGCTGCTGTTGCAACCACCACAAAAAACAAACAAGTGAAAAAAAAAAAAAAAAGAATTGTCCATACTGGAAAGTGTTCTGTTTTGGAGGAGGCTGGGGAAAGTGTGGATGGCTCGAGTGGGTCCTGTTGGATTGAAGTCTGACAGTGGTGATTCCCTTCAACAAATGGTCGGGGTGGGAGGGTACACACACACATACACACACACACACCCCACACACGCAGCACCCAGCCTCCGATTTCAGCGCTGGCAGGAGATAACCATTCTTAGCTCGCCTTTCCAGGGTTATTTTTGGCTGAGGCTGTTCGCTGATGGCAAAAGATTTCAGCCCCCTCCCAAATCCCTCCCCGTGCTTGTTCTAAAGAGAAACTGGTGCGTGTAGGCTGCGCACTCCCAGGGAGACAGGGAGACGGGCCTGGCGCCGGAGAGGATCCTGGACTCTGCCCAAAGTCTCGCCGCCCGCCGGCTGTTTTCTGGGGGAGGGTGTGCCCCGGAGGGCGGCGATCGCGCGTGAAGGCTGGGGCCGGGCGCGGGTGCAGGCGTCACCGGGGTCGGGCTAGCAGGCCCTGGAATCAGGCTTTTGGGACACCCCGAAAGTGAGTCCAACTTGGGGAGAAACTGAGGGCACCTCGGGCGGTCTGGCAGCAGAGAAGGTGGGCGGGAGAAAACTTTACAGGAAGGCAGAAGCAATCTCCGCCGAGGGAGTCAGCGAGCGGCCGCGCGGAGAGGAGGGGCGGGCGGTCCCCAGGCGGGCGGGCGCAGGGCGCCGACCTGCCGGAGAGGGGGCCCGGGCTTGAGGCGGAGTCCTGGCACGCGGCCAGGCTGGCAGAGGCCCCCGGCAGGCTGCAGATTCCCTCCGGCCCCGGGAGCCTCAGCAGGACCGGCCAGGAGGCGCCACGGAGGGGAGCCCCATCCCGATGCTGACAGTGCCCACCGCGCCCTACGAGGACCGGCGGCCGGCTGGCGGCGGGGTTCTGCGGCGACCTACCGGCCTCTTCGAGGGCCAGCGCAACTACCTGCCCAACTTCATCCAGAGCGTGCTGTCGTCCATCGACCTGCGCGACCGTCGGGGCTGCACCACGGTGGTGGGCAGCGACGGCAGGTACTTTAGCAGGACGGCCATCGAGATCGTGGTGCAGATGGCCGCGGCCAATGGCTTGAGTGTCCGGATGCCCCTCGCTTCCCGCCGCTCTGCCGCCATGCCCTCTCCTAGCCCTTGTCCCCCTGCTGCCTCCGGGCCCAGCTGGGAGGCCCCTGCCCGGCCCCGGCTTTGCTTCCTCACTCCCGCGTCCTCACCCTCCAGCGCCCCACTCCCGCCGCGCTCGCAGCCTCCCCGGCGCACCCCGGACACTGGGTTCTATTAGTACCCACCGCCCCCAAAAGCCTTGAGGGGTGTCCGTCGTTCCTGGAGCCACTCCGGGCGCCCTGGACTCTTCTCCGACTCTGCGCACTTCCCGCACCTGCTCATTTTTCTTTCGGACATTCTCTTACCCGGCCCTGTAGATTCCAAGGCAGCTCCCAGTTTTCCATATTGTTCCCAACGCGTTCACTGCCCACAGTCCCCACACAAACTTCTTTCCCAGGCTCACAACATAGTCCCTCTGCCCCGTGCCCTTTTTGCAATAATCTGCCAGTCCCCTAAGTCTTAGCTCTGCCTATTTAACAGTAGTGGTGTCTCAGGACACACACACACACACACACACACACACACACACACACACAAACACACGATCCCTGACATATTTGGCAAGAGTAGGCCCTGAAGGTTTTTAATATTTTGGTTCTTTAACCCAGTGGAATTACTGAATGATTTATTTAATTAGGGTAGGGATGGAGTGGATCCATTTGTTTGATGCTAAACAGCCTGAGCTCGCAGTTCCCAGGGGGCATATCTCTAAATGGTCTGAAATGAGATTTGCAGTGGTTTTCTTAATGCAATTCCCAACTTCTCTCCAAATGCCTTTTGACATTTGACAACATTTCATGCCTCTTCCCCTTTCGCTTTTCATCCTTGTTTTCTCTCCCTTCTCCCACGACCTTGGTAGTCTTCTGCAATCCAGATTCTCAGACTTCGGGTTTTTCTCCCTCTGCCCCTTTCCTCTCTGTCCTATAACTAGAAGCACCTTTTGGCCTAGACCCGTATCCCAGTTTCCTCTTTCCCAGGTCCAGCAGCATCTCAAGGACATCTACAAGAGGGATACCTAACTTCAGGGGTCTCTGAATGATATGTGGGAAACATCGTCTAAAAAAGTAATTTTATCCTTATTCATGCAACCAGACCCACACTCATAGAACTTTTCTTTAAGGGGAGTGTCTTGCAGATGTATAAATGAGTGTTAACATCTTTAAAAGCGAAACTGAACATTTCCCTGGCATTTGAATTCCCTCCTTCCTTCCCAACCCTCTCCTTTTCATTTTCTCATTTATTATTAAAAACATTTTTAATGGATCTCCATGCTTCATATTTATCTACTATAATTCCTCCTTCTCGGTGTTGCAGGGATGGGGAAAGAGGATTTTTTAAAAAACACAATAAAAAGCAATTGGGAGAAACAGGGCCAGTGGTGTTGGGGTGGGTAGTGGAATTGTGATTTTTGACTCCAGTAGACAATGATGCTGGATATATGGGGTTTGATTTCTCTCTGGCTCCTCACTTGAGATTGATGAAGTTTGGCTAGAATCAGGGAGTTGAAGAGAGGTTGACAAATGGTCTTTCACTCTTCTCTGACAGGCTGTTCCTGTGGAGTGATGGAGAATAATGAGCCTTGGGAGAGCTATTGGAGCTCTCATACTCCTTCCCGAGCCAATTTTTTAAGGAGTGAGAGAAACATGGCCTATCCAATACTTGTTGTGGGTCAGGATATTTTTGAAGCTACGGTTGTTGATTTGCATGGGAAAATTATTATGTCTTATTATTTCTTGTCCCACTTTACCATAAGGGCTCCTCAGCTTCTTACTTCAATGGGTCTTCCATGACAAACACACTTTATTAACTCTAAGAGTGGAATTTATTTTAACAGATAATTAGCATAGGTCAATATAGGCTTAAAATAGAGTCAAATTAAACCTACTAGCTGTTATAAAGGACAGATGACAAAATCCACATGGAAACATCGACTCTTAAATAATCTGAAAGTACTACTTCTAAGAGGGGCGGGCATGGGTGAAGGGAATGGTGGACATGTTTCAGAATTTCAAATGCCAACTTTAACTAATTGTTTCCTCATTTTGTTCACCTTCTTGGGGGCTTATGCTAAAGTGAAGTGAATAGCCATAAGGCTGGCTTCAGGAGAAAGGTGGTCTAAAAGAACTGGATAATTATAAGCAAAATTGGTCTCGAATGATTGAAAATTGATGAGAATGTGCTTGTCTCCTGATTTGGCATCCTGAGTTAGACTCAGGAATACTGAACTTGGATCCCAAAGGCTTTGGTCTTTTTTGATATCCTATTGGATAATCACAAGCACGCTAGAAAAATAGGAAACTAGAATTTATTCTCTTTGAACTGACAAATCTGACCAGTGGGCTGCATTCTCTATATCTGAAAAATCTTGGTTTTGATTGAAAAAGTTAATTTTACAAAGCAATTTTCTTTTTTTAAATTAAATTTCATTTTTTTTGAGACAGGGTCTCACTTTGTTGCCCAGGCTGGAGTGCAATGGTACAGTCTTGGCTCACTGTAGCCTTGACCTCCCCAGATTCAGGTGATCTTCCCACCTCAGCCTCCTGAGTAGCTGGGGCTATAGGTGCACGCCACTACGCACAGCTGATTTTTGTGTTTTTACTACTCATAGGGTTTCTCTGTGTTGCCCAGTCTAGTCTCAAACTCCTGATCTCAAGAGATCTGCCTGTCTTGGCCTCCTAAAGTGTAATGAACCACCATGCCCAGCCTACAAAGCAATGTTGTAGGAAAAACTACAGTTACTCTTTGATTATGTAATTGCTGGAGAAGAAAAGCATGGTATTTCTAAAATGATGAACTATATTACTTATATTTTAATATCTCATAAAGTTTGAAATAGACATTTCAAACATAAACATGTATAAAAATTTTTATAAATTAAAATATAAAATCAAAAACATTTTACAATTTTATTATAAAATTATAGAATCAAAAACATTATAAATTTAAACAACTTTTTAAAAAATTTATTTTGGGATTTCCCATGGAGTGATGGAGAATAATGGGCCTTGGGAGAGCTATGGCAGCTCTCATACTCCTTCCTGGGCCAACGTTTTTAGGAAATGGGAGAAATATACCCTGTTCAATGTTTATTGTGGGTCAGGATATTTTTGAAGCTATAGTTGTTGATTTGCTTCAAACTTTAAAAAATTTATTGTAAAATTATGGGATGTAAAAAAATTTATTATAAAACTTTGAAATTTTCAAACTTTCAGAAAAGCAGAGAGATGAGATTAATGGCACTCACAGGCAAGCATAGAACATAGATTGTAAACATTTTGCTATATTTGTGTCATGACTATTTTTTGCTTGTGTTTGAAAGTATATTAAAGAAAATGATATTTTACCCCTAAATTCTTTAGTACAGATTTCTAAAAAAATAAGAACATTTCCCTGTATAGTTACAAAATCATCTTTTCAAACAAAATAAAAAATGGCTTTTTTATATCATTTATTACCCAGTCCACATTCAGATTTCCTCAATTATTATGAAATGTCCTTTTATTTTTTGAGACAAAGTCTTGCTCTTTCACACAGCCTGAAGTGCAGTGAAACAATCATAGCTCATTGCAGCCTCAAACTCCTGGGCTCAAGTGATCTTCCTGCCTCAGCTTCCTGAGTAGCTAGGACTAGAGGTGCACACCACCATGCCCAGCTAATTTATTGTTTTTGTAGAGATGGAGGTCTTAATACGTTGCCCAGGCTGGTCTCAAACTCCTGGCCTCAAGTGATCCTTCCAGCTTGGTCTCCCTGAAATATCTTTTGTGGCTGGTTTGTTCAAATTAGTTTCTTCTAATCAAGGGACACACATTGCATTTGATTATTTAGCTCAAGACTTTTTTAACCTGGAAAATACCCATACTCTTTGTTTATGTATTTATTTAGTGAAATTGACTTGTTGAAAAACTAGTCAGTTGTCCTGTAGAATATTTCCCCTTCTGGAATTTTCTGGTTGCTTTTTATGGTGTCATTTAACTTTTCACTCTGTTTTTTCCTGGTTAACTGGAAGTTAGTTCTAAAGGCTTTTAGGCCTGCTGTAACAAAATACCAAAAACTGGATGACTTATAAAGAACAGAAATTTATTTCTCACAGTTCTAGAGGCTAGCAAGTTTAAGATCAAGGAGCATGTGGTTTTGATATCTGGTTAGGACCAACTTTCTGGTTCATAGATTGGCCTTCTTGCTGGGCCCTCACATAGTGGGAGAGACTAGCTAGCTCTCTGGGGCCTCTTTTATAAGGGCACTAATTCCAATCATGAAGCCTCTGTCCTTATGATCTAATGACCCCCTAAAGGCCCCACATTTTAATACCAGCACCTTTGGGGTTAGGATGTCAACATATTAATTTGGGGAAGACATACACGTTCAGCCCATTGCAAGGTTTAGTTAGATTCAGGTTCAACTTCTTTTTTTAAAGACTATTTCATAGGCAATAATGTGTATTCACATCCCATCATTAGTGATGGTGAGATGATCGCAAGGTTAGGGTGATCACTGCCTATCTCCTCTGCTATATTCCCCCTTGGGTCAAGCCAGTAGTCTGTGACGTGAACTTTGTACCATGTGCATATTCAGTTATATTCTGTATCAATAGTTACTTGATTGTTTTAGCATTTATTAATGATCCTTGCTTGAGTTGATTATTTCATTAGGGGTTTCAAAATGGTGAATTTCTAATTCTCTAATTCTATCTACATGCTTTAGCTGGCATTTTTCTATAAGCAGACCATTTTCTTCACAACTGGGTTATTTGGCTACCCTGAAACATAGTTCCTTCCGGGAAGGCAGAACATATGTTTATTTCTGTCTTTTAAAAATTACTGGTGTTTGGAGTGAAGATTAGGTGAGTTAACTACCTCCACAGGTGACAAATGAATTTTGTTTTGTCTCACTTTTGCTTTTTTGAATATCACTGTGGCTGCTTGGATTTTTATATTTAATTTGAATGGATTAGGGAATAAATGAGAAGATAGGTTTTATCTGTTTCTGTAGTTTTTATGTGGCTGTGTGAACTTACTTTTAAAAATTCCCAGAAATATTTTAATTCCCCTTTAAAGATATAAACTATGTCATACTATAAAGCAAAAGAAAAACCAATCATGTGAAGAGTAAATAGTACCGTTTAAACGAATTGTGGTTAAGCTTAGTTTGTACCTAATTAGTTTTTTATTTTCTTTCTACTTTTATCTGCTTCAGAGCCTCTTCAGTGGTTTAGATCTTCTATGTGTCAAATTATTCTAATCTCTTAAAAAGTTTAAGAGCTAAAATACAACACAATGACTACAGGAATGCCCTTGTCCTTTTCTGGGTAGGTACACCTAAGGCAACTTCTTTTTCTCTTCTTTGTTCTCTTCTTCTTTCTTATTCTTAAATCATCTTCAATATTGGACAGATGACAGCACTATGCCTGCCTCAAGATGTTTCTGACATTTTCTTTTTCTTTTTTTTTTTTTGAGATGGAGCTTGCTCTGTCACCCAGGTTAGAGTGCAGTGGCACAATCTTGGCTCACTACAACTTCTGCCTCCTGGGTTCCAGTGATTCTCCCAACTCAGCCTCCTGAGTAGCTGGGGTTACAGGCATGCACCACCACGCCTAGCTAATTTTTTGTATTTTTACTAGAGACGGGGTTTCACCATGTCGGCCAGGCTGGTCTTGAACTCCTGACCTCAAGGGATCTGCCTGCCTTGGCCTCCCAAAGTGCTGGGATTACACGTGTGAGCCACTGCACCCGGCCGTTTCTGACTTTTTCTAAAGTCTTCTTTCTCTGGAGATGACATTATATAATAGCACTGTTCAATAGAAGTTTCTTTGATGATGGAACTGTTCTATAATCTGCATTGTCCCAGCCACTAGCCATATGTGACTACTGTAACACTTGAAATGTGGCTAGAGCAACTGAAGAACTGAATTTTGCATTTTACTTAATTTTAACTAATTAAAATAGAAATGCAAATAACCATAAGTGGTTAGTAGCTACCATACTGGACAGCAAAGATCTATAATTCAGCATTTAAAATCGATTTTGTTTTGTTTTCAAAAATGGAGTCAGACTGTTACAACCCAAAAGAACTGTAGGTTAGATTAAGGTAAATCACCAAATACTACATACACATTTGGGAAATCCAAACCAGATTTTTTCGTGTGATAACCACACCCTCTTTTGACTTTAGCCTTGGAGGTAATGGAGTATGGCAGAAAAAACCCTGTATCAGCAGCTGGAAGACTCACCTTCTTTTCCCAGCTCTGCCATATATTGACCAAAAGAGTCAAAGTCCATTCAGATGGTTGAGGGGCCTTGGAATTTTGTTTTTGGTTTTCACATACAAGTTGGAGGGCAGATGCGTTAGCCTCTTGAAATACCCAGAAACCACTTGTTTCCTCATCTAAAAATCAGGTATGACAGGATCATTTAATTATCCTGGAAATCAGATGAAGCACTGCATATGAAAGCACTTTGTAACATCGATAGCACTGGGAAATGTAAAGACCTTTTACTGAAATATAAAGGTGTATGGTTAACTGAATATATCTCAGATAGTTAGGATTTGACTGTATATATTGAATATAACCTGTAGTGGGCCCCTTGGTAAACAGCTTACAGTTTTGTTGCAAGTTTTAGCCAAGAGAAAATTTATTTGTTGACTAGTCATTGCCCTTTATTGGCCACATGATGAGCAGCAAAGATGATAACACACAGTGCACTTTGCAGAATTCAAGAATGTCTCAGTGTCTTGTGAACTAGGAAGCTGAAATGCAGTGGTATGCAGAAGGCTGGCTCAGTAGGAGCCTTGGGAGTGTCCTCCAGATAGATGTTTGTGCAGGTTGTATTTGATTCCAGTTGGCCATGAAAAGCTGGTTGCTCTAAAGAATGAGAATATACTTGGTTTTGCATTTACTAGAACTATCTGGGGAACAAATCTTGGGGTGGAAGAAAGAAGGGAGGGAGGGAAAGCTGCGCTTCAATACCTAGGGCTTCTTTCCTGGAATGGTTCTGAGAATCTGGGATTGGGTGGCTAATATCTCATCTCTAGAAGGGAGAAAGAACTGGGTGGTGATGGCTTTGTATTTTCTATTGGAGTTCACTACAGAATAAGTGAATAGAATGGGCTGCTATGATCCAGACATTAGGGAGGACAGGTTTGTGATACATTAGAAAACTTGAATGAGCCCTTCTATGATTCTCTCTTCCCTCTTTCTGCTTCCCGTTCTTAATCACCATCCGCAGGTTGTGGAATTAGCAAATCTATTATGTGAGCAATAGCAAACTTACAGGAGCCCTTGGCTCCATCTATCTCCCTGTTTGTGTCAGTTCCTTCTGGATGCTTTTAGTCTGTGGTCTTCATTCACTCTTTTTATGGGGAAGTAAAAGGAGTGGGACAGATTATGAGAACAGCTGGGTCCTTCCAGTTGCTGGGGTGGTTATTTTAAGCTTTGTTTAATGTGTCCAGAGACCCAGATGGCATTTTTAACTAAGCTGCTTTATTAAATCTTGTGATAAAGCATAGTGATGTTTATCGAAAAGGCAGACACACATCAGCAACATTATGCGTGAAACTTGCTCTAAGAATTTTCTGTAAAACATCTGTTCTCTTTGAGCCTTTTGTGAACTCTGGAAGTTTGCTAGTTTCTATACAGACTTGAGGACAAGAAGTTGGAACCCACTTTTGGAGATGTCCAAGCATAAGTATTGGAATCATTAATCCTAACCCTCTCAGTTTTAAGGCCCCGGATACCCTTCTGTTAGACAACAGTAACATGAGCAAGCACTGTAATAACATTTAAACAAGATTATTTGGAAATAATGGACAAGAAAAATTAGTATAAATTGTTTGGGGATTTTAAAATTAAAGATAAAAAGCTAGGGCTTCAATGACCTGTGCCAGCCTATAGCCTTAAGAGTCAATTTGCAAACACTCAAGATTTGGCCAATATGCCTCTACTACTTCTACTTAACGCAGTCAAAGGGAAATTTTTAGATTCTTTCATCTGATTTGACTCTCTTAGTTACGAATAAGAGGATATCTAGAATATATATGTGACTTGTTAAAATGAAAATCCACCTTCTCTGAGTCTTCAAATATCTTTCATATCTTACATTTTTAGTCACATCAACTTTTGAAGTCATGTCCGTAGTTGTATGAAAAGAAAAATTTCAGGAACATTCAACCTCAAAAGTTCTTTTTCTTAGTCTGAAGTCGTAGAAGCATTTGACTTTTACTTTCTCTTTTTAAGTTTGTACTAGTAGGTATTTTGTATAAATATAATATTTAATTATTGCCTTTGTATTCTTTTTCTCTAGTAAACATCCTGGTTTTTAGCTATCAATATGTAGTTTTACATTTAGGGATTTCTAATGGAAAGTGAAAGGAATCTGAAATCAGAGGACGAGAGTTTATTCTACTTGACCAAACACATACACAATACTGGAAGGAGAGTTTTACAACAAATATTTAATATCTATGACATGTAAAACGTTTTTTGAAATCAAGAAAATTCAAACAATTCAATACAAATATCATCAATAATAACACATGAACAGGTGGCCAACCTTATTAATAACCAGAGAAATATAAATTAAAACAATCCATCAACTTGTAAAAAAGATGAAATTACCCAGAGTTGGTGTAGGTGATGGAAAATTGTCATGTTTGTATACTGTTCATAGAAGTTAAATTGACATAACTTTTTGGTCAGGCAATTTGGAAGTATATATCTAAATTAATAGAGTAGTTTTCTAATAACCTGGGAATCTCTTAATCTAAGAATCTTTACTGTAGATTTTTCTAGAACAAATGTACAAACATCTGTGTACAAGGGTACTCACTGCAGCATTTTGCTAAGGAAAAACTCAGAAAAAATCTATATGTTCAACAGAGAACAGGTACATAATTTATGACACAACTGCACAATATACACCACTAAAATAAAGGATATAAATTTATATGTAGTATGAAAAAGATGTGAATGATAGCTTGTTGGTGAAAAACAGCAATGCCTGGAATATTCTGTGTAACGTAATCCTGCTTTTCTGTATATAATGTAGGCATAGAAAATAGGATTGAAAGGACATACTCTAGTCAACAGTGTATATAGCTTGGGTGGAGGGGCTGTATAATGGGGAAGGAGAGTCCCTTTTCCTATCTATTCCATATACATCTCTGGATTTAAAAGATCATACATGCATATGCATTACCTTCAAAATTAAAATGATAAAGACAAAAGGAGAAGCTTTGGATTTGAATCATGATACTACTGTTTGCAACTTCTATGACCGTGGGGAAGTCGCCTAGCCTCCTGGGGTTTATTTCCTCATTTATAAAAATAGGGAAAGTAATAATACTTGTCTACATATCTTCTAGGGTTGTTGGGAGGATTGAATGTGATAATGGGGTACAGCATTATGAATTATTTATTCATATAACACAATTATTATAAAAATATTTTGCTCTGATTAAAATAAAAGAAGGATGAGATCGTGTGTGTTTTTCAGTCCCAGTAGCTTTACTAACCAGAAAGCTCCTGCTGATGTGGTGATCACAGTTGCTTTGGTGCAGCTTCCTCTTGACTTTTGGCATTTCTCCACGCTGCTGGCTAAGGCTGAGGTGGCGACTGTGGAAGGTGTGATCTCCTCCCACTCCCAGCACACATTTGTGTGCATACTCACACTCATGCACACACAAACACACACATGCACACTCTGTCACAGTACATGAGGTGGCAACAGCTGCTCCGGCATAGACTTTCACACAACATAAAGGGTTTTTTTGGTGTGGTCTGTGCATTATTTCCTGTTAAGCATGAGCTGAGTCAGTGCCATGCTTTTCCATCTGAAACCTTTCTGAGGCTCAGGCTGTGTTAAGAGCAAACCCTCTCCCCTCCATGCCCACCCCATGGCCCTCTACTGAAGCCAGATCATAATCTGCTCATTTCATGAGGATTTTCAAACCGAATGGACTGGGCCATGTGAGAGATCACTGAAAGGAACAGACCAAGCAGAGGCTAAGAGACTCCACGCTAATCTGCTGAGTCATCTGAAAATGCACAGCTGTGGCAGCTCACGGTGCTTTAAAGTACTTTGGCAGGATGTTTGTTCAGGGGGCCTGTTCCTGCAGCCCTGCTGAATGTTTGGTTAGGAGGCATAATCATTTTTTGGACAGGATCTCCCAAATGTAAAGTGATAGATGCTAATGTGGAATATAATACAGAAGATCCAGCTTGGATGTCATAAATAACAATAAATTGTTCAATCTTGCTGAGTTGTAAATCTATGATTGCCAGAGGTCTTTAGTTCACTGGAACATAGTATGGGGGCAGGGGCACTTAGCAAATAGGCAGTTATTATTTTCCAACCAGACAGAAACTGGTCTGATGGAATTTATCTAAAAAGGCATACACATGTATTTTAATTAATTGTGACAATTACTCAGAGAAAACACATGGCCCTAAAGAGGCTTAGGTGGTTTTTGTTCTACCTATAAATGTATATGTATATTCACCTATATTCTACCTATGTATAAGTAAGAGAATGAGTTTTTGTTTTGGGGATATATATTTATACGTATCTATACAGATAGATATACACATACTTAATTTCTGTCTACCTATTAAGGTGCGGTGCCAGATGGAAAGTATTTTTAAACATTTAGATAGCTTATTCTATAGCATATGTGTGCATATAGCCCCCCCATAAAGCTTTGTCTCTTTTCTGGATATATTTAACAAGAGGGTAGAACAGAGTCCAAAATGTCAGAAATGTTTGAACATTCCATAGAAATGAAGGAGGTGTTTCCAAATGACCTATGTTTCTATGGCAATAAATAGAACTTGTGCTGTGTCGGATGGGTCAGAAGTAAGGAATATAAACAGTGTACGTATGACTATTCCAGGCAGAAATCTACCTTGTAAGAACAGTTTTGTGCAGTGAGCTCAACAACATTGATCAGTTAGCAGTCCGGTTCAGCACAACATTGATCAGATAGCAAGCCGGTTCGGCAGTGCCAGTCGGAGACACAGGTGGGGACAATCAAAGAAGATGCAGGTCAGGACAAGGATGCAGACATGTACCTGTCACTACCATGGACTTCAGCAGCTTCTTAGTGAGGAGGTTTATGATCAAAGAAGAAAGACATCATTGATGTGTGAGCATGTTACAATTAATTTGCTGTTTAGTTATTAGCAAACTGCATCCAGTTTTTAGTTTTTAGGGTTTTTTTTCTTTTTTCTTTTTTGAAACAGGTTCTTGTTCTGTCATCCAGGCTGGAGTGCAGACGTTATCCAAGCTAACTGCAGCCTTAAACTCCTGGGCTCTGTGGATCCTCCCACCTCAGCCTCCCAAGAGCTGGGACTACAGGTGCACGCAACCATGGCCAGCTAGTTTTTCTTATTTTTTTTTGAAGAGATGAGGTCTTGCTGTATTGCCCAGGCTGCTCTTGAGCTCCTGGCAGTGTAGATATTTCCATGTTTACACAGATGGTGGTGTAGATATTCCCATGTTTATACAGATGAGTGTGTAGATATTTCCATGTTTTTAAAGATGGCGGTGTAGATATTTCCATGTTTATAGAGATAGCAGTGTAGATATTTCCATGTTTATACAGATAGCGGTGTAGATATTTCCATGTTTATAGAGATATCGGTGTAGATATTTCCATGTTTATACAGCTTGCGGTGTAGATATTTACATGTTGATACAGATGGCATTGTAGATATTTCTATGTTTACACAGATTGCAGTGGAGATATTTCCATGTTTATACAGATGGCGGTGTAGGTAGTTCCATGTTTACGGAGATGGCAGTGTAGATATTTTCATGTTTATAGAGATGACGGTGAATATATTTACATGTTTATAGAGATAGCGATGTAGATATTTCCACGTTTATACAGATAGCGGTGTTGGTATTTCCATGTTTACACAGATGGCAGTGCAGATATTTCCATGTTCATACAGATGACTGTTTAGGTATTTCCATGTTTGTACAGCTCGGGGTGTAGATATTTCCATGTTTATAGAGATAGCGGTGTAGTTATTTCAATGTTTATACAGATAGCGGTGTATTTACATGTTTATACAGATAGCTGTGTAGATATTTCCATGTTTATACAGCTCGCAGTGTAGATATTTTCATGTTTATAGAGATAGCGGTGTAGATATTTCCATGTTTATACAGATAGCGGTGTTGGTATTTCCATGTGTATACAGATAATGATGTAGATATTCCCATGTTTATACAGGGCGCATTGTAGATATTTACATCTTAATACAGATGGCATCGCAGATATTTCCGTGTTTAATCAGATGTCCGTGTAGTTATTTCCATGTTTATACAGATGGCGGTGTAGATATTTCCATGTTTATGGAGATGGCAGTGTAGATATTTTCATGTTTATGGAGATGGCCGTGTAGATATTTCCATGTTTATAGAGCTAGCGGTGAAGTTACTTCCATGTTTACACAGATGGCTGTGTAGATATTTCCATGTGTATACAGATGTCAGTGTAGATATTTCCATGTTTATACATATGGTGGTGTAGATATTTCCATGTTTCTACGTATGACTCTGTACCTGTTTCCATGTTTTTACAGATGGCGGTGTAGATATTTACAAGTTTATAGAGTTAGTGGTGTAGATATTTCCATGTTAATATAGATGGAGGTGTACATATTTCCTTGTTTAGGTAGGTGGCGCTGTAGATATTTTCATGTTTACAGAGATGGCCGTGTATATATTTCCATGTTTATAGAGATAGCGGTGGAGATATTTCCATGTTTATAGAGATAGCGGTGTACGTATTTCCAGGTTTATAGGGATAGCGGTGTAGATATTTCCATGTTTATACAGATAGTGGTGTAGATATTTCCATATTTATACAGATAGCTGTGTTGGTATTTCCATGTTTATACAGATAGCGGTGTAGATATTTCCATGTTTATACAGCTCGCGGTGTAGATATTAACATCTTTATACAGATGGCAGTGTAGATATTTCCATATTTATACAGATGGCGGTGTAGATATTTCCATGATTATATAGATAGCGGTTTTGATATTTCCATGTTTATAGGGATAGCGGTGTAGATATTTCCATGTTTTTACAGATAGCGATGTAGATATTTCCATGTTCATACAGATAATTGTGTAGAGATTTCCATGTCTATACAGATGGCTGTGTAAATATTTCCATGTTTATACAAATGGCCATGTAGATATTTCCAGGTTTATACAGATGGTGGTGTAGGTATTTCCATGTTTATACAGATGACCTTGTAGGTATTTCCATGTTTATACGGATGGCGTTGCAGATATTTCCATGTTTATAGAGATAGCAGTGTAGATATTTCCATGTTTACACAGATCGCGGTGTAGATATTTCCATGCTTATACAGATAGCGGTGTAGATATTTCCATGTTTATACAGGTAGCGGTATAGATATTTCCATGTTTATACAGATGACGGTGCAGATATTTCCATCTTTCTACAGATGGCAGTGTAGATATTTCCATGTTTATAGAGATACCTGTTGAGATATTTCCATGTTTATACGGATAGCAGTGTAGATATTTCCATGTTTGTACAGATACCGGTGTAGATATTTCCATGTTTATACAGATAGCCGTGTAGATATTACCATGTTTCTACAGATAGCGGTGCAGATATTTCCATGTTTATACAGATCATGGAGTAGATATTGCCATGTTTATGCAGTTAGTGTTGTAGATATTTCCAGGTTTACACACATAGCGGTGAAGATATTCCCATATTTATACAGATCACGGTGTAGATATTTCCATCTTTCTACAGATGGCAGTGCAGATATTTCCATTTTTATACAGATGACGGTGTAGATATTTCCATGTTTATATAGATGGCGGTGTAGATATTTCCTTGTTTATGTAGATGGCGGTGTAGATATTTCCATGTTTATAGAGATGGCGGTGTATGTATTTCCATGTTTATGGAGATGGCGGTGTAGATATTTCCATGTTTATACAGATAGCGGTGTACATATTTCCATGTTTATAGAGATAGCGGTATAGATATTTCCATATTTTAACAGACAGCGATGTAGATATTTCCATGTTTATACAGATAGCGGTGTAGATATTTACATGTTTATACATATAGCGGTGTAGATATTTCCAGGTTTATACTGACCGCGGTATAGATATTTCCATGTTTGTACAGATAGTGGTGTAGATATTTCTGTGTTTATACAGATAGCAGTGTTGGTATTTCCATGTTTATACAGACAGCGGTGTAGATATTTCCATGCTTATACAGCGCGCGGTGAAGATATTTACATCATAATACAGATGGCAGTGTTGATAATTCCATGTTTATACAGATGGAGGTGAAGATATTTCCATGTTTATACAGATGGGGTTGAAGATAGTTCCATGTTTATGGACATGGCAGTGTAGATATTTTCATGTTTATAGAGATGGCCATGTAGATATTTCCATGTGTATTGTGATAACGGTCTAGATATTTCTATGTTTATAGAGCTAGGGATGTAGTTATTTCCATTTCTATACAGATGGCTGTGTAGATATTTCCATGTGTATACAGTTGGCAGTGTAGATATTTCCATATTTATACATATGGTGGTGTAGTTATTTCCATGTTTATACAGATAACGGTGTAGATATTTCCATCTTTCTGCACATAGCAGTGTAGATATTTCCATGTTTATACAGATGGCGTTGTAGATATTTCCATGTTTATATAGATGGAGGTGTAGATATTTCCTTATGTGGATGGCGCTGTAGGTATTTTCCTGTTTATAGAGATGGCGGTGTATATATTTCCATGTTTATAGAGATAGCAGTGTTGATATTTCTAAGTTTATAGAGATGGCGGTGTAGGTATTTCCAGATTTATAGAGATAGCGGTGTAGATATTTCCATGTTTACACAGATAGCAGTTTAGATATTTCCATGCTTACACAGATGGCTGTGTTTGTATTTCCATCATTATACAGATAGCGGTGTAGATATTTCCATGTTTATACAGCTCGTGGTGTAGATATTTACATGTTTTTACACATGGCAGTGTAGATATTTCCATGTTTATACAGATGGCGGTGTGGACAGTTCCATGTTTATGGAGATGGCAGTGTAGATAATTTCATGTTTATAGAGATGGTGGTGTAGATATTTCCATGTTTATAGAGATAGCGGTGTACATATTTCCATGTTTATAGAGATAGTGGTGTAGGTATTTCCATGTTTATAGAGATAGAGGTTAAGATATTTCCATATTTTTACAGATGGCTGTGTAGATATATCCATGTGTATACAGATGGCAGTGTAGATATTTCCATGCTTATACAGATGGCAGTGTAGATATTTTCATGTTTATAGAGATGGTGGTGTAGATATTTCCATGTTTATAGAGATAGCGGTGTAGTTATTTCCATGTTTATACAGATTGCGGTGTAGGTATTTCCATGTTTATACAGATCGCGGTGTTCATATTTCCATGTTTATACAGATGGCTGCGTAGATATTTCCATGTTTATACAGATGGCGGTGTAGATATTTCCATGTTTATACAGAAGGTTGTGTAGATAGTTCCATGTTTATGGAGATGGCAGTGTAGATATTTTCAGGTTTATAGAGATGGCGGTGTAGAAATTTTCATGTTTATAAAGATAGGGGTGTAGATATTTCTATGTTTATAGAGATAGCGGTGTAGGTATTTCCATGTTCATACCGATAGCTGTATAGATATTTCCACGCTTATACAGATGGCGGTGTAGATGTTTCCATGTGTATACAGATGGCTGTTTAGATATTTCCATGTTTATACAGATAGCGGAGTTGATATTTCCATGTTTATAGGGATAGCGGTGTAGATATTTAAATGTTTATACAAATAGCGGTGTAGATATTTCTATGTTTATACAGATAACGGTGTAGATATTTCCATGTTTATACAGATGGCTGTGTAGATATTTCCATGTTTATACAGATGGCGGTGCAGATATTTCCATGTTTACACAGATGAATGTGTAAGTATTTCCATGTTTATACGGATGGTGGTGGATTTATTTCCATGTTTATAGAGATAGTGGTGTAGATATTTCCATGTTTATACACAGTGTTGTAGATATTTCCATGTTTACACAGATCGCGGTGTAGATATTTCCATGCTTATACAGATAGCGGTGTAGATATTTCCATGTTTATACAGGTAGTGGTGTAGATATTTCCATGTTTTTAGGGATCACGGTACAGATATTTCCAACTTTCAACAGATGGCAGTGTAGATATTTCCATGTTTATGCAGATGATTGTGTAGATATTTCCATGTTTATACAGATGGCTGTGTAGATATTTCCATGTTTATAGAGATAGCGGAGTAGGTATTTCCATGTTTATAGAGATAGCGGTGTAGATATTTCCATGTTTATACAGATAGCGGTGTTGGTATTTCCAAGTTTATACAGATAGAAGTGTAGATAGTTCCAAGTTTACACAGCTTGCGGTGTAGATATTAACATCTTTATACAGATGTCAGTGTAGATATTTCGATGATTATACAGATGGCAGTGTAGATATTTCCATGTTTATAGAGATGGCTGTGTAGATATTTCCATGTTGATACAGATGGCGATGTAGATATTTCCATGTTGATGCAGATGGCGGTGTAGATATTTCCATATTTATGCAGATGGCTGTGTAGATATTTCCAAGTTTATACAGATGGCAGTGTAGACATTTCCATGTTTATAGACATTGCGGTGTACTGATTTCTATGTTTATAGATGTAGCGGTGTAGATATTTCCATGTTTATAGTCATAGCGGTGTAGAGATTTCCATGTTTATAGAGGTAGCGGTGTAGGTATTTCCATGTTTATAGTCATAGCGGTGTAGATATTTCCATGTTTATACAGATAGCGGTGTTGATATTTCCATGTTTATAGGGACAGCGGTGTAGATACTTCCATTTTTATACAGATAGCGTTGTAGATATTTCCATGTTTATACAGATGGCTGTGTAGATATTTCCAGGTTTATACAGATGATGGTGTAGATATTTCCATGTTTATACAGATGACTGTGTAGGTATTTCCATGTTTTTACAGATGGCGGTGTAGATATTTCCATGATTATCGAGATAGCGGTGCAGATATTTCCATGTTCATACAAATACCGGAGTAGATATTTCCATATATACACAGATCGCGGTGTAGATATTTCCATGCTTATACAGATAGCGGTGTAGATATTTCCATGTTTATACAGGTAGCGGTGTAGATATTTCCATGTTTATACAGATCGCCGTTCAGATATTTCCATCTTTCTACAGGTGGCAGTGTAGATATTTCCATGTTTATAGATATCGCGGTGGAGATATTTCCATGTTTATACAGATAGCGGTGTAGATATTTCCATGTTTATACAGATATCGGTGTAGATATTCCATGTTCATACAGAGAGTGGTGTAGATATTTCCATGTTTATACAGTTAGCGGTGCAGAGATTTCCATGTTTATACAGATCATGGTGTAGATATTTCCATGTTAACACAGATAGCGTTGTTGATATTTCCAGTTTTACAAAGATAGCGGCGTAGATATTTCCATGTTTATACAGATCACGGTGTAGATATTTCCATCTTTCTGCAGATAGCAGTGCAGATATTTCCATGAATATGCAGATGGGGTTGTAGATATTTCCATGTTCATATACATGGAGGTGTACATATTTCCTTGTTTATGTAGATGGTGTTGTAGGTATTTCCATGTTTATAGAGATGGCAGTGTATATATTTCCATGTTTATAGAGATAGCAGTGTTGATATTTCCAAGTTTATAGAGATGGCGGTGTAGGTATTTCCATATTTATAGAGATAGCGGTGTAGATATTTCCATGTTTATACAGATAGCAGTTTAGATATTTCCATGTTAATACAGCTCGCGGTGTAGATATTTACATCTTTATACACATGGCAGTGTAGATATTTCCATGTTTATGCAGATGGCGGTGTAGATAGTTCCATGTTTATGGAGATGGCAGTGTAGATATTTTCATGTTTATAGAGATGGTGGTGTAGATATTTCCATGTTTATAGAGATAGCGGTGTAAATGTTTCCATGTTTGTAGAGATAGTGGTGTAGGTATTACCATGTTTATAGAGATAGCAGTGTAGATATTTCCATGTTTTTACAGATGGCTGTGTAGATATTTCCACGTGTATACAGATGGCAGTGTAGATATTTCCATGCTTATACAGATGACTGTGTAGGTATTTCCCTGTTTTTACAGATGGCGGTGTAGACATTTCTATGATTATAGAGATGACTATGTAGGTATTTACATGTTTATATATATGGTGGTGTAGATATTTCAATGTTTATAGAGATAGCGTTGTAGATATTTCCATGTTTACACAGTTCGCGGTGTAGATATTTCCATGCTTATACAGATAGCGGTGTAGGTATTTCCATGTTTACACAGGTAGCGGTGTAGATATTTCCATGTTTGTAGAGATCACGGTGCAGATATTTCCATCTTTCTACGGATGGCAGTGTAGATATTTCCATGTATATACAGGTTGTGGTGGAGACATTTCCATGTTTATACAGATTGCGTTGTAGATATGTCCATCTTTCTGCAGATGGCATTGAAGATATTTCCATGTTTACAGAAATAGCTGTTGAGATATTTCCATGTTTATACAGATAGCATTGTAGATATTTCCATGTTTACACAGCTCGCGGTGTAGATATTTCCATGCTTATACACATAACGGTGTAGATATTTCCATATTTATACAGGTAGCGGTGTGGACTTTTCATGTTTATACAGATTGCGGTGCAGATATTTCCATGTTTATTCAGATAGCGGTGTAGATATTTCCATGTTTATACCAATCGCTGTGTAGATGTTTCCATGTGTATACAGATGGAGGTGTAGATATTTCCATGTTTATAGAGATGGCGGTTTATACATTTCTATGTTTATACAGATAGTGGTGTAAATATTTCCAAGTATATAGAGATAGCGGTGTAGATATTTCCATGTTTATAGTGATAGCAGTGTAGACATTTCCATGTTTATAGAGATAGCCGTGTAAATACTTCCATGTTTATACAGATGGCGGTGTAAATATTTCCATGTTTATGCTTATAGCGGTGTAGATATTTCCATGTTTATATAGATAGCGGTGTTGGTATTTCCATGTTTATACAGATAGCGGTGTGTAGATATTTCCATGTTTATTCAGCGCGTGGTGCAGATATTTCGATCTTAATACAGATGGCAGTGTTGATATTTCCATGTTTATACAGATGGCCCTGTAGATATTTCCATGTTTATATACATGGCGGTGAAGATAGTTCCATGTTTATGTAGATGGCAGAGTAGATATTTTCATGTTTATAGTGATGGCCGTGTAGATATTTCCATGTTTATAGAGATAGCTGTGTAGATACTTCCATGTTTATAGAGATAGTGGTGTAGGTATTTCCATGTTTATAGAGCTAGCGGTGTAGTTATTTTCATGTTTATACAGATGGCTGTGTAGACATTTCCATGTGTATACAGAGGGCATTGGTAGATATTTAAATGTTTATACAGATCACGGTGTAGATATTTCCATCTTCCTGCAGATGGCAGTGTAGATATTTTCATGTTTATACAGATGGCGGTGTAGATATTTCCATCTGTATATAGATGGAGAGGTAGATATTTCCTTGTTTATGTAGATGGCGCCGTAGGTATTTCCATGTTTATAGTGATGGCGGTGTATGTATATTCATGTTTATGGAGATAGCAGTGTAGATATTTCCAAGTTTATAGAGACGGCGGTGTAGGTATTTTCAGATTTATAGAGATAGAGGTTGTAGATATTTACATGTTTATACAGATAGCGGTTTAGATATTTCCATGTTTATACAGATGGCTGTGTTTGTATTTCCATCTTTAAACAGATTGCGGTGTAGATATTTCCATGTTTATGCAGGTCGCGGTGTAGATATTTCCATGTTTATACAGATGGCAGTGTAGATATTTCCAGGTTTATACAGATGGCTGTGTAGATATTTCCCTGTTTATAGAGATAGCGGTGTAGATATTTCCATGGTTATACAGATAGCCGAGTAAATATTTCCATGTTGATAGAGATAGCGCTGTAGGTATTTCCTTATTTTAGCAGATGGCGGTCTAGATAATTCCATGTTTATACAGATAGCGGTGTAGATATTTACATGTTTATACAGATAGCGGTGTAGATATTTCCATGTTTATACAGACCACGGTATAGCTATTTCCATGTTTACAGATAGCGGTGTAGATATTTCCATGATTATACAGCGCACGGTGTAGATATTTACATCATAATACCGATAGCAGTGTTGATATTTCCATGTTTATACAGATGGCGGTGTAGATTTTTCCATGTTTATACAGAAGGGGTTGTAGATAGTTCCAGGTTTATGGAGATGGCAGTGTAGATATTTTCATGTTTATAGAGATGGCCGTGTAGATATTTCCATGTTTATAGAGATAACGGTGTAGATATTTCCAAGTTTATAGAGATAGCGTTGTAGGTATTTCCATGTTTATAGAGCTAGCGCTGTAGTTATTTCCATGTTTATACAGATGGCTGTGTAGATATTTCCATGTGAATACAGATGGCAGTGTAGGTATTTCCATGTTTATACATATGTTGGTGTAGATATTTCCATGTTTATACAGATCGCGGTGTAGTTATTTCCATCTTTCTCCAGACAGCATTATAGATATTTGCATGTTTATACAGATGGCGTTGTAGATATTTCCATGTTTATATAGATGGATGTGTAGGTATTTACTTGTTTATGTAGATGGTGCTGTAGTTATTTCCTTGTTTATAGAGACGGCAGTGTATGTATTTCCATGTTTATAGAGATAGCAGTGTAGATGTTTCCAAGTTTATAGAGATGGCGGTGTATTTCCAGATTTATAGAGATTGCGGTGTAGGTATTTCCATGTTTATACAGATAGCGGTTTAGATATTTCCATATTTATACAGATGGCTGTGTTTGTATTTCCATCTTTATACAGATAACGGTGTAGATATTTCCATGTTTATGCAGCTCGTGGTGTAGATATATACATCTTCATACACATGGCAGTGTAGATATTTGCATGTTTATACAGATGGCGGTGTAGATAGTTCCACGTTTCTGGAGATGTCAGTGTAGATATTTCCATGTTTATAGAGATGGTGGTGTAGATATTTCCATGTTTTTAGAGATAGCGGTGTAGATATTTCCATGTTTATACAGATAACGTTGTAGATAATTCCATGTTTATACAGATGGCGGTGTAGATATTTCCATGTTTATGCAGATGGCGGTGTAGATATTTCCATGTTTATGGAGATAGCTGTGTAGATATTTCCAAGTTTATGGAGATGGCGGTGTAGATATTTACATATTTATAGAGATAGCAGTGTAGATATTTCCATGATTATACAGATAGCGGCGTTGTTATTTCCATGTTTATGGGGTTGCGGTGTGGATATTCCCATGCTTATACAGATAGCGGTGTAGATATTCCCATGTTTATACAGATAACGGTGTAGATATTTCTATGTTTATACAGATGACTGTGCAGTTATATGCATGTTTATACGGATGGCGGTGTAGATATTTCCATGCTTATAGAGATAGCGGTGTAGATTTTTCCATTTTTACAGAGATCGCAGTGTAGATATTTCCATGCATATACAGATAGCGGTGTAGATATTTCCATGTTTATACAGTTGGCGGTGCAGATATTTCTATGTTTATACATATTGCGGTGTAGATATTTCCATCATTCTAAAGATGGCAGTGTAGATATTTCGATGTTTATAGAGATAGCGGATGAGATATTTCCATGTTTATGCAGATAGCGTTGTAGATATTTCCATGTTTGTACAGGTAGCAGTGCAGATATTTCCATGTTTATACAGATCATGGTGTAAATATTGCCATGTTTATAAAGATAGCGCTGTTGGTATTTCCATGTTTATCGTTATAGCGGTGTAGATATTTCCATGTTTATACAGCTCACGGTGTAGATATTTCCATGTTTATACAGATGGCAGTGTAGATATTTCCATGTTTATACAGATGGCGGTGCAGATATTTCCACGTTTATAGCAATAGCGGTGTAGATATTTCCATGGGTATACAGATAGCGGTGTACATATTTCCATGTTTATAGAGATAGCGGTGTAGATATTTCCATATTTATACAGATAGCCATGCTGATATTTCCATGTATACACAGACGGTGTAGATATTTACATGTTTATACAGATAGCGGTGTATATATTTCCACGTTTATACAGATCGCGGTGTAGATATTTCCATGTTTATACAGATAACGGTGTAGATATTTCCATGTTTATACAGATAGAGGTGTTGGAATTTCCATGTTTATACAGATAGCGGTCTATAGATATTTCCATGTTTATACAGCATGTGGTGTAGATATTTACATCTTAATACAGGTGGCAGTGTTGATATTTCCATGTTTATACAGATGGCGGTGTAGATATTTCCATGTTTATATACATGGCGGTGTAGATAGTTCCATGTTTATGGAGATGGCAGAGTAGATATTTTCATGTTTATAGTGATGGCCATGTAGATATTTCCATGTCTATAGAGATAGCGGTGTAGATATTTCCATGTTTATAGAGATAGCGGTGTAGGTATTTCCATGTTTATAGAGCTAGCAGTGTAGTTATTTTCATGTTTATACAGATGGCTGTGTAGATATTTCCATGTGTATACAGATGGCAGTGTAGATATTTCCATGTTTATACATATGGTGGTGTAGATATTTCCATGTTTATACAGATCACGGTGTAGATATTTCCATCTTTCTGCAGATGGCAGTGTTGATATTTAAAAGTTTATACAGATGGTGGTGTAGATATTTCCATGTTTATATAGATGGAGGTGAAGATATTTCCTTGTTTATGTAGATGGCGCTGTAGTTATTTACATGTTTATAGAGATGGCGGTGTATGTATTTCCATGTTTATAGAGATAGCAGTGTAGATATTTGCAAATTTTAGTGATGGCGGTGTAGGTATATCCAGATTTATAGAGATAGCGGTGTGGATATTTTCATGTTTATACAGATAGCGGTTTAGATATTTCCATGTTTATACAGATGGCTGTGTTTGTATTTCCATCTTTCTACAGATAGCGGTGTAGATATTTCCAAGTTTATACAGCTCGCGGTGTAGATATTTCCATGTTTATACAGATGGCATTGTAGACATTTCCAAGTTTATACAGATGGCGGTGTAGATATTTCCATATTTTAACAGATAGCCGTGTAGATATTTCCATGTTTATACAGATAGCGGTGTAGATATTTACATGTTTATACAGATAACCGTGTAGATATTTCCATGTTTATACAGATAGCGGTGTACGCATTTCCATGTTTATACAGATCGCGGTATAGATACTTCCATGTTTATACAGATAGCCATGTAGATATTTCCATGTTTATACAGATAGCGGTGTTGGTATTTCCATGTTTATACAGATAGCATTGTAGATATTTCCATGTTTATACAGCGCACGGTGTAGACATTTACATCATAATACAGATGGCAGTGTTGATATTTCCATGTTTATATAGATGGAGGTGTAGATATTTCCTTGTTCATGTAGATGGCGCTCTATGTACTTCCATGTTTATAGATATGGCAGTGTAGTATTTCCATGATTATAGAGATAGCAGTGTAGATATTTCCAAGTTTATAGAGATGGCATTGTAGGTATTTCCAGATTTATAGAGATTGCGGTGTAGACATTTCCATGTTTATACAGATAGCGGTTTAGATATTTCCATGTTTATACAGATGGCTGTGTTTGTATTTCCATCTTTATACAGATAGCGGTGTAGATATTTCGATGTTTATACAGCTCGCGGTGTAGATATTTACATCTTTATGCACATGGCAGTGTAGATATTTCCATATCTATACAGATGGCGGTGTAGATAGTTTCACGTTTATGGAGATGGCAGTGTAGATATTTCAATGTTTATAGAGGTGGTGGTATAGACATTTCCATGTTTATAGAGATAGCGGTGTAGATATTTCCATGTTAATAGAGATAGTGGTGTAGGTATTTCCATGTTATAGAGATAGCTTTGTAGATATTTCCATGCTTATACAGATGACTGTGTAGGTTTTTCCCTGTTTTTACAGATGGCGTTGTAGATATTTCCATGTTTATAGAGATGACTGTGTAAGTATTTCCATGTTTATACGGATGGTGGTGTAGATATTTCCATGTTTATAGAGATGGTGTTGTAGATATTTCCGTGTTTACACAGATTGTGGTGAAGATATTTCCATGCTTATACAGATAGCGGTGTAGATATTTCCATGTTTATACAGGTTGCGGTGTAGACATTTCAATGTTTATAGAGATCGCGGTGTAGATATTTCCATCTTTCTACAGATGGCATTGTAGATATTTCCATGTTTATAGAGATAGCTTTTGAGATATTTCCATGTATATAGAGATAGCGTTGTAGATATTTGCATGTTTACACGGATCACGGTGTAGATATTTCCATGCTTATACACTTAGCGGGGTAGATATTTCCATGTTTATACAGGTAGCGCTGTGTATTTTTCCATGTTTACACAGATTGCGGTGTAGATATTTCCATGTTTATACAGATCGCGGTGTAGATATTTCTATGTTTATACAGATAGCGGAATAGATGTTTCTACGTTTATACAGATCGCGGTGTTGATATTTCCATGTTTATACAGATAGTGGTGTAGATATTTCCATGTTTATACAGCTCTCGGTGTAGATATTTACATCTTTATACAGATGGCATTGTAGATATTTTCATGTTTATAGAGATGGCGGTGTAGATATTTCCATGTTTATAGAGACAGCGGTGTAGATATTTCCATGTTTATAGAGATAGGGGTGTAGATATTTCCAGGTTTATACCGATCGCTGTGTAGATATTTCCATGTGTATACAGATGGCGGTGTAGATGTTTCCATTTTTATAGAGATGGCGGTGTAGATATTTCCATGTTTATATAGATGGCCGTGTATATATTTCCATGTTTATACAGGTAGCGGTGTAAATATTTCCATGTTTATAGAGATAGCGTTGTAGATATTTCCAGGTATATACAGATAGCGGTGTAGATATTTCCATATTTATACAGATAGCGGTGTAGATATTTCCATGTTTATACATACAATGGGGTAGGTATTTCCATGTTTATACAGATAGCGTTTTAGATATTTCTATGTTTATACAGATAGCAGTGTACGTATTTCCATGTTTATACTGATGGCAGTGTGGATATTTCCAAGTTTATACAGACGGCGGTGTAGATATTTCCATGTTTATATATATGGCGGTGTAGATACTTCCTTGTTTATGTAGGTGGCGGTATAGATTTTTCCATGTTTATAGAGATGGCGGTGTAGATATTTCTGTGTTTATAGAGATAGCGTTGTAGGTGTTTCAATGTTTATAGAGATATCGGTGTAGATATTTCCATGTTTATACAGATAGCGGTTTAGATATTTCCATGTTTATAGAGCTCACGCTGTAGATATTTCCACCTTTATATTGATGGCAGTGTAGATATTTCCATGTTTACATAGATAGCGGTGTAGATATTTGCATGTTTATACAGAGAGTGTTGTAGATATTTCCATGTTTATACAGATCGTGGTGTAGATATTTCCATGTTTATACAGATAGCGTTGTAGATATTTCCAGGCTTATACAGATCGTGGTGTAGATATTTCCATGTTTATACAGACCAAGGTGTAGATATTTCCATCTTTATGCAGATGGCAGTGTAGATATTTCCACGTTTATACAGATGGCGGTGTCGATATTTCCATGTTTATACACATGGCTGTGTAGGTATTTCCTTGATTTTGTACATGGCAATGTAGATATTTCCATGTGTATAGAGATGGTGGTGTATATATTTCCATGTTTATAGAGATAGCCGTGTAGATATTTCCATGTTTATACAGATAGCGATGTTGTTATTTCCATGTTTATATAGATAGCGGTGTAGATATTTCCATGTTTATACAGTTCACGGTGTAGATATTTACATCCTTATACAGATGGCAGTGTAGATATTTCCATGTTTATACAGATGGCGGTGTAGATATTTCCATGTTTATAGAGATAGCGGTGTAGTTAGTTCCATGTTTCTGGAGATGGCAGTGTAGATATATTCATGTTTACAGAGATGGTGGGGTAAATATTTCCCTGTTTAAAGAGATATCGGTGTAGGTATTTCCATGTTTATAGAGATAGCGGTGTAGATATTTCCATGTTTATACAGATGTCTGTGTAGGTATTTCCATGTGTATACAGAACGTAGTGTAGATATTTCCAGGTTTATATAGATGACTCTGTCGATATTTCCGTGTTTTTACAGATGGCGGTGTAGACTTTTCCATGTTTATACAGATGATGGTGTAGTTATTTCCATGTTTATACAGATAACGGTGTAGATATTTCCATGATTATACAGCGTGCGGTGTAGATATTCACATCTTTATTCAGATTGCAGTGTAGATAATTCCATGTTTATACTGATCGTGGTGTAGATATTTCCATGTTTTTACAGATGGCGGTGTAGATATTTTCATGTTTATACAGCTCACGGTGCAGTTATTAACATCTTTTTACAGATGGCAGTGTATATAGTTCCATGTTTACACAGATGGCGGTGGAGATGTTTCCGTGTTTATACAGGTGGCGGAGTAGATAGTTCCATGTTTATGGAGATGGCAGTGTAGATATTTTCATTTTCACGGAGATGGCGGTGTAGATATTTCCGTGTTTATTCAGATAGCAGTGTAGATATTTCCATGTTAATACAGATAGCGGTGATGGTATTTCCATGTTTATAGAGATAGCGTTGTAGATATTTCCATGTTTATAGAGCTCGCGGTGTAGGTATTTCCGTCTTTATACAGGTGGCAGTGTAGATATTTCCATGTTTATATTGATGGCAGTGTAGATATTTCCATGTTTGTACAGATGACTGTGTAGATATTTTCATGTTAATACAGATATCGGTGTAGATATTTCCATGTTTATAGAGATAGGGTTGTAGATATTTCAATGTTTATAGAGATAGTGGTGTAAATATTTCCGTATTCAAACAGATATCGTAGTCGATATTTCCATGTTTATACAGACAGCGGTGTAGTTATTTCTATCTTTATACAGAGAGCGCTGTACATATTTCTACGTTTATACAGATCGTGGTGTAGATATTTCCATGTTTACACAGGTTACGTAGATATTTCCATGTTTATCTAGATAGCGGTGTAGATATTTCCGTGTTTATACAGATCGCGGTGTAGATATTTCCTTCTTTCTACAGATGTCAGTGTAGATATCTCCATGTTTATACAGATGGCGGTGTAGATATTTTCATGTTTATATAGATGGCGGTGTAGATATTTCCTTGTTTATGTAGATGGCGTTGTAGGTTTTTCCATGTTTATAGAGAATGCGGTGTATATAGTTTAATATTTATAGAGATAGTGGTGTAGATATTTCCATGTTTATAGAGATAGCGGTGTAGCCATTTCCATGTTTACAGTGATAGCGGTGTAGATATTTCCATGTTTATACAAATAGCGGTGTTGGTATTTCCATGTTGGTACAGCTCGCGGTGTAGATATTTCCATCTTTATACAGTCGGCAGTATAGATATTTCGATGTTTATAGAGATGGCGGTGTAGATATTTCCATGTTAATACAGAGAGCGGTGTAGATACTTCCATGTTAATACAGATGGCGGTGTAGATATTTCCGTGTTTATGCAGCTCGTGGTGCAGATATTTACATGTTTATACAGATGGCAGTGTAGATATTTCCATATTTTCACAGATGGCGGTTTAGATGTCTCCATATTTATACAGATGACGGAGTAGATAGTTCCATGTTCATGGAGATGGCAGTGTAGATATTTTCATGTTTATAGAGAGGGCGGTGTAGATACTACCATGTTTATAGGGATAGCGGTGTATATATTTCCATGTTTTTACAGATGACTGTGTAGATATTTCCATGTGTATACAGATGGCATTGTAGATATTTCCATGCTTAAACTGATGGTGGTGTAGATATTTCCATGTTTATTCAGGTGGCAATGTAAGTATTTCCATGTTTATAGAGATAATGGTGTAGATATGTCCATATTTATACAGATAGCGGTGTAGATATTTCCATATTTATACAGATAGCAGTTTAGATATTTCCATGTTTTTACAGATAGCGGTGTAGATATTTCCATGTTTATACAGATTGTGGTGTTGATATTTCCATGTTTATAGAGGGAGCGTTGTAGGTATTTCCATGTTTATACAGATCGTGGTGCAGATATTTCCAACTTTCTACATATATCAGTGTAGATATTTCCATGTTTATATAGAAAGGGGTTTAGATATTTCCATGTTTATACAGATAGCGGTGTAGATATCTCCATGTTCATACAGATAGCGGTGTAGTTATTTCCATGTTTATTCAGACAGTGGTGTATATACATCCAAGCTTATACAAATATCAGTGCAGATTTTCCGTGTTTATACAGATCACGGTGTAGATGTTTCCATGTTTATACAGATGGCGGTGTAGATACTTCCATGTTTATACAGATGTTGGAGTAGACATTCTCATTTTTATGCAGATGGCGGTGTAGATATTTCCATGTTTATAGAGATGTCAGTTTAAGTATTTCCATGTTAATAGAGATAGCGGTGGAGATATTTCCATATTTATACAGTTAGTGGTGTAGGTATTTCCATCTTTACACAGATAGTGTTGTAGATACTTCCATCTTTACACAGATAGCGGTGTAGATATTTCCATGTTTACACAGATAGCTATGTAGAGATTTCCATGTTTACACAGATATCGGTGTAGATATTTCCATGTTTACACAGAAAGCGTTGTAGATATTTCCATGTTTATACAGATGGCGGTGCAGCTATTTCCATGTTTATACAGATGTCTGTGTAGGTATTTATATGTAAATACAGATGACTGTGTAGATATTTCCATGTTTATAGAGATAGCGGTGTAGATATCTCCATGTTTACAGATAGCGGTGTAGATATTTCCATGTTTGTAGAGATAGCGGTGTAGATATTTCCATGTTTATACAGATAGCGTTTTATATATTTCCATGTTTATACAGATGGCGGTGTAGATATTTCCATGTTTACACAGATCGCGGTGTAGATATTTCCATCTTTCTACAGATGGCAGTCTTGATATTTCCATGTTTATACAGATGAGTGTGCAGTTATTTATATGTTTATACAAATGGCGGTGTAGGTATTTCCATGTTTATACACATGGCAGTGTAGGCATTTCCATGTTTATACAGATGGCGGTGTAGGTATTTCCATGTTTATACAGATGGGGGTGTAGCTATTTCCATGTTTATACAGATAGCGATATAGATATTTCCATGTTTATACAGATAGCGGTGTAGATATTTCCATGTTTATACAGATAGCGGTGCAGCTATTTCCAAGTTTACACCGATAGCAGTGTTGATATTTCCATGTTTATTCAGATATCGGTGTGGATATTTCCATGTTTACACTGATAGCGTTGCAGATATTTCCATGTTTCTACAGATAGCGGTGTAGGTATTTCCATGTTTATACAGATGGCGGTGTACGTATTTCCATGTTTATGCAGATGGCGGTGTAGGTATTTACATGTTTATGCAGATGGCCTTGTAGATATTTCCAAGTTTATAGAGATGGCGGTGTAGATATTTCCATGTTTATAGAGATAGCAGAGTAGATATATCCATGTTTATAGAGATAGCGGTGTAGTTATTTCCATGTTTATAGTGATAGTGGTGTAGAGATTTCCATGTTCATACAGATAGTGGTGTAGATATTTCCATTTTTATAGGGATAACGGTGTAGATATTTCCATGTTTATACAGGTAGCGGTGTAGGTATTTCCATGTTTATACAGATAACGGTGTAGATATTTCCATGTTTACACAGATGACTTTGGAGGTATTTCCATGTTTATACAGATAGCGGTGTAGACATTTCCATGTTTATAGAGATAGTCGTGTAGATATTTCTATCTTTATACAGATAGCGTTGTAGATATTTCCATGTTTATGCAGATAGTGGTGTAGATATTTCCATGTTCATACAGATAGCGGTGTAGATACTTCCATGTTTATAGATATAGCGGTGTAGGTATTTCCATGTTTATAGAGAAAGTGGTGTAGATATTTTCATGTTTATTGAGATAGCGATGTGGATATTTCCATGTTTATTCAGATAGCGGTATAGACATTTCCATGTTTTTTGAGATTGCAGTGAAGATATTTCCATATTAATACAGATAGCGGTGTAGATATTTCCATGTTTACACGGTTAGCGGTGTAGATATTTCCATGTTTATGCAGATAGCGATGTAGGTATTTCCATGTTTATAGAGATGGCGGTGTATTTCCAAGTTTATAGAGATAGCGGTGTAGTTACTTCCATGTTTATAGAGATAGCAGTGTAGATATTTCCATGTTTATACAGATGGCTGTGTAGATTTTTCCATATGTATACAGAAGGCATTGTATATATTTCCATGTTCATACAGATGGTGTTGTAGATATTTCCATGTTTATACTGATGACTGTGTAGATATTTCCATGTTTTTACAGATAGCGATGTAGATATTTCCATGTTTATACAGATAGCAGTGTAGATATTTCTATGTTTGTAGATATAGCGGTGAAGATATTTCCATGTTTATACAGAAGGCTGTGTAGACATTTCCATGTGTATACAGATGGCAGTGTAAATATTTCCATGTTTATAGAGATGACTATGCAGATATTTCCATGTTTATAAAGACGGAAGTGTATATATTTCAATGTTTATACAGATGGCAGTCTAGGTTTTTCTATGTTTATACAGATGACTGTGTAGGTATTTCCATGTTTATACAGATGGCGGTGTAGATATTTCCATGTTTATACCGATAGCCGTGTAGGTATTTCAATGTTTATACAGATAGCGGGGTTGATATTTTCATGTTTATATAGAGGTGTAGATATTTCCATGTTTATAGAGATTGTGGTGTACATATTTCCATGTTTACAGAGATAGTGGTGTAGGTATTTCCATGTTTAAAGAGACAGCGGTGTAGATATTTCCATGTTTATACGGATGGCGTTGTAGATATTTCCATGTATACACAGATAGCGGTGTATTTATTTCCATGTTTATAGAGATAGCGGTGTAGATATTTCCATGTTTGTACTAACTGAGGTGTAGATATTTCCATGTTTATACAGATGACTGTGCACATATTTCCGTGTTTGTACAGATGACTGTGTAGATAGTTCCATGTTTAAACAGATGGCCCTGTATATATTTAGATGTTTGAGCAGATGGCGGTGTAGGTATTTCCAAGTTTATAGAGACAGCGGTGTAGATATTTCTATATTTATACCGAAAGCGGTGTAGATATTTCCATGTTTATACAGATGACTGTGTACATAATTCCACATTTATAAAGATGGCGGTGTAGATATTTCCATGTTTATAGAGATAGCAGTGTAGTTATTTCCATGTTTATATAGATACCGGTGTAGATATTTCCATGTTTATACAGATGGCTGTGTAGATATTTCCATGTGCAGACAGATGGCAGTGTATATATTTCCATGTTTATAAAGATTATGGTGTAGATATTTCCATATTTATGCAAATGGCTGTGTAGATATTTGCATGTTTATACAGATGGCGGTGAAGATATTTCCATGTTTATAGAGATTGCGGTGTAGATATTTCCATGTTTGTAGAGATAGCGTTGTAGATATTTCCATGTTTATACAGATAGCATTGTAGATATTTCCATGTTTATACACACAGCGGTGTAGGTATTTCCATGTTTTTAAAGATGTCTGTGCAGATATTTCCATGTAAATACAGATGGCACTGGAGATATTCCCATGTTTATACAGATAGTGGTGTACATATTTGCATGTTTATACAGATGACTGTGTAGGCATTTCCAGGTTTATACAGATGGCGGTGTTGATATTTCCATGTTTATAGAGATAGCCATGTAGATATTTCCATGTTTATACAAATAGCGGTGTAGACATTTCTATGTTTATAGAGATAGCGGTGTAGATATTTCCATGTTTATGCACACGGTGGTGTAGATATTTCCTAGTTTGTAGAGATGGCGGTGTAGATATTTCCATGTTTATGGAGATAGAGGTGTAGATATTTCCATGATTACAGAGTTAGTGGTGTAGATATTTCCATATTTATACAGATAGCAGTGTAGATATTTCCATGTTTATACAGAGAGCGGTGTAGATATTTCCATGTTTGTACAGATAGCGGTGTAGATATTTCCATGTTTATAGAAATGGCGGTGTAGCTATTTCCATGTTTATAGAGATATTGGTGTAGATATTTTCATGTTTATACAGATAGCGGTGAAGATATTTCAATGTTTATACAGATAGCGGTGTTGGTATCTCCGTGTTTATACAGATAGCAGTGTAGACATTTCCATGTTTATACAGCTTGCAGTGTAGATATTTCCATCTTTATGCACATGGCAGTGTAGATATTTCCATGTTTATACTGATAGTGGTGTAGATATTTCCATGTTTATGCAGATTGCGGTGTAGATATTTCCATGTTTATAGAGATTGCGGTATAGATATTTCCATGTTTATAGAGGTAGCGGTGTAGGTATTTCCATGTTTTTAGAGATAGCGGTGTAGATATTTCCATATTTACACAAATAGCGGTGTAGATATTTCCATGTTTATACAGATAGCGGTGTAGATATTTCCATGTTTATATAGATTGCGGTGTAGGTATTTCCATGTTTATAGAGATAGCAGTGAACATATTTCCATGTATATTGTGATGGCTGTGTAGATATTTCCATGTGTATACAGATGGCAGTGTAGATATTTCCAAGTTTATGCACATGGAGGGGTCGGTATTTCCATGTTTATACAGATGACTGTGTAGATATTTCCATGTTTTTACACATGGCGGTGTAGATATTTCCATGTTTATACAGATAGCGGTGTAGACATTTCAATGTTTATAGAGATAGCGGTGTAGATATTTCCAAATTTATATAGATATTGGTGTAGTTATTTCCATGTTTATACAGTTAGCGGTGTAGATATTTCCGTGTTTATACAGATAGCGGTGTACATATTTCCATGTTTATACAGATCGTGGTGTAGATATTTCCATGTTTATACAAACAGCGGTGTAGATATTTTCATGTTTATACAGATAGCGGTGTAGATATTTCCATTTTTACAGAGATTGTGGTGTAGATATTTCCATATTTGCACAGATTGCGATGTAGGTATTTCTGTCTTTACACAGAAAGCAGTGTACATATTTCCATGTTTACACAGATAGCTGTGAAGGTATTCCCATGTTTACACAGATAGTGTTGTAGATATTTACATGTTTATACAGGTAGCGGTGTAGATATTTCCATGTTTATAAAAATAGCAGTGTAGATATTTCCATGTTTATAGAGATAGCGCCGGAGATGTTTCCATGATTATACAGATAGCGATGTAGAGATTTCCATGTTTTACAGATAGTGGTGGAGATATTTCCATGTTTATACAGATAGTGGTGGAGATATTTCCGTGTTTATACAGATGGCGATGTAGATATTTTCAAGTTTATACAGATAGCGGTGTCGCTATTTCCATGTTTATACAGATGGCAGTATAGATATTTCCATGTTTATAGAGATAGCTGTGTAGATATTTCCAGGTTTATACAGATAGCTTTGTAGATATTTCCATGTTTATACAGATGGCAGTGTAGATATTTCCAAGTTGATACAGATAGTGGTGTAAATATTTCCATGTTTATACAGATGACTGTGTAGGTATTTCCATGTTTATACAGATGGCGGTGTAGATATTTCCATGTTTATGGAGATTGCCATGTAGATATTTCGATGTTTATACAAATAGAGGTGTAGGCATTACCATGATTACACTGATACCGTTGTGGATATTTCCATATATAACAGATACCGATGTTGGTATTTCCATGTTTATACAGATAGCGGTGTAGATATTTCCATGTTTATACAGATAGCGGTGTAGACATTTCTATGTTTATATAGATACTGGTGTAGATATTTCCATGTTTATACAGATATCGGTGTAGATATTTCCATGTTTATACAGATAGCGGTGTAGACATTTCCATGTTTACACAGATAGCGGTGTAGATATTTCAATGTTTACACAGATAGCGTTGTAGATATTTCCATGTTTGCACAGATTGCCTTGTAGATATTTACATCTTTACACAGATTGCGGTGTACATTTTTCCATGTTTTCAGAGATAGGTGTGTAGATATTTCCATGTTTAAACAGATAGTGTTGTAGATATTTACATGTTTATACAGAGAGCGGTGTGGACATTTCCATGTTTATAGAGATAGTGGTGTAGTTATTTCCAAATTTATATAGATATTGGTGTAGTTATTTCCATGTTTATACAGATAGCGGTGTAGAAATTTCCATGTTTATACAGATAGCGGTGTACATATTTCCATGTTTATACAGATCGTGGTGTAGATATTTCCATGTTTATACAGACAGCGGTGTATATATTTCCATGTTTATACAGATATCGGTGTAGATATTTCCATGTTTACAGAGATTGTGGTGTAGATATTTCCATATTTGCACAGATTGCGGTGCAGGTATTTCCATCTTTACACAGAAAGCGGTGCACATATTTCCATGTTTACACAGATAGCTGTGAAAGTATTCCCATGTTTACACAGATAGTGTTGTAGATATTTACATGTTTATACAGGTAGCGGTGTAGATACTTCCATGTTTATAAAAATAGAGGTGTAGATATTTCCATGTTTATAGAGATAGCGCCGGAGATGTTTCCATGTTTATACAAATAGCGATGTAGAGATTTCCATGTTTATACAGATAGCGGTGGAGATATTTCCATGTTTATACAGATAGCGGTGGAGATATTTCCATGTTTATACAGATGGCGGTGTAGATATTTCCAAGTTTATTCAGATAGCGGTGTCGCTATTTCCATGTTTATACAGATGGCAGTGTAGATATTTCCATGTTTATAGAGATAGCTGTGTAGATATTTCCAGGTTTATACAGATAGCTTTGTAGATATTTCAATGTTTATACAGATGGCAGTGTAGATATTTCCATGTTTATACAGACAGCGGTGTAGATTTTTCCATGTTTATACAGATGACTGTGTAGGTATTTCCATGTTTATACAGATGGCGGTGTTGATATTTCCATATTTATAGAGATAGCCATGTAGATATTTCCATGTTTATACAGATAGCGATGTAGGCATTACGATGATTATACTGATAGCGGTATAGATATTTCCATATTTAACAGATACCGATGTTGATATTTCAATGTTTATACAGATAGCGGTGTAGATATTTCCATGTTTATACAGATAGCGGTGTAGACATTTCTATGTTTATACAGATACTGTTGTAGTTATTATCATGTTCATACAGATATCGCTGTAGATATTTCCATGTTTATACAGATAGCGGTGTAAACGTTTCCGTGTTTACACAGATAGCATTGTAGGTATTTCCATGTTTGCACAGATTTCGATGTAGATATATCCATCTTTAGAGAGATTGCGGTGTATATTTTTCCATGTTTACACAGACTGGTGTGTAGATATTTCCATGTTTACACAGATAGTGTTGTAGATATTTCCATGTTTATACAGATAGCGGTGTAGATATTTCCATGTTTATACACATCGTGGTGTAGATATTTCCATGTTTATACACATCGTGGTGTAGATATTTCCATCTTTCCACAGGCAGCAGTGTAGATATTTCCATGTTTATAGAGATGGCGCTGTAGATATTTCCATTTTTATGCAGATAGCGGTGTAGATATTTCCATGTTCATGCAGATGGCGGTGAAGATATTTCCATGTTAATGGAGATGGCCTTGTAGATATTTGTATGTTTATAGAGATAGTGGTGTAGATATTTCCATGTGTATAGAAATGGCGGTGTAGTTATTTCCATGTTTGTAGAGACAGTCGTGTAGATATTTCCATGTTTATACAGATAGCGGTATAGTTATTTCCATGTTTGTACAGATAGTGGTGTTGGTATTTCCATGTTTATACAGATAGCGGTGTAGATATTTCCATGTTGATACAGCTCACGGTGTAGATATTTCTCTCTTCCACAGATGGCAGTGTAGATATTTCCATGTTTATACAGATGGCGCTGTAGATATTTCCATGTTTATACTGATAGCGGTGTTGAGATTTCCATGTTTACAGAGATAGCGCTGTAGATATTTCCATAGTTACATAGATAGCGGGGTACATATTTCAATGTTTAGAAAGATAGCTGTGTAGATATTTCCATGTTTACACAGATAGTGTTGTAGATATTTCCATGTTTCTACAGATAGCGGTGTAGATATTTCCATGTTTAAACAGATTGCAGTGTAGGTATTTCCATGTTTATAGAGATAGCGGTGTAGATATTTCCATGTTTATACAGATGGCTCTGTGGATATTTCCATATGTATCCAGATTTTAGTGTAGATATTACCATGTTTATACAGATGGATGAGTACATATTTCCATGTTTATACAGATGACTGGTAGATATTTCCATGTTTTTACAGATGGCGATGTAGATATTTCCATGTTTATACAGATAACGATGTAGATATTTCCATGTTTATAGAGATGGCTGTGAAGATATTTCCATGTTTATACAGATGGCAGTGTAGATATTTCCATGTTTATACAGATAGTGGTGTAGATATTTCCATGTTTCTGCAGATGACTGTGTTGGTATTTCCATGTTTATACAGATGGCGGTGTAGATATTTCCATGTCTATAGAGAAAGCCATGTAGATATTTCCATGTTTATTCAGCTAGTGGTGTAAACATTTCCATGTTTATAGAGATAGCGGTGTAGATATTCCCATATTTATACAGATGGCAGTGTAGATATTTCAAAGTTTATACAGATCGTGGTGTAGATATTTCCATGTTTATACAGATAGCGGTGTAGATATTTCCATGCTAAAACAGTTTGCGGTGTAGTTATTTCCATGTTTATAAAGATAGCGGTGTAGATATTTCCATGTTTATACAGATGGCTGTGTAGATATTTCCATGTGTATACAGATGGCAGTGTAGATATTTCCATGTTTATACAGATGGATGTGTAGACATTTCCATGTTTATACAGATGACTGTGTAGATATTTCCATGTTTTTACAGATGGCGATGTAGATATTTCCATGTTTACACAAATAGCTGAGTAGATATTTCCATGTTTATAGAGATGGGTGTGTAGATATTTCCATGTTTATACAGATGGCAGTGTAGATATTTCCATGTATATGCAGATGACTGTGTAGGTATTTCCATGTTTATACAGATGGCGGTGTGGATATTTCCATGTTTATGGAGATGGCGGTGTAGATATTTTGATGTTTATAAAGATGGAAGTGTAGATATTTCCATGTATATAGTGATGGCGGTGTAGATATTTCTATGTGTATAGAGATGGCAGTGTAGTTATTTTCATGTGTATAGAGATGGCAGTGTAGTTCTTTCCATGTTCATAGAGATGGCGTGGTAGGTATTTCCATATTTATAGAGATGGCGATGTAGATATTTCCATGTTTATACAGATGGCTGTGTAGATATTTCCATGTGTATACACATGGCATTGTAGATATTTCCATGTTTATAGAGATGGTGGTGTAGATATTTCCATGTTTATACAGATGACTGTGTAGATATTTCCATGTTTATGCAGATAGCGTTGTAGATCTTTCCATGTTTATAGAGATAGGGGTGCAGAAATTTCCGTGTTTATGCAGATTGCGGTGTAGACATTTCCATATTTATACAGATAGCGGTGTAGTTATTTCCATGTTTATACAGACGGCAGTGTAGATATTTCCATTTTGATTGAGATGTCGGTGTAGATATTTCCATGTTTACACAGATTGCGGTGTAGATATTTCCACCTTTGCAAAGATTGCGGTGTAGATATTTCCAAGTTTATTCAGATTGAGTTGTAGATATTTCCATGTTTACACAGATAGCTCTGTAGATATTTCCATGTTTACAGAGATAGCGCTGTAGATATTTCCATATTTGCACAGATTGCGGTGTAGATATTTACATCTTTACGCAGATAGCGGAGTACATATTTCCGTGTTTACACAGATAGCTTTGCAGATATTTCCATGTTTACACATTTAGTGGTGTAGATATTTCCATGTTTATACAGATAGTGGTGTAGATATTTCCAAGTTTATAAAGAGAGCGGTGTAGATATTTCCATATTTACAAAGATAGCGGTGGAGATATTTCCATGTTTATAGAGATAGCGATGTAGATATTTCCATGTTTATAAAGATAGCAGTGTCGTTATTTCCAAGTTTATAAAGATAGCGGAGTAGATATTTCCATGTTTATAGAGATAGCGGTGGAGATATTTCCATGTTCATACAGACAGCGGTGTAGATATTTCCAGGTTTATACAGATTGCGGTGTAGATATTTCCATGTTTATACAGAGAGCGGTGTAAATATTTCCATGTTTATACAGATAGCGGTAGAGATACTTCCATGTTAATACACATAGCGGTGGAGATATTTCCATGTTTATAGAGACAGCGGTGTAGATATTTCCATGTTTATACAGATAGCGGTGTGGCTATTTCCATGTTTATACAGATAGCGGTGTAGATATTTCCATTTTTATAGAGACGGCTGTGTAGTTATTTACACGTTTATACAGATGGCAGTGCAAATATTTCCATGTTTATAGGGATAGCGGTGTAGATATTTCCATATTTATAAAGATAGCGGTGTAGCTATTTCCATGTTTATACAGATAGCGGTGTAGATATTTCCATTTTTATACAGTTAGCGGTGTAGATATTTCCATATTTATACATATAGCAGTGTAGATATTTCCATGTTTATACAGATAGCGGTGTAGATATTTCCATGTTTATACAGATTGCAGTGTAGATATCTCAATGTTTATAGAGATAGCGGTGTAGATATTTCCATGTTTATACAGATGGCTGTGTAGATATTTCCATGTGTATACAGATGGCAGTTTTTTTATTTCTATGTTTATACAGATAGCGTTGTAGACATTTCCATGTTTATAGAGATAGCAGTGGAGATATTTCCACATTTATAGAGATATCGGTGTGTATATTTCCATGTTTATACAGATAGCGGTGTATATCCATGTTTATACAGATAGCGGTGTAAATATTTCCATGTTTATACAGATCGTGGTGCAGATATTTCCATGTTTATAGAGATAGCGGTGTAGTTATTTCCATGTTTATACAGACAGCGGTGTAGATACTTCCATGTTTACAGAGATTGCGGTGTAGATATTTCCATATTTCCACAGACTGCGGTTTAGATATTTCCATCTTTACACAGATTGAGGTGTACATATTTCCATGTTTACACAGATAGCTGTGAAGGTATTTCCAGGTTTACACAGATAGTGTTGTAGAGATTTACATGTTTATACAGGTAGCGGTGTATACATTTCCATGTTTTTAAAAATAGTGGTGTAGATATTTCCATGTTTATAGAGATAGCGCTGGAGATATTTCCATGTTTATACAGATAGCGATGTAGAGATTTCCATGTTGATACAGATAGCAGTGTGGATATTTCCATGTTTATACAGATAGCGGTGTAGATATTTCCATGTTTATACAGATAGGGTGGAGATATTTCCATGTTTACACGGATAGCGGTGGAGATATTTCCATGTTTATACAGATAGCGTTGGAGTTATTTCCATGTTTATACAGATGGTGGTGTAGATATTTCCAAGTTTATACAGATAGCGGTGTCGCTATTTCCATGTTTATTCAGATGGCAGCGTAGATATTTCCATGTTTACAGAGAAAGCTGTGTAGATATTTCCATCTTTACACAGATAGCAGTGTACATATTTCCATGTTTACTTAGATAGCTGTGTAGATATTTCCATGTTTACACAAATAGTGTTGTAGATATTTCCGTGTTTATACAGATAGCGGTGTAAATATTTCCATGTTTATATAGATCGTGGTGTGGATATATCCATCTTTCCACAGATGGCAGTGTAGATATTTCCATGTATATACAGATGGCACTGTAGATATTTCCATGTTTATTGAGATAGCGGTGTAGATATTTCCATGTTCATGCAGTTGGCGGTGAAGCTATTGCCATGTTTATAGAGATGGCGGTGTAGATATTTCTATGTTTATACAAATAGCGTTGTAGATATTTCCATGTTTATACAGATAGCGTTGTAGATATTTCCATGTTTATACAGATAGCGGTCTAGACATTTCCATGTTTACAGAGATAGTGGTGAGTATATTTCCATGTTTATACAGATAGCGGTGTAGATATTTCCATGTTTATACAAATAGCGTTGTAGATATTTCCATGTTTATACAGATAGCGGTGTAGATATTTCCAAGTTTCTACAGATAGCGGTGTTGGTATTTCCATGTTTATACAGATAGCGCTGTAGACATTTCCATGTTTATACAGCTCGCGGTGTAGATATTTCCATCTTTATACATATGGCAGTGTAGACATTTCCATCTTTATACTGATAGTGGTGAAGATATTTCCGTGTTTATACAGTTGGCGTTGTAGATATTTCCATGTTTATAGAGATTTCAGTGTAGATATTTCCATGTTTATAGAGATAGCATTGTAGGTATTTCCATGTTTATAGAGATAGCAGTGCAGATAATTCCATGTTTA
Source organism: Pan paniscus (assembly GCF_029289425.2). Taxonomy (NCBI): domain Eukaryota; kingdom Metazoa; phylum Chordata; class Mammalia; order Primates; family Hominidae; genus Pan; species Pan paniscus. The sequence goes on from NC_085927.1 coordinate 63,915,461, forward strand.
TACAGATGACTGTGAAGATGTTTCCATGTGTATACAGATGGCAGTGTAGGTATTTCCAGGTTTATAGAGATGGTGGTGTACTTATTTCCATGTTTATACAGATGACTGTGTAGATATTTGCATGTTTATACAGATGATTCTGTAGAAATTTGCATGTTTACACAGATGTCGATGTAGATATATCCATGTTTATAGAGATAATGGTGTAGATATTTCCATGTTTATAAAGATAGCGGTGTAGATATTTCCAAGTTTATACAGGTAGCGGTGTAGATATTTGCACGTTTTACTGATAGCGGTGTACATATTTCCAGCGTTACAGATAGCGTTGTAGATATTTCCATGTTTACACAGATAGCGGTGTAGATATTTCCATCTTTACACCAATAGCATTGCAGATATTTCCATGTTTATAAAGATAGCGGTGTAGATATTTCCATATTTATAGAGATGTCAGTGTAGATATTTCCATGTTTATGCAGATGGCGGTGTAGACATTTCCATTTATGCAGATGGAGGTGTAGATATTTCCAAGTTTATAGAACGGCGGTGTAGATATTTCCATGTTTATAGAGATAGCGGTGCAGATATTTCCACATTCATAGAGATCACGGTGTGGGTATTTCCATGTTTATAGTGATAGCGGTGCAGATATTTCCATGTTTATACACATAGCCATGTAGATATTTACATGTTTACATGGATAGCGGTGTTGATATTTCCATGTTTGTTGGGATAGCGGTGTAGATATTTCCATGTTTATACAGATAGCGGTGTAGGTATTGCAATGTTTATACAGATAGCGGTGTAGATATTTCCATGTTTATAGAGGTGGCTGTGTAGATATTTCCATGTTTATAGAGATGGCAGTGTATATATTTCCATGTTTTAACAGATGGTGATGTAGATATTTCCATGTTTATACAGATGACTGTGTAGTTATTTCCAAGTTTATACAGATGTCAGTGTAGATATTTTCATGTTTATAGAGATAGTGGTGTAGTTAATTCAATGTTTATACAGATAGCAGGGTAGACATTTCCATGTTAACAGAGACAGCGGTTTAGATATTTCTATATTTATACAGATGGCGGTGTAGATATTTCCATGTTTATACATACTGCGGTGTAGATATTTCCTTGTTTTTACAGATCGCGGTGAAGATATTTCCTAGTTTGTAGAGATGGCGGTGTAGATATTTCCATGTTTATAGAGATAGCTGTGTAGATATATCCATGTTCATAGAGATAGCGGTGTAGGTATTTACATGCTTATAGTGATAGTGGTGTAGATATTTCCAAGTTTATACAGATAGCGGTGTAGATATTTCCTTGTTTACACAGATAGCGGTGTTGATATTTCCATGTTTATAGGGATAGCGGTGTAGATGTTTCCATGTTTATGCAGATAGCGGTGTAGGTATTTCCATGTTTATACAGATAGCGGTGTAGATATTTTCATGTTTACAGAAATAGCGGTGGAGATATATCCATCATTATACAGTTTGCGGTGTACATACTTCCAAGTTTACACAGATTGCTGTGTAGATATTTCCATGTTTACACAGATAGCGTAGTAGTTATTTCCAAGTTTATACAGATAGCGGTGTAGATATTTTCACGTTTATACAGATAGCGGTGTAGATATCTCTACGTTTATACAGATAGTGGTGTAGATATTTCCACGTTTATACAGATAGCGCTGTAGATATTTCCATGTTAACACTGATAGCGGTGTAGATATTTCCAGGTTTACACAGATAGTGGTGCAGAGAGTTCCATGTTTATAGGGATAGTTGTGTAGATATTTCCGTGTTTATACAGATAGCGGTGTATATATTTCCATGTTTACACAGATAGCTGTGTAGATATTTCCATGTTTTTACGGATAGCGGTGTTGATATTTCCATGTTTATAGGGATAGCTGTGTAGATATTTCCGTGTTTATACAGATAGCGGTGTAGATATTTCTATGTTTATACAAATAGCGGTGTAGATATTTCCATGTTTATAGAAATGGCGGTGTAGCTATTTCCATGTTTATAGAGTAATTGGTGTAGATATTTGCATGTTTACACAGATAGCGGTGTAGACATTTCAATGTTTATACAGATAGCGGTGTTGGTATTTCCATGTTTATAGAGAGCAGTGTAGACATTTCCATGTTAATACAGCTCGCTGTGTAGACATTTCCATTTTATGCAGATGGCAGTGTAGATATTTCCATGTTTATACTGATAGTGGTGTAGATATTTCCATGTTTATACAGATGGCGGTGTAGATATTACCATGTTAATGGAGATTGCGGTGTAGATATTTCCAAATTTATACAGATACCAGTGAAGTTATTTCCATGTTTATGCAGATCGCGGTGTAGATATTTCGTTGTTTATAGAGATAGCGGTGTAGATATGTCCATGTTAATACAGACAGCGGTGTAGATATTTCCACATTTATACAGATAGCGGTGTACATATTTCCACATTTTACAGATAATGGTGTAGATATTTCCATCGTTATACAGATAGCGGTGTAGATATTTCCTTGTTTAAACAGATGGCGGTGTAGATATTCCCATGTTTATACAGATGGCGGTGAAGATATTTCCATGTTTATAGAGATTGCGGTGTAGATATTTCAATGTTTATAGAGATAGCGTTGCAGATATTTCCATGTTTATACAGATAGCGTTGTAGATATTTCCATGTTTATACACACAGTGGTGTAGATATTTCCATATTTATAGAGATAGCGTAGCAGATATTTCCATGTTTATACAGATAGCGGTGTGGCTATTTCCATGTTTATACAGTTAGTGGTGTAGATATTTCCATGTTTTTATAGATGTCTTTGTAGATTTTTCCATCTATATACAGATGACAGTGTAGATGTTTCCATGTTTATACAACTAGTGGTGTACATATTTGCATGTTTATACAGATGACTGTGTAGGTATTTCCAGGTTTATACAGATGGCGGTGTTTATATTTCCATGTTTATAGAGATATTGGTGTAGATATTTCCAAGTTCATACAGATAGCGGTGTAGATATTTCAATGTTTATACAGATAGCGTTGTTCGTATTTCCATGTTTATACAGATATCAGTGTAGACATTTCCATGTTTATACAGCTCGCGGTGTAGATATTTCCAACTTTATGCTGATGGCAGTGTAGATATTTCCATGTTTACGCTGATAGTGGTGTAGATATTTCCATGTTTATACAGATGGCGGTGTAGATATTTCCATGTTTATAGAGATTGCGGTGTAGATATTTCCATGTTTATAGAGATAGCGGTGTAGGTATTTCCATGTTTAGAGAGATAGCGGTGTAGATATTTCCATATTTATACAGATAACAGTGTAGATATTTCCATTTTAACACCGATGGAGGTGTAGATATTTCCATGTTTATACAGAGGAATATGCAGATGTTTCCATGTTTTTGAAGATGGCGGTGTAGATATTTCCATGTTTATAGAGATGGCTGTGTAGAGATTTCCATATTTATACAGACGGCAGTGTAGATATTTCCATGTTTATAGAGATAGTGATGTAGATATTTCCATGTTTATAGAGATGGCGGTGTATATATTTCCATGTTTATACAGATAGCGGTGTAGATATTTCCATGTTTACAGAGATAGCAGAGTAGGTATTTCCATATTTGCACAGATTGCGGTGTAGATATATCCATCTTCACACAGAAAGTGGCGTACATATTTCCATGTTGGCACAGATAGCTGTGAAGATATTTTGATGTTTACACAGATAGTGTTGTAGATGTTTCCATGTTTATACAGATAGCGGTGGAGATATTTCCATGTTTATACAAATAGCGATGTAGATATTTAGATGTTTATACAGATAGCGGTGTAGATATTTACAAGTTTATACAGATAGCAGTGTACATACTTCCAAGTTTAGAGAGATAGCGGTGGAGATATTTCCATGTTTATACAGATTGCGGTGGAAACATTTCTATGTTCATACAGATAGCGATGGAGATATTTCCATGATTATACAGATGGCGGTGTAGATATTTCCATGTTTATACAGATAGCGGTGTAGATATTTCCAAGTTTATACAGATAGTGGTGTAGATATTTCCATGTTTATACAGAGAGCAGTGTAGGTATTTCCATGTTCATAAAGATATCGGTGTAGATATTTCCATGTTTATAGAGATAGCGGTGTAGGTATTTCCATATTTATACAGATAGCGGTGTGGATGTCTCCATGTTTATACAGATTCCGGTGGAGATATTTCGATGTTTATACGATAGCTATGTAGATTTTTCCATGTTTATACAGACAGCGGTGTAGTTATTTCCCTGTGTGTACAGGTGGCAGTGTAGATATTTCTATGTTTATACAGATGGAGGTGTAGATATTTCCACATTTATACAAATGGCTGTGTAGGTATTTCCATGTTTTTACAGATGTTGGTGTAGATATTTCCAAGATTATACAGATAGCGGTGTGGGTTTTTCCTTGTTTATACAGATAGCCATGTAGATATTTCCATGTTTATGGAGATGGCTGTGTAGATATTTCCATGTTTATACGGTTGACTGTGTAGTTATTTCGATGTTTATTCAGATGGAGGTTTAGATATTTCCATGTTTATAGAGATACCCGTGTAGATATTTCCATGTTTATACAGATAACGGTGTAGATATTTCCATGTTTATAGAGATAACGGTGTAGATATTTCCATATTTATACAGATAGCGGTGTAGATATTTCCATGTTTTTACAGAAAGCGGTGTTGATAATTCCATGTTTATACAGATATCGGTGTAGATATTTACATGTTTATACAGATCGTGGTGTAGATATTTCCATGTTTATACTGATGGCAGTGTAGATATTTCCATGTTTATAGAGATAGCGGTGTAGATATTTCCATTTTTGCACAGATGGTTGTGTAGATAGTTCGATGTTTATTGAGATGGCGGTGTAGACATTTTCATGTTTATAGAGATGGCGGTGTTGGTATTTCCATGAGTATAGAGAGAGCGCAGTAAATATTTCCATGTTTACACAGATGGCTGTGTAGCTATTTCCATGTTTATACAGATGGCAGTGTAGATATTTCCATATTTATAGAGATGGTGGTGTAGATATTTCCATGTTTATACAGATGACTGTGGAGGTATTTCCATGTTTTTGCAGATGGCGGTGTAGATATTTCCATGTTTATAGAGATGGCGGTGTAGATATTTCCATGTTTATACACATAGTGGTGTAGGTATTTCCATGTTTATACAGATGGCGGTGTAGATATTTCCATGTTTATACAGATAGTGTTGTAGATATTTCCATGTTTATAGAGATAGTGGTGTAGATATTTCCGTGTTTATACAGATCGTGGTGTAGATATTTCCATCTTTCCACAGATGGCAGTGTAGATATTTCCATGTTTATACAGATGGCGCTGTAGATATTTCCATGTTTATACAGATAGAGGTATAGATATTTCCATGTTCATGTAGATGGCGGTGAAGATATTTCCATGTATATAGAGACGGCGGTGTAGATATTTCTATGTTTATAGAGATAGCGGTGTAGATATTTCCCTGTGTATATAGATGGCGGTCTAGGTATTTCCATGTTTGAAGAGAGAGTCGTGTAGATATTTCCATGTTTATACAGATAGCGGTATAGGTATTTCCATGTTTGTATAAATAGCGGTGTTGATATTTCCATGTTTATACAGATAGCGGTATAAATATTTCCATGTTTATACAGCTCACGGTGTAGATATTTCTCCCTTTATAGAGATGGCAGTGTAGATATTTCCATGTTAATACTGATAGCGGTTTAGATATTTCCATGTTTACACAAATAGCGTTGTAGTTATTTCCATGATTATAGAGATAGTGGTTTAGATATTTCCATGTTTATACAGATAGCGGTGTAGATATTTCCATGTTTACAGAGATATCGCTGTAGATATTTCCATATTTGCACCGATTGCGGTGTAGATACTTCCATCTTTACACAGATAGCAGAGTACATATTTCCCTGTTTACACAGATGGCGGTGTAGATATTTCCATCTTTGCAAATATTGCGGTGTAGATATTTCCATGTTTATTCAGATAGCAGTGTAGATATTTCCATGTTTACACAGATAGCTCTGTAGATATTTCCATGTTTACACAGATAGCGTTGTAGATATTTCAATGTTTATAGAGATAGCGGTTTAGATATTTCCATGTTTATAGAGATAGTGGTGTTGATATTTCCATGTTTACAGAGATAGCGCTGTAGATATTTCCATCTTTACATAGATAGCGGAGTACATATTTCCATGTTTACACAGATAGCTGCGTAGATATTTCCATGTTTACACAGATATTGTTGTTGTTATTTCCATGTTTCTACAGATAGCGGTGTAGATATTTCCATGTTTAAACAGATTGCAGTGTAGGTATTTCCATGTTTATAGAGATAGCGGTGTAGATATTTCCATGTTTATGCAGATGACTGTGTTGGTATTTCCATGTTTATACAGATGGCGGTGTAGATATTTCCATGTCTATAGAGATAGACATGTAGACATTTCCATGTTTATACAGCTAGCGGTGTAAACATTTCCATGTTTATAGAGATAGCGTTGCAGATATTCCCATATTTATACAGATAGCGGTGTAGATATTTACATGTTTATACAGATCGTGGTGTAGATATTTCCATGTTTATACATATAGTGGTGTAGATATTTCCATTCTTAAACAGATTGCGGTGTAGGTATTTCCATGTTTATAGAGATAGCGGTGTACATATTTCCATGTTTATACAGATGGCTGTGTAGATATTTCCATGTGTATACAGATGGCAGTGTAGATATTTCCATGTTTATACAGATGGATGTGTAGACATTTGCATGTTTATATAGATGACTGTGTAGATATTTCCATGTTTTTACAGATGGCAATGTAGATATTTCCATGTTTATACAGATAGCTGTGTAGATATTTCCATGTTTATAGAAACGGCTCTGTAGATATTTCCATGTTTACACACTTGGCAGTGTAGATATTTCCATGTTTATGCAGATGACTGTGTACGTATTTCTATGTTAATACAGATGGCGGTGTGGATATTTCCATGTTTATGGAGATGGCGTTGTAGTTATATTCTTGTTTATATAGATGGCAGTGTAGATATTTCCATGTATATAGAGATGGCGGTGTAGATATTTCCATGTGTATAGAGATGGTAGTGTACTTATTTCCATGTGTATAGAGATGGCACTCTAGGTATTTCCATGTTTATAGAGATGGCATTGTATGTATTTTCATGTTTATAGAGATGGTGGTGTAGATATTTCCATGTTTATACGGATGCCTGTGTAGATATTTCCATGTTTATGCAGATAGCGTTGTAGATATTTCCATGTTTATAGAGATAGCGGTGCAGATATTTCCATGTTTATGCAGATAGCGGTGTAGACATTTCCATATTTATACTGCTAGCGGTGTAGATATTTCCATGTTTATACAGATGGCGGTGTAGTTATTTCCATGTTGATAGAGAAGGCGGTGTAGATATTTCCGTGTTTACACAGATAGCGGTGTAGATATTTCCACCTTTGCAAAGTTTGCGGTGTAGATATTTCCAAGTTTACTCAGATAGCGGTGTAGATATTTCCATGTTTACGGAGATAGCTCTGTAGATATTTCCATGTTTACACAGGTAGCATTTTAGATATTTCCATGTTTATAGAGATAGCCGTTTAGATATTTCCATGTTTATACAGATAGCGGTGTAGATATTTACATGTTTACAGAGATAGCGCTGTAGGTATTTCCATATTTGCACAGATTGCGGTGTAGATATTTCCATCTTTACACAGATAGCGGAATACATATTTCCATGTTTTCACAGATAGCTGTGCAGATATTTCCATGTTTACACAGATAGTGTTTTAGATATTTCCATGTTTATACAGATAGCGGTGTAGATATTTCCAAGTTTATAAAGATACTCGTGTAGATATTTCTATGTTTATAGGGATAGCGGTGGGGATATTTCCCTGTTTATACAGATAGCGTTGTAGATATTTCTAGGTTTATACATATAGCGGTGTAGGTATTTCCAAGTTTATAAAGATAGCGGTGTAGATATTTCCAGGTTTATACAGATAGCGGTGGAGACATTTCCATGTTTATACAGATATCGGTGTAGACATTTCCATGTTTTTACAGATAGCGGTGTAGATATTTCCATGTTTATACTGATAGCGGTGCAGATATTTCCGTGTTTATAGAGATAGCGTTAGAGATACTTCCATGTTTAAACACATAGCGGTGGAGATATTTCCATGTTTTTAGAGATAGTGGTGTAGATATTTCCATGTTTATACAGATAGCGGTGTGGCTATTTCCATGTATATACAGAGAGCGGTGTAGATATTTCCATGTTTATAGACACGGCTGTGTAGATATTTACACGTTTATACAGATGGCATTGCAGGTATTTCCATGTTTATACAGATAGAGGTGTAGATATTTCCATGTTTATACAGATGTCTGTGTAGCTATTTCCATGTTTATACAGATGGCGGTGTAGATATTTCCATGTTTATAGAGATAGTGGTGTAGGTATTTCCATATTTATACAGATAGCGGTGTAGATATCTCCATGTTTATACAGATACCGGTGGAGATATTTCCATGTTTATACGATAGCGATGTTGATATTTCCATGTTTATACAGACAGTGGTATAGCTATTTCCATGTTTATACAGATGGTGGTGTAGATATTTCCATGTTTATACAGTTGACTCTGTAGTTATTTCGATGTTTATATAGAAGCGGGTTTAGATATTTCCATGTTTATAGAGATAGCCGTGTGGATATTTCCATGTTTATACATATAACGGTGTAGATATTTCCATGTTTATAGAGGAAACGGTGTAGATATTTCCATATTTATACAGATAGCGGTGTAGATATTTCCATGTTTTTACAGATAGTGGTGTTGATATTTCCATGTTTATACAGATATCGGTGTAGATATTTACATGTTTATACAGATCGTGGTGTAGATATTTCCATGTTTATAGAGATACCGGTGGAGATATTTCCATGTTTATACAGGTAGCGGTGTAGATATTTCCATGTTTATAGAGATCACGGTGTAGACATTTCCATCTTTCTACAGATGGCAGTGAAGATATTTCTATGTTTATACCGATGGCGGTGAAGATATTTCCATGTCTATAGAGATTGCGGTGTATATATTTCCATGTTTATGCAGATGGCGGTGTAGATATTTCCATGTGTATAGAGATGGCGGTGTAATTATTTCTATGTTCATAGAGATAGCGGTGGAGATAATTCCATGTTTATAGAGATGGCGGTGTAGGTATTTCCATGTTGATAGAGATAGTGGTGTAGATATTTCCATGTTTATACTGCACACGATGTAGATATTTCCATCTTTATACTGATGGCAGTGTAGATATTTCCATGTTTATACAGATAGCGGTGTAGATATTTCCATTTTTGCACAGATTGTGGTGTAGATAGTTCCATGTTTATTGAGATGGCGGTGTAGACATTTTCTTGTTTATAGAGATGGCGGTGTAGGTATTTCCATGTGTATAGAGAGAGCGCAGTAGATATTTCCATGTTTACACATATGGCTGTGTAGGTATTTCCATGTTTATACAGATGGCAGTGTAGATATTTCCATATTTATATAGATGGTGGTGTAGATATTTCCATGTATATACAGATGACTGTATAGGTATTTCCATGTTTATAAAGATGGCGGTGTAGATATTTCCAGGTTTATAGAGATTGCGGTCTAGATATTTCCATGTATATACAGATAGCGGTGTAGATATTTACATGTTTATAGATATAGCACTGTAGATATTTCTATATTTATACAAATAGCAGTGTAGTTATTTCCATGTTTATTCAGATGGCGGTGTTGATATTTCAATGTTTATACAGATAGCGGTGTGGCTAATTCCCTGTTTATACAGATGGTAGTGAAGATATTCCCATGTTTATACAGATATTAGTGTAGATATTTCCATGTTTATACAGATGGAGATGTAGATGTTTCCATGTTTATATAGATGACTGTGAAGATATTTCCATGTTTTTACAGATAGTGATGTAGTTATTTCCATGTTTATACATATAGCGGTGTAGATATTTCCATGTTTATACAGATAGCGGTGTAGATTTTTCCGTATTTATACAGATAGCGGTGTAGACATTTCCATGTTGATACAGATCGTGGTGAAAATATTTCCAGGTTTATACAGATAGCGGTGTAGATATTTCCATGTTTATACAGATAGTGGTGTAGATATTTCCATGTTTACAGAGATAGCAGTGTAGGTATTTCCATATTTGCACACATCACGGTGTAGATATTTCCACCTTTACACATATAGTGGTGTACATTTTTCCATGTTTATACAGATAGCTGTGTAGATATTGCCATGTTTACACAGATAGCTTTGTAGATATTTCCATGTTTATACAGATTGCTGTTTAGATATTTCCATGTTTATAAAGATAGCGGTGTAGATATTTCCATGTTTATAGAGATAGCGGTGGAGATATATCCAAGTTTATACATATAGCGATGTAGATATTTCCATGTTTATACAGATAGCGGTGTAGATATTTCCATGTTTATACAGATAGCGGTGGATATATATCCAAGTTTATACATATAGCGGTGTAGGTATTTCCATGTTTATACAGATAGCAGTGTAGATATTTCCATGTTTATAGAGATAGCGGTGTAGATATTTCCATGTTTATACAGATGGCGGTGGAGACAATTCCATGTATATAGAGATAGCGGTGTAGATATTTACATATGTATACAGATAACGGTTTAGGTATTTCCATGTTTATACAGATAGCATTGTAGTTATTTCCATGTTTATACAGATTACGGTGTATTTATTTCCAAGTTTATGTAGATAGCTGTGTAGATATGTCCTTGTTTATCCAGATGGTAGCGAAGTTATTTCCATGTTTATATAGATGGAAGTGTAGATATTTCCATGTTTATACCGATAGTGGTGTATATATTTCCATGTTTGTACAGATGGCTGTGAAGGTATATCCATGTTTATTCAGATGTCACTGTAGATATTTCCATGTTTTTAGAGAAAGCAGTGTAGATATTTCCATATTTATACAGATAGCTGTGTATCTATTTCCATGTTTATACAGATTGCGCTGTATGTATTTCCATGTTTATAGAGATAGCGGTGTAGATATTTCCATGTTTATACAGATGGCTCTGTAGATATTTCCATGTGTATACAGTTGGCAGTGTAGATATTTCCATGTTTATACAGATGGCGGTGTAGATATTTCCATGTTTATAGAGATAGCCATGTAGATATTTCCATGATTATACAGATAGCAGTGTAAACATTTCCATGTTTATAGAGATAGCAGTGTAGATATTTCCACATTTATACAGATACCGGTGTAGACATTTCCATGTTTACACAGATAGCGGTGTGTATATTTCCATGTTTATACAGATTGTGGTGTAGATATTTCCATGTGTATAGAGATTGCGGTGTAGATATTTCCATATTTATACAGATGACTGTGTAGATATTTCCATGTGTATACAGATGGCAGTGTAGATATTTCCATGTTTATGCACATGGAGGTGTAGATATTTCCAGGTTTATACAGATGACTGTGTAGATATTTCCAAATTTATACAGATATCGGTGTAGATATTTCCATGTTTATACATATAGCAGTTTATATATTTCCATGTTTATACAGACAGCGGTGTACACATTTCCATGTTTATACAGATTGTGGTATAGATATTTCCATGTTTTTACAGATAGTTGTGAAGAAATTTCCATGTTTATACAGATAGCGGTGCAGATATTTCCATGTTTATACAGATCGTGTTGTAGATATTTCTATGTTTATACAGATATCGGTGTAGGTTTTCCATGTTTAAACAGATTGTGGTGTAGGTATTTCCATGTTTATAGAGATAGTGGTGTGGATATTTCTATGTTTATACAGATGGCTGTGTAGCTATTTCCATGTGCATTCAGATGGCAGTGTAGATATTTCCATGTGTATACAGATGACTGTGTTGACATTTACATGTTTTTACAGATGGCGGTGTAGGTATTTCCATGTTTATACAGATAGCGGTGTAGATATTTCCATGTTTATAGAGATGGCTGTGTAGATATTTCCATGTTTATACAGATGGCAGTGTAGATATTTCCATGTTTATACAGATGGCGGTGTAGATATTTCCATGTTTATAGAGATGGCGGTGAAGATATTTCTATGTTTATACAGTTAGCGGTGTACGTATTTCCATGTTTATACAGATAGCGGTGTAGATATTTCAATTTTTATACAGATGGCAGTGTAGCTATTTCCATGTTTATACACATGGCAGTGGAGATATTTCCATTTTTACACAGACGGTGGTGTAGATATTTCCATGTTTATACAAACCACTGTGTAGATATTTCGATGTTTATACAAATCACTCTGTAGCTATTTCCATGTTTATACAGATGGCAGTGTAGATATTTCCACGTTTACACAGCTAGGGTTGTAGATATTTCCACGTTTTTACAGATGGCGGTGTACCTATTTCCATGTTTATGCAGACGGCGGTGTAGAGAATTCCATGTTTATACAGATGGCGGTGTAGATATTTCCATGTTTATAGAGATGTCATTGCAGATATTTCCATGTTTATACAGATAGCGGTGTAGAGATTTGCATGTTTAGACAGATGGCGGTGTAGATAATTCCATCTTTATACAGATAGCAGTGTAGATATTTCCATGTGTATACAGATGGCGGTTTAGATATTTCCATGTTTATAGAGATGGCGGTGTATATATTTCCATGTTTATACAGATGGCGGTGTAGCTATTTCCATGTTTATACTGATGTCGGTGTACATATATCCATGTTTATACAGATAGCGGTGTAGATATTTCCACGTTTATACAGATGACGATGTAGTTATTTTCATGTTTATAGAGACAGCGGTGTACATATTTTCATGTTTGTATACATAGCGGTGAGGATATTTCCACGTTTATACACATGGCGGTGTAGATATTTCCATCTTTATACTGATGGCGGTGCAGATATTTCCATGTTTATACATATGGCCGTGTAGTTATTTCCATGTTTATACAGATGACGGTGTAGATATTTCCATGTTTATACAGATGGTGGTGTAGATATTTCCATGTTTATAGAGATGGCGGTGAAGTTATTTCCATGTTTATACAGATAGCAGTGTAGATATTTCCTTGTTTACACAGATGACTGTGTAGATATTTACATGTTAATACAGATGGCGGTGCAGATATTTCCATGTTTATACAGATAGCGGTGTAGTTATTTCCATGTTTACAGAGATAGCAGTATTGATGTTTCCATGTTTATAGGGATAGCGGTATAGATATTTCCATGTTTACAGATAGCGGTGTAGGAATTTCCATGTCTATACAGATAGGGGTGTAGATATTTCCAAGATTATACTGATGGCAGTGTAGATATTTCCATGTTTTTACAGGTGGTAGTGTAGATATTTCCATGTTTATACAGATGGTGGTGTAGATATTTCCATGTTTATACATATCACTATGTAGATATTTCCATGTTTATACATTTCACTGTGTAGATATTTCCATGTTTATACAGATTGCGGTGTAGTTATTTCCATGTTTATACAGATGGCGGTGTAGATATTTCTTGGTTTATAGAGATGGAATTGTAGATATTTCCATGTTTATACAGATAGCAATGTAGATATTTCCATGATTACACAGATAGCGGTGTAGATATTTCGATGTTTGTACAGATCGCGGTGAAGATATTTCCATGTTTATACAGATAGCGGTGTAGTTAATTCCAAGTTTATACAGATAGCGGTTTTGATATTTCCATGCTTATAGGGATAGCGGTGTAGGTATTACCAAGTTTATACACATAGCGGTGCAGGCATTCCATGTTTAGAGAGATAGCGGTGTAGATATTTCCAAGGTTATACAGATAGATGTGTTGATATTTCCATGTTTATTCAGATAGCGGAGAAGTTATTTCCATATTTATACAGATAGGAGTGTAGATATTTCCATGTTTATACAGATAGCGGTGTAGATATTTACAGGTTTATACAGATTGCGGTGTAGATATTTCCATGTTTATACCGATAGCGGTGTAGATATTTCTGTGTTTATAGAGATGGTAGTGTAGGTATTTCCATGTTTTTACAGATGGTAATGTAAATATTTCCATGTTTATAGAGATGGCGGTGTGGATATTTCCATGTTTATACATATGGTGATGTAGCTATTTCCAAGGATGTACAGATGGCGGTTTAGATATTTCCATGTTTATACAGATGGCGGTGTAGATACTTCCATGTTTTTAGAGATGGTGGTGTAGATATTTCCATGTTTATACAGATAGGGGTGTAGATATTTCCTTGATTACACAGATAGCCGTGTAGATATTTCCATGTTTATACAGATGTTGGTGTAGATATTTCCATGTTTATAGAGATGGCAGTGAAGATATTTCTTCGTTTATGCAGATAGCGGTGTAGATACTTCCTTGTTTTCACAGATAACTGTGTAGATAATTACATGCTCATACAGATGGCGGTGTAGATATTTCCATGTTTACACAGATAGCGGTGTAGATATTTCCATATTTATACAGATAGTGGTGTAGATATTTCCATTTTTATAAAGATCGCGGTGTAGATATTTCCATGTTTATACAGATAGCGGGGTAGATATTTCCATGTTTATACAGATGGCGGTGTGCATATTTCCATGTTTTTATAGATGGCGGTGTAGATATTTCCTTGCTTATACAGATCGTTGTGTAGATATTTCCATGTTTATACAGATCGCGGTGTAGATATTGCCATCTTTACACAGATGGCAGTGTAGATATTTTCATGTTCATACACATGGTGGTGTAGATATTTCCATATTTATAGAGATAGCGGTGTAGATATTTCCATGTTCATGCAGATGGCGGTGTAGATATCTCCTTGTTTATAGAGATGGCGGTGTAGATATTTCTATGTTCATAGAGATAGCATTGTGGATATTTCCATGTGTATACATATGGCGTTGAAGGTATTTCCATGTACATAGAGATAGTGGGGAGGATATTCCCATGTTTATACAGATAGCGATGTAGATATTTCCATCTTTATACAGATAGCGGTGTTGGTATTTCCATGTTTATACAGATAGCGTTGTAGATATTTCCATGTTTATACAGATAGTGGTGGAGATATTTCCTTGTTTATACAGACAGCGGTGTAGATATTTCCATATTTATACAGGTAGCAGTGTAGATATTTCCATGTTTATACAGATCGCGGTGTAGATATTTCCACCTTTCCACAGATGGCAGTGTAGATTTTTCCATGTTTATACAGATGGTGGTGTAGATATTTCCATGTTTATACAGATAGCGGTGTAGATATTTCCATGTTCATGCAGATGGGGGTGCTGATATTTCCATGTTTATAGAGATGGCTGTGTAGATATGTCTATGTTTATAGGGATAGCTTTGCAGGCATTTCCATGTGTATAGATATGGCGGTGTAGGTATTTCCATGTTTATAGAGATAGTGGTGAAGATATTTCCATGTTTATACAGATAGCGGTGTAGATATTTCCATGTTTATACAGATAGCGGTGTAGATATTGCCATGTTTATACAGATGGCGGTGTAGATAGTTGCATGTTTATGGAGATGGCAGTGTAGATAATTTCATGTTTATAGAGATGGCGTTGTAGATATTTCCATGTTTATAGAGATGGTGGTGTAGATATTTCCATGTTTATAGAGATACCGGTGAAGGTATTTCTATGTTTATAGAGATAGCGATGTAGATATTTCCATGTATATACAGATGGCTGTGTAGGTATTTCCATGAGTATACAAATGGCAGTGCAGATATTTCCATGTTTATAGAGATTGTGGTGTAGACATTTCCATAGTTATACAGATGACTCTGTATATATTTCCATGTTTATAGAGATTGCAGTGTAGATATTTCCATGTTTATAGAGATAGCGGTGTAGACATTTCCATCTTTATAGAGATAGCGGTGTAGATATTTCCATATTTATACCGATAGCGGTGTAGATATTTCCATGTTTATAGCAATGGCAGTGTAGATATTTCCATGTTTATACAGATGGCGGTGTAGATATTTCCTTGTTTATACAGATGGCAGTGTAGTTATTTCCATATTTGTACAGATAGCGGTGTAGATATTTCCATGTTTACAGAGATAGCTGTGTAGATATTACCATCTTTGCACAGATTGCAGTGTATATATTTCCATCTTTATACAGATAGCTATGTAGATATTTCCCAGCTTACAGAGATAGCTGTGTAGATATTTCCATGTGTACACAGATAGCGTTGTAGATATTTCCATGTTTATACAGATAGCGTTGTAGATATTTCCATGTTCATACAGATAGCGGTGTAGATATTTCCATATTTATACAGATGGCGTTGTACATATTTCAATGTTTATACAGATGGCGTTGTCGATATTTCCATGTTTATACAGAAGGCATTGTAAATATTTCCATGTTTATACAGACGTCGTTGTAGATATTTCCATGTTTATGCAGACAGCGGTGTAGATATTTCCATTTTTGTACAGATGACGGTGTAGATATGTCCCAGTTTATAGAGATAGCGGTGTAGATATTTCCATCTTTATACATATAGCGGTGTAGATATTTCCATGTTTATGTAGATAGCGGTGTAGATATTTCCATGTTTGTTGAGATACCAGTGTAGGTGTTTCCATGTTTATTCAGATGGCCGTGTAGATATTTCCATGTTCTCACAGATAGTGGTGTAGAGATTTCCTTGTTTATACAGATAACGGTGTAGATATGTCCATGTTTATACAGATGACGGTGTAGGTATTTCCATGTTTATCGAGATAGCGGTGTAGATATTTTCATGTTCATACAAAGAGCTTTGTAGATATTTCCATGTTTATTTAGATGGCGGTGTAGACATTTCCATCTTTCTACAGATGGAAGTGTAGATATTTATATGTTTATACTGATGGCGGTGTAGATATTTCCATGTTTACACAGATGGCGTTGTAGATATTTCCATGTTTATGGAGAGGGCTGTGTAGATATTTCCATGTTTATAGAGACTGCGGTGTAGATATTTCTATGTTTATAGAGATAGCAGTGTAGATAATTCCCTGTTTTTAGAGATGGCGGTGTAGGTATTTCCATGTTTACAAATATAGTGTTGTAGATATTTCCATGTTTATACAGATAGCCGTGTAGATATTTCCATGTTTATACAGATAGCGGTGTTAGTAATTCCATGTTTATACAGACAGTGGTGTAGATATGTCCATGTTTATACAGCTCACGGTGTAGATATTTCCATCTTTATACAGATGGCAGTGAATATATTTCCATGTTTATACAGATAGCAGTGTAGATATTTCCATTTTTGCACAGATGGTGGTGTAGATAGTTCCATGTTTATAGAGATAGCCATATAGATACTTCCATATTTACACACATAGTGGTGTAGATATACCCATATTTAAACAGATAGCGGTGTAAATATTTCCATGATTATACAGATAGCGGTGTAGATATTTCCACGTTTATGCAGATGACTGTGTGTATATTTCCATGTTTACACAGATGGCGGTGAAGATATTTCCATGTTTATAGAGATACCGGTGCAGATATTTCCATGTTTATACAGATAGCGGTGTAGATATTTCCATGTTTATAGAGATAGCGTTGTAGATATTTCCATATTTATACAAACTGCGGTGTACATATTTCCATGTTTATTCAGATGGCTTGGTCGATATTTCCATGTTTATATTGATGGCAGTGTAGATATTTCCATGTTTATACTGATAGTGGTGTAGATATTTCCATGTTTATACAGATGACTGTGTCGGTATTTCCATGTTTATACTGATAATGCTGTACATATTTCCATGTTTATTCAGATAGCGGTGTAGATATTTCCATGTTTACACAGATAGGGGTGTAGATATTTCCATGTTTATACAGATAGCGGTGTAGATATTTCCATGTTTATACAGATGGCTGTGTAGATATTTCCAAGTGTCCGCAGATAGCGGTGTAAATATTTCCATGTTTATACAGATGGCGGTGTAGATATTTACATGTTTATACAGATTGCGGTGTAGGTATTTCCATGTTTACAGAGATAGCGGTGTAGATATTTCCATGTTTATACAGATAATTGTGTAGATATTTCCCTGTTTATACCGATGACTGTGTAGGTATTTCCACGTATATACAGATGGCAGTGTAGATATTTCTGTGTTTATACAGATTGCGGTGCAGATATTTCCATGTTTATGCAGATGGCGGTATAGATATTTCCATCTTTATGCAGATGGCGGTGTAGATATTTCCATGTTTATAGAGATGGCAGTGTAGATATTTCTATGTATATAGAGATAGCGGTGTAGATATTTCCATGAAAATACAGATGGCGGTGTAGGTATTTGCATGGTTACACAGACAGCTGTGTAGATATTTCCATGATGACACAGATAGTGTTGTAGATATTTCCATTTTTATACAGATTGCGGTGTAGATATTTCCATGTTTATAAAGATAGCAGTGTAGATATTTCCATGTTTATACAGATAGCGGTGTAGATATTTCCATGTTTATAGAGACAGCGGTGTGGCTATTTCCATGTTTATACAGATAGCAATCTAGATATTTCCATGTTTATAGAGATGGCTGTGTAGATATTTCCATGTTTATACTGATTGCAGTGTCGATATTTCCATGTTTTTACAGATAATGGTGTAGATATTTCCATGTTTACAGAGATAGAGGTGAAGGTATTTCCATGTTTATAGAGATAGCAGTGTAGATATTTCCATGTTTATACAGATGGCTGTGTAGATATATCCATGTTTATACAGATTGCGGTGTAGATATTTCCATGTTTATAGAGATGGTGTTGTAGATATTTTCATGTTTATACAGATAGTAGTGAAGATATTTCCATGTTTAGAGAGATAGAGGTGTAGGTATTTCCATATTTGCACAGATTGCGGGGTAGATTTTTCCATCTTCACACAGATAGTGATGTAGATATTTGCATGTTTATAGAGATGGCTGTGTAGATATTTCCATGTTTATATAGATGGCAGTGTAGATAATCGCATGTTTATAGAGATAGTGGTGTAGATATTTCCATGTTTATACAGAAGACTGTGAAGTTATTTCCATGTTTATACAGATGGTGGTGTAGATATTTCCATGTTTATAGAGATAGCCATGTAGATATTTCCACGTTTATACAGATTGCGGTGTAGACATTTCCATGTTTACAGAGATAGCGGGTTAGTTATTTCCATATTTATACAGATAGCTGTGTAGATATTTCCATGTTTGTACTGATGGGGGTGTAGATATTTCCATGTTTATGGAGATGGCCGTGTAGCTATTTCCATGTTTATAGCTATGGCAGTGTAGATATTTTATGTTATAGAGATATCGGTGTAGATATTTCCATATTTGTACTGCTCCCAGTGTAGATATTTCCATTTTTATACAGATGGCAGTGTAGATATTTCCATGTTCTTGCAGATAGCGGTGTAGATATTTCCATGCTTATACAGATAGCGGTGTAGGTATTTCCATCTTTATAGAGATAGCGGTGTAGATATTTCCATGTTTATACATAGGGCTGAGTAGATATTTCCATGTTTTTACAGATGGCAGTGTAAATATTTCCATGTTTATTCAGATAGCGGTGTGGCTATTTCCATGTTTATAGAGATAGCGGTGTAGATATTTCCATGTATATATAGATGGCTGTGTAGATATTTCCATGTTTATACAGATGGCAGTGTAGATATTTCCATGTTTATACAGATGACTGTGTAGTTATTTCCATGTATATACTGATGGCGGTGTAGATATTTCCATGTTTATAAAGATAGTGGTGTAGATATTTCCATATTTATACAGATAGCAGTGTAGATATTTCCATGTTTATACAGATAGCGGTGTAGATATATCCATGTTTATACAGCTCGTGGTGTAGATATTTCCATGTTTATAGAGATGGTGGAGTCGTTATTTCCATGTTTATACAGATAGCGGTGTAGATATTTCCATGTTTACAGAGATATAGGTGTAGATATTTCCATATTTGCGCAGATTGCGTTGTAGATATTTCCATCTTCACACAGAAAGCGGTGTACATATTTGCATGTTTACACAGACAGCTGTGTATATATTTCCATGTTGACAGAGATAGTGTTGTAGATATTTCCATGTTTATACAGATTGCGGTGTAGATATTTCCATGTTTATACAGATAGCGGTGTAGATATTTCCATCTTTATACAGATAGCTGTGTGGCTATTTCCATGTTTATACAGATAGCGATGTAGATATTTCCATGTTTATAGAGATGGCTGTGTAGATATTTCCATGTTTATACAGATTGCAGAGTAGATATTTCCATGTTTATGCAGATAGTGGTGTAGATATTTCCATGTTTATACAGATGACTGTGTAGTTATTTCCATGTTTATACAGATGGTGGTGTAGATATTTCCATGTTCATAGAGATAGCCATGTAGATATTTCCATGTTTATACAGAGAGCGGTGTAGACATTTCCATGTTTATGGAGATAGCGTTGTAGATTTTTGCATATTTATACAGATAGCGGTGTAGATATTTCCATGTTTATTCAGATGGCGGTGTAGATTTTTCCATGTTTATGCAGATGGCGGTGTAGGTATTTCCATGTTTATACAGATGTTGGTGTAGTTATTTCTATGTTTATAGAGATAGTGTTGTAGATATATCCATATTTTTATAGCTCGCGGTGTAGATACTTCCATCCTTATACAGATGGCAGTGTACGTATTTCCATGTTCATTCAGACAGCGGTGTAGATATTTCCATATTTATACAGGTAGCGGTAGAGCTTTTTCCTTGTTTATAGAGATAGTGGTGTAGATATTTCCATGTTTATACAGATGACTGTGTAGATATTTCCATGTTTTTGCAAATGGCAGTGTAGATATTTCCATGTTTATACTGATAGCGGTGTGGCTATTTCCATGTTTATAGAGATAGCGTTGTAGACATTTCCATGTTTATAGAGATAGCGGTGTAGATATTTCCATATTTATACAGATAGCGGTGTAGATATTTCCTTGTTTATGCAGATGGCGGTGTAGATATTTCCTTGTTTATGCAGATGGCGGTGTAGATATTTCCATGTTTATAGATATGGCAGAGTAGATATTTCTAAGTTTATAGAGATGGCGTTGTAGATACTTCCATACTTATAATGATTGCGGTGTAGGTATTTCCATGTTCATACAGATGGCAGTGTAGTTATTTCCATGTTCATGCAGATAGCGGTGTAGATATTTCCAGGTTTATACAGGTAGCGGTGTGGATATTTCCATGTTTATAGAGATAGCAGTGTAGATATTTCCATGTTTATAGAGATGGCTGTGTAGATATTTCCATGTTTATACAGAAGGCAGTGTAGATATTTCCATGTTTATACAGATAGTGGTGTAGATATTTCCATGTTTATACAGATGACTGTGTAGGTATTTCCATGTTCTGGCAGATAGCAGTGTAGATATTTCCATGTTTATACAGGTAGCGGTGTAGGTATTTCCATGTTTATAGAGATAGCGGTGTAGATATTTCCATGTTCATACAGAGGACTGTGTAGATATTTCAATGTTTTTACAGATGGCAGTGTAAATATTTCCATGTTTATACAGATAGCGATGTGGCTATTTCCATGTTTATAGAGATAGCGGCATAGATATTTCCATGTTTATAGAGATGTGGGCGTAGATATCTCCATGTTAATACAGAAGGCAGTGTAGATATTTCCATGTTTATACAGATGACTGTAGGTATTTCCATGTATATACATATGGCGGTGTAGATATTTCCATGTTTATAAAGATAGCGGTGTAGTTATTTCCATATTTATACAGATAGCGGTGTAGATATTTCCATGTTTATACTGATAGCGGTGTAGATATATCCATGTTTATAAAGATTGTGGTGTAGATATTTCCATGATTATTCAGATAGTGGTGTAGATATTTCCATGTTTATACAGATGGCGGTGTAGGTATTTGCATGTTTACAGAGATAGAGGTGTAGGTATTTCCATATTTGCACAGATTGCGGTGTAGATATTTCCATCTTCACACAGATTGCGGTGTACTTATTTGAATGTTTACACAGACAGCTGTGTAGATATTTCCATGTTTACACAGATAGTGTTGTAGCTATTTCCATGTTTATACAGATTGCCGTGTGGATATTTCCATGTTTATAAAGATAGCGGAGTAGATATTTCCATGTTTATACAGATTGCGGTGCAGATATTTCCATGTTTCTACAGATGGCGGTGTGGCTATTTCTATGTTTATACAGATAGCGATGTAGATATTTCCATGTTCATAGAGATGGCTGTGTAGATATTTCCATGTTTATACAGATGGCAGTGTAGATATTTCCATGTTTGTACAGATAGTGGTGTAGATATTTCCATGTTTATACAGATGACTGTGTAGTTATTTCCATGTTGATACAGATGGCGTTGTAGATATTTCCATGTTTATAGACATAGTCATGTAGATATTTGAATGTTTATACAGATAGCGGTGTAGACATTTCCATGTTTATAGAGATAGCGGTGTAGATATTTCCATGTTTATACAGATGACTGTGTAGATATTTGCATGTTTTTACCGATGGCGGTGTAGATATTTCCATGTTTATACAGATAGCGGTGTGGCTATTTCCATGTTTATAGAGATAGCGGTGTAGATGTTTCCATGTTTATAGAGATGGATGTGTAGATATTTCCATGTTTATACAGATGGCAGAGTAGATATTTCCATGTTTATACAGATAGTGGTATAGATATTTCCATGTTTATAAAGACGACTGTGTAGGTATTTCCATGTACATACAGATGGTGGTGTAGATATTTTCATGTTTTTAAAGATAGCGGTGAAGATATTTCCATATTTATACAGATAGCGGTGCAGATATTTCCATGTTTACAGAGATAGAGGTGTAGATATTTCCATATTTGCACAGATTGCTGTTTAGATATTTCCATCTTCACACAGATAGCGGTGTACATATTTGCAAGTTTACACAGAGAGCTGTGTAGTTATTTCCATGTTGACACAGATATTGTTGTAGATATTTCCATGTTTATACAGATTGCAGTGTAGATATTTCCATGTTTATAAAGATAGCGGTGTAGATATTTCCATGTTTATACAGATAGCGGTGTAGATATTTCCATGTTTACAGATAGCGATGTAGATATTTCGATGTTTATACAGATGGCAGTGTAGATATTTCCATGTTTATAAAGATAGTGGTGTAGACATTTCCATGCTTATGCAGATGACAGTGTAGTTATTTCCATGTTTATACAGATGGAAGTGTAGATATTTCCATGTTTATAGACATTGCCATGTAGATATTTCCATGTTTATCCAGATAGTGGTGTAGACATTTCCATGTTTATAGAGATAGCAGTGTAGATAATTCCATATTTATACAGATAGCGGTGTAGTTATTTCCATGTTTATACAGATGGCGGTGTTGGTATTTGCATGTTTATGCAGATGGCGGTGTAGATATTTCCATGTTTATAGAGATGGTGGTGTTGATATTTCTATGTTTATAGAGATAGCGGTGTACATATTAACATATTTATACTGCTCGCGGTGTAGATATTTCCATCTTTATACAGATAGCAGTGTCGGTATGTCCTTTACCATGCGGATAGCGGTGTAGACATTTCCATGTTTATACAGATAGCGGTGTAGGTATTTCCATGTTTATAGAGATGGCGGTGTAGATAATTCCATGTTTATGCAGATTACTGTGCAGATATTTCCATGTTTTTACAGATGGCCGTGTAGATATTTCCATGTTTATACAGAGAGCGGTGTGGCTATTTCCATGTTTATAAAGATAGCGGTGTAGATGTTTCCATGTCTATAGAGATGGCTGTGTAGATATTTCCATGTTTATACAGATGGCAGAGTAGATATTTCCATGTTTATACAGATAGTGGTATAGATATTTCAATGTATATACAGACGACTTTGTAGGTATTTCCACGTTTATAGAGATGGCGGTGTAGATATTTCCGTGTTTATGCAGATGACTGTGTAGTTATTTCCATGTTTTTACATATGGCTGTGTAGATATTTCCATGTTTATACAGATAGCGGTGTGGCTATTTCCGGGTTTATAGAGATAGCAGTTTAGCTATTTCCATGTTTTTAGAGATGGCTGCGAGGATATTCCCATGTTTATACAGATGGCAGTATAGATATTTCCATGTTTATACAGATAGTGGTATAGATATTTCCATGTTTATACAGACGACTGTGTAGTTATTTCCATGTATATACCAATGGCGGTGTAGATATTTCCATGTTTATACAGATTGTGGTGTAGATATTTCCATGTTTATACAGATAGTGGTGTAGATATTTCCATGTTTATACAGATAGCGGTGTAGATATTTCCATGTTTACAGAGATAGAGGTGTAGATATTTCCATATTTGCACAGATTGCGGTGTAGATATTTCCATCTTCACACAGATAGCGGTGTACATATTTGCATGTTTACACAGACAGCTATGTATATATTTCCATTTAGACACAGATAGTTTTGTAGATATTTCCATGTTTATAGAGATTGCGGTGTAGATATTTCCATGTTTATAAAGATAGCGGTGTAGATATTTCCATGATTATAGAGATTGTGGTGTAGATATTTCCATGTTTATACAGATAGTGGTGTAGACATTTCCATGTTTATAGAGATAGCGGTGTAGGTATTTCCATGTTTATATCGATAGCGGTGTAGATATTTCCATGTTTATACAGATGACTGTGTAGATATTTCCATGTTTTTACAGATGGCGGTGTAGATGTTTCCATGTTTATACAGGTAGCGGTGTGGTTATTTCCATGTTTATAGAGATAGCGGTGTAGATATTTCCATGTTTATCCAGATGGACTTGTAGTTATTTCCATGTTTATAGAGATGGCAGAGTAAATAATTCTATGTTTATGGAGATAGCGGTGTAGATACTTCCATACTTAAACTGCTCGCGTTGTGGATATTTCCATCTTTATACAGATGGCAGTGTTATTATTTCCATGTTCATGCAGATAGCGGTGTAGGTATTTCCATGTTTATACCGATAGTGGTGTAGCTATTTTCATGTTTATAGAGATAGCGATGTAGATATTTCCATGTTTATTCAGATAGTGGTGTAGATATTTCCATATTTATACAGATAGCGGTGTAGATATTTCCATATTTCTACAGATAGCGTTGTAGATATATCCACGTTTATGGAGATCACGGTGTAGGTATTTCCATGTTTATACAGATAGTGGTGTAGATATTTCCATGTTTATTCAGATAGCGGTGTAGATATTTCCATGTTTACAGAGATAGAGGTGTAGGTATTTCCATATTTGCACAGATTGCGGTGTAGACATTTCCAACTTCACACAGATAGCGGTGTACATATTTGCATGTTTACACAGACAGCTGTGTAGATATTTCCATGTTTACACAGATAGTGTTGTAGATATTTCCATGTTTATGCAGATTGTGGTGTAGATATTTCCAAGTTTATAAACATAGCTGTGTAGATATTTCCATGTTTATACAGATAGCGGTGTAGATATTTCCATGCTTATACAGATAGCGGTGTCGCTATCTACATGTTTATACAGATAGCGATTTAGGTATTTCCATGTTTATAGAGATGGCTGTGTATATATTTCCATGTTTATACAGATGGCAGTGTAGTTATTTCCATGTTCATGCAGATAGCGGTGTAGATATTTCCATGTTTACACTGATAGCGGTGTATGTATTTCCATGTTTATACAGATAGTGGTGTAGATATTTCCATGTTTATACAGATGACTGTGTAGATATTTCCATGTTTTTACAGATGGCGGTGTAGATATTTCCATGTTTATACAGGTAGAGGTGTGGCTATTTCCATGTTTATAGAGATAGCGGTGTAGATATATCCATGTTTATGGAGATGGCTGCGTAGATATTTCCATGTTTATAGAGATGTCAGTGTAGGTATTTCCATGTTTATACAGATAGTGGTATAGATATTTCCATGATTATACAGATGACTGTGTGGGTATTTCCGTGTATATACAGATGGAAGTGTAGAAATTTCCATGTTTATATAGATAGCGGCGTAGATCTTTCCGTATTTATACAGACAGCGGTGTAGTTATTTCCATGTTGATAAAGATAGCGTTGTAGATATATCCATGTTTATACAGATCGCGGTGTAGATATTTCCATGTTTATACAGATAGTGGTGTAGATATTCCCATGTTTATACAGATAACGGTGTAGATGTTTCCATGTTTACAGAGATAGAGGTGTAGTTATTTACATATTTGCACAGATTGCGGTGTAGATATTTCCATCTTCACACAGATAGCGGTGTACACATTTGCATGTTAAGACTGAGAGCTGTGTAGATATTTCCATGTTTACACAGATAGTGTTGTAGTTATTTCCATGTTTATACAAATTGCGGTGTACATATTTCCATGTTTATAGAGATAGCGGTGTAGATATTTCCATGTTTATACAGATAGCGGTGTAGACATTTCCATGTTTATACAGATAGTGGTGTGGCTATTTCTATATTTATACAGATAGTGATCTAGATATTTGCATGTTTATAAAGATGTCTGTGTAGATATTTCCATGTTTATACAGATGGCAGTGTAGATATTTCCATGTTTATAGAGATAGTGGTGTAGATATTTCCATGTTTATACAGATGACTGTGTTGACATTTCCATGTTTATACAGATGGTGGTGTAGATATTTCCATGTTTATAGAGATAGCCGCGTAGATATTTCTATGTTTATACAGATAGCGGTTTAGACATTTCCATGTTTATGCAGATGGCCGTGTAGATATTTCCGGGTTTATAGAGATGGCTGTGTAGCTATTTCTATGTTTATAGAGATAGCGGTGTAGATATTTCCATATTTATACTGCTCGCGGTGTAGATATTTCCATCTTTATACAGATGGCAGTGTAGATATTTCCATGTTCTTGCAGATAGCGGTGTAGATATTTCCATGTTTATACAGATTGCGGTGTAGGTATTTCCATGTTTATAGAGTTGGCAGTGTAGATATTTCCATGTTTTTACAGAGGACTGTGTAGATATTTCCATTTTTTTACATACGGAAGTGTAAATATTTCCATGTTTATACAGATAGCGGTGTGGCTATTTCCATGTTTATAGAGATAGGGGTGTAGATATTTCCATGTTTATAGAGATGGCTGTATAGATATTTCCATGTTTATACAGATGGCAGAGTAGATATTTCCATGTTTATACAGATAGTGGTGAAGATATTTCCATGTATATACAGATAGCGGTGTAGACATTTCCATGTTTATACAGATAGTGGTGTGGCTTTTTCCATGTTTATACAGATAGTGATGTAGATATTTGCATGTTTATAGATATGGCTGTGTAGATATTTCCAAGTTTATACAGATGGATGTGTAGATATTTCCCTGTTTAAAGAGATATTGGTGTAGATATTTCCATGTTTATACAGATGACTGTGTAGTCATTTCCATGTTTATACAGATGGTGGTGTAGATATTTCCATGTTTATAGAGATAGCCGTGTAGATATTTCCATGTTTATACAGATAGCGGTGTAGATATTTCCATCTTCACATAGATAGCAGTGTACATATTTGCATGTTTACACAGACAGCTGTGTAGATATTTCCATGTTGACACAGATAGTGTTGTAGATATTTCCATGTTTATACAGATTGCGGTGTAGATATTTCCATGTTTATAAAGATAGCGGTGTAGATATTTCCATGTTTATACAGATAGCGGTGTAGATATTTCCAAGTTTTTACAGATAGCGATGTAGATATCTCCATGTTTATAGAGTTGGCTGTGTAGATATTTCCATGTTTATACCTATGGCAGTGTAGATATTTCCTCGTATATGCAGATAGTTGTGTAGATATTCCCATGTTTATACAGATGACTGTGTAGTTATTTCCAAGTTTATACAGATGGCGGTGTAGATATTTCCATGTTTATACAGATGACTGTGTAGTTATTTCCAAGTTTATACAGATGGCGGTGTAGATATTTCCATGTTTATGCAGATAGCTGTGTAGGTATTTCCATGTTTATAGAGATTGCGGTGTAGATATTCCCATATTTATACAGATAGCGGTGTAGATATTTCCATATTGATACAGATAGCGGTGTAGATATTTGCATGTTTATACAGATGGCGGTGTAGATATTTCCAGGTTTATGCAGATGGCGGTGTAGATATTTCCATGTTTATATAGATGTTGGTGTAGATATCTCTATGTTTATAGAGATAGCAGTGTACATATTTCCATATTCATACTGCTCGCTGTGTAGATATTTCCATCTTTATACAGATGGCAGTGTCGGTATTTCCATGATCATTCAGGTAGCGGTGCAGATATTTCCATGTTTATACAGATAGCGGTGTAGGTATTTCGATGTTTATAGAGATGGCGGTGTAGATATTTCCATGTTTATACAGATGACTGTGTAGATATTTCCATGTTTTTACAGATGGCGGAGTAGTTATTTCCATGTTTATACAGATAGCGGTGTGGCTATTTCCGTGTTTATAGAGATAGCGGTGTAGATATTTCCATGTTTTTAGAGATGGCTGCGTAGATTTTTCCATGTTTATACAGATGGCGGTGTAGATATTTCCATGTTTATGCAGATGGCTGTGTATATATTTCCATGTTTATAGAGATGGCAGAGTAGATATTTCTTTGTTTATAGAGATGGTGGTGTTCATACTTCCATTCTTATACTGTTCGCGGTGCAGATATTTCCATCTTTATACAGATGGCAGTGTAGTTATTTCCATGATCATGCAGATAGCGGTGTAGATATTTCCATGTTTATGCAGATAGCTGTGTAGGTATTTCCATGTTTATAGAGATTGCGGTGTAGATATTCCCATATTTATACAGATAGCGGTGTAGATATTTCCATGTTTATACAGATGGCGGTGTAGATATTTCCATGTTTATGCAGATGGCGGTGTAGATATTTCCATGTTTATAGAGATGATGTTGTAGATATTTCTATGTTTATAGAGATAGCGGTTGACATATTTCCATATTTATACTGCTCGCGGTGAAGTTATTTCCATCTTTATACAGATAGCAGTGTCGGTATTTCGATGACCATGCAGATAGCGGTGTAGATATCTCCATGTTTATACAGATAGCGGTGTAGATATCTCCATGTTTATACAGATAGGGGTGTAGGTATTTCCATGTTTATAGAGATGGCGGTGTAGATATTTCCATTTTTATGCAGATGACTGTGTATATATTTCCATGTTTTTACAGATGGCAGTGTAGATATTTCCATGTTTATACAGATGACTGTGTAGATATTTCCATGTTTTTACCGATGGCGGTGTAGATATTTCCATGTTTATACAGATAGCGGTGTGGCTATTCCCGTGTTTATAGAGATAGCAGTGTAGATATTTCCACGTTTTTAGAGATGGCTGCGTAGATATTTCCATATTTATACAGATGGCAGTGGAGATATTTCCATGTTTATACAGATAGTGGTATAGATATTTCCATGTTTATACAGACGACTGTGTAGTTATTTCCATATATATACAGAAGGAGGTGTAGATATTTCCATGTTTATACAGATCGTGGTGTAGATATTTCCATGTTTATACAGATAGTGGTGTAGATATTTCCATGTTTATACAGATGGCGGTGTAGATATTTCCATGTTTACAGAGATAGAGGTGTAGATATTTCCATATTTGCACAGATTGCTGTGTAGATATTTCCATCTTCACACACATAGCGGTGTACATATTTGCATGTTTACACAGACAGCTGTGTAGATATTTCCGTGTTGACACAGATAGTGTTGTAGATATTTCCATGTTCATACAGATGGCAGTGTAGATAATTCCATGTTTATAAAGATAGCGGAGTAGATATTTCCATATTTATACAGATAGCGGTGTAGTTATTTCCATGTTTATACAGATAGCGGTGTAGGTATATCCATGTTTATACAGATCGTGGTGTAGATATTGCCATGTTTATACAGATAGTGGTGTAGATATTTCCATGTTTATACAGATAGCAGTGTAGATATTACCATGTTTACAGAGATAGAGGTGTAGATATTTCCATACTTGCACAGATTGCGGTGTAGATATTTCCATGTTGACACAGATAGTGTTATAGGTATTTCCATGTTTATACAGATTGCGATGTAGATTTTCCATCTTTAAAAAGATAGCGGGGTAGATATTTCCATGTTTATACAGATAGCGGTGTGGATATTTCCATGTTTATACAGATAGCGGTGTGGCTAATTCCATGTTTATACAGATAGCGATGTAGATATTTCCATGTTTATAGATATGACAGTGTCGATATTTCCATGTTTTTACAGATAGTGGTGTAGACATTTCCATGTTTATACAGATGACTGTGTCGGTATTTCCATGTTTATTCAGATGGCGGTGTAGATATTTCCATGTTTATAGAGATAACCATGTAGATATTTCCATGTTTATACAGATAGCGGTGTAGAATTTACCATGTTTATAGAGATAGCGGTGTAGATATTTCCTTCTTTATACAGATAGCGGTGTAGATATTTCCATGTTTATACAGATGGCGGTGTACATATTTCCATGTTTATGCAGATGGCGGTGTAGATATTTCCATGTTTATAAAGATAGCGGTGTAGATATTTCCATATTTATACAGATAGCAGTGTAGATATTTCCATGTTTATACAGATAGCGTTGTAGATATATCCATGTTTATACAGATCTCGGTGTAGATATTGACATGTTTATACAGATAGTGGTGTAGATATTTCCATGTTTATACAGATAACTGTGACGATATTTCCATGTTTATGCAGATGGCGGTGTAGATATTTCCATGTTTATAGAGATGGTTGTGTAGATATTTCTATGTTTATAGAGATAGCGGTGTACATATTTCCATATTTATACTGCTCGCGGTGTAGTTATTTCCATCTTTATACAGATGGCAGTGTCGGTATTTCCATGACCATGCTGATAGCGGTTAAGATATTTCCATGTTTGTACAGATAGCGGTGTAGATATTTCCATGTTTAGAGAGATAGCGGTGTAGATATTTCCTTGTTTACAGAGATAGATGTGAACGTATTTCCATATTTGCACAGATTGCGGTGTAGATATTTCCATCTTCACACAGATAGCGGTGTACATATTTGCATGTTTACACAGAGAGCGGTGTAGATATTTCCATGTTTACACAGATAGTGTTGTAGATATTTCCATGTTTATACAGATTGCGGTGTAGATATTTCCATGTTTATAGAGATGGCAGAGTAGATATTTCTATGTTTATAGAGAAAGCGGTGTAGATACTTCCATACTTATATTGCTCGTGGTGTAGATATTTCCATCTTTATACAGATGGCAGTGAAGTTATTTCCATGTTCATGCAGATAGCGGTGTAGATATTTTCATGTTTACACAGATAGCGGTGTATGTATTTCCATGTTTATAGAGATAGCGGTGAAGATATTTCCATGTTTATACAGAGTTCTGTGTAGATATTTCCATGTTTTTACAGATGGCGGTGTAGATATTTCCATGTTTATACAGGTAGCGGTGTGGCTATTCCCATGTTTATAGAAATAGCGGTGTAGATATTTCCATGTTTAGAGAGATAGCGGTGTAGATATTTCCTTGTTTACAGAGATAGATGTGTACGTATTTCCATATTTGCACAGATTGCGGTGTAGATATTTCCATCTTCACACAGATAGCGGTGTACATATTTGCATGTTTACACAGAGAGCGTTGTAGATATTTCCATGTTTACACAGTTAGTGTTGTAGATATTTCCATGTTTATACAGATTGCGGTGTAGATATTTCCATGTTTATAGAGATGGCAGAGTAGATATTTCTATGTTTATAGAGAAAGCGGTGTAGATACTCCCATACTTATATTGCTCGTGGTGTAGATATTTCCATCTTTATACAGATGGCAGTGAAGTTATTTCCATGTTCATGCAGATAGCGGTGTAGATATTTTCATGTTTACACAGATAGCGGTGTATGTATTTCCATGTTTATAGAGATAGCGGTGAAGATATTTCCATGTTTATACAGAGGACTGTGTAGATATTTCCCTGTTTTTACAGATGGTGGTGTAGATATTTCCATGTTCATACAGGTAGCGGTGTGGCTATTCCCATGTTTATAGAAATAGCGGTGTAGATATTTCCATGTTTATAGAGATGGCTGTGTAGATATTTCCAAGTTTATACAGATGGCAGTGTAGATATTTCCATGTTTATACAGATAGCGTTGTAGATATTTCCTTGTTTACAGAGATAGAGGTGAAGTTATTTCCATATTTGCACAGATTGCGGTGTAGATATTTCCATCTTCACACAGATAGCGGTGTACATATTTGCATGTTTACACAGAGAGCTGTGTAGATATTTCCATGTTTACACAGATAGTGTTGTAGATATTTCCATGTTTATACAGATTGCGGTGTAGATATTTCCATGTTTAAAGAGATAGCGGTGTAGATATTTCCATGTTTATACAGATTGCGGTGTAGACATTTCCATGTTTCTACAGATAGTGGTGTGGCTATTTCCATGTTTATACAGATAGTGATGTAGATATTTGCATGTTTATAGAGATGGCTGTGTAGATATTTCCATGTTCATACAGATGGCAGTGTAGATATTTCCATCTTTATAGAGATAGTGGTGTAGATATTTCCATGTTTATACAGATGACTGTGTAGTCATTTCCATGTTTACACAGATGGTGGTGTAGATATTTCCATGTTTATAGAGATAGCCGTGTAGATATTTCCATCTTCACATAGATAGCGGTGTACATATTTGCATGTTTACACAGACAGCTGTGTAGATATTTCCATGTTGACACAGATAGTGTTGTAGATATTTCCATGTTTATACAGATTGCGGTGTAGATATTTCCATGTTTAGAAAGATAGCGGTGTAGATATTTCCATGTTTATACAGATAGCGGTGTAGATATTTCCATGTTTATACAGATAGCGATGTGGATATCTGCATGTTTATAGAGATGGCTGTGTAGATATTTCCATCTTTATAAAGATGGCAGTGTAGATATTTCCACGTATATGCAGATAGTGGTGTAGATATTTCCATGTTTATACAGATGACTGTGTAGTTATTTCCAAGTTTATACAGATGCCGGTGTAGATATTTCCATGTTCATAGACACAGCTATGTAGATATTTCCATGTTTATACAGATAGCGGTGTAGACATTTCCATGTTTATAGAGATAGCGGTGTAGATATTTCCATATTGATACAGATAGCGGTGTAGATATTTCCATGTTTATTCAGATGGCGGTGTAGATATTTCCATGTTTATGCAGATGGCGGTGTAGATATTTCCATGTTTATATAGATGGTGGTGTAGATATCTCTATGTTTATAGAGATAGCAGTGTATATATTTCCATATTTATACTGCTCGCTGTGTAGATATTTCCATCTTTATACAGATGGCAGTGTCGGTATTTCCATGATCATGCAGGTTGCGGTGTAGATATTTCCATGTTTATACAGATGACTGTGTAGATATTTCCATGTTTTTGCAGATGGCGGTGTAGATATTTCCATGTTTATATAGATAGCGGTGTGGCTATTTCCGTGTTTGTAGAGATAGCGGTGTAGATATTTCCATGTTTTTATAGATGGCTGCATAGATATTTCCATGTTTATGCAGATGGCTGTGTATATACTTGCATGTTTATAGAGATGGCAGAGTAGATATTTCTTTGTTTATAGAGATGGTGGTGTAGATACTTCCATTCTTATACTGTTCGCGGTGCACATATTTCCATCTTTATACAGATGGCAGTGTAGTTATTTCCATGACCATGCAGATAGCGGTGTAGATATTTCCATGTTTATGAAGATAGCTGTGTAGGTATTTCCATGTTTATAGAGATAGCGGTGTAGATATTTCCATGTTTATACAGATGACTGTGTAGATATTTCCATGTTTTTTTAGATGGCGGTGTAGATATTTCCATGTTTATACAGGTAGCCGTGTGGCTATGTCCATGTTTATACAGATAGCTGTGTAGACATTTCCATGTTTATAGAGATAGCGGTGCAGATATTCCCATATTTATACAGATAGCGGTGTAGATATATCCATGTTTATACAGATGGCGGTGTAGATATTTCCATGTTTATGCAGATGGCGGTGTAGATATTTCCATGTTTATAGAGATGATGGTGTAAATATTTCTATGTTTATAGAGATAGCGGTGTACATATTTCCATATTTATACTGCTCACGGTGAGGATATTTACATCTTTATACAGATAGCAGTGTCGTTATTTCCATGACCATGCAGATAGCGGTGTAGATATCTCCATGTTTATACAGATAGCGGTGTAGATATCTCCATGTTTATACAGTTAGCGGTGTAGGTATTTCCATGTTTATAGAGATGGCGGTGTAGATATTTCCATTTTTATGCAGATGACTGTGTAGATATTTCCATGTTTTTACAGATGGCAGTGTAGATATTTCCATGTTTATACAGATAGCGGTGTGGCTATTTCCGTGTTTGTGGAGATAGCGGTGTAGATATTTCCATGTTTTTAGAGATGGCTGTGTAGATATTTCCATGTTTATACAGATGGCAGTGGAGATATTTCCATGTTTATACAGATAGTGGTATAGATATTTCCATGATTATACAGACGACTGTGTAGGTATTTCCATGTGTATACAGTTGGAGGTGTAGATATTTCCATGTTTATACAGATCGTGGTGTAGATATTTCCATGTTTATACAGATAGTGGTGTAGATATTTCCATGTTTATACAGATGGCAGTGTAGATATTTCCATGTTTCCAGAGATAGAGGTGTAGATATTTCCATATTTGCACAGATTGCTGTGTAGATATTTCCATCTTCACACAGATAGCGGTGTACATATTTGCATGTTTACACAGACAGCTGTGTAAATATTTCCATGTTGACACAGATAGTGTTTTAGATATTTCCATGTTTATACCGATTGCAGTGTAGATATTTCCATGTTTATAAAGATAGCGGTGTAGATATTTCCATATTTATACAGATAGCGGTGTAGATATTTCCATGTTTATACAGATAGCGGTGTAGGTATATCCATGTTTATACAGATCGTGGTGTAGATATTTCCATGTTTATACAGATAGTACTGTAGATATTTCCATGTTTATACAGATAGCGGTGTAGATATTACCGTGTTTACAGAGATAGAAGTGTAGATATTTCCATATTTGCACAGATTGCGGTGTAGATATTTCCGTGTTGACACAGATAGTTTTGTAGTTATTTCCATGTTTATACAGATTGCGATGTAGATGTTCCATCTTTAAAAAGATAGCGGGGTAGATATTTCCATGTTTATACAGATCGCGGTGTAGATATTTCCATGTTTATACAGATAGCGGTGTAGATATTTCCATGTTTTTACAGATAGCGGTGTGGCTATTTCCATGTTTATACAGATAGCGATGCAGATATTTCCATGTTTATAGAGATGACAGTGGCGATATTTCCATGTTTTTACAGATAGAGGTGTAGATATTTCCATGTTTATACAGATGACTGTGTAGGTATTTCCATGTTTATACAGATGGCGGTGTAGATATTTCCATGTTTATAGAGATAACCATGTAGATATATCCATGTTTATACAGATAGCGGTGAGGACATTTCCAAGTTTACAGACATAGCGTTGTAGATATTTCCATATTTATACAGATAGCAGTGTAGATATTTCCATGTTTATACAGTTGGCGGTGTAGATATTTCTATGTTTATGCAGATGGCCGTGTAGATATTTCCGGGTTTATAGAGATGGTTGTGTGGATATTTCTACGTTTATAGACATAGCGGTGTAGATATTTCCTTATTTATACTGCTCTCGGTGTAGATATTTCCATCTTTATACAGATGGCAGTTTAGATATTTCCATGTTCTTGCAGATAGCGGTGTAGATATTTACATGTTTATACAGATAGCGGTGTAGGTATTTCCATGTTTATAGAGATAGCGGTGTAGGTATTTCCATGTTTATATAGAGGACTGTGTAGATATTTCCATGTTTTTACAGATGGCAGTGTAAATATTTCCATGTTTATACAGATAGCATTGTGGCTATTTCCGTGTTTATAGGGATAGCGGTGTAGATATTTCCATGTTCATACGGATGGCTGTGTAGATATTTCCATGTTTATACAGATGGCAGAGTAGATATTTCCATGTTTATACAGATAGTGGTACAGATATTTCCATGTTTATAAAGACATCGGTGCAGATATTTCCATATTTATACAGATAGCGGTGTAGATATTTCCATGTTTATGCAGATAGCGGTGTAGATATATCCATGATTATATAGACCGTGGTGTAGATATTTCCATGTTTATACAGATAGTGGTGTAGATATTTCCATGTTTATACAGATAGCGGTGTAGATATTTCCATATTTGCACAGATTGCAGAGTAGGAATTTCCACCTTCACACAGATCGGTGTACATATTTACATGTTCACACTGACAGCTGTGTAAATATTTCCATGTTTATACAGATGGCGGTGTAGATATTCCCATGTTTATAGAGATAGCCATGTAGATATTTCCATGTTTATACAGATAGCGGTTTAGACATTTCCATGTTTATAGAGATAGCGGTTTAGATATTTCCATATTTATACTGATAGTGGTGTATATATTTCCATGTTTATACAGATGGCGGTGTAGATATTTCCATGTTTATACAGATAGCGGTGTGGCTATTTCCATGTTTATACAGATAGCGATGTAGATATTTCCATGTTTATAGAGATGGCTGTGTAGATATTTCCATGTTTACACAGATGGCAGTGTATATATTTCCATGTTTATACAGATAGTGGTGTATATATTTCCATGTTTATACAGATGACTGTGTAGTTATTTCCATGTTTATACAGATGGCGGTGTAGATATTTCCATGTTTATAGAGATAGCCATGTAGATATTTCCATGTTTACAGATAGAGGTGTAGACATTTCCATGTTTATAGAGATAGCGGTGTAGATATTTCCATATTTATACAGATAGCGGTGTACATATTTCCATGTTTTTACAGATGGCGGTGTAAATATTTCCATGTTTATGCCGATTTTGGTGTAGATATTTCCATGTTTATAGAGATGGAGGTGTAGATATTTCTATGTTTATAGAAATAGCGGTGTACATATTTCCATATTTGTACTGCTCGCGGTGTAGTTATTTCCATCGTTAAACAGATGGCAGTGTCGGTATTTCCGTGACCATGCAGATAGCGATGTAGATATTTCCATGTTTATACAGATAGCGGTGTAGGTATTTCCATGTTTATAGAGATAGCGGTGTAGATATTTCCATGTTTATACAGATGACTGTGTAGATATTTCCATGTTTTTACAGATCGCAGTGTAAATATTTCCATGTTTATACAGATAGCGGTGTGGCTATTTCCATGTTTATAGGGATAGTGGTGTGGATATTTCCATGTTTGCAGAGATAGCTGTGTAGGTATTTCCATGTTTATACAGATGGCAGTGTAGATATTTCCATGTTTATACAGATAGTGGTATAGGTATTTCCATGTTTACACAGACGACTGTGTAGGTATTTCCATGTATATGCAGATGGCAGTGTAGATATTTCCATGTTTATAAAGATAGCGGTGTAGATATTTCCATATTTATACAGATAGCGGTGCAGATATTTCCTTGTTTATACAGATATCGGTGTAGATATATCCGTGTTTATACAGATCGTGGTGTAGATATTTCCATGTTTACACAGATAGCGGTGTAGATATTTCCATGTTTATACAGATAGCGATGTAGATATTTCCATGTTTTTAGAGATGGCTGTGTAGATATTTCCATGTTTATACAGATGGCAGTGTGGATATATCCATATTTATACAGATGACTACGTAGTTATTTCCATGTTTATACAGATGGCGGTGTAGATATTTCCATGTTTATAGAGATAGCCATGTAGATATTTCCATGTTTGTACAAATAGCGGTGCAGACATTTCAATGTTTATAGAGATAGCGTTGTAGGTATTTCCATATTTATACAGATAGCGGTGTAGATATTTCCAAGTTTATAAAGATGGCATTGTAGATATTTCCATGTATATAGAGAAAGCCATGTAGATATTTCCGTGTTTATACAGTTGGCGGTGTACATATTTCCATGTTTATGCAGATGGCGGTGTAGATATTTCCATGTATATAGAGATGGCGGTGTAGATATTTCTATGATTATAGAGATAGCGGTGAAGATATTTCCATATTTATACTGCTCGCGTTGTAGATATTTCCATCCTTATACAGATGGCAGAGTGGGTATTTCCATGTTCTTGCAGATAGCAGTGTAGATATTTCCATGTTTATACAGATAGCGGTATAGTTATTTCCATGTTTATAGAGATAGCGGTGTAGATATTTCCATGTTTATACAGATAGCGGTGTGGCTATTTCCATGTGTATAGAGATAGCGGTGTAAATATTTCCATGTTTATAGAGATGGCTGTGTAGATATTTCCATGTTTATACAGATGTCAGTGTAGATATTTCCATGTTTATACAGATATTGGTATAATTATTTCCATGCTTATACAGACGACTGTGGAAGTATTTCCTTGTATATACAGATGGCGGTGTAGATATTTCCATGTTTATAAAGATAGCGCTGTAGATATTTCCATATTTATACAGATAGCGGTGTAGATATTTCCATGTTTATACAGATAGCGGTATAGATATATCCATGTTTATACAGATCGTGGTGTAGATATTTCCATGTTTATACAGATAGTGGTGTAGATATTTCCATGTTTATGCAGATAGCGGTATAGATATTTCCATATTTAAAGGGATATAGGTGTAGGTATTTCCTTATTTGCACAGATTGCGGTGTAGATATTTCCATCTTCACACAGATAGCGGTGTACATATTTGCATGTTTACACCTAGAGCTGCGAAGATATTTCCATGTTGACCCAGATAGTGTTGTAGATATTTCCATGTTTATACAGATTGCGTTGTAGATATTTCCATGTTTAGAAAGATAGCGGTGTCGATACTTTCATATTTATACAGGTAGCGGTGTGGCTATTTCCATGTTTATACAGATAGCGATGTAGATATTTGCATGTTTATAGAGATGGCTGTGTAGGTATTTCCATGCTTATACAGATTGCAGTGTAGATATCTCCATGTTTATAGAGATAGTGGTGTAGATATTTCCATGTTTATACAGATGACTGTGTAGTTATTTCCATGTTTATACAGATGGTGGTGTAGATATTTCCAGGTTTATAGAGATAGCCATATAGATATTTCCATGTGTATACAGATAGCGGTGTAGACATTTCCATGTTTATAGAGATAGCTGTGTAGATATTTCAACATTTATACAGATAGCGGTGTAGATATTTCCATGTTTATGCAGATGGCGGTGTAGAAATTTCCATGTTTATAGAGGTGGCTGAGTAGATATTTCTATGTTCATTGAAATAGCGGTGTAGGTATTTCCATACTTATACTGATCGCGGTGTAGATATTTCCATCTTTATAGAAATGGCAGTGTAGTTATTTCCATATTCATGCAGATAGCGGTGTAGATATTTCCATGTTTATACAGATAGCGGTGTAGGTATTTCCATGTTTATAGAGATAGCGGTGTAGATATTTCCATGTTCGTACAGATGACAGTGTAGATATTTCCATGTTTATACAGATGGCAGTGTAGATGTTTACATGTTTATACAGATAGTGGAATTGATATTTCCATGTTTATACAGATGACTGTGTTGGTATTTCCATGTATATACATATGGCGGTGTAGATATTTCCATGTTTATAAAGATAGCGGTGTAGATATTTCCGTACTTATATATTTAGCGGTGTAGATATTTCTATGTTGATACAGATAGCGTTGTAGATATATCCATGTTTATACAGATCGCGGTGTAGGTATTTCCATGTTTATACAGATAGTGGTGTAGATATTTCCATGTTTATACAGATAGCGGTGTATATGTTTCCATGTTTATAGAGATGGCTGCGTAGATATTTCCGTGTTTATACAGATGGCAGTGTAGATATTTCCATGTTTATACAGATGACTGTGTAGGTA
The DNA here is from genome assembly GCF_029289425.2 of Pan paniscus. NCBI lineage: Eukaryota > Metazoa > Chordata > Mammalia > Primates > Hominidae > Pan > Pan paniscus. The sequence continues at coordinate 63,955,997 of NC_085927.1, forward strand.
TTTCCAGGTATATACAGATGGCAGTGTAGATATTTCCATGTTTATAAAGATAGCGGTGTAGATATTTCCATGTTTATACAGATAGCGGAGTAGATATTTCCTTGTTACTACAGATAGCTGTGTAGATATATCCATGTTTATATTGATCGTGGTGTAGATTTTTCCATGTTTATACAGATAGTGGTGTGGATATTTCCATGTTTATACAGATAGCGGTGTAGATATTTCCATGTTTACAGAGATAGAGGTGTTGATATTTCCATATTTGCACAGATTTCGGTGTAGATACTTCCATCTTCACACAGATAGCGGTGTACAGATTTGCATGTTTACACAGACAGCTGTGTAGATATTTCCATGAAGACACAAATAGTGTTGTAGATATTTCCATGTTTATACAGTCTGCGGTTTAGACATTTCCATGTTTATAAAGATAGCAGTGTAGATATTTCCATGTTTATACAGATAGCGGTGTAGGTATTTCCATGTTTACAGAGACAGCGGTGTGGCTATTTCCATGTTTTTACAGATAGTGATGTAGATATTTCCATGTTTATAGAGATGACTGTGGATATTTCCATGTTTATACAGATTGCTGTGTCGATATTTCCATGTTTTTGCAGATAGTGGTGTAGATATTTCCATGTTTATACAGATGACTGTGTAGTTATTTCCATGTTTATACAGATGGCGGTGTAGATATTTCCATGTTTATAGGGATAGACATGTAGATATTTCCATGTTTATACAGATAGCAGTGTAGACATTTCCATGTTTATAAAGATAGCGGTGTAGATATTTCCATATTTATACAGATAGCGGTGTAGATATTTCCCTGTTTATACAGATGGCGGTGTAGATATTTCCATGTTTATGCTGATTGCGGTGTAGATACTTCCATGTTCATAGAGATGGCAGAGTAGATAGTTCTTTGTTTATAGAGATAACGGTGTAGATACTTCCATACTTATACTGCTCGCGGTGTAGATATTTCCATGTTTATACTGATGGCAGTGTTGTTATTTCCATGTTTATGCAGATAGTGGTGTAGATATTTCCATGTTTATAGAGGTAGCGGTGTAGATATTTCCATGTGTATAGAGACAGTGATGTAGACATTTGCATGTTGATAGAGATAGCGTTGTAGATATTTCCATGTTTATAGAGACAGTGGTGTAGATATTTCCATGTTTATAAAGATAGAGGTGTAGATATTTCCATGTTTATACAGACAGCGGTGTAGATATTTCCATGTTTATACAGATAGTGGTGGTGGTATTTCCATGTTTATACAGATAGCGGTGTAGATATTTGTACGTTTATACAGCTCGCGGTGTAGATATTTCCATCTTTATACAGATGGAAGTGTAGATATTGCCATGTTTATAGAGGTAGCGGTGTTGATATTTCCATGTTTGCACAGATGGCGTTGTAGGTAGTTCCATGTTTATGGAGATGTCATTGTAGATATTTTCATGTTTTTAGAGATGGTGGTGTAGCTATTTCCATGTTTATAGAGACAGCGGTGTAGGTATTTCCATGTGTATAGAGATAGCGTTTCAGATGTTTCCATGTTTATACTGATAGCTCTGTAGATATTTCTATGTGTATTCAGATGGCAGTCTAGATATTTCCATGTTAATAGAGATGGTGGTGTAGATATTTCCATGTATATACAGATGACTGTGTAGATATTTCCATGTTTATACAGATGGCAGTGTAGATATTTCCACGTTTATAGAGATAGCGGTGTAGATATTTCCAAGTTTATAGAGATAGCGGTGCACATATTTCCCTGTTCATACAGATAACGGTGTAGGTATTTCCATATTTATACAGATCGCGGTGCAGATATTTCCGTGGTTATTCAGATGGCGGTGTAGATATTTCCATGTTTATACAGATGGCGGTGTAGATATTTCCATGTTTACACAGTTAGCGGTGTAGATATTTCCATGGTTATTCAGATGGCGTTGTAGATATTTCCATGTTTATACAGATGGCGGTGTAGATATTTCCATGTTCATACAGATAGCGGTGTAGATATTTCCATGTTTATACAGATGGTGGTGTAGATATTACCATGTTTACACAGATAGCGGTGCAGATATTCCCATCTTTGCACAGATTGCGGTGTAGATATTTCCATCTTTACACACATAGCGGTGTAGATATTTCCATCTTTGCACAGATTGAGGTGTAGATAATTCTATCTTTACACAGGTAGCGGTGTAGATACTTCCATGTTTACACAGATAGCGGTGTAGATATTTCCATGTTTATAAAGATTTCGTTGTAGATATTTGCATGTTTATACAGATAGCAGTGTAGATATTTCCATGTTTATACAGATAGCGGTGTAGATGTTTCCATGTTTATAAGGATAGCGGTGGAGATATTTCCATGTTTATACAGATATCGGTGTAGATACTTCCATGTTTATACAGATAGCGGTGGAGATATTTCCATGTTTATACAGACAGCGGTGGAGATTTTTCCATGTTTATACAGATGGCATTGTAGGTATTTCCATGTTTACACAGATGGTGGGGTAGATATTTCCATGATTACACCGATTACTGTGTAGTTATTTCCATGTTTATACAGATAGCGGTTTAGATATTTCCATGTTTATAGAGATAGCCGTGTAGATATTTCCATGTTTACACAGATAGCGTTGTAGACATTTCCATGTTAATACACATAGCAGTGTAGATATTTCCATGTTAATAGAGATAGCGGTGTAGAAATTTCCATGTTGATACAGATAGCGGTGTAGATATTTGCATAGTTATAAAGGTTGCGGTGTATATCTTTCCATGTTTATACAGATGGCAGGGTAGACATTTCCATCTTTCTACAGATGGCAGGGTAGATATTTCTATGTTTATACAGATGGCGGTGTAGATATTTCCATTTTTATAAAGATGGCGGTGTAGATATTTCCATGTTTATGCAGATGGCGGTGTAGATATTTCCATGTTTATATAGATTGCGGCGTAGATACTTCTATGTTTATAGAGATAGCGGTGTACATAATTCCATGTTTATAGAGATGGCGGTGTAGGTATTTCCAACTTTATAGAGATAGTGGTGTAGATATTTCCATGTTTATACAAATAGCGGTGTAGATATTTCCATGTTTATAGAGAGAGCTGTGTGGATATTTATACGTTTGTAGAGTGTCCTGTGTAGATATTTCCAAGTTTTTGGCGACAGCGTTGTAGATATTTGCATGTTTATAGAGTCAGCGGTGTAGATATTTCCGTGTTTTTAGAGACAGCGTTGTAGATATTTCCATGTTTATACAGATAGCGGTGTACATATTCCATTTTTACACAGATGGTGTAGGTAGTTCCATGTTTATGGAGATGGCAGTGTAGATATTTTCATGTTTATAGAGATGGCGGTGTGGATACTTCCATGTTTATAGAGATAGCGGTGTTGGTATTTCCATGGTTATAGACTTAGCGGTGTACATATTTCCAAGTTTAGATAGCGGTATAGATATTTTCACGTTTATAGATATTGTACTGTAGATATTTCTACATTTATACTTATAGCGGTGTAGATATTTCCATGTTTATAGAGACAGCTGTGTAGATGTTCCCACATTTATAGAGATAGCGGTGTAGATATTTCCATGTTTATAGAGATAGTGGTGTAGATATTTCCACGTTTATACAGATAGCGGTGTAGATATTTCCATGTTTCTGGATACAACGGTGTAGATATTTCCATATTTATAGAGATAGCGGTGTAGATGTTTCCATGTTTAAAGAGACAGTGATGTAGATATTTGCATGTTTATAGAGATAGCGTTGTAGCTATTTCCATGTTTATAGAGACAGTGGTGTAAATATTTCCATGTTTATACAGATAGAGGTGTAAATATTTCCATGTTTATAGAGACAGCGGTGTAGATATTTCCATGTTTATACAGATAGCGGTTTTGATATTTCCTTGCTTATGGAGACAGCGGTGTAGATATTTCCATGTTTATACAGATAGCGGTGTTGATATTTCCTTGCTTATGGAGACAGCGGTGTAGATATTTCCATGTTTATACAGATAGCGGTGTAGATATTTCCATGTTTATGGAGATAGCGGTGTAGATATTTCCACATTTATACTGATAGTGGTGTAGATATTTCCACATTTATACAGATAGCGGTAAAGATATTTCCACGTTTATAGAGATAGCGGTGTAGATATTTCCATGTTTATACAGATAGCGGTGTACATATTTCCACGTTTATACTGATAGCGGTGCAGATATTTTCACATTTATAGAGATAGCCGTGTAGATATTTCCAAGTTTATAGAGATAGCGGTGTAGATATTTCCATGTTTTAGAGACACCGTTGTAGATATTTCCACGTTTATAGAGAGAGCTGTGTAGATATTTCCATGTTTATAGAGACAGCTGTGTAGATATTTACACGTTTATAGAGTTACCTGTGTAGATATTTCTAAGTTTATGGAGACAGCGGTGTAGATATTTGCATGTTTATAGAAACAGCGGTGTAGATATTTCCATGTTTTTAGATACAGCGTTGTAGATATTTCCATGTTTATACAGATAACGGTGTAGATAATTCCATGTTTACACATAAAGTGGTGTAGATATTTCTATGTTTATAGAGATAGCATTGTATATATTTTCATGTTCATTCAGACGGTTGTGTAGATATTTCCATGTTTATAGAGATAGCGGTGTAGGTATTTCCATGTTTATAGAGATAGCATTGTAGATATTTCCATGTTTATAGAGATAGTGGTGTAAATATTTCCATGTTTCTACAGATAGCCGTGTAAATGTTTACATGTTTATAGAGATAGCTGTGTAGATATTCCCACGTTTATACAGATAGCAGTGTAGATATTTCCACGTTTATAGAGACAGCGGTGTAGATATTTCCATGTTTATACAGATAGCGGTGATGATATTTCCACGTTTATTCAGATAGCGGTGTAGATATTTCCAAGTTTATACACATAGCGGTGTAGATATTTCCACATTTACACACATACCGGTGTAGATATTTCCACGTTTATGCAGAGAGCAGTGTAGATATTTCCACGTTTGTAGTCATAGCAATGTAGATATTTCCACGTCTATACAGATATCGGTGTAAATATTTCCACGTTAATACAGATAGCGGTGTAGATATTTCCAGGTTTGTAGAGACAGCGGTGTAGATATTTCCATGTTTATACAGATAGCGGTGTGGATATTTCCATGTTTATACAGACAGCTGTGAAGATATTTCCAGGTTTATACAGATAGCGGTGTAGATATTTCCATGTTTATACAGTCGGTGGTGTAGATATTTCCATGTTTAAACAGATAGCCGTTTATATATTTCCATGTTTATACAGACAGCAGTGTAGATATTTCCATGTTTTACAGTTAGCTGTGTAGATATTTCCATGTTTATAGAGATAGCGGTGTAGATATTTCATGTTTATAGAGATAGCTTTGTGAATATTTCCATGTTTATACAGAAGGCGTTGTTGATATTTCCATCTATACACAGATGGCCGTGTAGATATTTCCATGTTTATACAGATGGCAGCGTAGATATTTCCATGGACATGCAGATGGCGGTGTAGATATTTCCATGTTTATACAGATAGCGGTGTAGATATTTCCATGTTTTCACAGATGGTGGTGTAGATATTTCCGTGTTTATACACATGGCGGAGTAGATACTTCCATCTTTATGGAGATGGCAGTGTAGATATTTCCATATTTATAGAGATAGCGGTGTAGATATTTCCATCTTTCTACAGGTGGCAGTGTAGATATTTCCATGTTTCTACAGATGGCGGTGTAGATATTTCCATACTTATACAGTTGTCTGTGTAGATATTTCCATGTGTATACAGATGGTATTGTAGGTATTTCCATGTTTATACAGATGGTGGTGTAGATATTTCCATGTTTATTCAGATGACTGTGTAGATATTTCCATGTTTATATAGATGGTGGTGTAGATATTAACATGTTTATACATATAGCGGTGTAGATATTTCCATGTATATACAGATCGTGGTGAAGATAATTCCATGTTTTGACAGATCGCGGTGTAGATATTTCCATGTTTATACAGATCGCGGTGTAGATATTTCCATGTTTATACAGATAGCGGTGTAGATATTTCCATGTTTATACAGATAGCGGTGTAGATATTTCCATGTTTATAGACATAGCAGTGTAGGTATTTCCACGTTTATAGACATAGCGGTGTAGATATTTCCATGTTTATATAGATGGCATTGTAGATATTTCCATGTTTATATCGATAGCGGTGTTGGTATTTCCACGTTTATACAGATAGCGATGTAGATATTTCCATGTTTATACAGCTCGCGGTGCAGATATTTATATCTTTATACAGATGGCATTGTAGATATTTCCTTATTCACACAGATGGCGCTGTAGATGTTTCAGTGTTTATACAGATGGCGGAGTAGTTAGTTCCATGTTTATGCAGATGGCAGTGTAGATATTTTCATGTTTATAGAGATGGCGGTGTAGATATTTCCATCTTTATAGATATAGCAGTGTAGATATTTACATGTTTATACAGATGGCTGTGTAGATATTTCCATGTTTATACAGATGGCGGTGTAGATATTTCCATGTGTATACAGATGGCATTGTAGATATTTCCATGTTTATACAGATGACTGTATAGTTATTTCCATGTCTTTACAGATGGCAGTGCAGATATTTCCATGTTTATAGAGATAGCGGTGTAGATATTTCCATGTTTGTACAGATGGCGGAGATGATATTTCCATCTATACACTGATGACCCTGTAGATATTTCCATGTTTATACAGATGGCGGCATAGATATTTCCATGGACATGCAGATGGCGGTGTAGATATTTCCATGTTTATACAGATAGCGGTGTAGATATTTCCATGTTTACACAGATGGTGTTGTAGATATTTCCGTGTTTATACACATGGCGGAGTAGATACTTCCATGTTTATGGAGATGGCAGTGTAGATATTTTCATGTTTATAGAGATGGCGGTGTAGATATTTCCATATTTATAGAGATAGCGGTGTAGATATTTCCATCTTTCTACAGATGGCAGTGTAGATATTTCCATGTTTATACAGATAACGGTGGAGTTATTTCCATGTTTATACAGAGAGCAGTGGAGAGATTTCCATGTTTATACACATAGCGTTGTACATATTTCCATGTTTATGGAGACAGCGGTGTAGGTATTTCCATCTTTATACAGATAGCGGTGCAGATATTTCCATGTTTACACAGATGCCTATGCAGATACTTCCATATTTATACAGAGGTCTGTGTAGATATTTCTATGTTTATACAGATGGCAGTGTAGATATTTAAATGTTCCTACACATGACTGTGTAAGTATTTCCATGTTTATACAGATGTCTTTGTAGTTATTTCCATGTTTATAGACATAGCGGTGCAGATATTTCCATGTTTATACAGATAGCGGTGTATATATTTCCATGTTTATACAGATCATGGTGTAGATATTTCCATGTTTATAGAGATACCGGTGTAGATATTTCCATGTTTATACAGACCACAGTGTAGATATTTCCATGTTTATAGAGATAGAAGTGTAGATATTTCCATGTTTATACAGATAGCCTTGTAGATATTTCCATGTTTATAGAGATAGCGGTGTAGGTATTTCCATGTTTATAGACATAGCGGTGTAGATATTTCCAAGTTTATATAGATGGCGTTGTAGATATTTCCATGTTTATACCGATAGCGGTGTTGGTATTTCCACGTTTATACAGATAGCGATGTAGATATTTCCATGTTTATACAGCTCGCAGTGCAGGTATTTATATCTTTATACAGATGGCATTGTAGATATTTCCTTATTCACACAGATGGCGTTGTACATGTTTCCATGTTTATATAGATGGCGGAGTAGTTAGTTCCATGTTTATGGAGATAGCGGTGTAGATATTTCCATGTTTACAGAGATAGCGTAGTAGATATTTCCAACTTTGCACAGATTGCGGTGTAGATATTTCCATCTTCATACAGAAGACGGTGTAGATATTTCCATTTTTACCCAGACAGCAGTATACATGTTTCCATGTTAATACAGATGGCGGTGTAGATAGTTCCATGTTTATGGAGATCGCGGTGTAGTTGTTTTCATGTTTATAGAGATGGCGGTGTAGGTATTTCCATGTTTATAGAGATATCGGTGTCGATATTTCCATTTTTATACCGATGGCTCTGTAGGTATATCCATGTGAATACAGATGGCACTGTAGATATTTCCATGTTTATAGAGATGGTGGTGTAGATATTTAAATGTTTATACAGATGACTGCGTATATATTTCCATGTTTATACAGATGGCGGTGTAGGTATTTCCATGTTTATACAGAGAGCGGTGAAGATACATCCATGTTTACAGAGATAGCGGTGTAGATATTTCCATCTTGGCACAGATTGCGGTGTAGATATTTACATATTTATACAGATAGCGTTGTAGATATTTCCAAGTTTACATAGATAGCTGTGTAGATAGTTCCATTTTTACACAGATAGCGTTGTAGGTATTTCCATGTTTACAAAAATAAAGCTGTAGATATTTCCATGTTTATACAGATAGCGGTGTAGATATTTCCATGTTTTTACAGATATCGGTGTAGATATTTCCATGTTTACACAGATTGCGGTGTAGATATTTCCATCTTTCTAAAGATGGCATTGTAGATTTTTCCATGTTTATGCAGATGGCGGTGTAGATATTTCCATGTTTATATAGATGGTGGTGTAGATATTACCATGTTTATACAGATAGCGGTGTAGATATTTCCATGTTTATACAGATCTTGGTGAAGATATTTCCATGTTTATACTGATCGCGGAGTAGATATTTCGATGTTTATACAGATAGCGGTGTAGATATTTCCATGTTTATACAGATAGCGGTGTAGATATTTCCATGTTTATACAGATAGCGATGTAGATATTTCCATGTTTATAGAGATAGCGGTGTAGGTATTTCCATGTTTATAGACATAGCGGTGTAGATATTTCCATGTTTATATTCATGGCGTTGTAGATATTTCCAAGTTTATTCCGATAGATGTGTTGGTATTTCCACTTTTATACAGATAGCGATGTAGATATTTCCATGTTTATACAGCTCGCGGTGCAGATATTTATATCTTCAAACAGATGGCATTGTAGATATTTCCTTATTCACACAGATGGCGGTGTAGATGTTTCCATGTTTATACAGATGGCGGAGTAGTTAGTTTCATGTTTATGGAGATGGCAGTGTAGATATTTTTATGTTTATAGAAATGGCGGTGTAGATATTTCCATGTTTACAGAGATAGCAGTGTAGATATTTACATGTTTTTACAGATGCCTGTGTAGATATTTCCATGTGTGTACAGATGGAAGTGTAGATATTTCCATGTTTATACAGATGGCGATGTAGATATTTCCATGTTTATACAGATAGCGGTGTAGATATTTCCATGTTTATACAGATGGCGATGTAGACATTTCCATGTTTATACAGATAGCGGTGTAGATATTTCCATGTTTATACAGATGACTGTTTAGGTATATACATGTTTTTTCAGATGGCGGTGTAGATATTTGCATGTTTATACAGATAACGGTTTAGGTATTTGCATGTTTATACAGATAACGGTGTAGGTATTTCCATGTTTATACAGATAGCATTGTAGATATTTCCATGTTCATACAGATCGTGGTGGAGATATTTCCATGTTTATACAGATGGCGGTGTACATATTTCCATGTTTATACAGATAGCGGTGTAGATATTTCCATGTGTATACAGATAGTGGTGTAGGTATTTCCATGTTTATACTGATAGCGGTGTTGGTATTTCCATGTTTATACAGATAGCGGTGTAGACATTTCCATGTTTATTCAGCTCACGTTGTTGATATTTCCATCGTTATACAGATGGCAGTGTAGATATTTCCATGTTTATACAGATATCAGTATCGTTATTTCCATGTTTACACAAATGGTGGTGTAGGTATTTCCATATTTATGGAGATGGTGGTGTAGATATTTTCATGTTTATAGAGATGGCGGTGTAGGTATTTCCATGTTTATTGAGATTGCACTGTAGATATTTCCATGTTTATAGAGATAGCGGTGTAGTTATTTCCATGTGTATAGAGGTAGCGGTGTAGATGTTTCCATGTTTATACTGACGGCTGTGTAGGTATTTCCATTTGTATACTGATGGCAGTGTAGATATTTCCATGTTTATAGAGATGGTGGTGTAGATATTTCCATGTTTATAAGATGACTGTGCAGATATTTGCAGGTTTAAACAGATGGCGGTGTAGATATTTCCATGTTTATAGAGATATCCATGTAGATATTTCCATGTTTATACAGCTAGCGGTGTAGATATTTCCATATTTATACAGAATGCGGTGTAGGTATTTCCATGTTTATGGTGATAGCGGTGTAGATATTTCCATGTTTATACAGATGGTTGTGTAGATGTTTCCATGGGTATACAGATGGCAGTGTAGATATTTCCATGTTTATTCACATGGAGATGTAGATATTTCCATGTTTATACATATGACTGTGTAGATATTTACATGTTTTTCCAGATGGAGGTGTAGATATTTCCATGTTTATGCAAATAGCGGTGTGGCTATTTCCATGTTTATACAGATAGCTGTGTAGATTTTTCCATGTTTATAGAGATGGCTGAATAGATATTTCCATGTTTATTCAGATGGCTGTGTAGATATTTCCATGTTTATGCGGATGGCGTTGTAGATGTTTCCATGTGTATACATATAGTGGTGTAGATTTTTCCATGTTTATACAGATGACTGTGTAGGTGTTTCTATGTTTATACAGACGGCAGTGTAGATATTTCTATGTTTATACAGATAGCAGTGCAGATATTTCCATGTTTATACAGATAGCGGTGTAGACATTTCCATGTTTACAGAGATAGAGGTGTAGATATTTCCATATTTGCGCATATTACAGTGAAGATATTTCCATCTTTACACAGATAGCGGTGTACATATTTCCATGTTTACACAGATAACTGTGAATATATTCCCAAGTTTACACAGTGTTGTAGATAGTTCCATGTTTATACAGATAGCGGTGTAGATATTTCCATGTTTACACAGATATTGTTGTAGATATTTCCATGTTTATAGAGATAGCGTTGTAGGTATTTCAATATTCATAGAGATAGCGGTGTAGATATTTCCATGTTTATGCAGATAGTGCTGTAGATGTTTCCATGTTTATAGAGATAGCGTTGTAGATATTTCCATGTTTATACAGATGGTGGTGTAGATATTTCCATGTTTATACAGATAGCGGTGTAGATATTTCCATGTTTATACCGATAACGGTGTAGATATTTCCATGTTTACAGAGATAGCGGTGTAGATATTTTGATATTTGCACAGATTGGGGTGTACCTATTTTCATCTTTACACAGACAGCGTTGTACATATTTCCATGTCTACACAGACAGCTGTGTAGATATTTCCATGTTTACACAGATATTGTTGTAGATATGTCCATGTTTATACAGATAGCGATGTAGATATTTCCATGTTTATAATGATAGCAGTGTAGATATTTCCATGTTTATAGAGATAGCGGTGAAGATATTTCCATCTTTATACAGAGAACGGTTTAGATATTTCCATGTTTATACAGATTGCGGTGTAGCTAATTCCATGTTTATAGAGATAGCGGTGTAGATATTTCCATCTTTATACAGAGAACGGTTTAGGTACTTCCACGTATATACAGATTGCGGTGTAGATATTTCCAGGTTATACAGATAGCGGTGTAGATATTTATATGTTTATGCAGATAACAGTGTAGATATTTCCATGTTTACACAGATAGCGTTTTAGATATTTCCATCTTTGCACAGATTGCGGTGTGGATATTTCCATCTTTACACAGATAGCTGTGTAGATATTTCCAAGTTTAGACGGATAGCTGTGTAGGTATTTCCATGTTTACACAGATAGCATTGTAGATACTTCCATGTTTATACAGATAGCGGTGTTGATATTTCCATGTTTATACAGATAGTGGTGTAGATATTTCCAAGTTTATACATCTCGCGGTGTAGATATTTCCATCTTTATACAGATGGTGGTGCAGATATTTCCATGTTCACTGAGATAGCGGTGTAGATATCTGCATCTTTCCACAGATTGTGGTGTAGATATTTCCATCTTTAGACAGATAGCTATGTAGATATTTCCAAGTTTACACAGATAGCTGTGTAGATATTTCTATGTTTATACAGATAGCGTTGTATATATTTCTATGTTTATAGAGATAGCGATGTAGATATTTCCATGTGTATAAAGATGGCGGTGTAGGTATTTCCACGTTTATAGAGATAGTGGTGAAGATATTTCCGTATTTATACAGATAGCGGTGTAGATATTTCCATGTTTATACAGATAGCGGTGTTGGTATTTCCATGTTTATACAGATAGCGGTGTAGATATTTCCATGTTTACACAGATAGCGGTGTAGATATTTCCATCTTTACAGAGATAGCGGTGTAGATATTTCCATCTTTGCACAGATAGCTGTGTAGATATTTCGAAGTATACACAGATAGCTGTGTAGATATTTCCATGTTTACACAGATAGCGTTGTAGTTATTTCCATCTTTATACAGATAGCTGTGTAGATATTTCAATGTTTATAAAGATAACGGTGTTGGTATTTCCATGTTTATACAGATAGCGGTGTAGATATTCCCATGTTTATACACCTCCCGTTGTAGATATTTCCATCTTTATACACATGGCAGTGTAGATATTTCCATGTTTATACAGATATTGGTGTCAATATTTCCATGTTTATACAGATGGCGGTGTAGATAGTTCCATGTTTCTGGAGATGGCGGTGTAGATATTTTCATGTTTATAGACATGGCCGTGTAGATGTTTCCATGTTTATAGAGATTGTGGTGCAGACATTTCCATGTTTATAGAGATAGCGGTGTTGGTATTTCCATGTTTATAGAGATAGCGGTGTAGATATTTCCATGTTTATTCAGATGGCTGTGTAGATATTTCCATGTGTAGGCAGATGGAAGTGTAGATATTTCCATGTGTATAGATATGGTGGTGTAGATATTTCCATGTTTACACAGATGACTGTGTAGATATTTGCATGTTTATAAAGATGGTGGTGTAGATATACCCATGTTTATAGAGATAACAATGTAGATATTTCCATGTTTTTACAGATAGCGGTGTAGATATTTCCATGTTCATACAGCTCACGGTGTAGATACTTCCATCTTTATACAGATGGCAGTGTAGATATTTCCATGTTTATACAGATAGTGGTGTTGATATTTCCATGTTTATACAGATGGGGGTGTAGATAGTTCCATGTTTCTGGAGATAGCAGTGTAGATATTTTCATGTTTATAAAGATTGCGGTGTAGATATTTCCATGTTTATAGAGATAGCGGTGTAGGTATTTCCATGTTTATGGAGATAGCGGTGTAGATACTTCCATGTTTATACAGATGGCTGTGTAGATATTTCCATGTGTATACCGAAGGCAGTGTAGATATTTCCATGTTTATAGTGATGGTGTTGTAGATATTTCCTTGTTTATACAGATGACTGTGTAGATATTTGCATGTTTAAACAGATGGTGGTGTAGATACTTCCATATTTATAGAGATAACAGTGTAGATATTTCCATGTTTATACAGATGGCTGTGTAGATATTTCCATGTGTATACCGAAGGCAGTGTAGATATTTCCATGTTTATAGTGATGGTGTTGTAGATATTTCCTTGTTTATACAGATGACTGTGTAGATATTTGCATGTTTAAACAGATGGTGGTGTAGATACTTCCATATTTATAGAGATAACAGTGTAGATATTTCCATGTTTATAGAGATAGCGGTGTAGGTAGTTCCATGTTTATACAGATAGCGGTGTAGATATTTCCATATTTATACAGATAGCGGTGTAGATATTTCCATGTTTATACAGATGGCGTTGTAGATATTTCCATGTTTATACAGATGGTGGAGTAGTTATTTCCTTGATTATACAGATAACAGTGTATATATTTCCATGTTTATACAGATAGCGGTGTAGATATTTTGATGTTTATACTGATAACGGTGTTGGTATTTCCATGTTTATACAGCTCGTGGTGTAGATATTTCAATCTTTATACAGATGGCAGTGTAGATATTTCCATGTTTATACAGATAGCAGTGTAGATATTTCCATGTTTATACAGATTGCGGTGCGGGTATGTCCTTGTTTATAGAGATAGCGGTGTAGACAATTCCATGTTTATACAGATGGCTCCGTAGATATTTCAATGTGTATACAGATGGCCGTGTAGATATTTCCAGGTTTATACAGATGACTGTGTAGATATTTTCATGTTTTTACACATGGCGGTGTTGATATTTCCATGTTTAGACAGATAGCGGTGTCGCAATTTCTATGTTTATACAGACAGCAGTTTTGATATTTCCATGTTTATAGAGAGAGCTGTGTAGATTTTCCCATGTTTGTACAGATAGCGGTGTAGATATTTCCTTGTTTATACAGAGGGCAGTGTAGATATTTTCATGTTTATACAGATAGTGGTGTAGAAGTTTCCATGTTTATACAGATGACTGTGTAGGTATTTCCATGTTTATACAGGTGGTGGTGTAGATAGTTCCATGTTTATGGAGTTAACCATGTAGATATTTCCATGTTTATAAAGATAGCGGTGTAGGCATTTCCATGTTTATAGAGATAGCGTTGTAGGTATTTCAATATTTATAGAGATCGCGGTGTAGATATTTCCATGTTTATACAGATAGCGGTGTAGGCATTTCCATGCTTATACAGATGTTGGTGTAGATATTTCCATGTTTATACAGATAGCGGTGTAGATATTTCCATGTTTTTACAGATAACGGGGTAGATATTTCCATGTTTACAGAGATAGCGTTGTAGATATTTTGATATTTGCAGAGATTGCGGTGTACATATTTTCATCTTTACAGAGATAGCGTTGCACATATTTCCATGTCTACACAGATAACTGTGGAGATATTCCCATGTTTACACAGATAGTGTTGTAGATATTTCCATGTTTATACAGGTAGCGGTGTAGATATTTCCATGTTAACAAAGATAGCGGTGTAGATATTTCCATGTTTATAGAGATAGCGCTGGAGATATTTCCATGTATATTCAGACAGCGATGTGGATATTCCCATGTTTATACAGATAGCGGTGTAGAGATTTCCATGTTTATACAGATAGCGGTCGGTATATTTCCATGTTTATAAACATGGCGGTGTTGATATTTCCAAGTTTATATAGATAGCGGTGTAGATATTTCCATGTTTACAGATAGCGGTGTACATATTTCCATGTTTGTACAGATGCCTGTGTAGATATTTCCATGTGTATACTGATGGCAGTGTAGAAATTTCCATGTTTATACAGATGGAGGTGTAGCTATTTCCAAGTTTATACAGATGACTGTGTAGATATCTTCATGTTTTTACAGATGGCTGTGTAGATATTTCCATGTTTATACAGATAGCGGTCTCGCTATTTGTATGTTTATACAGATAGCAGTGTAGCTATTTCCATGTTTATAGAGATTGCTTTGTAGGTATTTCCATGTTTAATCAGATAGCGGTGTAGATATTTATATGTTTATACAGATGGCAGTGTAGGTATTTCCATGTTTATACAGATAGTGGTGTAGATGTTTCCATGTTTATACAGATGACTGTGTAGGTATTTCCTTCTTTATACAGATGGCGTTGTAGATAATTCCATGTTTATACAGATAGCCATGTAGTTACTTCCATGTTTGTACAGATAGCGGTGAAGGAATTTCCATGTTTATAGAGATAACGGTGTAGATATTTCCATGTTTATACACATGGCAGTGTAGATATTTCCATGTGTATACAGATGGCAGTGTAGGTATTTCCATGTTTATACAGATGGAGGTGTACATATTTCCAAGTTTATACAGATAGCGGTGTAGATATTTCCATGTTTATACAGATAGCGGTGTAGATATTTCCATGTTTTTACAGATATCAGTGTAGATATTTCAATGTTTACACAGATTGTGGTGTAGATATTTCCATCTTTCTACAGATGGCATTGTAGATATTTCCATGTTTATGCAGATGGCGGTGTAGATATTGCCATGTTTATTTAGATGGTGATGTAGATATTACCATGTTTATACAGATAGCGGTGTAGATATTTCCATGTTTATAGAGATTGCTTTGTAGGTATTTCCATGTTTAATCAGATAGCGGTGTAGATATTTATATGTTTATACAGATGGCAGTGTAGGTATTTCCATGTTTATACAGATAGTGGTGTAGATGTTTCCATGTTTATACAGATGACTGTGTAGGTATTTCCTTCTTTATACAGATGGCGTTGTAGATAATTCCATGTTTATACAGATAGCCATGTAGTTACTTCCATGTTTGTACAGATAGCGGTGAAGGAATTTCCATGTTTATAGAGATAACGGTGTAGATATTTCCATGTTTATACACATGGCAGTGTAGATATTTCCATGTGTATACAGATGGCAGTGTAGGTATTTCCATGTTTATACAGATGGAGGTGTACATATTTCCAAGTTTATACAGATAGCGGTGTAGATATTTCCATGTTTCTACAGATAGCGGTGTAGATATTTCCATGTTTATACAGATAGCTGTGTAGGTATTTCCATGTTTATAGAGATAGCGGTGTAGATATTTCCATGTTTATACCGATGTCAGTGTAGATATTTCCATGTGTATAGAGATGGCAGTGTATATATTTCCAGGTTTATACAGATGGAGTTGTATATATTTCCATGTTTATACAGATGACTTTGTAGGTATTTTCATGTTTTTACAGATGGCGGTGTAGATATTTCCATGTTTATACAGATAGCCGTGTGGTTATTTCCATGTTTATACAGATAGCAGTATAGATATTTCCATGTTTATAGAGATGACTGTGTAGGTATTTTTATGTTTTACAGATGGCAGTGTAGATATTTCCACGTTTATAGAGATAGCCATGTAGATATTTCCATGTTTATACAGATAGCGGTGTAGACATTTCCATGTTCATAGAGATAGCGGTGTAGATATTTCCATAATTATACAGATAGCTTTTTTCAGATTTCCATGTTTATACAGATAGCTGTGGAGTTATTTCCATGTTTCTATAGATGGCGGTGTATATATTTCCAAGTTTATACAGATAGCGGTGTAGTTATTTCCATGTTTCTACAGATAGCGGTGTAGAAATTTCCATGTTCATACAGATGGCTGTGTAGATATTTCCATGTTTATACAGATGGAGGTGCAGATATTTCCGTGTTTATACAGATGACTGTGTAGATATTTCCTTGGTTTTACAGATTGTGGTGTAGATATTTCCATGATTATACAGATAACGGTGTGGCTATTTCCATGTTTATACAGATGGCAGTGTAGATATTTCCATGTTTATAGAGATGACTGTGTAGATATTGTCCATGTTTATACCGATGGCCGTGTAGATATTCCATGTTTATACAGATAGTGGTGTAGATATTTCCATGTTTATACAGATGACTGTGTAGGTATTTTCATGTTTTTACAGATGGCTGTGTAGATATTTCCACGTTTATAGAGATAGCCATGTAGATATTTCCATGTTCATACAGATAGCGGTGTAGACATTTCCATGTTCATAGAGAGAGCGGTGTAGATATTTCCATATTTATACAGATAGCTGTGTACATATTTCCATGTTTATACAGGTAGAGGTGGAGATATTTCCATGTTTATGCAGATCTCGGTGAAGATACTTCCATCTTTCTACAGATGGAAGTGTAGATGTTTCTATGTTTATAGAGATGGCGGTGTAGATAATTCCATATTTATACAGACGGCGGTGTAGTTATGTCCATGTTTATGCTGATGGCAATGTAGTTATTTCCATGTTTATAGAGATGCCTGTGTAGATATTTCTATGTTTGTAGAGATAGCAGTGTAGATATTTACATGTTTATACAGATGGCAGTGTAGATATTTCCATGTTTATTGAGATGTTGGTGTAGATATTTCCATGTATATACAGCTGACTGTGTAGATATTTCCATGTTTATACAGATGGCGGTGTAGATATTTACATATTTACAGAGATAGCCTTGTAAATATTTCCATGTTTATACAGATAGCGTTGTAGATATTTCCATGTTTATGCAGATAGCGGTGCAGATAATTCCATGTTTATAGATATAGCGTTGTAGATATTTCCATCTTTGCACAGATTTCAGTGTAGATAATTCCATCTTTCCACAGAAAGCGGTGTAGATATTTCCATGTTTACACAGATATCTGTTTAGATATTTCCATGTTTACACAGATAGCATTGTAGATAGTTCCAGGTTTATAGAGACAGCGGTGTAGATATTTCCATGTTTATACAGATAGCGTTGCAGGTAATTCCATGTTATAGAGATAGCGTTGTAGATATTTCCATCTTTGCACAGATTGCAGTGTAGATATTTCCATCTTTCCACGGAGAGCGGTGTACGTATTTCCATGTTTACACAATTAGCTGTTTAGATATTTCCATGTTTACACAAATTGCATTGTAGATATTTCCAGGTTTATACAGATAGGGTTGTAGATATTCCCAGGTTTATGCAGATAGCGTTGCAGATATTTCCATGTTTATAGAGATAGCGGTGTAGATGTTTCCATGTCTATACAGATAGTGGTGGAGGTATTTCCATGTTTATACAGATCGTGGTGTAGATATTTCCATGTTTATACAGATAGAAGTGTGCTTATTTCCATGTTTATACAGATAGCGGTGTAGGTATTTCCATGTTTACTGTGATAGCGGTGTAGACATTTCCATATTTGCAAAGATTGCGGTGTAAATATTTCCATCTTTACACAGATTGCGGTGTACATATTTCCATGTTTACACAGATAGCGGTGAAGATATTTCCATGTTAACACAGATAGTTTTGTAGATATTTCCATGTTTATACAGATAGCGGTGTAGGTATTTCCATATTTATAGAGATCGTGGTGTAGATATTTCCATATTTATACAGATAGCGGTGTAGATATTTCCATGTTTACAGATACTGGTGTAGATATTTCCATGTTTATACCGATAGCGGTGGAGATAATTCCATGTTTATACAGATAGCGATGTAGATATTTCCATGTTTATACAGAGAGCGGTGGAGATATTTCCATGTTTATACTGATGGCGGTGTAGATATTTCCATGTTTATACAGACAGTGGCATACATATTTCCATGTTTATACAGATGACTGTGTATGTTCTTCCAAGTGTATACAGATGGCGTTGTAGATATTTCCATGTTTATACAGATAGCCATGTAGATACTTCCATGTTTATACAGATAGTGGTGTAGGAATTTCCATGTTTATAGAGATAGCGGTGTTGATATTTCCATGTTTATAGAGATGGCTTTGTAGATATTTCCATGTATATACAGATGGCAGTGTAAATATTTCCAAGTTGAGACATATAGTGATGTAGATATTTCCATGTTTATACAGATGACTGTGTAGTTATTTCCATGTTTATACAGATGGCAGTTTAGATATTTAAATGTTTATAAAGATAGCGGTGTATACATTTCCATGTTCATAGAGATAGCAGTGTAGATATTCCATATTTATACAGATAGCTGTGTAGACATTTCCATGTTTATACAGTTAGAGGTGTAGATATTTCCATGTTTATGCAGATGTCGGTGTAGATATTTCCATCTTTCTACAGATGGCAGTGTAGATATTTCTATGTTTATAGAGATGGCAGTGTTGAGAATTCCATGTTTATACAGAAGGCGGTGAAGTTATTTCCATGTTTATGCTGATGGCGGTGTAGATATTTAAATGTTCATAGAGATGGCGGTGTAGATATTTCAAGGTTTGTAGAGATAGCGTTGTAGATAATTCCATGTTTATAGAGATGGCGGTGTAGGTATTTCCATGTTTATAGAGATAGTGGTGTAGATATTTCCATGTTTATACAGATAGAGCTTTAGATATTTCCATGTTTATAGAGATAGTGGTGTTGCTATTTGCATGTTTATACAGATAGCGGTGGAGAAATTTCCATGTTTCCACAGATGGCAGTGTAGATTGTTCCATGTTTATGGAGATGGCTGTGTAGACCTTTTCATGTTGATAGAGATGGCGGTGTAGATATTTCCAAGTTTATACAGATTGCCGTGTAGGTATTTCCATGTTTATAGAGACTGCGGTGTAGATGTTTCCATGTTTATACAGATAGCAGTGGAGATATTTCCATGTTTATACAGATCGTGGTGAAGATATTTCCATGTTTATGGAGATAGCGGTGTAGATATTTACATATTTATACAGATAGCGGTGTGGATATTTCCATGTTTATTCAGATGGTGTTGTAACTATTTCCATGTTTATACAGATGGTGGTGTAGATATTTCTATGTTTATACTGATAGTTGTGTAGACATTTCCACGTTTATACAGATAGTGGTGTAGATATTTCCATGTTTATACAGATAGCGGTTTAGATATCTCCATGTTTACAGAGATAGCGGTGTAGATATTTCCATATTTGCACAGAGTGCGTGTAGATATTTCCATCTTTACACAGACAGCGGTGTAAATATTTCCATGTTTACACAGATAGCTGTGTAGATATTTCCATGTTTACACAGATAGTGTTGTAGATATTTCCATGTTTATACAGATAGCGTTTTAGATATTTCCATGTTTATACAGATAGCGGTGGAGATCTTTCCATGTTTATACAGATGGCCGTGGAGATATTTCCATCTTTATATAGATGGCGGTGTAGGTATTTCCAAGTTTATACAGATAGCAGTGTAGATATTTCCATGTTTATACAGATAGCGGTGTATATATTTGCATGTTTAAACAGGTACAGGTGTAGATATTTCCATGTTTATACCGATCGCTGTGTAGATATTTCCATGTTTATGCAGATGGCGGTGTAGATATTTCCATGTTTATAGAGATGGCGGTGTAGATATTTCTATGTTTATAGAGATAGCGGTGTAGATAATTCCATGTTTAGAGAGATGGTGGTGTAGGTATTTCCATGTTTATATAGATAGTGGTGTAGATATTTCCATGTTTATACAGATAGCGGTGTTGATATTTCCATGTTTATACACATAGCGGTGTAGACATTACCAAGTTTATTCAGCTCGCGGTGTAGATATTTCCATGTTTATAGAGATGGTGGTGTAGGTATTTCCATGTTTATGCCGATAGCGGTGTAGATATTTCCATGTTTACACAGATAGCAGTGATGATCTTTCCATGTTTATAGAGACAGCACTGTAGGTATTTCCATGTGTATTCAGATAGCGGTGCAGATGTTTCCAAGTCTATACTGATGGCTGTGTAGATATTTCCAAGTGTATACACATGGCAGTGTAGATATTTCCATGTTTATTGAGATGGTGTTGTAGATATTTCCATGTATATACAGATGACTGTGTAGATATTTCCATGTTTATACAGATGGCGGTGTAGATATTTCCATGTTTACAGAGATAGCGGTGTAGATATTTCCATGTTTATAGAGATAGCGGTGCATATATTTCCATGTTTATAGAGATAGCGGTGTAAATATTTCCATGTTTGCACAGATTGTGGTGCAGATATTTCTGTCTTTACACAAATAGTGGTGTAGATATTTCCATGTTTACACAGTTAGCTGTGTAGACATTTCCATGTTTACACAGATAGCGTTGAAGATATTTCCATGTTTATACTGATAGCGGTGTAGTTATTTCCATGACTATACAGATAGCTGTGTAGATGTTACCATGTTTATACAGATGACTGTGTAGGTATTTCCATGTTTATACAGACTGCGGTGTAGATATTTCCATGTTTTTACAGATAGCGGTGTAGATATTTCCATGTATATACCCATAGCGGTGTGGATATTTCCATGTTTTTACAGTCAGCGGTGTAGATATTACCATGTTTCACAGATAGCGGTTTAGATATTTCCATCTTTGCACAGATTGCGGTGTAGTTATTTCCATCTTTACAAAGATAGCCGTGTAGATATTTCCATGTTTACACAGATAGTAGTGTAGATATTTCCATGTTTACACAGATAATGGTGTAGGTTTTTCCATGTTTATATAGATAACTGTGTTGGTATTTCCATGTTTATACAGATGGCAGTGTAGACATTTCTATGTTTATACAGATGGCGGAGCAGATATTTCCATGTTTATACATAAGCCGGTGAAGATATTTCCATGTTTATGCAGATGGCGGTGTAGATATTTCCATGTTTGTGGAGATGGCGGTGTAGATATTTCTATGTTTATACAGATAGCTTTGAAGATATTTCCATGTGTATAAAGATGGCGGTGAAGGAATTTCCATGTTTATAGAAATAGCGGTGCAGATATTTCCATGTTTATACAGATAGTGGTGTAGATAGTTCCATGTTTATAGGGATAGTGTTGTTGGTATGTCCATCTTTATACGGATAGCGGTGTAGATATTTCCATGTTTATGCAGCTCACGGTGTAGATATTTCCATCTTTATACAAACGGCAGTGTAGGTATTTACATGTTTAAGCAGATAGCCGTGTAGATATTTCCATGTTTATATAGATAGCGGTGTAGGTATTTCCATGTTTATAGAGATAGCAGTGTAGATATTTCCCTGTTTATACAGATGACTGTGTAGATATTTCCATGTGTGTACAGATGGCAGTGTAGATATTTCCATGTGTATACAGATGGCAGTGTAGATATTTCCATGTTTATACAGATGACTTTGTAGATATTTCCATGTTTTCAAAGATGGCGGTGTAGATATTTCCATGTTTATACAGATAGTAATGTGGCTATTTCCATATTTATACAGATAGCGGTGTAGATACTTCCATGTTTATAGAGATAGCGGTTCATATATTCCCATGTTTATACTGATAGCAGTGCAGATATTTCCATCTTTATAGAGATAGCGGTGTAGATATTTCCATTTTTGCACAGATTGCGGTGTATGTATTTCCATCTTTACACAGATAGCGGTGTAGATTTTTCCATGTTTACACAGATAGCTGTCTAGATATTTTCATGTTTACACTGACAGGGTTGTAGATATTTTCATGTTTATACAGATAGCGGTGTAGATATTTCCATTTTTATAGAGATCGCGGTGCAGATATTTCCATGTTTATACAGATGGCGGCGTAGATATTTCCAAGTTTATACAGATTGCGGTGTAGATATTTCCATGTTTTCACAGATGGCGGGGTAGATATTTCCATGTTTAAACAGATGACTGTGTAGTTATTTCCATGTTTATAGAGAAAGCGGTTTAGATATTTCCATATTTATAGACTTAGCCGTGTAGATATTTCCATGTTTATACACATATCGGTGTAGACATTTCCATGTTTATAGAGATAGCGGTGTAGATATTTCCATATTTATACAGATCGCGCTGTGGATATTTGCATGTTTATACAGATAGCGGTGTAGATATTTACATGTTTATACAGATAGCGGTGTAGATATTTTCACTTTATACAGATCGTGGTGTATATGTTTCCATGTTTATACAGATAGCGGTGTAGATATTTCTATGTTTACACAGATGTCTGTGTAGATATTTCCATGTTTACACAAATAGTGTTGTAGATATTTCCATGTTTATACAGACAGCGGTGTAGAGATTTCCATGTTTATACAGATAGCGGTGTAGATTTTTCCATGTTTATACAGATCGCGGTGTAGGTATTTCCATCTTTATGCAGATGGCGGTGTAGATATTTCCATGTTTATAGAGATGGCGGTGTAGATATTTCTATGTTTATAGAGCTAGCGGTGTAGATAATTCCATGTTTATATAGATGGTGGTGTTGGTATTTCCATGTTTATTCAGATAGCGGTGTACATATTTCTATGCTTATACAGATGTTGGTGTTGATATTTCCATGTTTATACACATAGCGGCGTAGACATTTCCATGTTCATTCAGCTCGCGGTGCAGGTATTTCCATGTTTATACAGATGGCAGTGTAGGTATTTCCATGTTTATGCAGATAGCAGCGTAGATATTTCCATGTTTATACAGATAGCAGTTTAGATCTTTCCATGTTTATAGAGATAGCGGTGTAGGTATTTCCATGTGTATTCAGATAGTGGTGCAGATGTTTCCAAGTTTATACTTATGGCTGTGTAGATATTTCCATGTGTATACACTTGGCAGTGTAGATATTTCCATGTTTATAGAGATGATGGTGTAGATATTTCCATGTATATTCAGATGACTGTGTAGATATTTCCATGTTTATACAGATGGCGGTGTAGATATATCCACGTTTATTGAGATAGCGGTGTAGATATTTCCATGTTTATACAGATAGCGTTGTAGATATTTCCATGTTTATACTGATAGCGGTGTAGATATTTCCATGACTATACAGGGAGCTGTGTAGATGACACCATGTTTATACAGTTGATTGTGTAGATATTTCCATGTTTATACAGATTGCGGTGTAGATATTTCCATGTTTTTACAGATGGCTGTGTAGATATTTCCATGTTTATACAGATGGCGGTGTGGATATTTGCATGTTGATACAGTTAACTGTGTAGGTATTTCCATGTTTATACAGAGGACACTGTAAATATTTCTATGTTTACACAGATGGCGGTGCAGATATTTTCATGTTTATACAGGTAGCGGTGGAGATATTTCCATGTTTATACAGATCGTGGTGTAATTATTTCCATGTTTATGGAGATAGCGGTGTAGATATTTCCATATTTACAGATAGCGGTGTAGTTATTTCCATGTTTATTCAGATGGCGGTGTAGATATTTCCATGTATATACAGATGGTGTAGATATTTCCATGTTTATACAGACTGCGGTGTAGATATTTCCATGTTTATACAGATAGCGGTGTTGATATTTCCATGTTTATACACATAGCGGTGTAGACATTTCCATGTTTATTCAGCTCGCGGTGTAGATATTTCTATGTTTATACAGATAGTGGCGTAGATATTTCCATGTTTATACAGATAGCGTTGTACATATCTCCATGTTTACAGAGATGGCGGTGTAGATAATTCCATATTTGCACAGATTGTGGTGTAGATATTTCCATCTTTACACAGATAGCGGTGTACATAATTCCATGTTTACACAGATAGCTGTGTAGATATTTCCATGTTTACACAGATAGTGTTCTAGATATTTCCATGTTTATACAGATAGCTTTGTAGATATTTCCATGTTTATACAGATAGCGGTGGAGATCTTTCCATGTTTATACAGATGGCCATGGAGATATTTCCCTGTTTATGCAGAAGGCGGTGTAGATATTTCTAACTTTATACAGATAGCGGTGTAGATATTTCCATGTTTATACAGATAGTGGTGTAGATATTTGCATGTTTTTACAGGTAGAGGTGTAGATATTTCCATGTTTATACAGATTGCGGTGTAGATATTTCCACGTTTACACAGACGGCGGTGTAGATATTTCCATGTTCATAGAGATGGCAGTGTAGGTATTTCTATGTTTATAGAGATAGCGGTGTAGATAATTCCATGTTTATAGAGATGGTGGTGTAGGTATTTCCATGTTTATATAGATAGTGTAGTAGATATTTCCATGTTTATTCAGATAGCGGTGTAGATATTTCCATGCTTATACAGATAGCGGTGTAGGTATTTGCATGTGTATTCTGATAGCGGGCAGATGTCTCCAACTTTATACTGATGGCTGTGTAGATATTTCCATGAGTATACACATGGCATTGTAGATATCTCCATGTTTACAGAGATGGTGGTGTAGATATTTCCAAGTATATACAGATGACTGTGTAGATATTTCCATGTTTATACAGATGTAGGTGTAGATATTTCCATGTTTATACAGATATCGGTGTCGATATTTCCATGTTTATAGGGATAGCGGTGTAGATATTTCCATGTTTACATACGAAGAAGTGTAGATATCTCCATGTTTATACAGATCACGGTGTAGATATTTCCATCTTTCTACAGATGGCAGTGTAGATATTTCTACGTTTATACAGATGGTGGTGTAGATATTTCCATTTTTACACAGATCGCGGTGTAGATATTTCCATGTTTATGCAGATGGCGGTGTAGATATTTCCATGTTTACTGAGATTGCGTTGTAGATATTTCTATGTTTATAGAGATAGTGGTATAGATAATTCCATGTTTATAGAGATGGCGGTGTAGGTATTTCCATGTTTATAGAGAGAGTGGGGTAGATATTTCCATGTTTACATTCAGCGCTGTAGATATTTCCATGTTTATACAGATATTGGTGTTGGTATTTCCATGTTTACACATAGCTGTGTAGATATTTCCATGTTTATACAGCTTGCAGTGTAGATATTTCCATCTTTATATAGATGGCAGTGTAGTAATTTCCATCTTTATGCACATAGTTGTGTAGATATTTCCATTTTTATACAGATAGCAGTGTAGTTATTTACATGTTTATAGAGATAGGTGTTTAGGTATTTCCATGTTTTTACAGATAGCGGTGCAGATGTTTTCCAGTTTATACTGATGGCTGTGTAGTTATTTCCACGTGTATACACATGGTCGTGTAGATATTTCCATGTCTATAGAGATGGTGTTGTACATATTTCCATGTATATACAGATGACTGTGTAGATATTTCCATGTTTCTACAGATGGAGGTGTAGATATTTCCATGATTATAGAGATAGCGGTGTAGATAATTCCATGTTTATACAGATAGCGGTGAAGACATTTCCATGTTTATAGAGATATCGTTGTATATATTTCCATCTTTCCACAGATTGTGGAGCAGATATTTCCATCTTTACACAGATAGCGGTGTAGATATTTCCATGTTTACAAAGATAGCGTTGTAGACATTTCCATGTTTAAACAGATAGCGGTGTAGATAATTCCATGTATATAGATATAGCTGTGAGGATGTTTCAATGTTAATACAGATAGCGGTGGAGTTATTTCCTTGTTTATACAGATAGCGGTGTAGATATTTCCATGCTTATAGAGATACCGGTGTAGATATTTCCATGTTTATAGTGTTAGCGGTGTAGATATTTCCATGTTTATTCAGATGGAGGTGTAGATATTTCCACGTTTTTACAGATGGCGGTGTAGATATTTCCATGTTTATACAGATAGCAGTGTAGGTAATTCCATGTTTATACAGAGAGTGGTGTGGATATTACCACGTTTATAGAGATAGCGGTGTAGATATTTAAATCTCTGCACAGATTGCGGTGTATATATTTCCTACTTTACAAAGATAGCGGAGTAGATATTTCCATGTTTACACAGATATCGATGTACATATTTCCATGTTGTTACAGATGGCGTTGTAGTTATTTTCATGTTTATACAGATAGCGGTGTGGCTATTTCCGTGTTTATACAGATAACAGTGTAGATATTTCCATGTTTATAGAGATGGCTGTGTAGATATTTCCATGTTTATTCAGATGGCTGTGTAGATATTTCCATGTTTATAGAGATGGCAGTGTAGATATTTCCATGTTTATACTGATGGCGGTGTAGATATTTCCATGTTTATACAGATGGCAGTGTTGGTATTTCCATGTTTATAAAGATATTTGTGTAGATTTTTCCATGTTTATAAAGATGACTGTGTAGGTAATTCCATTTTTATACAGATGGCGGTGTAGATATTTCCAGGTTTATGGAGATAGCCATGTAGATATTTCCATGTTTATGCAGATAGCAGTGCAGGTATTTCTATGTTTATACAGATAGCGTTGGAGATATTTCCATGTTTATACAGATGGCGGTGTAGATATATCCATGTTTATACAGATGGCAGTGTAGATATTTCCATGTTTATACAGATAGTGGTGTAGATGTTTCCATGTTTATACAGATGACTGTGTAGTTATTTCCATGTTTATACAGATGGCTGTGTAGATATATCCATGTTTATAGAGATAGCCCTGTAGATATTTCCATGTTTATACAGATAGCTGTGTAGGCATTTCCATGTTTATAGAGATAGCGTTGTAGATATTTCAATATTTATAGAGATAGCGGTGTAGATATTTCCATGTTTATACAGATAGCGGTGTAGATATTTCCATGTTTATACAGATAACGGGGTAGATACATCCATGTTTACAGAGATAGCGTAGTAGATATTTTGATATTTGTACAGATTGCGATGTACATATTTTCATCTTTACACAGATAGTGGTGTACATATTTCCATGTTTACACAGATAGCTGTGTAGATATTTCCATGTTTACACAGATATTGTTGTAGGTATTTCCATGTTCATACAGATAGCGTTGGAGATATTTCCATGTTTATACAGATAGCGTTGTAGATATTTCCATGTTTATACAGTTAGCGGTGTAGATGTTTCCATGTTTATACTGATCGTGGTGTAGATATTTCCATGTTTATACAGATAGTGGAGTAGATATTTCCATGTTTATACAGATACCGGTGTAGATATTTCCATGTTAACAGGGATAGCGGTGTATATATTTCCATATTTGCACAGACTGCGGTGTAGATATTCCCATCTTTACACAGATAGCGGTTTACACATTTCCATGTTTACACAGATAGCTGTGTAGATACTTCCATATTTTCACAGAGAGCGTGGTAGATATTTCCATGCTAATACAGATAGCTGTGTAGATATTCCATGTTTATAAAGATAATGTTGTAGATATTTCCATGTTTATAGAGATAGCCCTGTAGATATTTCCATGTTTATACAGCAAGCTGTGTAGACATTTCCATGTTTATAAAATTAGCCGAGTAGATATTTCCATATATATACAGATAGCAGTGTAGATATTTCCATGTTTATAGAGATAGCGGTGGAGATATTTCCATGTTTATACAGATAGCGGTGTATATATTTACATTTTTAAACAGATGGCGGTGTAGACAATTCCATGTATATAGAGATAGCGGTGTAGATATTTCCATATTTATACAGATAGCGGTGTAGATATTTCCATGTATATACAGAGAGCGGTGTCGATATTTCCATGCTTATACAGATTGCGGTGTAGGTATTTCCATGTTTATATAGATAGCCGTGTATATATTTCCATGTTTATACAGATGACTGTGTAGATATTTCCATGTTTTTACAGATGGCATTGTAGATATTTCCATGTTTATACAGATGGAGGTGTAGATATTTCCATGTTTATACAGATGACTCTGTAGATATTTTCATGTTTTTATAGATGGCGGTGTAGATAATTCCATGTTTATACAGATAGCAGTGTGGCTATTTCCATGTATATACAGATAGCAGTGTAGGTATTTCCATGTTTATAGAGATAGCTTTGTAGACATTTCCATGTTTATACAGATTGCGGTGTGGATATTTCCATGTTTATACAGATGGCAGTGTAGATATTTCCATGATTATACAGATAGTGGTGTAGATAATTCCATCTTTATACAGATGACTGTGTAGGTATTTTCATGTTTATACAGACGGCGGTGTAGATATTTCCATATTTACAGAGATAGCCATGTAGATATTTAGATGTTTATACAGATAGAGGTGTAGGCATTTCCATGTTTATAGAGATAGCGGTGTACATATTTCAATATTTATACAGATAGCGGTGAAGATATTTCCATGTTTATACAGATAGCAGTGTAGATATTTCCATGTTTATACAGATGTCTGTGTAGGTATTCCCATGTTCATAAAGGTGACGGTGTAGATATTTCCATGTTTATAGAGACATCATTGTATGCATTACCATGTTTATACAGATAGCGGTGTAGACATTTCCATGTTTATAGACATAGGCATGTAGATGTTTCCATGTTTATACAGATAGCGGTGTAGACATTTACATGTTCATAGAGACAGCGGTGTAAATATTTCCATATTTATACTGATAGCTGTGTAGGTATTTCCATGTTTATACAGGTTGAGGTGTAGATATTTCCATGTTTATGCAGATCTCGGTGTAGATATTTCCATCTTTCAACAGATGACAGTGTAGATGTTTCTATGTTTATAGAGATGGTGGTGTAGATATTTCCATGTTTATACAGACGGCAGTGTAGTTATTTCCATATTTATGCTGATGGCGGTGTAGATATTTACATGTTTATAGAGATGGCGTTTTAGATATTTCTATTTTTATAGAGAGAGCGGTGTAGATAATTCCATGTTTATATAGATAGCGGTGTAGGTATTTCCATATTTATACAGATAGCAGTGTAGATATTTCCATGTTTATACAGATAGCGGTGTAGATATTTCCATGTTTATACAGATAGTGGTGTAGATATTTCCATGTTTATGCAATTGACTGTGTAGGTATTTCCATGTTTATACAGATGGCGGTGTAGATATTTCCAAGTTTTTACAGATGGCGTTGTAGTTATTTTCATGTTTATACAGATAGCAGTGTGGCTATTTCCGTGTTTATACAGATAGCAGTGTAGATATTTCCATGTTTATAGAGATGGCTGTGTAGATATTTCCATGTTTATACAGATGGCTGTGTAGATATTTCCATGTTTATACAGGTGGCAGTGTAGTTATTTCCATGTTTATACAGATGGCGGTGTAGATATTTCCATGTTTATACAGTTGGCAGTGTTGGTATTTCCATGTTTATACAGATAGTGGTGTAGATTTTTCCATGTTTATAAAGATGACTCTGTAGGTATTTCCATGATTATACAGATGGCGGTGTAGATATTTCCATGTTTATGGAGATAGCCATGTAGATATTTCCATGTTTATGCAGATAGCAGTACAGGTATTTCTGTGTTTATACAGATAGCGTTGGAGATATTTCCATGTTTATACAGATGGCGGTGTAGATATATCCATGTTTATACAGATGGCAGTGTAGATATTTCCATGTTTATACAGATAGTGGTGTAGATGTTTCCATGTTTATACAGATGACTGTGTAGTTATTTCCATGTTTATACAGATGGCGGTGTAGATATTTCCATGTTTATAGAGATAGCCATGTAGATATTTCCATGTTTATACAGATTGCGGTGTAGATATTTCCATGTTTATAGAGATAGCAGTGTAGATATTTCCATATTTTTACAGATAGCAGTGTAGATACTTCCATGTTTATACAGATTGCGGTGTAGATATTTCCATGTTTATACAGATTTTGGTGTGGGTATTTCCATGTTTATGGAGATAGCGCTGTAGATATTTCCATGTTTATACAGATGGCTGTGTGGATATTTCCATGTGTATACAGATGTTGGTGTTGATATTTCCATGTTTATACACATAGCGGCGTAGACATTTCCATGTTCATTCAGCTCGCGGTGCAGGTATTTCCATGTTTATACAGATGGCAGTGTAGGTATTTCCATG
This sequence comes from Pan paniscus, assembly GCF_029289425.2. Lineage (NCBI taxonomy): Eukaryota > Metazoa > Chordata > Mammalia > Primates > Hominidae > Pan > Pan paniscus. Next base: position 63,987,549 of record NC_085927.1, read on the forward strand.
TTTATGCAGATAGCAGCGTAGATATTTCCATGTTTATACAGATAGCAGTTTAGATCTTTCCATGTTTATAGAGATAGCGGTGTAGGTATTTCCATGTGTATTCAGATAGTGGTGCAGATGTTTCCAAGTTTATACTTATGGCTGTGTAGATATTTCCATGTGTATACACTTGGCAGTGTAGATATTTCCATGTTTATAGAGATGATGGTGTAGATATTTCCATGTATATTCAGATGACTGTGTAGATATTTCCATGTTTATACAGATGGCGGTGTAGATATATCCACGTTTATTGAGATAGCGGTGTAGATATTTCCATGTTTATACAGATAGCGTTGTAGATATTTCCATGTTTATACTGATAGCGGTGTAGATATTTCCATGACTATACAGGGAGCTGTGTAGATGACACCATGTTTATACAGTTGATTGTGTAGATATTTCCATGTTTATACAGATTGCGGTGTAGATATTTCCATGTTTTTACAGATGGCTGTGTAGATATTTCCATGTTTATACAGATGGCGGTGTGGATATTTGCATGTTGATACAGTTAACTGTGTAGGTATTTCCATGTTTATACAGAGGACACTGTAAATATTTCTATGTTTACACAGATGGCGGTGCAGATATTTTCATGTTTATACAGGTAGCGGTGGAGATATTTCCATGTTTATACAGATCGTGGTGTAATTATTTCCATGTTTATGGAGATAGCGGTGTAGATATTTCCATATTTACAGATAGCGGTGTAGTTATTTCCATGTTTATTCAGATGGCGGTGTAGATATTTCCATGTATATACAGATGGTGTAGATATTTCCATGTTTATACAGACTGCGGTGTAGATATTTCCATGTTTATACAGATAGCGGTGTTGATATTTCCATGTTTATACACATAGCGGTGTAGACATTTCCATGTTTATTCAGCTCGCGGTGTAGATATTTCTATGTTTATACAGATAGTGGCGTAGATATTTCCATGTTTATACAGATAGCGTTGTACATATCTCCATGTTTACAGAGATGGCGGTGTAGATAATTCCATATTTGCACAGATTGTGGTGTAGATATTTCCATCTTTACACAGATAGCGGTGTACATAATTCCATGTTTACACAGATAGCTGTGTAGATATTTCCATGTTTACACAGATAGTGTTCTAGATATTTCCATGTTTATACAGATAGCTTTGTAGATATTTCCATGTTTATACAGATAGCGGTGGAGATCTTTCCATGTTTATACAGATGGCCATGGAGATATTTCCCTGTTTATGCAGAAGGCGGTGTAGATATTTCTAACTTTATACAGATAGCGGTGTAGATATTTCCATGTTTATACAGATAGTGGTGTAGATATTTGCATGTTTTTACAGGTAGAGGTGTAGATATTTCCATGTTTATACAGATTGCGGTGTAGATATTTCCACGTTTACACAGACGGCGGTGTAGATATTTCCATGTTCATAGAGATGGCAGTGTAGGTATTTCTATGTTTATAGAGATAGCGGTGTAGATAATTCCATGTTTATAGAGATGGTGGTGTAGGTATTTCCATGTTTATATAGATAGTGTAGTAGATATTTCCATGTTTATTCAGATAGCGGTGTAGATATTTCCATGCTTATACAGATAGCGGTGTAGGTATTTGCATGTGTATTCTGATAGCGGGCAGATGTCTCCAACTTTATACTGATGGCTGTGTAGATATTTCCATGAGTATACACATGGCATTGTAGATATCTCCATGTTTACAGAGATGGTGGTGTAGATATTTCCAAGTATATACAGATGACTGTGTAGATATTTCCATGTTTATACAGATGTAGGTGTAGATATTTCCATGTTTATACAGATATCGGTGTCGATATTTCCATGTTTATAGGGATAGCGGTGTAGATATTTCCATGTTTACATACGAAGAAGTGTAGATATCTCCATGTTTATACAGATCACGGTGTAGATATTTCCATCTTTCTACAGATGGCAGTGTAGATATTTCTACGTTTATACAGATGGTGGTGTAGATATTTCCATTTTTACACAGATCGCGGTGTAGATATTTCCATGTTTATGCAGATGGCGGTGTAGATATTTCCATGTTTACTGAGATTGCGTTGTAGATATTTCTATGTTTATAGAGATAGTGGTATAGATAATTCCATGTTTATAGAGATGGCGGTGTAGGTATTTCCATGTTTATAGAGAGAGTGGGGTAGATATTTCCATGTTTACATTCAGCGCTGTAGATATTTCCATGTTTATACAGATATTGGTGTTGGTATTTCCATGTTTACACATAGCTGTGTAGATATTTCCATGTTTATACAGCTTGCAGTGTAGATATTTCCATCTTTATACAGATGGCAGTGTAGTAATTTCCATCTTTATGCACATAGTTGTGTAGATATTTCCATTTTTATACAGATAGCAGTGTAGTTATTTACATGTTTATAGAGATAGGTGTTTAGGTATTTCCATGTTTTTACAGATAGCGGTGCAGATGTTTTCCAGTTTATACTGATGGCTGTGTAGTTATTTCCACGTGTATACACATGGTCGTGTAGATATTTCCATGTCTATAGAGATGGTGTTGTACATATTTCCATGTATATACAGATGACTGTGTAGATATTTCCATGTTTCTACAGATGGAGGTGTAGATATTTCCATGATTATAGAGATAGCGGTGTAGATAATTCCATGTTTATACAGATAGCGGTGAAGACATTTCCATGTTTATAGAGATATCGTTGTATATATTTCCATCTTTCCACAGATTGTGGAGCAGATATTTCCATCTTTACACAGATAGCGGTGTAGATATTTCCATGTTTACAAAGATAGCGTTGTAGACATTTCCATGTTTAAACAGATAGCGGTGTAGATAATTCCATGTTTATAGATATAGCTGTGAGGATGTTTCAATGTTAATACAGATAGCGGTGGAGTTATTTCCTTGTTTATACAGATAGCGGTGTAGATATTTCCATGCTTATAGAGATACCGGTGTAGATATTTCCATGTTTATAGTGTTAGCGGTGTAGATATTTCCATGTTTATTCAGATGGAGGTGTAGATATTTCCACGTTTTTACAGATGGCGGTGTAGATATTTCCATGTTTATACAGATAGCAGTGTAGGTAATTCCATGTTTATACAGAGAGTGGTGTGGATATTACCACGTTTATAGAGATAGCGGTGTAGATATTTAAATCTCTGCACAGATTGCGGTGTATATATTTCCTACTTTACAAAGATAGCGGAGTAGATATTTCCATGTTTACACAGATATCGATGTACATATTTCCATGTTGTTACAGATGGCGTTGTAGTTATTTTCATGTTTATACAGATAGCGGTGTGGCTATTTCCGTGTTTATACAGATAACAGTGTAGATATTTCCATGTTTATAGAGATGGCTGTGTAGATATTTCCATGTTTATTCAGATGGCTGTGTAGATATTTCCATGTTTATAGAGATGGCAGTGTAGATATTTCCATGTTTATACTGATGGCGGTGTAGATATTTCCATGTTTATACAGATGGCAGTGTTGGTATTTCCATGTTTATAAAGATATTTGTGTAGATTTTTCCATGTTTATAAAGATGACTGTGTAGGTAATTCCATTTTTATACAGATGGCGGTGTAGATATTTCCATGTTTATGGAGATAGCCATGTAGATATTTCCATGTTTATGCAGATAGCAGTGCAGGTATTTCTATGTTTATACAGATAGCGTTGGAGATATTTCCATGTTTATACAGATGGCGGTGTAGATATATCCATGTTTATACAGATGGCAGTGTAGATATTTCCATGTTTATACAGATAGTGGTGTAGATGTTTCCATGTTTATACAGATGACTGTGTAGTTATTTCCATGTTTATACAGATGGCTGTGTAGATATATCCATGTTTATAGAGATAGCCCTGTAGATATTTCCATGTTTATACAGATAGCTGTGTAGGCATTTCCATGTTTATAGAGATAGCGTTGTAGATATTTCAATATTTATAGAGATAGCGGTGTAGATATTTCCATGTTTATACAGATAGCGGTGTAGATATTTCCATGTTTATACAGATAACGGGGTAGATACATCCATGTTTACAGAGATAGCGTAGTAGATATTTTGATATTTGTACAGATTGCGATGTACATATTTTCATCTTTACACAGATAGTGGTGTACATATTTCCATGTTTACACAGATAGCTGTGTAGATATTTCCATGTTTACACAGATATTGTTGTAGGTATTTCCATGTTCATACAGATAGCGTTGGAGATATTTCCATGTTTATACAGATAGCGTTGTAGATATTTCCATGTTTATACAGTTAGCGGTGTAGATGTTTCCATGTTTATACTGATCGTGGTGTAGATATTTCCATGTTTATACAGATAGTGGAGTAGATATTTCCATGTTTATACAGATACCGGTGTAGATATTTCCATGTTAACAGGGATAGCGGTGTATATATTTCCATATTTGCACAGACTGCGGTGTAGATATTCCCATCTTTACACAGATAGCGGTTTACACATTTCCATGTTTACACAGATAGCTGTGTAGATACTTCCATATTTTCACAGAGAGCGTGGTAGATATTTCCATGCTAATACAGATAGCTGTGTAGATATTCCATGTTTATAAAGATAATGTTGTAGATATTTCCATGTTTATAGAGATAGCCCTGTAGATATTTCCATGTTTATACAGCAAGCTGTGTAGACATTTCCATGTTTATAAAATTAGCCGAGTAGATATTTCCATATATATACAGATAGCAGTGTAGATATTTCCATGTTTATAGAGATAGCGGTGGAGATATTTCCATGTTTATACAGATAGCGGTGTATATATTTACATTTTTAAACAGATGGCGGTGTAGACAATTCCATGTATATAGAGATAGCGGTGTAGATATTTCCATATTTATACAGATAGCGGTGTAGATATTTCCATGTATATACAGAGAGCGGTGTCGATATTTCCATGCTTATACAGATTGCGGTGTAGGTATTTCCATGTTTATATAGATAGCCGTGTATATATTTCCATGTTTATACAGATGACTGTGTAGATATTTCCATGTTTTTACAGATGGCATTGTAGATATTTCCATGTTTATACAGATGGAGGTGTAGATATTTCCATGTTTATACAGATGACTCTGTAGATATTTTCATGTTTTTATAGATGGCGGTGTAGATAATTCCATGTTTATACAGATAGCAGTGTGGCTATTTCCATGTATATACAGATAGCAGTGTAGGTATTTCCATGTTTATAGAGATAGCTTTGTAGACATTTCCATGTTTATACAGATTGCGGTGTGGATATTTCCATGTTTATACAGATGGCAGTGTAGATATTTCCATGATTATACAGATAGTGGTGTAGATAATTCCATCTTTATACAGATGACTGTGTAGGTATTTTCATGTTTATACAGACGGCGGTGTAGATATTTCCATATTTACAGAGATAGCCATGTAGATATTTAGATGTTTATACAGATAGAGGTGTAGGCATTTCCATGTTTATAGAGATAGCGGTGTACATATTTCAATATTTATACAGATAGCGGTGAAGATATTTCCATGTTTATACAGATAGCAGTGTAGATATTTCCATGTTTATACAGATGTCTGTGTAGGTATTCCCATGTTCATAAAGGTGACGGTGTAGATATTTCCATGTTTATAGAGACATCATTGTATGCATTACCATGTTTATACAGATAGCGGTGTAGACATTTCCATGTTTATAGACATAGGCATGTAGATGTTTCCATGTTTATACAGATAGCGGTGTAGACATTTACATGTTCATAGAGACAGCGGTGTAAATATTTCCATATTTATACTGATAGCTGTGTAGGTATTTCCATGTTTATACAGGTTGAGGTGTAGATATTTCCATGTTTATGCAGATCTCGGTGTAGATATTTCCATCTTTCAACAGATGACAGTGTAGATGTTTCTATGTTTATAGAGATGGTGGTGTAGATATTTCCATGTTTATACAGACGGCAGTGTAGTTATTTCCATATTTATGCTGATGGCGGTGTAGATATTTACATGTTTATAGAGATGGCGTTTTAGATATTTCTATTTTTATAGAGAGAGCGGTGTAGATAATTCCATGTTTATATAGATAGCGGTGTAGGTATTTCCATATTTATACAGATAGCAGTGTAGATATTTCCATGTTTATACAGATAGCGGTGTAGATATTTCCATGTTTATACAGATAGTGGTGTAGATATTTCCATGTTTATGCAATTGACTGTGTAGGTATTTCCATGTTTATACAGATGGCGGTGTAGATATTTCCAAGTTTTTACAGATGGCGTTGTAGTTATTTTCATGTTTATACAGATAGCAGTGTGGCTATTTCCGTGTTTATACAGATAGCAGTGTAGATATTTCCATGTTTATAGAGATGGCTGTGTAGATATTTCCATGTTTATACAGATGGCTGTGTAGATATTTCCATGTTTATACAGGTGGCAGTGTAGTTATTTCCATGTTTATACAGATGGCGGTGTAGATATTTCCATGTTTATACAGTTGGCAGTGTTGGTATTTCCATGTTTATACAGATAGTGGTGTAGATTTTTCCATGTTTATAAAGATGACTCTGTAGGTATTTCCATGATTATACAGATGGCGGTGTAGATATTTCCATGTTTATGGAGATAGCCATGTAGATATTTCCATGTTTATGCAGATAGCAGTACAGGTATTTCTGTGTTTATACAGATAGCGTTGGAGATATTTCCATGTTTATACAGATGGCGGTGTAGATATATCCATGTTTATACAGATGGCAGTGTAGATATTTCCATGTTTATACAGATAGTGGTGTAGATGTTTCCATGTTTATACAGATGACTGTGTAGTTATTTCCATGTTTATACAGATGGCGGTGTAGATATTTCCATGTTTATAGAGATAGCCATGTAGATATTTCCATGTTTATACAGATTGCGGTGTAGATATTTCCATGTTTATAGAGATAGCAGTGTAGATATTTCCATATTTTTACAGATAGCAGTGTAGATACTTCCATGTTTATACAGATTGCGGTGTAGATATTTCCATGTTTATACAGATTTTGGTGTGGGTATTTCCATGTTTATGGAGATAGCGCTGTAGATATTTCCATGTTTATACAGATGGCTGTGTGGATATTTCCATGTGTATACAGATGACGGTGTAGATATTTCCATGTTTATACACATGGAGATGTACATAATTCCATGTTTTTACAGATGACTGTGTAGATATTTCCATGTTTTTACAGATGGCGGTGTAGATATTTCCATGTTTATACAGATAGCGGTGTGCCTATTTCCATGTTTAAAGAGATAGCTCTGTAGATATTTCCATGTTTATAGAGATGGCTGTTTAGACATTTCCATGTTTATACAGATGACTCTGTAGATATTTCCATGTTTATACAGATGGCAGTGTAGATATTTCCAAGTTTATACAGATAATGGTGTAGATTTTTCCATGTTTATACACATGACTGTGTAGGTATTTCCATGTTTATACAGATGGCGGTGTAGATATTTCCATGTTTATAGAGATAGCCATGTAGATATTTCCAGGTTTATACAGATAGCAGTGCAGATATTTCCATTTTTATACAGATAGCGGTGTAGATATTTCCATGTTTACAGAGATAGCGGTGTAGATTTTTCCATGTTTACAGATATAGCGGTGTAGATATTTCCATATTTGCGCATATTGCAGTGTAGATATTTCCATCTTTACACAGATAGCGGTGTACATATTTCCATGGTTACACAGATAGCTTTGAAGATATTCCCATGTTTACACTGACATTGTTGTAGGTATTTCTGTGTTTATACAGGTAGCGGTGTAGATATTTCCATGTTTACAATGATAACGGTGTAGATATTTCCATGTTTATAGAGATAGCGCGGGGGATATTTCCATGTTTATACAGATAGCAATGTAGATATTTCCATTTTTATACAGATAGCGGTGTAGATATTTCCATGTTTATACAGATAGCGGTGTAGATTTTTCCATGTTTATACAGATAACGGTGTAGATATTTCCATGTTTATACAGATGACTGTGTAGGTGTTCCCATGTTCATAAAGGTGGCGGTGTAGATATTTCCATGTTTATAGATATAGCCATGTATTTCCATGTTTATACAGATAGCGCTGTAGACATTTCCATGTTTATAGAGATAGCTGTGTAAATATTTCCATATTTATACAATAGCTGTGCAGGTATTTCCATGTTTATACAGGTAGAGGTGTATATATTTCCATGTTTATGCAGATATCGGTGTAGATATTTCCATCTTTCTACAGATGGCACTGTAGATGTTTCTATGTTTACAGAGATGGTGGTGTAGATATTTCCATGTTTATACAGACGGCGGTGTATTTATTTCCATGTTTTTGCTGATGGCGTTGTAGATATTTCCATGTTTATAGAGATGGCGTTTTAGATATTTCTATGTTTATAGTGATAGCAGTGTAGATATTTCCATGTTTATACAGAAAGCGGTGTAGGTATTTCCATGTTTATACAGATAGCGGTGTAGATATTTCCATGTTTATACAGATAGCGGTGTAGATATTTCCATGTTTATACGGATAGTGGTGTAGATATTTCCATGTTTATGCAATCGAATGTGTAGTTAATTCTGTGTTTGTACTGATGGCAGTGTAGATATTTCCATGTTTCTAGAGATAGCCAAGTAGATATTTCCACGTTTATACCGCTAGCATTGTAGATATTTCCATGTTTATGGAGATAGCGGTGTAGATATTTCCATATTTTTACCGATTGCTGTGTAGATACTTCCATGTTTATACAGATAGTTGTGTAGATATTTCCATGTTTATACAGATTGCGGTGTAGGTATTTCCATGTTTATGGAGATAGCGGTGTAGATATTTCTGTGTTTATACAGATGGCTGTGTAGATATTTCCATGTGTATACTGATGGCAGTGTAGATATTTCCATGTTTATACACATGGAGGTGTAGGAATTTCCATGTTTATACAGATGACTGCGTAGATATTTCCATGTTTTTACAGATGGCGGTGTATATATTTCCATGTTTATGCAGATAGCGTTGTGGCTATTTCCATGTTTATACAGATAGCAATGTAAATATTTCCATGTTTATAGAGATGGCTGTGTAGATATTTCCATGCTTATACGGATGGCTGTGTAGATATTTCCATGTTTATACAAATGGCAGTGTAGATATTTCCAGGTTTATACAGATGGTGGTGTAGAAATTTCCATGTTTATAAAGATGACTGTGTAGGTATTTCCATGTTTATACAGATGGCGGTGTCGATATTTCCATGTTTACAGAGATAGCGATGTAGATATTTTGATATTTGCACAGATTGCGGTGTACATGTTTTCATCTTTCACAGATAGCGGTGTACATATTTCCATGTTGACACAGAGAGCTGTGTAGATATTTCCATGTTTACACAGATATTGTTGTAGATATTCCCATGTTTATACAGATAGCAGTGTAGATATTTCCGTGTATATAAAGATAGCGGTGTAGATATTTCCATGCTTATACAGATAGCAGTCTAGGTATTTCCATGTGTTTTGAGATGGCAGTGTAGATATTTCCATGTTTATACAGATGTCGTTTTAGATATTTCTATGTTTATAGAGATAGCGGTGTAGATAATTCCATGTTTATACAGATAGCGGTGTAGGTATTTCGATGTTTATACGGACAGCAGTGGATGTATTTCCATGTATATACAGATAGCGGTATAGATATTCCCATGTTTACAGAGATAGCGATGTAGATATTTCCATATTTGCGCATATTGCGGAGAAGATATTTCCATCTTTACACAGATAGCGGTGTACATATTTCCATGTTTACACGGATAACTGTGAAGGTATTCCCATGTTTACACAGACAGTGTTGTAGACATTTCCATGTTTATACAAGTTGCCGTGTAGATATTTCTATATTTATAGAGATGGCGGTGTAGATATTTCCATGTTTATACAGATGGCGGTGTAGATATTTCCATGTTTATAGAGATGGCGTTGTAGATATTTCCATATTTATACTGATAGCGGTGTAGATATTTCCATGTTTATGCAGATAGCGGTGTAGATATTTCCATGTTCATACATATAGCGGTGGAGATATTTCCATGTTTATACAGATAGCGATGTAGATTTTCCCATGTTTATACAGAAAGTGCTGTGTACATTTCCATGTGTATACAGATGGCAGTGTGGATATTTCCATGTTTATACAGATGACCGTTTAGATATTTCCATGTTTTTACAGATGGCGGTGTAGATATTATCATGTTCATACAGATTTCGGTGTGGCTATTTCCATGTTCATACAGAAAGCGGTGTAGATATTTCCATTTTTATATAGATGGCTTTGTAGATATTTCCATGTTTATACAGATGGCAGTGTAGATATTTCCATGTTTATACAGACGGTGGTGTAGATATTACCATGTTTATACAGATGAATCTGTAGTTATTTCCATGTTTATACAGAAGGCACTTTACAAATTTCCATGTTTACATAGATAACCGTGTAGTTATCTCCATGTTTATACAGATAGCGGTGTACAAATTTCCATGTTTATAGAGATAGCGCTGTAGATATTTCCATATTTATACAGATAGCGGTGTAGTTATTTCCACATTTGTACAGATAGCTGTGTAGATGTTTCCATGTTTATTCAGATGTTGGTGTAGATATTTCCATGATTACAGAGATAGCGGTGTGGCTATTTCCATGTTTATACAGATGGCAGTGAATATATTTCCATGTTTTTACAGATAGTCTTTTAGATATTTCCATGTTTATACTGATAGTGGTGTAGATATTTCCATGTTTATACAAATTGCAGTGTATGTATATCCATGTTTATAGAGATAGCGGTGTAGATATTTCAAAGTTTATACAGATGACTGTGTAGGTATTTCCATGTTTATACAGAAGGCGGTGTAGATATTACCATGTTTATAGACATAGCCATGTAGATCTTTCCATGTTTATACAGATAGCTGTGTAGACATTTCCATGTTTATAGAGATAGCGGTGTAGATATATCCATATTTATACAGATAGCAGTGTAGATATTTCCATGTTTATACAGATTGCGTTGTAGTTATTTCCTTGTTTATATAGATAGCTGTGTAGATATTTCCAAATTTATAGAGATAGCCATGTACATATTTCCATGTTTATGCAGATAGCGGTGTAAACATTTCCAAGTTTATAGAGATAGCGGTATAGATTTTTCCATATTTATACAGATAGCGGTGTAGATATTTCCATGTTTATACAGATAGCGCTGTAGATATTTCCATGTGTATAGAGATAGCGGTGTGGATATTTCCATGGTTATACAGATAGCGGTGTAGATATTTCCATGTTTATACAGAGAGCGGTGTAGATATTTCCATGTTTATAAAGATAGTGGTGTAGATATATCCATGTTTATAGAGATAGCGGTGGAGGTATATCCATGTTTATACATATAGCGATGTAGATATTTCCATGTTTATACAAATAGCGAGGTAGATATTTCCATGTTTATACAGATATCGGTGTAGATATTTCCATCTTTATGCAGATGGCGTTGTAGATATTTCAAAGTTTATACAGATAGCTGTGTAGATATTTCCATCTTTATACAGATAACAGTGTAGTTATTTCCATGTTTATACAGATTGCGGTGTAGATATTTGCAGATTTATACAGATGGCGGTGGAGTTATTTCCATGTTTGTGCAGATAGCGGTGTAGACAATTCCATGTATATAGAGATAGCGGTGTAGATATTTCCATATTTATACAGATAGCAGTGTAGATATTTTCATATTTATACAGATAGCGGTGTAGATATTCCATGTTTATACAGATAGCGGTGTTGGTATTTCCACGTTTTTACAGATAGCGATGTAGATATTTCCATGTTTATACAGCTCGCGGTGCAGATATTTATATCTTTATACAGATGGCATTGTAGATATTTCCTTATTCACACAGATGGCGGTGTAGGTCTTTCCATGTTTATACAGATGGCGGAGAAGATAGTTCCATGTTTATGGAGATGGCAGTGTAGATATTTTCAAGTTTATAGAGATGGCGGTGTAGATATTTCCATGTTTATAGAGATAGCAGCGTAGATATTTACATGCTTATATAGATGGCTGTGCAGTTATTTCCATGTGTATACAGATGTCATTGTAGATATTTCCATGTTTATACAGATGGTGGTGTAGATATTCCCATGATTATACAGATGACTGCATAGATATTTCCATGTTTTTACAGATGGCAGTGTAGATATTTCCATGTTTATAGAGACAGCGGTGTAGATATTTCCATGTTTGTACAGATGGCAGTGTTGATATTTCCATCTATACTCAGATGTCCGTGTAGATATTTCCAAGTTTATACAAATGGCGGCATAGATATTTCCATGGATATGCAGATGGCGGTGTAGATATTTCCATGTATATACAGATGGCGGTGTAGATATTTCCATGTTTATACAGATAACTTTGTAATTATTTCCATGTTTATACAGATAGCGGTATAGGTATTTCCATGTTTATGGAGATAGCGGTGTAGATATTTCCATGTTTACACAGATGGCTGTGTAGATATTTCCATGTGAATACAGATCGCATTGTAGATATATCCATGTTTATAGAGATGGTGTTGTAGATATATCCATGTTTATACAGATGGCTGAGTAGATAATTCCATATTTTTAAAGATGGCATTGTAGATATTTCAATGTTTACAGAGACAGCCCTGTAGATATTTCCACGTTCATACAGATGGCGCTGTGGATATTTCCATGTTTAGACAAATGGCAGTGTAGATATTTCCATGTTTATACAGATAGCGGAGTAGATTTTTCCTTGTTAACAGAGAGAGCGGAGTAGATATTTCCATCTTTGCACAGATCGCGGTGTAGATATTGGCAACTTTACACAGATAACGGTGTAGATATTTCCAAGTTTTCACAGATAGCTGTGTAGATATTTCCATGTTTACAGAGGTAGCATTGTATACATTTCCATGTTTATACAGATAGCGGAGTAGTTATTTCCATGTTGATACAGATAGCGGTGTAGTTATTTCCAGGTTTATAGAAATAGCGGTGAAGGTATTTCCACGTTTATACAGATAGCGATGTAGATATTTCCACGTTTATACAGATAGCGTTGAAGATATTTCCACATTTATACAGATAGCTATTTAGATATTTCCACGTTTATACAGATAGTTGTGTAGATATTTCCACGTTTTACAGATAGCTGTGTAGATATTTCCATGTTTACACAGATAGCATTGTAAATATTTCCATGTTTACACAGATAGCGTTGTAGATATTTCCATGTTTACACAGATAGCGGTGTACATATTTCCAAGTTTACACAGATAGCTGTGTAGATATTTCCATGTTTACACAGATAGCGAGGTAGATATTTCATTGTTTATACAGATAGCGGTTTAGGTATTTCCATGTTGATACAGATACAGGTGTAGGTATTTCCATGTTTATAGAGATAGCGGTGGAGATATTTCCATGTTTATACAGATAGCGGTGTAAATAATTATAAGTTTATACAGATAGCGGTGTAGATATTTCCTTGTTTACACAGATAGCGGTATAGATATTTCCATGTTTATAGAGACAGCAGTGAAAATAATTCCATGTTCATACAGATGGCTGTGGAGATATTTCCATGTATATAGTTATAGTGGTGCAGATATGTCAATGTTTATAGAGATGGTGGTGTAGATATTTCCATGCTTGTGCAGATGACTGGGTAGGTATTTGCATGTTTATAGTGATGGCTGCACAGATATTTCCATGTTTATAGAGATAACGGTGTAGATATTTGCATGTTTATGAAGATAGTGGTTTAGATATTTCCATGTTTATAGAGATTGCGATGTACATATTTCCGTATTTATATAGATAGCGGTGTAGATATTTCCATGTTTATACAAATGGCGGTGTAGATATTTCCATGTATATACAGATGGCGGTGTAGATATTTCCTTGTTTATAAAGATAGCGGTGTACATATTTCCATGTTTATACAGATATCAGCGTAGATATTTCCACGTTTATACAGAGAGCGGTGTAGATATTTCCAAGATTTTCAGATAGTGGTTTAGATATCTCCATCTTTATACAGATAGCGGTGCAGATATTTCCATGGTTACACAGATAGCCGTGAAGATATTTCGATGTTTACACAGATAGAGTTGCAGATATTTCCATGTTTAAAAAGATAGCGGTGCAGATATTTCCATGTTTATACAGATAGCGGTGTCGGTATTTCCATGTTTATACAGATAGCGGTATAGATATTTCCATTTTTATAGAGATGACTGTCTAGATATTTCCATGTTTATACAGATTTCTGTGTAGATATTTGCATGTTTATACAGATGGTGGTGTAGTTATTTCCATGTTTATACAGTTGACTGTGTAGGTATTTCCATGTTTATACAGATGTCGGTGTAGATATTTTCATGTTTATATCGATAGCGATGTAGATATTTCCATGTTTATACAGATAGCGGTGTAGACATCTCCATGTTTACAGAGATAGCGGTGTAGATATTTCCATATTTATACACATAGCGGTGTAGATTTTTCCACGTTTATACAGGTAGCGGTGTAGATATTTCCATGTTTATACAGAGAGCGGTGTTGATATTTCCATGTTTATAGAGATGGTGGTGTAGGTATTTCCATGTTTATAGAGATAGCGGTGCAGATATTTCCATGTTTATTCAGATAGAGGTGTAGATAATTCCATGTTTATGCAGATAGCGGTGTTGGTATTTCCAAGTTTATACAGATAGCGGTGTAGATATTTTCATGTTAATAAAACTCGCAGTGCAGGTATTTCCATCTTTACACAGATGGCAGTGAAGATATTTCCATCTTTATACAGATAGTGGTGTATATATTTCCATGTTTAAACAGAGGGCGGTGTAGTTACAGCCATGTTTCTGAAGATGGCGGTGTAGATATTTTCATGTTTACACAGATGGCGGTGTAGATATTTCCATGTTTACAGAGATTTCGGTGTAGATATTTCCATGTTTATAGTGCAAGTGGTGTAGGTATTTCCATATTTATAGAGATAGCGGTGTAGTCATTTCCATATTTATACAGGTAGCGGTGTAGGTATTTCCATGTTTATACAGATGGCGGTGTAGATATTTCCATGTTTCTAAAGATGGCGGTGTAGGTATTTCCTTGTTTATACACATAGCGGTGTAGATATTTCCATGTTTATACAAATAGCGGTGTAGATATTTCCATCTTTGCACAGATTGCCGTGTAGATATTTCCATTTTTAAACAGATAGCTGTGTAGATATTTCCAAGTTTACACAGATTGCTGTGTAGATATTTCCATGGTTACACAGATAGCATTGTAGATATTTCCATGTATATACAGATAGCGGTGTAGATATTTCCATGTTTACAGAGATAGAGGTGTAGATATTTCCATGTTTATTCAGATAGCGTTGTAGTTATTTCCATGTTTACAGAGATAGAGGTGTAGATATTTCCATATTTGTAAAGATTGCGGTGTAGACATTTCCATGTTTATACAGATAGCGGTGGAGATATATCCGTGTTTATACAGTTAGCGATGTAGATATTTCCATGTTTATACAGATAGCGGTGTAGATATTTCCATGTTTATTCAGATAGCGTTGTAGTTATTTCCATGTTTACAGAGATAGAGGTGTAGATATTTCCATATTTGCAAAGATTGCGGTGTAGACATTTCCATGTTTATACAGATAGCGGTGGAGATATATCCGTGTTTATACAGTTAGCGAAGTAGATATTTCCATGTTTATACAGATAGCGGTGTAGATATTTCCATGTTTATACAGATAGCGATGGAGATATTTCCCTGTTTATACAGATATCGATGTAGATATTTCCATGTTTATTCAGATAGCGGTGTAGATATTTCCATGTTTATTGAGATACCGGTGTAGATATTTCCATGTTTATACAGATGACTGTGTAGATATTTCCATGTGTATACAGATGGCAGTGTAGATATTTCCATGTTTATACATATAGCGGTGTAGATATTTCCATGTTTACAGATATAGCGGTAAAGATATTTGCAACTTTGCACAGATTGCGGTGTAGACATTGCAAACTTTACACAGATAGCGGTGTAGATGTTTCCAAGTTTACACAGATACCTGTGTAGATATTTCCATGTGTACAGAAATAGCATTGTAGATATTTCCATCTTAATACAGATAGCGGTGTAGTTATTTACATGTTGATACAGATAGCGGTGTAGATATTTTCAGGGTTATACAGATAGAGGTGAAGGTATTTCCACGTTTATACAGATAGCGATGTAGATATTTCCACGTTTATACAGATAGCGTTGTAGGTATTTCCACATTTATACAGATAGCGGTTTAAATATTTCAACGTTTATACAGATAGCGGTTTAGATATTTTCACGTTTTAAAGATAGCTGTGTAGATATTTCCCTGTTTACACAGAGAGCGTTGTAAATATTTCCATGTTTACAGAGATAGCATTGTAGATATTTCCATGCTTACACAGATTGCGGTGTTGATATTTCCAAGTTTACACAGATACCTGTGTCGATATTTCTATGTTTACAGAGATAGCATTGTAGATATTTCCATGTTTATACAGATAGCGGTGTAGTTATCTACATGTTGATACAGATAGCGGTGTAGATATTTTCAGGGTTATACAGATAGTGGTGAAGGTATTTCCACGTTTCTACAGTTAGCGATGTAGATATTTCCACGTTTATTCAGATAGCATTGTAGGTATTTCCACATTTATACAGATAGCGGTTTAGATATTTCCATGTTGATACAGATAGCTCTGTAGATATTTCCATGTTTACAGAGATAGCATTGTAGATATTTCCATGTTTATACAGATTGCGGTGTAGTTATTTCCATGTTGATACAGATAGCGGTGTAGATATTTCCATGTTTATACAGGTAGCGGTGTAGAAATTCCCATGTTTATACAGATCGCTTTGTAGATATTTCCATCTTTCTACAGATGTCAGTGTAGATATTTCCAAGTTTATACAGATGGCATTGTAGGTATTTCCATGTTCATATAGATGTCTGTGTAGATATTTCCATGTTTTTGCAGATGGCGTTGTAGATATTTCCATTTTTATAGAGATGGCGGTGTAGATATTTCCATGTTTATACAGATAGCGGTGTAGATATTTCCATGTTTATACAGATAGCGGTGTAGATATTTCCATGTTTACAGAGATAGCGGTGTGGATATTTTGATATTTGCACAGATTGGGGTGAACACATTTTCATCTTTACACAGATAGCGTTGTACATATTTCCATGTCTACACAGACAGCTGTGTAGATATTTCCATGTTTACACAGATATTGTTGTAGATATGTCCATGTTTATACAGATAGCAGTGTAGATATTTCCATGTTTATAAAGATAGCGGTGTAGATATTTCCATGTATATACAGATAGCGGTGTAGATATTTCCATGTGTATACAGACTGCGGTGTAGCTACTTCCATGTTTATAGAGATAGCGGTGTAGATATTTCCATGCTTATACAGATAGCTGTGTAGTTATTTCCATGTGTATACAGATGGCAGTGTAGATATTTACATGTTTATACAGATGGCAGTGAAGATATTCCCATGTTTATACAGATAGTGGTGTAGATATTTCCATGTTTATACAGATGGCGGTGTAGATACATCCATGTTTCAGAAGATGGCGGTGTAGATATTTTCATGTTTATAGAGATGGCGGTGTAGATATTTCCATGTTCATACAGATGTCTGTGTAGATATTTCCAAGTTTATGCAGATGGTGTAGACATTTCCATGTTTATAGAGATGGCGGTGTAGTTATTTTTATTTTTATAGAGATAGCGGTGTAAATATTTCCATGTTTATAGAGATCGTGGTGTAAGTATTTGCATGTTTATAGAGATAGCGGTGTAGATATTTCCATGTTGATACAGATAGCGGTGTTGGTATTTCCATGTTTATACAGATAGCGGTGTAGATATTTCCATGTTTATACAGCTTGCGGTGTAGATATTTCCATCTTTATAAAGAGGGCAGTGTAGATATTTTCATGTTTATACAGATAGCGGTGTAGATATTTCCATGTCTATAGAGATAGCGGTGTAGGTATTTCCATATTTATACAGATTGTGGTTTAGATATTTCCATCTTTATACAGATGGCGGTGTAGATATTTCCATCTTTATACAGATAGCAGTGAAGATATTTCCATGTTGATACAGATAGCGGTGTAGATATATCCATGTTTTTACAGATGGCGGGGTAGATACATCCATGTTTCTGAAGATGGCGTTGTAGATGTTTTCATGTTTATAGAGATGGCGGTGTAGATATTTCCATGTTTATACAGATGACTGTGTAGGTATTTCCATGTTTATACACATGGCGGTGAAGATATTTCCATGTTTATAAAGATAGCGGTGTAGATATTTCCAAGTTTATACAGATAGTGGTGTAGATATTTCCATGTTTATAGAGATAGCGGTGTAGATATTTCCATCTTTATACAGATAGCGGTGTAGATATTTCCATGTTTATAAAGATGGCGGTGTAGATAGTTCCATGTTTATGGAGATGGTGGTGTAGATATTTTCATGTTTATATACATGGCAGTGTAGATATTTCCATGTTTGTAGAGATTGCGGTGTAGATATTTCCATGTTTATAGAGATA
Source organism: Pan paniscus (assembly GCF_029289425.2). NCBI lineage: Eukaryota > Metazoa > Chordata > Mammalia > Primates > Hominidae > Pan > Pan paniscus. The sequence goes on from NC_085927.1 coordinate 64,006,417, forward strand.
GCGGTGTGGGTATTTCCTTTTTTATAGAGATAGCTGTGTAGATACATCCATGTTTATACAGATGGCTGTGTAGGTATTTCCATGTCTATACAGATGGCTGTGTAGATATTTGTATGTTTACACAAATGGTGGTGTAGATATTTCCATATTTATACAGATAGCGGTGTAGATATTTCCATGTTTATAGAGATAGCGGTGTGGGTATTTCCTTTTTTATAGAGAGAGCTGTGTAGATACATCCATGTTTATACAGATGGCTGTGTAGGTATTTCCATGTCTATACAGATGGCTGTGTAGATATTTGTATGTTTACACAAATGGCGGTGTAGATATTTCCATATTTATACAGATAGCGGTGTAGATATTTCCATGTTTATAGAGATAACTGTGTAGATATATCCATGTTTATACAGATAGCGATGTAGACATTTCCATGTTTATACAGATAGTGGTGTAGATATTTCCATGTTTACAGAGATAGCGGTGTAGCTATTTCCATCTTTGCACAGATTGCGGTGTAGATATTTCCATCTTTACACAGATAACGGTGTAGATATTTTCATATATATACAGATCGTGGTGTAGATTATTTCGTCTTTCCACAGATGACAGTGTAGATATTTCCATGTTTATAAAGATGACAGTGTAGATATTTCCATGTTTATACAGATAGTGGTGTAGATATTTCCATGTTCATGCAGATGGCGTTGTTGATATTTCCATATTTACAGAGATGGCGGTGTAGATATTTCTATGTTTATAGAGATAGCGGTGTAGATATTTCTATGTGTATAGAGATGGCGGTGTAGGTATTTCCATGTTTATAGATATATTTGTGTAGATATTACCATGTCTATACAATTAGCAGTGTAGCTATTTCCATGTTTGTACAGACAGCGGTGTTGGTATTTCCATGTGTATACAACTAGCGTTGTAGATATTTCCATGTTTATACAGGTCGCGGTGTAGATATATCCATCTTTATAGAGATAGCGGATTAGATATTTCCATGTTTATATAGATGGCGGTATAGATATTTCCATGTTTATACAGATATCGGTTTAGATATTTCCATGTTTATACAGATAGCTGTGTTGTTATTTCCATGTTTATACAGATAGCGGTGTAAATATTTTCATGTTTACTGAATTGGTGGTGTAGATATTTCCATGTTTATACAGATGACTGTGTAGATATTTCCATGTATATACAGATGGCGGAGTAGATATTTCCATGTTTATACAGATAAAGGTTGAGATATTTCCTTGTTTATACAGATCGTGGTGTAGATATTTCTATTTTTATAAAGAGAGCCGTGTAGATATTTCCATGTTTATACAGGTAGCAGTGTACATATATGCATGTTTATACAGATCGTTGTGTAGATATTTCCATTTTCCTCAGATGGCAGTTTAGATATTTCTATGTTTATACAGATGGCGGTGTAGAAATTTCCATGTTTATACAGACAGCGGTGTAGATATTTCCATGTTCATTCAGAATGCGGTGTAGATATTTCCATGTTTACAGAGATGGCGGTGTAGATATTTCTATGTTTATAGAGATAGCGGTGTAGGTATTTCCATGTTTATAATGACAGTGGTGTAGGTATTTCCATGTTTATAGAGATATTGGTGTAGATATTTCCATGTTTATTCAGATAACGTAGAAGTTATTTCCAGGTTTATACAGATGGCGGTGTAGATAGTTTCTTGTTTATGGAGTTGGCCGTGTAGATATTTCCATCTTTATACAGCTCGCGGTGTAGATATTTCCATCTTTATACAGATGGCTGTGTAGATATTTGAATGTTTATAAAGATAGAGGTGTAGATATTTCCGTTTTCATACAGATAGCTGTGTAGGTATTTCCATGTTTATGCAGGTAGTGGTGTAGAAATTTCCATTTTTATACAGATCGTGGTGTAGATACTTCCATCTTTCCACAGAGGGCAGAGTGGATATTTCCATGTTTATACACACGGCGGTGTAGATATTTCCATGTTTACACATATAGTGTTGTAGATATTTCCATATTTATACAGATAGAGGTGTAGATATTTCCACGTTTATACAGATAGCGGTGTAGATATTTCCACGTTTATGCAGGTAGCGGTGTAGATATTTCCACGTTTTACAGATAGTTGTGTAGATATTTCCATGCTTATACAGATGGCGGTGTAGATATTTCCATGTTTATGCAGACGGCGGTGCTGATATTTCTATGTTTATGCAGATGGTGCTGTAGATATTTCCAAGTTTATAGAATGGTGGTGTAGATATTTCCACGTTTATAGAGATAGCGGTGTAGATATTTCCATGTTTATAGAGATAGCGGTATAGGTATTTCCATGTTTATAGTGATAGCGGTGCAGATATTTATATGTTTATTCAGATAGCGGTGTAGATGTTTCCAAGTTTATACAGATGGCAGTGTAGATATTTCCATGTTTATAGAGATACTGGTGTAGATATTTCCATGTTTATGCAGATGACTGTGTATTTATTTCCATGTTTATTCAGATGTCGGTGTAGATATTTTCAGGTTTATAGAGATAGCGATGTAGATATTTCCATGTATATACAGACAGTGGGGTAGACATTTCCATGTTTACAGAGAGAGCGGTGTAGATATTTCCATATTTACACAGATAGTGGTGTAGATATTTCCATTTTTATACAGATGGCGGTGTAGATAGTTCCATGTTTATGAAGATGGCGGTGTAGATATTTCCATGTTTATAGAGATTGCGGTGTAGATATGTTCATGTTCATAGAGATAACAGTGTAGATATTTCCATGTTTTTACAGATGGCTGTGTAGATATTTCCAAGAGTATACAGAGGCAGTGTAGTTATTTCAATTTTTATAGAGATGGTGAAGTAGATATTTCCATGTTTATACAGATGACTGTGTAGATATTTCCATGCTTATACAGATGGCGGTGTAGATATTTCCATGTTTATACAGATAGCGGTGTAGATATTTCCATGTTTACAGAGATAGCGTTGTAGATATATTCATCTTTGCAGAGATTACGGTACAGATATTTCCATCTTTACACAGATAGCAGTGTAGATATTTCCAAGTTTACACAGATAGCTGTGTAGATATTTCCATGTATCTACATATAGCGTTGTAAGTATTTCCATGTTTACACAGATAGCGGAGAAGATATTTCCAAGTTTATACACTTAGCGGTGTAGATATTTCTATGTTTATAGAGATAACAGTGTAGATATTTCCATGTTTATACAGATGGCTGTGTAGATATTTCCATGTGTATACAGATGGCAGTGTAGATATTTCCATGTTTATACAGATGGTGGTGTAGATATTTCCATGTTTATACAGATGAATGTGTAGATATTTGCTTGTTTATACAGATGGCGGTGTAGATATTTCCATGTTTATTAAGATAGCGGTGTAGATATTTCCATGTTTATACTGATAGCGGTGTAGGTATCTCCTTGTTTATAGAGATGGCTTTGTAGATATTTCCATGTTTATACAGATGGCAGTGTAGATATTTCCATGTTTATAGAGATAGTGGTGTAGTTATTTCCATGTTTATACAGATGACTGTGTAGGTATTTCCATGTTTATATAGATGTAGGTGTAGATATTTTCAGGTTTATAGAGATAGCGATGTAGATATTTCCAGGTTTATGCAGATAGCGGTGTAGACATTTCCATGTTTACAGAGATAGCGGTGTAGATATTTCCATATTTATACAGTTAGCGGTGTAGACATTTCCATGCTTATACAGATAGCGGTGTAGATTTTTCCATGTTTATAGAGATGGCAGTGAAGTTATTTCCATGTTTATAGAGATAGTGATGTAGATATTTCCATGATTATACAGATAGCGGTGCGGTTATTTCCAAGTTTATACAGATAGCAGTGTAGGTATTTCCATGTTTATACAGATAGTTGTGTAGATATTTCCATGTTTATAGAGATAGCGGTGTACATGATTCTATGTTTATACAGATATAGGTGGAGATATTTCCATGTTTATACAGATTTCGGTGTAGATAGTTCCATATTTATAGAAAATGCGGTGTAGTTATTTCCATATTTATACAGATGGCGGTGTAGATATTTCCATGTTTTTTCATATGTCGCTGTAAATATTTCCATGTTTATTCAGATGGCGGTGTAGATATTTCCATGTTTATACTGATAGAGGTGTAGATATTTAAATGTTTACAGAGATATCGGTGTAGATATTTCCATCTTTGCAGAGATTGCGGTGTAGTTATTTCCATTTTTACACAGAGAGCAGTGTAGATATTTCAGTCGTTGCACAGATTTTGCTGTAGATATTTCCATATTTACACAGATAGTGGTGTAGATATTTCCATGTTTACACAGACAGCGGTTTAGATATTTCCATGTTTACACAGATAGCGTTGTATATATTTGCATGTTTTTACAGGTAGCGGTGTAAGTGTTTCCATGTTTATACAGATAGCGGTGGAGATTTTTCCATGTTTATACAGATAGCGATGGAGATATTTCCATGTTGATACAGATTAAGGTGTAGATATTTCCAAGTTTATTCAGATAGCGGTTCAGATATTTAAATGTTTTTACAGATAGCGGTGTAGTTATTTCCATGTTTATACAGATAGCGGTGTAGGTATTTTCATGTTTGTAGAGATAGCGGTGTAGACATTTCCATGTTTATAGAGATAGTGGTGAAGATATTTCTATGTTTATAGAGAGGGCGGCATAGATATTTCCATGTTTATAGAGATGGCGGTGTAGATAGTTTCATGTTTATGGAGATGGTGGTGTAGATATTTCCATGTTTATAGAGATTGTGGTGTAGGTATTTTCATGTTTATAGAGATAGCGGTGTAGGTATTTCCATGTTAATAGAGATAGCGGCGTAGGTACTTCCATGTTTATACAGATGGCTGTGTAGATACTTCCATGTGTATGCAGATGGCAGTGTAGATATTTCCATGTTTATGAAGATGGTGGTGTATATAATTCTATGCTTATACAGATGACTGTGTAGCTATTTCCATGTTTATACAGATGGCAGGGTAGATATTTCCAAGTTTATAGAGATAGCGGTGTAGATATTTGCATGTTTATACAGATAGCTGTGTAGCTATTTCCATGTTTATAGACATAGCGTTGTAGATATTTCCATATTTATAGAGATAGCAGTGTAGATATTTCCATGTTTATACAAATGGCGGTGTAGATATTTCCATATTCATAGAGATAGCGGTGTAGGTATTTCCAAGTTTATATGGATAGCGGTGTAGGTATTTCCATATTCATAGAGATAGCGGTGTAGATATTTCCAAGTTTATATGGATAGCGGTGTAGATATTTCCATGTATATACTGATAGTGGTGTAGATATTTCCATGTTTACACAGATAGCTCTGTAGGCATTTCCATGTTTACACAGATAGTGTTGTAGATGTTTCCATGTTTATAGAGATAGCGGTTTAGATATTTCCATGTATCTACAGATAGCGGTGTAGATATTTCCATGTTTACAGGGATAGTGGTTTACATATTTCCATGTTTATACAGATAGCGGTGTAGATATTTCCATGTTTATACAGATAGCGGTGCAGATATTTCCTTGTTTATACAGATAGTGGTGTAGATATTTCCATGTTTATACAGATCGTGGTGTAGATATTTCCACGTTTATACAGATAGCGGAGTAGATATTTCCATCTTTGCACAGATTTCGGTGTAGATATTTCCATCTTTACACAGATAGCGGTATAGATATATCCATCGTTGCACAGACTGTGCTGTAGATATTTCCATCTTAACAGAGATAGTGGTGTAGATACTTCCATGTTTACAGAGACAACGGTGTAGATATTTCCATGTTTACACAGATAGTGGTGTAGATATTTCCATGTTTATACAGATAGCGGTGTAGATATTGAAATGTTTTTACAGATAGCACTGTAGATATTTCCATATTTATGCAGATGGCGGTGTAGATATTTCCATGTTTATATAGATGGTGGTGTAGATATTACCATGTTTATACAGATAGCGGTGTAGATATTTCCATGTTTATACTGATCGTGGTGAAGATATTTCCATGTTTATACAGATCGCGGTGCATTTATTTCCATGTTTATACAGATCGCGGTGTAGATATTTCCATTTTTATACGGAGAGCGGTGTAGATATTTCCATGTTTATACAGATAGCGGTGTAGGTATTTCCATGTTTATGGAGATACCGGTGTAGGTATTTCCATGTTTATAGACATAGCGGTGTAGATATTTCCATGTTTATATAGATGGCGTTGTAGATATTTCCATGTTTATACCGATAGATGTGTTGGTATTTCCACGTTTATACAGATAGCGATGTAGATATTTCCATGCTTATACAGCTCGCGGTGCAGATATTTATATCTTTATACAGATGGCATTGTAGATATTTCCTTATTCACACAGATGGCAGTGTAGATGTTTCCATGTTTATACAGATGTCGGAGTAGTTAGTTTCATGTTTATGGAGATGGCAGTGTAGATATTTTCATGTTTACAGAGATGGCGGTGTAGATATTTCCATGTTTATAGAGATAGCAGTGTAGATAATTAGATGTTTACAGATGGCTGTGTAGATATTTGCATGTGTATACAGATGGCATTGTAGATATTTCCATGTTTGTACAGATGACTGTAGAGGTATTTCCATGTTTTACAGATGGCTGCGCAGATATTTCCATGTTTATAGAGATAGCGGTGTAGATATTTCCATGTTTGTACAGATGGCGTTGTTGATATTTCCATCTATACACAGATGGCCGTGTAGATATTTCCATGTTTATACAGATGGCACCATAGATATTTCCATGGACATGCAGATGGCGGTGTAGATATTTCCATGTTTGTACAGATAGCGGTGAAGATATTTCCATGTTTATACAGATAGCGGTGTAGATATTTCCATGTTTATACAGAAAGCGGTGTAGATATTTCCATGTTTATAGAGATAGCGGTGTAGGTATTTCCATGTTTACAGACATAGCGGTGTAGATATTTCCATCTTTCTACAGATGGCAGTGTAGATATTTCCATGTTTATACAGATGCCGGTGTAGATATTTCCATACTTATACAGATGTCTGTGTAGATAATTCCATGTGTATACAGATGTTATTGTAGGTATTTCCATGTTTATACAGATGGTGGTGTAGATATTTCCATGTTTATTCAGATGACTGTGTAGATATTTCCATGTTTTACAGATGGCAGTGTAGATATTTCAATGTTTATAGAGATGGCGCTGTAGATATTTCCATGTTTATACAGATCGCGGTGTAGATATTTCCATGTTTATACAGATAGCGGTGTAGATATTTCCATGTCTCTACAGATATCGGTGTAGATATTTCCATGTTTACACAGATTGCGGTGTAGATATTTCCATCCTTGTACAGATGGCATTGTAGATATTTCCATGTTTATGCAGATGGCGGTGTAGATATTTCCATGTTTACACAGATTGCGGTGTAGATATTTCCATCTTTATACAGATGGCATTGTAGATATTTCCATGTTTATGCAGATGGCGGTGTAGATATTTCCATGTTTATATAGATGGTGTTGTAGATATTACCATGTTTATACTGATAGCGGTGTAGATATTTCCATGTTTATACAGATCGTGGTGAAGATATTTCCATGTTTATACAGATCGCGGTGTAGATATTTCCATGTTTATACAGATCGCTGTGTAGATATTTCCATGTTTATACAGATAGCGGTGAAGATATTTCCATGTTTATACAGATAGCGGTGTAGATATTTACATGTTTATAGAGATAGCGGTGTAGGTATTTCCATGTTTCTAGACATAGCGGTGTAGATATTTCCATGTTTATATACATGGCGTTGTAGATATTTCTATGTTTATACCGATAGATGTGTTGGTATTTCCACGTTTATACAGATAGCGATGTAGATATTTCCATATTTATACAGCTCGCGGTGCAGATATTTATATCTTTATACAGATGGCATTGTAGATATTTCCTTATTCACACAGATGGCGGTGTAGATGTTTCCATGTTTATACAGATGGCGGAGTAGTTAGTTCCATGTTTATGGAGATGGCAGTGTAGATATTTTCATGTTTATAGAGATGGCGGTGTAGATATTTCCATGTTTAAAGAGATAGCAGTGTAGATATTTACATGTGTATTCAGATGGCTGTGTAGATATTTCCATGAGAAAACAGATGGCATTGTAGATATTTCCACGTTTAAACAGATGACTGTAGAGGTATTTCCATGTTTTACAGATGGCTGTGCAGATATTTCCATGTTTATAGAGATAGCGGTGTAGATATTTCCGTGTTTGTACAGATGGCGTTGTTGATATTTCCATGTATACAAAGATGGCGGTGTAGATATTTCCATGTTTATACAGATGGCAGCGTAGATATTTCCATGGTCATGCAGATGGCGGTGTAGATATTTCCGTGTTTATACAGATAGCGGTGTAGATATTTCCATGTTTTCACAGATGGTGGTGTAGATATTTCCGTGTTTATACACATGGCGGAGTAGATACTTCCATCTTTATGGAGATGGCACTGTAGATATTTTCATGTTTATACAGATGGCGGTGTAGATATTTCCATATTTATAGAGATAGCGGTGTAGATATTTCCATCTTTCTACAGATGGCAGTGTAGATATTTCCATGTTTATACAGATGGCGGTGTAGATATTTACATACTTATACATATATCTGTGTAGATATTTCCATGTGTATACAGATGGTATTGTAGGTATTTCCATGGTTATACAGATGGTGGTGTAGATATTTCCATGTTTATTCAGATGACTGTGTAGATATTTCCATGTTTTTACAGATGGCAGTGTAGATATTTCAATGTTTATAGAGATGGCGCTGTAGATATTTCCATGTTTATACAGATCGCGGTGTAGATATTTCCATGTTTATACAGATAGCGGTGTAGATATTTCCATGTTTTTACAGATATCGGTGTAGATATTTCCATGTTTACACAGATTGCGGTGAAGATATTTCCATCTTTCTACAGATGTCATTGTAGATATTTCCATGTTTATGCAGATGGCGGTGTAGATATTTCCATGTTTATATAGATGGAGGTGTAGATATTACCATGTTTATACAGATAGCGGTGTAGATATTTCCATGTTTATACAGATCGCGGTGAAGATATTTCCATGTTTATACAGATCGCGGTGTAGATATTTCCATGTTTATACAGATCGCGGTGTAGATATTTCCATGTTTATGCAGATAGCGGTGTAGATATTTCCATGTTTATACAGATAGCGGTGTAGATATTTCCATGTTTATAGAGATAGCGGTGTAGGTATTTCCATGCTTATAGACATAGCGGTGTAGATATTTCCATGTTTGTACAGATGGCGTTGTTGATATTTCCATCTATACACAGATGGCCGTGTAGATATTTCCATGTTTATACAGATGGCAGCGTAGATATTTCCATGGACATGCAGATGGCGGTGTAGATATTTCCATGTTTATACAGATAGCGGTGTATATATTTCCATGTTTATACAGATAGCGGTGTAGATATTTCCATGTTTATAGAGATAGCGGTGTAGGTATTTCCATGTTTATACACATAGCGGTGTAGATATTTCTATGTTTATATAGATGGCGTTGTAGATATTTCCATGTTTATACCGATAGATGTGTTGGTATTTCCACGTTTATACAGATAGCGATGTAGATATTTCCATGTTTATACAGCTCGTGGTGCAGATATTTATATCTTTATACAGATGGCATTCTAGATATGTCCTTATTCACACAGATGGCAGTGTAGATGTTTCCATGTTTATAAAGATGGCGGAGTAGTTAGTTCCATGTTTATGGGGATGGCAGTGTAGATATTTTCATGTTTATAGAGATGGCGGTGTAGATATTTCCATGTTTCTAGAGATAGCAATGCAGATATTCACATGTTTATACAGATGGCTGTATAGATATTTCCATGTGTATACAGATGGCATTGTAGATATTTCCATGTTTATACAGATGAGTGTAGAGGTATTTCCATGTTTTACAGATGGCTGTGCAGATATTTCCATGTTTATAGAGATAGCGGTGTAGATATTTCCATGTTTGCACAGATGGCGTTATTGATATTTCCATCTATACACAGATGGCCGTGTAGATATTTCCATGTTTATACAGATGGCAGCGTAGATATTTCCATGGACATGCAGATGGCGGTGTAGATATTTCCATGTTTATACAGATAGCGGTGTAGATATTATGTTTTCACTGATGGTGGTGTAGATATTTCCGTGTTTATACACATGGCGGAGTAGATACTTCCATCTTTATGGAGATGGCAGTGTAGATATTTTCATGTTTATAGAGATGGCGGTGTAGATATTTCCATATTTATAGAGATAGCGGTGTAGGTATTTCCATCTTTCTACAGATGTCAGTGTAGATATTTCCATGTTTATACAGATGGCGGTGTAGATATTTCCATACTTATGCAGATGTCTGTGTAGATATACCCATGTGTGTACAGATGGTATTGTAGGTATTTCCATGTTTATACAGATGGTGGTGTATTTATTTCCATGTTTATTCAGATGACTGTGTATATATTTCCATGTTTTTACACATGGCAGTGTAGGTATTTCCATGTTTATACAGATGGCGGTGTAGATATTTCCACACTTATACAGATGTCTGTGTAGATATTTCCATGTGTATACAGATGGTATTGTAGGTATTTCCATATTTATACAGATGGTGGTGTAGATATTTCAATGTTTATTCAGATGACTGTGTAGATATTTCCATGTTTTCACAGATGGCAGTGTAGATATTTCAATGTTTATAGAGATGGTGCTGTAGATATTTCCATGTTTATACAGATCGCGGTGTAGATATTTCCATGTTTATACAGATAGCGGTGTAGATATTTCCATGTTTTTACAGATATCGGTGTAGATACTTCCATGTTTACACAGATTGCGGTGTAGATATTTCCATCTTTCTACAGATGGCCTTGTAGATATTTCCATGTTTATGCAGATGGCGGTGTAAATATTTCCATGTTTATATAGATGGTGGTGTAGATATTACCATGTTTATACAGATAGCGGTGTAGATATTTCCATGTTTATACAGATCGTGGTGAAGGTATTTCCATGTTTATACAGATCGCGGTGTAGATATTTCCATTTTTTTACGGATAGCGGTGTAGATATTTCCATGTTTATACAGATAGCGGTGTAGATATTTCCATGTTTATAGAGATAGCGGTGTAGGTATTTCCATGTTTATAGACATAGCGGTGTAGATATTTCCATGTTTATATAGATGGCGTTGTAGATATTTCCATGTTTATACCGATAGATGTGTTGGTATTTCCACTTTTATACAGATAGCGATGTAGATATTTCCATGCTTATACAGCTCGCGGTGCAGATATTTATATCTTTATACAGATGGCATTGTAGATAATTCCTTATTCACACAGATGTCGGTGTAGATGTTTCCATGTTTATACAGATGGCGGAGTAGTGAGTTTCATGTTTATGGAGATGGCAGTGTAGATATTTTCATGTTTATAGAGATGGCGGTGTAGATATTTCCATGTTTATAGAGATAGCAGTGTAGATAATTACATGTTTATACAGATGGCTGTGTAGATATTTCCATGTGTATACAGATGGCATTGTAGATATTTCCATGTTTATACAGATGACTGTAGAGGTATTTCCATGTTTTACAGATGGCTTTGCAGATATTTCCATGTTTATAGAGATAGCGGTGTAGATATTTCCATGTTTGTACAGATGGCGTTGTTGATATTTCCATCTATACACAGATGGCCGTGTAGATATTTCCATGTTTATACAGATGGCACCATAGATATTTCCATGGACATGCAGATGGCGGTGTAGATATTTCCATGTTTGTACAGATCGCGGTGTAGATATTTTCATGTTTATACAGATAGCGGTGTAGATATTTCCATGTTTATACAGAAAGCGGTGTAGATATTTCCATGTTTATAGAGATAGCGGTGTAGGTATTTCCATGTTTATAGACATAGCGGTTTAGATATTTCCATCTTTCTACAGTTGGCAGTGTAGATATTTCCATGTTTATACAGATGGCGGTGTAGATATTTCCATACTTATACAGATGTCTGTGTAGATAATTACATGTGTATACAGATGGTATTGTAGGTATTTCCATGTTTATACAGATGGTGGTGTATTTATTTCCATGTTTATTCAGATGACTGTGTATATATTTCCATGTTTTCACAGATGGCAGTGTAGATATTTCAATGTTTATAGAGATGGCGCTGTGGATATTTTCATGTTTATACAGATCGTGGTGTAGATATTTCCATGTTTATACAGATAGCGGTGTAGATATTTCCATGTTTTTAGAGATATCGGTGTAGATATTTCAATGTTTACACAGATTGCGGTGTAGATATTTCCATCTTTCTACAGATGGCATTGTAGATATTTCCATGTTTATGCAGATGGCGGTGTAGATATTTCCATGTTTATATAGATGGTGATGTAGATATTACCATGTTTATACAGATAGCGCTGTAGATATTTCCATGTTTATACAGATCGTGGTGAAGGTATTTCCATGTTTATACAGATCGCGGTGTAGATATTTCCATGTTTATACAGATCGCGGTGAAGATATTTCCATGTTTATACAGATTGCGGTGTAGATATTTCCATGTTTATACTGATAGCGGTGTAGATATTTCCATGTTTATAGAGATAGCGGTGTAAGTATTTCCATGTTTATAGACATAGCGGTTTAGATATTTCCATGTTTATATAGATGGTGTTGTAGATATTTCCATGTTTATACCGATAGATGTGTTGGTATTTCCACGTTTATACAGATAGCGATGTAGATATTTCCATGTTTATACAGCGCGCGGTGCAGATATTTATATCTTTATACAGATGTCATTATAGATATTTCCTTATTCACACAGATGGCGGTGTTGATGTTTCCATGATTATACAGATGGCGGAGTAGTTAGTTCCATGTTTATAGAGTTAGCAGTGTAGATATTTACATGTTTATACAGATGGCTGTGTAGATATTTCCATGTGTATACAGATGGCATTGTAGATATTTCCATGTTTATACAGATGACTGTAGAGGTATTTCCATGCTTTACAGATGGCTGTGCAGATATTTCCATGTTTATAGAGATACCGGTGTAGATATTTCCATGTTTGTTCAGATGGCGTTGTTGATATTTCCATCTATACACAGATGGCCATGTAGATATTTCCATGTTTATACAGATGGCAGCGTAGATATTTCCATGGACATGCAGATGGTGGTGTAGATATTTCCATGTTTATACAGATAGCGGTGTAGATATTTCCATGTTTTCACAGATGGTGGTGTAGATATTTCCGTGTTTATACACATGGCGGAGTAGATACTTCCATCTTTATGGAGATGGCAGTGTAGATATTTTCATGTTTGTAGAGATGGCGGTGTAGATATTTCCATATTTAGAGAGATAGCGGTGTAGATATTTCCATCTTTCTACAGATGGCAGTGTATATATTTCCATGTTTATACAGATGGCAGTGTAGATATTTCCATACTTATAAAGATGTATGTGTAGATATTTCCATGTGTATACAGATGGTATTTTAGGTGTTTCCATGTTTATACAGATGGTGGTGTATTTATTTCCATGTTTATTCAGATGACTGTGTAGTTATTTCCATGTTTATACAGATCGTGGTGAAGATATTTCCATGTTTATACAGATCGCGGTGTATATATTTCCATGTTTATACAGATGGCGGTGTAGACATTTCCATACTTATACAGATATCTGTGTAGATATTTCCATGTGTATACAGATGGTATTGTAGGTATTTCCATGTTTATACAGATGGTGGTGTAGATATTTCCATGTTTATTCAGATGACTGGGTAGATATTTCCATGTTTTTACAGATGGCAGTGTAGATATTTCAATGTTTGTAGAGATGGCGCTGTAGATATTTCCATGTTTATACAGATCGCGGTGTAGATATTTCCATGTTTATACAGATAGCGGTGTAGATATTTCCATGTTTTTACAGATATCGGTGTAGATATTTCCATCTTTACACAGATTGCGGTGTAGATATTTCCATCTTTCTACAGATGGCATTGTAGATATTTCCAGGTTTATGCAGATGGCGGTGTAGATATTTCCATGTTTATATAGATGGAGGTGTAGATATTACCATGTTTATACAGATAGCGGTGTAGATATTTCCCTGTTTATAGAGATTGCGGTGAAGCTATTTCCATGTTTATACAGATCGCGGTGTACATATTTCCATGTTTATGCCGATCGCGGTGTAGATATTTCCATGTTTATGCAGATAGCGGTGTAGATATTTCCATGTTTATACAGATAGCGGTGTAGATATTTCCATGTTTATAGAGATAGCGGTGTAGGTATTTCCATGTTTATAGACATAGCGGTGTAGATATTTCCATGTTTGTACAGATGGCTGTGTTGATATTTCCATCTATACACAGATGACCGTGTACATATTTCCATGTTTATACAGATGGCAGCGCAGGTATTTCTATGGATATGTAGATGGCGGTGTAGATATTTCCATGTATATACAGATAGCGGTTTAGTTATTTCCATGTTTATATAGAGAGCGGTGTATATATTTCCATGTATGTACACATGGCTGGGAAGATATTTCCATGTTTATACAGATGTCGGTGTAGATAGTTCCATGTTTACACAGATAACTTTGTAAGTACTTCCATGTTTATACAGATGGCGGTGTAGATATTTCGATGTTTATAGAGATTGCAGTGGAAATATTTCCATGTTTATTCAAATAGCGGTGTAGATATTTCGATGTTTATACAGATAGCTGTGTAAATATTTCCTTGTTTATACTGATCACGGTGAAGACATTTCCATGTGTATAGAGATGGCGGTGTAGATATATCCATGTTCATAGAGATAGCGGTGTTGATTTTTCCACGTTTATAGAGATACCTGTGTGGATATTTCCATGTTTATACAGATAGGGGTGTAGATATTTCCAGGTTTATAGAGATGGTGGTGTAGATATTCCAATGTTTATACAAATCACGGTGTAGATATTTCCATGTTTATACAGATCGCGGTGTAGATATTTCCATGTTTATACAGATCGCGGTGTAGATATTTCCATGTTTATCCAGATCATGGTGTAGATATTTCCATGTTTATACAGATCGCGGTGTTTATATTACCATGTTTTTAGGGATAGCGGTGCAAATATTTCCACATTTATACAGATAGCGGTGTAGTTATTAGCACGTTTATACAGATAGCGGTGTAGATATTTCCATGTATAAACAGATGTCTGTGTATATATTTCCATGTTTAAACAGATGGCGGTGTAGATATTTCTTTGTTTATACAAATAGCAGTGTAGTTATTTCCATGTTTATACAGATAGCAGTGTAGATATTTCCATGTATATACAGATGACTGTGTAGATATTTCCATGTTTATACAGATGGCTGTGTAGATATTTCCATATTTATACAGATGCCTTTGTAGGTATTTCCATGTTTATACAGTTGGCGGTGTAGGTATTTCCATGTTTATAGAGATAGTTGTGTAGATATTTCCATGTTTATACAGATAGCGGTGTAGATAATTCCATGTTTATACAGACAGCAGTGGAGATATTTCCCTGTTTATACACGTAGTGGTGTACATATTTCCATGTTTATAGAGACAGCGGTGTAGGTATTTCCATGTTTATAGAGATAGCGGTGCAGATATTTCCATGTTTATACAGATGCCTATGCAGATATTTCCATATTTATACAGAGGGCTCTGTAGATATTTCCATGTTTATACAGATGGCAGTGTAGATATTTCCATGTTCCTACACATGACTGTGTAGGTATTTCCATGTTTATACAGATGGCGGTATAGATATATCAATGTTTATAGAGATAGCTGTGTAGATATTTCCATGTTTATACAGATAGAGGTGGAGATATTTCCATGTTTATACAGATCATGGTGTAGATATTTCCATGTTTATACAGATCACGGTGTTGATATTTCCATGTTTATACAGATAGCGGTGTAGATATTTCCATGTTTTTACAGATATCGGTGTAGATATTTCCATGTTTACACAGATTGAGGTGTAAATATTTCCATCTTTGTACAGATGGCATTGTAGATATTTCCATGTTTATACACATGTTGGTGGAGATATTTCCATGTTTACACAGATTGAGGTGTAGATATTTCCATCTTCGTACAGATGGCATTGTAGATATTTCCATGTATATACAGATGGTGGTGTAGATATTTCCATGTGTAAACAGATGGCATTGTAGATATTTCCATGTTTATACAGATGACTGTATAGGTACTTCCATGTTTTTACAGATGGCAGTGCAGCTATTTCCATGTTTATAGAGATAGCGGTGTAGATATTTCCAAGTATGTACAGATGGCAGTGTTGATATATCCATCTATACACAGATGGCCGTGTAGATATTTCCATGTTTATACAGATGGCGGCGTAGATATTTCCATGGACATGCAGATGGCGGTGTAGATATTTCCATGTTTATAGAGATGGCGGTGTAGATATTTCCATATTTATAGAGATAGCGGTGTAGATATTTCCACCTTTCTACAGATGGCAGTGTAGATATTTCCATGTTTATACAGATGGCGGTGTAGATATTTCCATATTCATACAGATGACTGTGCAGATATTTCCATGTGTATACAGATGGTATTGTAGGTATTTCCATGTTTAAACAGATGGCTTTGTAGATATTTCCATGTTTATACAGATGACTTTGTAGGTATTTCCATGTTTATACAGATGGCGGTGTAGATATTTCCATGTTTATAGAGATAGCTGTGTAGATATTTCCATGTTTATACAGATCGCATTGCAGATATTTCCATGTTTATACAGATCGCGGTGTAGATATTTCCATGTTTATACAGATAGCGGTGTAGATATTTCCATGTTTTTACAGATATCGGTGTAGATATTTCCATGTTTACACAGATTGCGGTGTAGATATTTCCATCTTTCTACAGATGGCATTGTAGATATTTCCATGTTTATACAGATGGCGGTGTAGATATTTCCATGTTTATAGAGATAGCGGTGAAGGTATTTCCATGTTTATAGACATAGCGGTGTAGATATTTCCATGTTTATATAGATGGCGTTGTAGATATTTCCATGTTTATACCGATAGCGGTGTTGGTATTTCCATGTTTATACAGATAGCGATGCAGATATTTCCATGTTTATACAGCTTGAGGTGCAGATATTTATATCTTTATACAGATGGCTTTGTAGATGTTTCCCTATTCACACAGAAGGCGGTTTATACAGATGGCGGAGAAGTTAGTTCCATGTTTATGGAGATGGCAGTGTAGATATTTTCATGTTTATAGAGATGGCGCTGTAGATATTTCCATGTTTATAGAGATAGCAGTGTAGATATTTACATGTTTATACAGATGGCTGTGTAGATATTTCCATGTTTATACAGATGGCATTGTGGATATTTCCATGTTTATACAGATGACTGTATAGGTATTTCCATGTTTTTACAGATGGCAGTGCAGATATTTCCATGTTTATAGAGATAGCGGTGTAGATATTTCCATGTTTATACAGATTGCGGTGCAGACATTTCCTTGTTTACACAGATGCCTATGCAGATATTTCCATATTTATACAGAGGGCTGTGTAGATATTTCTATGTTTATATAGATGGCAGTGTTGATATTTCCATGTTCCTACACATGACTGTGTAGGTATTTCCAATTCTATACAGATGGCTTTGTAGATATTTCCTTGTCTATAGAGGTAGCGGTGCAGATATTTCCATGTTTATACAGATAGCGGTGTATATATTTCCATGTTTATACAGATCGTGATGTAGATATTTCCATGTTTATACAGATACCGGTGTAGATATTTCCATGTTTATACAGACCACAGTGTAGGTATTTCCATGTTTATAGAGATAGCAGTTTAGATATTAACAAGTTGGTACAGTTGGCGGTGTTGATGTTTCCATCTATACACAGATTGCCGTGTAGGTATTTCCATGTGTATACAGATGGCATTGTAGATATTTCCATGTTTATACAGATGGTGGGGTAGATATTTCCATGTTTACACAGATGACTGTATAGGTATTTCCATGTTTATACAGATGGCGGTGTAGATATTTCCATGTATATACACATGGCTGTGTAGATATTTCCATGTTTATACAGATGGCGGTGTAGATATGTCCATGTTTATACAGACTGCGGTGTAGATATTTCCATGTTTATACAGATAGCCGTGTAGATATTTCCATGTTTATACAGATAGCGGTGTATATATTTCCATGTTTATACAGATAGCGGTGTAGATATTTCCATGTTTATACAGACTGCGGAGTAGATATTTCCATGTTTATACAGATAGCGGTGCAGATATTTCCATGTTTGTACAGATGGCGGTGTTGATATTTCCATCTATACACAGATGACCGTGTACATATTTCCATGTTTATACAGATGGCAGCGCAGGTATTTCTATGGATATGTAGATGGCGGTGTAGATATTTCCATGTATATACAGATAGCGTTTTAGTTATTTCCATGTTTATATAGAGAGCGGTGTAGATATTTCCATGTATGTACACATGGCTGGGAAGATATTTCCATGTTTGTACAGATGTCGGTGTAGATAGCTCCATGTTTACACAGATAACTTTGTAAGTATTTCCATGTTTATACAGATGGCGGTGTAGATATTTCGATGTTTATAGAGATTGCAGTGGAGATATTTCCATGTTTATTCAAAGAGCGGTGTAGATATTTCGATGTTTATACAGATAGCGGTGTAAATATTTCCTTGTTTATACTGATCACGGTGAAGACATTTCCATGTTTATAGAGATGGCGGTGTAGATATATCCATGTTCATAGAGATAGCAGTGTTGATTTTTCCATGTTTATATAGATACCTGTGTGGATATTTCCATGTTTATACAGATAGGGGTGTAGATATTTCCAGGTTTATAGAGATGGTGGTGTAGATATTTCCATGTTTATACAGATCACGGTGTAGATATTTCCATGTTTATACAGAGCGCGGTGTTTATATTACCATGTTTATAGGGATAGCGGTGCAAATATTTCCACATTTATACAGATAGCGGTGTAGTTATTAGCATGTTTATACAGATAGCGGTGTAGATATTTCCTTGTATAAACAGATGTCTGTGTATATATTTCCATGTCTAAACAAATGGCGGTGTAGATATTTCCATGTTTGTACAGATGGCGGTGTTGATGTTTCCATCTATACACAGATTGCCGTGTAGGTATTTCCATGTGTATACAGATGGCATTGTAGGTATTTCCATGTTTATACAGATGGTGGTGTAGATATTTCCATGTTTACACAGATGACTTTATAGGTATTTCCATGTATATACAGATCGCGGTGTAGATATTTCCATGTTTATAGAGATAGCGGTGTAGATATTTCCATATTTATACAAATAACGGTGTAGAAAATTCCATGTTAATACAGATATCAGTGTAAATATTTCCATGTTTATGCAGATTACGGTGTAAATATTTCCATGTTTATAGAGATAGCGGTGTATATATATCCATGTTTATACAGATAGCGGTGTAGATATTTCCATGTTTATACAGACTGCGGTGTAGATATTTTCTTGTTTATATAGATAGCGGTGCAGATAATTCCATGTTTGTACAGATGGCGGTGTTGATATTTCCATCTATACACAGATGACCGTGTACATATTTCCATGTTTATACAGATGGCAGTGCAGATATTTCTATGGATATGTAGATGGCGGTGTAGATATTTCCATGTTTATACAGATGGCGGTGTAGATATTTCCATGCTTATACAGATGGCAGTGTAGATATATCCATGTTTATACAGATAGCGGTGGAGTTGTTTCCATATTTATAAAGATAGCATTGTAGATATTTCCATGTTTATACAGATAACGGTGTAGATATATCCATGTTTATACAGATAGCGGTGTAGATATTTCCATGATTATACAGATACTGGTGTTGGCATTTCCATGTTTATACAACTAGCATTGTAGATATTTCCATGTTTATACAGCTCGCGGTGCTGTTATTTCCATCTTTATACAGATGGCAGTGTAGATAATTCCATGTTTTTACTGATAGCGGTGTAGATACTTCCGAGTTTATACAGATGGTGGTGTAGATATTTCCATGTTTATGGAGATCACGGTGCAGATAATTTCAGGTATATAGAGATGGCGGTGTAGATATTTTCAGGTTTATAGAGATAGCGATGTAGATATTTCCATGTTTATACAGATAGCGGTGTAGACATTTCCATGTTTACAGAGACGGCGGTGTAGTTATTTCCATATTTATACAGATAGCGATGTAGGTATTTCCATGTTTATACAGATAGCAGTGTAGATATTTCCATGTTTATAGAGATGGCGGTGAAGTTATTTCCATGTTTATAGTGATAGTGGTATAGATATTTCCATGTTTATACTGGTAGCGGTGCAGATATTTCCATGTTTATACAGATAGCGGTGTTGGTATTTCCATGTTGATACAGATAGCGGTGTAGATATTTCCATCTGTATACAGTTCGCGGTGTAGGTATTTCCATGTTTATACAGATGGCAGCGTAGATATTTGAATGTTTGTAAAGATAGAGGTGTAGATATTTCCATTTTTATACAGATAGCTGTGTAGATATTTCCATGTTTATGCAGGTAGTGGTGTAGAAATTTCCATTTTTATACAGATCGTGGTGTAGATACTTCCATCTTTCCACAGAGGGCAGAGTGGATATTTCCATGTTTATACACACAGCGGTGTAGATATTTCCATGTTTACACATATAGTGTTGTAGATATTTCCATATTTATACAGATAGAGGTGTAGATATTTCCACGTTTATACAGATAGCGGTGTAGATATTTCCACGTTTATGCAGGTAGCGGTGTAGATATTTCCACGTTTTACAGATAGTTGTGTAGATATTTCCATGCTTATACAGATGGCGGTGTAGATATTTCCATGTTTATGCAGACGGCGGTGCTGATATTTCTATGTTTATTCAGATGGTGCTGTAGATATTTCCAAGTTTATAGAATGGTGGTGTAGATATTTCCACGTTTATAGAGATAGCGGTGTAGATATTTCCATGTTTATAGAGATAGCGGTATAGGTATTTCCATGTTTATAGTGATAGCGGTGCAGATATTTATATGTTTATTCAGATAGCGGTGTAGATGTTTCCAAGTTTATACAGATGGCAGTGTAGATATTTCCATGTTTATAGAGATACTGGTGTAGATATTTCCATGTTTATGCAGATGACTGTGTATTTATTTCCATGTTTATTCAGATGTCGGTGTAGATATTTTCATGTTTATAGAGATAGCGATGTAGATATTTCCATGTATATACAGACAGCGGTGTAGACATTTCCATGTTTACAGAGAGAGCGGTGTAGATATTTCCATATTTACACAGATAGTGGTGTAGATATTTCCATGTTTATACAGATGGCGGTGTAGATAGTTCCATGTTTATGAAGATGGCGGTGTAGATATTTCCATGTTTATAGAGATTGCGGTGTAGATATGTTCATGTTCATAGATATAACAGTGTAGATATTTCCATGTTTATACAGATGGCTGTGTAGATATTTCCAAGAGTATACAGAGGCAGTGTAGTTATTTCCATTTTTATAGAGATGGTGAAGTAGATATTTCCATGTTTATACAGATGACTGTGTAGATATTTCCATGCTTATACAGATGGCGGTGTAGATATTTCCATGTTTATACAGATAGCGGTGTAGATATTTCCAT
Source organism: Pan paniscus (assembly GCF_029289425.2). Lineage (NCBI taxonomy): Eukaryota > Metazoa > Chordata > Mammalia > Primates > Hominidae > Pan > Pan paniscus. The sequence continues at coordinate 64,028,418 of NC_085927.1, forward strand.
GTTTACAGAGATAGCGTTGTAGATATATCCATCTTGGCAGAGATTACGGTACAGATATTTCCATCTTTACACAGATAGCAGTGTAGATATTTCCAAGTTTACACAGATAGCTGTGTAGATATTTCCATGTATCTACATATAGCGTTGTAAGTATTTCCATGTTTACACAGGTAGCGGAGAAGATATTTCCAAGTTTATACACTTAGCGGTGTAGATATTTCTATGTTTATAGAGATAACATTGTAGATATTTCCATGTTTATACAGATGGCTGTGTAGATATTTCCATGTGTATACAGATTGCAGTGTAGATATTTCCATGTTTATACAGATGGTGGTGTAGATATTTCCATGTTTATACAGATGAATGTGTAGATATTAGCTTGTTTATACAGATGGCGGTGTAGATATTTCCATGTTTATTAAGATAGCGGTGTAGATATTTCCATGTTTATACTGATAGCGGTGTAGGTATCTCCTTGTTTATAGAGATGGCTTTGTAGATATTTCCATGTTTATACAGATGGCAGTGTAGATATTTACATGTTTATAGAGATAGTGGTGTAGTTATTTCCATGTTTATACAGATGACTGTGTAGGTATTTCAATGTTTATATAGATGTAGGTGTAGATATTTTCAGGTTTATAGAGATAGCGATGTAGATATTTCCAGGTTTATGCAGATAGCGGTGTAGACATTTCCATGTTTACAGAGATAGCGGTGTAGATATTTCCATATTTATACAGTTAGCGGTGTAGACATTTCCATGCTTATACAGATAGCGGTGTAGATTTTTCCATGTTTATAGAGATGGCGGTGAAGTTATTTCCATGTTTATAGAGATAGTGATGTAGATATTTCCATGATTATACAGATAGCGGTGCGGTTATTTCCAAGTTTATACAGATAGCAGTGCAGGTATTTCCATGTTTATTCAGATAGTTGTGTAGGTATTTCCATGTTTATAGAGATAGCGGTGTACATGATTCTATGTTTATACAGATATAGGTGGAGATATTTCCATGTTTATACAGATTTCGGTGTAGATATTTCCATATTTATAGAAAATGCGGTGTAGTTATTTCCATATTTATACAGATGGCGGTGTAGATATTTCCATGTTTATTCATATGTCGGTGTAAATATTTCCAAGTTTATTCAGATGGCGGTGTAGATATTTCCATGTTTATACAGATAGAGGTGTAGATATTTAAATGTTTACAGAGATATCGATGTAGATATTTCCATCTTTGCACAGATTGCGGTGTAGATATTTCCATGTTTATACAGATAGAGGTGTAGATATTTAAATGTTTACAGAGATATCGGTGTAAATATTTCCATCTTTGCACAGATTGCGGTGTAGTTATTTCCATTTTTACACAGAGAGCAGTGTAGATATTTCAGTCGTTGCACAGATTGTGCTGTAGATATTTCCATATTTACACAGATAGTGGTGTAGATATTTCCATGTTTACACAGACAGCGGTTTAGATATTTCCATGTTTACACAGATAGCGTTGTATATATTTGCATGTTTTTACAGGTAGCGGTGTAAGTGTTTCCATGTTTATACAGATAGCGGTGGAGATATTTCCATGTTTATACAGATAGCGATGGAGATATTTCCATGTTGATACAGATTAAGGTGTAGATATTTCCAAGTTTATTCAGATAGCGGTGCAGATATTTAAATGTTTTTACAGATAGCGGTGTAGTTATTTCCATGTTTATACAGATAGCGGTGTAGGTATTTTCATGTTTGTAGAGATAGCGGTGTAGACATTTCCATGTTTATAGAGATAGTGGTGTAGATATTTCTATGTTTATAGAGAGGGCGGCATAGATATTTCCATGTTTATAGAGATGGCGGTGTAGATAGTTTCATGTTTATGGAGATGGTGGTGTAGATATTTCCATGTTTATAGAAATTGTGGTGTAGGTATTTTCATGTTTATAGAGATAGCGGTGTAGGTATTTCCATGTTAATAGAGATAGCGGCGTAGGTACTTCCATGTTTATACAGATGGCTGTGTAGATATTTCCATGTGTATGCAGATGGCAGTGTAGATATTTCCATGTTTATGAAGATGGTGGTGTATATAATTCTATGCTTATACAGATGACTGTGTAGCTATTTCCATGTTTATACAGATGGCAGGGTAGATATTTCCAAGTTTACAGAGATAGCGGTGTAGATATTTGCATGTTTATACAGATAGCTGGGTAGCTATTTCCATGTTTATAGACATAGCGTTGTAGATATTTCCATATTTATAGAGATAGCGGTGTAGATATTTCCATGTTTATACAAATGGCGGTGTAGATATTTCCATATTCATAGAGATAGCGGTGTAGATATTTCCAAGTTTATATGGATAGCGGTGTAGGAATTTCCATATTCATAGAGATAGCGGTGTAGATATTTCCAAGTTTATATGGATAGCGGTGTAGATATTTCCATGTATATACTGATAGTGGTGTAGATATTTCCATGTTTACACAGATAGCTCTGTAGGTATTTCCATGTTTACACAGATAGTGTTGTAGATGTTTCCATGTTTATAGAGATAGCGGTTTAGATATTTCCATGTATCTACAGATAGCGGTGTAGATATTTCCATGTTTACAGAGATGGCGGTGTAGATATTTCTATGTTTATAGAGATAGCGGTGTAGGTATTTCCATGTTTATAATGACAGTGGTGTAGGTATTTCCTTGTTTATAGAGATAGTGGTGTAGATATTTCCATGTTTATTCAGATAGCGTAGAAGTTATTTCCATGCTTATACAGATGGCGATGTTGATAGTTTCATGTTTATGGAGATGGCCGTGTAGATATTTTCATGTTTATAGTGGTGGCGGTGTAGATATTTCCATGTTTATAGAGACAGCGGTGTAGATATTTCCATGTTTATACAGATGGCGGTGTAGATATTTCCATGCTTATACAGATGGCAGTGTAGATATATCCATGTTTATACAGATAGCGGTGGAGATATTTCCATATTTATAAAGATAGCGTTGTAGATATTTCCATGTTTATACAGATAGCGGTGTAGATATTTCCATGTTTATACAGATAGCGGTGGAGATATTTCCATGATTATACAGATAGTGGTGTTGGTATTTCCATGTTTATACAACTAGCATTGTAGATATTTCCATGTTCATACAGCTCGCGGTGTTGTTATTTCCATCTTTATAGAGATCGCAGTGTAGATAATTCCATGTTTTTACTGATAGCGGTGTAGATACTTCCGTGTTTATACAGATGGTGGTGTAGATATTTCCATGTTTATGGAGATCACGGTGCAGACATTTTCAGGTTTATAGAGATGGCGGTGTAGATATTTTCAGGTTTATAGAGATAGCGATGTAGATATTTCCATGTTTATACAGATAGCGGTGTAGACATTTCCATGTTTACAGAGACGGCGGTGTAGATATTTCCATATTTATACAGATAGCGATGTAAGTATTTCCATGTTTATACAGATAGCAGTGTAGATATTTCCATGTTTATAGAGATGGCGGTGAAGTTATTTCCATGTTTATAGTGATAGTGGTATAGATATTTCCATGTTTATACTGATAGCGGTGCAGATATTTCCATGTTTATACAGATAGCGGTCTTGGTATTTCCATGTTTATACAGATAGCGGTGTAGATATTTCCATCTTTATACAGCTCGCGGTGTAGATATTTCCATCTTTATACAGAAGGCAGTGTAGATATTTGAATGTTTATAAAGATAGAGGTGTAGATATTTCCATTTTTATACAGATAGCTGTGTAGATATTTCCATGTTTATGCAGGTAGTGGTGTAGAAATTTCCATTTTTATACAGATCGTGGTGTAGATACTTCCATCTTTCCACAGATGGCAGAGTGGATATTTCCATGTTTATACACACAGCGGTGTAGATATTTCCATGTTTACACATATAGTGTTGTAGATATTTCCATATTTATACAGATAGAGGTGTAGATATTTCCAAGTTTATACAGATAGCGGTGTAGATATTTCCACGTTTATACAGGTAGCGGTGTAGATATTTCCACGTTTTACAGATAGTTGTGTAGATATTTCCATGCTTATACAGATGGCGGTGTAGGTATTTCCATGTTTATGCAGACGGCGGTGCAGATATTTCTTTGTTTATGCAGATGGTGGTGTAGATATTTCCAAGTTTATAGAATGGTGGTGTAGATATTTCCACGTTTATAGAGATAGCGGTGTAGATATTTCCATGTTTATAGAGATAGCGGTATAGGTATTTCCATGTTTATAGTGATAGCGGTGCAGATATTTATATGTTTATTCAGATAGCGGTGTAGATGTTTCCAAGTTTATATAGATGGCAGTGTAGATATTTCCATGTTTATAGAGATACTGGTGTAGATATTTCCATGTTTATGCAGATGACTGTGTATTTATTTCCATGTTTATTCAGATGTCGGTGTAGATATTTTCAGGTTTATAGGGATAGCGATGTAGATATTTCCATGTATATACAGACAGCGCGGTAGACATTTCCATGTTTACAGAGAGAGCGGTGTAGATATTTCCATATTTACACAGATAGTGGTGTAGTTATTTCCATGTTTATACAGATGGCGGTGTAGATAGTTCCATGTTTATGAAGATGGCGGTGTAGATATTTCCATGTTTATAGAGATTGCGGTGTAGATATGTTCATGTTCATAGAGATAACAGTGTAGATATTTCCATGTTTATACAGATGGCTGTGTAGATATTTCCAAGAGTATACAGAGGCAGTGTAGTTATTTCCATGTTTATAGAGATGGTGAAGTAGATATTTCCATGTTTATACAGATGACTGTGTAGATATTTCCATGTTTATACAGATGGCGCTGTAGATATTTCCATGTTTATACAGATAGCGGTGTAGATATTTCCATGTTTACAGAGATAGCGTTGTAGATATATCCATCTTTGCAGAGATTACGGTACAGATATTTCCATCTTTACACAGATAGCAGTGTAGATATTTCCAAGTTTACACAGATAGCTGTGTGGATATTTCCATGTATCCACATATAGCGTTGTAAGTATTTCCATGTTTACACAGATAGCGGAGTAGATATTTCCAAGTTTATACACTTAGCAGTGTAGATACTTCTATGTTTATAGAGATAACAGTGTAGATATTTCCATGTTTATACAGATGGCTTTGTAGATATTTCCATGTGTATACAGATGGCAGTGTAGATATTTCCATGTTTATACAGATGGTGGTGTAGATATTTCCATGTTTATACAGATGAATGTGTAGATATTTGCTTGTTTATACAGATGGCGGTGTAGATATTTCCATGTTTATTAAGATAGCGGTGTAGATATTTCCATGTTTATACTGATAGCGGTGTAGGTATCTCCTTGTTTATACAGATGGCTTTGTAGATATTTCCATGTTTATACAGATGGCAGTGTAGATATTTACATGTTTATAGAGATAGTGGTGTAGTTATTTCCATGTTTATACAGATGACTGTGTAGGAATTTCCATGTTTATATAGATGTAGGTGTAGATATTTTCAGGTTTATAGAGATAGCGATGTAGATATTTCCAGGTTTATGCAGATAGCGGTGTAGACATTTCCATGTTTACAGAGATAGCGGTGTAGGTATTTCCATATTTATACAGTTAGCGGTGTAGACATTTCCATGCTTATACAGATAGCGTTGTAAATTTTTCCATGTTTATAGAGATGGCGGTGAAGTTATTTCCATGTTTATAGAGATAGTGATGTAGATATTTCCATGATTATACAGATAGCGGTGCGGTTATTTCCAAGTTTATACAGATAGCAGTGTAGGTATTTCCATGTTTATACAGATAGTTGTGTAGATATTTCCATGTTTATAGAGATAGCGGTGTACATGATTCTATGTTTATACAGATATAGGTGGAGATATTTCCACGTTTATACAGATTTCGGTGTAGATATTTCCATATTTATAGAAAATGCGGTGTAGTTATTTCCATATTTATACAGATGGCGGTGTAGATATTTCCATGTTTATTCATATGTCGGTGTAAATATTTCCATGTTTATTCAGATGGCGGTGTAGATATTTCCATGTTTATACAGATAGCGGTGCAGATATTTCCTTGTTTATACAGATAGTGGTGTAGATATTTCCATGTTTATACAGATCGTGGTGTAGATATTTCCACGTTTATACAGATAGCGGAGTAGATATTTCCATCTTTGCACAGATTTCGGTGTAGATATTTCCATCTTTACACAGATAGCGGTATAGATATTTCCATCGTTGCACAGACTGTGCTGTAGATATTTCCATCTTAACAGAGATAGTGGTGTAGATACTTCCATGTTTACAGAGACAACGGTGTAGATATTTCCATGTTTACACAGATAGTGGTGTAGATATTTCCAAGTTTATACAGATAGCTGTGTAGATATTGAAATGTTTTTACAGATAGCACTGTAGATATTTCCATATTTATACAGATAGCGGTGTAGGCGTTTCCATGTTATACAGATAGCGGTGTAGAGATTACCATGTTTATAGAGATAGCGGTGTAGATGTTTCCATATTTACACAGAGAGCGGTGTAGATATTTCCGTATTTATACAGATAGTGGTGGAGATATTTCCATGTTTATACAGATAGCGATGTAGATATTTCCATGTTTATACAGATATCTGTGTAGATATTTCCACGTGTATACAGATGGCAGTGTAGATATTTCCATGTTTATAGAGATGGTGGTGTAGACATTTCCAAGCTTATACAGATGACTGTGTGGATATTTCCATGTTCATACTGATGGCGGTGTAGATATTTCCATGTTTATAGAGATATCGGTGTTGATATTTCCATGTTTATTCAGATAGCGGTGTAGCTATTTCCATGTTTATAGAAATAGGGTGTAGATATTTTCATATTTATACAGATAGCGGTGTAGATATTTCCATGTTTATACAGATGGCGGTGTAGAAATTTACATGTTTATACAGACAGCGGTGTAGATATTTCCATGTTCATTCAGAAGGCGGTGAAGATATTTCCATGTCTACAGAGATGGCGGTGTAGATATTTCTATGTTTATAGAGATGGCGGTGTAGGTATTTCCATGTTTATAATGACAGTGGTGTAGGTATTTCCTTGTTTATAGAGATAGTGGTGTAGATATTTCCATGTTTATTCAGATAGCGTAGAAGTTATTTCCATGCTTATACAGATGGCGATGTTGATAGTTTCATGTTTATGGAGATGGCCGTGTAGATATTTTCATGTTTATAGAGGTGGCGGTGTAGATATTTCCATGTTTATAGAGACAGCGGTGTAGATATTTCCATGTTTTTACAGATGGCGGTGTAGATATTTCCATGCTTATACAGATGGCAGTGTAGATATATCCATGTTTATACAGATAGCGGTGGAGATATTTCCATATTTATAAAGATAGCATTGTAGATATTTCCATGTTTATACAGATAGCGGTGTAGATATTTCCATGTTTATACAGATAGCGGTGGAGATATTTCCATGATTATACAGATAGTGGTGTTGGTATTTCCATGTTTATACAACTAGCATTGTAGATATTAACATGTTCATACAGCTCGCGGTGTTGTTATTTCCATCTTTATAGAGATGGCAGTGTAGATAATTCCATGTTTTTACTGATAGCGGTGTAGATAGTTCCGTGTTTATACAGATGGTGGTGTAGATATTTCCATGTTTATGGAGATCACGGTGCAGATATTTTCAGGTTTATAGAGATGGCGGTGTAGATATTTTCAGGTTTATAGAGATAGCGATGTAGATATTTCCGTGTTTATACAGATAGCGGTGTAGACATTTCCATGTTTACAGAGACGGCGGTGTAGATGTTTCCATATTTATACAGATAGCGATGTAAGTATTTCCATGTTTATACTGATAGCAGTGTAGATATTTCCATGTTTATAGAGATGGCGGTGAAGTTATTTCCATGTTTATAGTGATAGTGGTATAGATATTTCCATGTTTTTACTGATAGCGGTGCAGATATTTCCATGTTTATACAGATAGCGGTCTTGGTATTTCCATGTTTATACAGATAGCGGTGTAGATATTTCCATCTTTATACAGCTCGCGGTGTAGATATTTCCATCTTTATACAGATGGCAGTGTAGATATTTGAATGTTTATAAAGATAGAGGTGTAGATATTTCTATTTTTAGACAGATAGCTGTGTAGATATTTCCATGTTTATGCAGGTAGTGGTGTAGAAATTTCCATTTTTATACAGATCGTGGTGTAGATACTTCCATCTTTCCACAGATGGCAGAGTGGATATTTCCATGTTTATACACACAGCGGTGTAGATATTTCCATGTTTACACATATAGTGTTGTAGATATTTCCATATTTATACAGATAGAGGTGTAGATATTTCCAAGTTTATACAGATAGCGGTGTAGATATTTCCACGTTTATACAGGTAGCGGTGTAGATATTTCCACGTTTTACAGGTAGTTGTGTAGATATTTCCATGCTTATACAGATGGCGGTGTAGATATTTCCATGTTTATGCAGACGGCGGTGCAGATATTTCTATGTTTATGCAGATGGTGGTGTAGATATTTCCAAGTTTATAGAATGGTGGTGTAGATTTTTCCACGTTTATAGAGATAGCGGTGTAGATATTTCCATGTTTATAGAGATAGCGGTATAGGTATTTCCATGTTTATAGTGATAGCGGTGCAGATATTTATATGTTTATTCAGATAGCGGTGTAGATGTTTCCAAGTTTATACAGATGGCAGTGTAGATATTTCCATGTTTATAGAGATACTGGTGTAGATATTTCCATGTTTATGCAGATGACTGTGTATTTATTTCCATGTTTATTCAGATGTCGGTGTAGATATTTTCAGGTTTATAGGGATAGCGATGTAGATATTTCCATGTATATACAGACAGCGCGGTTGACATTTCCATGTTAACAGAGAGAGCGGTGAAGATATTTCCATATTTACACAGATAGTGGTGTAGATATTTCCATGTTTATACAGATGGCGGTGTAGATTGTTCCATGTTTATGAAGATGGCGGTGTAGATATTTCCATGTTTATAGAGATTGCGGTGTAGATATGTTCATGTTCATAGAGATAACAGTGTAGATATTTCCATGTTTATACAGATGGCTGTGTAGATATTTCCAAGAGTATACAGAGGCAGTGTAGTTATTTCCATGTTTATAGAGATGGTGAAGTAGATATTTCCATGTTTATACAGATGACTGTGTAGATATTTCCATGTTTAAACAGATGGCGCTGTAGATATTTCCATGTTTATACAGATAGCGGTGTAGATATTTCCATGTTTACAGAGATAGCGTTGTAGATATATCCATCTTGGCAGAGATTACGGTACAGATATTTCCATCTTTACACAGATAGCAGTGTAGATATTTCCAAGTTTACACAGATAGCTGTGTAGATATTTCCATGTATCCACATATAGCGTTGTAAGTATTTCCATGTTTACACAGATAGCGGAGTAGATATTTCGAAGTTTATACACTTAGCAGTGTAGATACTTCTATGTTTATAGAGATAACAGTGTAGATATTTCCATGTTTATACAGATGGCTGTCTGGATATTTCCATGTGTATACAGATGGCAGTGTAGATATTTCCATGTTTATACAGATGGTGGTGTAGATATTTCCATGTTTATACAGATGAATGTGTAGATATTTGCATGATTATACAGATGGCGGTGTAGATATTTCCATGTTTATTAAGATAGCGGTGTAGATATTTCCATGTTTATACTGATAGCGGTGTAGGTATCTCCTTGTTTATAGAGATGGCTTTGTAGATATTTCCATGTTTATACAGATGGCAGTGTAGATATTTCCATGTTTATAGAGATAGGGGTGTAGTTATTTCCATGTTTACACAGATGACTGTGTAGGTATTTCCGTGTTTATATAGATGTAGGTGTAGATATTTTCAGGTTTATAGAGATAGCGATGTAGATATTTCCAGGTTTATACAGATAGCGGTGTAGACATTTCCATGTTTAGAGAGATAGCGGTGTAGATATTTCCATATTTATACAGATAGCGGTGTAGACATTTCCATGCTTATACAGATAGCGGTGTAGATTTTTCCATGTTTATAGAGATGGCGGTGAAGTTATTTCCATGTTTATAGAGATAGTGATGTAGATATTTCCATGATTATACAGATAGCGGTGCGGTTATTTCCAAGTTTATACAGATAGCGGTGTAGGTATTTCCATGTTTATACAGATAGTGGTTTAGATATTTCCATGTTTATACATATAGTGGTGTAGATATTTCCATGATTATAGAGATCTTGGTGTAAATATTTTCAAGTTTATACAGATAACGGTGTAGATATTTCCCAATTAATACACGTAGCACTGTAGATATTTCCAAGTTTATACAGATCGCGGTGTAAACATTTCCATCTTTGTAGAGATGGCAGTGTAGATATTTCAATGTTTATACAGATGGTGGTGTAGATATTTCCCTGTTTATAGAGATGGCGGTGTAGATATTTCTATGATTATAGAGATAGCGTTGTAGATATCTCCATGTTAATACAGATGGCGGTGTAGATATTTCCATGTTTATGCAGATGGTGGAGTAGATATTTCCATGTTTATAGAGATGGCCGTGTATATATTTCTATGTTTATAGAGATAGCGGTGTAGATAATTCCATGTTTATAGAGAAGGCGGTGTAGGTATTCTCAAGTTTATAGAGATAGCGGTGTAGATATTTCCATGTTCATACAGATAGCGGTGATGATATTTCCATGTTTATAGAGATTACGGTGATGGTATTTCCATGTTTATACAGATAGCGGTGTAGATATTTCCATGTTTATACAGTTCGCTGTGTAGTTATTTCCATCTTTATACAGATGACAGTGTAGATATTACCATGTTTATACAGATAGCGGTGTAGATATTTCCATGTTTTCAGAGCTGTTGGTGTAGATAGTTCCAAATTAATGGAGATGGCGGTGTAGATATTTTCATGTTTATAGAGATTGCGGTGAAGATATTTCCATGTTTATAGAGATGACTGTGAAGATATTTCCATACTTATACAGATGGCGGTGTATATATTTCCAAGTTTATAGAGATAGTCGTGTAGATATTTCCATGCTTATACAGATAGCGGTGCAGATATTTCCATGTTTATAGAGACAGCGTTGTATATATTTACATATTTATACAGATAGCGGTGTAAATATTTCCATGTTTATTCAGATTACTGTGTAGATATTTCCATGTTTATAGAGATGGCGGTGTAGATATTTCCCTGTTTATTCAGATAGCGGTGTGGTTATTTCCGTGTTTATACAGGTAGCGGTGTTGATATTTCCATGTTTACACAGATAGCGGTGTAGATGTTTCCATCTTTGCACAGATTGTGGTGTTGATGTTTCCATTTTTACACAAATAGCGGTGTAGATATTTCCATGTTTACACAGAGAGCTGTGTAGATATTTCCATGTTCACACAGATAGCGTTGAAGATTTTTCATATTTATACAGATAGCGGTGTAGATATTTCCATATTTATACAGATAGCAGTATAGATATTTGCATATTTATACAGATAGCAGTGTATATATTTCCATGTTTAAACAGACAGCGGTGGAGATATATTCATGTTTATACAGATAGCTGTGGAGATATTTCCATTTTTATACAGATCGGGGTGTAGATATTTTCATGTTTATACAGATAGCGTTGTCCATATTTCCAAGTTTGTACAGATAGCCGTGTAGGTATTTCCATGTTTATGTAGATAGCGGTGTAGATATTTGCATGTTTATACCCATAGCGGTGGATATATTTCCACGTTTACAGAGATTGCGGTGTAGATATTTCCATGTTTATACTGATGGCTGTGTAGATATTTCCAAGTGTATACAGATGGCAGTGTAGATTTCCCATGTTTATACTGATGGAGGTGTAGATATTTCCTTGTTAATAGAGATAGCGGTGGAGATATTTCCATGTTTATACAGATAGCGATGTAGATATTTCCATGTTTATACAGACAGCAGTGCAGGTATTTCCATGTTTATACAGATAGCGGTGAAGATATTTCCATGTTAATAGAGATAGCGGTGTAGATATTTCCATGTTTATACAGATAGCGGTGGAGATATTTCCATGTTTATACATATAGCGGTGGAGATATTGCCTTATTTATACAGATGGCGGTGTAGATATTTCCGAGTTTCTACAGATAGCCTTGTAGATATTTCCATGTTTATACAGATAGTGGTGTAGATATTTCCATGTTTATAGAGATAGCAGTGGAGATATTTCCATGTTGATACAGATAGCGATGTAGATATTTCCATGTTTATAGAGATAGCAGTGTAGGTATTTCCATGTTTATACAGAAAGTGGTGAATATATTTCCATGTTTAGAGATAGCGGTGAAGATATTTCCATGTTTATACAGATAGCGGTGGAGATATTTCCATGTTTATACAGATAGCGGTGGAGATATTTCCATGTTTATACAGATAGCTGTGGAGATATTGCCTTGTTTATATAGATGGCAGTGTAGATATTTCCAAGTTTATACAGATAGCGGTTTAGATATTTCCATTTTTATGCAGATAGCAATGCAGTTATTTCCATGTTTATACAGATTGCTGTGAAGGTATTTCCAGATTTATAGAGATATCGGTGTAGATATTTCCATGTTTATACAGATGTTTGTGTAGATATTTCCATGTGTATACAGATGGCAGTGTAAATATTTCCATGTTTATGCAGATGGAGTTGTAGATATTTCCATGTTTATACAGATGACTGTGTAGGTATTTCTATGTTTATACACATGGCCGTGTATATATTTCCATGTTTATAGAGATAGCCATGTAGATGTTTCCATGTTTATACAGATTGCGTTGTAGATATTTCCATGTTTATACAGAAAGCGGTGGAGATATTTCCATGTATTTACAGATAGCGGTGTAGATATTTCCATGTTTATATAGATAGCGGTGTAGACAATTCCATGTATATAAAGATAGCGGTGTAGATATTTCCATATTTATACAGATATCGGTGTAGATATTTCTATGTTTATATATATAGCGGCATAGGTATTTCCATGTTCATAAAGATTGCTGTGTAGGTATTTCCATGTTTATATAGGTAGTGGTGTAAATATTTCCATGTTTATACAGATCGCAGTGTAGATATTTCCATGTTTATACAGATGGAGGTGTAGATATTTCCATGTTTATACAGATGACTTTGTAGATATTTCCATGTTTTTACAGATGGCGGTGTTGATATTTCCATGTTTATACAGATAGCGTTGTAGACATTTCGATGTTTATAGAGACGGCGGTGTAGATATTTCCATATTTATACAGATAGCAGTGTATATATTTCCATGTTTATACAGATAGCGGTGTAGATATTTCAATGTTTATACAGATTGCTGTGTAGCTATTTCTGTGTATATAGAAATAGCCTTGTATATATGTCCATGTTTATACAGATAATGTTGTAGATATTTCCCTGTTTATACAGATAGCGGTGGAGGTATTTCCGTGTTTATATAGATAGCGGTGGATATACATCCATGTGTATACAGATGGCGGTGTAGTTATTTCAAAGTTTTTGAAGAAAGCGGTGTAGATATTTCCATGTTTATACAGATAGCGGTGTAGATATTTCCATGTTTATAAACATTGCGGTGTAGGTATTTCCATGTTTATAGAGATAGCGGTGTAGATATTTCCATGTTTATACAGATGGCTGTGTAGATATTTCCATATGTATAGAGATTGCAGTGTAGATATTTCCATGTTTATACAGATGGAGGTGTAGATATTTCCATGTTTATACAGATGACTGTGTAGAAATTTTCATATTTTTACACATTGCAGTGTAGATATTTCATTGTTTATACAGATCGTGGTGTGGCTACTTCCCTGTTTATACAGATAGCAGTGGAGGTATTTCCATGCTGATAGAGATAGCGTTGTAGGTATTTCCATGTTTATATAGATGGCTGTGTAGATATTTCCATGTCTTTACAGATTGCAGTGTAGATATTTCCATGTTTATACAGATGGAGGTGTAGATATTTCCATGTTTATACAGATGACTGTGTAGATATTTCCATGTTTATACAGGTAGCGGTGTAGATATTTCCATCTTTGCACAGATTGCGGTGCAGATATTTCCATCTTTACACAGATAGCAGAGTTCACATTTACATGTTTACACACACAGCTGTGTAGATATTTAAATGTTTATACAGATTGCGGTGTAGATATTTCCATGTTTATACAGATAGTTGTGTAGACATTTCAATATTTATAGAGATAGAGGTTTACATATTTCCATGTTTATACGGATAGCGGTGTAGTTATTGCCATGTTTACAGAGATAGAGCTGTAGATATTTCAGTATTTGCACAGATTGCGGTGTAGATATTTCCATCTTTACACAGATAGCGGAGTACATATTTCCATGTTTACACAGACAGCTGTGTAGGTATTTCCATGTTTACACAGATAGTGTTGTAGATATTTCCATGTTTATACAGATAGCAGTGTAGATATCTCCATGTTTATACAGATGGCGGTGTAGGTATTTCCATATTTATACAGAGAGCGGTGTAGATATTTCCATGTTTATACAGATAGCGGTGTAGATATTTTCATGTTTATACAGATAGCAGTGGAGATATTTCCATGTTTATACAGATAGCGGTGGAGATATTTCCATGGTTATAGAGATAGCGGTGTAGATATTTCCATGTTTATAGAGATAGCAGTGTAGATATTTCGATGTTTACACAGATGGCGGTGCAGGTATTTCCATGTTTATGGAGATAGCGGTGTAGATATTTCCATGTTTATACAGATGGCTGTGTAGGTATTTCCATATGTATACAGATGGCAGTGTAGATATTTCCATGTTTTACAGATGGCGGTGTAGATATTTCTATGTTTATACAGATATCGTTGTAGATATTTCCATGTTTATAGATATGGCTGTGTAGATATTTCCATGTTTATACAGATGGCAGCGTAGTTATTTCCATGTTTATACAGATAGTGGTGTAGATATATCCATGTTTATGCAGATGACTGTGTAGGTATTTCCATGTTGATACAGATGGCGGTGTAGATATTTCCATGTTTACAGACATAGCCATGTGGATATTTCCATGTTTATACAGCTAGCGGCTGTAGACATTTCCATGTTTATAGAAATAGCCGTGTAGTTATTTCCATATTTGTATAGATAGCGGTGTATATATTTCCATATTTATACAGATAGCGGTGTAGATATTTCCATGTTTATACAGATTGCGGTGTAGGTATTTCCATGTTTATAGAGAGAGCGGTGTAGATATTTCCATGTTTATACAGATTGCTGTTTAGATATTTCCATGTTTATACAGATGGTTGTGTAGATACTTCCAAGTATATACAGATATCGGTGTAGATATTTCCATGTTTATACAGATAGCATTGGAGATAGTTCCATGTTTATACGGATACCGTTGGAGATATTTCCATGTTTATACAGATAGCGTTGTAGATATTTCCATGTTTATACAGTTTGCGGTGTAGATATTTCCATGTTTATACACATCGTGGTGTAGATATTTCCATGTTTATACAGATAGTGGAGTAGATATTTCCATGTTTACAGGGATAGCGGTGTATATATTTCCATATTTGCGCAGACTGCGGTGTAGGTATTCCCATGTTTACACAGATATCAGTGTACATATTTCCATTTTTACACAGATAGCTGTGTAGATACTTCCATATTTACACGGAGAGCGTGGTAGACATTTACATGTTTATACATATTGATGTGTAGATATTTCCATGTTTATAAAGATAGAGTTGTAGACATTTCCATGTTTATAGAGACAGCAGTGGATATATTTCCATGTTTATACAGATAGCGATGTAGATATTTTCATTTATATACAGATAACGGTGTAGCTACATCCAAGTTTATACAGATCGACGTGTAGGTATTTCCATGCTTATACAGATAGCAGTGTAGATATTTCCATGTTTATACAGATAGCGGTGGAGATATTTCCATTTTTATACAGATAGCGGTGGAGAAATTTCCATGTTTATACAGATGGCGGTGTAGATATTTCCAAGTTTATACAGATAGCGGTGTTGATATTTCCATGTTTATACAGATAGCGGTGTAGAAATTTCCATGTTTCCACAGAAGGCAGTGTAGATTGTTCCATGTTTATGGAGATGGCTGTGTAGGTATTTTCATGTTTACAGAGATGGCGGTGTAGATATTTCCATGTTTATAGAGATTGCGGTGTAGATATTTCCATGCTTATAGAGATTGCGGTGTAGATGTTTCCATGTTTATACAGATAGCGGTGGGGATATTTCCATTTTTATACAGATCATGGTGTAGATATTTCCATGTTTATTCAGATGGCGTTGTAGATATTTCCATGTTTATACTGATGTTGGTGTAGATATTTCTATGTTTATACTGATAGTGGTGTAGATATTTCCACGTTTATACAGATAGTGGTGTAGACATTTCCGTGTTTATAAAGATAGCGGTTTAGATATCTCCATCTTTACAGAGATAGCGGTGTAGATATTTCCATATTTGCACAGATTGCGGTGTAGATATTTCCATATTTACACAGATAGCGGTGTACATATTTCCATGTTTACACAGATAGCTGTGTAGATATATCCATGTTTACACAGATAGTGTTGTACATATTTCCTTGTTTATACAGATAACGTTTTAGATATTTCCATGTTTATACAGATAGCGGTGGAGATCTTTCCATGTTTCTACAGATGGCCGTGGAGGTATTTCCATCTTTCTACATGTGGCGGTGTAGATATTTCCAAGTTTATACAGATAGAGGTGTAGATATTTGAATGTTTATACAGGTAGAGGTGTAGATATTTCCATGTTTACAGAGTTAGCGGTGTAGATATTTCCATATTTGCACAGATTGCGGTGTGGTTATTTCCATCGTTACACAGATAGCTGTGTACGTATTTCCATGTTTACATAGATATCGGTGTAGATATTTCCATGCTAAAACAGCTATTGTTGTAGATATTTCCATGTTTATAAAGATAGCGGTGTAGATATTTCCATGTTTATACAGATAGCGGTGTAGATATTTCCATGATTTTACAGATAGCGGTGTAGATATTTCCATGTTTATAGAGATAGCCACGTAAATATTTCCATGTTTATACAGATAGTGGTGTAGACATTTCCATGTTCATAGAGATAGCAGTGTAGATATTTCCATATTTATACAGATAGCTTTTTTGATATTTCCATGTGTGTACAGATAGCGGTGGAGTTATTTCTATGTTTATATAGGTGGCGGTGTATATATTTCCAAGTTTATACAGATAGCGGTGTAGTTATTTACATGTTTCTACAGATAGCGGTGTAGATATTTCCATCTTTACAAAGATAGCAGTGTATATATTTCCATGTTTACACAGATAGCAGTGTAGACATTTCCATGTTTACAGAGATAGTGGTGTGGATGTTTCAATGTTTATACAGATAACTGTGTAGGTATTTCCATGTTTATACAGATGGCAGTGTAGACATTTCTATGTTTATACAGATGGTGGTGTAGATACTTCATGTTTATACAGATAGCGGTGTACTCAATTCCATGTATACAGCTATAGCGGTGTAGATATTTCCATATTTACACAGATAGCGGTGTATGTATTTCCTCGTTTATAGAGATAGCGGTGTAGATATTTCCATGTTTATGCAGATGGCAGTGTAGATATTTCCATGTGTATACAGG
The DNA here is from genome assembly GCF_029289425.2 of Pan paniscus. Lineage (NCBI taxonomy): Eukaryota > Metazoa > Chordata > Mammalia > Primates > Hominidae > Pan > Pan paniscus. Next base: position 64,046,304 of record NC_085927.1, read on the forward strand.
TGGCAGTGTAGATATTTGCATGTTTATACTGATGGATGTGTAGATATTTCCATATTTACACAGATGACTGTGTAGATATTTTCATGTTTTTACAGATGGCAGTTTAGATATTTCCATGTTTATTTAGATTGCGGTGTAGGAATTTCCATGTTTATACATATTTCTATCTTTATACAGATGGAGGTGTAGATATTTCCATGTTTATACAGATGACTGTGTAGATATTTCCATGTTTATACAGATAGTGGTGTAGACATTTCCATGTTTATGGAAATAGCGGTGTAGATATTTCCATATTTGCACAGATTGTGGTGTAGTTATTTCCATCGTTACACAGATAGTGGTGTACATATTTCCATGTTTACACAGATAGTGCTGTAGGTATTTCCAAGTTAAAACAGCTAGTGTTGTAGATATTTCCATGTTTATACAGAGAGTGGTGTAGATATTTCCATGTTTATGAAGATAGCGGTGTAGATATTTCCATGTTTATACAGATAGCGGTGTAGATATTTCCATGTTTTTACAGATGGCGGTGTAGATATTTCCATGTTTATACAGATAGCGGTGTAGACATTTCCATGTTTATAGAGATATCGGTGAAGATATTTCCATGTTTATAGAGATAGCCATGTAGATATTTCTTGTTTATACAGATTGTGGTGTAGATATTTCCATGTTCATAGAGATAGCAGTGTAGATATTTCCATATTTATACAGATAGCTTTTTTGATATTTCCATGTTTATACAGATAGCGGTGTAGATATTTCCATGTTTATAGAGATAGCGGTGTAAATATTTTCATGTTTGCACAGATTGCGGTGCAGATATTTCTGTCTTTACACAAATAGCGGTGTAGATATTTCCATGTTTACATAGATAACTGTGTAGACATTTCCATGTTTACACAGATAGCGTTGTAGATATTTCCATGTTTATACTGATAGTCGTGTAGATATTTCCATGACTATACAGATAGCTGTGTAGATGTTACCATGTTTATACAGATGACTGTGTAGGTATTTCCATGTTTATACAGACTGCGGTGTAGATATTTCCATGTTTTTACAGATGGCGGTGTAGATATTTCCATGTATATACCGATAGCGGTGTGGATATTTCCATGTTTTTACAGTCAGCGGTGTAGACATTACCATGTTTACACAGATATCGGTTTAGATATTTCCATCTTTGCACAGATTGCGGTGTAGATATTTCCATCTTTACAAAGATAGCGGTGTAGATATCTCCATGTTTACACAGATAGCAGTGTAGATATTTCCATGTTTACATAGATAGTGGTGGAGATGTTTCCATGTTTATGCAGATAACTGTGTAGGTATTTGCATGATTATACAGATGGCAGTGTAGACATTTCTATGTTTATACAGATAGCGGTGCAGATATTTCCATGTTTATACAGAAGCCGGTGAAGGTATTTCCATGTTTATGCAGATGGCGGTGTAGATATTTCCATGTTTATAGAGATTGCTGTGTAGATATTTCCATGTGTATAAAGATTGCGGTGTAGGTATTTCCATGTTTATAGAAAGAGCGGTGCAGATATTTCCATGTTTATACAGATAGTGGTGTAGATAGTTCCATGTTTATAGGGATAGTGGTGTTGGTATGTCCATGTTTATACGCTTAGCGGTGTAGATATTTCCATGTTTATACAGCTCACGGTGTAGCTATTTCCGTCTTTATACAGATTGCAGTGTAGGAATTACATGTTTAAGCAGATAGCCGTGTAAATATTTCCATGTTCATACAGATAGCGGTGTAGGTATTTCCATGTTTATAGAGATAGCAGTGTAGATATTTCCATGTTTATACAGATGACTTTGTAGATATTTCCATGTGTATACAGATGGTAGTGTAGATATTTCCATGTTTATACAGTCGGAGGTGTATATATTTCCATGTTTATACAGATGACTTTCTAGATATTTCCATGTTCTCAAAGATGGCGGTGTAGATATTTCCATGTCTATACAGATAGCAATTTGGCAATTTCCATATTTATAGAGATAGCGGTGTAGATACTTCCATGTTTATAGAGATAGCGGTGCATATATTCCCATGTTTATACTGATAGCTGTGCAGATATTTCCATCTTTATAGAGATAGCCGTGTAGATATTTCCATTTTTGCACAGATTGCGAAGTAGGTATTTCCATCTTTTCACAGATAGCGGTGTAGATATTTCCATGTTTACACAGATAGCTTTCTGGATATTTCCATGTTTACACTGATAGTGTTGTAGATATTTTCATGTTTATACAGATATCGGTGTAGATATTTCCATGTTTATAGAGATAGCGGTGTAGATATTTCCATATTTATACAGATGGCGGTGTAGATATTTCCATATTTTTAGAGACTGCCTTGTAGATATTTCCATGATTAAACAGATAGCGGTGTAGATATATCCATGTTTATACAGAGAGCGGTGCATATAATTCCATGTTTATAGAGATAGCGTAGATATTTCCATCTTTGCACAGATTGTGGTGTAGATATTTCCATCTTTACAGATATAGCGGTGTAGATATTGCCATGTTTACACAGATAGCTGTTTAGATATTTCCATGTTTACACAGATAGCGGTGTAGATATTTCCATGTTTATGCAGATAGCGGTGTAGATGTTTCCATGTCTATACAGATAGCGATGAAGTTATTTCCATGTTTATACAGATCGAGGTGTAGATATTTCCATGTTTATACAGATAGCGGTGTAGATATTTCCATGTTTATACAGATAGTGTTGCAGATATTTCCATGTTTATACCGATAGCGTTGTAGATATTTCCATGTTTATAAAGATAGCAATGTAGATATTTCCTTGTTTATACAGATAGCAGTGGAGATATTTCTGTGTTTATACAGATAGTGTTGCAGATATTTCCATGTTTATACAGATAGCTGTGCACATATTTCCTTGTTTACACAGATAGCGGTGTATTTATTTCCGTGTTAACACAGATAGTGTTGTAGGTATTTCCATGTTTATACACATAGCGGTGTAAATATTTCCATGTTTATACAGATCGTGGTGTAGATATTTCCATGTTTATACAGATCGCGGTGTTTATATTTCGATGTTTATACAGACAGCAGTGTAGATATTTCCATGTTTATACAGATCACGGTGTAGATATTTCCATGTTTATACAGATAACTTTGTAAGGATTTCCATGTTTATAAAGATGGCGGTGTAGATATTTCGATGTTTATAGAGATAGCAATGGAGATATTTCCATCTTTATACAGATAGCGGTGTAGATATTTCCATGTTTATACTGATCGTGGTGTAGATATTTGCATGTTTATAGAGATGGCGGTGTAGATATTTCCATGTTCATAGAGATAGCAGTGTTGATTTTTCCATGGTTATAGAGACAGCGGTGTGGATATTACCATGTTTATACAGATAACGGTGGAGATATTTCCATGTTTATACAGAGAGCAGTGGAGATATTTCCATGTTTATAAACATAGCGGTGTACATATTTCCATCTTTATAGAGACAGCGGTGTAGGTATTTCCAAGTTTATACAGATAGCGGTGCAGATATTTCCATGTTTATACAGATGCCTATGCAGATATTTCCATATTTATACAGAGGGCTGTGTAGATATTTCTATGTTTATACAGATGGCAGTGTAGATATTTAAATGTTCCTACACATGACTGTGTAGGTATTTCCATGTTTATACGTATGTCTTTGTAGATATTTCCATGTTTATAGAGATAGCGGTGCAGATATTTCCATGTTTATACAGATACCGGTGTAGATATTTCTATGTTTATACAGACAGCATTGTGGATATTTCCATGTTTATAGAGATAGCAGTGTAGATATTTCCATGTTTGTACAGATGGCGGTGTTGATGTTTCCATCTATTCACAGATTGCCGTGTAGGTATTTCCATGTGTATACGGATGGCATTGTAGATATTTCCATGATTATACAGATGGTGGTGTAGATATTTCCATGTTTACACAGATGACTGTATAGCTATTTCCATGTTTATACAGATGGTCGTGTAGATATTTCCATGTTTATAGAGATAGCGGTGTAGATATTTCCATATTTATACAGATAACGGTGTAGAAACTTCCACGTTTATACAGATAGTGGTGTAAATTTTTCCATGTTTATACAGATCACGGTGTAGATATTTCCATGTTTATGGAGATAGCGGTGTAGATATTTCCAAGTTTATACAGATAGCGGTGTAGATATTTCCATGTTTATACAGACCGCGGTGTAGATATTTCCATCTTTATAAAGATAGCGGTGCAGATATTTCTATGTTTGTACAGATGGCGGTGTTGATATTTCCATCTATACACAGATGACTGTGTAGATATTTCCATGTTTATACAGATGGCGGCGCAGATATTTCCATGGTTATGTAGATGGTGGTGAAGATACTTCCATGTATATACAGATAGCACTGTACTTATTTCCATGTTTATATAGAGAGCGGTATAGATATTTCCATGTATGTACACATGGCTGTGTAGATATTTCCATGTTTATACAGATGGCGGTGTAGAAATTTCAATGTTTATACAGATAGCGGTGTAAATATTTCCATGTTTATACAGATCACGGTGTAGATATTTCCTTGTTTATACAAATAGCAGTGTAGTTATTACCATGTTTATACAGATAGCGGTGTAGATATTTCCATGTATATACAGATGGCTGTGTAGATATTTCCATGTTTATACAGATGGTTTTGTAGATATTTCCATCTTTATTCAGATGACTTTCTAGCTATTTCCATGTTTATACAGATGGTGGTGTAGATATCTCCATGTTTATAGAGATAGCTTTGTAGATATGTCCATGTTTATGCAGATAGCGGTGTAGATATTTCCATGTTTATACAGATCGCGGTGTAGTTATTTCCATGTTTATACAGATAGCGGTGTAGATATTTCCATGTTTATACAGATAGCGGTGGAGATATTTTCATGTTTACACAGATTTCGGTGTAGATATTTCCATCTTTCTACAGATGGCATTGTAGATATTTCCATGTTTATACAGATGGCGGCGTAGATATTTCCATGTTTATATAGATGGTGGTGTAGATATTACCATGTTTATACAGATAGCGGTGTAGATATTTCCATGTTTATACAGATTGTGGTGAAGATATTTCCATGTTTATACCGAACGCAGTGTAGATAATTCCATGTTTATACAGATCGTGGTGTAGATATTTCCATGTTTATACAGATAGCGGTGTAGGTATTTCCATGTTTATAGACATAGCAGTGTAGATATTTCCATGTTTATATAGATGGCGTTGTAGATATTTCCATGTTTATACCGATGGCGGTGTTGGTATTTCAACGTCTATACAGATAGCGATGTAGATATTTCCATGTTTATACAGCTCGCGGTGCAGATATTTATATCTTTATACAGATGGCATTGTAGATATTTCCTTATTCACACATATGGCGGTGTAGATGTTTCCATGTTTATACAGATGGCGGAGTAGTTAATTCCATGTTTATAGAGTTGGCAGTGTAGTTATTTTCATGTTTATAGAGATGGCGGTGTAGATATTTCCATGTTTATAGAGATAGCAGTGTAGATATTTACATGTTGATACAGATGGCTGTGTAGATATTTCCATGTGTATACAGATGGCATTGCAGGTATTTCCATGTTTATACAGATGACTGTAGAGGTATTTCCATGTTTTTACAGGTGGCAGTGCAGATATTTCCATGTTTATAGAGATAGCGGTGTAGATATATCCATGTTTGTACTGATGGCGGTGTTGATATTTCCATCTATACACAGATGGCCGTGTAGATATTTCCATGTTTATACAGATGGCAGCGTAGATATTTCCATGGACATGCAGATGGCGGTGTAGATATTTCCATGTTTATACAGATAGCGGTGTAGATATTTCCATGTTTACACAGATGGTGGTGTAGATATTTCCGTGTTTATACACATGGTGGAGTAGATACTTCCATGTTTACGGAGATGGCAGTGTAGATATTTTCACGTTTATAGAGATGGCGGTGTAGATATTTCCCTATATATAGAGATAGCGGTGTAGATACTTCCATCATTCTACAGATGGCAGTGTAGATATTTCCATGTTTATACAGATGGCGGTGTAGATATTTCCATATTTATACAGATGTCTGTGTAGATATTTCCATGTTTATACAGATAGTATTGTAGGTATTTCCATGTTTATACAGAGGGTGGTGTAGATATTTCCATGTTTATTCAGATGCCTGTATAGATATTTCCATGTTTTTACAGATGGCAGTGTAGATATTTCAATGTTTATAGAGATGGCGTTGTAGATATTTCCAATTTTATACAGATCGCGGTGTAGATATTTCCTTGTTTATTCAGATAGCGGTGTAGATATTTCCATGTTTTTACAGATATCGGTGTAGATATTTCCATGTTTACACAAATTGCAGTGTAGATATTTCCTTCTTTCTACAGATGGCATTGCAGATATTTCCATGTTTATGCAGCTGGCGGTGTAGATATTTCCATGTTTATATTGATGGCGTTGTAGATATTTCCATGTTTATACCGATGGATGTGTTGGTATTTCCACGTTTATACAGATAGCGATGTAGATATTTCCATGTTTGTACAGCTCGCGGTGCAGATATTTATATCTTTATACAGATGGCATTTAGATATTTCCTTATTCACACAGATGGCGGTGTAGATGTTTCCATGTTTATACAGATGGCGGAGTAGTTAGTTCCATGTTTATGGAGATGGCAGTGTAGATATTTTCATGTTTATAGAGATGGCGGTGTAGATATTTCCATGTTTGTACAGATGGCGTTGTTGATATTTCCATCTATACACAGATGGCCATGTAGATATTTCCATGTTTATACAGATGGCAGCGTAGATATTTCCATGGACATGCAGATGGCGGTGTAGATATTTCCATGTTTATACAGATAGCGGTGAAGATATTTCCATGTTTTCACACATGGTGGTGTAGATATTTCCGTGTTCATACACATGGCGGAGTAGATACTTCCATCTTTATGGAGATGGCAGTGTAGATATTTTCATGTTTATAGAGATGGCGGTGCAGATATTTCCATATTTAAAGAGATAGCGGTGTAGATATTTCCATGTTTATAGAGATCGTGGTGTAGATATTTCCATGTTTATTCAGATGACTGGGTAGATATTTCCATGTTTTTACAGATGGCAGTGTAGATATTTCAATGTTTATAGAGATGGCGCTGTAGAAATTTCCATGTTAATACAGATCGCGGTGTAGATATTTCCATGTTTATACAGATAGCGGTGTAGATATTTCCATGTTTTTACAGATATCGGTGTAGATATTTCCATGTTTACACAGACTGCGGTGTAGATATTTCCATCTTTCTACAGATGGCATTGTAGATATTTCCATATTTATGCAGATGGCAGTGTAGATAGTTCCATGTTTATATAGATGGTGGTGTAGATATTACCATGTTATACTTATAGCGGTGTAGATATTTCCATGTTTATACTGATCGTGGTGAAGATATTTCCATGTTTATACAGATCGCGGTGCAGTTATTTCCATGTTTATACAGATCGCGGTGTAGATATTTCCATTTTTATACGGATAGCGGTGTAGATATTTCCATGTTTATACAGATAGCGGTGTAGATATTTCCATGTTTATAGAGATAGCGGTGTATGTATTTCCATATTTATAGACATAGCGGTGTAGATATTTCCATGTTTATAGACATAGCGGTGTAGATATTTCCATGTTTATATAGATGGCGTTGTAGATATTTCCATGTCTATACCGATAGATGTGTTGGTATTTCCACGTTTATACAGATAGCGATGTAGATATTTCCATGCTTATACAGCTCGCGGTGCAGATATTTATATCTTTATACAGATGGCATTGTAGATATTTCCTTATTCACACAGATGGCAGTGTAGATGTTTCCATGTTTATACAGATGGCGGAGTAGTTAGTTCCATGTTTATGGAGATGGAAGTGTAGATATTTTCATGTTTATAGAGATGGCGGTGTAGATATTTCCATGTTTATAGAGATAGCAGTGTAGATAATTACATGTTTACAGATGGCTGTGTAGATATTTCCATGTGTATACTGATGGCATTGTAGATATTTCCATGTTTGTACAGATGACTGTAGAGGTATTTCCATGTTTTACAGATGGCTGCGCAGATATTTCCATGTTTATAGAGATAGCGGTGTAGATATTTCCAAGTTTGTACAGATGGCGTTGTTGATATTTCCATCTATACACAGATGGCCGTGTAGATATTTCCATGTTTATACAGATGGCACCATAGATATTTCCATGGACATGCAGATGGCGGTGTAGATATTTCCATGTTTGTACAGATCGCTGTCTAGATATTTCCATGTTTATACAGATAGCAGTGTAGATATTTCCATGTTTATACAGATGGCAGTGAAGATATTTCCATACTTATACAGATATCTGTGTAGATATTTCCATGTGTATACAGATGGTATTGTAGGTATTTCCATGTTTATACAGATGGTGGTGCAGATAATTCCATGTTTATTCAGATGACTGTGTAAAAATTTCCATGTTTTTACAGATGGCAGTGGAGATATTTTAATGTTTACAGAGATGGCGCTGTAGATATTTCCATGTTTATACAGATGGCGGTGTAGATATTTCCATGTTTGCACAGTTATCGGTGTAGATATTACCATCTTTGCACAGATTGCGGTGTAGATATTTCCATCTTTACACAGATATCGGTGTATATATTTCCGTGTATAAACAGGTAGCCGTGCAGATATTTCCATGGTTATAGAGATAGCAGTGGAGATATTTCCATATTTATACAGATAGCGATGTACATATTTCCATGTATATACAGATAGCGGTGTAGTTATTTCCATGTTTATACAGATAGCGGTGTAGATATTTCCATGTTTATACAGATAGTGATGTAGATATTTCCATGTTTATACAGATAGCGGTGGAGATATTTCCATGTTTATACTGATGGCTGCGTAGCTATTTCTATGTGTATAGTGTTGGCGGTGTAGATATTTCCATGTTGATACAGATAGCGGTGTAGATATTTCCATGTTTATACAGATAGCGGTGGAGATATTTCCATGTTTATAGAGAAGACTGCGTAGATATTTCCATGTGTACACAGTTGTCAGTGTAGATATTTCCAAGTTTACAGAGAGGGTGGTGTAGATATCTCCAAGTTTATACAGATGACTGTGTAGATATTTCCATGTTTATACAGATGGCGGTGTAGATATTTCCATGTTTATAGAGATAGCGGTGTAGATGTTTCCATGTTTACACAGATAGCGGTGTAGATATTTACATGATTATAGAGATAGCTCTGCAGATATTTCCACATTTATACAGATAGCGGTGTAGATATTTCCATGTTTATACAGAAGGCGGTGTAGATATTTCCATGTTTACACAGATAGCGGTGTAGATATTTCCATGTTTATACAGATAGCGTTGTAGATATTTCCATGTTTACAGAGATAGCGGTGTAGACATATCCATCTTTGCACAGATTGCGGTGTAGATATTTCCATGTTTACAGAGATATCTGTGTAGATATTTCCATGTTTATACAGATGGCTTTGTAGATATTACCATGTTTACACAGATAGCTGTGTAGATATTTCTATGTTTTCATAGATAGCGGTGTAGATATTTCCATGTTTAAACAGATAGCGGTGTAGATATTTCCATGTTTATAGAGATTGTTGTGTAGATATTTCCATCTTTCTACAGATGGCAGTGTAGATATTTCTATGTTTATACACATCGCGGTGTAGATGTTTCCATGTTTATACAGATGGTGGTGTAGATATTTCCATGTTTATACAGATAGCGGTGTAGATGTTTTCATGTTTATTCTGATGGCGGTGTAGATATTTCAATGTTTATAGAGATAGCGTTGTAGATATTTCCATGTTTATGGAGATGGCGGTGTAGATATTTTCACTTTTATACAGATGGCGGTGTAGATATTTCCATGTTTATAGAGATTGCGAAGTAGTTATTTCAATGTTTATATAGATAGCGGTGTAGGTATTTCCATGTTTATGCAGATGGCTGTGTAGATATTTCCATGTATTTACAGATGGCAGTGTAGATATTTCCATGTTTATAGAGATGGTGGTGTAGATATTTCCATGTTTATACCCATGAGTGTGTAGATATTTCCATGTTTTTACAGATGGCGGTGTAGTTATTTCCATGTTTATAGATATATCGGTGTAGATATTTCCACGTGTATATAGATATCGGTGTAGATATTTCCATGTTTATACAGATGGCGGTGTAGATATTTCCAGGTTTATACAGATGGCGGTGTAGATATTTCCATGTTTATACAGATGACGGTGTAGACATTTCCATGTTTATATAGATGGTGGTGTAGATATTTCCATGTTTATACAGATGGCGGTGGAGTTATTTCCATGTTTATACAGATGTCGGTGTAGATATTTCCATGTTTGCACAGATATCGGTGTAGATATTACCATCATTGCACAGATTGCGGTGTATATATTTCCATCTTTACACAGATATCGGTGTAGATATTTCCAAGTATATACAGGTAGCCGTGCAGATATTTCCATGGTTATAGAGATAGCAGTGGAGATATTTCCATATTTATACAGATAGCGATATAGATATTTGCATGTGTATACAGATAGCGGTGTAGTTATTTCCATGTTTATATAGATGGCAGTGTAGATACTTCCATGTTTATAGAGATAGCGGTGTAGATATTTCCATATGTATATAGATATCGGTGTAGATATTTCCATGTTCATACAGATGGCGGTGTAGATATTTCCAGGTTTATACAGATGGCGGTGTAGATATTTCCATGTTTATACAGATAACAGTGTAGAACTTTCCATACTTATACAGATGGCGGTGTAGATATTTCCATGTTTATACAGATGACGGTGGAGATATTTCCATATTTATACAGATGGCGGTGTAGATATTTCCATGTTTGCACAGATATCGGTGTAGATATTAGCATCTTTGCACAGATTGTGGTGTAGATATTTCCATCTTTACACAGATAACCGTGTAGATATTTCCAGGTATATACAGGTAGCCGTGCAGATATTTCCATGGTTATAGAGATAGCAGTGGAGATATTTCCATATTTATACAGATAGCGATGTATATATTTCCATGTGTATACAGATAGCGGTGTAGATATTTCCATGTATATACAGATAGCGGTGTAGATATTTCCATGTTTATACACATAGCGATGTAGATATTTCCATATTTATAAAGATAGCGGTGTAGATATTTTCATGTTTATACAGATAGCGGTGGAGGTATGTCCGTGTTTACTCAGATAGCGATGTAGATATTTCCATGTTTATGCAGATAGCTGTGTAGATATCTCCATGTGTATACAGGTGGCCATGTACATTTTGCCATGTTTGTACAGTCGGAGGTGTAGACATTTCCATGTTTTTACAGATGACAGTGTATATATTTCCATGTTTCTGCTGATGGCAGTGTAGATATTTCCATGTTTATACAGATGACTGTGTAAATATTTCAAAGTTTATAGAGATGGCGGTGTAGGTATTTCCATGTTTATAGAGATAGCCATGTAGATATTTCCATGTTTATACAGATAGCGTTTTAGACATTTCCGTGTTTATAGAGATAGTACGTGTAGATATTTCCATATTTATACAGATAGCAGAGTACATATTTCCATGTTTATGCAGACAGTGGTGTAGATATTTCCATGTTTATACAGACAGCGGTGTAGATATTTCCATGTTTATACAGATCGTGGTGAAGATATTTCCAGGTTTATACAGATAGTGGTGTAGATATTTCCATGTTTATAGAGAGAGTGGTGTAGATATTTCCATGTTTATAGAGATAGCGATGTAGGTATTTCCATGGTTGTAGAGATAGTGGTGTAGATATTTCCATGTTTATACAGATGGCAGTGCAGATATTTCCATGTGTATAAAGATGGCCTTGTAAATATTTCCATATTTATGCACATGGCGGTGTAGACATTTCCATGTTTATAGAGATGGCGGTGTAGATATTTCCATGTTTATAGAGATAGCGGTGTAGATATTTCCATGTTTATACAGATTGCGGTGTAGATATTTCCATGTTTACACAGATCACGTTGTTGATATTTCCATGTTTATACAGATAGCTGTGTGGATATTTCCATGTTTATACAGATGGCTGTGTAGATATTTCCAGGTTTACACAGGAGGCGGTGTGTTTATTTCCATGTTTCTACACATGGCTTTGTAGATCTTTCCATGTTTATACAGGTGGCGGTGTAGATATTTCCATGCTTATAGAGACAGCGGTGAAGATATTTCATTGTTTATACAGATGGCAGTGTAGATATTTCCAAGTGTATACAAATGGAGGTGTAGATATTTCCATGTTTATACGGATGATTGTGTAGATATTTCCATGATTTTACAGATAGAGCTGTGGCTATTTCCATGTTTATAGAGATAGCGGTGTAGATATTTCCATGTTTATAGAGTTGGCTGTGTAGATATTTCCTTGTTTATAAAGATGGCAGTGTAGATATTTCCATGTTTATACAGACGGTGGTGTAGATATTTCCATGTTTATACAGATGACTGTGTAAGTATTTACAAGTTTATTCCGATGGCGGTGTAGATATTTCCATGTTTATAGAGATAGCGGTGTAGATATTTCCAAGTTCATACAGATAGCGGAGTAGATATCTCCATGTTTATACAGATCGTGGTGAAGATATTTCCATGTTTATACAGATAGCGGTGTAGATATTTCTATGATTATAGAGATAGTGGTGTAGTTATTTCCATGTTTACAGAGATAGCGGTGTTGGTATTTCCAAGTTTATACAGATGGCTGTGTAGATATTTCCAAGTGCATACAGATGGCAGTGTAGATATTTCCATATTTATGCACATGGCGGTGTAGACATTTCCATGTTTATAGAGATGGGCGTGTAGATATTTCCATGTTTATAGAGATAGCGGTGTAGATATTTCCAAGTTCATACAGATAGCGGTGTAGGTAACTCCATGTTTATAGAGATAGCAGTGTAGATATTTCCATGTTTATACAGATAGCGGTGTAGATATTTCCATGTTTATACAGATCATGGTGAAGTTATTTCCTTTTTTATACAGATAGCATTGTAGGTATTTCCATGCTTATACAGATAGCGGTTTAGATGTTTCCATGTTTATACAGATTGCGGCACAGATACTTCCCTCTTTCTGAAGATGGCATTGTAGATATTTCCATGTTTATACAGATGGTGGTGTAGATATTTCCATGTTTATAGAGATGGCGGTGTAGATATTTCCATGTTTATACAGATGGCGGTGTAGATATTGCCATGTTTGCATAGATAGTAGTGGGGATATTTCCATGTTTGTACAGATAGCGGTGTAGATATTTCCATGTTTATATAGATAGCGGTGTAGATATTTTCATGTTTATACAGATAGCGGTGTTGGTATTTCCATGTTTATACAGATAGCAGTGTAGATATTTCCATGTTTACACAGATCGCGGTGTAGATATTTCCATCTTTACACTGGTAGTGGTGTAGATATTTCCACCTTTACACAGATAGCGGTGTAGATATTTCCATGTTTACACAGATAGCGGTGTAGATATTTCCATGTTTATACACACAGCGGTGTACATATTTCCATGTTTATACAGGTATCTGTGTAGATATTTCCATGTTTATGCAGGTTTCGGTAGAGATGTTTCCATGTTTATACAGATAGTGCTGTAGATATTTCCATGTTTATACACACAGCGGTGTACATATTTCCATGTTTATACAGATAGCGGTGTAGAAATTTCCATGTTTATACAGATAGTGGTGTAGATATGTCCATGTTTATATAGATAGCGGTGGAGGTATTTCCATGTTTATACAGATGGCGGTGTAGTTAGTTCCATGTTCCAGGAGATGGCAGTGTAGATATTTTCATGCTTATAGAGATGGCGGTATAGATATTTCCATGTTTATAGAGATTGCGGTGTAGATATTTCCATGTTTCTAGAGATAGCGGTGTAGGTATTTTCATGTTTATAGAGATAGCGGTGTAGGTATTTCCACGTTCCTACAGATGTCTTTGTAGATATTTCCATGTGTATAGAGATGGCAGTTTATATATTTCCATGTTTATAGATATGGTGGTGTAGATATTTCCATGTTTATACAGATGACTGTGTGGATATTTGCATGTTTATACAAATGGCGGTGTAGATATTTCCATGTTTATAGAGATAACAGTGTAGATATTTCCATGTTTATAAAGATAGTGGTGAAGATATTTCCATGTTTATAGAGATAGCGGTATACATATTTCCATGTTTACACAGATAGCTGTGTAGATATTTTCAAGTTTACACAGATATCTGTGTAGATATTTCCATGTTTACACAGATAGCTTTGTAGATATTTCCATGTTTATACAGCTGGTTGTGTAGATAATTCCATGTTTATTCAGATGACTTTGTAGATATTTCCATGTTTTTACAGATGACGGCGTAGATATTTCCATGTTTATAGAGATAGTGGTGTAGGTATTTCCATGTTTATAGATATAGCGGTGTAGGAATTTCCATGTTCATAGAGATAACGGTGTAATTATTTCCATGTTTATACAGATGGTTTTGTAGATATTTCTATATTTATACAGATAACGGTGTATATATTTCCATGTTTATACAGATAGCGGTGTAGTTATTTCCATGTTTACACCGATAGCCTTTTTGATATTTCCATGCTTATAGAGATAGCAGTTTAGATATTTCCCTGTTTACACAGATAGCGTTGCAGATATTTCCATGTTTATAGAGATAGCGGTTTAGATAATTCCATGTTTATACAGATAGCAGTGTAGACATTTCTATGTTTATAGAGATAGCAGTGTAGATATTTCCATATTTAAAGAAATAGCGTTGTAAGTATTTCCATGTTTCTACAGATAGCGGTGTAGGTATTTCCATGTTCATACAGATAGTGGTGTAGATATTTCCATGTTTATGAAGAACATGGTGTAGATATTTCCATGTTTATAGAGATAGCGGTGTAGCTATTTCCATGTTTATACAGGTAGCGGTGTAGAAATTTCCATGTTTATACATGTCGTGGTGTAGATATATCCATCTTTCTACACATGACAGTGTAGATATTTCCATGTTTATACAGATAGCGGTGTAGGTATTTCCATGTTTATACAGCTCGCAGTGTAGATATTTCCATCTTTATACAGATGTCAGTTTAGCTATTTCCATGTTTAAAGAGATAGCGGTGTAGATATTTCCAAGTTTATAAAGATGGCTGCGTAGATATTTCCATGTGTATACAGATGGCATTGTAGATATTTCTATCTTTATAGAGATGTTGGTGTAGATATTTCCAAGTTTATACACATGACTGCGTAGATATTTCCATTTTTATACAGATCGCGGTGTAGATATTTCCATCTTTCTACAGATGACAGTGTAGATATTTCCATGTTTATACAGATGGCAGTGTAGATATTTCCAAGTTCATATAGATGGCGGTGTAGATATTTCCATGTTTAAAGAGACGGCGGTGTACATATTTCCATGTTTATAGAGATAGCGGTGTAGATATTTCCATGTTTATAGAGATAGCGGTGTAGATATTTCCATGTTTATATAGATTTCGGTGTAGATAATTCCATGTTTATACAGATAGCGGTGTAGATATTTCCATGTTTATGCAGCTCACCGTGTAGATATATACATCTTTATACAGATGGCAGTGTAGTTATTTCCATATTTATAGAGATGTTGGTGTAGATATTTCCAAGTGTATACAGATGGCAGTGTAGTTATTTCCATGTTTATACAGATGGTGGTGTAGATATTTCCATGTTTATACAGATGACTGTGTAGATATTTCCATGTTTTTACAGATGGCGATGTAGGTATTTCCATGTTTATAGAGATAGCGGTGTAGATATTTCCAAGTTTATATAGACGGCGGTTTTTGTATTTCTATGCTTATACAGATAGCGGTGTAGATATTTCCATGTTTATACTGCTCGCGGTGTAGATACTTACATCTTTTACATATAGCAGTGTAGACATTTCCATGTTTATACAGATCGCGGTGTAGATAGTTCCATGTTTATGGAGATGGCAGTGTAGATATTTTCATGTTTATTGAGATGGCGGTGTAGTTATTTCCATGTTTATAGAGATATCGGTGTAGATATTTCCATGTGTATACAGATGGCATTGTAGATATTTCCAAGTTTATATAGATGGTGGTGTAGATACATCCATGTTAATGCGGATCACTGTGTAGGTATTTCCAAGTTTTTACAGATGGCGGTGTAGGTACTTCCATGTTTACAGAGATAGCTGTGTAGATATTTCCATGTTTATACAGATCGCATTGTAGATATTTCCTTGTTTATACAGATAGCGGTGTAGATACTTCCATGTTTATACATATAGCGGTGTAGATATTTCCATATTTATACAGCTCACTGTGTAGAAATTTCCATGTTTATACAGATGGCGGTGTAGATATTTCCATGTTTATACACCTCATGGTGTAGAAATCTCCATGTTTATACAGATGGCGGTGTAGTTATTTCCATCTTTATACAGATGGCGGTGTAGCTATTTCCATGTTTATACAGATGCCAGTGTAGATACTTCCATGTTTACGGGGATGGTAGTGTAGATATTGTTATGTTTATAGAGATGGCGGTGTGGTTATTTCCATGTTTATAAAGATAGCGGTGTAGGTATTTCCATATTTTTAGAGATAGCGGTGTATATATTTCAATGTTTATACAGATGGTAGTGTAGATATTTCCATGTTTTTTACAGATGGCGGTGTAGATATTTCCATGTATGTAGAGATAGCGGTGTAGATATTTCCATGTTTCTACACATAGCGGTGTAGATATTTCCATGTGTATAGAGATAGCGGTGTAGATATTTCCAAGTTTACACATACAGTGGTGTAGACATTTCCATGTTTATACAGATTGCGGTGTAGATATTTCCATCTTTCTACAGATGGCAGTGTAGGTATTTCCATGTTTATACAGATGGCGGTGTAGATATTTCCATGTTTAAATACATGGCGGTGTATATATTTCCTTGTTTATGTAGATGACGGTGTAGATATTTCCATGTTTCTAGAGATGGCCCTGTACATATTTCCATCATTATAGAGACAGTGGTGTAGATATTTCCATGTTTATACAGATAGCGGTGTACATATTTCCATGTTTATACAGATAGCTGTGTAGTTATTTCCATGTTCATACAGATAACGGTGTAGATATTTCCAAGTTTATACAGCATGTGGTGTAGATATATACATCTTTATACAGATGGCAGTGTAGATATTTCCATGTTAATAGAGATGGCGTTGTAGATATTTCCATTTTTATACAGATGGTGGTGTAGATAGTTCCATTATATTGGAGATGGCAGTGTAGATATTTTCATGTTTATAGAGATGGCCGTGTAGATATCTCCATTTTTGTAGAGATAGCGGTGTGGATATTTCTATGTTTGTAGAGATAGTGGTGTAGGTATTTCCATTTTTATAGGGATAGCGGTGTATGTATTTCCATGTTTATACAGATAGCGGTGTAGGTATTTCCATGTTTATACAGAGGGTGGTGTAGAGATTTCCATGTTAATGCAGATGACGTTCTAGATATTTCCATGTTTTTAGAGATGGCGGTGTAGGTATTTTCAAGTTTATGGAGATAATTGTGTAGATACTTCCATGTTTATACAGGTCGCGGTGTAGATATTTCCTTGTTTATAAAGACAGCGGTGTAGATATTTCCATGTTTATACAGATAGCGGTGTAGATATTTCCAACTTTACACAGATAGCTGTGTAGCTATTTCCATATTTACACACATAGCGTTATAAATATTTTCATGTTTATACAGATAGCGGTGTAGATATTTCCATGTTTATACAGATAGAGATGTAGATATTTCCATGTTTATTCAGATAGCGGTGTTGGTATTTCCATGTTTATACTGATGGCGGTGTAGATATTTCCATGTTTATGGAGACAGCGGTGTAGATATTTTCATGTTTTTAGAGATGGCGGTGTAGTTATTTTCATGTTTATAGAGATAGCGTTTTAGATATTTCCATGTTTAAAAGAAGGCGGTGTAGATATTTCCATGTGTATACAGTTGGCTTTGTAGAAATTTCCATGTTTATAGAGATGGTGGAGTAGATATTTCCATGTTTTTACAGATGAATGTGTAGCTATTTCCATTTTTACACATATGGCAGTGTAGATATTTCCATGTTATACAGATAGCGGTGTTGATATTTCCATGTTTATAGAGATAGCGTTGAGGATATTTCCATGTTTATAGAGATAGCGGTTTAGATATTTTCGAGTTTATAGTGATGGCGGTGTAGATATTTCCATGTTTATAGAGACAGCGGTGTAGATAATTCCGTGTCTATAGAGATGGCGGTGTAAGTATTTCCATGTTTATAGTCATAGCGGTGTAGATATTTACATGTTTATACAGATAGCGGTGCAGATATTTCCATGTTTATTGAGATCATGGTGTAGATACTTCCATGTTTATAGAGATAGCATTGTAGATATTTCCAGGTTTATACAGAGAGTGGTGTAGATATTTCCAGGTTTATACGGATCACGGTGTAGATATTTCCATCTTTCTACAGATGGCAGTGTAGATATTTCTATGTTTATACAGATGGCAGTGTAGATATTTCCATGTTTATATAGATGGCGGTGTAGATATTCCCTTGTTTATGTAAACGGCGGTGTAGATATTTCCATGTTTATAGAGATGGCGGTGTAGATATTTCCATGTTTATAGAGATAACAGTGTAGATATTTTCATGTTTATACAGATAGCCGTGCAGATATTTCCATGTTTATACAGATAGCGCTGTTGGTATTTCCATGTTTATACTGATAGCTTTGTAGCTATTTCCATGTGGATACAGCGCGCGGTGTAGATATTTAAATCTTTATACAGATGGCAGTGTAGATATTTCTATGCTTATACAGATGGTGGTGTAGATAACTCCATGTTTATGGAGATGGCAGTGTAGATATTTTCATGTTTATAGAGATGGCGGTGTAGATATTTCCATGTTTATAGAGATAGCATTGTGGAGATTTCCATGTTTATACAGATAGCGGTGTAGATATTTCCATGTTTATACAGATGGCTGTGTAGATATTTCCAGGTTTATACAGATGGAAGTGTAGATATTTCCATGCTTACACAGATGCTGGTGTAAATATTTCCAAGTTTAGACAGATGACTGTGTAGGTATTTCCATGTTTATACAGGTGGCGGTGTAGACATTTACATGTTTATAAAGCTCGCGTTGTAGATATTTACATCTTTATACAGATGGCAGTGGAATTTCCATGTTTATAGAGATGGCGGTGTAGATATTTCCATGTTTATATAGATGGCATTGTAGATAGTTCTATGTTTATGGAGATGGCAGTGTAGATATTTTCATGTTTACAGAGATGGCGGTGTAGATATTTCCATATTTACGCAGATTTCTTTGTAGAGATTTCTATGTTTTTAGAGATAGCGGTGTAGGTATTTTCATGTTTATAGGGATAGCAATGTATATATTTCCATGTTTATACAGATGGCTGTGTAGATATTTCCATGTGTATACAGGTGTCAGTGTAGATATAACCATGTTTATACAGACGGTGTTGTAGATATTTCCATGTTTATACAGATTACTGTGTAGATGTTTCCTTGTTTTTACAGATGGTGATGTAGATATTTCCATGTTTATAGAGATAGCATTGTAGATATTTCCAAATTTATATAGAGGGCAGTGTAGATATTTCCTTGTTTATGTAGATTGCGGTGTTGATATTTCCATGTTTATAGAGATGGCGGTGTTTAGGTTTCCATGTTTATAGAGATAGCGGTGTAGACATTTCCATGTTTATAGATGCAGCGGTGTATATATTTCCATGTTTATACAGATAGCGGTGTATATATTTCCATGTTTATACAGATATCGTTGGTATTTCCATGTTTATACAGATAGCTGTGTAGAAACTTCCATGTTTATACAGGTCGCAGTGTAGATATTTACATCTTTATACAGGTCGCAGTGTAGATATTTACATCTTTATACAGATGGCAGTGTATATATTTCCATGTTTATACAGATGGCGGTGTAGATATTTCCATGTTTATGGAGATGGCAGTGTAGATACTGTCATGTTTATAGACATAGCAGTGTAGATTTTTCCATGTTTACAGAGATAGCGGTGTAGGTATTTCCATGTTTATAGAGATAGAGGTGTAGATATTTCTATGTTTGCACAGATGGCTGTGTACATATTTCCATGTTTATACAGATAGCGGTGTAGATATTTCCAAGTATATACAGATCATGGTGTAGATATTTCCATGTTTATACAGATAGCATTGTAGATATTTCCATGTTTATACAGATAGCGGTGTAGATATTTCCATGTTAATACAGATAGCGGTGTAGATATTTCCATGTTTATGCTTTTGGCATTGTAGATATTTCCATGTTTATGCAGATGGCGGTGTAGATATTTCCAAGTTTATAGAGATGGCGGTGTACATATTTCCATGTTCATAGAGATAGAGGTGTAGATATTTCCATGTTTATGGAGATAGCGGTGTAGGTATTTCCATGTTTATACTGAAAGCGTTGTAGATATTTCCATGTTTATACAGATAGTGGTGTTGGTATTTCCATATTTATACAGAAATCGGTGTAGATATTTCCATGTTTATACAGGACACGGTGTGGACATTTCCATGTTTATAGAGATTGTCGTGTAGGTATTTCCATGTGTATACAGATGACTGTGTTGGTATTTCCATGTTTATACGGATGGTGGTGTAGATATTTCCATATTTACAGATATAGCAGTGTAGATATTTCCATGTATATACAGATAGCGGTGTAGATATTTCCATGTATACAGAGATCACGGTGTAGATATTTCCATGTTTACACAGATAGCGGTGTAGATATTTCCATGTTTATACAGGTAGTAATGTAGATATTTCCAAGTTTATACAGATCACGGTGTAGATAATTCCATCTTTCTACAGATGGCAGTGTAGATATTTCCATGTACATAGAGATAGCGGTTGAGATATTTCCATGTTTATATATATAGCGGTGTAGCTATTTCCATGTTTATGGAGATAGCGTTGTAGATATTTCCATATTTATACAGATAGCATGTAGATATTTCCATGTTTATACAGGACACGGTGTAGTTATTTCCATGTTTATAGAGATTGCGTTGTAGATATTTCCATGTTTATACACATAGCGCTGTAGATATTTCCATGTTATAGATATAGCGGTGTAGATATTTCCATATTTATACCGATAACGGTGTAGTTATTTCCATGTATATACAGATAGCGTCGTAGATATTTCCATGTTTATACAGAGAGCAGTGTAGATTTTTCCATGTTTCTAAAGTTCATTGTGTTGATATTTCCATGTTTATGAAGATAGCGTTGTAGATATTTCCATGTTTATACAGATCGCGGTGTAGATATTTCCATCTTTCTACAGATGGCGGTGTAGATATTTCCATGCTTATAGAGATAGCGGTGTAGGTATTTCAATGTTTATAAAGATGGCGGTGCAGGTATTTCCATGTTTATAGTCATAGCGGTGTAGATATTTCCATGTTTATACAGAGAGCGGAGTAGATATTTCCATGTTTATACAGAAAGCGGTGTTGATATTTCCATGTTTAACGGAATAGTGGTGTAGATATTTCCATGTGTATATGGATAGCTATGTAGGTATTTCCATGTTTATACAGATAGCGGTGCTGGTATTTCCATGTTTATACAAATATTGGTGTAAATATTTCCATGTTTATACAGCTCGCCGTGTAGATATTTCCATCTTTATACAGATGGCTGTATATTTCCATGTTTATACAGATGTCGGTGTAGATATTTCCATGTTTATACAGATGGCAGTGTAGATATTTCCATGTTTATACAGATGACTTTGTAGATATTTCCATGTTTATACAGATGACTTTGCAGATATTTCCATGTTTCTACAGATGACTTTGCAGATATTTCCATGTTTCTACAGATGGCGGTGTAGATATTTCCATGTGTATAGAGATAGTGGTGTAGATATTTCCATGTTTATACAGATAGCGGTATAGATATTTCCATGTTTATAGAGATAGCGGTGTAGATATTTCCATGTTTATACAGATAGCGGTGTAGGTATCTCCAGGTTTATACAGATAGCGGTTTAGATATTTCCATGTTTATACAGATAGCGGTGTAGATATTTCCATGTTTATACAGATCATTGTGTAGATATTTCCATGTTTATACAGAAAGTGTTGTAGATATTTCCATGTTTAGTCAGATAGCGGTGTAGATATTTCCAGGTTTATACAGCTCGCGGTGTAGATATTTCCATTTTTATACAGATGGCAGTATAGATATTCCCATGCATATACAGATGGCAGTGTAGATATTTCCATGTTTATGCAGATGGCGGTGTAGATATTTCCATGTTTATGCAGACGGCGGTGAAGGTATTTCCATGTTTATACAGATAGCGGTTTTATTTCCTTGTTTATAGGAATAGTTTTTTAGGTATTTCCATGTTTATACAGATAGCGGTGTGGGTATTACCATGTTTATACAGATAGCGGTGTTGGTATTTCCATGTTTATAGAGATAGCGGTGAAGATATTTCTATCTTTATGGAGCTCGCAATATAGATATTTCCATCTTTATACAGATGGCAGTGTAGATATTTCCATGTTTATACCGATGGCTGTGTAGATATTTCCATATTTATATAGATTGCGGTGTAGATATTTAATTGTTTATGTAGATGGCAATGTAGATATTTCCATGTTTATAGAGATGGTGGTGTATATATTTCCATGTTTTTAGAGATAGCGGTGTAGTTATTTCAATGTTTATACAGATAGTGGTGTAGATATTTCCATATTTCCATGTTTATACAAATAGTGGTGTTGGTATTTCCATGTTTATACAGATAGCGGTGTAGATATTTCCATGTTTGTACAGCTCGCGGTGTAGACATTTACATCTTTATATAGATGGCAGTGTACATATTTCCATGCTTATACAGATGGCGGTGTAGATATTTCCATGTTTATAGAGATGGTGGTGTAGATAGTTACATGTTTCTGGAGATGGCGGTGTAGATATTTTCATGTTTATAGAGATCGCGGTGTAGATATTTCCATGTTTATAGAGATGGCGGTGTAGATATTTCCATGAATAAAGAGATAGCGGTGTAGGTATTTACAGGTTTATAGAGATGGTGGTGTAGATATTTTGATGTTTATACAGATGACTGTGTAGATATCTGCATGTTTATACAGACGGCAGTGTATAAATTTCCATTCTTATAGAGATAACGTTGTAGATATTTCCATGTTTATAAAGATATTGGAGTAGACATTTCCAGGTTTATAGAGATAGCAGTGTAGATATTTCCATATTTATACAAATAGCTGTGTAGACATTTCCATGTTTATACAGATGGCAGTGTAGATATTTCCGTGTTTATACAGATGGCGGTGTAGATATTTCCTTGTTTATACAGATTGCGGTGTAGTTATTTCCATGTTTATACAGATAACGGTGTAAATATTTCCATGTTTACAGAGATTGTGGTGGAGATATTTCCATCTTTGCACAGATTGAGGTGTAGATATTTCCATGTTTACACAGATAGCTATGTAGATATTTCCCAGTTTACACAGATAGTTATGTAGATATTTCCATGTTTACAAAGATAGCGGTGTAGATATTTCCATGTTTATACAGATCGTAGTGGAGATATTTCCTTGTTGATACAGATCGTAATGTAGATATTTCCATGTTTATACAGATAGCGGTGTAGATATTTCCATATTAATAGAGGTAGCTGTGTAGATATTTCCATGTTTATACAGATGGCGGTGTAGACATTTCCATGTTTATACAGATTGCGGTGTAGATGTTTCCATGTTTATGCTGATGGCGGTGTAGGTCTTTCAATTTTTATAGAGATGGCAGTGTAGATAGTTCCATGTTTATGGAGATCGCGGTGTAGATATTTTGACTTTTATAGAGATGGCGGTGTAGATATTTCCATGTTTATATACATAGCGGTGTAGGTATTTCCATGTTTATGCAGATGGCTGTGTAGATATTTCCATGTGTATACAGATGACAGTGTAGATATTTGCATGTTTATAGAGATGGTGGTGTAGATATTTGCATGTTTATATCGATGACTGTGTAGATATTTCCATATTTATACAGATGGTGGTGTAGATATTTCCATGTTTATACAGATAGCGGTGAAGATATTTCCATGCTTATACAGATAGCGGTGTAGATAATTCCATATTTATAGAGATACCGGTGTAGATATTTCCAAATGTATATAGATATCGGTGAAGATATTTCCATGTTTATGCAGATGCCTGTGTAGATATTTCCAGGTTTATACAGATGGCGGTGTAGATATTTCCATGTTTATACAGATGACGGTGTAGATATTTCCATGTTTATGCAGATGGTGGTGTAGATATTTCCATGTTTATACAGATGGCGGTGTAGATATTTCCATGTTTATACAGATGGCGGTGTAGATATTTCCATGTTTGCACAGTTATCGGTTTAGATATTACCATCTTTGCACAGATTGCGGTGTAGATATTTCCATCTTTACACAGATAACGGTGTAGATATTTCCTTGTATAAACAGGTAGCCGTGCAGATATTTCCGTGTTTATAGAGATAGCATTGGAGATATTTCCATATTTATACAGATAGCGATGTAGATATTTCCATGTTTATACAGATAGCGATGTAGATATTTCCATGTTTATACAGATAGCGGAGGAGATATTTCCCTGTTTATACTGATGGCTGCGTAGATATTTCCATGTGTATACTGTTGGCGGTGTAGATATTTCCATGTTGATACAGATAGCGGTATAGATATTTCCATGTTTATACAGATAGCGGTGGAGATATTTCCATGTTTATACAGAAGGCTGTGTAGATATTTCCATGTGTACACAGTTGTCAGTGTAGATATTTCCATGTTTACAGAGAGGGTGGTGTAGATATTTCCAAGTTTATACAGATGACTGTGTAGATATTTCCGTGTTTATACAGATGGCGGTGTAGATATTTCCATGTTTACACAGATATTGTTGTAGAGATTCCCACGTTTATACAGATAGCGGTGTAGATATTTCCATGTTTATGAAGATAGGGGTGTAGATATTTCCATGTTTATACAGATAGTTGTGTAGATATTTCCATGTCTATACAGATAACGGTGTAGTTATTTCCATGTTTATATAGATTGCAGTGTAGGTATTTCCATGTATATAGAGATAGTGGTGTATATATTTCCATGCTTATACAGATAGCGGTGTATTTATTTCCATGTGTATACAGATGGCGGTGTAGATATTTCCATGTTTATACAGATGGCAGTGTAGATATTTCCATGTTTATACAGATAGCGTTGTAGATATTTCCATTTTTACAGAGATTGCAGTGTAGATATATCCATCCTTGCACAGATAGCTGTGTAGATATTTCCATGTTTACACAGATAGCGTTGCAGATATTTCCATGTTTATACAGGTGGCGGTGTTGGTTTTTCCACGTGTATAGACATGGTGGTATAGGTGTTTCCATGTTTATAGAGATGGCGGTGTAGATATTTCCATGTTTATAGAGATAGTGGTGTAGGTATTTCCATGATTATAGTGAAAGCCTTGAAGACATTTCCATGTTCAAACAGATAGCGGTGTAGATATTTCCATGTTTATACATAGAGCTGTGTAGATATTTCCATGTTTACAGAGATAGCGTTGTAGATATTTCCATTTTTGCAGAGATTGCGGTGTAGATACTTCCATGTTTACACAGATAGCGTTGTAGATATTTCCATGTTTACACAGATCGCGTTGTAGGTATTTCCATGTTTACACGGATAGCATTGTAGATATTTCCATGTTTATACAGATAGCGGTGTAGATATTTCCAAGTTTACACAGATAGCTGTGTAAATATTTCCATGTTTACACAGATAGTATGGTAGATATTTCCATGTTTATACAGATAGCGGTGTAGGTATTTCCATGTTTATACCCATAGCAGTGTAGATATTTCCATATTTATGCATATAGAGGTGGTGATATTTCCATTTTTCTTCACTTAACGATGTAGATATTTCCATGTTTATGGAGATAGAGGTGGAGATATTTCCACGTTTATACAGATAGCGATGTAGATATTTCCCATTTATACTGATAGCATTGTAGATATTTCGAAGTTTATTCAGATAGCTGTTTAGATATTTCCAGGTTTACACAGATAGATGTGTAGTTATTTCCATATTTACATAGATAGCCGTGTTGATATTGCCGTGTTTATATAGATAGCGGTGTAGATATTTCCATGTTTATACAGATGGCGGTGTAGATATTTCCATGTTTGTACAGATAACGGTGGAGATATTTCCATGTTTATACAGATAACGATGTAGATATTTCCATGTTTATACATATAGCGGTGTAGATATTTCCATGTGTATAGAGGTGGCAGTCTAGATATTTCCATGTTTATACAGATGGTGGTGTAGATATTTCCTTGTTTATACAAGTAGCGGTGTCGATAATTCCATGTTTATACAGATTGCGCTGTAGATATTTCCATGTTTCTACAGATCATAGTGGAGATGTTTCCTTGTTCATACAGATCTTGATGTAGATATTTCCATGTTTATACAGATATCGGTGTAGATATTTCCACATTAATAGAGCTAGCTGTGTAGATATTTCCATATTTATACATATCACGGTGTAGATATTTCTATGTTTATACAGATAGCGGTGTAGATATTTCCATGTTCATGCAGATGGTGGTGTAGATTTTTCTATTTTTATAGAAATGGCCGTGTAGATATTTCCATGTTTATACAGAAGGCGGTGTAGATCTTTCCATGTTTATACAGATGGCGGTGTAGATATTTCCATGTTTACACAGATAGCGGTGTAGATATTTCCATGTTTATTCAGACAGCTGTGCAGATATATCCATGTTTACAAAGATAGCGTTGTATATATTTTCATATTTATACAGATAGCGGTGTAGATATTTCCATGTTTATACAGATAGCGGTGTACATATTTCCATGTATATACAGATAGCGGTGTAGACATTCCCAAGTTTATACAGTTATCGGTCAAGATATTTCCACGTTTATACAGATACCATTGGTGATATCTCCATGTTTATACAGATGCCCGTGTAGATATTACCACGTTTATACAGATAGCGGTGTAGATATTTCCATGTTTATACAGATAACGCTGAAGATATTTCCATGTTTATACAGATAGAGGTGTAGCTATTTCCAAGTTTATAGAGATAGCGGTGTAGATATTTCCATGTTAATACATATGGCTCTGTAGATATTTCCATGTTTACCCAAATAGCTGTGTAGATATTTCCATGTTTACTCAGATAGCGTTGTAGATATTTCCATGTTTATACAGATAGCGGTGTAGATATTTCCAAGTTTATACAGATAGCCTTGTAGATATTTCCATGTTTATACAGATAGCGGTGTAGATTTTTCCATGTTTATACACATAGCAATGTGGATATTTTCATGTTTGTTCAGATAGCGGTGTAGATATTTCCTTGTTTATACAGATAGCGGTGGAGATATTTCCCCGTTTATACAGATAGCGGTGGAGATATTTTCATGTTTATAGAAATGGTGGTGTAGGTATTTCCATGTTTATAGAGATTGCGGTGTAGGTAATTCCAAGTTTATAGATATGGTGGTGTAGGTATTTCCATGTTTATTGAGATAGCGGTGTAGATATTTCCATCTTTATACAGTTGGCGGTGTAGACAGTTCCATGTTTACAGAGATAGCGGTCTAGATGTATCCATCTTTGCACAGATTGCGGTGAAAATACTTCCATGTTTTCACAGATAGCGGTGTAGATATTTCCATGTTTACCCAGATAGCTGTGTAGATATTTCCATGTTTATACAGATGGCTGTGTAGATATTACCATGTATACACAGATAGCTGTGTAGATATTTTCATGTTTACACAGATATCGTTGTAGATATTTCCATGTTTATACAGATAGCGGTGTAGTTATTTCCATGTTTTTACAGATAGCGGTGGAAATATTTCCATGTTTATACAGATGGCTGCGAAGATATTTCCATGTGTATACAGTTGGCAGTGTAGATATTTCCAAGTTTACAGAGAGGGTAGTGAAGATATTTCCAAGTTTATACAGATGATTGTGAAGATGATTCCATGTTTATACAGATGGCGGTGTAGATATTTCCCTGTTTATAGAGATAGAGTTATAGATATATCCATGTTTATACAGATAGCGGTGTAGATATTTGAATGATTATAGAGATAGCTGTGTAGATATTTCCATATATATACAGATAGCGGTGTAGGTATTTCCATGTTTATACAGATAGACGTCGAGATATTTCCATGTTTATACAGATAGCGGTGGATATATTTCCATGTTTATACAGATGGCTGCGTAGATATTTCCATGTGTATACAGTTGGCAGTGTGGATATGTCCAAGTTTACAGACAGGGTGGTGTAGACATTTCCCAGTTTACACAGATGATTGTGTATATATTTCCATGTTTATACAGATGGCGGTGTATATATTTCCATGATTATAGAGATAGCGGTGTAGATATTTCCATGTTTATAGAGATAGTGGTATAGATATTTCCATGTTTATAGAGATAGCGGTATAGATATTTCCATATTTATACAGATAGTGGTGTAGACATTTCCATGTTTATACAGACGGCATTGTAGATATTTCCATATTTATAAAGATGGCAGTGTAGATATTTCCATGTTTACACAGATAGCGGTGTAGATATTTCCATGTTTATACTGATAGCGGTGTAGATATTTCCATGTTTACTGGGATAGCGGTGTCGATATTCCATGTTTATGCAGATGGCTGTGTAGATATTACCATGTTTACAGAGATAGCTGTGGAGATATTTCCATGTTTACACAGATATCGTTGAAGATATTTCCATGTTTATACAGATAGCGGTGTAGATATTTCCATGTTTAAACAGATAGCGGTGTAGATATTTCCATGTTTATACAGATTGTGGTGTATATATTTCCATCTTTCTACAGATGGCAGTGTAGATATTGCTATGTTTATACAGATGGCGGTGTAGATATTTCCATGTTTATACAGATGGCGGTGTAGATATTTCCATGTTTATACAGATGGCGCTGTAGATGTTTCAATGTTTATACAGATGGCGGTGTAGGCATATCCATGTTTATACAGATGGCGGTGTAGATGTTTCCATGTTTATGCTGTTGGCGGTGTAGTTCTTTCAATGTTTATAGAGATGGCAGTGTAGATAGTTCCATGTTTATGGAGATGGCGGTGTAGATATTATGAATTTTATAGAGATGGCGGTGTAGATATTTCCATGTTTATATAGATAGCGGTGTAGGTATTTCCATGTTTATGCAGATGGCTGTGTAGATATTTCCATGTGTATATAGATGACAGTGTAGATATTTGCATGTTTGTAGAGATGGTGGTGTAGATATTTGCATGTTTATATCGATGACTGTGTAGATATTTCCATGTATATACAGATGGCGGTGTAGATATTTCCATGGTTATACAGATAGCGGTGAAGATATTTCCATGTTTATACAGAGAGCGGTGTAGACAATTCCATCTTTATAGAGATACCGGTGTAGATATTTCCAAATGTATATAGATATCGGTGTAGATATTTCCATGTTTATACAGATGGCAGTGTAGATATTTCCAGGTTTATACAGATGGCGGTGTAGATGTTTCCATGTTTATACAGATGACGGTGTAGATATTTCCAAGTTTATACAGATGTCGGTGTAGATATTTCCATGTTTATACAGATGGCGGTGTAGATATATCCATGTTTATACAGATGGCGGTGTAGATATTTCCATGTTTGCACAGTTATCGGTGTAGATATTACCATCTTTGCACAGATTGCGGTGTAGATATTTCCATCTTTACACAGATATCGGTGTATATATTTCCGTGTATAAACAGGTAGCCGTGCAGATATTTCCATGGTTATAGAGATAGCAGTGGAGATATTTCCATATTTATACAGATAGCGATGTACATATTTCCATGTATATACAGATAGCGGTGTAGTTATTTCCATGTTTATACAGATAGCGGTGTAGATATTTCCATGTTTATACAGATAGTGATGTAGATATTTCCATGTTTATACAGATAGCGGTGGAGATATTTCCATGTTTATACTGATGGCTGCGTAGCTATTTCTATGTGTATAGTGTTGGCGGTGTAGATATTTCCATGTTGATACAGATAGCGGTGTAGATATTTCCATGTTTATACAGATAGCGGTGGAGATATTTCCATGTTTATAGAGAAGACTGCGTAGATATTTCCATGTGTACACAGTTGTCAGTGTAGATATTTCCAAGTTTACAGAGAGGGTGGTGTAGATATCTCCAAGTTTATACAGATGACTGTGTAGATATTTCCATGTTTATACAGATGGCGGTGTAGATATTTCCATGTTTATAGAGATAGCGGTGTAGATGTTTCCATGTTTACACAGATAGCGGTGTAGATATTTACATGATTATAGAGATAGCTCTGCAGATATTTCCACATTTATACAGATAGCGGTGTAGATATTTCCATGTTTATACAGAAGGCGGTGTAGATATTTCCATGTTTACACAGATAGTGGTGTAGATATTTCCATGTTTATACAGATAGCGTTGTAGATATTTCCATGTTTACAGAGATAGCGGTGTAGACATATCCATCTTTGCACAGATTGCGGTGTAGATATTTCCATGTTTACACAGATAGCGGTGTAGATATTTCCATGTTTACAGAGATATCGGTGTAGATATTTCCATGTTTATACAGATGGCTTTGTAGATATTACCATGTTTACACAGATAGCTGTGTAGATATTTCCATGTTTTCATAGATAGCGGTGTAGATATTTCCATGTTTAAACAGATAGCGGTGTAGATATTTCCATGTTTATAGAGATTGTTGTGTAGATATTTCCATCTTTCTACAGATGGCAGTGTAGATATTTCTATGTTTATACACATCGCGGTGTAGATATTTCCATGTTTATACAGATGGTGGTGTAGATATTTCCATGTTTATACAGATGGCGGTGTAGATGTTTTCATGTTTATTCTGATGGCGGTGTAGATATTTCAATGTTTATAGAGATAGCGTTGTAGATATTTCCATGTTTATGGAGATGGCGGTGTAGATATTTTCACTTTTATACAGATGGCGGTGTAGATATTTCCATGTTTATAGAGATTGCGAAGTAGTTATTTCAATGTTTATATAGATAGCGGTGTAGGTATTTCCATGTTTATGCAGATGGCTGTGTAGATATTTCCATGTGTTTACAGATGGCAGTGTAGATATTTCCATGTTTATAGAGATGGTGGTGTAGATATTTCCATGTTTATACCCATGAGTGTGTAGATATTTCCATGTTTATACAGATGGCGGTGTAGTTATTTCCATGTTTATAGATATATCGGTGTAGATATTTCCACGTGTATATAGATATCGGTGTAGATATTTCCATGTTTATACAGATGGCGGTGTAGATATTTCCAGGTTTATACAGATAGCGGTGGAGATATTTCCATGTTTATAGAGAAGACTGCGTAGATATTTCCATGTGTACACAGTTGTCAGTGTAGATATTTCCAAGTTTACAGAGAGGGTGGTGTAGATATCTCCAAGTTTATACAGATGACTGTGTAGATATTTCCATGTTTATACAGATGGCGGTGTAGATATTTCCATGTTTATAGAGATAGCGGTGTAGATGTTTCCATGTTTACACAGATAGCGGTGTAGATATTTACATGATTATAGAGATAGTTCTGCAGATATTTCCACATTTATACAGATAGCGGTGTAGATATTTCCATGTTTATACAGAAGGCGGTGTAGATATTTCCATGTTTACACAGATAGTGGTGTAGATATTTCCATGTTTATACAGATAGCGTTGTAGATATTTCCATGTTTACAGAGATAGCGGTGTAGACATATCCATCTTTGCACAGATTGCGGTGTAGATATTTCCATGTTTACACAGATAGCGGTGTAGATATTTCCATGTTTACAGAGATATCGGTGTAGATATTTCCATGTTTATACAGATGGCTTTGTAGATATTACCATGTTTACACAGATAGCTGTGTAGATATTTCCATGTTTTCATAGATAGCGGTGTAGATATTTCCATGTTTAAACAGATAGCGGTGTAGATATTTCCATGTTTATAGAGATTGTTGTGTAGATATTTCCATCTTTCTACAGATGGCAGTGTAGATATTTCTATGTTTATACACATCGCGGTGTAGATATTTCCATGTTTATACAGATGGTGGTGTAGATATTTCCATGTTTATACAGATGGCGGTGTAGATGTTTTCATGTTTATTCTGATGGCGGTGTAGATATTTCAATGTTTATAGAGATAGCGTTGTAGATATTTCCATGTTTATGGAGATGGCGGTGTAGATATTTTCACTTTTATACAGATGGCGGTGTAGATATTTCCATGTTTATAGAGATTGCGAAGTAGTTATTTCAATGTTTATATAGATAGCGGTGTAGGTATTTCCATGTTTATGCAGATGGCTGTGTAGATATTTCCATGTGTTTACAGATGGCAGTGTAGATATTTCCATGTTTATAGAGATGGTGGTGTAGATATTTCCATGTTTATACCCATGAGTGTGTAGATATTTCCATGTTTATACAGATGGCGGTGTAGTTATTTCCATGTTTATAGATATATCGGTGTAGATATTTCCACGTGTATATAGATATCGGTGTAGATATTTCCATGTTTATACAGATGGCGGTGTAGATATTTCCAGGTTTATACAGATGGCGGTGTAGATATTTCCACGTTTATACAGATGACGGTGTAGACATTTCCATGTTGATACAGATGGTGGTGTAGATATTTCCATGTTTATACAGATGGCGGTGGAGTTATTTCCATGTTTATACAGATGTCGGTGTAGATATTTCCATGTTTGCACAGATATCGGTGTAGATATTACCATCATTGCACAGATTGCGGTGTATATATTTCCATCTTTACACAGATATCGGTGTAGATATTTCCAAGTATATACAGGTAGCCGTGCAGATATTTCCATGGTTATAGAGATAGCAGTGGAGATATTTCCATATTTATACAGATAGCGATATAGATATTTGCATGTGTATACAGATAGCGGTGTAGTTATTTCCATGTTTATATAGATGGCAGTGTAGATACTTCCATGTTTATAGAGATAGCGGTGTAGATATTTCCATATGTATATAGATATCGGTGTAGATATTTCCATGTTCATACAGATGGCGGTGTAGATATTTCCAGGTTTATACAGATGGCGGTGTAGATATTTCCATGTTTATACAGATAACAGTGTAGAACTTTCCATACTTATACAGATGGCGGTGTAGATATTTCCATGTTTATACAGATGACGGTGGAGATATTTCCATATTTATACAGATGGCGGTGTAGATATTTCCATGTTTGCACAGATATCGGTGTAGATATTAGCATCTTTGCACAGATTGTGGTGTAGATATTTCCATCTTTACACAGATAACCGTGTAGATATTTCCAGGTATATACAGGTAGCCGTGCAGATATTTCCATGGTTATAGAGATAGCAGTGGAGATATTTCCATATTTATACAGATAGCGATGTATATATTTCCATGTGTATACAGATAGCGGTGTAGATATTTCCATGTATATACAGATAGCGGTGTGGCTATTTCCATGTTTATACAGATAGCGGTGTAGATATTTCCATGTTTATAGAGATGGCTGTGTAGATATTTCCATGTTTATTCAGATGACAGTGTACATCTTTCCATGTTTATACAGATGGTGGTGTAGATATTTCCAGGTTTATAGAGATGACTGTGTAGTTATTTCCATGTTTATACAGATGGCGGTTTAGATATTTCCATGTTTTTAGGTATAGCCGTGTCGATATTTCCATGTTTATAACGATAGCGGTGTTGACATTTCCATGTTTGTAGAGAAAGCATTGTAGATATTTTCATATTTAAACAGATAGCGGCGTAGATATTTCCATGTTTATACAGATAGCTGTGGAGATATTTCCATGTTTATACAGATAGCGATGTAGATATTTCCATGTTTATACAGATAGCGGTGTAGATATTTCCGTGTGTATACAGGTGGCCATGTAGATATTGCAACGTTTATACAGATGGAGGTGTAGATATTTCCATGTTTATACAGATGACTTTATAGATATTTCCATGTTTTTACCGATGGCGGTGTAGATATTTCCATATTTATACAGATAGCGGTGTGGCTATTTCCATGTTTATACAGATAGCGGTGTAGATATTTCCATGTTTATAGAGATGGCTATGTAGATATTTCCATGTTTATGCAGATCGTAGTGTAGATATTTCCATGTTTATACAAATAGCGGTGTAGATAATTCCATGTTTATTCTGGTAGCGGCGTAGATATTTCCGTGTTTATACAGAGCACGATGTAGACATTTCCATCTTTCTACAGATGGCAGTGTAGATATTTCCATGTTTATACAGATGGAGGTGTAGATATTTCCATGTTTATACAGATGGCAATGTAGTTATTTCCATGTTTATGCAGATGGCTGTGTAGATATCTCCTGGATTATAGAGATGGCAGTGTAGGTATTTCTATGTTTATGGAGATAGCGGTGTAGATAATTCCATGTTTATAGAGATGGTGTTGTGGATATTTCCATGTTTATAGAGATGGCGATGTAGATATATCCATGTTCATAGATATAGCCGTGTAGTTATTTCCATGAGTATAGAGAAAGCGGTGTAGATACTTCCATGTTTATACAGATGGCTGTGTAGATATTTCCATGTTTATACAGACGGCAGTGTAGATATTTCCATGTTTATAGAGATTGCGGTGTAGCTATTTCCATGTTTTTACAGATTACTGTGGATATATTTCCATGTTTATACAGATGGCGGTGTAGATATTTCCATGTTTATAAAGATAGCGGTGTAGGTATTTACATTTTTCTGCAGATGGCAATGTAGATATTTCCATGTTCATTGATATAGCGGTGTAGATATTTCCATACTTATCCAGATAGCAGTGTAGATATTTCCAGGTTTATACAGATAGTGGTGTAGATATTTCCATGTTTATACAGATAGCGGTGTAGATATTTCCACGTTTCAGAGATAGCGGTGTAGATAATACCATGTTTACACGGATGGCTGTGTAGATATTTCCATGTGTATACAGATGACAGTGTAGATATTTCCATGTTAATATAGATGGTGGTGTAGATATTTACATCTATATACAGATGACTGTGTAGATATTTCCATGTTTATACAGATAGCGGTGTAGGTAATTCCATGTTTAAACAGATATTGGTGGAGATTTTTAAATGTTTATTCGGATAGCGGTGGAGATATTTCCATGTTGATATCGATGGCGATGTAGATATTTCCCTGTTTACACAGCTGGCGGTGTAGATATTTCCATGTTTATACAGATAGCAGTGTAGTTATTTCCATGTTTTCACAGATAGCGGTGTAGATATTTCCATCTTTGCACAGAATGCGGTGTAGATATTTCCATCTTTACACAGATAATGGTGTAGGTATTTCCATGTTTACACAGATAGCGGTGTAGATATTTAAAGGTTTACACAGACAGCGTTGTAGATATTTGCATGTTTATACAGATAGCGGTGTAGATATTTCTATGTTTATACAGATAGCGGTGTAGATGTTTCCATGTATATACAGATAGCTGTGGAGATATTTCCATGTTTATACACATAGTGATGTAGATGTTTCCATGTTTCTACAGATAGCGGTGTAGATATTTCCATGTTGATAGAGATAGAGGTGTAGATATTTTCAAGTTTACAAAGATAGCGGTGTAGACATTTCCATGTTTATACAGATAGCGGTGGAGATATTTCCATGTTTACACAGATAGCGGTGGAGATATTTCCATGTTTATACAGATGGCGGTGTGGATATTTCGATGTTTTTATAGATAGTGTTGTAGATATTTCCAAGATCATGCAAATAGCGGTGAAGATATTTCCATGTTTATACAGATCGTGGTGCAGATATTTCCATGTTTATACAGGTAGCGGTGTAGGTATTTCCATGTTCGTAGAGATAGCGGTGTAGACATTTCCCTGTTTATTGAGATATCGGTGTAGATATATCCATATTTATACAGATAGCGGTGTAGATATTTCCATGTTTATACTGATAACAGTGGAGATATTTCCATGTTTATAGAGATAGTGGTGGAGGTGCTTCCATGTTTATGCAGATAGCGTTGTAGATATTTCCATGTTTATACAGATAATGGTGTAGATATTTCCATGTTTATAAAAATAGCGGTGTACATATTTCCATGGTTATACAGAGAGCGGTGTAGATATTTCCATCTTTATACAGATAGCAGTGTTGATATTTCCATTTTTATAAAGATAGCGGTGAAGATATTTCCATGTTTATACAGATAGCGGTGGAGATATTTCCATGTTTATACAGATAGCGATGTAGATATTTCCATGTTTTTACAGATGGCGTTGTAGGTATTTCCATGTTTATACAGATAGCGGTGTGGCTATTTCCATGTTTATACAGGTAGCGGTGAAGATATTTCCATGTTTATAGTGATGTCTGTGTAGATATTTCCATGTTTACAGATGGCAGTGTACATATTTCCATGTTTATACAGATGGTGGTGTAGATATGTCCATGTTCATACAGATGACTTTGTAGTTATTTCCATGTATATACAGATGGCGGTTTAGATATTTCCATGTTTTTAGGGATAGTCATGTAGATATTTCCATGTTTATAACGATAGCATTATAGACATTTCAATGTTTATACAAATGGCGTTGTAGATATTTCCATGTTTATTAGGATACCAGTGTAGGTGTTTCCATGTTTGTTCAGATGGCGGTGTAGATATTTCCATGCTTCTACTGATGGCAATGTATGTATTTCTATCTTTATACAGATGGCCGTGTAAATATTTCCATGTTTATACAGATAGCGGTGTAGATATTTCCATGTTTATTGAGATAACTGTGTAGATGTTTCCATGTTTATTCAGATAGCTGTGTAGCTATTTCAATATTTATAAAGATAGCGGTGTAGATATTTCAAGGTTTATAAGGATAGCGGTGTAGATATTTCCATGTTTACAGAGAGAGCGGTGTAGATAATTCCATGTTTATAGAGATAGCGGTGTAGATATTTCAGTGTTTATAGACATACCGGTGTAGATATTTCCGAGTTTATAGACATAGCGGTGCAGATATTCCCGTGTATATACAGATAGCAGTGTAGATATTTCCATCCTTACAGAGATAGCGGTGTAGATATTTCCATGTTTTTAGAGATGGCGGTGTAGATATTTCCATGTTTATACAGATAGCAGTGTAGATATTATGTTCATGCAGATGGCGGTGTAGGTATTTCCATATTCATACAGATGGCGGTGTAGATATTTCCATGTTTATACAGATGGCGGTGTAGATATTTCCATGTTTCTAGAGACAGCGGTGTAGACATTTCCATGTATATACAGATGGCTGTGTAGATATTTCCTTGTGTATACAGATGGCAGTGTAGATATTTCCATGTTTATACAGATGGCGGTTTACATATTTCCATGTTTACAGAGATAGCGGTGTAGATATTTCCATAATTGCGCATGTTGCGGGGTAGATATTTCCATCTTTAAACAGATAGCGGTGAACATATTTCCATGTTTACACAGATAGCTGTGAAGGTATTCCCATGTTTACACAGACAGTGTTGTAGATATTTCCATGTTTATACAGGTAGCGGTGTAGATATTTCCATGTTTACAAAGATAGCGGTGTAGATATTTCCATGTTTATAGAGATAGCGCTGGTGATATTTCCATCTTTATACAGGTAACGAAGTAGACATTTCCATGTTTATACAGATAGCGGTGTAGATATTTCCATGTTTATACAGATAGCGGTGGAGATATTTCCATGTCTATACAGATAGCGTTGTAGATATTTCCATGTTTATACAGATAGCCGTGGAGATATTTCCATGTCTATACAGATTGCGTTGGAGATATTTCCATGTTTATACAGATGGCCGTGTATGTATTTCCAAGCTTATAAAGATAGCGGTGTATATATTTCCATGTTTATACAGAAAGCGGTGGAGATATTTCCATGTTTATACATATTGCGGTGTAGGTATTTCCATGCTTATACAGATAGCGGTGTAGATATTTCCATGTTTATACAGATGGCTGTGTAGATATTTCCATGTGTATACAGATGGCAGTGTAGATATTTACGTCTTTATACAGATGGAGATGGAGATATTTCCTAGTTTATACAGATGACTGTGTAGATATTTTCATGTTTTTACAGATGGCGGTGTAGATATTTCCATGTTTATACGGATAGCGGTGTCGCTATTTCTGTGTTTATACATATAGCAGTGTAGATATTTCCATGTATATAGAGAAAGCTATGTAGATATTTCCTAGTTTATAGAGATAGGGGTGAAGATGTTTCCATGTTTATACAGATGACTGTGTAGGTATTTCCATGTTTATACAGATGGCGGTGTAGATATTTCCATGTTTATAGAGATAGCCATGTAGATATTTCCATGTTTATACAGATAGCTGTGTAGGCATTTCCAAGTTTATAGAGATAGCCTTGTAGATATTTCAATATTTATAGAGATAGCGGTGTAGATATTTCAATGTTTATACAGATAGCGGTGTAGATATTTCCATGTTTATACAGATAGCAGTGAAGATATTTCCATGTTTATGCGGATAGCGGTGTTCATATTTCCATGTTTATAGGGATAGCGGTGTAGATATTTCCATGTTTATACAGATAGCGTGGCAGTTATTTCCATGTTTATACAGATAGCGGTGTAGATATTTCCATGTTTATACAGATAACGGTGTAAATATTTCCATGTTAATACAGATTGCGGTGTAGATTTTGCATGTTTATAGAGATAGCGGTGTAGATATTTCCATGTTTATACAGATGGCTGTGTAGATATTTCCCTTTGTATACAGATGGCAGTGTAGATATTTTCATGTTTATACAGATGGAGGTGTAGATATTTCCATGTTTATACAGATTGCGGTGTAGGAATTGCATGTTTATAGAGATAGCGGTGTAGATATTTCCATGTTTATACAGATGGCTGTGTAGATATTTCCCTGTGTATACAGATGGCAGTGTAGATATTTCCATGTTTATACAGATGGAGGTGTAGATATTTCCATGTTTATACAGATGACTCTGTAGACATTTTCATGTTTTTATAGGTGGCAGTGTAGTTATTTCCATGTTTATAGACGTAACGGTGTGGCTATTTCCATGTTTATACAGATAGCAGTGTAGGTATTTCCATGTTTACAGAGATAGCTTTGTAGATATTTCCATCTTTATACAGACAGCATTGTAGTTATTTCCATGTTTATACATATGGCAGTGTAGATATTTCCATGTTTATACAGATAGTGGTGTAGATGTTTCCATGTTTATACAGATAGCGGTGTAGATATTTCCATGTTTATACAGACAACGGGTTAGATATTTCCATGTTTACCGAGATTGCGGTTTAGATATTTCGATATTGCACAGATTGCGGTGTACATATTTTCTTCTTTACACAGATAGTGGTGTACATATTTCCATGTATACACAGATAGCTGTGTAGATATTTCCATGTTTACACAGATATTGTTGTAGAGATTCCCACGTTTATACAGATAGCGGTGTAGATATTTCCATGTTTATGAAGATAGGGGTGTAGATATTTCCATGTTTATACAGATAGTTGTGTAGATATTTCCATGTCTATACAGATAACGGTGTAGTTATTTCCATGTTTATATAGATTGCAGTGTAGGTATTTCCATGTATATAGAGATAGTGGTGTATATATTTCCATGCTTATACAGATAGCGGTGTATGTATTTCCATGTGTATACAGATGGCGGTGTAGATATTTCCATGTTTATACAGATGGCAGTGTAGATATTTCCAGGTTTATACAGATAGCCGTGTAGATATTTCCATGTTTATACAGATGGCAGTGTAGATATTTCCATGTTTATACAGATAGTGGTGTAGATATTTCCATGTTTATACAGGTAGAGGTGTAGATATTTCAGTGTTTATGCAGATCTCGGTGTAGATATTTCCATCTTTCTACAGATGACATTGTAGGTGTTTCTATGCTTATAGAGATGACGGTGCAGATATTTCCATATTTATACAGATGGCGGTTTAGTATTTCCATGTTTATGCTGATGGCGGTGTGTATATTTCCATGTTTATAGAGATGGCGTTTTAGATGTTTCTTTGTTTACTGAGATAGCGGTGTAGATAATTCCATTTTTATACAGATAGCGGTGTAGGCATTTCCATGTTTATACAGATAGCGGTGTAGATATTTCCATGTTTATACTGCTAGTGGTGTACATATTTCCATGTTTATAGAGATAGCGGTGTAGATATTTCCATATTTTTACAGATAGCGGTGTAGATATTTCCATGTTTATACAGATAGCGGTGTAGATATTTCCATGTTTCTACAGATTGCGGGGTAGGTATTTCCATGTTGATGGAGATAGCGCTGTAGATCTTTCCATGTTTATACAGATGGCGGTGTAGATACTTCCATGTTTATACACATGGAGATGTAGATATTTCCATGTTTTTACAGATGACTCTGTAGATATTTCCATGTTTTTGCAGATGTCTGTGCAGATATTTCCATGTTTTTACAGATGGCGGTGGGGATATTTCCATGTTTATACAGATTGCGGTGTAGGTATTTCCATGCTTATAGAAATAGCGGTGTAGATATTTCCATGTTTATACAGATGGCTGTGTAGATATTTCCCTGTGTATACAGATGGCAGTGTAGATATTTCCATGTTTATACAGATGTAGGTGTAGATATTTCCATGTTTATACAGATGACTCTGTAGACATTTTCATGTTTTTATAGGTGGCAGTGTAGTTATTTCCATGTTTATAGAGATAGCGGTGTGGCTATTTCCATGTTTATACAGATAGCAGTGTAGGTATTTCCATTTTTATAGAGATAGCTGTGTAGATATTTCCATCTTTATACAGACAGCGTTGTAGATATTTCCATGTTTATACATATGGCAGTGTAGATATTTCCATGTTTATACAGATAGTGGTGTAGATGTTTCCATGTTCATACAGATAGCCGTGTAGATATTTCCATGTTTATACAGATAACGGAGTAGATATTTCCATGTTTACCGAGATAGCGGTGTAGATATTTCGATATTTGCACAGATTGAGATGTACATATTTTCATCTTTACACAGATAGTGGTGTACTTATTTCCATGTATACACAGATAGCTGTGTAGATATTTCCATGTTTACACAGATATTGTTGTAGAGATTCCCATGTTTATACAGATAGCGGTGTAGATATTTCCATGTTTATGAAGATACGGGTGTAGATATTTCCATGTTTATACAAATAGTTGTGTAGATATTTCCATGTCTATACAGATAACGGTGTAGTTATTTCCATGTTTATATAGATTGCCGTGTAGGTATTTCCATGTATATAGAGATAGCGGTGTATATATTTCCATGCTTATACAGATAGCGGTGTAGGTATTTCCATGTGTATACAGATGGCGGTGTAGATATTTCCATGTTTATACAGATGGC
The DNA here is from genome assembly GCF_029289425.2 of Pan paniscus. Lineage (NCBI taxonomy): Eukaryota > Metazoa > Chordata > Mammalia > Primates > Hominidae > Pan > Pan paniscus. Next base: position 64,088,440 of record NC_085927.1, read on the forward strand.
AGTGTAGATATTTCCAGGTTTATACAGATAGCCGTGTAGATATTTCCATGTTTATACAGATGGCAGTGTAGATATTTCCATGTTTATACAGATAGTGGTGTAGATATTTTCATGTTTATACAGGTAGAGGTGTAGATATTTCCATGTTTATGCAGATCTCGGTGTAGATATTTCCATCTTTCTACAGATGACATTGTAGGTGTTTCTATGCTTATAGAGATGACGGTGCAGATATTTCCATGTTTATACAGATGGCGGTGTAGTTATTTCCATGTTTATGCTGATGGCGGTGTGTATATTTCCATGTTTATAGAGATGGCGTTTTAGATGTTTCTTTGTTTACTGAGATAGCGGTGTAGATAATTCCATTTTTATACAGATAGCGGTGTAGGCATTTCCATGTTTATACAGATAGCGGTGTAGATATTTCCATGTTTATACTGCTAGTGGTGTACATATTTCCATGTTTATAAAGATAGCGGTGTAGATATTTCCATATTTTTACAGATAGCGGTGTAGATATTTCCATGTTTATACAGATAGCGGTGTAGATATTTCCATGTTTCTACAGATTGCGGGGTAGGTATTTCCATGTTGATGGAGATAGCGGTGTAGATCTTTCCATGTTTATACAGATGGCGGTGTAGATACTTCCATGATTATACACATGGAGATGTAGATATTTCCATGTTTTTACAGATGACTCTGTAGATATTTCCATGTTTTTGCAGATGTCTGTGCAGATACTTCCATGTTTTTACAGATGGCGGTGGAGATAGTTCCATGTTTATACAGATTGCGGTGTAGGTATTTCCATGCTTATAGAAATAGCGGTGTAGATATTTCCATGTTTATACAGATGGCTGTGTAGATATTTCCCTGTGTATACAGATGGCAGTGTAGATATTTCCATGTTTATACAGATGTAGGCGTAGATATTTCCATGTTTATACAGATGACTCTGTAGACATTTTCATGTTTTTATAGGTGGCAGTGTAGTTATTTCCATGTTTATAGAGATAGCGGTGTGGCTATTTCCATGTTTATACAGATAGCAGTGTAGGTATTTCCATGTTTATAGAGATAGCTGTGTAGATATTTCCATCTTTATACAGACAGAGTTGTAGATATTTCCATGTTTATACATATGGCAGTGTAGATATTTCCATGTTTATACAGATAGTGGTGTAGATGTTTCCATGTTCATACAGATAGCGGTGTAGATATTTCCATGTTTATACAGATAACGGGGTAGATATTTCCATGTTTACCGAGATAGCGGTGTAGATATTTCGATATTTGCACAGATTGCGATGTACATATTTTCATCTTTACAAAGACAGTGGTGTACATATTTCCATGTATACACAGATAGCTGTGTAGATATTTCCATGTTTACACAGATATTGTTGTAGAGATTCCCATGTTTATACAGATAGCAGTGTAGATATTTCCATATTTATGAAGATAGGGGTGTAGATATTTCCATGTTTATACAGATAGTTGTGTAGATATTTCCATGTCTATACAGATAACGGTGTAGTTATTTCCATGTTTATATAGATTGCAGTGTAGGTATTTCCATGTATATAGAGATAGCGGTGTATATATTTCCATGCTTATACATATAGCGGTGTAGGTATTTCCATGTGTATACAGATGGCGGTGTAGATATTTCCATGTTTATACAGATGGCAGTGTAGATATTTCCAGGTTTATACAGATAGCCGTGTAGATATTTCCATGTTTATACAGATGGCAGTGTAGATATTTCCATGTTTATACAGATAGTGGTGTAGATATTTCCATGTTTATACAGGTAGAGGTGTAGATATTTCCATGTTTATGCAGATCTCGGTGTAGATATTTCCATCTTTCTACAGATGACATTGTAGGTGTTTCTATGATTATAGAGATGACGGTGCAGATATTTCCATGTTTATACAGATGGCGGTGTAGTTATTTCCATGTTTATGCTGATGGCGGTGTGTATATTTCCATGCTTATAGATATGGCGTTTTAGATGTTTCTTTGTTTACTGAGATAGCGGTGTAGATAATTCCATCTTTATACAGATAGCGGTGAAGGCATTTCCATGTTTATACAGATAGCGGTGTAGATATTTCCATGTTTATACTGCTAGCGGTGTACATATTTCCATGTTTATAGAGATAGCGGTGTAGATATTTCCATATTTTTACAGATAGCGGTGTAGATATTTCCACATTTATACAGATAGCGGTGTAGATATTTCCATGTTTCTACAGATTGCGGGGAATGTATTTCCATGTTGATGGAGATAGCGGTGTAGATACATCCATGTTTATAGGGATGGCGGTGTAGATACTTCCATGTTTATACACATGGAGATGTAGATATTTCCATGTTTTTACAGATGACTCTGTAGATATTTCCATGTTTTTGCAGATGTCTGTGTAGATATTTCCATGTTTTTACAGATGGCGGTGTAGATATTTCCATGTTTATACAGATAGCGGTGTGGCTCTTTCCATGTGTATACAGATAGCTGTGTAGATATTTCCATGTTTATAGAGATGGCTGTGTAGATATTTCCATGTTTCTACAGATGGCTGTGTAGATATTTCCATGTTTGTACAGATTGCTTTGAAGATATTCCCATGTTTACACAGAGACTGTTGTAGTTATTTCCATGTTTATATATGTAGCGGTGTAGATATTTCCATGTTTACAAAGATAACAGTTTAGATATTTCCATGTTTATAGAGATAGCGCTGGGGATATTTCCATGTTTATACAGATAGCGATGTAGATATTTCCAAGACTATACAGATAGCGGTGTAGATATTTCCATGTTTATACAGATAGCGGTGGAGATATTTCAATGTTTATACAGATAGCGGTGTAGATATTTCCATGTTTATACAGATAGCGGTGCAGTTATTTCCATGTTTATACAGATAGCGGTATAGATATTTCCATGTTTATACAGATAGTTGTGCAGATATTTCCATGTTTATGCAATTGACTGTGTAGGTATTTCCATGTTTATACAGATCGCGGTGTAGATATTTCCATGTTTATAGAGATGGCGGTGTAGATATTTCCATGTTTATACAGATAAGGGTGTGGATATTTCCATGTTTATACAGATAGCGGTGTAGATATTTCCATGTATAAATAGATGTCTGGGTATATTTTTCCATGTTTAAACAGATGGCGGTGTAGATATTTCCTTGTTTATACAGACCGCAGTGTAGATATTTCCATGTTTATAGAGATAGCAGTTCAGATATTTCCAAGTTTGTACAGATGGCGGTGTTGATGTTTCCATCTATACACAGATTGCCGTGTAGGTATTTCCATGTGTATACAGATGGCATTGTAGATATTTCCATTTTTATACAGATGGTGGTGTAGATATTTCCATGTTTACACAGATGACTGTATAGGTATTTCCATGTTTATACAGATGGCGGTGTAGATATTTCATTGTTGATAGAGATAGCGGTGTAGATATTTCCATATTTATACAGATAATGGTGTAGAAATTTCCATGTTTATACAGATAGCAGTGTAAATATTTCCATGTTTATACAGATCACGGTGTAGATATTTCCTTGTTTATACAAATGGCGGTGTTGTTATTTCCATGTTTATACAGATAGCGGTGTAGATATTCCCATGTATACACAGATGGCTGTGTAGATATTTCCATGTTTATACAGATGTCTTTGTAGATATTTCCATGTTTATACAGATGACTTTGTAGGTATTTCCATGTTTATACAGATGGCGGTATAGATATATCAATGTTTATAGAGATAGCTGTGTAGATATTTCCATGTTTATACAGATAGAGGTGTAGATATTTCCATGTTTATACAGATCATGGTGTAGATATTTTCATGTTTATACAGATCACGGTGTTGATATTTCCATGTTTATACAGATAGCGGTGTAGATATATCCATGTTTTTACAGATATCGGTGTAGATATTTCCATGTTTACACAGATTGAGGTGTAAATATTTCCATCTTTGTACAGATGGCATTGTAGATATTTCCATGTTTATACAGATGGTGGTGGAGATATTTCCATGTTTACACAGATTGACGTGTAGATATTTCCATCTTCGTACAGATGGCATTGTAGATATTTCCATGTTTATACAGATGGTGGTGTAGATATTTCCATGTGTAAACAGATGGCATTGTAGATATTTCCATGTTTATACAGATGACTGTATAGGTACTTCCATGTTTTTACAGATGGCAGTGCAGGTATTTCCATGTTTATAGAGATAGCGGTGTAGATATTTCCAAGTATGTACAGATGGCAGTGTTGATATATCCATCTATACACAGATGGCCGTGTAGATATTTCCATGTTTATACAGATGGCGGCTTAGATATTTCCATGGACATGCAGCTGGCGGTGTAGATATTTCCATGTTTATAGAGATGGCGGTGTAGATATTTCCATATTTATAGAGATAGTGGTGTAGATATTTCCACCTTTCTACAGATGGCAGTGTAGGTATTTCCATGTTTATACAGATGGCGGTGTAGATATTTCCATATTCATACAGATGACTGTGCAGATATTTCCATGAGTATACAGATGGTATTGTAGGTATTTCCATGTTTAAACAGATGGCTTTGTAGATATTTCCATGTTTATACAGATGACTTTGTAGGTATTTCCATGTTTATACAGATGGCGGTGTAGATATTTCCATGTTTATAGAGATAGCTGTGTAGATATTTCCATGTTTATACAGATCGCATTGTAGATATTTCCATGTTTATACAGATCGCGGTGTAGATATTTCCATGTTTATACAGATAGCGGTGTAGATATTTCCATGTTTTTACAGTTATCGGTGTAGATATTTCCATGTTTACACAGATTGCGGTGTAGATATTTCCATCTTTCTACAGATGGCATTGTAGATATTCCCATGTTTATACAGATGGCGGTGTAGATATTTCCATGTTTATAGAGATAGCGGTGAAGGTATTTCCATGTTTATAGACATAGCGGTGTAGATATTTCCATGTTTCTACAGATTGCGGGGAATGTATTTCCATGTTGATGGAGATAGCGGTGTAGATACATCCATGTTTATAGGGATGGCGGTGTAGATACTTCCATGTTTATACACATGGAGATGTAGATATTTCCATGTTTTTACAGATGACTCTGTAGATATTTCCATGTTTTTGCAGATGTCTGTGTAGATATTTCCATGTTTTTACAGATGGCGGTGTAGATATTTCCATGTTTATACAGATAGCGGTGTGGCTCTTTCCATGTGTATACAGATAGCTGTGTAGATATTTCCATGTTTATAGAGATGGCTGTGTAGATATTTCCATGTTTCTACAGATGGCTGTGTAGATATTTCCATGTTTGTACAGATTGCTTTGAAGATATTCCCATGTTTACACAGAGACTGTTGTAGTTATTTCCATGTTTATATATGTAGCGGTGTAGATATTTCCATGTTTACAAAGATAACAGTTTAGATATTTCCATGTTTATAGAGATAGCGCTGGGGATATTTCCATGTTTATACAGATAGCGATGTAGATATTTCCAAGACTATACAGATAGCGGTGTAGATATTTCCATGTTTATACAGATAGCGGTGGAGATATTTCAATGTTTATACAGATAGCGGTGTAGATATTTCCATGTTTATACAGATAGCGGTGCAGTTATTTCCATGTTTATACAGATAGCGGTATAGATATTTCCATGTTTATACAGATAGTTGTGCAGATATTTCCATGTTTATGCAATTGACTGTGTAGGTATTTCCATGTTTATACAGATCGCGGTGTAGATATTTCCATGTTTATAGAGATGGCGGTGTAGATATTTCCATGTTTATACAGATAAGGGTGTGGATATTTCCATGTTTATACAGATAGCGGTGTAGATATTTCCATGTATAAATAGATGTCTGGGTATATTTTTCCATGTTTAAACAGATGGCGGTGTAGATATTTCCTTGTTTATACAGACCGCAGTGTAGATATTTCCATGTTTATAGAGATAGCAGTTCAGATATTTCCAAGTTTGTACAGATGGCGGTGTTGATGTTTCCATCTATACACAGATTGCCGTGTAGGTATTTCCATGTGTATACAGATGGCATTGTAGATATTTCCATTTTTATACAGATGGTGGTGTAGATATTTCCATGTTTACACAGATGACTGTATAGGTATTTCCATGTTTATACAGATGGCGGTGTAGATATTTCATTGTTGATAGAGATAGCGGTGTAGATATTTCCATATTTATACAGATAATGGTGTAGAAATTTCCATGTTTATACAGATAGCAGTGTAAATATTTCCATGTTTATACAGATCACGGTGTAGATATTTCCTTGTTTATACAAATGGCGGTGTTGTTATTTCCATGTTTATACAGATAGCGGTGTAGATATTCCCATGTATACACAGATGGCTGTGTAGATATTTCCATGTTTATACAGATGTCTTTGTAGATATTTCCATGTTTATACAGATGACTTTGTAGGTATTTCCATGTTTATACAGATGGCGGTATAGATATATCAATGTTTATAGAGATAGCTGTGTAGATATTTCCATGTTTATACAGATAGAGGTGTAGATATTTCCATGTTTATACAGATCATGGTGTAGATATTTTCATGTTTATACAGATCACGGTGTTGATATTTCCATGTTTATACAGATAGCGGTGTAGATATATCCATGTTTTTACAGATATCGGTGTAGATATTTCCATGTTTACACAGATTGAGGTGTAAATATTTCCATCTTTGTACAGATGGCATTGTAGATATTTCCATGTTTATACAGATGGTGGTGGAGATATTTCCATGTTTACACAGATTGACGTGTAGATATTTCCATCTTCGTACAGATGGCATTGTAGATATTTCCATGTTTATACAGATGGTGGTGTAGATATTTCCATGTGTAAACAGATGGCATTGTAGATATTTCCATGTTTATACAGATGACTGTATAGGTACTTCCATGTTTTTACAGATGGCAGTGCAGGTATTTCCATGTTTATAGAGATAGCGGTGTAGATATTTCCAAGTATGTACAGATGGCAGTGTTGATATATCCATCTATACACAGATGGCCGTGTAGATATTTCCATGTTTATACAGATGGCGGCTTAGATATTTCCATGGACATGCAGCTGGCGGTGTAGATATTTCCATGTTTATAGAGATGGCGGTGTAGATATTTCCATATTTATAGAGATAGTGGTGTAGATATTTCCACCTTTCTACAGATGGCAGTGTAGGTATTTCCATGTTTATACAGATGGCGGTGTAGATATTTCCATATTCATACAGATGACTGTGCAGATATTTCCATGAGTATACAGATGGTATTGTAGGTATTTCCATGTTTAAACAGATGGCTTTGTAGATATTTCCATGTTTATACAGATGACTTTGTAGGTATTTCCATGTTTATACAGATGGCGGTGTAGATATTTCCATGTTTATAGAGATAGCTGTGTAGATATTTCCATGTTTATACAGATCGCATTGTAGATATTTCCATGTTTATACAGATCGCGGTGTAGATATTTCCATGTTTATACAGATAGCGGTGTAGATATTTCCATGTTTTTACAGTTATCGGTGTAGATATTTCCATGTTTACACAGATTGCGGTGTAGATATTTCCATCTTTCTACAGATGGCATTGTAGATATTCCCATGTTTATACAGATGGCGGTGTAGATATTTCCATGTTTATAGAGATAGCGGTGAAGGTATTTCCATGTTTATAGACATAGCGGTGTAGATATTTCCATGTTTATATAGATGGCGTTGCAGATATTTCCATGTTTATACCGATAGCGGTGTTGGTATTTCCAGGTTTATACAGATAGCGATGCAGATATTTCCATGTTTATACAGCTTGAGGTGCAGATATTTATATCTTTATACAGATGGCTTTGTAGATGTTTCCCTATTCACAAAGAAGGCGGTGTAGATGTTTCCGTGTTTATACAGATGACGGAGTAGTTAGTTCCATGTTTATGGAGATGGCAGTGTAGATATTTTCATGTTTATAGAGATGGCGCTGTAGATATTTCCATGTTTATAGAGATAGCAGTGTAGATATTTACATGTTTATACAGATGGCTGCGTAGATATTTACATGTTTATACAGATGGCTGTGTAGATATTTCCATGTTTATACAGATGGCATTGTGGATATTTCCATGTTTATACAGATGACTGTATAGGTATTTCCATGTTTTTACAGACGGCAGTGCAGATATTTCCATGTTTATAGAGATAGCGGTGTAGATATTTCCATGTTTGTACAGATGGCAGTGTTGATATTTCCATCTATACACAGATGGCCGTTTAGATATTTCCATGTTTATACAGATGGCGGCGTAGATACTTCCATAGTTATACAGATGTCTGTGTAGATATTTCCATGTGTATACAGATGGTATTGTAGGTATTTCCACGTTTATGCAGATGGTGGTGTAGTTATTTCCATGTTTATTCAGATGACTGTGTAGATATTTCCATGTTTTTACAGATGGCAGTGTAGATATTTCAATGTTTATAGAGATGGCACTGTAGATATTTCCATGTTTATACAGATAACGGTAGAGATATTTCCATGTTCATATACATAGCCGTGTACACATTTCCATGTTAATAGAGACAGCGGTGTCGGTATTTCCATGTTTATACAGACAGTGGTGCAGATATTTCCATGTTTATACAGATGCCTATGCGGATATCTCAATATTTATACAGAGGGCTGTGTAGATATTTCTATGTTTATACAGATGGCAGTGTTGATATTTCCATGTTCCTACACATGACTGTGTAGGTATTTCCAAGTTTATACAGATGGCTTTGTAGATATTTCCTTGTCTATAGAGATAGCGGTGCAGATATTTCCATGTTTATACAGATAGCGGTGTATATATTTCCATGTTTATACAGATCGTGATGTAGATATTTCCATGTTTATACAGATACCGGTGTAGATATTTGCATGTTTATACAGACCACAGTGTAGGTATTTCCATGTTTATAGAGATAGCAGTTTAGATATTAACAAGTTGGTACAGATGGCGGTGTTGATGTTTCCATCTATACACAGATTGCCGTGTAGGTATTTCCATGTGTATACAGATGGCATTGTAGATATTTCCATGTTTACACAGATGGTGGGGTAGATATTTCCATGTTTACACAGATGACTGTATAGGTATTTCCATGTTTATACAGATGGCGGTGTAGATATTTCCATGTATATACACATGGCTGTGTAGATATTTCCATGTTTATACAGATGGCGGTGTAGATATTTCCATGTTTATACAGATAACTTTGTAAGTATTTCCATGTTTATACAGATGGCAGTGTATATAGTTCGATGTTTATTGAGATAGCAGTGGAGATATTTCCATGTTTATACAAATAGCGGTTTAGTTATTTCCATGTTTATAGAGATAGCGGTGTAGATATTTCCATGTATATACACAGGGCTGTTTAGATATTTCCATGTTTATACAGATGGCGGTGTAGATATTTCCATGTTTATACAGATAACTTTGTAAGTATTTCCAAGTTTACACAGATGGCTCTGTAGATATTTTGATGTTTATAGAGATAGCAGTGGAGATTATTCCATGTTAATGCAGATAGCGGTGTAGATATTTCCATGTTTATACTGATCGCGGTGTAGATATTTCCATGTTTATAGAGATGGCGGTGTAGATATTTCCATGCTCATAGAGATAGCGGTGTTGATTTTTCCGTGTTTATAGAGATAGCGTTGTGGATATTTCCATGTTTATACAGATAGGGGTGTAGATATTTCCATGTTTATAGAGATGACGGTGTAGATATTTCCATGTTTATATAGATCACGGTGTAGATATTTCCATGTTTATACAGATAATGGTGTAGATATTTCCATGTTTATACAGATCGCGATGTTGATATTACCATGTTTATAGGGATAGCCGTGCAAATATTTCCACATTTATACAGATAGTGGTGTAGTTATTAGCATGTTTATACAGATAGCGGTGTAGATATTTCCATGTGTATACAGATGGCTGTGTAGATATTTCCATGTGTAAACAGATGGCATTGTAGATATTTCCATGTTTATACAGATGACTGTATAGGTACTTCCATGTTTTTACAGATGGCAGTGCAGGTATTTCCATGTTTATAGAGATAGCGGTGTAGATATTTCCAAGTATGTACAGATGGCAGTGTTGATATATCCATCTATACACAGATGGCCGTGTAGATATTTCCATGTTTATACAGATGGCGGCGTAGATATTTCCATGGACATGCAGATGGCGGTGTAGATATTTCCATGTTTATAGAGATGGCGGTGTAGATATTTCCATATTTATAGAGATAGCGGTGTAGGTATTTCCACCTTTCTACAGATGGCAGTGTAGATATTTCCATGTTTATACAGATGGCGGTGTAGATATTTCCATATTCATACAGATGACTGTGCAGATATTTCCATGTGTATACAGATGGTATTGTAGGTATTTCCATGTTTAAACAGATGGCTTTGTAGATATTTCCATGTTTATACAGATGACTTTGTAGGTATTTCCATGTTTATACAGATGGCGGTGTAGATATTTCCATGTTTATAGAGATAGCTGTGCAAATATTTCCATGTTTATACAGATCACATTGTAGATATTTCCATGTTTATACAGATCGCGCTGTAGATATTTCCATGTTTATACAGATAGTGGTGTAGATATTTCCATGTTTTTACAGATATCGGTGTAGATATTTCCATGTTTACACAGATTGCGGTGTAGATATTTCCGTGTTTATAGAGATAGCGGTGAAGGTATTTCCATGTTTATAGACATAGCGGTGTAGATATTTCCATGTTTATATAGATGGCGTTGTAGATATTTCCATGTTTATACCGATAGCGGTGTTGGTATTTCCATGTTTATACAGATAGCGATGCAGATATTTCCATGTTTATACAGCTTGAGGTGCAGATATTTATATCTTTATACAGATGGCTTTGTAGATGTTTCCCTATTCACACAGAAGGCGGTGTAGATGTTTCCGTGTTTATACAGATGGCGGAGTAGTTAGTTCCATGTTTATGGAGATGGCAGTGTAGATATTTTCATGTTTATAGAGATGGCGCTGTAGATATTTCCATGTTTATAGAGATAGCAGTGTAGATATTTACATGTTTATACAGATGGCTGTGTAGATATTTCCATGTTTATACAGATGGCATTGTGGATATTTCCATGTTTATACAGATGACTTTATAGGTATTTCCATGTTTTTACAGACGGCAGTGCAGATATTTCCATGTTTATAGAGATAGCGGTGTAGATATTTCCATGTTTGTACAGATGGCATTGTTGATATTTCCATCTATACACAGATGGCCGTGTAGATATTTCCATGTTTATACAGATGGCGGCGTAGATACTTCCATAGTTATACAGATGTCTGTGTAGATATTTCCATGTGTATACAGATGGTATTGTAGGTATTTCCACGTTTATGCAGATGGTGGTGTAGTTATTTCCATGTTTATTCAGATGACTGTGTAGATATTTCCATGTTTTTACAGATGGCAGTGTAGATATTTCAATGTTTATAGAGATGGCACTGTAGATATTTCCATGTTTATACAGATAACGGTAGAGATATTTCCATGTTCATACACATAGCCGTGTACACATTTCCATGTTAATAGAGACAGCGGTGTCGGTATTTCCATGCTTATACAGACAGTGGTGCAGATATTTCCATGTTTATACAGATGCCTATGCGGATATCTCCATATTTATACTGAGGGCTGTGTAGATATTTCTATGTTTATACAGATGGCAGTGTTGATATTTCCATGTTCCTACACATGACTGTGTAGGTATTTCCAAGTTTATACAGATGGCTTTGTAGATATTTCCTTGTCTATAGAGATAGCGGTGCAGATATTTCCATGTTTATACAGATAGCGGTGTATATATTTCCATGTTTATACAGATCGTGATGTAGATATTTCCATGTTTATACAGATACCGGTGTAGATATTTGCATGTTTATACAGACCACAGTGTAGGTATTTCCATGTTTATAGAGATAGCAGTTTAGATATTAACAAGTTGGTACAGATGGCGGTGTTGATGTTTCCATCTATACACAGATTGCCGTGTAGGTATTTCCATGTGTATACAGATGGCATTGTAGATATTTCCATGTTTATACAGATGGTGGGGTAGATATTTCCATGTTTACACAGATGACTGTATAGGTATTTCCATGTTTATACAGATGGCGGTGTAGATATTTCCATGTATATACACATGGATGTGTAGATATTTCCATGTTTATACAGATGGCGGTGTAGATATTTCCATGTTTATACAGATAACTTTGTAAGTATTTCCATGTTTATACAGATGGCAGTGTATATAGTTCGATGTTTATAGAGATAGCAGTGGAGATATTTCCATGTTTATACAAATAGCGGTTTAGTTATTTCCATGTTTATATAGATAGCGGTGTAGATATTTCCATGTATATACACATGGCTGTTTAGATATTTCCATGTTTATACAGATGGCGGTGTAGATATTTCCATGTTTATACAGATAACTTTGTAAGTATTTCCATGTTTATACAGATGGCTGTGTATATAGTTCGATGTTTATAGAGATAGCAGTGGAGATATTTCCATGTTTATACAAATACCGGTTTAGTTATTTCCATGTTTATATAGATAGCGGTGTAGATATTTCCATGTATATACACATGGCTGTTTAGATATTTCCATGTTTATACAGATGGTGGTGTAGATATTTCCATGTTTATACAGATAACTTTGTAAGTATTTCCATGTTTACACAGATGGCTCTGTAGATATTTTGATGTTTATAGAGATAGCAGTGGAGATAATTCCATGTTAATGTAGATAGCGGTGTAGATATTTCCATGTTTATACTGATCGCGGTGTAGATATTTCCATGTTTATAGAGATGGCGGTGTAGATATTTCCATGTTCATAGAGATAGCGGTGTTTATTTTTCCCTGTTTATAGAGATAGCTGTGTGGATATTTCCATGTTTATACAGATGGGGTGTAGATATTTCCATGTTTATAGAGATGGCGGTGTAGGTATTTCCATGTTTATATAGATCACGGTGTAGATATTTCCATGTTTATACAGATAATGGTGTAGATATTTCCATGTTTATACAGATCGCGATGTTGACATTACCATGTTTATAGGGATAGCCGTGCAAATATTTCAACATTTATACAGATAGTGGTGTAGTTATTAGCATGTTTATACAGATAGCGGTGTAGATATTTCCATGTATAAACAGATGTCTGTGTATATATTTCCATGTTTAAACAGATGTCAGCGTAGATATTTCCTTGTTTATACAAATAGCGGTGTAGTTATATCCATGTTTATACAGATAGCGGTGTAGATATTTCCATGTGTATACAGATGGCTGTGTAGATATTTCCATGTTTATACAGATGGCTGAGTAGATATTTCCATGTTTACACAGATGACTTTCTAGGTTTTTCCATGTTTAAACAGATGGCGGTGTAGGTATTTCCATGTTTATAGAGATAGATGTGTAGATATTTCCATGTTATACACAGATTGCGGTGTAGATATTTCCATCTTTCTACAGATGGCATTGTAGATATTTCCATGTTTATACAGATTGCGGTGTAGATATTTCCATATTTATACAGACCGCGGGGTATATATTTCCATGTTTATACAGATAGCGGTGCAGATATTTCCATGTTTGTACAGATGGCGGTGTTGATATTTCCATGTATACACAGATGACCGTGTAGATATTTCCATGTTTATACAGATTGCGGCACATATATTTCTATGGATAAGTAGATGGCGGTGTAGATATTTCCATGTTTATACAGATAGCGGTGTAGTTATTTCCATGTTTATATAGATAGCGGTGTAGATATTTCCATGTTTATACAGATCACGGTGTAGATATTTCCATATTTATACGGACAGCAGTGGAGATATTTCCATGTTTATACACATAGCGGTGTACATATTTCCATGTTCATAGAGACAGCGGTGTAGTTATTTCCATGTTTATGTAGACAGCGGTGCAGATATTTCCACGTTTATACAGATGCCTATGCAGGTATTTCCATATTTATACAGAGGGCTCTGTAGTTATTTCCATGTTTATACAGATGGCAGTGTAGATTTTTCCCTGTTTATACAGATAAAGTTGGAGATATTTCCTTGTTTATACAGATCGTGGTGTAGATATTTCTATGTTTATAAAGAGAGCCGTGTAGATATTTCCATGTTTATACAGGTAGCAGTGTACATATATCCATGTTTTACAGATCGTTGTGTAGATATTTCCATTTTCCTCAGATGGCAGTTTAGATATTTCCATGTTTATATAGATGGCGGTGTAGAAATTTCCATGTTTATACAGACAGCGGTGTAGATATTTCCATGTTCATTCAGAAGGCGGTGTAGATATTTCCATGTTTACAGAGATGGCGGTATAGATATTTCTATGTTTATAGAGATAGCGGTGTAGGTATTTCCATGTGTATAGAGACAGTGGTGTAGGTATTTCCATGTGTATAGAGATAGTGGTGTAGATATTTCCATGTTTATTCAGATAGCATAGAAGTTATTTCCATGTTTATACAGATGGCGGTGTAGATAGTTTCATGTTTACGGAGATGGCCGTGTAGATATTTTCACGTTTATAGAGATGGCGGTGTAGATATTTCCATGTTTATAGAGATAGCGGTGTAGATATTTCCATGTTTATACAGATGGCGGTGTAGATATTTCCATGCTTATACAGATGGCAGTGTAGATATATCCATGTTTATACAGATAGCGGTGGAGATATTTCCATATTTATAAAGATAGCGTTGTAGATATTTACATGTTTATACAGATAACGGTGTAGATATATACATGTTTATACAGATAGCGGTGTAGATATTTCCATGTTTATACAGATAGTGGTATTGGTATTTCCATGTTTATACAACTAGCATTGTAGATATTTCCATGTTTATACAGCTTGCGGTGCTGTTATTTCCATCTTTATAGAGATGGCAGTGTAGATAATTCCATGTTTTTACAGATAGCGGTGTAGATACTTCCGTGTTTATACAGATGGTGGTGTAGATATTTCCGTGTTCATGGAGAACACAGTGCAGGTATTTTCAGGTTTATAGAGATGGCGGTGTAGATATTTCCACGTATATAGGGATGGTGGTGTAGATATTTCCATGTTTATAGAGGTAGCGGTGTAGGTATTTCCGTGTTTATAGAGATGGCGGTGAGGATATTTCCATGTCAATGCAGATGGCTGTGTAGATATTTCCATGTGCATACAGATGGCAGTGTAGATATTTCCATGTTTAAGCTGATGGTGGTGTCGATATTTCCATGTTTATAGAGATGACTTTGTAGATATTTCCATGTTTATACAGATGGTGGTGTAGGTATTTCCATGTTTATAGAGATAGCGGTGTAGATATTTCCATGTTTATACAGATAGCGGTGTAGGTATTTCCAGGTTTATAGAGATAGCGGTGCAGATTTTTCCATATTTATACAGATAGCTTTGTAGATATTTCTATGTTTATACAGATCGTGGTGTAGATATTTCCATGTTTATACAGATACCGGTGTAGATATTTCCATGTTTATACACACCACAGTGTAGGTATTTCCATGTTTATAGAGATAGCAGTTTAGATATTAACAAGTTGGTACAGATGGCGGTGTTGGTGTTTCCATCTATACACAGATTGCCGTGTAGGTATTTCCATGTGTATACAGATGGCATTGTAGATATTTCCATGTTTATACAGATGGTGGGGTAGATATTTCCATGTTTACACAGATGACTTTATAGGTATTTCCATGTTTATACAGATGGCGATGTAGATATTTCCATGTATATACACATGGCTGTGTAGATATTTCCATGTTTATACAGATGGCGGTGTAGATATTTCCATGTTTATACAGATAACTTTGTAAGTATTTCCATGTTTATACAGATGGCAGTGTATATAGTTCGATGTTTATAGAGATAGCAGTGGAGATATTTCCATGTTTATACAAATAGCGGTTTAGTTATTTCCATGTTTATATAGATAGCGGTGTAGATATTTCCATGTATATACACATGGCTGTTTAGATATTTCCATGTTTATACAGATGGCGGTGTAGATATTTCCATGTTTATACAGATAACTTTGTAAGTATTTCCATGTTTACACAGATGGCTCTGTAGATATTTTGATGTTTATAGAGATAGCAGTGGAGATAATTCCATGTTAATGCAGATAGCGGTGTAGATATTTCCATGTTTACACTGATCGCGGTGTAGATATTTCCATGTTTATAGAGATGGCGGTGTAGATATTTCCATGTTCATAGAGATAGCGGTGTTGATTTTTCCGTGTTTATAGAGATAGCGGTGTGGATATTTCCATGTTTATACAGATATGGGTGTAGATATTTCCATGTTTATAGAGATGGCGGTGTAGATATTTCCATGTTTATATAGATCACGGTGTAGATATTTCCATGTTTATACAGATAATGGTGTAGATATTTCCATGTTTATACAGATCACGATGTTGATATTACCATGTTTATAGGGATAGCCGTGCAAATATTTCCACATTTATACAGATAGTGGTGTAGTTATTAGCATGTTTATACAGATAGCGGTGTAGATATTTCCATGTATAAACAGATGTCTGTGTATATATTTCCATGTTTAAACAGATGTCGGTGTAGATATTTCCTTGTTTATACAAATAGCGGTGTAGTTATTTCCATGTTTATACAGATAGCGGTGTAGATATCTCCATGTGTATACAGATGGCTGTGTAGATATTTCCATGTTTATACAGATGGCTGAGTAGATATTTCCATGTTTACACAGATGACTTTGTAGGTATTTCCATGTTTATACAGATGGCGGTATAGATATATCAATGTTTATAGAGATAGCTGTGTAGATATTTCCATGTTTATACAGATAGAGGTGTAGATATTTCCATGTTTATACAGATCGTGGTGTAGACATTTCCATGTTTATACAGATCACGGTGTTGATATTTCCATGTTTATACAGATAGCGGTGTAGATATTTCCATGTTTTTACGGATATCTGTGTAGATATTTCCATGTTTACACAGATTGAGGTGTAAATATTTCCATCTTTGTACAGATGGCATTGTAGATATTTCCATGTTTATACAGATGGTGGTGGAGATATTTCCATGTTTACACAGATTGAGGTGTAGATATTTCCATCTTCGTACAGATGGCATTGTAGATATTTCCATGTTTATACAGATGGTGGTTTAGATATTTCCATGTGTAAACAGATGGCATTGTAGATATTTCCATGTTTATACAGATGACTGTATAGGTACTTCCATGTTTTTACAGATGGCAGTGCAGGTATTTCCATGTTTATAGAGATAGCGGTGTAGATATTTCCAAGTATGTACAGATGGCAGTGTTGATATATCCATCTATACACAGATGGCCGTGTAGATATTTCCATGTTTATACAGATAGCGGTGTAGATATTTCCATGTTTTTACAGATATCGGTGTAGATATTTCCATGTTTACACAGATTGCGGTGTAGATATTTCCATCTTTCTACAGATGGCATTGTAGATATTTCCATGTTTATACAGATGGCGGTGTAGATATTTCCATGTTTATAGAGATAGCGGTGAAGGTATTTCCATGTTTATAGACATAGCGGTGTAGATATTTCCATGTTTATATAGATGGCGTTGCAGATATTTCCATGTTTATACCGATAGCGGTGTTGGTATTTCCATGTTTATACAGATAGCGATGCAGATATTTCCATGTTTATACAGATGGTGGGGTAGATATTTCCATGTTTACACAGATGACTGTATAGGTATTTCCATGTTTATACAGATGGCGGTGTAGATATTTCCATGTATATACACATGGCTGTGTAGATATTTCCATGTTTATACAGATGGCGGTGTAGATATTTCCATGTTTATACAGATAACTTTGTAAGTATTTCCATGTTTATACAGATGGCAGTGTATATAGTTCGATGTTTATAGAGATAGCAGTGGAGATATTTCCATGTTTATTCAAATAGCGGTTTAGTTATTTCCATGTTTATATAGATAGCGGTGTAGATATTTCCATGTATATACACATGGCTGTTTAGATATTTCCATGTTTATACAGATGGCGGTGTAGGTATTTCCATGTTTATACAGATAACTTTGTAAGTATTTCCATGTTTACACAGATGGCTCTGTAGATATTTTGATGTTTATAGAGATAGCAGTGGAGATAATTCCATGTTAATGCAGATAGCGGTGTAGATATTTCCATGTTTATACTGATCGCGGTGTAGATATTTCCATGTTTATAGAGATGGCGGTGTAGATATTTCCATGTTCATAGAGATAGCGGTGTTGATTTTTCCGTGTTTATAGAGATAGCGGTGTGGATATTTCCATGTTTATACAGATAGGGGTGTAGATATTTCCATCTTTATAGAGATGGCGGTGTAGATATTTCCATGTTTATATAGATCACGGTGTAGATATTTCGATGTTTATACAGATAATGGTGTAGATATTTCCATGTTTATACAGATCGCGATGTTGATATTACCATGTTTATAGGGATAGCCGTGCAAATATTTCCACATTTATACAGATAGTGGTGTAGTTATTAGCATGTTTATACAGATAGCGGTGTAGATATTTCCATGTATAAACAGATGTCTGTGTATATATTTCCATGTTTAAACAGATGTCGGTGTAGATATTTCCTTGTTTATACAAATAGCGGTGTAGTTATTTCCATGTTTATACAGATAGCGGTGTAGATATTTCCATGTGTATACAGATGGCTGTGTAGATATTTCCATGTTTATACAGATGGCTGAGTAGATATTTCCATGTTTACACAGATGACTTTGTAGGTATTTCCATGTTTATACAGATGGCGGTATAGATATATCAATGTTTATAGAGATAGCTGTGTAGATATTTCCATGTTTATACAGATAGAGGTGTAGATATTTCCATGTTTATACAGATCATGGTGTAGATATTTCCATGTTTATACAGATCACGTTGTTGATATTTCCATGTTTATACAGATAGCGGTGTAGATATTTCCATGTTTTTACGGATATCGGTGTAGATATTTCCATGTTTACACAGATTGAGGTGTAAATATTTCCATCTTTGTACAGATGGCATTGTAGATATTTCCATGTTTATACAGATGGTGGTGGAGATATTTCCATGTTTACACAGATTGAGGTGTAGATATTTCCATCTTCGTACAGATGGCATTGTAGATATTTCCATGTTTATACAGATGGTGGGGTAGATATTTCCATGTGTAAACAGATGGCATTGTAGATATTTCCATGTTTATACAGATGACTATATAGGTATTTCCATGTTTTTACAGATGGCAGTGCAGGTATTTCCATGTTTATAGAGATAGCGGTGTAGATATTTCCAAGTATGTACAGATGGCAGTGTTGATATATCCATCTATACACAGATGGTCGTGTAGATATTTCCATGTATATACAGATGGCGTCGTAGATATTTCCATGGACATGCAGATGGCAGTGTAGATATTTCCATGTTTATAGAGATGGCGGTGTAGATATTTCCATATTTATAGAGATAGCGGTGTAGATATTTCCACCTTTCTACAGATGGCAGTGTAGATATTTCCATGTTTATACAGATGGCGGTGTAGATATTTCCATATTCATACAGATGACTGTGCAGATATTTCCATGTGTATACAGATGGTATTGTAGGTATTTCCATGTTTAAACAGATGGCTTTGTAGATATTTCCATGTTTATACAGATGACTTTGTAGGCATTTCCATGTTTATACAGATGGCGGTGTAGATATTTCCATGTTTATAGAGATAGCTGTGTAGATATTTCCATGTTTATACAGATCGCATTGTAGATATTTCCATGTTTATACAGATCGCGGTGTAGATATTTCTATGTTTATACAGATAGCGGTGTAGATATTTCCATGTTTTTACAGATATCGGTGTAGACATTTCCCTGTTTACACAGATTGCGGTGTAGATATTTCCATCTTTCTACAGATGGCATTGAAGATATTTCCATGTTTATACAGATGGCAGTGTAGATATTTCCATGTTTATACAGATAATGGTGTAGATATTTCCATGTTTATACAGATCGCGATGTTGATATTACCATGTGTATAGGGATAGCCGTGCAAATATTTCCACATTTATACAGATAGTGGTGTAGTTATTAGCATGTTTATACAGATAGCGGTGTAGATATTTCCATGTATAAACAGATGTCTGTGTATATATTTCCATGTTTAAACAGATGTCGGTGTAGATATTTCCTTGTTTATACAAATAGCGGTGTAGTTATTTCCATGTTTATACAGATAGCGGTGTAGATATTTCCATGTGTATACAGATGGCTGTGTAGATATTTCCATGTTTATACAGATGGCTGAGTAGATATTTCCATGTTTACACAGATGACTTTGTAGGTATTTCCATGTTTATACAGATGGCGGTATAGATATATCAATGTTTATAGAGATAGCTGTGTAGATATTTCCATGTTTATACAGATAGAGGTGTAGATATTTCCATGTTTATACAGATCGTGGTGTAGATATTTCCATGTTTATACAGATCACGGTGTTGATATTTCCATGTTTATACAGATAGCGGTGTAGATATTTCCATGTTTTTACGGATATCGGTGTAGATATTTCCATGTTTACACAGATTGAGGTGTAAATATTTCCATCTTTGTACAGATGGCATTGTAGATATTTCCATGTTTATACAGATGGTGGTGGAGATATTTCCATGTTTACACAGATTGAGGTGTAGATATTTCCATCTTCGTACAGATGGCATTGTAGATATTTCCATGTTTATACAGATGGTGGTGTAGATATTTCCATGTGTAAACAGATGGCATTGTAGATATTTCCATGTTTATACAGATGACTGTATAGGTACTTCCATGTTTTTACAGATGGCAGTGCAGGTATTTCCATGTTTATAGAGATAGCGGTGTAGATATTTCCAAGTATGTACAGATGGCAGTGTTGATATATCCATCTATACACAGATGGCCGTGTAGATATTTCCATGTTTATACAGATGGCGGCGTAGATATTTCCATGGACATGCAGATGGCGGTGTAGATATTTCCATGTTTATAGAGATGGCGGTGTAGATATTTCCATATTTATAGAGATAGCGGTGTAGATATTTCCACCTTTCTACAGATGGCAGTGTAGATATTTCCATGTTTATACAGATGGCGGTGTAGATATTTCCATATTCTTACAGATGACTGTGCAGATATTTCCATGTGTATACAGATGGTATTGTAGGTATTTCCATGTTTAAACAGATGGCTTTGTAGATATTTCCATGTTTATACAGATGACTTTGTAGGTATTTCCATGTTTATACAGATGGCGGTGTAGATATTTCCATGTTTATAGAGATAGCTGTGTAGATATTTCCATGTTTATACAGATCGCGGTGTAGATATTTCCATGTTTATACAGATAGCGGTGTAGATATTTCCATGTTTTTACAGATATCGGTGTAGATATTTCCATGTTTACACAGATTGCGGTGTAGATATTTCCATCTTTCTACAGATGGCATTGTAGATATTTCCATGTTTATACAGATGGCGGTGTAGATATTTCCATGTTTATAGAGATAGCGTTGAAGGTATTTCCATGTTTATAGACATAGCGGTGTAGATATTTCCATGTTTATATAGATGGCGTTGCAGATATTTCCATGTTTATACCGATAGCGGTGTTGGTATTTCCATGTTTATACAGATAGCGATGCAGATATTTCCATGTTTATACAGATGGTGGGGTAGATATTTCCATGTTTACACAGATGACTGTATAGGTATTTCCATGTTTATACAGATGGCGGTGTAGATATTTCCATGTATATACACATGGCTGTGTAGATATTTCCATGTTTATACAGATGGCGGTGTAGATATTTCCATGTTTATACAGATAACTTTGTAAGTATTTCCATGTTTATACAGATGGCAGTGTATATAGTTCGATGTTTATAGAGATAGCAGTGGAGATATTTCCATGTTTATACAAATAGCGGTTTAGTTATTTCCATGTTTATATAGATAGCGATGTAGATATTTCCATGTATATACACATGGCTGTTTAGATATTTCCATGTTTATACAGATGGCGGTGTAGATATTTCCATGTTTATACAGATAACTTTGTAAGTATTTCCATGTTTACACAGATGGCTCTGTAGATATTTTGATGTTTATAGAGATAGCAGTGGAGATAATTCCATGTTAATGCAGATAGCGGTGTAGATATTTCCATGTTTATACTGATCGCGGTGTAGATATTTCCATGTTTATAGAGATGGCGGTGTAGATATTTCCATGTTCATAGAGATAGCGGTGTTGATTTTTCCGTGTTTATAGAGATAGCGGTGTGGATATTTCCATGTTTATACAGATAGGGGTGTAGATATTTCCATGTTTATAGAGATGGCGGTGTAGATATTTCCATGTTTATATAGATCACGGTGTAGATATTTCCATGTTTATACAGATAATGGTGTAGATATTTCCATGTTTATACAGATCGCGATGTTGATATTACCATGTGTATAGGGATAGCCGTGCAAATATTTCCACATTTATACAGATAGTGGTGTAGTTATTAGCATGTTTATACAGATAGCGGTGTAGATATTTCCATGTATAAACAGATGTCTGTGTATATATTTCCATGTTTAAACAGATGTCGGTGTAGATATTTCCTTGTTTATACAAATAGCGGTGTAGTTATTTCCATGTTTATACAGATAGCGGTGTAGATATTTCCATGTGTATACAGATGGCTGTGTAGATATTTCCATGTTTATACAGATGGCTGAGTAGATATTTCCATGTTTACACAGATGACTTTGTAGGTATTTCCATGTTTATACAGATGGCGGTATAGATATATCAATGTTTATAGAGATAGCTGTGTAAATATTTCCATGTTTATACAGATAGAGGTGTAGATATTTCCATGTTTATACAGATCGTGGTGTAGATATTTCCATGTTTATACAGATCACGGTGTTGATATTTCCATGTTTATACAGATAGCGGTGTAGATATTTCCATGTTTTTACGGATATCGGTGTAGATATTTCCATGTTTACACAGATTGAGGTGTAAATATTTCCATCTTTGTACAGATGGCATTGTAGATATTTCCATGTTTATACAGATGGTGGTGGAGATATTTCCATGTTTACACAGATTGAGGTGTAGATATTTCCATCTTCGTACAGATGGCATTGTAGATATTTCCATGTTTATACAGATGGTGGTGTAGATATTTCCATGTGTAAACAGATGGCATTGTAGATATTTCCATGTTTATACAGATGACTGTATAGGTACTTCCATGTTTTTACAGATGGCAGTGCAGGTATTTCCATGTTTATAGAGATAGCGGTGTAAATATTTCCAAGTATGTACAGATGGCAGTGTTGATATATCCATCTATACACAGATGGCCGTGTAGATATTTCCATGTTTATACAGATGGCGGCGTAGATATTTCCATGGACATGCAGATGGCGGTGTAGATATTTCCATGTTTATAGAGATGGCGGTGTAGATATTTCCATATTTATAGAGATAGCGGTGTAGATATTTCCACCTTTCTACAGATGGCAGTGTAGATATTTCCATGTTTATACAGATGGCGGTGTAGATATTTCCATATTCTTACAGATGACTGTGCAGATATTTCCATGTGTATACAGATGGTATTGTAGGTATTTCCATGTTTAAACAGATGGCTTTGTAGTTATTTCCATGTTTATACAGATGACTTTGTAGGTATTTCCATGTTTATACAGATGGCGGTGTAGATATTTCCATGTTTATAGAGATAGCTGTGTAGATATTTCCATGTTTATACAGATCGCGGTGTAGATATTTCCATGTTTATACAGATAGCGGTGTAGATATTTCCATGTTTTTACAGATATCGGTGTAGATATTTCCATGTTTACACAGATTGCGGTGTAGATATTTCCATCTTTCTACAGATGGCATTGTAGATATTTCCATGTTTATACAGATGGCGGTGTAGATATTTCCATGTTTATACAGATAGCGGTGAAGGTATTTCCATGTTTATAGACATAGCGGTGTAGATATTTCCATGTTTATATAGATGGCGTTGCAGATATTTCCATGTTTATACCGATAGCGGTGTTGGTATTTCCATGTTTATACAGATAGCGATGCAGATATTTCCATGTTTATACAGATGGTGGGGTAGATATTTCCATGTTTACACAGATGACTGTATAGGTATTTCCATGTTTATACAGATGGCGGTGTAGATATTTCCATGTATATACACATGGCTGTGTAGATATTTCCATGTTTATACAGATGGCGGTGTAGATATTTCCATGTTTATACAGATAACTTTGTAAGTATTTCCATGTTTATACAGATGGCAGTGTATATAGTTCGATGTTTATAGAGATAGCAGTGGAGATATTTCCATGTTTATACAAATAGCGGTTTAGTTATTTCCATGTTTATATAGATAGCGGTGTAGATATTTCCATGTATATACACATGGCTGTTTAGATATTTCCATGTTTATACAGATGGCGGTGTAGATATTTCCATGTTTATACAGATAACTTTGTAAGTATTTCCATGTTTACACAGATGGCTCTGTAGATATTTTGATGTTTATAGAGATAGCAGTGGAGATAATTCCATGTTAATGCAGATAGCGGTGTAGATATTTCCATGTTTATACTGATCGCGGTGTAGATATTTCCATGTTTATAGAGATGGCGGTGTAGATATTTCCATGTTCATAGAGATAGCGGTGTTGATTTTTCCGTGTTTATAGAGATAGCGGTGTGGATATTTCCATGTTTATACAGATAGGGGTGTAGATATTTCCATGTTTATAGAGATGGCGGTGTAGATATTTCCATGTTTATATAGATCACGGTGTAGATATTTCCATGTTTATACAGATAATGGTGTAGATATTTCCATGTTTATACAGATCGCGATGTTGATATTACCATGTGTATAGGGATAGCCGTGCAAATATTTCCACATTTATACAGATAGTGGTGTAGTTATTAGCATGTTTATACAGATAGCGGTGTAGATATTTCCATGTATAAACAGATGTCTGTGTATATATTTCCATGTTTAAACAGATGTCGGTGTAGATATTTCCTTGTTTATACAAATAGCGGTGTAGTTATTTCCATGTTTATACAGATAGCGGTGTAGATATTTCCATGTGTATACAGATGGCTGTGTAGATATTTCCATGTTTATACAGATGGCTGAGTAGATATTTCCATGTTTACACAGATGACTTTGTAGGTATTTCCATGTTTATACAGATGGCGGTATAGATATATCAATGTTTATAGAGATAGCTGTGTAAATATTTCCATGTTTATACAGATAGAGGTGTAGATATTTCCATGTTTATACAGATCGTGGTGTAGATATTTCCATGTTTATACAGATCACGGTGTTGATATTTCCATGTTTATACAGATAGCGGTGTAGATATTTCCATGTTTTTACGGATATCGGTGTAGATATTTCCATGTTTACACAGATTGAGGTGTAAATATTTCCATCTTTGTACAGATGGCATTGTAGATATTTCCATGTTTATACAGATGGTGGTGGAGATATTTCCATGTTTACACAGATTGAGGTGTAGATATTTCCATCTTCGTACAGATGGCATTGTAGATATTTCCATGTTTATACAGATGGTGGTGTAGATATTTCCATGTGTAAACAGATGGCATTGTAGATATTTCCATGTTTATACAGATGACTGTATAGGTACTTCCATGTTTTTACAGATGGCAGTGCAGGTATTTCCATGTTTATAGAGATAGCGGTGTAAATATTTCCAAGTATGTACAGATGGCAGTGTTGATATATCCATCTATACACAGATGGCCGTGTAGATATTTCCATGTTTATACAGATGGCGGCGTAGATATTTCCATGGACATGCAGATGGCGGTGTAGATATTTCCATGTTTATAGAGATGGCGGTGTAGATATTTCCATATTTATAGAGATAGCGGTGTAGATATTTCCACCTTTCTACAGATGGCAGTGTAGATATTTCCATGTTTATACAGATGGCGGTGTAGATATTTCCATATTCTTACAGATGACTGTGCAGATATTTCCATGTGTATACAGATGGTATTGTAGGTATTTCCATGTTTAAACAGATGGCTTTGTAGATATTTCCATGTTTATACAGATGACTTTGTAGGTATTTCCATGTTTATACAGATGGCGGTGTAGATATTTCCATGTTTATAGAGATAGCTGTGTAGATATTTCCATGTTTATACAGATCGCGGTGTAGATATTTCCATGTTTATACAGATAGCGGTGTAGATATTTCCATGTTTTTACAGATATCGGTGTAGATATTTCCATGTTTACACAGATTGCGGTGTAGATATTTCCATCTTTCTACAGATGGCATTGTAGATATTTCCATGTTTATACAGATGGCGGTGTAGATATTTCCATGTTTATAGAGATAGCGGTGAAGGTATTTCCATGTTTATAGACATAGCGGTGTAGATATTTCCATGTTTATATAGATGGCGTTGCAGATATTTCCATGTTTATACCGATAGCGGTGTTGGTATTTCCATGTTTATACAGATAGCGATGCAGATATTTCCATGTTTATACAGATGGTGGGGTAGATATTTCCATGTTTACACAGATGACTGTATAGGTATTTCCATGTTTATACAGATGGCGGTGTAGATATTTCCATGTATATACACATGGCTGTGTAGATATTTCCATGTTTATACAGATGGCGGTGTAGATATTTCCATGTTTATACAGATAACTTTGTAAGTATTTCCATGTTTATACAGATGGCAGTGTATATAGTTCGATGTTTATAGAGATAGCAGTGGAGATATTTCCATGTTTATACACATAGCGGTTTAGTTATTTCCATGTTTATATAGATAGCGGTGTAGATATTTCCATGTATATACACATGGCTGTTTAGATATTTCCATGTTTATACAGATGGCGGTGTAGATATTTCCATGTTTATACAGATAACTTTGTAAGTATTTCCATGTTTACACAGATGGCTCTGTAGATATTTTGATGCTTATAGAGATAGCAGTGGAGATAATTCCATGTTAATGCAGATAGCGGTGTAGATATTTCCATGTTTATACTGATCGCGGTGTAGATATTTCCATGTTTATAGAGATGGCGGTGTAGATATTTCCATGTTCATAGAGATAGCGGTGTTGATTTTTCCGTGTTTATAGAGATAGCGGTGTGGATATTTCCATGTTTATACAGATAGGGGTGTAGATATTTCCATGTTTATAGAGATGGCGGTGTAGATATTTCCATGTTTATATAGATCACGGTGTAGATATTTCCATGTTTATACAGATAATGGTGTAGATATTTCCATGTTTATACAGATCGCGATGTTGATATTACCATGTGTATAGGGATAGCCGTGCAAATATTTCCACATTTATACAGATAGTGGTGTAGTTATTAGCATGTTTATACAGATAGCGGTGTAGATATTTCCATGTATAAACAGATGTCTGTGTATATATTTCCATGTTTAAACAGATGTCGGTGTAGATATTTCCTTGTTTATACAAATAGCGGTGTAGTTATTTCCATGTTTATACAGATAGCGGTGTAGATATTTCCATGTGTATACAGATGGCTGTGTAGATATTTCCATGTTTATACAGATGGCTGAGTAGATATTTCCATGTTTACACAGATGACTTTGTAGGTATTTCCATGTTTATACAGATGGCGGTATAGATATATCAATGTTTATAGAGATAGCTTTGTAGATATTTCCATGTTTATACAGATAGAGGTGTAGATATTTCCATGTTTATACAGATCGTGGTGTAGATATTTCCATGTTTATACAGATCACGGTGTTGATATTTCCATGTTTATACAGATAGCGGTGTAGATATTTCCATGTTTTTACGGATATCGGTGTAGATATTTCCATTTTTACACAGATTGAGGTGTAAATATTTCCATCTTTGTACAGATGACGTTGTAGGTATTTCCATGTTTATACAGATGGCGGTGTAGATATTTCCATGTTTATAGAGATAGCTGTGTAGATATTTCCATGTTTATACAGATCGCATTGTAGTTATTTCCATGTTTATACAGATCGCGGTGTAGATATTTCCATGTTTATACAGATAGCGGTGTAGATATTTCCATGTTTTACAGATATCGGTGTAGATATTTCCATGTTTACACAGATTGCGGTGTAGATATTTCCATCTTTCTACAGATGGCATTGTAGATATTTCCATGTTTATACAGATGGCAGTGTAGATATTTCCATGTTTATAGAGATAGCGGTGAAGGTATTTCCATGTTTATAGACATAGCGGTGTAGATATTTCCATGTTTATATAGATGGCGTTGTAGATATTTCCATGTTTATACCGATAGCGGTGTTGGTATTTCCATGTTTATACAGATAGCGATGCAGATATTTCCATGTTTATACAGCTTGAGGTGCAGATATTTATATCTTTATACAGATGGCTTTGTAGATGTTTCCCTATTCACACTGAAGGCTGTGTAGATGTTTCCGTGTTTATACAGATGGCGGAGTAGTTAGTTCCATGTTTATGGAGATGGCAGTGTAGATATTTTCATGTTTATAGAGATGGCGCTGTAGATATTTCCATGTTTATAGAGATAGCAGTGTAGATATTTACATGTTTATACAGATGGCTGTGTAGATATTTCCATGTTTATACAGATGGCATTGTGGATATTTCCATGTTTATACAGATGACTGTATAGGTATTTCCATGTTTTTACAGACGGCAGTGCAGATATTTCCATGTTTATAGAGATAGCGGTGTAGATATTTCCATGTTTGTACAGATGGCAGTGTTGATATTTCCATCTATACACAGATGGCCGTGTAGATATTTCCATGTTTATACAGATGGCGGCGTAGATACTTCCATACTTATACAGATGTCTGTGTAGATATTTCCATGTGTATACAGATGGTATTGTAGGTATTTCCACGTTTATGCAGATGGTGGTGTATTTATTTCCATGTTTATTCAGATGACTGTGTAGATATTTCCATGTTTTTACAGATGGCAGTGTAGATATTTCAATGTTTATAGAGATGGCACTGTAGATATTTCCATGTTTATACAGATAACGGTAGAGATATTTCCATGTTCATACACATAGCCGTGTACACATTTCCATGTTAATAGAGACAGCGGTGTCGGTATTTCCATGCTTATACAGACAGTGGTGCAGATATTTCCATGTTTATACTGATGCCTATGCGGATATCTCCATATTTATACAGAGGGCTGTGTAGATATTTCTATGTTTATACAGATGGCAGTGTTGATATTTCCATGTTCCTACACATGACTGTGTAGGTATTTCCAAGTTTATACAGATGGCTTTGTAGATATTTCCTTGTCTATAGAGATAGCGGTGCAGATATTTCCATGTTTATACAGATAGCTGTGTATATATTTCCATGTTTATACAGATCGTGATGTAGATATTTCCATGTTTATACAGATACCGGTGTAGATATTTGCATGTTTATACACACCACAGTGTAGGTATCTCCATGTTTATAGAGATAGCAGTTTAGATATTAACAAGTTGGTACAGATGGCGGTGTTGATGTTTCCATCTATACACAGATTGTCGTGTAGGTATTTCCATGTGTATACAGATGGCATTGTAGATATTTCCATGTTTATACAGATGGTGGGGTAGATATTTCCATGTTTACACAGATGACTGTATAGGTATTTCCATGTTTATACAGATGGCGGTGTAGATATTTCCATGTATATACACAAGGCTGTGTAGATATTTCCATGTTTATACAGATGGCGGTGTAGATATTTCCATGTTTATACAGATAACTTTGTAAGTAATTCCATGTTTATACAGATGGCAGTGTATATAGTTCGATGTTTATAGAGATAGCAGTGGAGATATTTCCATGTTTATACAAATAGCGGTTTAGTTATTTCCATGTTTATATAGATAGCGGTGTAGATATTTCCATGTATATACACATGGCTGTTTAGATATTTCCATGTTTATACAGATGGCGGTGTAGATATTTCCAACTTTCTACATATGGCAGTGTAGATATTTCCATTTTTATACAGATGGCAGGGTAGATATTTCCATGTTTACACAGATGGTGGAGTAGATATATCAATGTTCATGCAGATGGCGGTGTAGATATTTCCATGTTTATAGAGATCGCGATGTAGATATTTCTATGTTTATAGAGATAGCGGTGTAGATATTTCCATATTTATAGAGATGGCGGTGTAAGTACTTCCATGTTGATAGAGATAGCGGTGTAGAAATTTCCATGTTTATACAGATTGTGGTGTAGATATTTCCATGTTTTTACAGATGGCGGTGCAGATATTTCCATGTTTATACAGATGGCCGTGTAAATATTTCCATGTTTATACAGAGAGCGGTGTAGATAATTCCATCTTTATACAGATGGCAGTGTAGATATTTCCATGCTTATACAGATGACTGTGTAGATATTTCCATGTTGATACAGATGTCGGTGTAGATATTTCCATGTTTATACAGAGAGCGGTGTAGATATTTCCATCTTTATTCAGATGGCAGTGTAGATATTTCCATGCTTATACAGATGACTTTGTAGATATTTCCATGTTTATACAGATGGCTGTGTAGCTATTTCAATGTTTATAGAGATAGCGGTGTAGATATTTCTGTGTTCATACTGATAGCGGTGTAGATATTTCCATGTTTATAGAGATAGTGGAGTAGATATTTCCATATTTATAAAGATAGCAGTGTAGATATTTCCATGTTTATTCAGATGGCTGTGTAGATATTTCCATGATTGTACACATGGTGGTGTACATATTTCCCTGTTTATACAGATATCTGTGTAGAGATTGCCCTCTTTATACAGATAGTGGTGTAGATATTTCCATGTTTATACAGATCATGGTGTAGATATTTCCATGTTTGTACAGATAGCGGTGTAGATAGTTCCATGTTTATACCGTAGCGGTGTAGAAATTTCCATGTTTATACAGATCTTGGAGTAGATATTTCCAACTTTCTTCAGATGGCAGTGTAGATATTTCCACGTTTATACAGAAGGCGGTGTAGATATTTCCATGTTTACACAGATGGTGGTGTAGATATATCAATGTTCATGCAGATGGTGGTGTAGATATTTCCATGTTTATAGAGATGGCGATGTAGATATTTCTATATTTATAGAGATAGCGGTGTAGATATATCCATATTTATAGAGATGGCGGTGTAAGTACTTCCATGTTTATACAGATAGCAGTGCAGATATTTCCATGTTTATACAGATTGTGGTGTAGATATTTCCATGTTTGTACAGATACCGTTGAAGATATTTCCATGTTTATACACATACCGGTGCAGTTATTTCCATGTTTATACAGATACCGTTGTAGATATTTCCATGTTTATACAGATAGCGGTGAAGATATTTCCATGTTTATACTGATGGCTGTGTAGATATTTCCAAGTGTATACAGATGGAAGTGTAGATATTTCCGTGTCTATACAGATTGCAGTGTAGATATTTCCATCTTTATACAGATGACTGTGTACATATTTCCACGTTTTTACAGATGGCGGTGCAGATATTTCCATGTTTATACTGATAGCGGTGTAGATATTTTCATATTTATACAGATCGTGGTGTAGATATTTCCATGTTTGTACAGATAGCGGTGTAGATAGGTCCATGTTTATACAGTAGCGGTGTAGAAATTTCCATGTTTATACAGATCACGGAGTAGATATTTCCAACTTTCTACAGATGGCATTGTTGATATTTCCATGTTTATACAGATGGCAGTGTAGATATTTCCATATTTACACAGATGGTGGTGTAGGTATATCAATGTTCATGCAGATGGCGGTATAGATATTTCCATGTTTATAGAGATGGCGGTGTAACTACTTCCATGTTTATAAAGATAGTCGTGTAGGTATTTAAATGTTTATACAGATACCGTTGAAGATATTTCCATGTTTATACAGATACCAGTGTAGATATTTCCATGTTTATAAAGATACCGTTATAGATATTTCCATGTTTATACAGATAGCAGTGAAGATATTTCCATGTTTATACTGATGGCTGTGTAGATATTTACATGTGTATACAGATGGCAGTGTAGATATTTCCATGTCTATACAGATGGCAGTGTAGATATTTCCATCTTTATACAGATGACTGTGTACATATTTCCGTGTTTTTACAGATGGCGGTGCAAATATTTCCATGTTTATACAGATAACGGTGTGGATATTTCCATGATTATACATATGGCGGTGTTGATAATTCCATGTTTATACAGATAGCGTTGTAGATATTTCCATGTTTATACAGAGAGTGGTGTAGACATTTCCATGTTTATACAGATGGCATTGTAGATGTTTCCATGCTTATACAGATGACTGTGTAGATATTTCCATGTTTATACAGATGGCGGTGTAGATATTTCCATGTTTATACAGAGAGCGGTGTAGATATTTCCGTCTTTATACAGATGGCCGTGTAGATATTTCCATGCTTATACAGATGACTGTGTAGATATTTCCGTGTTGATACAGTTGTCGGTGTAGATATTTCCATGTTTATACGGAGAGCGGTGTAGATATTTCCATCTTTATTCAGATGGCAGTGTAGATATTTCCATGCTTATACTGATGACTGTGTAGATATTTCCATGTTTATACAGACGGCGGTGTACATATTTCCATGTTTATAGAGATAGCGGTGTAGATATTTCCGTGTTCATACTGATAGCGGTGTAGATATTTCCATGTTTATGGACATAGCGGTGTAGATATTTTCATATTTATAAAGATAGCAGTGTAAATATTTTCATGTTTATTCAGATGGCTGTGTAGATATTTCCATGATTGTACAGATGGTGGTGTACATATTTCCCTGTTTATACAGTTATCGGTGTAGATATTGCCATCTTTATACAGATAGCGGTGTAGATATTTCCATGTTTATACAGATCGTTGTGTAGACATTTCCATGTTTGTACAGATAACGGTGTAGATAGTTCCATGTTTATACAGTAGCGGTGTAGAAATTTCCATGTTTTTACAGATCGCGGAGTAGATATTTCCAACTTTCTACAGATGGCAGTGTAGATATTTCCACGTTTATACAGATGGCGGTGTAGATATTTCCATGTTTACACAGATGGTAGTGTAGATATATCAATGTTCATGCAGATGGCGGTGTAGATATTTCCATGTTTCTAGAGATGGCGATGAAGATATTTCTATGTTTATAGAGATAACGGTGTAGATATTTCCATGTTTATACAGATACCGTTGTAGATATTTCCATGTTTATACCGATAGCGCTGTTGGTATTTCCATGTTTATACAGATAGCGATGCAGATATTTCCATGTTTATACAGCTTGAGGTGCAGATATTTATATCTTTATACAGATGGCTTTGTAGATGTTTCCCTATTCACACAGAAGGCTGTGTAGATGTTTCCGTGTTTATACAGATGTCGGAGTAGTTAGTTCCATGTTTATGGAGATGGCAGTGTAGATATTTTCATGTTTATAGAGATGGCGCTGTAGATATTTCCATGTTTATAGAGATAGCAGTGTAGATATTTACATGTTTATACAGATGGCTGTGTAGATATTTCCATGTTTATACAGATGGCATTGTGGATATTTCCATGTTTATACAGATGACTGTATAGGTATTTCCATGTTTTTACAGACGGCAGTGCAGATATTTCCATGTTTATAGAGATAGCGGTGTAGATATTTCCATGTTTGTACAGATGGCAGTGTTGATATTTCCATCTATACACAGATGGCCGTGTAGATATTTCCATGTTTATACAGATGGCGGCGTAGATACTTCCATAGTTATACAGATGTCTGTGTAGATATTTCCATGTGTATACAGATGGTATTGTAGGTATTTCCACGTTTATGCAGATGGTGGTGTAGTTATTTCCATGTTTATTCAGATGACTGTGTAGATATTTCCATGTTTTTACAGATGGCAGTGTAGATATTTCAATGTTTATAGAGATGGCACTGTAGATATTTCCATGTTTATGCAGATAACGGTAGAGATATTTCCATGTTCATACACATAGCCGTGTACACATTTCCATGTTAATAGAGACAGCGGTGTCGGTATTTCCATGCTTATACAGACAATGGTGCAGATATTTCCATGTTTATACAGATGCCTATGCGGATATCTCCATATTTATACAGAGGGCTGTGTAGATATTTCTATGTTTATACAGATGGCAGTGTTGATATTTCCATGTTCCTACACATGACTGTGTAGGTATTTCCAAGTTTATACAGATGGCTTTGTAGATATTTCCTTGTCTATAGAGATAGCGGTGCAGATATTTCCATGTTTATACAGATAGCAGTGTATGTATTTCCATGTTTATACAGATCGTGATGTAGATATTTCCATGTTTATACAGATACCGGTGTAGATATTTCCATGTTTATACACACCACAGTGTAGGTATCTCCATGTTTATAGAGATAGCAGTTTAGATATTAACAAGTTGGTACAGATGGCGGTGTTGATGTTTCCATCTATACACAGATTGTCGTGTAGGTATTTCCATGTGTATACAGATGGCATTGTAGATATTTCCATGTTTATACAGATGACTGTATAGGTATTTCCATGTTTATACAGATGGCGGTGTAGATATTTCCATGTTTATAGAGATAGCGGTGAAGGTATTTCCATGTTTATAGACATAGCGGTGTAGATATTTCCATGTTTACATAGATGGCGTTGCAGATATTTCCATGTTTATACCGATAGCGGTGTTGGTATTTCCATGTTTATACAGATAGCGATGCAGATATTTCCATGTTTATACAGATGGTGGGGTAGATATTTCCATGTTTACACAGATGACTGTATAGGTATTTCCATGTTTATACAGATGGCGGTGTAGATATTTCCATGTTTATACAGATAACTTTGTAAGTATTTCCATGTTTATACAGATGGCAGTGTATATAGTTCGATGTTTATAGAGATAACAGTGGAGATATTTCCATGTTTATAGAAATAGCGGTTAAGTTATTTCCATGTTTATATAGATAGCGGTGTAGATATTTCCATGTATATACACATGGCTGTTTAGATATTTCCATGTTTATACAGATGGCGGTGTAGATATTTCCAACTTTCTACATATGGCAGTGTAGATATTTCCATTTTTATACAGATGGCAGGGTAGATATTTCCATGTTTACACAGATGGTGGAGTAGATATATCAATGTTCATGCAGATGGCGGTGTAGATATTTCCATGTTTATACAGAGAGTGGTGTAGATATTTCCGTCTTTATACAGATGGCCGTGTAGATATTTCCATGCTTATACAGATGACTGTGTAGATATTTCCGTGTTGATACAGTTGTCGGTGTAGATATTTCCATGTTTATACAGAGAGCGGTGTAGATATTTCCATCTTTATTCAGATGGCAGTGTAGATATTTCCATGCTTATACTGATGACTGTGTAGATATTTCCATGTTTATACAGACGGCGGTGTACATATTTCCATGTTTATAGAGTTAGCGGTGTAGATATTTCCCTGTTCATACTGATAGCGGTGTAGATATTTCCATGTTTATGGACATAGCGGTGTAGATATTTTCATATTTATAAAGATAGCAGTGTAAATATTTTCATGTTTATTCAGATGGCTGTGTAGATATTTCCATGATTGTACAGATGGTGGTGTACATATTTCCCTGTTTATACAGTTATCGGTGTAGTTATTGCCATCTTTATACAGATAGCGGTGTAGATATTTCCATGTTTATACAGATCGTTGTGTAGATATTTCCATGTTTGTACAGATAACGGTGTAGATAGTTCCATGTTTATACAGTAGAGGTGAAGAAATTTCCATGTTTTTACAGATCGCGGAGTAGATATTTCCAACTTTCTACAGATGGCAGTGTATATATTTCCACGTTTATACAGATGGCGGTGTAGATATTTCCATGTTTACACAGATGGTAGTGTAGATATATCAATGTTCATGCAGATGGCGGTGTAGATATTTCCATGTTTCTAGAGATGGCGATGAAGATATTTCTATGTTTATAGAGATAACGGTGTAGATATTTCCATGTTTATACAGATACCGTTGTAGATATTTCCATGTTTATACAGATAGAGGTGAAGATATTTCCATGTTTATACTGATGGCTGTGTAGATATTTCCATGTGTATACTGATGACAGTGTAGCTATTTCCATGTCTATACAGACGGCAGTGTAGATATTTCCATCTTCATACAGATGACTGTGTACATATTTCCATGTTTTTACAGATGGCGGTGAAGATATTTCCATGTTCATACAGATAGCGGTGTGGATATTTCCATGATTATATATATGGCGGTGTTGATAATTCCATGTTTATACAGTAGCGGTGTAGAAATTTCCACGTTTATACAGATCGCGGAGTAGATATTTCCAACTTTCTACAGATGGCAGTGTAGATATTTCCATGTTTATACAGATGGCAGGGTAGATATTTCCATGTTTACACAGATGGTGGAGTAGATATATCAATGTTCATGCAGATGGTGGTGTAGATATTTCCATGTTTATACAGAGAGCAGTGTAGACATTTCCATCTTTATACAGATGGCATTGTAGATATTTCCATGCTTATGCAGGTGACTGTGTAGATATTTTCATGTTTATACAGATGGCGGTGCAGATATTTTCATGTTTATACAGAGAGCGGTGTAGATATTCCCATCTTTATACAGATGCCAGTGTAGATATTTTCATGCTTATACAGATGACTGTGTAGATATTTCCATGTTGATACAGATGTCGGTGTAGATATTTCCATGTTTATACAGATGACTGTGTAGATATTTCCATGTTTATACAGATGGAGGTGTAGATATTTCCATGTTTATACAGATGGCGGTGTAGATATTTCCATGTTTATAGATATAGCGGTGTAGATATTTCCGTGTTCATACTGATAGCGGTGTAGATATTTCCAAGTTTATAGAGATAGAGGTGTAGATATTTCCATATTTATACAGATAGCGGTATAGATATTTCCAACTTTATACAGATGACTGTGTACATATTTCCATGTTTTTACAGATGGTGGTACAGATATTTCCTTATTTATACTGATAGCGGTGTAGATATTTCCATGTTTATACAGATCGTGGTGTAGGTATTTCCATGTTTGTACAGATAGCCGTGTAGATAGTTCCATGTTTATACAGTAGCGGTGTAGAAATTTCTATGTTTATACAGATCGCTGAGTAGATATTTCCAACTTTCTACAGATGGCAGTGTAGATATTTCCACGTTTATACAGATGGCGGTGTAGATATTTCCATGTTTACACAGATGGTGGTGTAGATATATCAATGTTCATGCAGATGGCGGTGTAGATATTTCCATGTTTATAGAGATGGCGATGTAGATATTTCTATATTTATAGAGATAGCGGTGTAGATATTTCCATATTTATAGAGATGGCGGTTTAACTACTTCCTTGTTTATACAGATAGCGATATAAATATTTCCACGTTTATACAGATTGTGGTGTAGATATTCCCATGTTTACACAGATACCATTGAAGATATTTCCATGTTTATACAGATACCGTTGTAGACATTTCCATGTTTATACAGATAGCGGTGAAGATATTTCC
Organism: Pan paniscus; assembly: GCF_029289425.2. Classification (NCBI taxonomy): domain Eukaryota; kingdom Metazoa; phylum Chordata; class Mammalia; order Primates; family Hominidae; genus Pan; species Pan paniscus. Next base: position 64,126,558 of record NC_085927.1, read on the forward strand.
ATGTTTATACTGATAGCGGTGAAGATATTTCCATGTTTATACTGATGGCTGTGTAGATATTTCCATGTGTATACAGATGGCAGTGTAGTTATTTCCATGTTTTTACAAATAGCGGTGTAGGTATTTCCATGCTTATACAGATAGCGGTGTAGCTATTTCCATGTTTATAGAGATGGGTATACAGATATTTCCATGTTTATACAGATGGTGGTGTAGATATTTCCATGTTTACAGAGATAGCGTTATAGAAATTTCCATCTTTGCACTGATTGCGGTGTAGATATTTCCAACTTTACACAGATAGCATTGTAGATATTTCCAAGTTTACACAGATAGCTGTGTAGATATTTCCTTGTTCACACAGATACCGTTGCGGATATTTCCATGTTTACACAGATAGCGTTGTAGATATTTCCATGTTTACACAGATAGCTGTGTATATATTTCAATTTTTACAAAGATAGCGTTGTAGATATTTCCATGTTTATACAGATTCCGGTGTAGATATTTCCATGTTTGTACAGATAACAATGTAGATATTTCCTTGTTTATACAGATAGCGGTATAGTTATTCCCATGTTTATAGAGATAGCGGTGTAAATATTCCCATGTTTATACAGATGGCTGTGTAGATATTTCCATCTTTATAGAAATGGCAGTCTAGGTATTTCCATGTTTATAGAGATGGTTGTGTAGATATATCCATGTTTATACTGATGACTCTGTAGATATTTGCATGTTAATAAAGATGGCGGTGTAGATATTTCCACGTTTATAGAGATAGCGTTGTAGATATTTCCATGTTTATACAGATATTGGTGTGGATATTTCCATGTTTATAGAGATAGCGGTGTAGATATTTCCATGATTACACAGATAGCATTGCGTATATTTCCAGGTTTATACAGATAGCGGTGTAGATATTTCCATCTTTATACAGATAGCGGTGTAGATTTTTCCATGTTTATGCAGAAGGCGGTGTAGATATTTCCATGGTTATGCAGATGGCGGTGTAGATACTTTTAAGTTTATAGAGATTTCCATGTTTATACAGATAGTGGTGTAGATATTTCCATGTTTCTGGAAATAGTGGTGTATATATTTCCATATTTATACAGATGACTCTGTAGATATTTGCATGTTTATACAGATGGTGGTGTAGATATTTCCATGTTTATAGAGATAGCTGTGTAGGTATTTCCATGTTTATACAGATAGAGGTGCAGCCATTTCCATCTTTATACAGATAGCGGTGTTGATATTTCCATGTTTATTCAGATAGTGGTGGAGATATTTCCTTGTTTATACAGATCCTGGTGTAGATATTTCCATGTTTATACATAGAGCGGTGTAGATATTTCCATATTTATACAGGTAGCGGTGTAGATATTACCATGTTTATACAGATCGTGGTGTAGATATTTCCATCTTTCCACAGATGGCAGTGAAGATATTTCAATGTTTATACAGATGGTGGTGTACATATTTCCATGTTTATAGAGATAGCGGTGTAGATATTTCCATGTTCATGCAGATGGCAGTGTAGATATTTCCATGTTTATACAGATAGCAGTGTAGATATTTCCATGTTTATATAGATAGCGGTGTAGATATTTCTATATTTATATACATGGCGGTGTAGATGTTTCCATGTTTTTAGAGATGGCGGTGTAGACAATTCCATTTTTATACAGATGGTAGTGTAGATATTTCCTTGTTTATACAGATAGCGGTGTAGATATTTCCATGTTTATACAGATAGCAGTGTAGATATTTCGATGTTTATACAGATAGTGGTGTAGATATTTCCATGTTTATAGGGATGATTGTGAAGTTATTTCCATGTTCATAGAGATAGTGGTGTAGACATTTCCATCTTTATACAGATAGCGGTGTAGATATTTCCCTGTTTATTCAGCTCCCGGTGTAGATACTTCCATCTTTATACAGATGGCAGTGTAGATATTTCCATTTCTATACAGATAGTGTTGTAGATATTTCCAAGTTTATACAGATGGCGTTGTAGATAGTTCCATATTTCTGGAGATGGCGGTGTAGATATTTTCATGTTTATAGAGATGGCGGTGTAGATATTTCCATGTTTATAGAGATGGCGGTGTAGGTATTTCCATGTTTATAGAGATAGCTGTGTAGGTATTTCCATGTTTATACAGATAGACTTTCAGCCTTTTCCATCTTTATACAGATAGCGGTGTTGATATTTCCATGTTTATTCAGATAGTGGTGGAGATATTTCCTTGTTTATACAGATCCTGGTGTAGATATTTCCATGTTTATACATAGAGCGGTGTAGATATTTCCATATTTATACAGGTAGCGGTGTAGATATTACCATGTTTATACAGATCGTGGTGTAGATATTTCCATCTTTCCACAGATGGCAGTGTAGATATTTCAATGTTTATACAGATGGTGGTGTACATATTTCCATGTTTATAGAGATAGCGGTGTAGATATTTCCATGTTCATGCAGATGGCAGTGTAGATATTTCCATGTTTATACAGATAGCAGTGTAGATATTTCCATGTTTAAATAGATAGCGGTGTAGATATTTCTATATTTATATACATGGCGGTGTAGATGTTTCCATGTTTTTAGAGATGGCAGTGTAGACAATTCCATTTTTATACAGATGGTAGTGTAGATATTTCCTTGTTTATACAGATAGCGGTGTAGATATTTCCATGTTTATACAGATAGCAGTGTAGATATTTCGATGTTTATACAGATAGTGGTGTAGATATTTCCATGTTTATAGGGATGATTGTGAAGTTATTTCCATGTTCATAGAGATAGTGGTGTAGACATTTCCATCTTTATACAGATAGCGGTGTAGATATTTCCCTGTTTATTCAGCTCCCGGTGTAGATACTTCCATCTTTATACAGATGGCAGTGTAGATATTTCCATTTCTATAGAGATAGTGTTGTAGATATTTCCAAGTTTATACAGATGGCGTTGTAGATAGTTCCATATTTCTGGAGATGGCGGTGTAGATATTTTCATGTTTATAGAGATGGCGGTGTAGATATTTCCATGTTTATAGAGATGGCGGTGTAGGTATTTCCATGTTTATAGAGATGGCTATGTAGATATTTCCATGTTTATGCAGATCGTAGTGTAGATATTTCCATGTTTATACAAATAGCGGTCTAGATAATTCCATGTTTATTCAGGTAGCGGCGTAGATATTTCCGTGTTTATACAGAGCACGGTGTAGACATTTCCATCTTTCTACAGATGGCAGTGTAGATATTTCCATGTTTATACAGATGGAGGTGTAGATATTTCCATGTTTATACAGATGGCAATGGAGTTATTTCCATGTTTATGCAGATGGCTGTGTAGATATCTCCTGCATTATAGAGATGGCAGTGTAGGTATTTCTATGTTTATGGAGATAGCGGTGTAGATAATTCCATGTTTATAGAGATGGTGTTGTAGATATTTCCATGTTTATAGAGATGGCGGTGTAGATATATCCATGTTCATAGATATAGCCGTGTAGTTATTTCCATGAGTATAGAGAAAGCGGTGTAGATACTTCCATGTTTATACAGATGGCTGTGTAGATATTTCCATGTTTATACAGACGGCAGTGTAGGTATTTCCATGTTTATAGAGATTGCGGTGTAGATATTTCCATGTTTTTACAGATTACTGTGGATATATTTCCATGTTTATACAGATGGCGGTGTAGATATTTCTATGTTTATAAAGATAGCGGTGTAGGTATTTACATTTTTCTGCAGATGGCAATGTAGTTATTTCCATGTTCATTGATATAGCGGTGTAGATATTTCCATACTTATCCATATAGCAGTGTAGATATTTCCAGGTTTATACAGATAGTGGTGTAGATATTTCCATGTTTATACAGATAGTGGCGTAGATATTTCCACGTTTCAGAGATAGCGGTGTAGATAATACCATGTTTACACGGATGGCTGTGTAGATATTTCCATGTGTATACAGATGACAATGTAGATATTTCCATGTTAATATAGATGGTGGTGTAGATATTTACATCTATATACAGATGACTGTGTAGATATTTCCATGTTTATACAGATAGCGGTGTAGATAATTCCATGTTTAAACAGATATTGTTGGAGTTTTTTAAATGTTTATTCGGATAGCGGTGGAGATATTTCCATGTTGATATCGATGGCGATGTAGATATTTCCCTGTTTACAGAGATAGCGGTGTAGATATTTCCATGTTTATACAGATAGCAGTGTAGTTATTTCCATGTTTTCACAGATAGCGGTGTAGATATTTCCATCTTTGCACAGATTGCGGTGTAGATATTTCCATCTTTACACAGATAATGGTGTAGGTATTTCCATGTTTACACAGATAGCGGTGTAGATATTTAAAGGTTTACACAGACAGCGTTGTAGATATTTGCATGTTTATACAGATAGCGGTGTAGATATTTCTATGTTTATACAGATAGCGGTGTAGATGTTTCCATGTATATACAGATAGCTGTGGAGATATTTCCATGTTTATACACATAGTGATGTAGATGTTTCCATGTTTCTACAGATAGCGGTGTAGATATTTCCATGTTGATAGAGATAGAGGTGTAGATATTTTCAAGTTTACAAAGATAGCGGTGTAGACATTTCCATGTTTATACAGATAGCGGTGGAGATATTTCCATGTTTATACAGATAGCAGTGGAGATATTTCCATGTTTATACAGATGGCGGTGTGGATATTTCGATGTTTTTATAGATAGTGTTGTAGATATTTCCAAGATCATGCAAATAGCGGTGAAGATATTTCCATGTTTATACAGATCGTGGTGCAGATATTTCCATGTTTATACAGGTAGCGGTGTAGGTATTTCCATGTTCGTAGAGATAGCGGTGTAGACATTTCCCTGTTTATTGAGATATCGGTGTAGATATATCCAAATTTATACAGATAGCGGTGTAGATATTTCCATGTTTATACTGATAACAGTGGAGATATTTCCATGTTTATAGAGATAGTGGTGGAGGTACTTCCATGTTTATGCAGATAGCATTGTAGATATTTCCATGTTTATACAGATAATGGTGTAGATGTTTCCATGTTTATAAAAATAGCGGTGTACATATTTCCATGGTTATACAGATAGCGGTGTAGATATTTCCATCTTTATACAGATAGCAGTGTTGATATTTCCATTTTTATAAAGATAGCGGTGTAGATATTTCCATGTTTATACAGATAGCGGTGGAGATATTTCCATGTTTATACAGATAGCGATGTAGATATTTCCATGTTTTTACAGATGGCGTTGTAGGTATTTCCATGTTTCTACAGATAGCGGTGTGGCTATTTCCATGTTTATACAGGTAGCGGTGAAGATATTTCCATGTTTATAGTGATGTCTGTGTAGATATTTCCATGTTTACAGATGGCAGTGTACATATTTCCATGTTTATACAGATGGTGGTGTAGATATGTCCATGTTTATACAGATGACTTTGTAGTTATTTCCATGTATATACAGATGGCGGTTTAGATATTTCCATGTTTTTAGGGATAGTCATGTAGATATTTCCATGTTTATAACGATAGCATTATAGACATTTCAATGTTTATACAAATGGCGTTGTAGATATTTCCATGTTTATTAGGATACCAGTGTAGGTGTTTCCATGTTTGTTCAGATGGCGGTGTAGATATTTCCATGCTTCTACTGATGGCAATGTATGTATTTCTATCTTTATACAGATGGCCGTGTAAATATTTCCATGTTTATACAGATAGCGGTGTAGATATTTCCATGTTTATTGAGATAACGGTGTAGATGTTTCCATGTTTATTCAGATAGCTGTGTAGCTATTTCAATATTTATAAAGATAGCGGTGTAGATATTTCAAGGTTTATAAGGATAGCGGTGTAGATATTTCCATGTTTACAGAGAGAGCGGTGTAGATAATTCCATGTTTATAGAGATAGCGGTGTAGATATTTCAGTGTTTATAGACATACCGGTGTAGATATTTCCGAGTTTATAGACATAGCGGTGCAGATATTCCCGTGTATATACAGATAGCAGTGTAGATATTTCCATCCTTACAGAGATATCGGTGTAGATATTTCCATGTTTTTAGAGATGGCGGTGTAGATATTTCCATGTTTATACAGATAGCAGTGTAGATATTATGTTCATGCAGATGGCGGTGTAGGTATTTATATATTCATACAGATGGCGGTGTAGATATTTCCATGTTTATACAGATGGCGGTGTAGATATTTCCATGTTTCTAGAGACAGCGGTGTAGACATTTCCATGTATATACAGATGGCTGTGTAGATATTTCCTTGTGTATACAGATGGCAGTGTAGATATTTCCATGTTTATACAGATGGCGGTTTACATATTTCCATGTTTACAGAGATAGCGGTGTAGATATTTCCATATTTGCACATGTTGCGGGGTAGATATTTCCGTCTTTAAACAGATAGCGGTGAACATATTTCCATGTTTACACAGATAGCTGTGAAGGTATTCCCATGTTTACACAGACAGTGTTGTAGATATTTCCATGTTTATACAGGTAGCGGTGTAGATATTTCCATGTTTACAAAGATAGCGGTGTAGATATTTCCATGTTTATAGAGATAGAGCTGGTGATATTTCCATCTTTATACAGGTAACGAAGTAGACATTTCCATGTTTATACAGATAGCGGTGGAGATATTTCCATGTCTATACAGATAGCGTTGTAGATATTTCCATGTTTATACAGATAGCGGTGGAGATATTTCCATGTCTATACAGATTGCGTTGGAGATATTTCCATGTTTATACAGATGGCCGTGTAGGTATTTCCAAGCTTATAAAGATAGCGGTGTATATATTTCCATGTTTATACAGAAAGCGGTGGAGATATTTCCATGTTTATACATATTGCGGTGTAGGTATTTCCATGCTTATACAGATAGCGGTGTTGATATTTCCATGTTTATACAGATGGCTGTGTAGATATTTCCATGTGTATACAGATGGCAGTGTAGATATTTACATCTTTATACAGATGGAGATGGAGATATTTCCTAGTTTATACAGATGACTGTGTAGATATTTTCATGTTTTTACAGATGGCGGTGTAGATATTTCCATGTTTATACGGATAGCGGTGTCGCTATTTCTGTGTTTATACATATAGCAGTGTAGATATTTCCATGTATATAGAGAAAGCTATGTAGATATTTCCTAGTTTATAGAGATAGGGGTGAAGATGTTTCCATGTTTATACAGATGACTGTGTAGATGTTTCCATGTTTATACAGATGGCGGTGTAGATATTTCCATGTTTATAGAGATAGCCATGTAGATATTTCCATGTTTATACAGATAGCTGTGTAGGCATTTCCATGTTTATAGAGATAGCCTTGTAGATATTTCAATATTTATAGAGATAGCGGTGTAGATATTTCAATGTTTATACAGATAGCGGTGTAGATATTTCCATGTTTATACAGATAGCAGTGAAGATATTTCCATGTTTATGCGGATAGCGGTGTTCATATTTCCATGTTTATAGGGATAGCGGTGTAGATATTTCCATGTTTATACAGATAGCGTGGCAGTTATTTCCATGTTTATACAGATAGCGTTGTAGATATTTCCATGTTTATACAGATAACGGTGTAGATATTTCCATGTTAATACAGATTGCGGTGTAGATTTTGCATATTTATAGAGATAGCGGTGTAGATATTTCCATGTTTATACAGATGGCTGTGTAGATATTTCCCTTTGTATACAGATGGCAGTGTAGATATTTTCATGTTTATACAGATGGAGGTGTAGATATTTCCATGTTTATACAGATTGCGGTGTAGGAATTGCATGTTTATAGAGATAGCGGTGTAGATATTTCCATGTTTATACAGATGGCTGTGTAGATATTTCCCTGTGTATACAGATGGCAGTGTAGATATTTCCATGTTTATACAGATGGAGGTGTAGATATTTCCATGTTTATACAGATGACTCTGTAGACATTTTCATGTTTTTATAGGTGGCAGTGTAGTTATTTCCATGTTTATAGACATAACGGTGTGGCTATTTCCATGTTTATACAGATAGCAGTGTAGGTATTTCCATGTTTACAGAGATAGCTTTGTAGATATTTCCATCTTTATACAGACAGCATTGTAGTTATTTCCATGTTTATACATATGGCAGTGTAGATATTTCCATGTTTATACAGATAGTGGTGTAGATGTTTCCATGTTTATACAGATAGCGGTGTAGATATTTCCATGTTTATACAGACAACGGGTTAGATATTTCCATGTTTACCGAGATTGCGGTTTAGATATTTCGATATTGCACAGATTGCGGTGTACATATTTTCTTCTTTACACAAATAGTGGTGTACATATTTCCATGTATACACAGATAGCTGTGTAGATATTTCCATGTTTACACAGATATTGTTGTAGAGATTCCCATGTTTATACAGATAGCGGTGTAGATATTTCCATGTTTATGAAGATAGGGGTGTAGATATTTCCATGTTTATACAGATAGTTGTGTAGATATTTCCATGTCTATACAGATAACGGTGTAGTTATTTCCATGTTTATATAGATTGCAGTGTAGGCATTTCCATGTATATAGAGATAGCGGTGTATATATTTCCATGCTTATACAGATAGCGGTGTAGGTATTTCCATGTGTATACAGATGGCGGTGTAGATATTTCCATGTTTATACAGATGGCAGTGTAGATATTTCCAGGTTTATACAGATAGCCGTGTAGATATTTCCATGTTTATACAGATGGCAGTGTAGATATTTTCATGTTTATACAGATAGTGGTGTAAATATTTCCATGTTTATACAGGTAGAGGTGTAGATATTTCCATGTTTATGCAGATCTCGGTGTAGATATTTCCATCTTTCTACAGATGACATTGTAGGTGTTTCTATGCTTATAGAGATGACGGTGCAGATATTTCCATATTTATACAGATGTCGGTGTAGTTATTTCCATGTTTATGCTGATGGTGGTGTGTATATTTCCATGTTTATAGATATGGCGTTTTAGATGTTTCTTTGTTTACTGAGATAGCGGTGTAGATAATTCCATCTTTATACAGATAGCGGTGAAGGCATTTCCATGTTTATACAGATAGCGGTGTAGATATTTCCATGTTTATAGTGCTAGCGGTGTACATATTTCCATGTTTATAGAGATAGCGGTGTAGATATTTCCATATTTTTACAGATAGCGGTGTAGATATTTCCACATTTATACAGATAGCGGTGTAGATATTTCCATGTTTCTACAGATTGCGGGGAATGTATTTTCATGTTGATGGAGATAGCGGTGTAGATACATCCATGTTTATAGAGATGGCGGTGTAGATACTTCCATGTTTATACACATGGAGATGTAGATATTTCCATGTTTTTACAGATGACTCTGTAGATATTTCCATGTTTTTGCAGATGTCTGTGTAGATATTTCCATGTTTTTACAGATGGCGGTGTAGATATTTCCATGTTTATACAGATAGCGGTGTGGCTCTTTCCATGTTTATACAGATAGCTGTGTAGATATTTCCATGTTTATAGAGATGGCTGTGTAGATATTTCCATGTTTCTACAGATGGCTGTGTAGATATTTCCATGTTTGTACAGATTGCTTTGAAGATATTCCCATGTTTACACAGAGACTGTTGTAGTTATTTCCATGTTTATACATGTAGCGGTGTAGATATTTCCATGTTTACAAAGATAACAGTTTAGATATTTCCATGTTTATAGAGATAGCGCTGGGGATATTTCCATGTTTACACAGATAGCGATGTAGATATTTCCAAGACTATACAGATAGCGGTGTAGATATTTCCATGTTTATACAGATAGCGGTGGAGATATTTCAATGTTTATACAGATAGCGGTGTAGATATTTCCATGTTTATACAGATAGTGGTGGATATATTTCCATGTTTATACAGATAGCGGTGGAGATATTTCCATGTTTATACGGATAGCGGTGCAGTTATTTCCATGTTTATACAGATAGCGATATAGATATTTCCATGTTTATACAGATAGTTGTGTAGATATTTCCATGTTTATGCAATTGACTGTGTAGGTATTTCCATGTTTATACAGATGGCGGTGTAGATATTTCCATGTTCATAGAGATAGCCATGTAGATATTTCCATGTTTATACAGCTAGCAGTGTAGATATTTCCATGTTTACAAAGATAACGGTGTAGATATATCCATGTTTATAGAGATAGCGCTGGGGATATTTCCATGTTTATACAGATAGCGATGTAGATATTTCCATGTCTATACAGATAGCGGTGTAGATATTTCCATGTTTATACAGATAGCGGTGGAGATATTTCAATGTTTATACAGATTGCGGTGTAGATATTTCCATGTTTATACAGATAGTGGTGGATATATTTCCGTGTTTATACAGATCGCGGTGGAGATATTTCCATGTTCATAGAGATAGCCAAATAGATATTTCCATGTTTATACAGCTAGCAGTGTAGATATTTCCATGTTTACAGATAGCGGTGTAGATATTTCCATGTTTGTACAGATTGCGGTGTATGTATTTCCATGTTTATGGAGATAGCGGTGTAGACATTTCCATGTTTATACAGATGGCAGTGTAGATATTTCCATGTGTATACAGATGGCGGTGTAGTTATTTCCATGTTTATGCACATGGAGATGTAGATATTTCCATGTTCATACAGATGACTGTTTAGCTATTTCCATGTTTTTACAGATGGCGGTGCAGATATTTCCATGTTTATACAGATGGCGGTGTAGATACTTCCAAGTTTATAAAGATAGCGGTGTAGATATTTCCATGTTTATACAGATAGCGGTGTAGATATTTCCATATTTATACAGATTGCGGTGCAGGTATTTCCATGTTTATAGAGATAGCGTTGTAGACATTTCCATGTTTATTCAGATGCATGTGTAGGTATTCCCATGAGTATACAGATGGCAGTCTAGATTTTTCCATGTTTATACAGATGACTGTGTAGATATTTTCTTGTTTTTACTCATGGCGGTGTAGATATTTCCATGTTTATACAGATAGCGGTGTCACTATTTCTATGTTTATACAGACAGCACTGTAGATATTTCCATGTTTATAGAGATAGCTGTGTAGATATTTCCATGTTTGTACAGATAGCGGTGTAGGTATTTCCATGTTTATACAGATGGCGGTATAGATATTTCCATGTATATAGTGATAGCCATGTAGATATATCCATGTTTATAAAGATAGAGGTGTAAGCATTTTCATGTTTATAGAGATAGCATTGTAGGTATCTCAATATTTATAGAGATAGCAGTGTAGATATTTCCATGTTTATGCAGATATTTGTGTACATATTTCCATGTTTATGCAGATAGCGGTGTATATATTTCCATGTTTATACAGATCGTGGTGTAGATATTTCCATGTTTATACAGATAGCGGTGTAGATATTTCCATGTTTATACAGATAACGGGGTAGATATTTCCATGTTTACAGAGATAGCGGTGTAGATATTTTGATATTTGCACAGATTGCGGTGTACATATTTTCATCTTTACACAGACAGCGGTGTACATATTTCCACGTCTACACAGATAGCTGTGCAGATATTTCCATGTTTACACAGATATTGTTGTAGATATTTCCATGTTTATACAGATAGCGGTGTAGATATTTCCATGCTTATACAGATAGCGGTGTAGGTATTTCCATGTGTATAGAGATGGCAGTGTAGGTATTCCCATGTTTATACAGATAGCAGTGTAGATATTTCCATGTTTATGGAGACAGCTGTGTAGATATTTTCATATTTATACAGACGGCGGTGTACATATTTCCATGTTTATACAGATAGTGATGTACATATTTCCATGTTCATACAGGTAGAGGTTTAGGTATTTCCATGTTTATACAGATGGCACTGTAGATATTTCCATGTTTATACAGATAGTGGTGTAGATATTTCCATGTTTATACAGAGGACTGTGTAGGTATTTCCATGTTTATACAGATAGCAGTGTAGATATTTCCATGTTTATACTGCTAGCAGTGTAGATATTTCCATGTTTACAGAGATAGCTGAGCAGATATTTCCATATTTATACAGATAGCGGTGTAGATATTTCCATGTTTATACAGATAGCATTGTAGATATATTCAGGTTTAAACAGATAGCGATGTACATATTTCCATGTTTATAGACATGGTGGTGAAGATATTTCCATGTTTATAGAGATAGTGGTGTAGACATTTCCATGTTTATACAGATAGCGGTGAGGATATTTCCATGCTTATTCAGCTCCTGGTGTAGATATTTCCATATATATACAGATGGCAATGTAGATATTTTGATGTTTATACAGATAGTGGTGTAGATATTTTCATGTTTATAGAGATGGTGGTGTACAGATTTCCATGTTTATACAGATTGCGGTGTAGATATTTCCATGTTTATAGAGATGGTGTTGTAGGTATATCCGTATTTACAGAGATAGCGGTGTAGATACTTCCACGTTTCTACAAATGGCTTTGTAGATATTTCCACGTTTATACAGATGGCAGTGTAGATATTTCCATGTTTATATGTATGGTGGTGTAGTTATTTCCATGTTTTTACAGATAACTGCTTAGATATTTGCATGTTTATACAGATGGCGGTGTAGATATTTCCATGTTTACAGAGATAACAGTGTAGATATTTCCATGTTTATGCAGATAGCGGTGAAGTTATTTCCATGTTTATAGAGATAGCGGTGTAGATATTTACATATTTATACAGATTGCAGTGTAGATATTTTCAGGTTTATACAGGTGGCGGTGTAGACATTTCCATGTTTATTCAGATGGTGGTGTATATATTTCCTTGTTTATACAGATAGCGGTGTAGATATTTCCATGTTTATACAGATAACGGTGTAGATATTTCCATGTTTATATGGATAGCGGTGTATATATTTCCACGTTTATACAGATATCGATGTAGATATTTCCAAGTTTATACAGATAGCGTTGTAGAGATTTTCACGTTTATACAGATAGTGGTGTAGATATTTCTACGTTTTACAGATAGCGGTGTAGACATTTCCAAGTTTACACAGACTGCGTTGGGGATATTTCCATGTTTTTACAGATATCAATGTAGGTATTTCCATGTTTACACAGATGACGGTGTAGATATTTCCATGTTTATGCAGATGGTGGTGTAGATATTTCCATGTTTATGCAGATGGTGGTGAAGACATTTCCAAGTTTATGGAATGGCGGTGTAGATATTTCCATGTTTATAGAGATAGCGGTGTAGATATTTCCATGTTTATTAAGATAGCGGTGTAGGTACTTCCATGTTTATAGTGATAGCGGTGTAGATATTTCCATGTTTATACAGATAGCAGTGAAGATATTTCCATGTTTATGCGGATAGTGGTGTTCATATTTCCATGTTTATAGGGATAGTGGTGTAGATATTTCCATGTTTATACAGATAGCGGTGTAGGTATTTCCATGTTTATACAGATGACTGTGTAGGTATTTCCATGGTTATACAGATGTAGGTGTAGTTGTTTTTAGGTTTATAGAGATAGCGGTGTAGATATTTGAATTTTTATACAGATAGCGTTGTAGACATTTCCATGTTTACAGAGATAGTGGTGTAGATATTTCCATATTTGTACAGATAGCGGTGTAGTTATTTCCATGTTTATACAGATAGCGGAGTAGATATTTCCATGTTTATACAGATAGCGGTGTAGTTATTTCCATGTTTATAGAGATGGTGGTGAAGATATTTCCATGTTTATAGAGATGCTGGTGCAGACATTTCCATGTTTATGCAGGTAGCGATGTAGATATTTCCATGTATATTCAGCTCCCGGTGTACGTATTTCCATCTTTATAGAGATGGCAGTGAAGATATTTCGATGTTTATACAGATAGCGGTGTAGATATTTTCATGTTTATGGAGATGGTGGTGTAGATATTTGCATGTTTATAGAGTTTGCGGTGTAGATATTTCCATGTTTATAGAGATGGCGGTGTAGGTATTTCCATGTTTATAGAGATAGCGGTGTAGATACTTCCACGTTTCTACAGATGGCTTTGTAGATATTTCCATGTGTATACAGATGGCAGTGTAGATATTTCCATATTTATACAGATGGAGGTGTAGATATTTCGAAGTTTATACAGATGAATGTGTAGATATTTTCATGTTTTTACAGATGGCGGTGTAGATATTGACATGTTTATACAGATAGCGGTGTCGCTATTTCCATTTTATACAGATAGTGTTTATTTTTCCATGTTCATACAGATGACTGTGTAGGTATTTCCATGTTTGTACAGATTCCGGTGTAGATATTTCCATGTTTGTAGAGATAGCCATGTAGATATTTCCATGTTTATACAGATAGCAGTGCAGATATTTCCATGTTTATACAGATTGCGGTGTAGATATTTCTATGTTTACAGAGATAGCGGTGTAGATATTTCCATATTTGCGCATATTTCGGTGTAGATATTTACATCTTTACAGAGATATTGGTGCACATATTTCCATGTTTACACAGATAGCTGTGAAGATATTCCCATGTTTCCACAGATAGTTTTGTAGATATTTCCATGTTTATAAAGGTAGCGGTGTAGATATTTCCATGTTTACAAAAATAGCGGTGTAGATATTTCCATGTTTATAGAGATAGCGCTGGGGATATTTCCATGTTTATACTGATAGCGATGTAGACATTTCTATGTTTATACAGATAGCGGTATAGATATTTCCATGTTTACACAGATAGCGGTGGAGACATTTCCATGTTTATACAGATAGCGGTGGGGATATTTCCATGTTTATACAGATGGCGTTGTAGATATTTCCAAGTTTATAAAGATAGCGGTGGTGATATTTCCATGTTTATACAGATAGCAGTGTAGAGATTTCCAAGTTTATACAGATAGCGGTGCAGGTATTTCCATGTTTATAGAGATAGCAGTGTAGACATTTTTATGTTTATACAGATGGCTGTGTAGGTATTTCCATGAGTATATAGATGGCAGTGTAGATTTTTCTATGTTTATACTGATGACAGTGTAGATATTTTAATGTTTTTACACATGTCGGTGTAGATATTTCCATGTTTATACAGATAGCGGTGTCACTAATTCTATGCTTATACAGACAGCAGTGTAGATAGTTCCATGTTTATAGAGATAGCTGTGTAGATATTTCCATGTATGTACAGATATCGGTGTAGATATTTCCACGTTTATACAGATGGCAGTGTAGATATTTCTATGTTTATACAGATAGTGGTGTAGATGTTTCCATGATTATACAGATGAGTGTGTAGGTATTTCCATGTTTATACAGATGGCGGTGTAGATATTTCCATGTTTATAGAGATAGCCATGTAGATATATCCATGTTTATAAAGACAGAGGTGTAAGCATTTTCATGTTTATAGAGATAGCGTTGTAGGTATCTCAATATTTATAGAGATAGCAGTGTAGATATCTCCATGTTTATGCAGATAGTTGTGTAGATATTTCCATGTTTATACAGATAGCGGTGTAGATATACTGATATTTGCACAAATTGCGGTGTACATATTTTCAACTTTACACAGATAGCGGTGTACATATTTCCAAGTCTACACAGATAGATGTGTAGATATTCCCATGTTTACACAAATATTGTTGTAGATATTTCCATGTTTATACAGATAGCGGTGTAGTTATTTCCATGTTTATACGGATTTCAGTGTAGGTATTTCCATGTTTATAGAGATAGCGGTGTAGATATTTCCATGCTTATACAGATAGCGGTGTAGGTATTTCCATGTGTATACAGATGGCAGTGTAGATATTGCCATGTTTATAAAGATAGCAGTGTAGAAATTTCCATGTTTATGGAGACAGCTGTGTAGATATTTTCATATTTATACAGACGGCAGTGTATATATTTCCATCTTTATACAGATAGTGCTGTAGGTATTTCCATGTTCATACAGGTATAGGTGAAGGTATTTCCATGTTTATACAGATGGCACTGTAGATATTTCCATGTTTATACAGATAGTGGTGTAGATATTTCCATGTTTATACGGAGGACTGTGTAGGTATTTCCATGTATATACAGATGTCAGTGTAGATATTTTCAGGTTTATAGATATAGCGGTGTAGACATTTCCATTTTTATTCAGATAGCGGTGTAGATATATCCATGTTTACAGAGATAGCTGTGTAGATATTTCTATATTTATACAGATAGCAGTGTAGATATTTCCATGTTTATACAGATAGCGGTGTAGATATATCCATGTTTATAGAGACAGCGATGTACATATTTCCATGTTTATAGACATGGTGGTGAATATATTTCCATGTTTATAGAGATAGTGGTGTACACATTTCCATGTTTGCACAGATAGCAGTGAGGATATTTCCATGTTTATTCAGCTCCTGGTGTAGATATTTTCATCTTTATACAGATGGCAGTGTAGATATTTTGATATTTATACAGATAGTGGTATAGATATTTTCATGTTTATAGAGATGGTGGTGTACATATTTCTATGTTTATACAGATTGCGGTGTAGATATTTCCATGTTTATAAAGATGGTGGTGTAGGTATATCCGTGTTTATACAGATAGCGGTGTGGATACTTCCACGTTTCTACAGATGGCTTTCTAGAAATTTCCATGTTTATACAGATGGCAGTGAATATATTTCCATGTTTATAGATATGGTGGCGTAGATATATCCATGTTTATACAGATAAATGTGTAGATATTTGCATGTTTATACAGATGGCGGTGTAGATATTTCCAACTTTCTACATATGGCAGTGTAGATATTTCCATTTTTATACAGATGGCAGGGTAGATATTTCCATGTTTACACAGATGGTGGAGTAGATATATCAATGTTCATGCAGATGGCGGTGTAGATATTTCCATGTTTATAGAGTTCGCGATGTAGATATTTCTATGTTTATAGAGATAGCGGTGTAGATATTTCCATATTTATAGAGATGGCGGTGTAAGTACTTCCATGTTGATAGAGATAGCGGTGTAGAAATTTCCATGTTTATACAGATTGTGGTGTAGATATTTCCATGTTTTTACAGATGGCGGTGCAGATATTTCCATGTTTATACAGATGGCCGTGTAAATATTTCCATGTTTATACAGAGAGCGGTGTAGATAATTCCATCTTTATACAGATGGCAGTGTAGATATTTCCATGCTTATACAGATGACTGTGTAGATATTTCCATGTTGATACAGATGTCGGTGTAGATATTTCCATGTTTATACAGAGAGCGGTGTAGATATTTCCATCTTTATTCAGATGGCAGTGTAGATATTTCCATGCTTATACAGATGACTTTGTAGATATTTCCATGTTTATACAGATGGCTGTGTAGCTATTTCAATGTTTATAGAGATAGCGGTGTAGATATTTCTGTGTTCATACTGATAGCGGTGTAGATATTTCCATGTTTATAGAGATAGTGGAGTAGATATTTCCATATTTATAAAGATAGCGGTGTAGATATTTCCATGTTTATTCAGATGGCTGTGTAGATATTTCCATGATTGTACACATGGTGGTGTACATATTTCCCTGTTTATACAGATATCTGTGTAGAGATTGCCCTCTTTATACAGATAGTGGTGTAGATATTTCCATGTTTATACAGATCATGGTGTAGATATTTCCATGTTTGTACAGATAGCGGTGTAGATAGTTCCATGTTTATACCGTAGCGGTGTAGAAATTTCCATGTTTATACAGATCTTGGAGTAGATATTTCCAACTATCTTCAGATGGCAGTGTAGATATTTCCACGTTTATACAGAAGGCGGTGTAGATATTTCCATGTTTACACAGATGGTGGTGTAGATATATCAATGTTCATGCAGATGGTGGTGTAGATATTTCCATGTTTATAGAGATGGCGATGTAGATATTTCTATATTTATAGAGATAGCGGTGTAGATATATCCATATTTATAGAGATGGCGGTGTAAGTACTTCCATGTTTATACAGATAGCGGTGCAGATATTTCCATGTTTATACAGATTGTGGTGTAGATATTTCCATGTTTATACAGATACCGTTGAAGATATTTCCATGTTTATACACGTACCGGTGCAGTTATTTCCATGTTTATACAGATACCGTTGTAGATATTTCCATGTTTATACAGATAGCGGTGAAGATATTTCCATGTTTATACTGATGGCTGTGTAGATATTTCCAAGTGTATACAGATGGAAGTGTAGATATTTCCATGTCTATACAGATTGCAGTGTAGATATTTCCATCTTTATACAGATGACTGTGTACATATTTCCACGTTTTTACAGATGGCGGTGCAGATATTTCCATGTTTATACTGATAGCGGTGTAGATATTTTCATATTTATACAGATCGTGGTGTAGATATTTCCATGTTTGTACAGATAGCGGTGTAGATAGGTCCATGTTTATACAGTAGCGGTGTAGAAATTTCCATGTTTATACAGATCACGGAGTAGATATTTCCAACTTTCTACAGATGGCATTGTTGATATTTCCATGTTTATACAGATGGCAGTGTAGATATTTCCATATTTACACAGATGGTGGTGTAGATATATCAATGTTCATGCAGATGGCGGTATAGATATTTCCATGTTTATAGAGATGGCGGTGTAACTACTTCCATGTTTATAAAGATAGTCGTGTAGTTATTTAAATGTTTATACAGATACCGTTGAAGATATTTCCATGTTTATACAGATACCAGTGTAGATATTTCCATGTTTATAAAGATACCGTTATAGATATTTCCATGTTTATACAGATAGCAGTGAAGATATTTCCATGTTTATACTGATGGCTGTGTAGATATTTACATGTGTATACAGATGGCAGTGTAGATATTTCCATGTCTATACAGATGGCAGTGTAGATATTTCCATCTTTATACAGATGACTGTGTACATATTTCCGTGTTTTTACAGATGGCGGTGCAAATATTTCCATGTTTATACAGATAACGGTGTGGATATTTCCATGATTATACATATGGCGGTGTTGATAATTCCATGTTTATACAGATAGCGTTGTAGATATTTCCATGTTTATACAGAGAGTGGTGTAGACATTTCCATGTTTATACAGATGGCATTGTAGATGTTTCCATGCTTATACAGATGACTGTGTAGATATTTCCATGTTTATACAGATGGCGGTGTAGATATTTCCATGTTTATACAGAGAGCGGTGTAGATATTTCCGTCTTTATACAGATGGCCGTGTAGATATTTCCATGCTTATACAGATGACTGTGTAGATATTTCCGTGTTGATACAGTTGTCGGTGTAGATATTTCCATGTTTATACAGAGAGCGGTGTAGATATTTCCATCTTTATTCAGATGGCAGTGTAGATATTTCCATGCTTATACTGATGACTGTGTAGATATTTCCATGTTTATACAGACGGCGGTGTACATATTTCCATGTTTATAGAGATAGCGGTGTAGATATTTCCGTGTTCATACTGATAGCGGTGTAGATATTTCCATGTTTATGGACATAGCGGTGTAGATATTTTCATATTTATAAAGATAGCAGTGTAAATATTTTCATGTTTATTCAGATGGCTGTGTAGATATTTCCATGATTGTACAGATGGTGGTGTACATATTTCCCTGTTTATACAGTTATCGGTGTAGATATTGCCATCTTTATACAGATAGCGGTGTAGATATTTCCATGTTTATACAGATCGTTGTGTAGACATTTCCATGTTTGTACAGATAACGGTGTAGATAGTTCCATGTTTATACAGTAGCGGTGTAGAAATTTCCATGTTTTTACAGATCGCGGAGTAGATATTTCCAACTTTCTACAGATGGCAGTGTAGATATTTCCACGTTTATACAGATGGCGGTGTAGATATTTCCATGTTTACACAGATGGTAGTGTAGATATATCAATGTTCATGCAGATGGCGGTGTAGATATTTCCATGTTTCTAGAGATGGCGATGAAGATATTTCTATGTTTATAGAGATAACGGTGTAGATATTTCCATGTTTATACAGATACCGTTGTAGATATTTCCATGTTTATACCGATAGCGCTGTTGGTATTTCCATGTTTATACAGATAGCGATGCAGATATTTCCATGTTTATACAGCTTGAGGTGCAGATATTTATATCTTTATACAGATGGCTTTGTAGATGTTTCCCTATTCACACAGAAGGCTGTGTAGATGTTTCCATGTTTATACAGATGGCGGAGTAGTTAGTTCCATGTTTATGGAGATGGCAGTGTAGATATTTTCATGTTTATAGAGATGGCGCTGTAGATATTTCCATGTTTATAGAGATAGCAGTGTAGATATTTACATGTTTATAAAGATGGCTGTGTAGATATTTCCATGTTTATACAGATGGCATTGTGGATATTTCCATGTTTATACAGATGACTGTATAGGTATTTCCATGTTTTTACAGACGGCAGTGCAGATATTTCCATGTTTATAGAGATAGCGGTGTAGATATTTCCATGTTTGTACAGATGGCAGTGTTGATATTTCCATCTATACACAGATGGCCGTGTAGATATTTCCATGTTTATACAGATGGCGGCGTAGATACTTCCATAGTTATACAGATGTCTGTGTAGATATTTCCATGTGTATACAGATGGTATTGTAGGTATTTCCACGTTTATGCAGATGGTGGTGTAGTTATTTCCATGTTTATTCAGATGACTGTGTAGATATTTCCATGTTTTTACAGATGGCAGTGTAGATATTTCAATGTTTATAGAGATGGCACTGTAGATATTTCCATGTTTATGCAGATAACGGTAGAGATATTTCCATGTTCATACACATAGCCGTGTACACATTTCCATGTTAATAGAGACAGCGGTGTCGGTATTTCCATGCTTATACAGACAGTGGTGCAGATATTTCCATGTTTATACAGATGCCTATGCGGATATCTCCATATTTATACAGAGGGCTGTGTAGATATTTCTATGTTTATACAGATGGCAGTGTTGATATTTCCATGTTCCTACACATGACTGTGTAGGTATTTCCAAGTTTATACAGATGGCTTTGTAGATATTTCCTTGTCTATAGAGATAGCGGTGCAGATATTTCCATGTTTATACAGATAGCAGTGTATGTATTTCCATGTTTATACAGATCGTGATGTAGATATTTCCATGTTTATACAGATACCGGTGTAGATATTTCCATGTTTATACACACCACAGTGTAGGTATCTCCATGTTTATAGAGATAGCAGTTTAGATATTAACAAGTTGGTACAGATGGCGGTGTTGATGTTTCCATCTATACACAGATTGTCGTGTAGGTATTTCCATGTGTATACAGATGGCATTGTAGATATTTCCATGTTTATACAGATGACTGTATAGGTATTTCCATGTTTATACAGATGGCGGTGTAGATATTTCCATGTTTATAGAGATAGCGGTGAAGGTATTTCCATGTTTATAGACATAGCGGTGTAGATATTTCCATGTTTACATAGATGGCGTTGCAGATATTTCCATGTTTATACCGATAGCGGTGTTGGTATTTCCATGTTTATACAGATAGCGATGCAGATATTTCCATGTTTATACAGATGGTGGGGTAGATATTTCCATGTTTACACAGATGACTGTATAGGTATTTCCATGTTTATACAGATGGCGGTGTAGATATTTCCATGTTTATACAGATAACTTTGTAAGTATTTCCATGTTTATACAGATGGCAGTGTATATAGTTCGATGTTTATAGAGATAGCAGTGGAGATATTTCCATGTTTATAGAAATAGCGGTTAAGTTATTTCCATGTTTATATAGATAGCGGTGTAGATATTTCCATGTATATACACATGGCTGTTTAGATATTTCCATGTTTATACAGATGGCGGTGTAGATATTTCCAACTTTCTACATATGGCAGTGTAGATATTTCCATTTTTATACAGATGGCAGGGTAGATATTTCCATGTTTACACAGATGGTGGAGTAGATATATCAATGTTCATGCAGATGGCAGTGTAGATATTTCCATGTTTATACAGAGAGTGGTGTAGATATTTCCGTCTTTATACAGATGGCCGTGTAGATATTTCCATGCTTATACAGATGACTGTGTAGATATTTCCGTGTTGATACAGTTGTCGGTGTAGATATTTCCATGTTTATACAGAGAGCGGTGTAGATATTTCCATCTTTATTCAGATGGCAGTGTAGATATTTCCATGCTTATACTGATGACTGTGTAGATATTTCCATGTTTATACAGACGGCGGTGTACATATTTCCATGTTTATAGAGTTAGCGGTGTAGATATTTCCGTGTTCATACTGATAGCGGTGTAGATATTTCCATGTTTATGGACATAGCGGTGTAGATATTTTCATATTTATAAAGATAGCAGTGTAAATATTTTCATGTTTATTCAGATGGCTGTGTAGATATTTCCATGATTGTACAGATGGTGGTGTACATATTTCCCTGTTTATACAGTTATCGGTGTAGTTATTGCCATCTTTATACAGATAGCGGTGTAGATATTTCCATGTTTATACAGATCGTTGTGTAGATATTTCCATGTTTGTACAGATAACGGTGTAGATAGTTCCATGTTTATACAGTAGAGGTGAAGAAATTTCCATGTTTTTACAGATCGCGGAGTAGATATTTCCAACTTTCTACAGATGGCAGTGTAGATATTTCCACGTTTATACAGATGGCGGTGTAGATATTTCCATGTTTACACAGATGGTAGTGTAGATATATCAATGTTCATGCAGATGGCGGTGTAGATATTTCCATGTTTCTAGAGATGGCGATGAAGATATTTCTATGTTTATAGAGATAACGGTGTAGATATTTCCATGTTTATACAGATACCGTTGTAGATATTTCCATGTTTATACAGATAGAGGTGAAGATATTTCCATGTTTATACTGATGGCTGTGTAGATATTTCCATGTGTATACTGATGACAGTGTAGCTATTTCCATGTCTATACAGACGGCAGTGTAGATATTTCCATCTTCATACAGATGACTGTGTACATATTTCCATGTTTTTACAGATGGCGGTGCAGATATTTCCATGTTCATACAGATAGCGGTGTGGATATTTCCATGATTATATATATGGCGGTGTTGATAATTCCATGTTTATACAGTAGCGGTGTAGAAATTTCCACGTTTATACAGATCGCGGAGTAGATATTTCCAACTTTCTACAGATGGCAGTGTAGATATTTCCATGTTTATACAGATGGCAGGGTAGATATTTCCATGTTTACACAGATGGTGGAGTAGATATATCAATGTTCATGCAGATGGTGGTGTAGATATTTCCATGTTTATACAGAGAGCAGTGTAGACATTTCCATCTTTATACAGATGGCATTGTAGATATTTCCATGCTTATGCAGGTGACTGTGTAGATATTTTCATGTTTATACAGATGGCGGTGCAGATATTTTCATGTTTATACAGAGAGCGGTGTAGATATTCCCATCTTTATACAGATGCCAGTGTAGATATTTTCATGCTTATACAGATGACTGTGTAGATATTTCCATGTTGATACAGATGTCGGTGTAGATATTTCCATGTTTATACAGATGACTGTGTAGATATTTCCATGTTTATACAGATGGAGGTGTAGATATTTCCATGTTTATACAGATGGCGGTGTAGATATTTCCATGTTTATAGATATAGCGGTGTAGATATTTCCGTGTTCATACTGATAGCGGTGTAGATATTTCCAAGTTTATAGAGATAGAGGTGTAGATATTTCCATATTTATACAGATAGCGGTATAGATATTTCCAACTTTATACAGATGACTGTGTACATATTTCCATGTTTTTACAGATGGTGGTACAGATATTTCCTTATTTATACTGATAGCGGTGTAGATATTTCCATGTTTATACAGATCGTGGTGTAGGTATTTCCATGTTTGTACAGATAGCCGTGTAGATAGTTCCATGTTTATACAGTAGCGGTGTAGAAATTTCTATGTTTATACAGATCGCTGAGTAGATATTTCCAACTTTCTACAGATGGCAGTGTAGATATTTCCACGTTTATACAGATGGCGGTGTAGATATTTCCATGTTTACACAGATGGTGGTGTAGATATATCAATGTTCATGCAGATGGCGGTGTAGATATTTCCATGTTTATAGAGATGGCGATGTAGATATTTCTATATTTATAGAGATAGCGGTGTAGATATTTCCATATTTATAGAGATGGCGGTTTAACTACTTCCTTGTTTATACAGATAGCGATATAAATATTTCCACGTTTATACAGATTGTGGTGTAGATATTCCCATGTTTACACAGATACCATTGAAGATATTTCCATGTTTATACAGATACCGTTGTAGACATTTCCATGTTTATACAGATAGCGGTGAAGATATTTCCATGTTTATACTGATAGCGGTGAAGATATTTCCATGTTTATACTGATGGCTGTGTAGATATTTCCATGTGTATACAGATGGCAGTGTAGTTATTTCCATGTTTTTACAAATAGCGGTGTAGGTATTTCCATGCTTATACAGATAGCGGTGTAGCTATTTCCATGTTTATAGAGATGGGTATACAGATATTTCCATGTTTATACAGATGGTGGTGTAGATATTTCCATGTTTACAGAGATAGCGTTATAGAAATTTCCATCCTTGCACTGATTGCGGTGTAGATATTTCCAACTTTACACAGATAGCATTGTAGATATTTCCAAGTTTACACAGATAGCTGTGTAGATATTTCCTTGTTCACACAGATACCGTTGCGGATATTTCCATGTTTACACAGATAGCGTTGTAGATATTTCCATGTTTACACAGATAGCTGTGTATATATTTCAATTTTTACAAAGATAGCGTTGTAGATATTTCCATGTTTATACAGATTCCGGTGTAGATATTTCCATGTTTGTACAGATAACAATGTAGATATTTCCTTGTTTATACAGATAGCGGTATAGTTATTCCCATGTTTATAGAGATAGCGGTGTAAATATTCCCATGTTTATACAGATGGCTGTGTAGATATTTCCATCTTTATAGAAATGGCAGTCTAGGTATTTCCATGTTTATAGAGATGGTTGTGTAGATATATCCATGTTTATACTGATGACTCTGTAGATATTTGCATGTTAATAAAGATGGCGGTGTAGATATTTCCACGTTTATAGAGATAGCGTTGTAGATATTTCCATGTTTATACAGATAGTGGTGTGGATATTTCCATGTTTATAGAGATAGCGGTGTAGATATTTCCATGATTACACAGATAGCATTGCGTATATTTCCAGGTTTATACAGATAGCGGTGTAGATATTTCCATCTTTATACAGATAGCGGTGTAGATTTTTCCATGTTTATGCAGAAGGCGGTGTAGATATTTCCATGGTTATGCAGATGGCGGTGTAGATACTTTTAAGTTTATAGAGATTTCCATGTTTATACAGATAGTGGTGTAGATATTTCCATGTTTCTGGAAATAGTGGTGTATATATTTCCATATTTATACAGATGACTCTGTAGATATTTGCATGTTTATACAGATGGTGGTGTAGATATTTCCATGTTTATAGAGATAGCTGTGTAGGTATTTCCATGTTTATACAGATAGAGGTGCAGCCATTTCCATCTTTATACAGATAGCGGTGTTGATATTTCCATGTTTATTCAGATAGTGGTGGAGATATTTCCTTGTTTATACAGATCCTGGTGTAGATATTTCCATGTTTATACATAGAGCGGTGTAGATATTTCCATATTTATACAGGTAGCGGTGTAGATATTACCATGTTTATACAGATCGTGGTGTAGATATTTCCATCTTTCCACAGATGGCAGTGAAGATATTTCAATGTTTATACAGATGGTGGTGTACATATTTCCATGTTTATAGAGATAGCGGTGTAGATATTTCCATGTTCATGCAGATGGCAGTGTAGATATTTCCATGATTATACAGATAGCAGTGTAGATATTTCCATGTTTATATAGATAGCGGTGTAGATATTTCTATATTTATATACATGGCGGTGTAGATGTTTCCATGTTTTTAGAGATGGCGGTGTAGACAATTCCATTTTTATACAGATGGTAGTGTAGATATTTCCTTGTTTATACAGATAGCGGTGTAGATATTTCCATGTTTATACAGATAGCAGTGTAGATATTTCGATGTTTATACAGATAGTGGTGTAGATATTTCCATGTTTATAGGGATGATTGTGAAGTTATTTCCATGTTCATAGAGATAGTGGTGTAGACATTTCCATCTTTATACAGATAGCGGTGTAGATATTTCCCTGTTTATTCAGCTCCCGGTGTAGATACTTCCATCTTTATACAGATGGCAGTGTAGATATTTCCATTTCTATACAGATAGTGTTGTAGATATTTCCAAGTTTATACAGATGGCGTTGTAGATAGTTCCATATTTCTGGAGATGGCGGTGTAGATATTTTCATGTTTATAGAGATGGCGGTGTAGATATTTCCATGTTTATAGAGATGGCGGTGTAGGTATTTCCATGTTTATAGAGATAGCTGTGTAGGTATTTCCATGTTTATACAGATAGACTTTCAGCCTTTTCCATCTTTATACAGATAGCGGTGTTGATATTTCCATGTTTATTCAGATAGTGGTGGAGATATTTCCTTGTTTATACAGATCCTGGTGTAGATATTTCCATGTTTATACATAGAGCGGTGTAGATATTTCCATATTTATACAGGTAGCGGTGTAGATATTACCATGTTTATACAGATCGTGGTGTAGATATTTCCATCTTTCCACAGATGGCAGTGTAGATATTTCAATGTTTATACAGATGGTGGTGTACATATTTCCATGTTTATAGAGATAGCGGTGTAGATATTTCCATGTTCATGCAGATGGCAGTGTAGATATTTCCATGTTTATACAGATAGCAGTGTAGATATTTCCATGTTTAAATAGATAGCGGTGTAGATATTTCTATATTTATATACATGGCGGTGTAGATGTTTCCATGTTTTTAGAGATGGCAGTGTAGACAATTCCATTTTTATACAGATGGTAGTGTAGATATTTCCTTGTTTATACAGATAGCGGTGTAGATATTTCCATGTTTATACAGATAGCAGTGTAGATATTTCGATGTTTATACAGATAGTGGTGTAGATATTTCCATGTTTATAGGGATGATTGTGAAGTTATTTCCATGTTCATAGAGATAGTGGTGTAGACATTTCCATCTTTATACAGATAGCGGTGTAGATATTTCCCTGTTTATTCAGCTCCCGGTGTAGATACTTCCATCTTTATACAGATGGCAGTGTAGATATTTCCATTTCTATAGAGATAGTGTTGTAGATATTTCCAAGTTTATACAGATGGCGTTGTAGATAGTTCCATATTTCTGGAGATGGCGGTGTAGATATTTTCATGTTTATAGAGATGGCGGTGTAGATATTTCCATGTTTATAGAGATGGCGGTGTAGGTATTTCCATGTTTATAGAGATGGCTATGTAGATATTTCCATGTTTATGCAGATCGTAGTGTAGATATTTCCATGTTTATACAAATAGCGGTCTAGATAATTCCATGTTTATTCAGGTAGCGGCGTAGATATTTCCGTGTTTATACAGAGCACGGTGTAGACATTTCCATCTTTCTACAGATGGCAGTGTAGATATTTCCATGTTTATACAGATGGAGGTGTAGATATTTCCATGTTTATACAGATGGCAATGGAGTTATTTCCATGTTTATGCAGATGGCTGTGTAGATATCTCCTGCATTATAGAGATGGCAGTGTAGGTATTTCTATGTTTATGGAGATAGCGGTGTAGATAATTCCATGTTTATAGAGATGGTGTTGTAGATATTTCCATGTTTATAGAGATGGCGGTGTAGATATATCCATGTTCATAGATATAGCCGTGTAGTTATTTCCATGAGTATAGAGAAAGCGGTGTAGATACTTCCATGTTTATACAGATGGCTGTGTAGATATTTCCATGTTTATACAGACGGCAGTGTAGGTATTTCCATGTTTATAGAGATTGCGTTGTAGATATTTCCATGTTTTTACAGATTACTGTGGATATATTTCCATGTTTATACAGATGGCGGTGTAGATATTTCTATGTTTATAAAGATAGCGGTGTAGGTATTTACATTTTTCTGCAGATGGCAATGTAGTTATTTCCATGTTCATTGATATAGCGGTGTAGATATTTCCATACTTATCCATATAGCAGTGTAGATATTTCCAGGTTTATACAGATAGTGGTGTAGATATTTCCATGTTTATACAGATAGTGGCGTAGATATTTCCACGTTTCAGAGATAGCGGTGTAGATAATACCATGTTTACACGGATGGCTGTGTAGATATTTCCATGTGTATACAGATGACAGTGTAGATATTTCCATGTTAATATAGATGGTGGTGTAGATATTTACATCTATATACAGATGACTGTGTAGATATTTCCATGTTTATACAGATAGCGGTGTAGATAATTCCATGTTTAAACAGATATTGTTGGAGTTTTTTAAATGTTTATTCGGATAGCGGTGGAGATATTTCCATGTTGATATCGATGGCGATGTAGATATTTCCCTGTTTACAGAGATAGCGGTGTAGATATTTCCATGTTTATACAGATAGCAGTGTAGTTATTTCCATGTTTTCACAGATAGCGGTGTAGATATTTCCATCTTTGCACAGATTGCGGTGTAGATATTTCCATCTTTACACAGATAATGGTGTAGGTATTTCCATGTTTACACAGATAGCGGTGTAGATATTTAAAGGTTTACACAGACAGCGTTGTAGATATTTGCATGTTTATACAGATAGCGGTGTAGATATTTCTATGTTTATACAGATAGCGGTGTAGATGTTTCCATGTATATACAGATAGCTGTGGAGATATTTCCATGTTTATACACATAGTGATGTAGATGTTTCCATGTTTCTACAGATAGCGGTGTAGATATTTCCATGTTGATAGAGATAGAGGTGTAGATATTTTCAAGTTTACAAAGATAGCGGTGTAGACATTTCCATGTTTATACAGATAGCGGTGGAGATATTTCCATGTTTATACAGATAGCGGTGGAGATATTTCCATGTTTATACAGATGGCGGTGTGGATATTTCGATGTTTTTATAGATAGTGTTGTAGATATTTCCAAGATCATGCAAATAGCGGTGAAGATATTTCCATGTTTATACAGATCGTGGTGCAGATATTTCCATGTTTATACAGGTAGCGGTGTAGGTATTTCCATGTTCGTAGAGATAGCGGTGTAGACATTTCCCTGTTTATTGAGATATCGGTGTAGATATATCCAAATTTATACAGATAGCGGTGTAGATATTTCCATGTTTATACTGATAACAGTGGAGATATTTCCATGTTTATAGAGATAGTGGTGGAGGTACTTCCATGTTTATGCAGATAGCATTGTAGATATTTCCATGTTTATACAGATAATGGTGTAGATGTTTCCATGTTTATAAAAATAGCGGTGTACATATTTCCATGGTTATACAGATAGCGGTGTAGATATTTCCATCTTTATACAGATAGCAGTGTTGATATTTCCATTTTTATAAAGATAGCGGTGTAGATATTTCCATGTTTATACAGATAGCGGTGGAGATATTTCCATGTTTATACAGATAGCGATGTAGATATTTCCATGTTTTTACAGATGGCGTTGTAGGTATTTCCATGTTTCTACAGATAGCGGTGTGGCTATTTCCATGTTTATACAGGTAGCGGTGAAGATATTTCCATGTTTATAGTGATGTCTGTGTAGATATTTCCATGTTTACAGATGGCAGTGTACATATTTCCATGTTTATACAGATGGTGGTGTAGATATGTCCATGTTTATACAGATGACTTTGTAGTTATTTCCATGTATATACAGATGGCGGTTTAGATATTTCCATGTTTTTAGGGATAGTCATGTAGATATTTCCATGTTTATAACGATAGCATTATAGACATTTCAATGTTTATACAAATGGCGTTGTAGATATTTCCATGTTTATTAGGATACCAGTGTAGGTGTTTCCATGTTTGTTCAGATGGCGGTGTAGATATTTCCATGCTTCTACTGATGGCAATGTATGTATTTCTATCTTTATACAGATGGCCGTGTAAATATTTCCATGTTTATACAGATAGCGGTGTAGATATTTCCATGTTTATTGAGATAACGGTGTAGATGTTTCCATGTTTATTCAGATAGCTGTGTAGCTATTTCAATATTTATAAAGATAGCGGTGTAGATATTTCAAGGTTTATAAGGATAGCGGTGTAGATATTTCCATGTTTACAGAGAGAGCGGTGTAGATAATTCCATGTTTATAGAGATAGCGGTGTAGATATTTCAGTGTTTATAGACATACCGGTGTAGATATTTCCGAGTTTATAGACATAGCGGTGCAGATATTCCCGTGTATATACAGATAGCAGTGTAGATATTTCCATCCTTACAGAGATATCGGTGTAGATATTTCCATGTTTTTAGAGATGGCGGTGTAGATATTTCCATGTTTATACAGATAGCAGTGTAGATATTATGTTCATGCAGATGGCGGTGTAGGTATTTATATATTCATACAGATGGCGGTGTAGATATTTCCATGTTTATACAGATGGCGGTGTAGATATTTCCATGTTTCTAGAGACAGCGGTGTAGACATTTCCATGTATATACAGATGGCTGTGTAGATATTTCCTTGTGTATACAGATGGCAGTGTAGATATTTCCATGTTTATACAGATGGCGGTTTACATATTTCCATGTTTACAGAGATAGCGGTGTAGATATTTCCATATTTGCACATGTTGCGGGGTAGATATTTCCGTCTTTAAACAGATAGCGGTGAACATATTTCCATGTTTACACAGATAGCTGTGAAGGTATTCCCATGTTTACACAGACAGTGTTGTAGATATTTCCATGTTTATACAGGTAGCGGTGTAGATATTTCCATGTTTACAAAGATAGCGGTGTAGATATTTCCATGTTTATAGAGATAGAGCTGGTGATATTTCCATCTTTATACAGGTAACGAAGTAGACATTTCCATGTTTATACAGATAGCGGTGGAGATATTTCCATGTCTATACAGATAGCGTTGTAGATATTTCCATGTTTATACAGATAGCGGTGGAGATATTTCCATGTCTATACAGATTGCGTTGGAGATATTTCCATGTTTATACAGATGGCCGTGTAGGTATTTCCAAGCTTATAAAGATAGCGGTGTATATATTTCCATGTTTATACAGAAAGCGGTGGAGATATTTCCATGTTTATACATATTGCGGTGTAGGTATTTCCATGCTTATACAGATAGCGGTGTTGATATTTCCATGTTTATACAGATGGCTGTGTAGATATTTCCATGTGTATACAGATGGCAGTGTAGATATTTACATCTTTATACAGATGGAGATGGAGATATTTCCTAGTTTATACAGATGACTGTGTAGATATTTTCATGTTTTTACAGATGGCGGTGTAGATATTTCCATGTTTATACGGATAGCGGTGTCGCTATTTCTGTGTTTATACATATAGCAGTGTAGATATTTCCATGTATATAGAGAAAGCTATGTAGATATTTCCTAGTTTATAGAGATAGGGGTGAAGATGTTTCCATGTTTATACAGATGACTGTGTAGGTGTTTCCATGTTTATACAGATGGCGGTGTAGATATTTCCATGTTTATAGAGATAGCCATGTAGATATTTCCATGTTTATACAGATAGCTGTGTAGGCATTTCCATGTTTATAGAGATAGCCTTGTAGATATTTCAATATTTATAGAGATAGCGGTGTAGATATTTCAATGTTTATACAGATAGCGGTGTAGATATTTCCATGTTTATACAGATAGCAGTGAAGATATTTCCATGTTTATGCGGATAGCGGTGTTCATATTTCCATGTTTATAGGGATAGCGGTGTAGATATTTCCATGTTTATACAGATAGCGTGGCAGTTATTTCCATGTTTATACAGATAGCGTTGTAGATATTTCCATGTTTATACAGATAACGGTGTAGATATTTCCATGTTAATACAGATTGCGGTGTAGATTTTGCATATTTATAGGGATAGCGGTGTAGATATTTCCATGTTTATACAGATGGCTGTGTAGATATTTCCCTTTGTATACAGATGGCAGTGTAGATATTTTCATGTTTATACAGATGGAGGTGTAGATATTTCCATGTTTATACAGATTGCGGTGTAGGAATTGCATGTTTATAGAGATAGCGGTGTAGATATTTCCATGTTTATACAGATGGCTGTGTAGATATTTCCCTGTGTATACAGATGGCAGTGTAGATATTTCCATGTTTATACAGATGGAGGTGTAGATATTTCCATGTTTATACAGATGACTCTGTAGACATTTTCATGTTTTTATAGGTGGCAGTGTAGTTATTTCCATGTTTATAGACATAACGGTGTGGCTATTTCCATGTTTATACAGATAGCAGTGTAGGTATTTCCATGTTTACAGAGATAGCTTTGTAGATATTTCCATCTTTATACAGACAGCATTGTAGTTATTTCCATGTTTATACATATGGCAGTGTAGATATTTCCATGTTTATACAGATAGTGGTGTAGATGTTTCCATGTTTATACAGATAGCGGTGTAGATATTTCCATGTTTATACAGACAACGGGTTAGATATTTCCATGTTTACCGAGATTGCAGTTTAGATATTTCGATATTGCACAGATTGCGGTGTACATATTTTCTTCTTTACACAAATAGTGGTGTACATATTTCCATGTATACACAGATAGCTGTGTAGATATTTCCATGTTTACACAGATATTGTTGTAGAGATTCCCATGTTTATACAGATAGCGGTGTAGGTATTTCCATGTTTATGAAGATAGGGGTGTAGATATTTCCATGTTTATACAGATAGTTGTGTAGATATTTCCATGTCTATACAGATAACGGTGTAGTTATTTCCATGTTTATATAGATTGCAGTGTAGGCATTTCCATGTATATAGAGATAGCGGTGTATATATTTCCATGCTTATACAGATAGCGGTGTAGGTATTTCCATGTGTATACAGATGGCGGTGTAGATATTTCCATGTTTATACAGATGGCAGTGTAGATATTTCCAGGTTTATACAGATAGCCGTGTAGATATTTCCATGTTTATACAGATGGCAGTGTAGATATTTTCATGTTTATACAGATAGTGGTGTAAATATTTCCATGTTTATACAGGTAGAGGTGTAGATATTTCCATGTTTATGCAGATCTCGGTGTAGATATTTCCATCTTTCTACAGATGACATTGTAGGTGTTTCTATGCTTATAGAGATGACGGTGCAGATATTTCCATATTTATACAGATGTCGGTGTAGTTATTTCCATGTTTATGCTGATGGTGGTGTGTATATTTCCATGTTTATAGATATGGCGTTTTAGATGTTTCTTTGTTTACTGAGATAGCGGTGTAGATAATTCCATCTTTATACAGATAGCGGTGAAGGCATTTCCATGTTTATACAGATAGCGGTGTAGATATTTCCATGTTTATAGTGCTAGCGGTGTACATATTTCCATGTTTATAGAGATAGCGGTGTAGATATTTCCATATTTTTACAGATAGCGGTGTAGATATTTCCACATTTATACAGATAGCGGTGTAGATATTTCCATGTTTCTACAGATTGCGGGGAATGTATTTTCATGTTGATGGAGATAGCGGTGTAGATACATCCATGTTTATAGAGATGGCGGTGTAGATACTTCCATGTTTATACACATGGAGATGTAGATATTTCCATGTTTTTACAGATGACTCTGTAGATATTTCCATGTTTTTGCAGATGTCTGTGTAGATATTTCCATGTTTTTACAGATGGCGGTGTAGATATTTCCATGTTTATACAGATAGCGGTGTGGCTCTTTCCATGTTTATACAGATAGCTGTGTAGATATTTCCATGTTTATAGAGATGGCTGTGTAGATATTTCCATGTTTCTACAGATGGCTGTGTAGATATTTCCATGTTTGTACAGATTGCTTTGAAGATATTCCCATGTTTACACAGAGACTGTTGTAGTTATTTCCATGTTTATACATGTAGCGGTGTAGATATTTCCATGTTTACAAAGATAACAGTTTAGATATTTCCATGTTTATAGAGATAGCGCTGGGGATATTTCCATGTTTACACAGATAGCGATGTAGATATTTCCAAGACTATACAGATAGCGGTGTAGATATTTCCATGTTTATACAGATAGCGGTGGAGATATTTCAATGTTTATACAGATAGCGGTGTAGATATTTCCATGTTTATACAGATAGTGGTGGATATATTTCCATGTTTATACAGATAGCGGTGGAGATATTTCCATGTTTATACGGATAGCGGTGCAGTTATTTCCATGTTTATACAGATAGCGATATAGATATTTCCATGTTTATACAGATAGTTGTGTAGATATTTCCATGTTTATGCAATTGACTGTGTAGGTATTTCCATGTTTATACAGATGGCGGTGTAGATATTTCCATGTTCATAGAGATAGCCATGTAGATATTTCCATGTTTATACAGCTAGCAGTGTAGATATTTCCATGTTTACAAAGATAACGGTGTAGATATATCCATGTTTATAGAGATAGCGCTGGGGATATTTCCATGTTTATACAGATAGCGATGTAGATATTTCCATGTCTATACAGATAGCGGTGTAGATATTTCCATGTTTATACAGATAGCGGTGGAGATATTTCAATGTTTATACAGATTGCGGTGTAGATATTTCCATGTTTATACAGATAGTGGTGGATATATTTCCGTGTTTATACAGATCGCGGTGGAGATATTTCCATGTTCATAGAGATAGCCAAATAGATATTTCCATGTTTATACAGCTAGCAGTGTAGATATTTCCATGTTTACAGATAGCGGTGTAGATATTTCCATGTTTGTACAGATTGCGGTGTATGTATTTCCATGTTTATGGAGATAGCGGTGTAGACATTTCCATGTTTATACAGATGGCAGTGTAGATATTTCCATGTGTATACAGATGGCGGTGTAGTTATTTCCATGTTTATGCACATGGAGATGTAGATATTTCCATGTTCATACAGATGACTGTTTAGCTATTTCCATGTTTTTACAGATGGCGGTGCAGATATTTCCATGTTTATACAGATGGCGGTGTAGATACTTCCAAGTTTATAAAGATAGCGGTGTAGATATTTCCATGTTTATACAGATAGCGGTGTAGATATTTCCATATTTATACAGATTGCGGTGCAGGTATTTCCATGTTTATAGAGATAGCGTTGTAGACATTTCCATGTTTATTCAGATGCATGTGTAGGTATTCCCATGAGTATACAGATGGCAGTCTAGATTTTTCCATGTTTATACAGATGACTGTGTAGATATTTTCTTGTTTTTACTCATGGCGGTGTAGATATTTCCATGTTTATACAGATAGCGGTGTCACTATTTCTATGTTTATACAGACAGCACTGTAGATATTTCCATGTTTATAGAGATAGCTGTGTAGATATTTCCATGTTTGTACAGATAGCGGTGTAGGTATTTCCATGTTTATACAGATGGCGGTATAGATATTTCCATGTATATAGTGATAGCCATGTAGATATATCCATGTTTATAAAGATAGAGGTGTAAGCATTTTCATGTTTATAGAGATAGCATTGTAGGTATCTCAATATTTATAGAGATAGCAGTGTAGATATTTCCATGTTTATGCAGATATTTGTGTACATATTTCCATGTTTATGCAGATAGCGGTGTATATATTTCCATGTTTATACAGATCGTGGTGTAGATATTTCCATGTTTATACAGATAGCGGTGTAGATATTTCCATGTTTATACAGATAACGGGGTAGATATTTCCATGTTTACAGAGATAGCGGTGTAGATATTTTGATATTTGCACAGATTGCGGTGTACATATTTTCATCTTTACACAGACAGCGGTGTACATATTTCCACGTCTACACAGATAGCTGTGCAGATATTTCCATGTTTACACAGATATTGTTGTAGATATTTCCATGTTTATACAGATAGCGGTGTAGATATTTCCATGCTTATACAGATAGCGGTGTAGGTATTTCCATGTGTATAGAGATGGCAGTGTAGGTATTCCCATGTTTATACAGATAGCAGTGTAGATATTTCCATGTTTATGGAGACAGCTGTGTAGATATTTTCATATTTATACAGACGGCGGTGTACATATTTCCATGTTTATACAGATAGTGATGTACATATTTCCATGTTCATACAGGTAGAGGTTTAGGTATTTCCATGTTTATACAGATGGCACTGTAGATATTTCCATGTTTATACAGATAGTGGTGTAGATATTTCCATGTTTATACAGAGGACTGTGTAGGTATTTCCATGTTTATACAGATAGCAGTGTAGATATTTCCATGTTTATACTGCTAGCAGTGTAGATATTTCCATGTTTACAGAGATAGCTGAGCAGATATTTCCATATTTATACAGATAGCGGTGTAGATATTTCCATGTTTATACAGATAGCATTGTAGATATATTCAGGTTTAAACAGATAGCGATGTACATATTTCCATGTTTATAGACATGGTGGTGAAGATATTTCCATGTTTATAGAGATAGTGGTGTAGACATTTCCATGTTTATACAGATAGCGGTGAGGATATTTCCATGCTTATTCAGCTCCTGGTGTAGATATTTCCATATATATACAGATGGCAATGTAGATATTTTGATGTTTATACAGATAGTGGTGTAGATATTTTCATGTTTATAGAGATGGTGGTGTACAGATTTCCATGTTTATACAGATTGCGGTGTAGATATTTCCATGTTTATAGAGATGGTGTTGTAGGTATATCCGTATTTACAGAGATAGCGGTGTAGATACTTCCACGTTTCTACAAATGGCTTTGTAGATATTTCCACGTTTATACAGATGGCAGTGTAGATATTTCCATGTTTATATGTATGGTGGTGTAGTTATTTCCATGTTTTTACAGATAACTGCTTAGATATTTGCATGTTTATACAGATGGCGGTGTAGATATTTCCATGTTTACAGAGATAACAGTGTAGATATTTCCATGTTTATGCAGATAGCGGTGAAGTTATTTCCATGTTTATAGAGATAGCGGTGTAGATATTTACATATTTATACAGATTGCAGTGTAGATATTTTCAGGTTTATACAGGTGGCGGTGTAGACATTTCCATGTTTATTCAGATGGTGGTGTATATATTTCCTTGTTTATACAGATAGCGGTGTAGATATTTCCATGTTTATACAGATAACGGTGTAGATATTTCCATGTTTATATGGATAGCGGTGTATATATTTCCACGTTTATACAGATATCGATGTAGATATTTCCAAGTTTATACAGATAGCGTTGTAGAGATTTTCACGTTTATACAGATAGTGGTGTAGATATTTCTACGTTTTACAGATAGCGGTGTAGACATTTCCAAGTTTACACAGACTGCGTTGGGGATATTTCCATGTTTTTACAGATATCAATGTAGGTATTTCCATGTTTACACAGATGACGGTGTAGATATTTCCATGTTTATGCAGATGGTGGTGTAGATATTTCCATGTTTATGCAGATGGTGGTGAAGACATTTCCAAGTTTATGGAATGGCGGTGTAGATATTTCCATGTTTATAGAGATAGCGGTGTAGATATTTCCATGTTTATTAAGATAGCGGTGTAGGTACTTCCATGTTTATAGTGATAGCGGTGTAGATATTTCCATGTTTATACAGATAGCAGTGAAGATATTTCCATGTTTATGCGGATAGTGGTGTTCATATTTCCATGTTTATAGGGATAGTGGTGTAGATATTTCCATGTTTATACAGATAGCGGTGTAGGTATTTCCATGTTTATACAGATGACTGTGTAGGTATTTCCATGGTTATACAGATGTAGGTGTAGTTGTTTTTAGGTTTATAGAGATAGCGGTGTAGATATTTGCATTTTTATACCGATAGCGTTGTAGACATTTCCATGTTTACAGAGATAGTGGTGTAGATATTTCCATATTTGTACAGATAGCGGTGTAGTTATTTCCATGTTTATACAGATAGCGGGGTAGATATTTCCATGTTTATACAGATAGCGGTGTAGTTATTTCCATGTTTATAGAGATGGTGGTGAAGATATTTCCATGTTTATAGAGATGCTGGTGCAGACATTTCCATGTTTATGCAGGTAGCGATGTAGATATTTCCATGTATATTCAGCTCCCGGTGTACGTATTTCCATCTTTATAGAGATGGCAGTGAAGATATTTCGATGTTTATACAGATAGCGGTGTAGATATTTTCATGTTTATGGAGATGGTGGTGTAGATATTTGCATGTTTATAGAGTTTGCGGTGTAGATATTTCCATGTTTATAGAGATGGCGGTGTAGGTATTTCCATGTTTATAGAGATAGCGGTGTAGATACTTCCACGTTTCTACAGATGGCTTTGTAGATATTTCCATGTGTATACAGATGGCAGTGTAGATATTTCCATATTTATACAGATGGAGGTGTAGATATTTCGAAGTTTATACAGATGAATGTGTAGATATTTTCATGTTTTTACAGATGGCGGTGTAGATATTGACATGTTTATACAGATAGCGGTGTCGCTATTTCCATTTTATACAGATAGTGTTTATTTTTCCATGTTCATACAGATGACTGTGTAGGTATTTCCATGTTTGTACAGATTCCGGTGTAGATATTTCCATGTTTGTAGAGATAGCCATGTAGATATTTCCATGTTTATACAGATAGCAGTGCAGATATTTCCATGTTTATACAGATTGCGGTGTAGATATTTCTATGTTTACAGAGATAGCGGTGTAGATATTTCCATATTTGCGCATATTTCGGTGTAGATATTTACATCTTTACAGAGATATTGGTGCACATATTTCCATGTTTACACAGATAGCTGTGAAGATATTCCCATGTTTCCACAGATAGTTTTGTAGATATTTCCATGTTTATAAAGGTAGCGGTGTAGATATTTCCATGTTTACAAAAATAGCGGTGTAGATATTTCCATGTTTATAGAGATAGCGCTGGGGATATTTCCATGTTTATACTGATAGCGATGTAGACATTTCTATGTTTATACAGATAGCGGTATAGATATTTCCATGTTTACACAGATAGCGGTGGAGACATTTCCATGTTTATACAGATAGCGGTGGGGATATTTCCATGTTTATACAGATGGCGTTGTAGATATTTCCAAGTTTATAAAGATAGCGGTGGTGATATTTCCATGTTTATACAGATAGCAGTGTAGAGATTTCCAAGTTTACACAGATAGCGGTGCAGGTATTTCCATGTTTATAGAGATAGCAGTGTAGACATTTTTATGTTTATACAGATGGCTGTGTAGGTATTTCCATGAGTATATAGATGGCAGTGTAGATTTTTCTATGTTTATACTGATGACAGTGTAGATATTTTAATGTTTTTACACATGTCGGTGTAGATATTTCCATGTTTATACAGATAGCGGTGTCACTAATTCTATGCTTATACAGACAGCAGTGTAGATAGTTCCATGTTTATAGAGATAGCTGTGTAGATATTTCCATGTATGTACAGATATCGGTGTAGATATTTCCACGTTTATACAGATGGCAGTGTAGATATTTCTATGTTTATACAGATAGTGGTGTAGATGTTTCCATGATTATACAGATGAGTGTGTAGGTATTTCCATGTTTATACAGATGGCGGTGTAGATATTTCCATGTTTATAGAGATAGCCATGTAGATATATCCATGTTTATAAAGACAGAGGTGTAAGCATTTTCATGTTTATAGAGATAGCGTTGTAGGTATCTCAATATTTATAGAGATAGCAGTGTAGATATCTCCATGTTTATGCAGATAGTTGTGTAGATATTTCCATGTTTATACAGATAGCGGTGTAGATATACTGATATTTGCACAAATTGCGGTGTACATATTTTCAACTTTACACAGATAGCGGTGTACATATTTCCAAGTCTACACAGATAGATGTGTAGATATTCCCATGTTTACACAAATATTGTTGTAGATATTTCCATGTTTATACAGATAGCGGTGTAGTTATTTCCATGTTTATACGGATTTCAGTGTAGGTATTTCCATGTTTATAGAGATAGCGGTGTAGATATTTCCATGCTTATACAGATAGCGGTGTAGGTATTTCCATGTGTATACAGATGGCAGTGTAGATATTGCCATGTTTATAAAGATAGCAGTGTAGAAATTTCCATGTTTATGGAGACAGCTGTGTAGATATTTTCATATTTATACAGACGGCAGTGTATATATTTCCATCTTTATACAGATAGTGCTGTAGGTATTTCCATGTTCATACAGGTATAGGTGAAGGTATTTCCATGTTTATACAGATGGCACTGTAGATATTTCCATGTTTATACAGATAGTGGTGTAGATATTTCCATGTTTATACGGAGGACTGTGTAGGTATTTCCATGTATATACAGATGTCAGTGTAGATATTTTCAGGTTTATAGATATAGCGGTGTAGACATTTCCATTTTTATTCAGATAGCGGTGTAGATATATCCATGTTTACAGAGATAGCTGTGTAGATATTTCTATATTTATACAGATAGCAGTGTAGATATTTCCATGTTTATACAGATAGCGGTGTAGATATATCCATGTTTATAGAGACAGCGATGTACATATTTCCATGTTTATAGACATGGTGGTGAATATATTTCCATGTTTATAGAGATAGTGGTGTACACATTTCCATGTTTGCACAGATAGCAGTGAGGATATTTCCATGTTTATTCAGCTCCTGGTGTAGATATTTTCATCTTTATACAGATGGCAGTGTAGATATTTTGATACTTATACAGATAGTGGTGTAGATATTTTCATGTTTATAGAGATGGTGGTGTACATATTTCTATGTTTATACAGATTGCGGTGTAGATATTTCCATGTTTATAAAGATGGTGGTGTAGGTATATCCGTGTTTATACAGATAGCGGTGTGGATACTTCCACGTTTCTACAGATGGCTTTCTAGAAATTTCCATGTTTATACAGATGGCAGTGAATATATTTCCATGTTTATAGATATGGTGGCGTAGATATATCCATGTTTATACAGATAAATGTGTAGATATTTGCATGTTTATACAGATGGCGGTGTACATATTTCCATGTTTATAGAGATAACAGTGTAGATATTTCCATGTTTATGCAGATAGCGGTGTAGATATTTCCATGTTTATAGAGATAGCAATGTGGCTATTTCCATATTTATAGAGATAGCTGTGTAGATACTACCATGTTTATAGGGATAGCGGTGCATATATTCCCATGTTTGTACTGATAGCAGTGCAGATATTTCCATCTTTTTAGAGATAGCGATGTAGATATTTCCATTTTTGCAAAGATTGCGGTGTAGGTATTTCCATCTTTACACAGATAGCGGTGTAGATATTTCCATGTTTACACAGATAGCTGTCTAGATATTTCCATGTTTACACTGATAGGGTTGCAGATATTTTCATGTTTATATAGATAGCGGTGTAGATATTTCCATTTTTATAGACATTGCAGTGTAGATATTTCCATGTTTATAGAGATAGCGGTTTAGATATTTCCATCTTTATACAGACCGCGGTGTAATTATTTCCATGTTTATACAGATTGCGTTGCAGATATTTCCATGTTTGTATAGATGGCGGTGTTGATATTTCCATCTGTACACATATGGCCGTGTAGATATTTCCATGTTTATACAGATGGCGGTGCAGATATTTCTACGGATATGTAGATGGCAGTGTAAATATTTCCATGTATATACAGAAAGCGGTGCAGTTATTTCCATGTTTATATAGATAGCGGTGTAGATATTTCCATGTATATACACATGGCTGTGTAGATATTTCCATGTTTATACAGATGGCGGTGTAGATATTTCCATGTTTATACAGATAACTTTGTATATATTTCCATGTTTATACAGATGGCGGTGTAGATATTTCGATGTTTATAGAGATAGCAGTGGAGATATTTCCATGTTTATACAGAAAGCGGTGTAGATATTTCCATGTTTCTACTGATCGCGGTGAAGATATTTCCATGTGTATAGAGATAGCGGTGCAGATATTTCCATGTTTATACAGATAGCGGTGTAAATATTTCCATGTTTATACAGATCGTGGTGTAGATATTTCCATGTTTATACAGATTCCGGTGTAGATATTTCCATGCTTATGCAGACCGCAGTGTAGATATTACCATGTTTATAGAGATAGCGGTGTAGATATTTCCATGTTTGTACAGATGGCGGTGTTGATATTTCCATCTATACACAGATTGCCGTGTAGTTATATCCATGTGTATGCAGTTGGCATTGTAGATATTTCCATGCTTATACAGATGGTGGTGTAGATATTTCCATGTTTATACAGATGACTGTATAGGTATTTCCATGTTTTCACAGATGGCATTGCAGATATTTCCATGTTTATAGAGATAGCAGAGTAGATATTTCCATGTTTATACAGATGGCGGTGTAGTTATTTCCATGTTTATACAGATAACGGTGTAGATATTTCCAGGTTTATACAGATAGCCGTGTAAATATTTAAATGTTTATACAGATCACGTTGTAGATATTTCCATGTTTATACAGATAGCGGTGTAGATATTTCCAAGTTTGTACAGATGGCGGTGTAGATATTTCCATCTTTCTACAAATGGCAGTGTAGATATTTCCATGTTTATAGAGATGGCGGTGTAGATATTTCCACGTTTATATAGATGGCAATGTAGATATTTTGTTGTTTATGTAGATGGCGTTGTAGATATCTCCATGTTTAAAGAGATGGCGGTGTATATATTTCCATGTTGATGGAGATAGCAGTGTAGATATTTCCATGTTTATAGAGATAGCGGTGTAGTTATTTCCATGTTGATAGAGATAGCGGTGTAGATATTTCCATATTTCTTCAGATGACTGTGTAGATGTTTCCATGTTTGTACAGATGGCAGTGTAGATATTTCCATGTTTGTACAGATGGCAGTGTAGATATTTCCATGTTTATAGTGACAGCGGTTTAGATATTTCCATCTTTATACAGACCGCGGTGTAAATATTTCTATGTTTATACAGATAGCGTTGCAGATATTTCCATGTTTGTACAGATGGCGGTGTTGATATTTCCATCTGTACACAGATGGCCGTGTAGATATTTCCATGTTTATACAGATGGCGGCACAGATATTTCTATGGATATGTAGATGGCAGTGTAAATATTTCCATGTTTATACAGAAAGCGGTGTAGTTATTTCCAAGTTTATGTAGATAGCGGTGTAGATATTTCCATGTATACACATGTCTGTGTAGATATTTCCATGTTTATACAGATGGCGGTGTAGATATTGCCATGTTTATACAGATAACTTTGTAAGTATTTCCATGTTTGTACAGATGGCGGTGTTGATATTTCCATCTTTACAAAGATTGCCGTGTAGCTATTTCCTTGTGTATACAGATGGCATTGTAGATATTTCCATGTTTAAACAGATGGTGGTGTAGATATTTCCATGTTTATACAGATGACTGTATAGGTATTTCCATGTTTTTACAGATGGCATTGCAGATATTTCCATGTTTATAGAGATAGCAGTGTAGATATTTCCATGTTTATACAGATGGCGGTGTAGTTATTTACATGTTTATACAGATAACGGTGTAGATATTTCCATGTTTATACAGATAGCCGTGTAAATATTTAAATGTTTATACAGATCACGGTGTAGATATTTCCATGTTTATACAGATAGCGGTGTAGATATTTCCACGTTTATACAGATGGTGGTGTAGATATATCCATCTTTCTACGAATGGCAGTGTAGATATTTCCATGTTTATGGAGATGGCGGTGTAGATATTTCCACGATTATATAGATGGCAATGTAGATATTTTGTTGTTCATGTAGATGGCATTGTAGATATCTCCATGTTTAAAGAGATGGCGGTGTATATATTTCCATGTTCATGGAGATAGCGGTGTAGATATTTCCATGTTTATGGAGATAGCGGTGTAGTTATTTCCATGTTTATAGAGATAGCAGTGTAGATATTTCCATATTTCTTCAGATGACTGTGTAGATATTTCCATGTTTGTACAGATGGCAGTGTAGATATTTCCATGTTTGTACAGATGGCAGTGTAGTTATTTCCATGTTTATAGAGATAGTGGTTTAGATATTTCCATCTTTATACACACAGTGGTGTAAATATTTCCATGTTTATACAGATAGCGTTGCAGATATTTCCATGTTTGTACAGATGGCGGTGTTGATATTTCTATCTGTACACAGATGGCCGTGTAGATATTT
Source organism: Pan paniscus (assembly GCF_029289425.2). NCBI lineage: Eukaryota > Metazoa > Chordata > Mammalia > Primates > Hominidae > Pan > Pan paniscus. Next base: position 64,171,222 of record NC_085927.1, read on the forward strand.
CCATGTTTATACAGATGGCGGCGCAGATATTTCTATGGATATGTAGATGGCAGTGTAAGTATTTCCAAGTTTATACAGAAAGCGGTGTAGTTATTTCCATGTTTATATAGGTAGCGGTGTAGTTATTTCATGTATATACGCATGGCTGTGTAGATATTTCCATCTTTATACAGATGGCGGTGTAGATATTTCCATGTTTATACAGATAACTTTGTAAGTACTTCCATGTTTATACAGATGGCAATGTAGATATTTCCATGTTTATACAGATAGCGGTGTAGATATTTCTTGTCTATAGAGATAGCGGTGTAGTTATTTCCATCTTTATACAGATTGCGGTGTAGATATTTCCATCTTTATACAGATGGCGGTGTAGATATTTCCATGTTTATACAAATAGCGGTGTAGATACATCCATGTTTCTGAAGATGGTGGTGTAGATATTTTCATGTTTATAGAGATGGAGGTGTAGATATTTCCATGTATATAGAGATATCAGTGTAGATATTTTCATGTTTATAGAGAAAGCGGTATAGGTATTTCCATGTTTATAGAGATAGCAGTGTAGATATTTCCATATTTATACAGATAGCGGTGTAGGTATTTCCATGTTTATACAGATTGCGGTGTAGATATTTCCATGTTTTTACAGATGGCGGTGTAGATATTTCCTCGTGTATACAGACAGCGGTGTGGATATTTCCATGTTTATACAGGTAGTGGTGTAGATATTTCCATGTTTACAGAGATAGCGGTGTAGATATTTCCATCTTTGCACAGATTGCCGTGTAGATATTTCCAAGTTTACACAGATAGCTGTGTAGATATTTCCATGTTTACACAGATGTCGGTGTAGATATATCCATGTGTATACATATAGCGGTGTAGATATTTCCATGTTTACATATATAGCGGTAAAAATATTTCCATCTTTGCACAGATTGCGATGTAGACATTGAAAACTTTACACAGATAGCGGTGTAGATATTTCCAAGTTTATAGAGATAGCGGTGTAGATATTTCCATGTTTATACAGATGGCAGTGTAGATATTTCCATGTTTATAGAGATAGCGGTGTAGATATTTCCATATTTAAACAGATAACTGTGTAGATATTTCCATGTTTAAACAATTAGTGGTGTAAATATTTCCATGTTTATACAGATCATGGTGTAGATATTTCCATGTTTATAGAGATAACGGTGTAGATATTTCCATGTTTATACAGATTGCGGTGTAGATATTTCCATGTTTATACAGACTGCGGTGTAGATATTTCCATGTTTATACAGATAGCAGTGCAGATATTTCCATGTTTGTACAGATGGCGGTGTTGATATTTCCATCTATACACAGATGACCGTGTAGATATTTCCATGTTTATACAGATGGCGGCACAGATATTTCTATGGATATGTAGATGGCGGTGTAGATATTTCCATGTTTATACAGATAGCGGTGTACTTATTTCCATGTTTATATAGATAGCAGTACAGGTATTTCCATGTATATACGCATGGCTGTGTAGATATTTCCATGTTTATAGAGATAGCAGTGGATATATTTCCATGTTTATACAGATGGCGATGTAGACATTTCCATGTTTATACAGATAACTTTGTAAGTATTTCCATGTTTATACAGATGGCGGTGTAGATATTTCGATGTTTATAGGGATAGCAGTGGAGATATTTCCATGTTTATACAGATAGCAGTGTAGATATTTCCATGTTTATATAGATAGCGGTGTAGATATTCCCATGTATATACGCATGGCTGTGTAGATATTTCCATGTTTATACAGATGGCGGTGTAGACATTTCCATGTTTATACAGACAACTTCGTAAGTATTTCCATGTTTATACAGATGGCGGTGTAGATATTTCGATGTTTACAGTGATAGCAGTGGAGATATTTCCATGTTTATACAGATAGCGGTGTAGATATTTCCATGTTTATACTGATCGCGGTGTAGGTATTTCCATGTTTATAGAGATGTCGGTGTAGATTTTTCCATGTTCATAGAGATAGCGGTGTTGATTTTTCCATGTTTATACAGATAGCTGTGTGGATATTTCCATGTTTACACAGATAGGGGTGTAGATATTTCCATGATTATAGAGATGGCAGTGTAGATATTTCCATGTTTATACAGATCACGGTGTAGATATTTACATGTTTATACAGATCGCGGTGTAGATATTTCAATGTTTATACAGATCATGGTGTAGTTATTTCCATGTTTATGCAGATCGCGTTCTTGATATTACCATGTTTATAGGGATAGCGGTGCAAATATTTCCACATTTATACAGATAGCAGTGTAGTTATTAGCATGTTTATACAGATATCGGTGTAGATATTTCCATGTACAAACAGATGTCTTTGTATATATTTCCGTGTTTAAACAGATGGCGGTGTAGATATTTCTTTTTTTATACAAATAGCGGTGTAGATATTTCCATGTTTATACAGCTCGCGGTTTAGATATTTCCATCTTTATACACATAGCAGTGTAGATATTTCCATGTTTATTCAGATAGCGGTGAAGATATTTCCATGTCTATAGAGATAGCGGTGTAGTTATTTCCATATTTATACAGATTGCGGTGTAGATATTTCCATCTTTATACAGATGGCTGTGAAGATATTTCCATGTTTATACAGATGGCAGTGAAGATATTTCCATATTTATACAGACAGTGGTGTAGATATTTCCATGTTTATACAGATGGCGGTGTAGGTATTTCCATGTTTATAGCGATAGCGATGTAGGTATTTCCAAGTTTATACACATTGCGGTGTAGATGTTTCCATGTTTATACAGATAGCGATGTAGATATTTTCATGTTTATACAGATAGCCGCGTTGGTATTTCCATGTTTATATAGATAACGATGTAGATATTTCCATGTTTATGCAGCTCGCGGTGTAGATATTTCCATCTTTATACAGATGGCAGTGTACATGTTTAAATGTTTATACAGATAGTGGTGTAGATATTTCCATGTTTATACAGGTGGTGGAGTAGATAATACCATGTTTATAGATATGGCGATGTACATATTTCCAGGTATATAGAGATTGCGGTGTAGATATTTCCATGTTTATAGAGGTAGCAGTGTAGGTATTTCCATGTTTAAAGAGATAGCGGAGTAGATATTTACATTTTTATACAGATAGCGGTGAAGATATTTCCATATTTATGCAGATGGCGGTGTAGATATTTCCATGTTTACACAGATGTTGGTGTAGATATTTCCTTGTTTATACAGATAGCGGTTTACATATTTCCATGTTTATACTGATAGCGGTATAGAAATATCCATGTTTACAGAGATAGTGGTGCAGATATTTCCATCTTTGCATAGATTGTGGTGTAGATATTTCCATCTTTACAGAGATAGCTGTGTAGATATTTCCATGTTTACACAGATAGCATTGTAGATATTTCCATGTTTATACAGATAGTGTTGTAGGTATTTCCATGTTTATACAGATAGCGGTGTAGATATTACCACATTTATACAGATAGCGGTGTAGATATTTCCACGATTTACTGATAGCGCTGTAGATATATCCATGTTTATGGAGATAGCGGTGCAGATATTTCCATGTTTACAGAGATAGCGGTGTAGATATTTCCATCTTTGCACAGATTGCGGTGTGCATATTTCCATCTTTACACAGATAGCTGTGTAGATGTTTCCAAGTTTACACAGATAGCTGTGTAGATATTTCCGTGTTTACACAGATATCGTTGTAGATATTTCCATGTTTTTTGAAATTGCGGTGTAGATATTTCCATGTTTATACAGATAGCGGTGTTGTTATTTCCATGTTTATACAGACAGCGGTGTAGATATTTCCATGTTTGTGCAGCTCGCGTTGTAAATATTACCATCTTTATACAGATGGCAGTGTAGATATTCCCATGTTTATACAGATGGCAGTGTAGATAGTTCCATGTTTCTGGAGATGGTGGTGTAGATATTTTCATGTTTATAGAGGTGGCGTTGTAGATATTTCCATGTTTATAGAGATTGCGGTGTAGATATTTCCATGTTTATAGAGATAGCGTTGTAGGTATTTCCATGTTTATAGAGATAGCGGTGTAGTTATTTCCTTGTCTATACAGATGGCTGTGTAGATATTTCCATGTTTATACAGATAGCAGTGTAGATATTTCCATGTTTTTAGAGATGGTGGTGTAGATATTTCCATGTTTATACACATAGCGGTGTACATATTTCCATGTTTATAGAGACAGCGGTGTAGGTAATTCCATGTTTCTACAGATAGCGGTGCAGATATTTCCATGTTTATAGAGATGACTGTGTAGATATTTCCATGTTAATACAGATGGCAGTTAAGATATTTCGATGTTTACAGAGATAGCGGTGTAGATATTTCCATGTTTTTAGAGATAGCGGTGTAAATATTTCCATATTTGTGCAGATAGCGGTGTAGATATTTCCATCTTTATACAGATAATCATGTAGTTATTTCCATCTTTATACAGAGAGCGCTGTGCATATTTCCATGTTTATACAGATCATGGTGTAGATATTTCCATGTATTTACAGATAACGCTGTAGTTATTTCCATGTTTATCTAGATAGCGGTGTAGATATTTCCATGTATATATAGATGGCTGTGTAGACATTTCCATGTTTATACAGATGGCAGTGTAGATATTTCCATGTTTATAAAGAGAACTTTGTAGTTATTTCCATGTTTACACAGATGGTGGTTTAGATATTTCCATGTTTATGGAGATAGCGGTGTAGCTATTTCCATGTTTATACAGATAGCGGTGAAGATATCTCCATGTTTATACTGATCACGGTTTACATATTTCCATGTTTATAGAGATGGCGGTGTAGATATTTCCATGTTCATAGATATAGCGGTGTTGATATTTCCATATTTATAGAGATAGCGATGTGGATATTTCCATGTTTATACAGATAGCGGTGTAGATATTTCCATGTTTATAGAGATGGTGGTGTAGCTATTTCCACATTTATACAGATAGCGGTGTAGATATTGCCATGTTTATACAGATGGCGGTGTAGATATTTCCAAGTTAGTACAGATGGCGGTGTAGATATTTCCATGTTTATACAGATCACGGTGTTGATATTTCCATGTTTATACAGATCCTGGTGTAGATATTTCCATGTTTATACAGATCGCAGTGTTGATATTTCCATGTTTGTAGGGATAGCAGTGTAAATATTTCCACATTTATTCAGATATCAGTGTGGTCATTAGCATGTTTATACAGATATCGGTGTAGATATTTCCATGTATATAAAGATGGCTGTGTAGATATTTCCATGTTTATACAGATTGCGGGGTAGATATTTCCATGTCACACAGATGACTTTGTAGGTATTTCCATGTTTATACAGATAGCGGTGGAGATATTTCCATGTTTATACAGATCACGGTGTAGATATTTTCATGTTTATACAGATCGCGGTGTAGATATTTCCATGTTTATACAGATCCTGGTGTAGATATTTCCATGTTTATACAGATCGCGGTGTTGATATTTCCATGTTTATAGGGATAGCGGTGTAAATATTTCCACATTTATTCAGATATCGGTGCGGTTATTAGCATGTTTACACAGATATCGGTGTAGATATTTCCATGTATATACAGATGGCTGTGTAGATATTTCCATGTTTACACAGATGGCGGTGTAGATATTTCCATGTTATACAGATGACTTTGTAGGTATTTCCATGTTTTTACAGATAGCGGTGTAGATATTTCCATGTTTATAGAGATAGCTGTGTGGATATTTCCATGTTTATACAGAAAGCGGTGTAGTTATTTCCATGTTTATACAGATATCGGTGTAGATATTTCCATTTTTACACAGATGGCGGTGTAGATATTTCCATGTTTATAGAGATGGCGGTGTAGATATTTCCAGGTTTATAGAGATAGCGGTGTAGTTATTTACATGTTTATAGAGATAGCGGTGTGGATATTTCCATGTTTATACAGATAGCGGTGGAGATATTTCCATGTTTATAGAGATTCCGGTATAGATATTTCATATTTATAAAGATAGCGGTGTAGATATATCCATGTTTATACAGATAGCGTTGTAGATATTTCCATATTTATGCAGATAGCGGTGTATTTATTTCCCTCTTTATACAGAGAGCGCTGTACATATTTCCATGTTTATACAGATCATGGTGTAGATATTTCCATGTTTTTACAGATAACTTTGTAGATATTTCCATGTTTATCTAGATAGCGGTGTATATATTTCCATGTTTATACAGACCACGGTGTAGATATTTCTATCTTTCTACAGTTGGCAGTGTAGATATTTCCATGTTTATACAGATGGCGATGTAGATATTTCCATGTTTGTATAGATGGCGGTGTAGGTATTTCCTTGTTTATGTAGATGACGGTGTAGATTTTTCCAAATTTATAGAGATGGCTGTGTATATATTTCCAGGTTAATAGAGATAGCGGTGTAGATATATCCATGTTTATGCAGATGGCGTTGTAGATATTTCCATGTTTATAGAGATAACAGTGTAGATATTTCCATATTTATATATATGGCGGTGTAGATATTTCCATGTTTATACAGATAGCGGTGTAGATATTTCCATGTTTATACAGATAGCGATGTTGATGTTTCCATGTTTATAGGGATAGCGGTGTAGATATTTCCATGTTTATACAGATATCGGTGTAGATATTTCCATGTTTATACAGATGGCGGTGTAGATATTTCCCTGTTTATACAGATGGTGGTGTAGATATTTCCATGTTTTTACAGATGGCCTTGTAGATCTTTCCATGTTTATAGGGACAGCGGTGTAGATATTCCCAGGTTTATACAGATAGCGGTGTAGATATTTCCATGTTTATACTGATCGCGGTTTAGATATTTCCATGTTTATAGAGATGGTGGTGTAGATATTTCCATGTTCAAAGAGATAGCGGTGTTGGTTTCTCCATGTTTATAGAGATAGCGGTGTGGATATTTCCATGTTTACACAGATAGCGGTGTAGATATTTCCATGTTTATAGAGATGGTGGTGTAGATATTTCCATGTTCAAAGAGATAGCGGTGTTGGTTTCTCCATGTTTATAGACATAGCGGTGTGGATATTTCCATGTTTACACAGATAGCGGTGTAGATATTTCCATGTTTATAGAGATGGCCGTGTAGATAATTCCACATTTATATAGAGAGAGCGGTGTAAATATTTCCATGATTATACAGATGGCGGTGTAGATATTTCCAAGATAATACAGATGGCTGTGTAGATATATCCATGTTTATACCGATCACGGTGTAGATATTTTCATGTTTATACAGATCGCGGTGCAGATATTTCCATGTTTATACCGATCCTGGTGTAGATATTTCCATGTTTATACAGATCGCGGTGTTGATATTTCCATGTTTATAGGGATAGCGGTGTAAATATTTCCACATTTATTCAGATAGCGGTGTGGTTATTAGCATGTTTATATAGATAGCGGTGTAGATAATTCCATGTATATACAGATGGCTGTGTAGATATTTCCATGTTTATTCAGATCGCGGTGTAGATATTTCCATGTTTATACACATTGAGGTGTAGATATTTCCATGTTTATACAGATCGCGGTGTAGGTATTTCCATGTTTATACAGAAAGCGGTGTACATATTTCCATGTTTATACAGATATCGGTGTAGATATTTCAATGTTTACACAGATGGCTGTGTAGATATTTCCATGTTTACAGAGATGGCTGTGTAGATATTTCCATGTTTATAGAGATAGCCGTGTAGATATTTCCATGTTTATAGAGATAGCGGTGTGGATATTTCCATGTTTATACATATAGCGGTGTAGATATTTCCATGTTTATAGAGATTGCTGTATAGAAATTTCATATTTATACAGATAGCTGTGTAGATATATCCATGTTTATACAGATAGCCGTGTAGATATTTCCATGATTATACAGATAGCGGTGTAGATATTTCCACGTTTATACAGATGACAGTGTAGGTATTTCCATCTTTCTACAGATGGCAGTGTAGATATTTCCATGTTTATACAGATGGCGGTGTAGATATTTCTATGTTTATATAGATGGCAATGTAGATAGTTTCTTGTTTATGTAGATGGCGGTGTAGATATCTCCATGTTTAAAGAGATGGTGGTGTATGTATTTCCATGTGGATAGAGATAGCGGTGTAAATATATCCATGTTTATAGAGATAGCGGTGTAGATATTTCCATGTTTGTAGAGATAGCGGTGTAGATATTTCCATGTTTCTACAGATAGTAGTGGAGCTATTTCCATGTTTATACTCATAGCAGTGTAGATATTTCCATGTTTATACAAATAGCGGTGTAGATATTTCCATGTTTATACAGATGGCTGTGCCGATATTTCCATGTTTATACATTGTTCTCTGTAGATATTTCCATGTTTATATACATGGCAGTGTAAATATTTCCAGGTTTATACAGATGACTGTGTAGCTATTTCCATGTTAATACAGATGGCGGTGTAGATATTTCCATGTTTATAGAGACAGCAGTGTAGATATTTCCATGTTTATAGAGATAACGGTGTAAATATTTCCATAGTTATACAGACAGTGGTGTATATATTTCCATGTTTATACAGATAACGGTGTAGATATTTCCATCTTTATACAGATAACTTTGTAGATAATTCCAAGATTATACAAACGGTGGTGTAGATATTTCCATGTTTCTACACATGACTGTGTAGGTATTTCCATGTTTATACAGATGGCTGTGCCGATATTTCCATGTTTATACAGTGTTCTCTGTAGATATTTCCATGTTTACATAGATGGCGGTGTAAACATTTCCAGGTTTATACAGATGACTGTGTAGCTATTTCCATGTTAATACAGATGGCGGTGTAGATATTTCCATGTTTATAGAGATAGCAGTGTAGATATTTCTATGTTTTTAGAGATAACGGTGGGAATATTTCGATATTTATACAGATAGTGGTGTATATATTTCCATGTTTACACAAATAGCGGTGTAGATATTTCCATCTTTATACAGAGAGTGCTGTACATATTTCCATGTTTATACAGATCATGGTGTAGATATTTCCATCTTTATACAGATAACTTTGTAGATATTTCCACGGTTATGCAAACGGTGGTGTAGATATTTCCATGTTTCTACACATGACTGTGTAGGTATTTCCATGTTTATACAGATGGCAGTGTAGATATTTCCATGTTAATAGAGATAGCGGTGTAGATATTTCCATGTTTATACAGATAGCCGTGTAAATATTTCCATGTTTATACAGATCGTGTTGAAAATATTTCCTTGTTTATACAGATACCGTTGTAGATATTTGCATGTTTATACAGACCGCAGTGTAGATATTTCCATGTTTACAGTTAGCGGTGTAGATATTTCCATGTTTCTACAGATACCGGTGTAGATATTTGCATGTTTATACAGACTGCAGTGTAGATATTTCCATGTTTATAGAGATAGCGGTGTAGATATTTCCATGTTTATACAGATAACGGTGTAGATATTTCCATGTTTGTGCAGATAGCGGTGTTGTTATTTCCATGCTTATACAGACGGCGGATTAGATATTTCCATGTTTGTGCAGCTTGCGTTGTAAATATTTCCATCTTTATACAGATGGCAGTGTAGGTATTTCCATGTTTATATGGATGGCGTTGTATATAGTTCCATGTTTCTGGAGATGGCGGTGTAGATATTTGCATATTTATAGAGTTGGCGTTGTAGATTTTCCATGTTTATAGAGATTGCGGTGTAGATATTTCCAAGTTTTTAGAGATAGCGGTGTGGGTATTTCCATGTATATAAATATAGCGGTGAAGTTATTTCCATGTTTATACAGATGGCTGTGTAGATATTTCCATGTGTATACAGATGACAGTGTAGATATTTCCTTGTTTTTAGAGATGGTGGTGTAGATATTTTCATGTTTATACAGATGGCGGTGTAGATATTTTCATGGTTATGGAGATGGCGTTGTAGATATTTCCATGTTTCTAGAGATAGCGCTGTAGGTATTTCCATGTTTGTACAGATAGCAGTGTAGATATTTCCATGTTTATGCAGATGGCGTTGTAGATATTTCCAGGTTTATAGAGATAGCGGTGTAGATATTTCCATATTTATGGAGATGGCGGTGTAGATATTTCCAAGTTTATACAGATAGCATTGTTGATATTTCCATGTTTATACAGATAGCGATGTTGACATTTCCATGTTTATAGGGATAGCGGTGTACATAATTCCTTGTTTATACAGATAGCTGTGTTGTTATTTCCATGTTTATACAGATAGCGGTGTAGATATTTCCATGTTCATTCAGAAGGCGGTGCAGATATTTTGATGTTTACAGAGATGGCGGTGTAGATATTTCTTTGTTTATTGAGATAGCGGTGTAGTTATTTCCATGTGTATAGAGATATTGTTGTAGGTATTTCCATGTTTATAGAGACAGTGGTGTAGATATTTCCATGTTTATTCAGATAGCGGAGTAGATATTTCCATGTTTATACACATGGCGGTGTAGATAGCTTCATGTTTATGGAGATGGCCTTGTAGTTATTTTCATGTTTATAGAGATGGCGGTGTAGATATTTCCATGTTCATAGAGATAGCGGTGTAGATATTTCCATGTTTATACAACTAGCACTGTAGATATATCCATGTTTATACAGCTCTCGGAGTAGTTATTTCCATGTTTATACATATGGCAGTGTAGATATTTCCATGTTTATACAGATAGCGGTGTAGATACTTCCGTGTTCATACAGATGGTGGTGTATATATTTCCATGTTTATGGAGATCACAGTGCAGATATTTTCAGGTTTATATTGATGGCGGTTTAGATATTTCCATGTATTTAGAGATGGCAGTTTAGATATTTCCATGTATATATAGATAGCGGTGTAGGGATTTCCGTGTTTATAGAGATGGCGGTGAGGATATTTCCATGTCAATGCAGATGTCTGTGCAGATATTTCCCTATGCGTACAGATGGCAGTGTAGATATTTCCATGTTTAAGCAGATTGTGGTGTCGATATTTCCATGTTTAAATAGATGGTTGTGTAGGTATTTCCATGTTTATTGGGATAGCGGTGTAGATATTTCCATGTTTATACAGATCACGGTGTAGATATTTCCATGTTTATAGAGATGGCGGTGTAGATATTTCCATGTTTATACAGATATCGGTGTAGATATTTCCATGTTTATACAGAGAGCGGTGTAGATATTACCATGTTTACACAGATAGCGGTGTAGATATTTCCATCTTTGAACAGATTGTGGTGTGTATATTTCCATGTTTATTCAGATAGTGGTGTAGATATTTCCATGTTTAAGCAGATAGCTCTGTAGATATTTCCAAGTTTACACAGATATCATTGAAGATATTTCCATGTTTATAGATATAGCGGTTTAGATATTTCCATGTTTATACAGATAGCTGTGCTGTTATTTCCATGTTTATATAGATAGCGGTTTAGATTGTTCCATGTTTATGGAGATGGCGGTGTAGATATTTTCTTGTTTATAGAGATGGTGTTGTAGATATTTCCATTTTTATAGAGATGACTGTGTAGATATTTCCATGTTTATACAGATTGCGGTGTAGATATTTCCATGTTTATACAGCTAGCAGTGGAGATATTTCCTTGTTTATACACATCGTGTTGTAGATATTTCTATATTTATACAAAGAACCGTGTAGATATTACCATGTTTATACAGGTAGTGATGTTCATATTTCCTTGTTTATACAGATCGTGGTGTAGATATTTCCATTTTCCTCAGATGGCAGTTCAGATATTTCCATGTTTATACAGATGGCGGTGTAGATATTTCCATGTTTATACAGATAACGGTGGACAAATTTCCATATTTATACAGATAGCGGGGTATATATTTCCAAGTTTATACAGATAGCGGTGTTGATTTTTCCAAGTTTATACAGATGGCGGTGTAGATATTTGTATGTTTATACAGATGGTGGTGTAGATATTTGCATGTATATGCTGATGGCGGTGAAGGTATTTCCACGTTTATAGAGATGGCGGTGTAGATATTTCTATGTTTATAGAGATAGCGTTGTACATATTTCCATGTTTATAGAAATGGTGGTGTAAGTATTTCCATGTTTGTAGAGATAGCGGTGTAGATATTTCTATGTTTATACAGATAGCGGTGTAGATATTTCCATATTTATACAGATAGCAGTGTTGATAATTGCACGTTGATACAGATAGCGGTGTAGATATTTCCAGGTTTATAAAACTCGCAGTGTAGATATTTCCGTCTTTATACAGATGGCAGTGTAGATATTTCCATCTTTAGACAGATATCGGTGTAGATATTTCCATGTTTATACATATGGCGGTGTAGATAGTTCCATGTTTATGAAGATGGCCGTGTAGATATTTTCATGTTTATACAGATGCCGTGTAGATATTTCCATGTTTAGAGATAGTTGTGTAGATATTTCCATGTTTATACAGATGGCTGTGTAGATATTTTCATGTTTATAGAGATGGTGTTGTAGATATTTCCATGTTTATACAGATGACTGTGTAGATATTTCCATGTTTATACAGATGGCGTTGAAGATATTTCCGTGTTTGTACAGATAGCGGTTTAGATATTTCCATGTTTATACAGAAAACGTTGTAGATATTTCCATGTTCATACAGGTAGCGGTGTAGATATTCCCATGTTTATACTGATCGCGGTGTAGATATTTCCATTAACCTCAGATGGCAGTGTAGATATTTCCATGTTTATACAGATGGCTGTGTAGATATTTCCATGTTTATACAGATAGCTTTGTAGATATTTCCATGTTCATGAAGATATCGATGTAGATATTTCCATGTTTATAGAGATGGCGGTGTATATATTTCCATATTTATACTAATAGCGGTGTAGATATTTCCATGTTTATACAGATAGTGGTGTAGATATTTCCATGTTTATACTGATGGCTGTGTAGATATTTCCATGTGTATACAGATGGCCGTGCAGTTATTTCCATGTTTATAGAGACGGTGGTGTAGATATTTCCATCTACATACAGATGACTCTGTAGATATTTCCATATTTATACAGAAGGCGGTGTATATATTTCCATGTACATTCAGATAGTGTTGTAGATATTTCCATGTTTATAGAGATAGCGGTGTAGATATTTCCATGTTTATAGAGATAGCGGTGTAGATATTTCCATATTTATACAGATAGCGGTGTAGATATTTCCATGTTTATACAGATGGTGTTGAAGATATTTCCATGTTTATAGAGATGGCTGTGTAGATATTTCCATGTTTATACATACGGCAGTGTAGATATTTCCCTGTTTATACACATTGTGGTGTAGATATTTCAATGTTTATATAGATGACTGTGTAGGTATTTCCATGTTTATAGAGATGGTGGTGTAGATATTTCCATGTTTATAGAGATAGCCATGAAAGTATTTCCAGGTTTATAAAGATAGAGGTGTAGACATGTCCATGTTTACAGGGATAGCGGTGTAGATATTTCCAAGTTTATGCAGAAATCGGTGTAGATATTTCCATGTTTGAAGAGATGATTGTGTATATATTTCCATGTTTTTACTGATGGCTGTGTAGATATTTCCATGTTTATACAGATATCGGTTTCGCTATTTCCATGTTTATACAGATTGAGGTGTAGATATTTCCATGTGTACAGAGATGGCTGTGTAGATATTTCTATGTTTATACAGATGGCCGTGTAGCTATTTCTATGTTTATACAGACGGTGGTGTAAATATTTCCATGTTTACACAGATGGCGTTGTAGATATTTCCATGTTTATGCAGATGGCTGTGTAGATATTTCCATGTTTATGGAGACGGCGGTGTATATATTTCTATGTTTGTAGTGATAGCGGTGTAGATAATTCCATGTTTATAGAGATGGTGGTGTAGTTATTTCCATGTTTGCAAAGATAGTGGTGTAGATATTTCCATGGTTATACAGATAGCGGAGTAGATATTTCCATCTTCATACAAATAGTGGTGTAGATATTTCCATGTTTATACAGATAGCGGTCTAGATATATCCATGTTTTTACAGTGAGTGGCGCAGATATTTCCATGTTTACAGAGATAGAGGTGTAGATATTTCCATATTTGCACAGATAGCGGTGTAGATATTTCCATCCTCACACAGATTGCGGTGTACATATTTCCATGTTTAAACAGACAGCTGTGTAGGCATTTCCATATTTACACAGATAATGTTGTACATATTTCCATGTTTATAGAGATTGCTGTGTAGATATTTACATGTTTATACAGATAGCAGTGGAGATATTTCCATGTTTATCCAGATAGCGCTGTAGATATTTGCATGTTTATACAGATTGCGTTGTAGATATTTCCATGTTTATACAGATAGTGGTGTAGATATTTCCATGTTTATGCAGATAGCGGTGAAGATATTTCCATGTTTATACAGAGAGCGGTGGAGATATTTCCATGTTTATACAGATAGCGGTGGAGATATTTCCATGTTTATAGAGATGGTGGTGTAGATATTTTCAAGATTATGCGGATAGCAGTGTAGATATTTTCATGTTTATAGAGACAGTGGTGTAGATATTTCCATGTTTATACAGGTAGCGGTGTAGATATTTCCATATTTACAGAGATAGCGGTGTAGATACTTCCATATTTATAGAGATAGCGGTGTAGATATATTTATGTTTATTCAGATGGCGGTGTAGATAATTCCATGTTTACACAGAGAGCGGTGTAGACATTTCCATGTTTATAGAGATACTGGTGTAGGTATTTCCATATTTATACAGATAGCGGCCTAGATATTTCCATGTTTATACAGATAGTGGTGTAGATATATCCATGTTTATACAGAATGTGGTGTAAATATTTCCATGTCTATTCAGATAGCGGTGTAGATATTTCCATGTTTATATAGAGAGTGGTATACATATTTCCATGTTTACAGTGATAGAGGTGTAGTTATTTCCATATTTGCACAGATTGCTGTGTAGGTATTTCCATCTTCATGCAGATTGCGGTGTACATATTTCCATGTTTATATAGACAGCTGTGTAGATATTTCCATGTTTACGCAGATAGTGTTGTAGATATTTCCATGTTTATAGAGATTGCGGTGAAGATGTTTCCATGTTTATAAAGATAGCGGTGTAGATATTTCCATGTTTATACAGATAGCGGTGGAGATATTTCCATGTTTATACAGATAGCGCTGTAGATATTTGCACGTTTATACAGATAGCGGTGTAGATATTTCCATGTTTATAAAGATAGCGGTGTAGATATTTCCATGTTTATTCTGATAGCGGTGAAGATATTTCCATGTTTATACAGAGAGCGGTGGGGGTATTTCCATCTTTATACAGAGAGTGGTGGAGATATTTCCATGTTTCTAGATTTGGTTGTGTAGATATTTCCAAGTTTATGCAGGTAGCGGTGTAGATATTTCCATGTTTATAGAGATAACGGTGTAGATATGTCCATGTTTATACAGGTAGCGGCATAGATATTTCCATGTTTACAGAGATAGCGGTCTAGGTATTTCCATGTTTATACAGATAGCGGTGTAGATATTTGTATGTTTATTTAGATGGTGGTGTAGATATTTCCATGTTTATACAGATAGCAGTGTGGCTATTACCATGTTTATACAGATGACAGTGTAGATATATCCATGTTTATATAGATAGTGTAGTAGATATTTCCAAGTTTATAACGATAGCGGTGCAGATATTTCCAAGTTTATAGAGATAGCGGTGGAGATATTTCCATGTTTATACAGATAGCGGTGGACATATTTCCATGTTTGTACAGATAACGATGTAGATATTTCCATGTTTATGCAGATAGCGGTGTAGATATTTCCATGTTTATGCAGATAGCGGTGTTGATATTTCCATGTGTATAGAGATAGCCATGTAGATATTTCCATGTTTATACAGATAGCGGTGTAGACATTTCCATGTTTATAGGGATAGCAGTGTGGGTATTTCCATATTTATACAGATAGCGGTGTGGATATTTCCATGTTTATATGGATAGCGGTGTAGATATTTCTATGTTTATCCAGATAGCGGTGTAGTTATTTCCATGTTTATAAAGATGACTGTGTACGTATTTCCATGTTTATACAGATGGCAGTGTAGATATTTCCATGTTTATAGAGGTAGCAGTGTAGATATTCCATATTTATACAGATAGCCGTGTAGATATTTCAAAGTTTATTCAGATGGTGGTGTAGATATTTCCATGTTTATACAGATAGCGGTGTGGCTATTTCCATGTTTATACAGATGGCAGTGAGGATATTTCCATGTTTGTACAGATGGCGGTGTAGATATTTCCATGTCTATATAGATAGCGGTGTAGATATTTCCATGTTTATACAGATAGCCGTGTAGATATTTCTATGTTAATACAGATAGCGGTGGAGATATTTCCATGTTTATACAGATGGCGGTGTAGATATTTCCATGTTTCTACAGATGACTGTGTAGATATTTCCATATTTTTACAGATGGCGGTGTAGATATTGCCATGTTTATACAGATAGCGATGTAGATAGTTTCATGTTTATAGAAATGGCTGTGTAGATATTTCCATGTTTATACAGATGGCAGTGTAGATATTTCCGTGTTTATACAGATAGTGGTGTGGATATTTCTTTGTTTATACAGATGACTGTGTAGGTATTTCCATGTTTATACAGATGGCAGTGTAGATATTTCCATATTTATAGAAATAGCCATGTAGATATTTCCATGTTTATACAGATAGTGGTGTAGACATTTCCATGTTTATAGAGATAGCGGTGTAGATATTTCCATATTTATACAGATAGCGGTGTAGATATTTCCATGTTTATACAGATAGCGGTGTAGATGTTTCTATGTTTATACAGATAGCGGTGCAGATATATCCATGTTTATACAGATCGTGGTGTAGATATTTCCATGTTTCTACAGACAGCGGTGTACATATTTCCATGTTTATATAGATAGCAGAGTAGATTATTCCATATTTACAGAGATAGATTTGTAGATATTTCCATATTTGCAGATAGCGGTGTAGATATTTCCATGTGTGAAGAGATGACTGTGTAAATATTTCCATGTTGTTACTGATGGCTGTGTAGATATTTCCAAGTTTATACAGATATCGGTGTGGCTATTTCCATGTTTATGCAGATAGATTTGTAGATATTTCCATGTTTATAGAGATGGCTATGTAGATATTTCTATGTTTATACAGATGGCAGTGTAGCTATTTCTATGTTTTTACAGGCGGTGGTGTAGATATTTTCATGTATATACAGATGACTGTGTAGTTATTTCCACGTTTATACAGATGGCGGTGTAGATATTTCCATGTTTATAAAGATAGCCGTGTAGATATTTCCATGTTTATACCGATAGTGGTGTAGACTTTTCCATGTTTATAGAGATAGCAGTGTAGATATTTCCATATTTATACAGACAGTGGTGTACATATTTCCATGTTTATACAGGTGATGGTGTAGATATTTCCATGTTTATACAGATAGTGGTGTACATATTTCCATGTTTATACGGATAGTGGTGTAGACATTTCCATGTTTATACAGATAGCGGTGTAGATATTTCCATATTTATACAGATAACGGTGTAGATATTTCCATGTTTATACAGATAGCGGTGTAGATATTTCCATGTTTATACAGATATTGGTGTAGATATTTCCATGTTTACAGAGATAGAGTTGTAGATATTTCCATATTTGCACACATTGCGGTATAGATATTTCCATCCTAACACAGATTGCGGTGTACATATTTCCATGTTTACATAGACAGCTGTGTAGATATTTCCGTGTTTACACAGATAGTGTTGAAGATATTTCCATGTTTATAGAGATTGCTGTGTAGATATTTCCATGTTTATAAAGATAGCGGTGTAGATATTTCTAAGTTTATACAGACAGCGGTGGAGATATTTCCATGTTTATACTGATAGCACTGTAGATATTTGCATGTTTATACAGATAGCGGTGCAGATATATCCATGTTTATACAGATTGTGGTGTAGATATTTCCATGTTTATACAGATAGCGGTGCAGATATTTCCATGTTTATACAGATAGCGGTGCAGATATATCCATGTTTATACAGATTGTGGTGTAGATATTTCCATGTTTATAAAGATAGCTGTGTAGATATTTCTAAGTTTATACAGATTGCGGTGGAAATATTTCCATGTTTATACATATAGCGATGAAGATTTTTCCAGGTTTATACAGATAGCGGTGTAGATATTTCCATGTTTATACAGATAGCGGTGTAGATATTTCCATGGTTATACAGATAGCGGTGGAGATATTTCCATATTTATACAGATGGCGGTGTAGATATTTCGAAGTTTATACATATGGTTCTGTAGATATTTCCTTGTTTATACACATTGCGGTGTAGTTATTTCCATGTTTATACAGATAGCGGTGTAGTTATTTTCATGTTTATAGAGATACCGGTGTAGATATTTCCATGTGTATACAGATGGCAGTGTAGATATTTTCATGTTTATACAGATGGAGGTGTAGATATTTCCATGTTTATACAGATGATTGTGTAGATATTTCCATATTTTTACAGATGGAGTTGTAGATATTTCCAGGTTTATGCAGATAGCGTTTTAGCTATTTTCATATTTATACAGATATCCATGTAGATATTTCCATGTTTATAGAGATGGCTGTGTATGTATGTCGATGTTTATAGAGATGGCAGTGTTGATATTTCCGTGTTTATACAGATATTGCTCTGGATATTTCTATGTTTATACAGATAGCGGTGTAGATATTTCCATGTTTATAGTGTTAGCCTTGTAGACATTTCCATCTTTATTCAGATGGAGGTGTAGATATTTCCATGTTTTTACAGATGGTGGTGTAGATATTTCCATGTTTATACAGATAGCGGTGTGGCTATTTCCATGTTTATAGAGATAGCGGTGTAGATATTTCCATGTTTATAGAGATCGTTGTGATGATATTTCCATGTTTATACTGATAGCAGTGTAGATATTTCCATGTTTATATAGATAGTGGTGTAGATATTTCCATGTTTATACAGATGACTTTGTAGGTATTTCCATGTATATACAGATGGCGGTGTAGGCAGTTCCATCTTTATAGAGATAGCCATGAAAATATTTCCATGTTTATACAGCTCGCGGTGTAGATATTTTCATCCTTATACAGATGGCAGTGTAGATATTTCCATGCTTATAAAGATAGTGGTGTAGATATTTCCATGTTTATAGGGATGTCTGTGTAGATATTTTCATGTTTATACAGATGGCAGTGTGGATATTTCCATATTTATACAGATAGTGCTGTAAATATTTCCATGTTTATACAGATGAATCTGTAGTTATTTCCATGTTTATACAGATGGCGGTGAAGATATTTCCATGTTTATAGAGATGGCATTGTAGATATTTCCAGGTTTATACAGATTGCTGTGTAGGTATTTCCATGTTTATATAGATAGCGGTGTAGATATTTCCATATTTATACAGATAGCAGTGTAGATATTTCCATGTTTATACAGATAGCGGTGTAGATATTTCCATGTTTATACAGATTGCTGTGTAGGTATTTCCATGTTTATATAGATAGCGGTGTAGATATTTCCATGTTTATACAGATAACAGTGTAGATATTTCCATGTTTTTACAGATGGCGGTGTTGAGGTTTCAATGTTTATACAGATAGTGGTGTAGATATGTCCATGTTTACAGAGATGGCTTTGTAGATATTTCCATGTTTATACAGATGGCAGCGTAGATATTTCCATGTTTATACAGATAGTGGTGTAGATATTTCCATGTTTATATAGATGACAGTGTAGTTATTTCCATGTTAATATAGATGGCGGTGCAGATATTTCCATGTTTATACAGATAGCCCTGTAGATATTTCCATGTTTATACAGATAGCAGTATAGCCATTTCCATGTTTATAGAGATAGCGGTGTAGATCTTTCCATATTTATACAGATAGCGGTGTAGACATTTTCATGTTTATAGAGATAGCGGTGTAGTTATTTCCATGTTTATACAGACAGCGGTGTAGATATTTCCATGTTCATACAGATAGCGGTGTAGACAATTCCATGTATATAGAGATAGCGGTGTAGATATTTCCATGTTTATACAGATGGCAGTGAAGATATTTCCATGTTTATACAGATGGAGGTGTAGATATTTCCATGTTTATACAGATGACTGTGTGGATATTTCCATGTTTATACAGATAACGGTGTAGACAATTCCATGTTTATAGAGATAGCGATGTAGATTTTTCCATATTTATACCGATAGCGGTGTAGGTATTTCCATGTTGATACAGATAGCGGTCTAGGCATTTCCATGTTTATACGGATTGCGGTGTAGGCATTTCCATGTTTATATAGATAACGGTGTACATATTTCCATGTTTATACAGATGACAGTGTAGTTATTTCCATGTTTTTACAGATGGCGGTGTTGATGTTTCAATGTTTATACAGATATTGGTGTAGATATGTCCATGTTTATAGAGATGGCTGTGTAGATATTTCCATGTTTCTACAGATGGCGGTGAATATATTTCCTTGTTTATACAGACAGCGGTGTAGATATTTCCATGTTTATACAGGTAGCGGTGTAGATATTTCCATCTTTACAGAGATAGCGGTGTACATATTTCCATCTTTGCACAGATTGCTGTGTAGATATTTCCATGTTTACGCAGATAGCTGTGTAGATATTTCCAAGTTTACACAGATAGCTGTGTAGATATTTCCATGTTTACACACATAGCATGGTAGATATTTAAATGTTTATTCAGAATGCGGTGTAGATATGTCCATGATTATACAGACAGCGGTGTAGATATTTTCATGTTTATACAGATAGCGGTGGAGATATTTCCATGTTTATAGAGACTGCGGTATAGAGATATCCATGTTTATAGAGATAGCGGTGTAGATATTTCCATGTTTACAGAGATCGCGGTGCAGATGTTTCCATATTTGCATATATTGTTGTGTAGATATTTCCATTTTTACACAGATGGGTGGGTAGATATTTCCAAGTTTACACAGATAGCTGTGTAGATATTTACATGTTTACACAGATAGCATTGTATATATTTCCATGTTTATACAGATAGCGGTGTAGTTATTTCCATGCTTATATAGATATCGGTGTAGATATTTCCATGTTTATACAAATAGTGGTGGAGATATTTCCCTGTTTAAACAGATAGCGATGTAGATATTTCCATGTTTATACAGATAGCGGTGTAGATATTTCCATGTTTATAGAGATAGCGGTGTAGATATTTCCATGTTTATGCAGATGGCTGTGTAGATATTTCCATGTGTGTACAGAGGGCAGTGTACATATTTCCATGTTTCTACAGATGGCAGTGTAGATATTTCCATGTTTATACAGATAGCGGTGTGGATATTTCCATCTTTGCACAGATTGCGGTGTAAGTATTGCCAAATTTACACAGATAGCGGTGTAGATATTTCCAAGTTTACACAGATAGCTGTGTAGATATTTCCATGATTACAGAGATAGCATTGTATATATTTCCATTTTTATACAGATTGCGATGTAGATATTTCCATGTTTATACAGCTAGCGGTGTAGATATTTCCATCTTTATACAGAAGGAAGTGTAGATATTTCCATGTTTATACAGATAGCGGTGTAGATATTTACATGTCAATAGAGGTAGCGGTGGTGATATTTCCATGTTTATACAGACAGCGATGTAGATATTTCCATGTTTATACAGATTGCTTTGTAGGTATTTCCATGTTTATAGAGGTAGCGGTGTAGATATTTCCATGTTTATACAGATGGCTGTGTAGTTATTTCTATGTTTATAGAGATAGCGGTGTAAATATCTCCATGTTTATAGAGATGGTGGTGGAAGTATTTTCATGTTTGTAGAGATAGCGCTGTAGATATTTCCATGTTTATACAGATAACGGTGTTGGTATTTCCATGTTTATAGAGATAGCGGTGTAGATATTTCCATGTTTACACAGCTCGCGGTGTAGATATTTCCATCTTTATACAGATGACAGTGTAGATATTTCCATGTTTATACAGATAGCGGTGTAGATATTTCCTTGTCTATAGAGATAGTGGTGTAGATATTTCCATATATATACAGATTGCGGTGCAGATATTTCCATCTTTATACAGATGGCGGTGTAGACATTTCCATGTTTATACAGGTGGCAGTGAAGATATTTCCATGTTTATACAGATAATGGTGTAGATATTTCCATGTTTATACAGATGGCTGTGTAGATATTTCCATGTTTTTACAGATGACTTTGTCGGTATTTCCATGTTTATACAGAGGGCGGTGTAGGTACTTCCATGTTTATAGAGACAGCTGTGTAGATATTTCCATGTTTATAGAGATAGCGGTGTAGATATTTCCATGTTTATACAGATTGCGGTGTAGATATTTCCATGTTTATACAGACAGCAGTGGAGATATTTCCAGGTTTATACTCATAGCTGTGTATATATTTCCATGTTGATAGAGACAGTGGTGTAGGTATTACCATGTTTATACAGATAGCGGTGCAGATATTTCCATGTTTATACAGATGCCTAGGCAGATATTTCCATATTTATACAGAGGGCTGTGTAGATATTTCCATGTTTATACAGATGGCAGTGTAGATATTTCCATGTTCCTACACATGACTTTGTAGATACTTCCATGTTTATACAGATGGCTTTGTAGATATTTCCATGTTTATAGAGAAAGCGGTGCAGATATTTCCATGTTTATACAGATAGCGGTGTAAACATTTCCATGCTTATACAGATCGTGGTGTAGATATTTCCATGTTTATACAGATACTGGTGTAGATATTTCCATGTTTATACAGACCGCAGTGTAGATATTTCCACGTTTATAGAGATAGCGGTGTAGATATTTCCATGTTTGAACAGATGGCGGTGTAGATGTTTCCCTCTATACACAGATTGCCGTGTAGATGTTTCCATGTTTATACAGATGGCATTGCAGATATTTCCATGTTTATACAGATGGTGGTGTAGATATTTTCATGTTTATACAGATGACTGTATAGGTATTTGCATGTTTTTACAGATGGCATTGTAGATATTTCCATGTTTATATAGATAGCAGTGTAGACATTTCCATGTTTATACAGATGGCGGTGTAGATATTTCCATGTTTATAGAGATAGCGGTGTAGATATTTCCATATTTATACAGATAACGGTGCAGATATTTCCATGTTTATACTGATAGCAGTGTAAATATTTCCATGTTTATACAGATCACGGTGTAGATATTTCCATGTTTATAGAGATAGCGGTGTAGATATTTCCATGTTTATACAGATAGCGATGTAGATATTTCCATGTTTATACAGACCGCGGTGTAAATATTTCCGTGTTTATACAGATAGCGTTGCAGATATTTCCATCTTTGTACAGATGGCGGTGTTGATATTTCCATCTATACACAGATGACCGTGTAGATATTTCCATGTTTATACAGATGGCGGCGCAGATATTTCTATGGATATGTAGATGGCGGTGTAAATATTTCCGTGTTTATACAGAAAGCGGTGTAGTTATTTCCATGTTTATATAGATAGCGGTGTAGATATTTCCATGTATATACACATGGCTGAGTAGATATTTCCATGTTTCGACAGATGGCGGTGTAGATATTTCCATGTTTATACAGATAACTTTGTAAGTATTTCCATGTTTATACAGATGGCGGTGTATATTTTTCGATGTTTATAGAGATAGCAGTGGAGATATTTCCACGTTTATACAGATAGCGGTGTAGATATTTCCATGTTTATACTGATCGCGGTGTAGATATTTCCATGTTTATAGAAATGGCGGTGTAGTTATTTCCATGTTAGTAGAGATAGAGGTGATGATTTTTCCATGTTTATAGAGATAGCGGTTTGGATATTTCCATGTTTATACAGATAAGAGTGTAGATATTTCCATGTTTATAGAGATGGCGGTGTAGATATTTCAATGTTTATACAGATCACGGTGTAGAGGTTTCCAGGTTTATACAGATCATGGTGTACATATTTCCATGTTTATACAGATCGCGGTGTTGATATTACCATGTTTATAGGGATAGTGGTGCAAATATTTCCACATTTATACAGACAGCGGTGTAGTTATTAGCATGTTTATACAGATATCGTTGTAGATATTTCCATGTATAAACAGATGTCTGTGTATATATTTCCATGTTTAAACAGATGGCGGTGTAGATATTTCCTTGTTTACACAAATAGCGCTGTAGTTATTTCCATGTTTATACAGATAGCGGTGTAGATATTTCCATGTATATACAGATGGCTGTGTACATATTTCCATGTTGATACAGCTGGCTGTGTAGATATTTCCATGTTTATACAGATGACTTTGTAGGTATTTCCATGTTTATACAGATGGCGGTGAAGTTATTTCCAAGTTTATAGAGATAGCTGTGTAGAAATTTCCATGTTTATACAGATCGCGGTGTAGATATTTCCATGTTTATGCAGATGGCGGTGTAGATATTTCCAAGTTTATACAGATCGCAGTGTAGTTATTTCCATGTTTATACAGATAGCGGTTTAGATATTTCCATGTTAATACAGTTAGCGCTGTAGCTATTTCCATGTTTATAGAGATGGCGGTTTAGATATTTGCATGTTTATAGAGATGGCGTTGTAGATATTTCCATGTTTATAGAGATAGCGGTGTAGATATATCCATGTTCATAGAGATAGCAGTGAGGGTATTTCCATGTTTATACAGATAGCAGTGTAGATATTTCCATTTTTATAGAGATAGCAGTTTAGATATTTCATATTTATACAGATAGCGGTGTAGATATTTCCATGTTTATACAGATTGCGGTGTAGATATTTCCACGTTTATATACATGACTGTGTAGGTATCTCCATGTTTATACAGAGGGCTTTGTAGATATTTCCATGTTTATAGAGATAGCGGTGCAGATATTTCCATGTTTATACAGATAGCGGTGTAGATATTTCCATGTTTATACTGATCGCGGTGTAGATATTTCCACGGTTATAGACATGGCGGTGTAGATATTTCCATGTTCATAGAGATAGAGGTGTTGATTTTTCCATGTTTATAGAGATAGCGGTGTGGATATTTCCATGTTTTTACAGATGGGGTGAAGATATTTCCATGTTTATAGAGATGGCGGTGTAGATATTTCCATGTTTATACAGATCACGGTGTAGATGTTTCCATGTTTATACAGATAATGGTGAACATATTTCCATGTTTAAACACATTGCGGTGTTGATATTACCATGTTTATAGGGATAGCGGTGCAAATATTTCCACATTTATACAGATACCGGTGTAGTTATTAGCATGTTTATACACATATCGGTGTAGATATTTCCATGTATAAACAGATGTCTGTGTATATATTTCCATGTTTAAACAGATGGCGGTGTAGATATTTCCTTGTTTATACAAATAGCGGTGTAGTTATTTCCATGTTTATACAGATAGCGGTGTAGATATTTGCATATTTATACAGATGGCTGTGTGGATATTTCCATGTTTATACAGATGGCTGTGTAGATAGTTCCATGTTTATACAGATGGCTGTGTAGATATTTCCATGTTTATACAGATGACTTTGTAGTTATTTCCATGTTTATACAGATGGCGGTGTAGATTTTTCCATGTTTATAGAGATAGCTGTGTAGATATTTCCATGTTTATACAGATCACGGTGTAGATATTTCATGTTTATACAGATCGCGGTGTTGATAATACCATGTTTATAGGCATAGCGGTGCAAATATTTCCACATTTGTACAGATAGCGGTGTAGTTATTAGCATGTTTATATAGGTAGCGGTGTAGATATTTCCGTGTATAAACAGATCTCTGTGTACATATTTCCATGTTTAAACAGAGGACAGTGTAGATATTTCCTGGTTTATACAAATAGCGGTGTAGTTATTTCCATGTTTATACAGATAGCGGTGTAGATATTTCCATGTATATACAGATGGCTGTGTATATATTTCCATGTTTATACAGATGGCTTTGTAGATATTTCCATGTTTATACAGATGACTTTGTAGGTAATTCCATGTTTATACAGATGGCGGTGTAGGTATTTCCATGTTTATAGAGATAGCTGTGTAGTTATTTCCATGCTTATACAGATAGCGGTGTAGATATTTCCATGTTTATACAGATCGCGGTGTAGATAATTCCATGTTTACAGACAGCAGTGGAGATATTTCCATGTTTATACACATAGCGGTGTTCATATTTCCATGTTTACAGAGACAGCGGTGTAGGTATTTCCATGTTTATACATATAGCGGTGCAAATATTTCCATGTTTATACAGTTGCCTATGCAGATATTTCCATATTTATACAGAGGGCTGTGTAGATATTTCCATGTTTATACAGATGGCAGTGTAGATATTTCCATGTTCCTACACATGATTGTGTAGGTATTTCCATGTTTATACAGATGGCTTTGTAGATATTTCCATGTTTATAGAGATAGCGGTGTAGATATTTCCAGGTTTATAGAGATATCGGTGTAGATATTTCCATATTTATACCGATAACGGTGTAGAAATTTCCATGTTTATAGAGATAGCGGTGTAGATATTTCCATGTTTATAGAGATGGCGGTGTTGATATTTCCATCTATACGCAGATGGCCGTGTATATATTTCCATGTTTATACAGATGGCGGCGTAGATATTTCTACGGATATGCAGATGGCGGTGTAGATATTTCCATGTTTATACAGATAGCGGTGTAGCTATTTCCATGTTTACACAGATGGTGGTGTAGATATTTCCGTGTTTATACACATGGCGGGGTAGATACTTCCATCTTTATGGAGATGGCAGTGTAGATATTTTCATGTTTATAGAGATGGCGGTGTAGATATTTCCATATATATAGAGATAGCGGTGTAGATATTTCCATTTTCTACAGATTGCAGTGTGGATATTTCCATGTCCATACAGATGGCGCTGTAGATATTTCCATATTTATACAGATGTCTGTGTAGATATTTCCATGTGTATACAGATGGTATTGTAGGTATTTCCATGTTTATACAGATGGTTGTGTAGATATTTCCATGTTTATTCAGATGACTGTGTAGATATTTCCATGTTTTTACAGATGGCAGTGTAGATATTTCAATGTTTATAGAGATGGCGCTGTAGATATTTCCATGTTTATACAGATAACGGTGGAGTTATTTCCATATTTATACAGAGAGCAGTGGACATATTTCCATGTTTATACACATAGCGGTGTACATATTTCCATGTTTATAGAGACAGCGTTGTAGGTATTTCCATGTTTATACAGATAGCGGTGGAGATATTTCCATGTTTATACAGATGCCTATGCAGATATTTCCATATTTATACAGCTGGCTGTGTAGATATTTCTATGTTTATACAGATGGCAGTGTAGATATTTAAATGTTCCTACACATGACTGTGTAGGTATTTCCATGTTTTACAGAAGTCTTTGTAGATATTTCCATGTTTATAGACATAGCGGTGCAGATATTTCCATGTTTATACAGATCCCGGTGTAGATATTACCATGTTTATACAGACCGCAGTGTAGATATTTCCATGTTTATAGAGATAGCAGTGTAGATATTTCCATGTTTGTACAGATGGGGGTGTTGATGTTTCCATCTATACACAGATTGCCATGTAGCTATTTCCATGTGTATACAGATGCCATTGTAGATATTTCCATGTTTATACAGATGGTGGTGTAGATATTTCCATGTTTACACAGATGACTATATAGGTATTTCCATGTTTATACAGATGGCAGTGTAGATATTTCCATGTTTATAGAGATAGCGGTGTATATATTTCCATATTTATACAGTTAACGGTGTAGAAATTTCCATGTTTACAGATAGCGGTGTAAATATTTCCATGTTTATACAGATCACGGTGTAGATATTTCCATGTTTATAGAGATAGCGGTGTAGATATTTCCATGTTTATTCAGATAGCGGTGTAGATATTTCCATGTTTATACAGACCGCGGTGTAGATATTTCCATGTTTATACAGATAGCAGTGCACATATTTGCATGTTTGTACAGATGGCGGTGTTCATATTTCCATCTATACACAGATGTCCGTGTATATATTTCCAAGTTTATACAGATGGCGGCGCAGATATTTCTATGGATATGTAGATGGTGGTGTAGATACTTCCATGTATATACAGATAGCGCTGTACTTATTTCCATGTTTATATAGAGAGCAGTGTAGATATTTCCATGTATGTACACATGGCTGTGTAGATATATCCATGTTTATACAGATGGCGGTGTAGATATTTCCATGTTTATACAGATAACTTTGTAAGTATTTCCATGTTTATACAGATCGCGGTTTTGATAATACCATGTTTATAGGCATAGCGGTGCAAATATTTCCATATTTGTACAGATAGCGGTGTAGTTATTAGCATGTTTATACAGATAGCGGTGTAGATATTTCCATGTATAAACAGATGTCTGTGTTCATATTTCCATGTTTAAACAGAGGGCGGTGTAGATATTTCCATGTTTATACAGATGACTTTGCAGGTATTTCCATGTTTATACAGATGGCGGTGTAGGTATTTCCATGTTTATACAGACAGTAGTGGAGATATTTCCACGTTTATACACTTTGCGGTGTACATATTTCCATGTTTATAGAGACAGCGGTGTAGGTATTTCCATGTTTATACATATAGCGGTGCAGATATTTCCATGTTTTTACAGTTGCCTATGCAGATATTTCCATATTTATACAGAGGGCTGTGTAGATATTTCCATGTTTATACAGATGGCAGTGTAGATATTTCCATGTTCCTACACATGACTGTGCAGGTATTTCCATGTTTATACAGATGGCTTTGTAGATATTTCCATGTTTATAGAGATAGCGGTGTAGATATTTCCATGTTTATAGCGATATCGGTGTAGATATTTCCATATTTATACAGATAACGGTGTAGAAATTTCCATGTTTATGCAGATAGCGGTGTAAGTATTTCCATGTTTATACAGATCACGGTGTAGATATTTCCATGTTTATAGAGATAGCGCTGTAGATATTTCCATGTTTATACAGATAGCGGTGTAGATATTTCCATGTTTATACAGACCGCGGTGTAGATATTTCCATGTTTATACAGATAGCGGTGTGGATATTTCCATGTTTGTAAAGATGGCGGTGTTGATGTTTCCATCTATACACAGATGACCGTGTAGATATTTCCATGTTTATACAGATGGCGGCGCAAATATTTCTATGGATATGTAGATGGCGGTGTAGATACTTCCATGTATATACAGATAGCGGTGTAGATATTTCCACGTTTATATAGAGAGCGGTGTAGATATTTCCATGTATGTACACATGGCTGTGTAGATATTTCCATGTTTATACAGAAGACTGTGTAGATATTTCCATGTTTTTACAGATAGCGGTGTAGATATTTCCATATTTACACAGATAGCGGTGTAGTTATATCCATGTTTATATAGATAGCGGTGTAGATATTTCTATGTATATACACATGGCTGTGTAGATATTTCCATGTTTATAAACATGGTGGTGCAGATATTTCCATGTTTATACAGATAACTTTGTAAGTATTTCCATGTTTATACAGATGGCGGTGTAGTTATTACGAAGTTTACAGAGATAGCAGTGGAGGGATTTCCATGTTTATACAGATAGCGGTGTAGATATTTCCATGTTTATACTGATCACGATGTAGATATTTCCATGTGTATAGAGATGGCGGTGTAGATATTTCCATGTTCATAGAGAAAGCGGTGTTGATTTTCCCAAGTTTATAGAGATAGCTGTGTGGATATTTCCATGTTTATACAGATAGGGGTGTAGATATTTCCATGTATATACAGATAGCAGCGTAAATATTTCAATGTTTATACAGATCACGGTGTAGATATTTCCATGTTTATAGAGATAGCGGTGTAGATATATCCATGTTTATACAGGTAGCGATGTAGATGTTTCCATGTTTATACAGACCGTGGTGTAAATATTTCCATGTTTATACAGACAGCGTTGCAGATATTTCCATGTTTGTACAGATGGCGGTGTTGATATTTCCATCTATACACAGATGACCGCGTAGATATTTCCATGTTTATACAGATGGCGGCGCAGATATTTCTATGGATATGTAGATGGCAGTGTAAATATTTCCATGTTTATACAGAAAGCGGTGTAGTTATTTACATGTTTATATAGATAGTGGTGTAGATATTTTCATGTATATACACATGGCTGTGTAGATATTTCCATGTTTATACAGATGGCGGTGTAGATATTTCCATGTTTATACTGATAACTTTGTAAGTATTTCCATGTTTTTACAGATGGCGGTGTAGATATTTCCAAGTTTATACAGATAGCGCTGTAGATATTTCCAAGTTTCTGCAGATGGCGGTTTAGATATTTCCATGTTTACAGAGATGGCGGTGTAGATATTTCCATGTTTATAGAGATAGCGGTGTAGATATATCCATGTTCATAGAGATAGCAATGAGGATATTTCCATGTTTATACTGATAGCAGTGTAGATATTGCCATTTTTATAGAGACAGCGGTTTAGATATTTCATATTTATACAGATAACGTTGGAGATATTTCCATGTTTATACAGATAGCTGTGTAAATATTTCCATGTTTATACAGATCACGGTGTGGATATTTCCATGTTTATAGAGATAGCGGCGTAGATATTTCCATGTTTATACAGATAGCGGTTTAGATGTTTCCATGTTTATACAGACCGCGGTGTAGATATTTCCATGTTTATACAGACGGTGGTGTAGATATTTCCATGTTTATTCAGATGACTGTGTATATATTTCCATGTTTTTACAGATGGCAGTGTAGATATTTCAATGTTTATAGAGATGGCGCTGTAGATATTTCCATGTTTATACAGATCGCGGTGTAGGTATTTCCATGTTTATACAGATAGCGGTGTAGATATTTCCATGTTTTTACAGATATCGGTGTAGATATTTCCATGTTTACACAGATTGCGGTGTAGATATTTCCATCTTTCTACAGATGGCATTGTAGATACTTCCATGTATATGCAGGTGGCGGTGTAGATATTTCCATGTTTATATAGATGGTAGCGTAGATATTACCATGTTTATACAGATAGTGTTGTAGATATTTCCATGTTTATACAGATCGTGGTGAAGATATTTCCATGTTTATACAGATCGTGGTGTAGATATTTCCATGTTTATACAGATTGCGGTGTAGATATTTCCATGTTTATACAGATAGCAGTGTAGATATTTCCATGTATATACAGATAGCAGTGTAGATATTTCCATGTTTATAGAGATAGCGGTGTAGATATTTCCATGTTTATAGACATAGCGGTGTAGATCTTTCCATGTTTATAGACATAGCGGTGTAGATATTTCCATGTTTATATAGATGGTGTTGTAGATATTTCCATGTTTATACCGATAGATGTGTTGGTATTTCCACGTTTATACAGATAGCGATGTAGATATTTCCATGTTTATACAGCTCACGGTGCAGATATTGATATCTTTATACAGATGGCATTGTAGATATTTCCTTATTCACACAGATGGCGGTGTAGATGTTTCCATGTTTTTACAGATGGCGGAGTAGTTAGTTCCATGTTTATGGAGATGGCAGTGTAGATATTTTCATGTTTATAGAGATGGCGGTGTAGATATTTCCATGTGAATACAGATGGCACTGTAGATATTTCCATCTTTATACAGATGACTGTAGAGGTATTTCCATGTTTTACAGATGGCTGTGGAGATATTTCCATGTTTATATAGATAGCGGTGTAGATACTTACATGTTTGTACAGATGGCGTTGTTGATATTTCCATCTATACACAGATGGCCGCGTAGATATTTCCATGTTTATACAGATAGCGGTGTAGATATTTCCATGTTTTCACAGATGGTGGTGTAGATATTTCCGTGTTTATACACATGGCGGAGTAGATACTTCCATCTTTATGGAGATGGCAGTGTAGATATTTTCATGTTTATAGAGATGGCGGTGTAGATATTTCCATATTTATAGAGATAGCGGTGTAGATATTTCCATGTTTATACAGATGGCGGTGTAGATATTTCCATACTTATACAGATGTCTGTGTAGATATTTCCATGTGTATACAGATGGTATTGTACGTATTTCCATGTTTATACAGATGGTGGTGTAGATAATTCCATGTTTATTCAGATGACTGTGTAGATATTTCCATGTTTTTACAGATGGCAGTGTAGATATTTCAATGATTATAGAGATGGCGCTGTAGATATTTCCATGTTTAGACAGATCGCGGTATAGTTATTTCCATGTTTATACAGATAGCGGTGTAGATATTTCCTTATTTTCACAGATGGTGGTGTAGATATTTCCGTGTTTATACACATGGCGGAGTAGATACTTCCATCTTTATGGAGATGGCAGTGTAGATATTTTCATGTATATAGAGATGGCGGTGTAGATATTTCCATATTTATAGAGATAGCGGTGTAGATATTTCCATCTTTCTACAGATGGCAGTCTAGATATTTCCATGTTTATACAGATGGCGTTGTAGATATTTCCATACTTATACAGATGTCTGTGTAGATATTTCCATGTTTATACAGATGGTATTGTAGGTATTTCCATGTTTATACAGATGGTGGTGTATTTATTTGCATGTTTATTCAGATGACTGTGTATATATTTCCATGTTTTTACAGATGGCAGTGTAGATATTTCAATGTTTATAGAGATGGCGCTGTAGATATTTCCATGTTTATACAGATCGTGGTGTAGATATTTCCATGTTTATACAGATAGCGGTGTAGATATTTCCATGTTTTTACAGATATCGGTGTAGATATTTCCATGTTTACACAGATTGCGGTGTAGATATTTCCATCTTTCTACAGATGTCATTGTAGATATTTCCATGTTTATGCAGGTGGCCGTGTAGATATTTCCATGTTTATATAGATGCTGGTGTAGATATTTCCATGTTTATACAGATAGCGGTGTAGATATTTCCATGTTTATACAGATCGTGGTGAAATATTTCCATGTTTATACAGATCGCGGTGTAGATATTTCCATGTTTATACAGAGAGCAGTGTAGATATTTCCATGTTTATACAGATAGCGGTGTAGATATTTCCATGTTTATAGAGATAGCGGTGTAGATATTTCCATGTTTATAGACATAGCGGTGTAGATATTTCCATGATTATATAGATGGCGTTGTAGATATTTCCATGTTTATACCGATAGATGTGTTGGTATTTCCACGTTTATACAGATAGCGATGTAGATATTTCCATGTTTATACAGCTCACGGTGCAGATATTTCTATCTTTATACAGATGGCATTGTAGGTATTTCCTTATACACACAGATGGCGGTGTAGATGTTTCCATGTTTATACAGATGGCGGAGTATTTAGTTCCGTGCTTATGGAGATGGCAGTGTAGATTATTTCATGTTTATAGAGATGGCGGTGTAGACATTTCCATGTTTATAGAGATAGCAGTGTAGATATTTACATGTTTATACAGATGGCTGTGTAGATATTTCCATGTGTATACAGATGGCGTTGTAGATTTTTCCATGTTTATACAGATGACTGTAGAGGTATTTCCATGTTTTACAGATGGCTGTGCAGATATTTCCATGTTTATAGAGATAGCGGTGTAGATATTTCCATGTTTGTACAGATGGCGTTGTTGATATTTCCATCTATACACAGATGGATATGTAGATATTTCCATGTTTACACAGATTGCGGTGTAGATATTTCCATCTTTCTACAGATGGCATTGTTGATATTTCCATGTTTATGCAGATGGCGGTGTATATATTTCCATGTTTATATAGATGGTGGTGTAGATATTACCATGTTTATACAGATAGCGGTGTAGATATTTCCATGTTTATACAGATCGTGGTGAAGATATTTCCATGTTTATACAGATCGCGGTGCAGATATTTCCATGTTTATGCAGATCGCGGTGTAGATATTTCCATGTTTATACAGATAGCGGTGTAGATATTTCCATGTTTATACAGATAGCGGTGTAGATATTTCCATGTTTATAGAGATAGAGGTGTAGGTATTTCCATGTATATAGACATAGGAGTGTAGATATTTCCATGTTTATATAGATGGCGTTGTAGATATTTCCATGTATATACCGATAGATGTGTCAGTATTTCAACGTTTATACAGATAGCGATGTAGTTATTTCCATGTTTACACAGCTCGCGGTGCAGATATTTATATCTTTTTACAGATGGCATTGTAGATATTTCCTTATTCACACAGATGGCGGTGTAGATGTTTCCATGTTTATACAGATGGCGGAGTTGTTAGTTTCATGTTTACGGAGATGGTAGTGTAGATATTTTCATGTTTATAGAGATGGCGGTGTAGATATTTCCATGTTTATAGAGATAGCAGTGTAGGTATTTACATGTTTATACAGATGGCTGTGTAGATATTTCCATGTGTATACAGATGGCATTGTAGATATTTCCATGTTTATACAGATGACTGTAGAGGTATTTCCATGTTTTACAGATGGCTGTGCAGATATTTCCATGTTTATAGAGATAGCGGTGTCGATATTTCCATGTTTGTACAGAGAGCGTTGTTGATATTTCCATCTACACAGATGGCCGTGTAGATAATTCCATGTTTATACAGATGGCAGCGCAGATATTTCAATGGACATGCAGATGGCTGTGTAGATATTTCCATGTTTATACAGAGAGCGGTGTAGATATTTCCATGTTTTCACAGATGGTGGTGTAGATAATTCCGTGTTTATACACATGGCGGAGTAGATACTTCCATCTTTATGGAGATGGCAGTGTAGATATTTTCATGTTTATAGAGATGGCGGTGCAGATATTTCCATATTTATAGAGATAGTGGTGTTGATATTTCCATCTTTCTACAGATGGCAGTGTAGATATTTCCATGTTTATACAGATGGTGGTGTAGATATTTCCATACTTATAGAGATGTCTGTGTAGATATTTCCATGTGTATACAGATGGTATTGAAGGTATTTCCATGTTTATACAGATGGTGGTGTAGATATTTCCATGTTTATTCAGATGACTGTGTAGATATTTCCATGTTTTACAGATGGCTGTGTAGATATTTCAATGTTTATAGAGATGGTGCTGTAGATATTTCCATGTTTATACAGATCGCGGTGTAGATATTTCCATGTTTATACAGATAGCGGTGTAGATATTTCCATGTTTATACAGATAGCGGTGAAGATATTTCCATGTTTTTACAGATATCGATGTAGATATTTCCATGTTTACACAGATTGTGGTGTAGATATTTCCATCTTTCTACAGATGGCATTGTAGATATTTCCATGTTGATGCAGATGGCGGTGTAGATATTTCCATGTTTATATAGATGGTGGTGTAGATATTACCATGTTTATACAGATAGCGGTGTAGATATTTCCATGTTTACACAGATCGTGGTGAAGATATTTCCATGTTTATACAGATCGCGGTGTAGATATTTCTATGTTTATACAGATCGCGGTGTAGATATTTCCATGTTTATACAGATAGCGGTGAAGATATTTCCATGTTTTTACAGATATCGATGTAGATATTTCCATGTTTACACAGATTGTGGTGTAGATATTTCCATCTTTCTACAGATGGCATTGTAGATATTTCCATGTTTATGCAGATGGCGGTGTAGATATTTCCATGATTATATAGATGGTGGTGTAGATATTACCATGTTTATACAGATAGCGGTGTAGATATTTCCATGTTTATACAGATCGTGGTGAAGATATTTCCATGTTTATACAGATCGCGGTGTAGATATTTCCATGTTTATACAGATCGCTGTGTAGATATTTCCATGTTTATACAGATAGCGGTGTAGATATTTCCATGTTTATACAGATAGCGGTGTAGATATTTCCATGTTTATAGAGATAGCGATCTAGGTATTTCCATGTTTATAGACATAGCGGTGTAGATATATCCATGTTTATATAGATGGCGTTGTAGATATTTCCATGTTTAAACCGATAGATGTGTTGGTATTTCCACGTTTATACAGATAGCGATGAAGATATTTCCATGTTTATACAGCTCGCGTTGCAGATATTTATATCTTTATACAGATGGCATTGTAGATATTTCCTTATTCACACAGATGGCGGTGTAGATATTTCCATGTTTATACAGATGGCGGAGTAGTTAGCTCCATGTTTATGGAGATGTCAGTGTAGATATTTTCATGTTTATAGAGATGGCGGTGTAGATATTTCCATGTTTATACAGATAGCGGTGTCGATATTTCCATGTTTGTACAGATGACGTTGTTGATATTTCCATCTATACACAGATGGCCGTGTAGATATTTCCATGTTTATACAGATGGCAGCGTACATATTTCCATGGACATGCAGATGGCGGTGTAGATATTTCCATGTTTTCACAGATGGTGGTGTAGATATTTCCGTGTTTATACACATGGCGGAGTAGATACTTCCATCTTTATGGAGATGGCAGTGTAGATATTTTCATGTTTATAGAGATGGCGTTGTAGATATTTCCATATTTATAGAGATAGCGGTGTAGATATTTCCATCTTTCTACAGATGGCAGTGTAGATATTTCCATGTTTATAAAGATGGCGGTGTAGATATTTCCATAATTATAGAGATGTTTGTGTAGATATTTCCATGTGTATACAGATGGTATTGTAGGTATTTCTATGTTTATACAGATGGTGGTGTAGATATTTCCATGTTTATTCAGATGACTGTGTAGATATTTCCATGTTTTACAGATGGCAGTGTAGATATTTCAATGTTTATAGAGATGGCGCTGTAGATATTTCCATGTTTATACAGATCGCCGTATAGATATTTCCATGTTTATACAGATAGCGGTGAAGATATTTCCATGTTTTTACAGATATCGATATAGATATTTCCATGTTTACACAGATTGTGGTGTAGATATTTCCATATTTCTACAGATGGCATTGTAGATATTTCCATGTTTATGCAGATGGCGGTGTAGATATTTCCATGTTTATATAGATGGTGGTGTAGATATTACCATGTTTGTACAGATAGCGGTGTATATATTTCCATGTTTATACAGATCGTGGTGAAGATATTTCCATGTTTATACAGATCGCGGTGTAGATATTTCCATGTTTATACAGATTGCTTTGTAGATATTTCCATGTTTATACAGATAGCGGAGTAGATATTTCCATGTTTATACAGATAGCGGTGTAGATATTTCCATGTTTATAGAGATATCGATGTAGGTATTTCCATGTTTATAGACATAGCGGTGTAGATATTTCCATGTTTATATAGATGGTGTTGTAGATATTTCCATGTTTAAACCGATAGATGTGTTGGTATTTCCACATTTATACAGATAGCGATGCAGATATTTCCATGTTTATACAGCTCGTGGTGCAGATATTTATATCTTTATACAGATGGAATTGTAGATATTTCCTTATTCACACAGATGGCGGTGTAGATGTTCCCATGTTTATACAGATGGCGGAGTAGTTAGTTCCATGTTTATGGAGATGGCAGTGTAGATATTTTCATGTTTATAGAGATGGCGGTGTAGATATTTCCATGTTTATAGAGATAGCAGTGTAGATATTTACATGTTTATACAGATGGCTGTGTAGATATTTCCACGTGTATACAGATGGCATTGTAGATATTTCCATGTTTATACAGATGACTGTAGAGTTATTTCCATGTTTTACAGATGGCTGTGCAGATATTTCCATGTTTATACAGATAGCGGTGTAGATATTTCCATGTTTGTACAGATGGCATTGTTGACATTTCCATCTATACACAGATGGCCGTGTAGATATTTCCATGTTTATACAGATGGCAGCATAGATATTTCCATGGACATGCAGATGGCAGTGTAGATATTTCCATGCTTATACAGATAGCGGTGTAGATATTTCCATGTTTTCACAGGTGGTGGTGTAGATATTTCCGTGTTTATACACATGGCGGAGAAGATACTTCCATCTTTATGGACATGGCAGTGTAGATATTTTCATGTTTATAGAGATGGCGGTGTAGATATTTCCATATTTATAGAGATAGCGGTGTAGATATTTCCATCTTTCTTCAGATGGCAGTGTAGATATTTCCATGTTTATACAGATGGCCGTGTAGATATTTCCATACTTATACAGATGTCTGTGTAGATATATCCAAGTGTATACAGATGGTATTGTAGGTGTTTCCATGTTTATACAGATGGTGGTGTAGATATTTCCAGGTTTACTCAGATAACTTTGTAGATATTTCCATGTTTTTACAGATGGCAGTGTAGATATTTCAATGTTTATAGAGATGGCGCTGTAGATATTTCAATGTTTATACAGATCTCGGTTTAGATATTTCCATGTTTTTACAGATATCGGTGTAGATATTTCCATGTTTACACAGATTGCAGTGTAGATATTTCCATCTTTCTACAGATGGCATTGTAGATATTTCCATGTTTATGCAGATGGCGGTGTAGATATTTCCATGTTTATATAGATGGTGGTGTAGATATTTCCATGTTTATACAGATCGCGGTGTAGATATTTCCATGTTTATACAGATAGCGGTGTAGATATTTCCATGTTTTTACAGATATCGGTGTAGATATTTCCATGTTTACACAGATTGTGGTATAGATATTTCCATCTTTCTACAGATGGCATTGTAGATATTTCCATGTTTATGCAGATGGCGGTGTAGATATTTCCATGTTTTTATAGATGGTGGTGTAGATATTTCCATGTTTATACAGATAGCGGTGTAGATATTTCCATGTATTCACAGATGGTGGTGTAGATATTTCCTTGTTTATACACATGGCGGAGTAGATACTTCCATCTTTATGGAGATGGCAGTGTAGATATTTTCATGTTTATAGAGATCGCGGTGTATATATTTCCATATTTATAGAGATAGCGGTGTAGATATTTTCATCTTTCTACAGATGGCAGTGTAGATATTTCCATTTTTATACAGATGGCGGTGTAGATATTTCCATACTTATACAGATGTCTGTGTAGATATTTCCATGTGTATACAGATGGTATTGTAGATATTTCCATGTTTATACAGATGGTGGTGTAGATATTTCCATGTTTATTCTGATGACTGTGTAGATATTTCCATGTTTTTACAGATGGCAGTGTAGATATTTCCATGTTTATAGAGATGGCACTGTAGTTATTTCCATGTTTATACAGATCACGGTGTAGATATTTCCATGTTTATACAGATAGCGGTGTAGATATTTCCATGTTTTTACAGATATTGGTGTAGATATTTCCATGTTTACACAGATTGCGGTGTAGATATTTCCATCTTTCTACAGATGGCATTGTAGATATTTCCATGTTTATACAGATAGCGGTGTAGATATTTCCAAGTTTGTACAGATGGCGGTGTTGATGTTTCCATCCATACACAGATTGCCATGTAGGTATTTCCATCTGTATACAGATGGCAATGTAGATATTTCCATATTTATACAGATGGAGGTGTAGATATTTCCATGTTTATACAGATGACTGTATAGGTATTTCCATGTTTTTACAGATGGCATTGTAGATATTTCCATGTTTACAGAGATAGCAGTGTAGATATTTCCGTGTTTATACAGATGGCGATGTAGATATTTCCATGTTTATAGATGTAGCCGTGTAGATATTTCCATATTTATACAGATAACGGTGTAAATATTTCCATGTTTATACAGATAGCAGTGTAAATATTTCCATGTTTATACAGATCACGGTGTAGATATTTCCATGATTATAGAAATAGCGGTGTAGATATTTCCATGTTTATACAGACAGCGGTTTAGCTATTTCCATGTTTATACCGTCCACGGTGTAGGTATTTCCATGTTTATACAGATGGCGGTGCAGATTTTTCCATGTTTGTACAGATGGCGGTGTTGATATTTCCATGTATACACAGATGGCCGTGTAGATATTTCCATGTTTATACAGATAGCGGTGTAGTTATTTCCATTTTTATATAGATAGCGGTGTAGATATTTCCATGTATATACACATGGCTGTGTAGATATTTCCATGTTTATACAGATGACGTTGTAGATATTTCCATGTTTATACCGATAACTTTGTAAATATTTCCATGTTTATACAGATGGCAGTGTAGATATTTCGATGTTTATAGAGATAGCAGTGGAGATATTTCCATGTTTATAGAGATAGCGGTGTAGATATTTCCACGTTTATACTGATCGCTGTGTAGATATTTCCATGTTTATACAGATCATGGAGTAGATATTTCCATGTTTATACAGATCGCGGTGTTGATATTACCACGTTTATAGGGATAGCAGTGCAAATATTAACACATTTATACAGATAGCGGTGTAGTTATTAGCATGTTTATACAGATAGCGGTATAGATATTTCCATGTATAAACAGATGTCTGTGTATATATTTCCATGTTTAAACAGACGGCGGTGTAGATATTTCCTTGTTTATACAAATAGCGGTGTAGTTATTTCCATGTTTATACAGATCATGGTGTAGATATTTCCTTGTTTATACAAATAGCGGTGTAGTTATTTCCATGTTTATAGAGATAGCGGTGTAGATATTTCCTTGTTTATACAAATAGCAGTGTAGATATTTCCATGTTTATACAGATCACGGTGTACATATTTCATTGTTTATACAAATAGCGGTGTAGTTATTTCCATGTTTATACAGAGAGCGGTGTAGATATTTCCATGTATATACAGATGGCTGTGTAGATATTTCCATGTTTATACAGATGACTTTGTAGGTATTTCCATGTTTATACTGATCGCGGTGTAGATGTTTCCATGTTTATGCAGATCGCGGTGTAGATATTTCCATGTTTATACAGATAGCGGTGTAGGTATTTCCATGTTTTTACAGATTTTGGTGTAGATATTACCATGTATACACAGAATGCGGTGTAGATATTTCCATCTTTCTACAGATGGCATTGTAGATATTTCCACGTTTATACAGATGGCGGTGTTGATATTTCCATGTTTATATAAATGGTGGTGTAGATATTACCATGTTTATACATATAGCGGGGTAGATTTTTCCATGTTTATACAGATCGCAGTGTAGATATTTCCATGTTTATACAGATCGCAGTGTAGATATTTCCATGTTTGTACAGATAGCGGTGTAGATATTTCCATGTTTATACAGATAGCGGTGTAGTTATTTCCATGTTTATGCAGATGGCGGTGTAGATATTTCCATGTTTATAGAGATGGCGGTGTAGATATTTCCATGTTCATAGAGATAACGGTGTAGATATATCCATGTTCATAGAGATAGCAGTGAGGATATTTCCATGTTTAAAAAGATAGCAGGGTAGATATTTCCATTTTTATAGAGATAGCGGTTTTGATATTTCATATTTATACAGATATCGGTGTAGATATTTCCATGTTCATAGAGATTGCGGTGTAGATATTTCCATGTTTATACAGATAGCGGTGTAGATATTTCCACGTTTATACAGATGGCGGTGTAGAAGTTTCCATCTTTCTACAAATGGCAGTGTAGATATTTCCATGTTTATAGAGATGGCAGTGTAGTTATTTCCATGTTTATACAGATGGCTGTGTAGATATTTTCTCCTTTATGTAGATGGCATTGTAGATATTTCCATGTTTAAAGAGATCGCGGTGTATATATATCTATGTTGATGGAGATAGCAGTGTAGATATTTCCATGTTTATAGAGATAGCGGTGTAGTTATTTCCATGTTTATAGAGATAGCGGTGTAGATATTTCCATATTTCTACAGATGACTGTGTAGATATTTCCATGTTTGTACAGATGGCAGTGTAGATATTTCCATGTTTATAGAGATGGCGGTGAAGATATTTTCGTGTTTCTACAGAGTGCGGTGGAGATATGTCCATGTTTATACAGATAGCAATGCAGATATTTCCACGTTAATACACATAGCGGTATAGATAATTCCATGTTTATACAGACAGCGGTGTAGATATTTCCATGTTTATACAGATGGCTGTGCCGATATTTCCATGTTTATACAGAGTTCTCTGTAGATATTTCCATGTTTACATTCATGACAGTGTAGATATTTCCAGGTTTATACAGATGACTGTGTAGATATTTCCATGTTAATACAGATGGCGGTGTAGATATTTCCATGTTTATAGAGATAGCGGTGTAGATATTTCCCCGTTTATTTAGATAGCGGTGTAAATATTTCCATATTTATACAGATAGTGGTGTAGATATTTCCATGTTTTTACAGATAGCGGTGTAGATATTTCCATCTTTGTTCAGAGAGTGCTGTACATATTTCCATGTTTATACACATCACTGTGTAGATATTTCCATGTTAATACAGATAACGTTGTTGATGTTTCCATCTTTATACAAACGGTGGTTTAGATATTTCCATGTTCCTACACATGACTGTGTAGTTATTTCCATGTTTATACAGATGGCGTTGTAGATATTTCCATATTTATAGAGATAGCAGTGTAGATATTTCCAGGTTTATACAGATAGCGGTGTAAATATTTCCATGTTTATACAGATCGTGGTGTAGATATTTCCATGTTTATACAGATACCGGTGTAGATATTTCCATGTTTATACAGACTGCAGTGTAGGTAT
Organism: Pan paniscus; assembly: GCF_029289425.2. NCBI lineage: Eukaryota > Metazoa > Chordata > Mammalia > Primates > Hominidae > Pan > Pan paniscus. The sequence continues at coordinate 64,214,288 of NC_085927.1, forward strand.
TTCTATGTTTATACAGATAGCGGTGTAGATATTTCCAAGTTTGTACAGATGGCGGTGTTGATATTTCCATCTGTACACAGATTGCCGTGTAGATATTTCCATCTTTATACAGATGGCGTTGTAGATATTTCCATGGATATGCAGGTGGCGGTGTGGATATTTCCATGTTTATAGAGATAGCGGTATAGGTATTTCCATGTTTATAGACATAGCGGTGTAGATTTTTCCATGTTTATATAGATGGCGTTGTAGATATTTCCATGTTTATACCGATAGCGGTGTTGGTATTTCCACGTTTATACAGATAGCAATGTAGATATTTCCATGTTTATACAGCTCGCGGTGCAGATATTTATATCTTTATACCGATGGCATTGTTGATATTTCCTTATTCACACAGATGGCGGTGTAGGTGTTTCCATGTTTATACAGATGGCGGAGTAGTTAGTTCCATGTTTATGGAGATGGCAGTGTAGATATTTTCATGTTTATAGAGATGGCGGTGTAGATATTTCCATGTTTATAGAGATAGCAGTGCAGATATTTACATGTTTATACAGATGGCTGTGTAGATATTTCCAAGCGTATACAGATGGCATTGTAGATATTTCCATGTTTATACAGATGACTGTATAGGTGTTTCCATGTTTTTAAAGATGGCAGTGCAGATATTTCCATATTTATAGAGATAGCAGTGTAGATATTTCCATATTTGTACAGATGGCGGTGTTGATATTTCCATCTCTACACAGATGGCCGTGTAGATATTTCCATGTTTATACAGATGGCGGCGTAGATATTTCCATGGACATGCAGATGGCGGTGTAGTTATTTCCATGTTTATACAGATAGCGGTTTAGATATTTCCATGTTTACACAGATGGTGGTGTAGATATTTCCGTGTTTATACACATAGCGGAGTAGATACTTCCATCTTTATGGAGATGGCAGTGTAGATATTTTCATGTTTATAGAGATGGCGGTGTAGATATCTCCATATTTATAGAGATAGCGGTGTAGATATTTCCATCTTTCTACAGATGGCAGTGTAGATATTTCCATGTTTATACAGATGGCGGTGTAGATATTTCCAAATTTATACAGATGTCTGTGTAGATATTTCCATGTGTATACACATGGTATTGTAGCTATTTCCATGTTTATACTGATGGTGGTGTATTTATTTGCATGTTTATTCAGATGACTGTGTATATATTTCCATGTTTTTAAACATGGCAGTGTATATATTTCAATGTTTATAGAGATGGCGCTGTAGATATTTCCATGTTTATACAGATAACGGTGGAGTTATTTCCATGTTTATACAGGCAGCAGTGCAGATATTTCCATTTTTATATAGATAGCGTTGTACATATTTCCATGTTTATAGACACAGCGGTGTAGGTATTTCCATGTTTATACAGATAGCGGTGCAGATATTTCCATATTTATACAGAGGGCTGTGTAGATATTTCTATGTTTATACAGATGGCAGTGTAGATATTTCCATGTTCCTACACATGACTGTGTAGGTATTTCCATGTTTCTACAGATGGCTTTGTAGATATTTCCATGTTTATAGAGATAGCGGAGCAGATATTTCCATGTTTATACAGATAGCGGTGTATATATTTCCATGTTTATACAGATCGTGGTGTAGATATTTCCATGTTTATACAGATACCGGTGTTGATATTTCCATGTTTATACAGACCGCAGTGTAGATTTTTCCATGTTTTTACAGACCGCAGTGTAGATATTTCCATGTTTATAGAGATAGCGGTGTAGAAATTTCCATGTCTGTACAGATGGCGGTGTTGATGTTTCCATCTATACACAGATTGCCGTGTAGGTATTTCCATGTGTATACAGATGGCATTGTAGATATTTCCATGTTTATACAGATGGTGGTGTAGTTATTTCCATGTTTATACAGATGACTGTATAGCTATTTCCATGTTTTTACAGATGGCATTGTAGTATTTCCATGTTTATAGTGATAGCAGTGTAGATATTTCCATGTTTATACAGATAGCGGTGCAGATATTTCCATTTTTTTACATATGGCGGTGTTGATATTTCCATCTATACACAGATGACCGTGTAGATATTTCCATGTTTATACAGATGGCGGCACAGATATTTCTATGTATATGTAGATGGCAGTGTAGTTATTTCCATGTTTATACAGATAGCGGTGTAGATATTTCCATGTATATACAGAGGGCTGTGTAGATATTTCCATGTTTATACAGATGGCTGTGTAGATATTTCCATGTTTATACAGATGACTTTGTAGTTATTTCCATGTTTATACTGATGGCGGTGTAGATATTTCCATGTTTATAGAGATAGCTGTGTAGATATTTCCATGTTTATACAGATAGCCGTGTAGATATTTCCATGTTTATACAGGTCGTGGTGTAGATATTTCCATGTTTATACAGATAGCCGTGTAGATATTTCCATGTTTATACAGGTCCTGGTGTAGATATTTCCATGTTTATACAGATCGCAGTGTAGATATTTCCATGTTTATACAGCTCGCGGTGTAGATATTTCCATGTTTATACAGAGAGCGGTGTAGATATTTCCATGTTTATACAGATGGCGGTGTAGATATTTCCATGTTTATAGAGATAGTGGTGTAGATATATCCATGTTCATAGAGATAGCAGTGTGGATATTTCCATGTTTATACAGATAGCAGTGTAGATATTTCCATGTTTATACAGATAGCCCTGTAAATATTTCCATGTTTATACAGATCACGGTGTAGATATTTCCATGTTTATAGAGATAGCCGTGTAGATATTTCCATCCTTATACAGAAAGCGGTGTAGTTATTTCCATGTTTATATAGATAGCGGTGTAGATATTTCCATTTATATACACATGGGTGTGTAGATATTTCCATGTTTATACAGATGGCGATGTAGATATTTCCATGTTTACACAGATGACTCTATAGGTATTTCCATGTTTATACAGATGGCGTTGTAGATATTTCCATGTTTATAGAGATAGCGGTGTAGATATTTCCATATTTATACAGATAACGGTGTTGAAATTTCCATGTTTATACAGATATCGGTGTAAATATTTCCATGTTTATAGTGATAGCGGTGTAGGTATTTCCATGTTTATAGACATAGCGGTGAAGATATTTCGATGTTTATACAGATGGCAGTGTAGATATTTACACGTTTATACATATAACTTTGTATATCCATGTTTATACATCTGGCGGTGTAAATATTTCGATGTTTATAGAGATAGCAGTGGAGATATTTCCATGTTTATACAAATAGCGGTGTAGTTATTTCCATGTTTATATAGATAGCGTTGTAGATATTTCCATGTATATACACATGGCTGTGTAGATATTTCCATGTTTATACAGATGGCGGTGTAGATATTTCCATGTTTATACAGATAACTTTGTAAGTATTTCCATGTTTATACAGATGGCAGTGTAGATATTTCGATGTTTATAGAGAGAACAGTGGAGATATTTCCATGTTTATTCAGATGGCGGTGTAGATATTTCCATGTTTATACTGATCACAGTGTAGATATTTCCATGTTTATATAGATGACGGTGTAGTTATTTCCACGTTCATAGAGATAGCGGTGTTGATTTTTCCATGTTTATAGAGATAGCTGTGTGGATATTTCCATGTTTATACAGATAGGGGTGTAGATATTTCCAGGTTTATAGAGATGGCTGTGTAGATGTTTCCATGTTTATACAGATCACGGTGTAGATATTTCCATATTTATACCGATCGCGGTGTAGATATTTCCATGTTTATACAGATCATGGAGTAGGTATTTCCATCTTTATACAGATCGCGGTGATGATGTTACCATGTTTATAGGGATAGAGGTGCAAATATTTCCACATTTATACAGATAGCGGTGTAGTTATTAGCATCTTTATACAGATAGCGGTGTAGATATTTCCATGTATAAACAGATGTCTGTGTATATACTTCCATGTTTAAACAGATGGCCGTGTAGATATTTCTTTGTTTATACAAATAGCGGTGTAGATATTTCCATGTATATACAGATGGCTGTGTAGATATTTCCATGTTTATACAGATGGCTGTGTAGATATTTCCATGTTTATACAGATGACTTTTTAGGAATTTCCATGTTTATACAGATGGCGGTGTAGGTATTTCCATGTTTATAGAGATAGCTGTGTAGATATTTCCATGTTTATACCGATAGCGGTGTAGATATTTACATGTTTATACAGACAGCAGTGGAGATATTTCCATGTTTATACACGTAGCGGTGTACATATTTCCAGGTTTATAGAGACAGCAGTGTAGGTATTTCCATGTTTATACAGATAGCGGTGCAGATATTTCCATGTTTATACAGATGCCTATGCAGATATTTCCATATTTATACAGAGGGCTCTGTAGATATTTCCATGTTTATACAGATGGCAGTGTAGATATTTCCATGTTCCTACACATGACTGTGTATGTATTTCCATGTTTATACAGATGGCTTTGTAGTTATTTACATGTTTATAGAGATAGCGGTGCAGATATTTCCATGTTTATACAGATAGCGGTGTAAATATTTCCATGTTTATACAGATCGTGGTGTAGATATTTCCATGTTTATAAAGATACCGGTGTAGGCATTTCCATGTTTATACAGACCGCAGTGTAGATATTTCCATGTTTATAGAGATAGCAGTGTAGATATTTCCATGTTTATGCAGATGGAAGTGTAGATGTTTCCATGTTTATAGAGATAGCGGTGTAGATATTTCCATATTTATACAGATAACGGTGTAGGTATTTCCATGTTTATACAGATAGCAGTGTAAATATTTCCATGTTTATACAGATCACGTTGTAGTTATCTCTATGTTTATACAGATAGCGGTTTAGATATTTCCATGTTTATACAGACCGCGGTGTAGATACTTCCATGTTTATACAGATGGCGGTGTTGATATTTCCATCTATACACAGATGACCGTGTAGATATTTCCATGTTTATACAAATGGCGGCGCAGATATTTCCATGGATATGCAGATGGTGGTGTAGATATTTCCACGTTTATACAGATAGCGGTGTAGTTATTTCCATGTTTATATAGATAGCGGTGTAGATATTTCCATGTATATACACAAGGCTGTGTAGATATTTCCATGTTTATACAGATGGCGGTGTAGATATTTCCATGTTTATACCGATATCTTTGTAAGTATTTCCATGTTTATACAGATTTCGTTGTAGATATTTCGATGTTTATAGAGATAGCAGTGGAGATATTTCCATGTTTATAGAGATAGCGGTGTAGATATTTCCACGTTTATACTGATCACGGTGTAGATATTTCCATGTTTATAGAGATGGCCGTGTAGATATTTCATGTTCATAGAGATAGCGGTGTTGATTTTTCCATGTTGATAGAGATAGCGGTGTTGATTTTTCCATGTTTATACAGATAGCGGTGGAGATATTTCCATGTTTATACAGATAGCGTTGGAGATATTTCCATGATTATATTGATAGCGGTGTAGATATTTCCATGTTTATATGGATGGCTGTGTAGATATTTCCATGTGTATACAGATGTTAGTGTAGATATTTCCATGTTTATACAGATGGAGGTGTAGATATTCTATTTTTATACAGATGACTGCGCAGAAATTTTCATGTTTTTACAGATGGCGGTGTAGATATTTCCATGTTTATACAGATAGCGGTGTGGCTATTTCCATGTTTATACAGATAGCGGTGAAGATATTTCCATGTTTATAGAGATGGCTGTGTAGATATTGCCATGTTTATACAGATGGCTGCGTGGATAGTTCCATATTTATACCGATGTCATTATAGATATTTCCATGTTTATGCAAATAGTTGTGTTGATATTTCCATGTTTACACAGATAGTGTTGCAGTTATTTCCATGTTTATACAGGTAGCGTTGTAGATATTTCCATGTATATAGAGATAGCGCTGGAGATATTTCCATGTTTATACAGAGAGCGATGTAGATATTTCCATGCTTACGCAGATAGCGGTATAGATATTTCCATGTTTATACTGATAGCGGTGTATATATTTCCATGTTTATACAGATAGCAGTGTAGATATTTCCATGTTTTTACAGATAGCGGTGTAGATATTTCCATGCTTACAGAGATAGCAGTGTAGATATTTCCATCCTTGCACAGATTGCAGTGTAGATATTTCCATCTTTACACAGATAGCGGTGTAGATATTTCCATGTTTACACAGATATCTGAGTATATATTTCCATGTTTACACAGATAGCCTTGTAGATATTTCCGTGTATATACAGATAGGGGTATAGATATTTCCATGTTCATAAAGATAGCGGTATAGATATTTCCATGTTTATACAGATAGCGTTGCAGTTATTCCCATGTTTATACAGATAGCGCTGTAGATATTTCCATGTATATAGAGATGGTGGTGTAGATATTTCTATTTTTATAGAGAGGTCGTGTAGTTATTTCCACGTGTATAGAGATGGCAGTGTAGTTATTTCCACGTTTATAGAGATAGCGGTGGAGATATTTCCATGTTTATACAGGTAGCGGTGTACATATTTCCATGTTTATACAGATAGCGGTGTAGATATTTCCATGTTTAAAAAGATGGCGGTGTACATAGTTCCATGTTTATGGAGATGGCGGTGTAGATATTTTCATGTTTATAGAGATGGCGGTGTAGATATTTCTATGTTCATAGAGATTGCGGTGTGGATATTTGCATGTTTAAAGAGATAGCGGTGTATGTATTTCTATGTTTATAGAGATATGGGTGTAGTTATTTCCATGTTTATACAGATGGCAGTGTAGATATTTCCACGTTAATGCAGATGGCGGTGTAGATATTTCCATGTTTATAGAGATAGGGGTGTAAATATTTCCATGTTTATACAGATGGCCGTGTAGATATTTCCATGTGTATACGTATGTCATTGTAGATATTTCCATGTTTATAGAAATGGCAGTGTAGATATTTCCATCGTTATAGAGATAGCGGTGTACATATATCCTTGTTTATACAGATAGTGGTGTAGATATTTCCATGTTTATATAGATAGCGGTGTAGATATTTCCATGTTTATAGAGATATCGGTGTAGATATTTCCCTCTTTGCACAGATTGCGGTGCAGATATTTCCATCTTTACACAGATAACCCGGTAGATATTTCCAAGTTTACACAGATAGCTGTGTATATATTTCCATGTTTACAGAGATAGCGTTGTAGATATTTCCGTGTTTATACAGACAGCGGTGTACATATTTCCATGTTTATACAGATAGCGGTGTAAATATTTCCATGTTTATACAGATAGCGGTGCAGATATTTCCATATTTATAGAGATCGTTGTGTAGATATTTCCATGTTTATACAGATAGCGGTGGAGGTATTTCCATGTTTATAGAGAAAGCGGTGTAGATATTTCCATGTTTATACAGATGACTGTGTAGATATTTTCATGTGTATACAGATGGTAGTGTATATATTTCCATGTATATATTGATGGTGGTGTAGATATTTCCATGTTTATACAGATAAAGGTGTAAATACCTCCATGTTTATAGAGATAGCGGTGTAGATATTTCCATCTTTGCACAGATTGTGGTGCAGATATTTCCATCTTTACACAGATAGCTCTGTATATATTTCCAAGTTTACACAGATAGCTGTGTAGATATTTACGTTTTTACAAAGATAGCTTTGTAGATATTTCCAAGTTTATACTGATAGCGGTGTAGATATTTCCATGTTTATATTAATAGCGGTGTAGATATTTCCATGTTCATACAGATAAAGGTGGAGTTATTTCCATTTTTATACAGATAGCGATGTAGATATTTACATGTTTACAAGATAGCGGTGTAGATATTAACATGTTTATAGAGATAACGTTGTAGATATTTCCATATTTATACAGATAGCAGTGTAGATATTTCCATGTATACACAGATGTCGGTGTAGATATTTCCATGATTATACAGATGGCGGTGGAGATATTTCCATGTTTATACAGATCGTGGTGTAGATATTTCCATGTTTATACAGATAGCGGTGTTTGTATTTACATGTTTATTCAGATAACGGTGCAGATATTTCCAAGATATAGAGATAGCGTTGTAGATATTTCCATATTCATACAAATAGCGGTGTAGGTATTTCCATGTTTATACAGATAGCGGTGTAGTTATTTGCATGTTTATAGAGATAAAGGTGTAGATATTTCCATATTTATAGAGATAGCGGTGTAGTTATTTCCATGTTTTTACAGATGGTGGTGTAGATATTTCCATGTTTATACAGATAGCCGTGTAGATATTTCCATGTTCATGCAGATGGCGATGTAGATATTTCCATGTTTATAGAGATGGCGGTGTAGTTATTTCCATGTTTATAAAGATAGTGGTTAAGATATTTCAATGTTTATACAGATAGCGGTGTAGATATTTCCATGTTTATACAGATAGCTTTGTAGATATTTCCATGTTTGTACTGATGGTTGTGTAGATATTTTCCATGTGTATACAGATGGCAGTTTAGCTATTTCCATGTTTATAAAGATAGTGGTGTAGATATTTCCAAGATTATACAGATGATGTGAAGATATTTGCATGTTTATACAGATGGCGGTGTATATATTTCCATGTTTATAGAGATAGCGGTGTAGATATTTCCACGTTTATTAGAGATAGCGTTGTATATATTTCCATAATGATACAGATAGCGGTGTAGATATTTGCATGTTTATACAAATTGAGGTGTAGATATTTCCTTGTTTATACAGATGGCGGTGTAGATATTTCCATGTTTATACAAATGGCAGTGTACACAGTTCCATGTTTATATATATAGCGGTGTAGATATTTCCGTGTTTACCGAGATAGCGTTGTAGATATTTCCATCTTTGCACAGATAGCGGTGTAGATATTTCCAAGTTTACACAGATAGCTGTGTGGATATTTCTATGTTTACACAGATAGCGATGTAGATATTTCCATGTTTACACAGATAGCGGAATAGATATTTCCATGTTTATACAGATAGCGGTGTAGATATTTCCACCTTTGTACAGATAGCGGTGTAGATATTTCCACGTCTATACAGATAGCGGTGTAGATATTTCCAAGTTTATACAGATGGCGATGTAGATATTTCCATGTGTACACAGATAGCGGTGTAGATATTTCCATGTTTATAAAGATAGCGGTGTAGATATTTCCACGTTTATACAGATAGCGATGTAGAGCTTTCCACGTTTATACAAATAGCGTTGTAGATATTTCTTCGTTTATACAGCTAGCGGTGTAGATGTTTCCACGTTTATACAGATAGCGTTGTAAATATTTCCATGTTTTTACAGATGGCGATGTAGATATTTCCATGTTTATGCAGGTAGCGGTGTAGATATTTCCATGTTTATACAGAGAGCGGTGTAATTATTTCCATGTTTATACAGATGGCGTGAACATATTTCCATGTGTATACATATGGTAATGTAGATATTTCCATGTTTATAGAGATGGTGGTGTAGATATTTCCATGTTTATACAGATGGTGGTGTAGATATTTCCATGTTTATACAGATGGTGGTGCAGATATTTCCATGTTTATACAGATGACTGTGTAGATATTTGAATGTTCATACAGATTGCAGTGTAGATATTTCCATGTTTATAGAGATAGTGGTGTAGATATTTCCATGTGTTTACTGATGGTGGTGTAGTTATTTCCATGTTTATTGAGATAACAGTGTAGATTTTTCCATATTTATACCGATAGCGGTGTAGATATTTCCATGTTTATACAGCTGGCGGTGTAGATATTTCCATGTTTATACAGATGGCGGCGTAGGCATTTACATGTTTATACAGATGGAGGTGTAGATATTTCCATGTTTATACACTTAGCGGTGTAGATATTTCCATGTTTACAGAGATAGCAGTGTAGATATTTCCATCCTTTCACAGATTGCGGTGTAGATATTTCCATCTTCACACAGATAGCGGTGTAGATATTTCGTAGTTTACACAGATACCTGTGTAGATATTTCCATGTTTACACAGATAGGGTTGTAGATATTTCCGTGTTTATACAGATAGCGGTGTACATATTTCCATGTTTACACAGATAGCGGTGGAGATATTTCCTTGTTTATACAGATCGTGGTGGAGATATTTCCATGCTTATACAGATAGCGGTGTAGATATTTCCATGTTTCTACGGGTAGCGGTGTAGATATTTCCATTTTATACAGATCGCGATGTAGATATTTCCATCTTTCCACAGATGGCAGTGTAGAAATTTCCATGTTTATAGAGATCGCTGTGTAAATATTTCCATGTTTATATAGATGGCTTTGTAGATATTTCCATGTGTATACATATGGCAATGTAGATATTTACATGTTTATAGAGATGTTGGTGTAGATATTTCCATGTTTATACAGATGACTGTGTAGAGATTTGCATGTTTATACAGATGGCTGTGTAGATATTTCCATGTTCATAGAGATAACGGTGTAGATATTTCCATGTTTATACAGAGAGCTGTGTAGATATGTCCATGTTTATAGAGAGAATGGTGCAGATATTTCCATATTTACACAGATAGCGGTGTAGATATTTCCATGTTTATGCAGATGGCGGTGTAGATATTTCCATGTTTATAGAGATGGCGGTGTAGTTATTTCCATGTTTATAAAGATTGCGGTGTAGAGATTTCCATGTTTACAGGGATAGCGGTGTGGATATTTCCATCTTTGCACAGATTGCGGTGCAGATATTTCCATCTTTACACAGATAGCCGAGCAGATATTTCCACGTTTACACAGATAGCTGTGTACTTATTTCTAAGTTTAAAAAGATAGTGTTGTAGATATTTCCATTTTTATACAGATAGCGGTGCAGATATTTCCATGTTTATAGAGATAGCGGTGTGGATATTTCCATGTTTATACAGATGGCTGTGTAGATATTTCCATGTGTATACATATGGCAGTGTAGAAATTTCCATGTTTATAGAGATGGCGGTGTAGATATTTCCATAGTTATAGAGACAGCGGTGTAGATATTTCCATGTTTATTCTGATGGCGGTGTAGATATTTCCTTGTTTATGCAGATAGTGGTGTAGGTATTTCCATGTTTATACAGATAGCGGTGTAGATATTTGCATGTTTATAGAGATAGCGGTGTAGATATTTCCATTTTGCACAGATTGCGGTGCAGATATTGCAATCGTTACACAGATAACTCTGTAGATATTTACAAGTTCACACAGATAGCTGTGTTGATATTTCCATGTTTTCACAGAAAGCGTTGTAGATATTTCCATGTTTACACTGATAGCGGTGTAGATATTTCCATGTTTATACAGATAGCTGTGTAGATAGTTCCATGTTCATACAAATAGCGGTGGAGTTATTTCCATGTTTATACAGATAGCGATGTAGATATTTCCATGTTTATACAGATAGCGGTGTAGTTATTAACATGTTTATAGAGATAGCGGTGTAGATATTTCCATGTTTATACAGATGGCTGTGTTGATATTTCCATGTGTATACAGATGGCAGTGTAGCTATTTCCATGTTTATAAAGATAGTGGTATAGATATTTCCACGATTATACAGATGAATGTGAAGATATTTGCATGTTTATACAGATGGCGGTGTAGATAATTTCATGTTCACAGAGATAGTGGTGTAGATATTTCCATGTTTATTAGAGACAGTGGTGTATATATTTCCATATTAATACAGATAGCGGTGTATATATTTACATGTTTATACAGATGGCGGTGTAGATATTTCCATGTTTATACAGATGGCGGTGTACACATTTCCATGTTTATACTGATGGCGGTGTACATATTTCCATGTTTATACAGATAGCGGTGTAGATATTTCCATGTTTACAGAGATAGCGTTGTAGATATTTCCATCTTTGCATAGACTGCTGTGTAGATATTTCCATCTTTACACATATAGCAGTGAAGATATTTCCAAGTTTACACAGACAGCTGTGTGGATATTTCTATGTTTACACAGATAGCGTTTTAGATACTTCCATGTTTATAAAGATAGCGGTGTAGATATTTCCAAGTTTATACAGATAGCGGTGTAAATATTTCCATGTTTATACAGATGGCGTTAAGCTATTTCCATGTGTATACATACGGCAATGTAGATATTTCCAAGTTTATAAAGATGGTGGTGTAGATATTTCCATGTTTATACAGATGGTGGTGTAGATATTTCCATGTTTATACAGATGAGTGTGTAGATATTTGAATGTTTATACAGATTGCAGTGTAGATATTTCCATGTTTACAGAGATAGTGGTGTAGATATTTCCATGTATATACAGATGGCGGTGTAGATATTTATATTTTCATAGAGATAACAGGGTAGATATTTCCATATTTATACAGATATTGATGTAGATATTTCCATGTTTATATAGATGGCGGTGTAGATATTTCATGTTTATACAGATGGCGGTGTAGGTATTTCCATGTTTATACAGATGGAGGTGTAGATATTTCCATGTGTATACAGATAGCGGTGTATATATTTCCATGTTTACAGAGATAGCGGTGTAGATATTTCCATCTTTGCACAGATTTCGGTGTAGATATTTCCATCTTTACAGAGATAGCAGTGTAGATATTTCCATGTTTAAACAGATAGCGTTGTAGATATTTCCGTGTTTATACAGATATTGGTGTAGATATTTCCTTGTTTATACAAATAGTGGTGTAGATATTTCCATGCTTATACAGATAGCGGTGGAGATATTTCCTTGTTTATACAGATCGTGGTGGAGATATTTCCATGTTTATACAGATAGCGGATTAGATATTTCCATGTTTCTACAGATGGCGGAGTAGATATTTCCATGTTTCTACAGATGTCGGTTTAGATATTTCCATGTTTATACAGATAGCGGTGCAGATATTTCCATGTTTACTGAGATAGCATTGTAGATATTTCCATCTTTGCATGGATTGCGAGGTAGATATTTCCATTTTACATATATAGCGGTGTAGATATTTCCAAGTTTACACAGACAGCTGTGTGGATATTTCTATGTTTACACAGATAGTGTTGTAGATACTTCCATGTTTACACAGATAGCGGTGTAGATATTTCCATGTTTATACAGATAGCAGTGTAGATATTTCCACCTTTGTAAAGATAGCATTGTAGTTATATCCATGTTTATACAGATGGCAATGTAGATATTTCCATATGTATACAGATAGCGGTGTAGATATTTCCATGTTTACAGAGATAGCGGTGTAGATATTTCGATCTTTCCACAGATTGCGGTGTAGATATTTCCATCTTTACACAGATAGCTTTGTAGATATTTCCATGTTTTCACAGATAGCGTTGTAGATATTTCCATGTTTATAAAGATAGCGGTGTAGATATTTCCACATTTATACAGATAGCGGTGTGGATATTTCCATGTTTACAGAAATAGCGGTGTAGGCATTTCCATCTTTGCACAGACTGCGGTGTAAGTATTTACATCCTTACACAGATACCAATGTAGATATTTCCAAGCTTACACAGATAGCTGTGTAGATATTTCCATGTTTACACAGATAGCGGTATCGATATTTCCATGTTTATAGAGATACCGCTGTGGATATTTCCATGTTTATACAGACAGCGGTGTAGATATTTCCATGTTTATTCAGATAGCGGTGTACAGATTTCCACGTTTATACAGATAGCGGTGGAGATATTTCCATGTTTATACAGATAGTTATGTAGATGTTTCCACGTTTATACAGATATCGGTGTTGATATTTCCATGTTTATAGAGACAGTGGTGCAGATATTTCCATGTTTATACACATGGCTGTGTAGATTTTTCCATGTGTATACAGATGGCAGTGTATATATTTCCATGTTTATAGAGATGGTGGTGTAGATATTTCCATGTTTATACAGATGACTGTTTAAATATTTGCATGTTTATACAGATGGCGGTGTAGATATTTCCATGTTTTTAAAGATAGCGGTGTAGATATTTCCACATTTATACAGATAGTGTTGTAGATATTTCCATGTTTATAGAGATAGAGTTGTAGATATTTCCATGTTTATACAGATAGCGGTGTAGATATTTCCATGTTTATAGAGATAAGGGTGTAGATATTTCCATATTTATACAGACAGCGGTGTAGTATTTCCATGTTTATACAGATGGTGGTGTAGATATTTCCATGTTTATACAGATGGCGGTGTAGATATTTCCATTTTTATGCAGATAGCGGTGTAGATATTTCCATGTATACAGAGATAGCAGTGTAGATATTTCCATCATTGCACAGATTGCAGAGTAGATATTTCCAACTTTACACAGATAGCGGTGTAGATATTTCCAAGTTTACACAGATAGCTCTGTAGATATTTCCATGTTAACACAGATAGCGTGGCAGATATTTCCATGTTTATACAGATAGCGGTGTAGATATTTCCATGTTTATGCAGATAGCTATGTGGATATTTCCATGTTTATACAGATAGCCTTGGAGATATTTCCTTGTTTATACAGATCGTGGTGTAGATATTTCCATGTTTATACAGATACCCGTGTAGATATTTCCATGTTTATACAGGTCGCGGTGTAGATATTTCCTTGTTTATACAGATCGCGGTGTAGATATTTCCATCTTTCCACAGATGTCAGTGTAGATATTTCCATGTTTATACAGATAGCGGTGTAGATATTTCCATGTTTATAGAGATAGCGGAGTAAATAGTTCCATGTTTATAGAGATGACTGTGTAGATATTTCCATGTGTATACATATGGCAGTGTAGATATTTCCATATTTATAGAGATGGCGCTTTAGATATTTCCATGTTTATACAGACAGCTGTGTAGATATTTCCATGTTTATACTGATGGCGGTGTATATATTTCCTTGTTTAAACAGATAGCATTGTAGATATTTCCATGTTTATACACATAGCGGTGTAGATATTTCCATGTTTATACAGATAGTGGTGTTGATATTTCCATGTTTATAGAGACAGTGGTGCAGATATTTCCATGTTTATACACATGGCTGTGTAGATTTTTCCATGTGTATACAGATGGCAGTGTATATATTTCCATGTTTATAGAGATGGTGGTGTAGATATTTCCATGTTTATACAGATGACTGTTTAAATATTTGCATGTTTATACAGATGGCGGTGTAGATATTTCCATGTTTATACAAATGGCAGTGTACACAGTTCCATGTTTATACATATAGCGGTGTAGATATTTCCGTGTTTACAGAGATAGCGTTGTAGATATTTCCATCTTTGCACAGATAGCGGTGTAGATATTTCCAAGTTTACACAGATAGCTGTGTGGATATTTCTATGTTTACACAGATAGCGATGTAGATATTTCCATGTTTACACAGATAGCGGAGTAGATATTTCCATGTTTATACAGATAGGGGTGTAGATATTTCCACCTTTGTACAGATAGCGGTGTAGATATTTCCACGTCTATACAGATAGCGGTGTAGATATTTCCAAGTTTATACAGATGGCAATGTATATATTTCCATGTTTATAGAGATGGTGGTGCAGATATTTCCATGTTTATACAGATGGTGGTGTAGATATTTCCATGTTTATACAGATGACTGTGTAGGTATTTTCATGTTTAAACAGATTGCAGTGGATTTATTTCCATGTTTATAGAGATAGTGATGTAGATATTTCCTTGTTCGCAAAAATGGCGGTGTAGATATTTCCATGTTTACAGAGATAACAGTCCAGATATTTCCATATTTATACAGATAGCGGTGTTGATATTTCCATGTTCATACAGATGGTTTTGTAGATATTTCCATGTTTATGCAGATGGCTGTGTAGTTATTTTCCTGTTTATATAGATGGAGGTGTAGATATTTCCATGTTTATACAGATAGCGGTGTAGATATTTCCATGTTTGCAGACATAGCGGTGTAGATATTTCCATCTTTGCACAGATTGCTGTGTAGATATTTCCATCTTAACACCGATAACGGTGTAGATATTTCGAAGTTTACACAGAGAGCTGTGTAGATATTTCCATGTTTACACAGAGAGCTTTGTAGATATTTCCATGTTTATACAGATAGCAGTGGAGATATTTCCTTGTTTATACAGATCGTGGTGTAGATATTTCCATGTTCATACAGATAGCGTTGGAGTTATTTCCATGTTTATACAGATAGCGGTGTAGATATTAACATGTTTATAGAGATAGCAGTGTAGATATTTCCATGTTTATGTAGATGGCAGTGTAGATATTTACATGTGTGTACACTTGGCAATGTTGCTATTTCCAAGTTTATAAAGACTGTGATGTAGATATTTCCATGATTATACAGATGAATGTGTAGTTATTTGCATGTTTATACACATGGCGGTGTAGATATTTCCATGTTTATAGAGATAGCGGTGCAGATATTTCCACATTTATACAGTGTAGATATTTCCATGTTTACACAGATAGTGTTGTAGATATTTCCATGTTTATACAGACAGCGGTGAAGGTATTACCATGTTTATAAAGAGAGCGGTGTAGATATTTCCATGTTTATACAGATAGCGGTGGAGATATTTCCATGTTTATACTGACAGCGTTGTAGATATTTCCATGTTTATACAGATAGCGGTGTAGATATTTCCATGTTTATACAGATAGCGGTGTAGATATTTCCATGTTTATACAGATATCGGTGTAGATATTCCCATGTTTATACAAATAGCGGTGTAGTTATTTCCATGTTTATACAGATAGCGGTGGAGGTATTTCCATGTTTATACAGATAGCGATGGAGATATTTCCATGTTTATATGGATAGCGGTGTAGATATTTCCATGTTTATACGGATGGCTGTGTAGATATTTCCATGTGTATACAGATGTTAGTGTGGATATTTCCATGTTTATACAGATGGAGGTGTAGATTTTACTATTTTTATACAGATGACTGCGCAGAAATTTCCATGTTTTTACACATGGCGGTGTAGATATTTCCATGTTTATACAGATAGCGGTGTGGCTATTTCCATGTTTATACAGATAGCGGTGAAGATATTTCCATGTTTATAGAGATGGCTGTGTAGATATTGCCATGTTTATACAGATGGCTGTGTTTATAGTTCCATATTTATACAGATGTCATTGTAGATATTTCCATGTTTATGCAAATAGTTGTGTTGATATTTCCATGTTTATATAGATGACAGTTTAGTTATTTCCATGTTTATACTGATGGCAGTGTAGATATTTTCATGTATATTCAAATAGTTGTGTAGATATTTCCATGTTTATACAGATGACCGTGTAGGTATTTCCTTGTTTATACAGATTGCGGTATAGATATTTCCGTGTTTATAGAGATATCCATGTAAATATTTCCATATTTATACAGATAGCGGTGTAGACATTTCCATGTTTATAGAGATAGCGGTGTAGATATTTCCATATTGATACAGATAGCGGTGTACATATTTCCATGTTTATACAGATAGCAGTCTAGTTATTTCCATGTTTATACAGATAGCGGTGTAGATATTTCGATGTTTATACAGATAGTGGTGTAGATAATTCCATGCTTACAGAGATAGCGGTGTATATATTTCCATATTTGCACAGATTGAGGTGTAGATATTTCCATTTTACACAGATAGCGGTGTACATATTTCCATGTTTACTCAGATAGCTGTGTAGATATTTCCATGTTTACACAAATAGTGTTGTAGTTATTTCCATGTTTATACAGATAGAGGTGTAGATATTTACATATTTATACAGATAGCGGTGTAGATATTTCCATGTTTATGCAGGTAGAGGTGTAGATATTTCCATGTTTATGCAGATCGTAGTGCAGATATTTCCATCTTTCTACAGATGGCAGTGTAGATATTTCTACGTTTATACAGATTGCGGTGTAGATATTTTCATGTTTATACAGATGGCGGTGTAGATATTTCCATGTTTATGCAGATGGCGGCGTAGATATTTCCATGTTTATAGAGATGGCCGTGTAAATATTTCTATGTTTACGGAGTTATCTTATCGGTGTAGATAATTCCATATTTACAGAGATGGCGGTGTAGGTATTTCCATGTTTATAGAGATAGTGGTGCAGATATTTTCATGTTTATACAGCTCGCTGCGTAGATATTTCCATCTTTATACAGATGGCAGTGTAGTTATTTCCATGTTTATACAGATAGCGGTGTGGATATTTCCATGTTTACACAGATGGCAGTGTAGATAATTCCATGTTTATGGAGATGGCATGTAGATATTTTCATGCTTATAGAGATGGCGGTGTATATATTTCCATGATTATAGAGATTTCGGTGTAGGTATTTCCATGAGTATAGAGATAGCGTTGCAGATGTTTCCATGTTTATACTGATGGCTGTGTAGATACTTCTGTGTGTATACAGATGGCAATTTAGATATTTCCATGTTTACAGAGATGGTGGTGTAGATATTTCCATGTATGTACAGATGGCCGTGTAGATATTTCCATGTTTACACAGATAGCTGTGTAGATATTTCCATGTTTACACAGATAGTGTTATAGGTATTTCCATGTTTATTCAGATATCGGTGTAGATATTTCCATATTTATACAGATAGTGATGGAGATATTTCCATGTTAATACAGGTAGAGGTGCAGATATTTCCATGTTTATGCAGATCGCGGTGCAGATATTTCCGTCTTTCTACAGACGGCAGTGTCGATATTTCTATGTTTATACAGAAGGTGGTGTAGATATTTCCATGTATATACAGATGACTGTGTAGATATTTTCATGTTTATACAGATGGCTGTGTAGATATTTCCATCTTTATACAGATGGCGGTGTAGTCATTTCCATGTTTTTGGAGATAGCGGTGTAGATATTTCCATGTTTGTACATATAACGGTGCAGATATTTCCAAGTTTATAGAGATAGCGGTGTAGATATTTCCATCTTGGAACAGATTGCGGTGAAGATATTTCCATCTTTACACAGATAGTGGCGTATATATTTCCATGTTTACACTGATAGCGTTGTAGATATTTCCATGTTTATACAGATAGCGGTGTAGATGTTTCCATGTTTATACAGACAGCGGTGGAGATATTTCCATGTTTATACAGATAGCGGTGTAGATATTTCTTGTTTATACAGATAGCGGTGTAGATATTTCCATGTTTATACAGATAGCAGTGTAGATCTTTCCATGTTAACATAGACAGCGGTGTAGATATTTCCATATTTGCACGGATTGAGGAGTAGATATTTCCATCTTTACACAGATAGTGGTGTACATATTTCCATGTTTACACAGATAGCTGTGTAGATATTTCCATGTTTACACAGTTTTGTAGATATTTCCATGTTTATACAGATCACGGTGTAGATATTTCCATATTTATACAGATGGCGGTGTAGATATTTCCATGTTTATACATATCGCGGTGTAGATATTTCCAAGTTTATACAAATCGCGGTGTAGATATTTCCATATTTATACAGGTAGCGGTGTAGATATTTCCATGTTTTTACAGATATCGGTGTAGATATATCCACGTTTACACAGATTGCGGTGTAGATATTTCCATCTTTCTACAGATGGCATTGTAGATAATTCCATGTTTATACAGATGGCGGTGTAGATATTTCCATGTTTATATAGATGGTGGTGTAGATATTACCATGTTTATACAGATAGCGGTGTAGATATTTCCACGTTTATACAGATGGCAGTGAAGATATTTCCATGTTTATTCAGATCACGGAGTTGATATTTCCACGTTTATACAGATCGCAGTGAAGATATTTCCATGTTTATACAGATAACGGTGTAGATATTCCATGTTTAGACATATAGCAGTGTAGATATTTCCATGTTTATACTGATGGCGGTGAAGATATTTCCATGTTTATAGAGATGGCGGTGTATATATTTCCATGTTCATAGAGATAGCGGTGTAGATATATCCACGTTCATAGAGATAGCAGTGAGGATATTTCCATGTTTATACAGATAGCCGTGTAGATATTTCCATTTTTATAGAGATAGCGGTTTGGTATTTCATATTTATACAGATAGCGGTGTAGATATTTCCATGTTTATACAGATTGTGGTGTAGATATTTCCATGTTTATAGAGATAGCGGTGTAGATATTTCCACGTTTATACAGATGGCGGTGTAAATATTTCCATTTTTCTACAAATGGCAGTGTAGATATTTCCATGTTTATAGAGATGGCGCTGTAGATATTTCCATGTTTATATAGATGGCAATGTGGATATTTTCTTGTTTATGTAGATGGCGTTGTATATAACTCCATGTTTAAAGAGATGGCGGTGTATACATTTCCATGTTCATGGAGATATCTGTGTAGGTATTTCCATGTTTATAGAGATAGCGGTTTAGTTATTTCCATGTTTATAGAGATAGCGGTGTAGATATTTCCATATTTCAACAGATGACAGTGTAGATATTTCCATGTTTATATAGAGAGCGGTGTAGATATTTTCATGTTTATACAGATTGCGGTGGAGATATGTCCATGTTTATACAGGTAGCAATGGAGATATTTCCATGTACATACACATGGCTGTGTAGATATTTCCATGTTTATACAGATAGCGGTGTAGATATTTCCATGTTTATACAGATGGCTGTGCCGATATTTCCATGTTTATACAGAGTACTCTGTAAATATTTCCATGTTTATATAGATGAGAGTGTAGATATTTCCAGGTCTATACAGATGACTGTGTAGATATTTAAATGTAAATACAGATGGCGGTGTAGATACTTCCATGTTTATAGAGATAGTGGTGTAGATATTTCCATGTTTATTGAGATAGCGGTGTTAATATTTCCATATTTATACAGATAGTGGTGTAGATATTTCCATGTTTTTACAGATAGCGGTGTGGATATTTCCATGTATATACAGATGGCTGTGTAGATATTTCCATGTTTATACCGATGGCTGTGTAGATATTTCCATGTTTATACAGATGACTTTGTAGGTATTTCCATGTTTATACAGATGGCTTTGTAGGTATTTCCATGTTTATAGAGATAGCTGTGTAGATATTTCCATATTTATACAGATAGCGGTGTACATATTTCATGTTTATACAGACAGCAGTGGAGATATATCCATGCTTATACACGTAGCGGTGTACTTATTTCCATGTTTTTAGAGACAGCGGTGTAGGTATTTCCATGTTTATACAGATAGCGGTGCAGATATTTCCATGTTTATACAGGTGCCTATGCAGATATTTCCATATTTATACAGAGGGCTCTGTAGATATTTCCATGTTTATACAGATGGCAGTGTAGATATTTCCATGTTCCTACACATGACTGTGTAGGTATTTCCATGTTTATACAGATGGCTTTGTAGATATTTCCATGTTTATAGAGATAGCGGTGCAGATATTTCCATGTTTATACAGATAGCGTTGTAAATATTTCCATGTTTATAGAGATCGTGGTGTAGATATTTCCATGTTTATACAGATAGCGGTGCAGATATTTCCATGTTTGTACAGATGGCGGTGTTGATATTTCCATCTATACACAGATGACCGTGTAGATATTTCCATGTTTATACAGATGGCGGCGCAGATATCTCCTTGGATATGTAGATGGCGGTGTAGATATTTCCATGTTTATACAGATAGCGGTGTAGTTATTTCCATGTTTATATAGATAGCGGTGTAGATAATTCCATGTAGATACACATGGTTGTGTAGATATTTCCATGTTTATACAGATGGCGGTGTTGATATTTCCACATTTATACAGATAACATTGTAAGTTTTTCCATGTTTATACAGATGGCGGTGTAGATGTTTCGATGTTTATAGAGATAGCAGTGGAGATATTTCCATGTTTATACAGATAGCGGTGTAGATATTTCCATGTTTATACTGATCACAGTGTAGATATTTCCATGCTTATAGAGATGGTGGTGTAGATATTTCCATGTTCATAGAGATAGAGGTGTTGATTTTTCCATGTTTATAGAGATAGCGGTGTGGATATTTCTTTTTTTTATACAGATAGGGGTGTAGATATTTCCATGTTTATAGAGATGGCGGTGTAGATATTTCCATGTTTATAGAGATCACGGTGTAGATATTTCCATGTTTATACAGATGGCGGTGTAGATATTTCCATGTTTATACATATCGCGGTGTAGATATTTCCATGTTTATACAAATCGCGGTGTAGATATTTCCATATTTATACAGGTAGCGGTGTAGATATTTCCATGTTTTTAGAGATATCGGTGTAGATATTTCCATGTTTACACAGATTGCGGTGTAGATATTTCCATCTTTCTACAGATGGCATTGTAGATAATTCCATGTTTCTACAGATGGTGGTGTAGATATTTCCATGTTTATATAGATGGTGGTGTAGATATTACCATGTTTATACAGATAGCGGTGTAGATATTTCCACGTTTATACAGATCGCAGTGAAGATATTTCCATGTTTATTCAGATCACGGTGTAGATATTTCCACGTTTATACAGATCGCAGTGAACATATTTCCATGTTTATACAGATAGCAGTGTAGATATTCCATGTTTAGACAGATAGCAGTGTAGATATTTCCATGTTTATAGAGATGGCGGTGTATATATTTCCATGTTTATAGAGATGTCGGTGTATATATTTCCATGTTCATAGAGATAGCGGTGTAGATATATCAACGTTCATAGAGATAGCAGTGAGGATATTTCCATGTTTATACGGATAGCCGTGTAGATATTTCCATTATTATAGAGATAGCGGTTTTGATATTTCATATTTATACAGATAGCGGTGTAGATATTTCCATGTTTATACAGATTGTGGTGTAGATATTTCCATGTTTATAGAGATAGCGGTGTAGATATTTCCACGTTTATACAGATGGCGGTGTAGATATTTCCATTTTTCTACAAATGGCAGTGAAGATATTTCCATGTTTATAGAGATGGCGCTGTAGATATTTCCATGTTTATATAGGTGGCAATGAAGATATTTTCTTGTTTATGTAGATGGCGTTGTAGATACCTCCATGTTTAAAGAGATGGCGGTGTATATATTTCCATGTTGATGGAGATAGCGGTGTAGATATTTCCATGTTTATAGAGATAGCGGTTTAGTTATTTCCATGTTTATAGAGATAGCGGTGTAGATATTTCCATATTTCAACAGATGACTGTGTAGATATTTCCATGTTTCTACAGATGACAGTGTAGATATTTCCATGTTTATAGAGAGAGCGGTGTAGATATTTTCATGTTTATACAGATTGCGGTGGAGATATGTCCATGTTTATACAGGTAGCAATGGAGATATTTCCATGTTAAAACACATAGCGGTGTAGATATTTCCATGTTTATACAGATAGCGGTGTAGATATTTCCATTTTTATACAGATGGCTGTGCCGATATTTCCATGTTTATACAGAGTACTCTGTAAATATTTCCATGTTTATATAGATGACAGTGTAGATATTTCCAGGTTTATACAGATGACTGTGTAGATATTTCCATGTAAATACAGATGGCGGTGTAGATATTTCCATGTTTATAGAGATAGTGGTGTAGATATTTCCATGTTTATTGAGATAGCGGTGTAAATATTTCCATATTTATACAGATAGTGGTGTAGATATTTCCATGTTTTTACAGATAGCGGTGTAGATATTTCCATGTATATACAGATGGCTGTGTAGATATTTCCATGTTTATACCGATGGCTGTGTAGATATTTCCATGTTTATACAGATGACTTTGTAGGTATTTCCATGTTTATACAGATGGCTTTGTAGGTATTTCCATGGTTATAGAGATAGCTGTGAAGATATTGCCATGTTTATACAGATAGCGGTGTAGATATTTCCATGTTTATACAGACAGCAGTGGAGATATATCCATGTTTATACACGTAGCGGTGTACATATTTCCATGATTTTAGAGACTGCGTTGTAGGTATTTCCATGTTTATACAGATAGCGGTGCAGATATTTCCATGTTTATACAGATGCCTATGCAGATATTTCAATATTTATACAGAGGGCTCTGTAGATATTTCCATGTTTATACAGATGGCAGTGTAGATATTTCCATGTTCCTACACATGACTGTGTAGGTATTTCCATGTTTATACAGATGGCTTTGTAGATATTTCCATGTTTATAGAGATAGCGGTGCAGATATTTCCATGTTTATACAGATAGCGGTGGAAATATTTCCATGTTTATAGAGATCGTGGTGTAGATATTTCCATGTTTATACAGATACCGGTGTAGATATTTCCATGTTTATACAGACAGCAGTGTAGATATTTCCATGTTTATAGAGATAGCGGTGTAGGTATTTCCATGTTTGTACAGATGGCGGTGTTGATGTTTCCATCTATACACAGATTGCCGTGTAGGTATTTCCATGCGTATACAGATGGCATTGTAGATATTTCCATGTTTATACACATGGTGGTGTAGATATTTTCATGTTTATACAGATGACTGTATAGGTATTTCCATGTTTTTACAGATGGCATTGTAGATATTTCCATGTTTATAGAGATAGCAGTGTAGATATTTCCATGTTTATACAGATGGCGGTGTAGATATTTCCATGTTTATAGAGATAGCGGTGTAGATATTTCCATATTTATACAGGTAACGGTGTAGATATTTCCATGTTTATACAGATAGCAGTGTAAATATTTCCATGTTTATACAGATCACGGTGTAGTGATTTCCATGTTTATAGAGATACCGATGTAGATATTTCCATGTTTATACAGATAGCGGTTTAGATATTTCCATGTTTATACAGACCGCGGTGTAGATATTTCCATGTTTATACAGATAGCGGTGCAGATATTTCCATGTTTGTACAGATGGCGGTGTTGATATTTCCATCTATACACAGATGACCGTGTAGATATTTCCATGTTTATACAGATGGCGGCGCAGATATCTCCATGGATATGTAGATGGCGGTGTAGATATTTCCATGTTTATACAGATAGCGGTGTAGTTATTTCCATGTTTATATAGATAGCGGTGTAGATATTTCCATGTACATACACATGGCTGTGTAGATATTTCCATGTTTATACAGATGGCGGTGTAGATATTTCCACATTTATACAGATAACATTGTAAGTTTTTCCATGTTTATACAGATGGCGGTGTAGATGTTTCGATGTTTATAGAGATAGCAGTGGAGATATTTCCATGTTTATACAGATAGCGGTGTAGATATTTCCATGTTTATACTGATCACAGTGTAGATATTTCCATGCTTATAGAGATGG
Source organism: Pan paniscus (assembly GCF_029289425.2). Lineage (NCBI taxonomy): Eukaryota > Metazoa > Chordata > Mammalia > Primates > Hominidae > Pan > Pan paniscus. The sequence continues at coordinate 64,239,719 of NC_085927.1, forward strand.
TGGTGTAGATATTTCCATGTTCATAGAGATAGAGGTGTTGATTTTTCCATGTTTATAGAGATAGCGGTGTGGATATTTCTTTTTTTTATACAGATAGGGGTGTAGATATTTCCATGTTTATAGAGATGGCGGTGTAGATATTTCCATGTTTATACAGATCACGGTGTAGATATTTCCATGTTTATACAGATGGCGGTGTAGATATTTCCATGTTTATACATATCGCGGTGTAGATATTTCCATGTTTATACAAATCGCGGTGTAGATATTTCCATATTTATACAGGTAGCGGTGTAGATATTTCCATGTTTTTACAGATATCGGTGTAGATATTTCCATGTTTACACAGATTGTGGTGTAGATATTTCCATCTTTCTACAGATGGCATTGTAGATAATTCCATGTTTCTACAGATGGCGGTGTAGATATTTCCATGTTTATATAGATGGTGGTGTAGATATTACCATGTTTATACAGATAGCGGTGTAGATATTTCCACGTTTATACAGATCGCAGTGAAGATATTTCCATGTTTATTCAGATCACGGTGTAGATATTTCCACGTTTATACAGATCGCAGTGAAGGTATTTCCATGTTTATACAGATAGCAGTGTAGATATTCCATGTTTAGACAGATAGCAGTGTAGATATTTCCATGTTTATAGAGATGGCGGTGTATATATTTCCATGTTTATAGAGATGGCGGTGCATATATTTCCATGTTCATAGAGATAGCTGTGTAGATATATCCACGTTCATACAGATAGCAGTGAGGATATTTCCATGTTTATACAGATAGCCGTGTAGATATTTCCATTATTATAGAGATAGCGGTTTTGATATTTCATATTTATACAGATAGCGGTGTAGATATTTTCATGTTTATACAGATTGCGGTGGAGATATGTCCATGTTTATACAGGTAGCAATGGAGATATTTCCATGTTAAAACACATAGCGGTGTAGATATTTCCATGTTTATACAGATAGCGGTGTAGATATTTCCATGTTTATACAGATGGCTGTGCCGATATTTCCATGTTTATACAGAGTACTCTGTAAATATTTCCATGTTTATATAGATGACAGTGTAGATATTTCCAGGTTTATTGAGATAGCGGTGTAAATATTTCCATATTTATACAGATAGTGGTGTAGATATTTCCATGTTTTTACAGATGGCGGTGTAGATATTTCCATGTATATACAGATGGCTGTGTAGATATTTCCATGTTTATACCGATGGCTGTGTAGATATTTCCATGTTTATACAGATGACTTTGTAGGTATTTCCATGTTTATACAGATGGCTTTGTAGGTATTTCCATGGTTATAGAGATAGCTGTGAAGATATTGCCATGTTTATACAGATAGCGGTGTAGATATTTCCATGTTTATACAGACAGCAGTGGAGATATATCCATGTTTATACACGTAGCGGTGTACATATTTCCATGTTTTTAGAGACAGCGGTGTAGGTATTTCCATGTTTATACAGATAGCGGTGCAGATATTTCCATGTTTATACAGATGCCTATGCAGATATTTCAATATTTATACAGAGGGCTCTGTAGATATTTCCATGTTTATACAGATGGCAGTGTAGATATATCCATTTTTATAGAGATAGCGGTTTTGATATTTCATATTTATACAGATAGCGGTGTAGATATTTCCATCTTTATACAGATTGCGGTGTAGATATTTCCATGTTTATACAGATAGCGGTGTAGATATTTCCACGTTTATACAGATGGCGGTGTAGATATTTCCGTCTTTCTACAAATGGCAGTTTAGATATTTCCATGTTTATAGAGATGGCGGTGTAGATATTTCCATGTTTATATAGATGGCAATGTAGATATTTTCTTGTTTATGTAGACGGCGTTGTAGATATCTCCATGTTTAAAAAGATGGCGGTGTATATATTTCCATGTTGATGGAGATAGCGGTGTAGATATTTCCATGTTTATAGAGATAGCGGTGTAGTTATTTCCATGTTTATAGAGATAGCGGTGAAGATATTTCCATATTTCTACAGATGACTGTGTAGATACTTCCATGTTTCTACAGATGGCAGTTTAGATATTTCCATGTTTATAGAGAGAGCGGTGTAGATATTTTCATGTTTATACAGATTGCGGTGGAGATATGACCATGTTTATACAGATAGCAATGGAGATATTTCCACGTTAAAACACATAGTGGTGTAGATATTTCCATGTTTATACAGATAGCCGTGTAGTTATTTCCATGTTTATACAGATGGCTGTGCCGATATTTCCATGTTTATACAGAGTTCTCTGTAGATATTTCCATGTTTATATAGGTGACAGTGTAGATATTTCCAGGTTTATACAGATGACTGTGTAGATATTTCCATGTTAATACATATGGCGGTGTAGATATTTCCATGTTTATAGAGATAGCGGTGTAGATATTTCCATGTTTATTGAGATAGCGGTGTAAATATTTCCATATTTATACAGATAGTGGTGTAGATATTTCCATGTTTTTACAGATAGCGGTGTAGATATTTCCATCTTTATTCAGAGAGTGCTGTACATATTTCCATGTTTATACAGAACACTGTGTAGATATTTCCATGTTTATACAGATAACGTTGTAGATATTTCCAGCTTTATACAAACGGTGGTGTAGATATTTCCATGTTCCTACACATGACTGTGTAGTTATTTCCATGTTTATACTGATGGCGGTGTAGATATTTCCATATTTATAGAGATAGCAGTGTTGATATTTCCAGGTTTATACAGATAGCGGTGTAAATATTTCCATGATTATACAGATCGTGGTGTAGATATTTCCCTGTTTATACAGACTGCATTGTAGGTATTTCTATGTTTATACAGATAGCGGTGTAGATATTTCCATGTTTGTACAGATGGCGGTGTTGATATTTCCATCTGTACACAGATTGCCGTGTAGATATTTCCATCTTTATACAGATGGCGTTGTAGATATTTCCATGAATATGCAGATGGCGGTGTGGATATTTCCATGTTTATAGAGATAGCGGTGTAGGTATTTCCATGTTTATAGACATAGCGGTGTAGATATTTCCATGTTTATATAGATGGCGTTGTAGATATTTCCATGTTTATACCGATAGCGGTGTTGGTATTTCCATGTTTATACAGATAGCGATGTAGATATTTCCATGTTTATACAGCTCGCGGTGCAGATATTTATATCTTTATACCGATGGCATTGTAGATATTTCATTATTCACACAGATGGCGGTGTAGATGTTTCCATGTTTATACAGATGGCGGAGTTGTTAGTTCCATGTTTATGGAGATGGCAGTGTAGATATTTTCATGTTTATAGAGATGGCGGTGTAGATATTTCCATGTTTATAGAGATAGCAGTGTAGATATTTACATGTTTATTCAGATGGCTGTGTAGATATTTCCATGTTTAAACACAGGGCATTGTAGATATTTCCATGTTTATACAGATGACTGTCTAGTTATTTCCATGTTTTTACAGATGGCAGTGCAGATATTTCCATGTTTATAGAGATAGCGGTGTAGATATTTCCAAATTTCTACAGATGTCGGTGTTGATATTTCCATCTATACACTGTTGGCCGTGTAGATATTTCCATGTTTATACAGATGGCGGCATAGATATTTCCATGGGCATGCAGATGACGGTGTAGTTATTTCCATGTTTATACAGATAGCGGTGTAGATATTTCCATGTTTACACAGATGGTGGTGTAGATATTTCCGTGTTTATACACATGGCGGAGTAGATACTTCTATCTTTATGGAGATGGCAGTGTAGATATTTTCATGTTTATTGAGATGGCAGTGTAGATATTTCCATATTTATAGAGATAGCTGTGTAGATATTTCCATCTTTCTACAGATGTCAATGTAGATAATTCCATGTTTATACAGATGCTGTTGTAGATATTTCCATATTTATACAGATGTCTGGGTAGATATTTCCATGTGTATACAGATGTTATTGTAGCTATTTCCATGTTTATAGAGATGGTGGTGCAGATATTTCCATCTTTATTCAGATGTCTTTGTAGATATTTCCATGTTTTATAGATGGCAGTGTAGATATTTCAATGTTTATAGAGATGGCGTTGTAGATATTTCCATGTTTATACAGATAACGGTGGAGATACTTCCATGTTTATACACATAGCGCTGTACATATTTCCATGTTTATAGAGACAGCTGTGTAGGTATTTCCATGTTTATACAGATAGCGGTGCAGGTATTTCCATGTTTATACAGATGCCTATGCAGATATTTCCATATTTATACAGAGGGCTGTGTAGATATTTCTATGTTTATACAGATGGCAGTGTAGATATTTCCATGTTCCTACACATGACTGTGTAGGCATTTCCATGTTTATACAGATGGCTTTGTAGATATTTCCATGTTTATAGAGATAGCGGTGCAGATATTTCCATGTTTATACAGATAGCGGTGTATATATTTCCATGTTTATTCAGATCGTGGTGTAGATATTTCCATGTTTATACAGATACCGGTGTAGATATTTCCATGTTTATACAGACCGCAGTGTAGATATTTCCATGTTTATAGAGATAGCAGTGTAGACATTTCCATGTTTGTACAGATGGCGGTGTTGATGTTTCCATCTATACACAGATTGCCGTGTAGGTATTTCCATGTGTATACATATGGCATTGTAGATATTTCCATGTTTATACCGATGGCGGTGTAGATATTTCCATGTTCACACAGATGACTCTATAGGTATTTCCATGTTTTTACAGATGGCGGTGTAGATATTTCCATGTTTATAGAGATAGCGGTGTAGATATTTCCATATTTATACAGATAACGGTGTAGAAATTTCCATGTATATACACATGGCTGTGTAGATATTTCCATGTTTATGCAGATCACGGTGTAAATATTTCCATGTTTATACAGATAACTTTGTAAGTATTTCCATGTTTATACAGATGGCGGTGTAGATTTTTCGAGGTTTATAGAGATAGCAGTGGAGATATTTCCATGTTTATACAGATAGTGGTGTAGATATTTCCATGTTTATACTGATCGCAGTGTAGATATTTCCAAGTTTATAGAGAAGGCGGTGTAGATAATTCCATGTCCATAGAGATAGCGGTGTTGACTTTTCCATATTTATTGAGATAGTGTTGTGGATATTTCCATGTTTATACTGATAGGCATGTAGGTATTTCCATGTTTATAGAGATGGCGGTGTAGATATTTCCATGTTTATACAGATAGCGGTGTAGATATTTCCATGTATAAACACATGTCTGTGTATATGTTTCCATGTTTAAACAGATGGCGGTGTAGATATTTCCTTGTTTATTCAAATAGCGGTGTAGTTATTTCCATGTTTATACAGATAGCGGTGTAGATATTTCCATGTTTATAGAGATAGATGTGTAGATATTTCCATGTTTTTACAGATAGCGGTGCAGATATTTCCATGTTTATACAGAACGCGGTGTAGATATTTCCATGTTTATACAGATAGCGATGTAGATATTTCCATGTTTATACAGATAGCGGTGTAGATATTTCCATGTTTATACTGATCACGGTGTAGATATTTCCATGTTCATAGAGATACCGGTGTTGATTTTTCCATGTTTATAGAGATAGCTGTGTGGATATTTCCATGTTTATACAGATAGGGGTGTAGATATTTCCATGTTTATAGAGATGGCGTTGTAGATAGTTCCATGTTTATACAGATCACGGTGTAGATATTTCCATGTTTATACAGATCGCGGTGTAGATATTTCTATGTTTATACAGATCATGGTGTAGATATTTCCATGTTTATACAGATCGCGGTGTTGATATTACCATGTTTATAGGGATAGCGGTGCAAATATTTCCACTTTTATACAGATAGCGGTGTAGTTATTGGCATGTTTATACAGATAGCCGTGTAAATATTTCCATCTTTATAGAGATCACGGTGTAGATATTTCCATGTTTATAGAAATAGCGGTGTAGATATTTCCATGTTTATACAGATGGTGGTGTAGATATTTCCATGTTTATACTGACTGCGGTGTAAATATTTCCATGTTTATACAGATAGCATTGAAGATATTTCCATGTTTGTACTGATGGTGGTGTTGATATTTCCATCTATACACAGATGACCGTGTAGATATTTCCATGTTTATACAGATGGCGGCGCAGATATTTCTATGGATATGTAGATGGCGGTGTAAATATTTCCATGTTTATACAGAAAGCGGTGTAGTTATTTCCATGTTTATATAGATAGCGGTGTAGATATTTCCATGTATATACACATGGCTGTGTAGATATTTCCATGTTTATTCAGATGGCGGTGTAGATATTTCCATGTTTATACAGATAACTTTGTAAGTTATTCCATGTTTATACAGATGGCGGTGTAGATATTTCGATGTTTATAGAGATGGCAGTGGAGATATTTCCATGTTTATACAGATAGCGGTGTAGATATTACCATGTTTATACTGATCGCGGTGTAGATATTTCCATGTTTATAGAGATGGCGGTGTAGATATTTCCATGTTTATACAGATCACGGTGTAGATGTTTCCATGTTTATAGAGATCATGGTGTAGGTTTTTCCATGTTTATACAGATCGCGGTGTTGATATTACCATGTTTACAGGGATAGCGGTGCGAATATTTCCACATTTATACAGATAGCGGTGTAGTTATTAGCATGAATATACAGATAGCGGTGTAGATATTTCCATGTATAAACACATGTCTGTGTATATATTTCTATGTTTAAACAGATGGCAGTGTAGATGTTTCCTTGTTTATACACATAGCGGTGTAGTTATTTCCATGTTTATACAGATAGCGGTGTAGATATTTCCATGTATATACCGATGTCTGTGTAGATATTTCCATGTTTATACAGCTGGCTGTGTAGATATTTCCATGTTTACACAGATGACTTTGTAGGTATTTCCATGTTTATACAGATGGCGGTGTAGATATTTCCATGTTTATAGAGATAGCTGTGTAGATATTTCCATGCTTTAACAGAGAGCGGTGCAGATATTTCCATGTTTATACAGAACGCGGTGTGGATATTTCCATGTTTACACAGATCGCGGTGTAGATATTTCCATCTTTATACAGATCGCGGTGTAGATATTTCCATGTATATACAGATAGCGCTGTAGGTATTTCCATGTTTATACAGATGGCAGTGTAGATATTTCCACGTTTATAGAGAGAGCGGTGTAGATATTTCCATATTTATAGAGATAGCGGTGTAGATATATCCATGTTCATAGAGATAGCAGTGAGGATATTTTCATGTTTATACAGATAGCAGTGTAGGTATTTCCATTTTTATTGAGATAGCGGTTTATATAATTCATATTTATACAGATAGCGGTGTAGATATTTCCATGTTTATACAGATTGCGGTGTAGATATTTCCATGATCCTACACATGACTGTGTAGGTATTTCCATGTTTATACAGATGGCTTTTTAGATATTTCCATGTTTATAGAGATAGCGGTGCAGATATTTCCATGTGTATACAGATAGCGGTGTAAATATTTCCATGTTTATACAGATCGTGGTGTAGATATTTCCATGTTTATACAGATACCGGTGTAGATATTTACAAGTTTATACAGACCGCAGAGTAGGTATTTCCATGTTTATAGAGATAGCGGTGTAGATATTTCCATGTTTGTACTGATGGCGGTGTTGATGTTTCCATCTATACACAGATTGCCGTGTAGGTATTTCCATGTGTATACAGATGGCATTGTAGGTATTTCCATGTTTGTACAGATGTTGGTGTAGATATTTCCAAGTTTATACAGATGACTGTATAGGTATTTCCAGGTTTTTACACATGGCATTGTAGATATTTCCATGTTTATAGAGATAGCAGTGTAGATATTTCTATGTTTATACAGATGGCGGTGTAGATATTTCCATGTTTATAGAGATAGCGGTGAAGATATTTCCATATTTATAGAGATAACAGTGAAGATATTTCCATGTTTATACAGATAGTGGTGTAAATATTTCCATCTTTATACATATCATGGTGCAGATATTTCCATGTTTATACAGATAGCAGTGTAGATATTTCCATGTTTATACAGATAGTGGTGTAGATATTTCCATGTTTATACAGACCGCGGAGTAGATATTTCCACGTTTATACAGATGGCACTGTTGATATTTCCATCTATACACAGATGACCGTGTAGATATTTCCATGTTTATACAGATGGCGGCTCAGATATTCCTATGGATATGTAGACGACGGTGTAGATATTTCCATGTTTTTACAGACAGCGGTGTAGTTATTTCCATGTTTATATAGATAGCAGTGTAGATATTTGCATGTCTATACGCAAGGCTGTGTAGATATTTCCATGTTTATACAGATGGCGGTGTAGATATTTCCATGTTTATACAGATAACTTTGTAAGTATTTCCATGTTTATACAGACGGTGGTGTAGATATTTCGATGTTTATAGAGATAGCAGTGGAGATATTTCCATGTTTATACAGATAGCGGTTTAGATATTTCCATGTTTATACTGATCACGGTGTAGATATTTCCAGTTTCATAGAGATACCGGTGTTGATTTTTCCATGTTTATAGAGATAGCTGTGTGGATATTTCCATGTTTATACAGATAGGGGTGTAGATATTTCCATGTTTATAGAGATGGAGGTGTAGATATTTCCATGTTTATACCGATCACGGTGTAGATATTTCCATGTTTATACAGATCGCGGTGTAGATATTTCCATGTTTATACAGATCATGGTGTAGATATTTCCATGTTTATACAGATCACGGTGTTGATATTACCATGCTTATAGGGATAGCGGTGCAAATATTTCCACATATATACAGATCGCGGTGTAGATATTTCCATGTTTATACAGACAGCAGTGGAGATATTTCCCTGTTTATACACATAGCGGTGTACATATTTCCATGTTTATAGAGACAGCGGTGTAGGTATTTCCATGTTTATACAGATAGCGGTGCAGATATTTCCATGTTTATACAGATGCCTATGCAGATATTTCCATATTCATACAGAGGGATGTGTAGATATTTCCATGTTTATACAGATGGCATTGTAGATATTTCCATGTTCCTACACATCACTGTGTAGGTATTTCCATGTTTATACAGATGGCTTTGTAGGTATTTCCATGTTTATAGAGATATTGGTGCAGATATTTCCCTGTTTATACAGATAGCGGTGAAAATATTTCCATGTTTAAACACATCGTGGTGTAGATATTTCCATGTTTATACAGATACCGGTGTAGATATTTCCATGTTTATACAGACCACAGTGTAGATATTTCCATGTTTATAGAGATAGCGGTGTAGATATTTCCATGTTTGTACAGATGGGGGTGTTGATTTTTCCATCTATACACAGATTGCCGTGTAGCTATTTCCATGTGTATACAGATGGCATTGTAGATATTTCCATGTTTATACAGATGACTGTATAGTTATTTCCATGTTTTTACAGATGGCATTGTAGATATTTCCATGTTTATAGAGATAGCAGTGTAGATATTTCCATGTTTATACAGATGGCGGTGTAGATATTTCCATGTTTATACAGATAACGGTGTAGATATCTCCAGGTTTATACAGATAGCGGTGTAAATATTACCATGTTTATACAGATCGCGGTGTAGATATTTCCATGTTTATAGAGATAGCGGTGTAGATATTTCCATGTTTATACAGATAGTGGTGTAGATATTTCCATGTTTATACAGACCGCGGTGTAAATATTTCCATGTTTATACAGATAGCGGTGCAGATATTTCCATGTTTGTACAGATGGCGGTGTTGATATTTCCACCTATACACAGATGAACTTGTAGATATTTCCATGTTTATACAGATGGCGGCAGAGTTATTTCTATGTATATGTACATGGCGGTGTAGATATTTCCATGTTTATACAGATAGCGGTATAGTTATTTCCATGTTTATATAGATAGCGGTGTTGATATTTCCATGTATATACACATGGCTGTGTAGATATTTCCAAGTTTATACAGATGGCGGTGTAGATATTTCCATGTTTTTACAGATAACTTTGAAAGTATTTCCATGTTTTTACAGATGGTGGTGTAGATATTTCGATGTTTATAGGGAGAGCAGTGGAGATAATTCCATGTTTATACAGATAGCGGTGTAGATATTTCCATGTTTATACTGATCGCGGTGTAGATATTTCCTTGATTATACAGATGGCGGTGTAGATATTTCCAAGTGTATACAGATGGTATTGTAGGTATTTCCATGTTTATACAGATGGTGGTGTTTATATTTCCATGTTTATTCGGATGACTGTGTAGATATTTCCATGCTTTTACAGATGGCAGTGTAGATATTTCCATGTTTATAGAGATAGCGGTGCAGATATTTCCATGTTTGTACAGATGGCGGTGTTGATATTTCCATCTATACACAGATGAACGTGTAAATATTTCCATGTTTATACAGATGGCGGCAGAGATATTTCTTTGTATATGTAGATGGCGGTGTAGATATTTCCATGTTTATACAGATAGCGGTGTAGTTATTTCCATGTTTATATAGATAGCGGTGTAGATATTTCCATGTATATACACATGGCAGTGTAGATATTTCCATGTTTATACAGATGGCGGTGTAGATATTTCCATGTTTTTACAGAAAACTTTGTAAGTATTTCCATGTTTATACAGATGGCGGTGTAGATATTTCGATGTTTATAGAGATAGCAGTGGAGATATTTCCATGTTTATACAGAGAGCGGTGTAGATATTTTCATGTTTATACTGATCGCAGTGTAGATATTTCCTTGTTTATACAGATGGCGGTGTAGATATTTCCATGTGTATACAGATGGTATTGTAGGTATTTCCATGTTTATACAGATGGTGGTGATTATATTTCAATGTTTATTCGGATTACTGTGTAGATATTTCCATGCTTTTACAGATGGCAGTGTAGATATTTCCATGTTTATAGAGATGGCGCTGTGGATATTTCCATGTTTATACAGATAAAGGTGGAGATATTTCAATGTTTATACAGACAGATATGGAGATATTACCATGTTTATACACATAGCGGTGTACATATTTCCAAGTTTATAGAGACAGCGGTGTAGGTATTTCCATGTTTATACAGATAGCGGTGTGGATATTTCCATGTTTATACAGTTGCCTATGCAGATATTTCCATATTTATACAGAGGGCTGTGTACATATTTCCATGCTTATGCAGATGGCAGTGTAGATATTTCCATGTTCCTACACATGACTGTATAGTTATTTCCATGTTTATACAGATGGCTTTGCATGTATTTCCTTGTTTATAGAGATAGCGGTGTAGACATTTCCATGTTTATACAGAGAGCGGTGTAAATATTTCCATGTTTTATACAGATCGTGGTGTAGATATTTCCATGTTTATAAAGATACCGGTGTAGATATTTCCATGTTTCTACATACCGCAGTGTAGATATTTCCATGTTTATACAGATAGCGGTGTAAATATTTCCATGTCTGTACAGATGGCGGTGTTGATGTTTCCATCTATACACAGATTGCCGTGTAGGTATTTCCATGTGTATACAGATGGCATTGTAGATATTTCCATGTTTATACAGATGGAGGTATAGATATTTCCATGTTTCTACAGATGGCGTTGTAGGTATTTCCATGTTTATACAGATGCCTGTGTAGATATTTCCATGTTTATACAGATGACTTTGTAAGTATTTCCATGTTTATACAGATGGCGGTGTAGATATTTCCATGTTTATAGAGATAGCTGTGTAGATATTTCCATGTTTATACAGATGGCGTTGTAGATATTTCCATGTTTATAGAGATAGCTGTGTAGATATTTCCATGTTTATACAGATAGCGGTGTAGATATTTCCATGTTTATACAGATCACGGTGTAGATGTTTCCATGTTTATACAGATCGCGGTGTAGGTATTTCCATGTTTATACAGATAGCGGTGTAGGTATTTCCATGTTTTTTCAGATATCGGTGTAGAAATTTCCATGTTTACACAGTTTGCGGTGTAGATATTTCCATCTTTCTGCAGATGGCATTGTAGATATTTACATGTTTATACAGATGGCGGTGTAGATATTTCCATGTTTATATAGATGGTGGTGTAGATATTACCATGTTTATACAGATAGCGGTGTAGATATTTCCATGTTTATACAGATCGTGGTGAAGATATTTCCATGTTTATACAGATCGCGGTGTAGATATTTCCATGTTTATACAGATCGCGGTGTAGATATTTCCATGTTTATAGAGATAGCGGTGTAGGTATTTCCATGTTTATAGACATAGCGGTGTAGATATTTCCATGTTTACATAGGTGGCGTTGTAGATATTTCCATGTTTATACCGATAGCGGTGTTGGTATTTCCACGTTTATACAGATAGCGAAGTAGATATTTCCATGTTTATACAGCTCGTGGTGCAGATATTTATATCTTTATGCAGATGGCATTGTAGATATTTCCTTATTCACACAGATGGCGGTGTAGATGTTTCCATGTTTATACAGATGGCGGAGTAGTTAGTTCCATGTTTATGGAGATGGCAGTGTAGATATTTTCATGTTTATAGAGATGGCGGTGTAGATATTTCCATGTTTATAGAGATAGCATTGTAGATATTTACATGTTTCTACAGATGGCTGTGTAGATATTTCCATGTGTATACAGATGGCATTGTAGATATTTCCATGTTTATACAGATGACTGTATAGGTATTTCCATGTTTTTACCGATGGCAGTGCAGATATTTCCATGTTTATAAAGATAGCGGTGTAGATATTTCCATGTTTGTAATGATGGCGGTGTTGATATTTCCATCTATACACAGATGGCCGTGTAGATATTTCCATGTTTATAGAGATGGCGGCATAGATATTTCCATGGACATGCAGACGGCGGTGTAGTCATTTCCATATTTATACAGATGTCTGTGTAGATATTTCCATGTGTACACAGATGGTATTGTAGGTATTTCCATGTTTATACAGATGGTGGTGTTGATATTTCCGTGTTTATTCGGATGACTGTGTAGATATTTCCATGTTTTTACAGATGGCAGTGTAGATATTTCCTTGTTTATAGAGATGGCGCTGTAGATATTTCCATGTTTATACAGATAAAGTTGGAGATATATCCAAGTTTATACCAACAGCTGTGGAGATATTACCATGTTTATACACATAGCGGTGTACATATTTCCATTTTTATAGAGACAGCGGTGTAGATATTTCCATGTTTATACAGATAGCAGTGTAGATATTTCCATGTTTATACAGATCGCGGTGTAGATATTTCCATGTTTATACTGATAGCGGTGTAGACATTTCCATGTTTTTACAGATATCGGTGTAGATATTTCCATGTTTACACAGATTGCGGTGTAGATATTTCCATCTTTCTACAGATGGCATTGTAGATATTTCCATGTTTATACAGATGGCGGTGTAGTTATTTCCATGTTTATACAGATGGTGGTGTAGATATTACCATGTTTATAGAGATAGCGGTGTAGATATTTCCATGTTTATACTGATCGTAGTGAAGATATTTCCATGTTTATACAGATCGCGGTGTAGATAGTTCCATGTTCATACAGATCGCGGTGTAGATATTTCCATGTTTATACTGATAGCGGTGTAGATATTTCCATGTTTATGTAGATAGCAGTGTAGATATTTCCATGTTTATAGAGATAGCGGTGTAGGTATTTCCATGTTTATAGACATAGTGGTGTAGACATTTCCATGTTTATAAAGATGGCGTTGTAGATATTTCCATGTTTATACGGATAGCGGTGTTCTTATTTCCACGTTTATACACATAGCGATGTAGATATTTCCATGTTTATACAGCTCGCGGTGCAGATATTTATATCTTTATACAGATGGCATTGTAGATATTTCCTTATTCACACAGATGGCGGTGTAGATGTTTCCATGTTTATACAGATGGCGGAGTAGTTAGTTCCATGTTTATGGAGATGGCAGTGTAGATATTTTCATGTTTATAGACATGGCGGTGTAGATATTTCCATATTTATAGAGATAGCGGTGTAGATATTTCCACCTTTCTACAGATGGCAGTGTAGATATTTCCATGTTTATACAGATGGCATTGTAGATATTTCCATATTTATACAGATATCTGTGTAGATATTTCCATGTGTATACAGATGGTATTGTAGGCATTTCCATGTTTATACAGATGGTGGTGTAGATATTTCCATGTTTATTCAGATGTCTGTGTAGATGTTTCCATGTTTTTACAGATGGCAGTGTAGATATTTCCATGTTTACACAGATAGCGTTGTAGATATTTCCATGCTTACACAGATTGCGGTGTAGATATTTCCAAGTTTACACAGATAGCTGTGCAGATATTTCCATGTTTACACAGATAGCGTTGTAGACATTTCATTGTTTACAGAGATAGTGGTGTAGGTATTTCCATGTTTTTAAAGACACCGGTGTAGGTATTTCCGTGTTTATAAAGATAGCGGTGGAAATATTTCCATGTTTATACAGATAGCGGTGTAAAAATTTCCATGTTTATACAGATAGCGGTGTATTTATTTCCATGTTTACACAGATAGCGGTGTAGATATTTCCATGTTTATAGAGACTGCGGTGTAGATATTTCCATCTTTGCACAGATTGCTGTGTAGATATTTCCATGTTTATACAGATAGCGGTGTAGTTATTTCCATGTTGATACAGATTGCGGTGTAGATATTTCCATGTTTATACAGGTAGCGGTGTAGAAATTCCCATGTTTATACAGATCGCTTTGTAGATATTTCCATCTTTCTACATATGTCAGTGTAGATATTTCCATGTTTATACAGATGTGTGCGTAGATAGTTCCATGTATATGCAGATGGCGGTTTAGGTATTTCCATGTTTATAGGGATGGCGGTGTAGTTATTTCTATATTTATAGAGATAGCGGTGTAAATATTTCCATGCTTATAGAGATGGTGGTGTAAGTATTTTCATGTTTATAGAGATAGCGGTGTAGGTATTTCCATGTTTATACAGATAACGGTGTTGGTATTTCCATGTTTATATAGATAGCGGTGTAGATATTTCCATGTTTATACTGCTCACGGTGTAGATATTTCCATCTTTATACAGATGGCAGTGTAGATATTTCCATGTTTATACAGATAGCGGTGTAGATATTTTCATGTCTATAGAGGTAGCGGTGTAGGTATTTCCACATTTACACAGTTTGCGGTGTAGATATTTCCATCTTTATACAGATGGCGGTGTAGATATTTCCACGTTTATACAGATAGAAGTGAAGATATTTCCATGTTTATACATATAGTGGTGTAGATTTTCCAAGTTTATTCAGATGGCGGTGTAGATACATCCATGTTTCTGAAGATGGCGGTGTAGATATTTTCATGTTTATAGAGATGGCAGTGTAGATATTTCCATGTATATAGAGATTGCAGTGTAGATATTTCCATGTTTATAGAGAAAGCGGTGTAGGTATTTCCATGTTTATAGATATAGCAGTGTAGATATTTCCACATTTATACAGATAGCGGTGTAGCTATTTCCATGTTTATACAGATTGCGGTGTAGATATTTCCATGTTTCTACAGATGGCGGTGTAGATATTTCCTTGTTTATACAGACAGCGGTGTAGATATTTCCATGTTTATACAGGTAGCAGTGTAGTTATTTCCATGTTTACAGAGATAGCGGTGTAGTTATTTCCATCTTTGCACAGATTGCCGTGTAGATATTTCCATGTTTACGCAGATAGCTGTGTAGATATTTCCAAGTTTACACAGATAGCTGTGTACATATTTCCATGTTTACACACATAGCATTGTAGATATTTCCATGTTTATACAAATTGCGGTGTAGATATGTCCATATTTATACAGAAAGCGGTGTAGATATTTTCATGATTATGCAGATAGCGGTAGAGATATTTCCATATTTATAGAGACTGCGGTATAGATATTTCCATGTTTATACAGATAGCGGTGTAGATATTTCCATGTTTACAGAGATAGCAGTGTTGATATTTCCATCTTTGCACAGATTGCTGTGTAGATATTTCCATTTTTACACAGATAGCTGTGTAGATATTTCCAAGTTTACACAGATAGCTGTGTAGATATTTCCATGTTTACACAGATAGCGTTGCAGATATTTCCATGTTTATACAGATAGCGATGGAGATATATCCCTGTTTATACAGATAGCGATGTAGATATTTCCATGTTTCTACAGATTGCGGTGTAGATATTTCCATGTTTATAGAGATAGCAGTGTAGATATTTCCATGTTTATACAGATGGCTTTGTAGATATTTCCATGTGTGTACAGATGGCGGTGTAGATATTTCCATGTTTATACAGATGGCGCTGTAAATATTTCCATGTTTATACAGACGGCAGTGTAGATATTTCCATGTTTATACAGATATCGGTGTAGATATTTCCATGTTTACAGAGATAGCATTGTAGTTATTTCCATCTTTGCACAGATTGCGGTGTAGGTATTGCCAAATTTACACAGATAGCGGTGTAGATATTTCTAAGTTTACACAGATAGCTGTGTAGATATTTCCATGTTTACAGAGATAGCATTTTAGATATTTCCGTGTTTATACAGATTGCGTTGTAGTTATTTCCATGTTGATACAGATGGCGCTGTAGATATTTCCATGTTTATACAGATGGCAGTTGAGATATTTCCATGTTTATACAGATACTGTGTAGATATTTCCATGTTTACAGAGATACCGGTGTAGATATTTCCATTTTTGCACAGATTGCGGTGTAGGTATTGCCAAATTTACACAGATTGCGGTGTAGATATTTCCAAGTTTACACAGATAGCTGTGTAGATATTTCCATGTTTACAGAGATAGTATTGTAGATATTTCCATGTTTATACAGATTGCGGTGTAGTTATTTCCATGTTGATACAGATAGTGGTGTAGATATTTCCATGTTTATACAGGTAGCGGTGTAGAAATTCCCATGTTTATACAGATCGCTTTGGAGACATTTCCATCTTTCTACAGATGTCAGTGTAGATATTTCCAAGTTTATACTGATGTGTGTGTAGATATTTCCATGTATATGCCAATGGCGGTGTAGATATTTCCATGTTTTTAGAGTTAGCGGTGTATATATTTCCACGTTTATAGAGATAGCGGTGTAGATATTTTCATGTCTATAGAGGTAGCGGTGTAGGTATTTCCACATTTACACAGATTGCGGTGTAGATATTTCCATCTTTATACAGATGGCGGTGTAGATATTTCCACGTTTATACAGATAGAAGTGAAGATATTTCCATGTTTATACATATAGTGGTGTAGATTTTCCAAGTTTTTTCAGATGGCGGTGTAGATACATCCATGTTTCTGAAGATGGCGGTGTAGATATTTTCATGTTTATAGAGATGGCAGTGTAGATATTTCCATGTATATAGAGATTGCAGTGTAGATATTTTCATGTTTATAGAGAAAGCGGTGTAGGTATTTCCATGTTTATAGAGATAGCAGTGTAGATATTTCCACATTTATACAGATAGCGGTGTAGTTATTTCCATGTTTATAGAGATAGCAGTGTAGATATTTCCACATTTATACAGATAGCGGTGTAGGTGTTTCCATGTTTATACAGATTGCGGTGTAGATATTTCCATGTTTCTACAGATGGCGGTGTAGATATTTCCTTGTTTATACAGACAGCGGTGTAGATATTTCCATGTTTATACAGGTAGCAGTGTAGTTATTTCCATGTTTACAGAGATAGCGGTGTAGTTATTTCCATCTTTGCACAGATTGCCGTGTAGATATTTCCATGTTTATGCAGATAGCTGTGTAGATATTTCCAAGTTTACACAGATAGCTGTGTACATATTTCCATGTTTACACACATAGCATTGTAGATATTTCCATGTTTATACAAATTGCGGTGTAGATATGTCCATATTTATACAGAAAGCGGTGTAGATATTTTCATGATTATGCAGATAGCGGTAGAGATATTTCCATATTTACAGAGACTGCGGTATAGACATTTCCATGTTTATTCAGATAGCGGTGTAGATATTTCCATGTTTACAGAGATAGCAGTGTTGATATTTCCATCTTTGCACAGATTGCTGTGTAGATATTTCCATTTTTACACAGATAGCTGTGTAGATATTTCCAAGTTTACACAGATAGCTGTGTAGATATTTCCATGTTTACACAGATAGCGTTGCAGATATTTCCATGTTTATACAGATAGCGATGGAGATATATCCCTGTTTATACAGATAGCGATGTAGATATTTCCATGTTTCTACAGATTGCGGTGTAGATATTTCCATGTTTATAGAGATAGCAGTGTAGATATTTCCATGTTTATACAGATGGCTTTGTAGTTATTTCCATGTGTGTACAGATGGCGGTGTAGATATTTCCATGTTTATACAGATGGCGCTGTAAATATTTCCATGTTTATACAGACGGCAGTGTAGATATTTCCATGTTTATACAGATATCGGTGTAGATATTTCCATGTTTACAGAGATAGCATTGTAGCTATTTCCATCTTTGCACAGATTGCGGTGTAGGTATTGCCAAATTTACACAGATAGCGGTGTAGATATTTCTAAGTTTACACAGATAGCTGTGTAGATATTTCCATGTTTACAGAGATAGCATTGTAGATATTTCCGTGTTTATACAGATTGCGTTTTAGTTATTTCCATGTTGATACAGATGGCGCTGTAGATATTTCCATGTTTATACAGATGGCAGTTTAGATATTTCCATGTTTATACAGATACTGTGTAGATATTTCCATGTTTACAGAGATACCGGTGTAGATATTTCCATTTTTGCACAGATTGCGGTGTAGGTATTGCCAAATTTACACAGATTGTGGTGTAGATATTTCCAAGTTTACACAGATAGCTGTGTAGATATTTCCATGTTTACAGAGATAGTATTGTAGATATTTCCATGTTTATACAGATTGCGGTGTAGTTATTTCCATGTTGATACAGATAGTGGTGTAGATATTTCCATGTTTATACAGGTAGCGGTGTAGAAATTCCCATGTTTATACAGATCGCTTTGGAGACATTTCCATCTTTCTACAGATGTCAGTGTAGATATTTCGAAGTTTATACTGATGTGTGTGTAGATATTTCCATGTATATGCCAATGGCGGTGTAGATATTTCCATGTTTTTAGAGTTAGCGGTGTATATATTTCCACGTTTATAGAGATAGCGGTGTAGATATTTCCATGTTTCTAGAAACAGCGGTGTAGATATTTCCATGTTCATAGAGATAACGGTGTAGATATTTCCATGTTTATAGAGACAGTGATGTAGATATTTGCGTGTTTATAGAGATAGCATTGTAGATATTTCCTTGTTTATAGAGACAGTGGTGTAGATATTTCCATGTTTATACCGATAGAGGTGTAGATATTTCCATGTTTATAGAGACAGCAGTGTAGTTATTTCCATGTTTATACTGATAGCGGTGTAGGTATTTCCATGTTTATAGAGATAGCGGTGTAGATATTTCCATGTTTATAGAGATAGCGGTGTAGATATTTACATATTTGTAGAGACAGCGGTGTAAATAGTTCCAACTTTATACAGATAGTGTTGTAAATGTTTACACATTTACAGAGAAAGCGGTGTAGATATTTCCACGTTTACAGAGATTTTATGAAAAGTTATTTTATAAAGACCAAACAAGTCATTGGGGTACCTACCTTATGTCATTTTTTACATTGAGAGTGTTAAAAATACCCCTACCCTAACCAAAACCATGACATATAGAGCCAGGAAAGGCCATGCAATAAAGGATTCTTGGGCTTGTATGCCTGATAACAGAAACTTATCACAGAAGATTGCAAAAAACACAATCTTGCACAAAGCCCATTGCAACTTTGCACACAACAATGCTTTTGAAGGATATTTGCCCAACAACTGCCTGTCCAACCTGTGCCTGGCATCACCTTTGTTATTGATCTTTGTAGCCAAGGATAGTCATTTCCAAATGATCATATAATCTTCCTCATTTTCTCTTTTGTCTTCCTTTACCTCCGTGAATATGCATATAGTTTACTCTGGCTTGCCTGTTTCTATTGCAAGGCTCTGTTTCCAAACGAATATCTTTTTCTTGTGGAGAGCCTCTCTCTGTTTGTTATTTAGGTTGATAAGAGAAATGTGAACATTTGAGAGCTCAGGTAAAAGGCCTTAGTCTACAGTGAAACTTTTTTGCACCCTTAGATGCTTACTTCCACTACAACTTGCAGGTGGGCCTTGAAAAGTTCTTGGAATAAGTTTGAGCTTTGGTCTTCTCCGATTCATTTAGCATAGATTCTCAAAATGTGGTCCCTGGTCCCACAGCATCAGCATCACCTGGAGATTGTTAGAAATGCAAATCATCAGGCCTCATTCCAGACTCTCAGCTGGAAACTCTAGGGGCATGGCCAGACCCTCTGTAGCTGAACAAGCCATCCAGGTGGTTTTGATTCAGCTAAAGTTCTGGAACAACTAATGTAGCCCCATTTGGAAAACTTGGCTCTACAGGCCTCCCTAGCTGGTAAGCTGCTATCATTTTTTGTTTGCTTGTTTGTTTGTTTTGATACAGGGTCTTGCTCTGTTGACCAGACCGTGACCTCCTGGGTTGAAGTGAGGACTCAGCCTCCTGAGTAGCCGGGACTACAGGTATGTGCCACCACCATGCCCAACTACTTTTTGTATTTTTTTTTGTAGGGATGGGGTTTTAGCCCAGGCTAATCTCAAACTCCTGGACTCAAGCAATCTGCCCACTTTGGCCTCAGAAACTGCTGGGATTATAGGCATGAGCCACTGTGCCCGGCCCTGCCAGCTTTGTATAAGCTGAGGAGTTTTTAAAAATACCTAGACTCAGGGCAAACCCCAGACACTTAAGTCAGATTCTCTGGGAGGTGAAGCCCAGGCTCTGGTATTTTTAAAGTCTCTACAGATGGTTCTAATGTGCTGCTAAGTTAGAGAACCGCTGATCTAGACCAGGCCTTTTCAAACTTAATGTGCACATGAATTACCTGGACCTTGTTAAAATGCAGATTCAGTCTGCATAGGCCTGGGGTGGAGCCTGAGCTTCTGCATTTTTAACAAGTCTCTAGAGGATGCTGCTGCATCTGGGCTGCTAACTACACTTGGAGATAGGAGGTTCTGGAGAGCAGAGGAAAGAGCATGAACCATAACCTAGGGGCTGGTAGTCCTGACTTCCGAGCCAAGGTTTGCCTTTATGTGGCTGGCAACTTGCTTGGACTCCTACCTCAATTCTTTGGGCCCAAGGTTTGTCCTGCCTCAGAAGGATGTCAAGAAAATTGAGTGAGTAATGCAGAATTGTTTCTTAAAGTGTGTGCAGATGCTCCATGAATTTAGAGAGTATGTGGATGCACATTAGTAAATTTTAATAGTTGTGACCATCTTGTTATGAGTACTTAGAACAAGTAATAATGGCTTTTGATGTATAGTAGTAAGAAAGCTTCCTTTTAAAAGGCGTGTATTTAAGTTTCAAAAGTGGGGCTATTTAAAAATATATGAAATAAATAATAGTAGAGGTAATTGACAGAGCAAAATTAGGAAGGCAGGATGAGAATGACTCAAGTTTGGGAAATGCTGAGAAAGCAGATGCCCAAGGGCTATGAAAACTTAAAAAAATAGGTAGCACTTGATTTTGATTGGCTGAATGAGATGATGTGTTTGATTATTTATGGGGTTGGCATTTGGCAACATGCACTGGGTGGCTGGGATCACTGTTTATTAAAAAATATTTGAGTCTCCACTTTGCACTAGATACTCTTTTAGTCTCTTGGAAAAGGGATTGGGGGGCAGGCAGGATAAAAACAAATCATTTATGCCCACAAGAAAATTGCAGGAAGATAAAAGTCATGAAATAAACTCTATGCTTCTAATTTAATATTTTTTATAGATTATGAGAAAAAAGTTTTGCTCACTATCAGCTAGGAAAGCTGTCTTAGCACAACCATTCATTCTTGCACAAATCATAATCAAGACGAGCCAGATTTAATTTAATATTTTTTCACAGATTATGAGAAAAAAGTTCTAATTTAATTTTTTTATAGATGATGAGAAAAAAGTTTCGCTCTCTATCAGCTAGGAAAGCTGTCTTAGCACAACCATTCATTCTTGCACAAATCAAAATCAAGATGAGCCAGAAGGCTCCATTCTGACAGCTTCTAATGGAGAAGCTACATTTACTGGACATGGGGAAAGTTGCTGGGCTCTAAGGACTGTGCATTTCTTGAACTAGATAAATGGTCTTGGTGTAGCATAATACCAAAACTTCTTGTCGCAGCCTGTAAGGACAGAACTCAATCAGCCTGAAAAGGAAGTCAGTGACTCCGACTCAACACAGGAATGTTCTGTGATTCCTAAAGAAGGATGTAGGAGTGTGGCACAATTCAACCACAGTCTGTGGCCCTGTGCCTCTGCCTTGACATGAGTGGGATTTCCCAGCTGGTTATTTTCTTCTTCTCTAAGACATTGGGAACAAATTACTTGACCTCCTCTGGGCTTCAGTACTCCCACTCATCAAATTAGAGGACTGGGCAGTCGCTAGGCTCTCTTTAGGCATCATATTTTAGTTTCTGTGATTTTAAATTTGAGAAGGGGTGTCTAAGGGAGAATACATAGGGGAGGGGGAAAGGCTTATTAAAAGTGTAGTTAGACACTGAATTTTTAAGAATTGCATTTTGTAATAATACCTTTACCTAATCAGGACTGACAATCTTACCTGATGACAGCACATGGAGGAATGACTGCATTCAAAAATAAAAATGAAATAAAACAAGACCTTATTTGAACTTAGCAATAATGCTGATTCCTCTTTTTGATTTGAGGAGGTTATAGCTGTTGTAAATGCTTGAATTGGGTCTGCCCAGGCAAAACGGAGTCAAGAGTCCATGTCGGATGAATTTTAACAATGTAGACAATAGAAAGGGTTGCTTAAACTGCCCCTCTTTTACCAAAACACATTTACAAATGAAAGAACAACACTTCCATTTTTTAAAAACATTTTTTGAGATGAAGTCTTCCTTTGTCACCCAGAGTGGAGTGCAGTGGTGCGATCTTGGCTCACTGCAAACTTTGCCTCCCGGGTTCAAGTGATTCTCCTGCCTCATCCTCCCGAGTAGCTGGGATTACAGGCGCCCACCACCATTCCTAGCTAATTTTTGTATTTTTAGTAGAGACAGGGTTTCACCATGTTGGCCAGGCTGGTCTCGAACTCCTGACCCCAGGTGATCCGCCGACCTCGGCCTCTGAAAGTGCTGGGATTACAGGCGTGAGCCAACACGCGTGGCCAAAAAATTTCCATTTTTAATTGCAGGGTCTGGGGAATTAAAATGCATCCGTAATTTCTTGCATCTCTCCGCTCGGGCTTGCATGAATGCAGAGGGATGGGGAGGACTTCTTGAGGCAAGCATCCCCCTCTTGTCGCCTGCCATCTAGAGAGAGAGGGCTGTGATTTATCTCACTTTAATCAGGAAGGACCCGATGGGTGGATGGAGAGGTCTGACGGCTTTGTTGCTCCATGTGGGAAAGAAACGGACAGAGTGAATTTGTGTATGATCCCTAAGGAGAAAGCGTCTTTGTGCTCTATTTCTTTTTGACCTGGAGCCCCTGAAAGCAAGCTAGTTACAAGTTGAAATAGGCCGTTTCTAAAGTGTGATTTTGTTTGTGTATGAGCCTTGATTACAAAGGGGAAAAAAAACCCGCTTAATTTACATACACCACATGTAGTGCAGGATCCCCTGGGCTGTCTTTTCAGGTATCAGGGAACTTTGATGAAAGTCGCTTGTCTCATCTAGGAGTCATTTCATATTGTTTAGCAGAGCCTGGTATTAACATTTCCTTCCAACTGTTTACTGGAATCTGTGTGTTCCCTTCAAGTGATGCATACTAGGTGCACAGGCTTCCTGCCACTGTCATCCTAATCTTTCCGTGCAGACAGGAGCAGAGGGGAGAGCGCTGAGCCAGGCCCCAGCTTGCTTTTCTTTCCTGACACAGCCCGGCTCCACTGCACTTCTCAGCTCTTGCTCTAGGTGGTGCTGTTTGACCATTTTCTTCATGTGACCCTCCACTCGGTAATATAAATTCATTCGGAGGATGACCTGATATCAAAAAAATTCCATTTGATTAGTAGAATCAACTTGTTTCTTCACACGATACTCTTCCCACTGAGACACATGGAGACAATTCTGACTCCAGGTTTGCAACCTTGAGATTTCTCTCAGATGCAATAAAAAAAACAAAAAAGCATTTTGAGTGGCACAGTGATGCCTAGTGCATGATCATGTTTGTCTGCTCAAACATTAAAGGGAAACTTGTGGGTTTGAGGATGCCCAGCAGCACGACAGCTGCCAATGTAAATGAGCCGTATAGAGAGAGAGGGGGCGGGAGGGGACTACAAACTTCAGAATATGAGCTGATCGTTTATAAGTTAAAAAAAAAAAAAAAAAAAACAAGTCAAAAGGGAGCCCAGGATGGTGCAAGAAAGAGGAGAAAGGAAGATTTTCCTTGCAGCTAATCAGGAGAGTTCATAAGGGCTGATTACATGAGTGGAAGCCTTAAGTTCTTTTTTTAAAAAAATGTGAAAATTTGCATGTATGTATGTATGTATGTATGTATGTATGTATGTATAGCTTCGTGTATTACCATTATTATTGCAATCAGCAAATGGATTTACTTCCTTTATCTCATGGGCTCCTTCCCACTCACTTCTGGCAGCACATTTTCCTTTCTCCTTCATCCCAGAACACCAAAGAACAGATGCGCTTCCTAACCCTGGCTCCAGGGGACTTTATACAATGTAAACAGTGCACCTCTAACATGGTTCACTGCTTACAGAACGTGTGTCCCATTTTAAAACTGTGACTCCTTTATATTTTGCAGTGCTTATTTTAATAAGAGACATTGGACTTGTGACTTATTTTTCATGGAGGAGTGAGCTTAATGGTTGAAAGTAATCGATAAACTTGTTTTTCCTCTGATGCCATCAGCCAAGATCCTATGGCAATAGTAAGAGGATGACACTGGGCTGGCACCCCCTCCATAACATATTTGGACCATGTTTTCCCCCCAGAATGCACATGCAATAGCTTTGGTTTGGTAAGAGAGAGATGGTGTACTTGGTTTCCTTCTGTCACACTTTTGGTGAAATGAATTAGACTTTTAAATCAGGAAATTCAGCGAGATGAGTTAGATTTTTACACAAGAGCAGTGGAGGACTTCCAGCTGGTTGGGGGAATGATACGGAAATATCTTGCTAAATCAGGGTCTGGTGGAATGCTGCTCCCCTGGCAGGCTCCTCTTCACAGGGAGCAATCTGTGGGTTGCTTATAGAACAGAGCGAGCAGGAGGCATAGCATGGTCTTGCTCAGGGGAAGACCCGGTGTTCAGATGTTTGTCATTAGGAACTGGGTGTGGGCTTTTTCAAGATAAACTGAAGCAGCAGTTCTATTAGGAAGAGCCTCCCAGATCAGCATCTTCTGTTTCTGGATACTCTCCCTTTGAAAAGCCAGATTTCAGCAAAAAGCTTTGCTAATGGTGAAATTGCACAACTGAAACCCTATGGGAGCAATGGGAAAGATGGAGAAAGAGGTGGTTATATCATGTACTTCAACAGTTTATTTAGAGGCTGTTGACGTTAGAATAACAAGCCAAGACAAACAAAAATACTCATTTTGGATGAAAATATTGTCTTTTCATGTTATTATAGATAGCTGAGTCCTAAGACTTCTACAGAAACACATATTCCTAATGAGTGGCTGATTTTTCTGGTTGTGCAAGTAATATCCAAATTATTGTACAAATTTTTGGCTCAGGAGCAAACATTGTATTGTATATTGAGCTAATCACTTGCCCTTTCTAAGGTAAGCCCTTACCTCTGCTTTCCCTTCATCTTGTCATTTCTGTTTGTTGGGTACAGGTTTCCTGTTGGTTCTTTCTGTTGGCTCTGATGTAACATGAATGAAGTTCTTAACATCCTTTCAGACATAAACACAACTTAGCTCATTGTTTCTGAGTTCATATAGAGGTTTTATTGCCCCTGAGACTTTCGTGTCAGACAGCTGGATGTTGCTGTGTTCAAGGCTCTATATGTTGATTTTGTATCCTACAACTTTACTGATATCACCTATCAGTTCAGTTCTAACAGTTTTCAAATTTTATTTATTTGTTTTTGTTTTTTAAATATTGCATGTTTCATTTTAGAGTCAGGAGGGTAGATGTACAGGTTTCTTAAACAGGTATATTGCATGGTGCTGAGGTTTGGGCTTCTAATGATCACACCACCCAAGCAGTGAGCATACTAATCGATAGGTAGTTTTTCAACCCTTGCTCCCACCATCCTTCCCTCCCACCTTTGGAGTCCCCCAGTGTCTATTGTTCCCTTCTTTGTGTTGAGTTCTAACCTTTTTTTAGTGAAGTTTGTAGGGTTTTCTATATATAACAAGATCATGCCGTCAGTAGAGACAGTTTCACTTCTTCCTTTCCTATTAAGATGCCTTTTATTTCTTTCTTTTGCCTAATTACCCTGAGAAGTGGTGTCTGTGGGCATCCTTGTCTTGTTCCTGATGGTAGAGGAAAAGTTTCAACTTTTCACCATTGATCATGGTGTTAGCTATGGGTTTGTCATATATGGCCTTTATTTTGTTGGGATACAGTCCCTCAATACGTGATCTGTTGGGTGTTTTTTTTTTCACCATGAAAGGGTTTCGAATTTTGTCAAAAGCTTTTTCTATATCTATTGTGATGGCCATATAGTTTCTATCCTTTATTTTTCTAATATGGTATATTATATGTATTGATTTGCTTATGTTGAACCATGACATGATCATGGTGAATGATTCTTTCAATGTGCTATTGAATTTGGTTTGCTAGGATTTTGTTGAGGATTTTTGCATCTATGTAGATCAAGGATATTGGCCTGTCATTTTCCTTTCTTGTAGTGTTCTTGTCTGGCTTTGGAATCAGGGTAATGCTGGCCCTGTAAGATGAGTTTGGAAGTATTCCCTCCACTTCAGCTTTTTGGAAGAGTTTGAGAAGGACTGGTATTAGTTCTTCTTAAAATATTTGGTAGAATTAATCTGGGAAGCCATCTGGTTTTGGGTTTTTCATTGACAGGAGACATTTTCTTATGGATTCAACCTCCTTGCTTGCTATTAGTCTGTTCAGATTTTTAAATTTCTTCATGAGTCAATCTTGGTAGGTTTTATGTGTCTGGGAATTTATCCATTTCTTCTAGATGATCCAATTAGTTAGTGTATAATTATATCTAGCAGTTTCTTAGGATCCTTTGTATTTCTGTGATATTGGCTATGATGTTTCATCTTTCATTTCTGATTTTATGCTCTATTGAAAACATGAGGCATAGCAGGTAGGGGGCACTGGTCAGGACTTGGGGTATAAACTGGCAGATGTTAAGGTGGGTGATTCTGGTTAACTCAGAAACTCCGAAGTCCCGTGTGGAAGAATTAACTGCCTGTACTCACCTAGTAATGTATATCCTTGGTCAAAAAAGATCCAGCTGAGAATGTTGAATGAAGGGACCAAATCAATATTCATCATTATATTGAAAAGAAGTCAGATTGGCTGTGGTCTTTTGACAGCAGGTCAGTGGCTAAGTCTATTTGAACAAAGTTAGGGCAGGTTCAAGGGAGAATCCTGAGATCGGTATTCTTTGTTCCATACAAACTTGCCTTTCAGTTTCTTCTCCCCATGCCTCCAGGATGTCCCTGCACAGCCCGTAGGGCCCCTCCTTCAGTACCTTGCCTTACAAAGGGGAGAAAATGAGTTTTCCAATGTTAGCATATATTTAGCCTTCCAAAATTTTCTATTTCTATTTTAGGGGAGCTCTAGGAAAACAGCAGATTACTCTAAATCCCCAGGTAAAAATCTGAAATGGTGGAATTTCATATGACCAGGAGACATATTTTGGGGCAAGTGGGCTTTTCACAATCACTTGGACATGAAGGCATCTGCTTCTTCTATGCCTAAAATAGTCCTTCAATTTAGTAGTTTAATTCCTCTTCCTGTTTTTCAAATTTCAAGACAATACATGTAGTGACTGAACAATTTGGATCCAAGTTTCACTATTTAACTGCCAGTGTGACCTTGGGCGAGTCACTTAATCTTTTCAAGGCTCAATTTCATCATGTAAAGTAGAAGTACAAACAATCCCTGACTTAGAATATTTTGACTTATGATTTTTCAACCTTAAGATAGTTTGAAAGCAATACACATTCAGCAGAAGCTGTACTTTGAGTACTCATACAACCATTCTGTTTTCCACTTTCAGTACAGTATTCATTATATTACATGAGATATTCAAAGCCCACTTTATTATAAAATGGGCTTTCTGTTAGATGATTTTGCCTAACTGTAGGTTAATGTGAGTGTTTAAGGTAGGCCGAGCTAAGCTATGATGTTTAGTAGGTTAAGTGTATTAAATGCATTTTCAGCTTACAATATTTTCATAAGTTTATTGGAATATAACCCCATTGTAAATTGAGGGGTATTTGTAATAATGATATCTCTTCAAGGAGACTTTGTGAGCCTCTCATAGGAAAATGCATACACAGATGCATATAAATATATAATCTTTCTTTTCCATACATATGATATTCTTTAAGGATATTCAAAAATCTGGAAACAGTTGCCTCCAGGGAGATAAATGGTAGTGGGTTGGGAAACTTTTAAGTGTATACGCTTTTGTACCTTTTGCATTTTGAATCAGATGAATGTATAATCTACATAAAATATTAAGATTAAAACATCACCGAATAACTTATCAGGAGTTTGGTGAACATAAGGGAAGGCCGCCTATGGTGGCTGTATTTTATTCAGTGTTGGTCACTGTTGGGCACTTCATAGAGCTTATTTCATTTCATCCTTACAAGCGCCGTAGGAGGAAGGGGCCCCAGAGGGATTCATGTTTAGAATAGCAGAGTAGGAGCATTTGGCAGCTATATTCTGTGTAGGTGATAACTTTAAAGATATTTCTGTTATAAAATGTTTCAAACATACAAAAAATATAGAGAAGCAGTTTTCTATAGTTATTAAATATTCTTAATGGGTAGTCACAGAAATTATCATCCAAAGTGGGATATTCCTGAGAGAAAAAGGAGGTTCTATTTATAATTATGGTGGGATAACAAACTTAAGATGAACAGCTCTGGACAAACTGGGTTGTATGGTTCCTGGAAAACAAGGATTACTGTAAATGTGAGTCCCGCCTTGTGCTTCTCTCTGTCCCACCAAGAAAATATGATCTTGATACAGATGTTCATTGTGTCAAGGCAACCATGGCAACCATGATCTAGATACACTGTTCAAGTTTTATGCTGATCCTACATATATATGTCTCAGGAACTTTCCAGAGATTCCTTTGAGTGCTTCTAAGTTTTGCATAAATGGTATGTTGTCCCTTGTCTCTTTTTAAAACCAGTAAGCCATTTTCCCTTCTTTTCCTGGAAAATTAAAGGAACAAAGACCAGGAAATAACAATGTATTAGCTAAGGTTCTGTTGATTGAAAGCAACAGAACCTAATTCTGGCTAGCTTAAACCATGCTAGGATTTAATGAAGAATACTGCAGAATCTTAGATATCTTATGACTGGGAAAGAGGAGGTTCAGGCAGTTCCTGGGATGTCAGCAACAGGTAGCTGTCAATTAACTGCCCCCACACCACCCACTGCTGCCGTCATCAATATAGCACACCACGATGGCTCTCAGCCTCTGTACGTCTGGGTTCCGGTGTTCAAATTCTAGAGACAGCAAGAGAAATCCCATTGAGTCAGGGATCCTTCCCTGGGTCACACTCCCTGCATATGGTCAGAAATGCAGGATTATGTACTAAAGACACAGCTAAAGAGGACCCACTTCACTGTTTTGGAACCATTTGCAGGGGAGGCAAAATTGTGAGCTACTCACTTAAAGAGGTGATAACCATAAGTTTGCAGGAAAAAAAAAATTGGAGAAGAGAAGGATAACACTATCCTACGGTTTCTTCTGAAAATGGACGAAGGGAACAGCATTTCCATTTGGAAATTCTCTCCTGGCATTTCAATATTTATGGATTCTGAATTCTGAGAAAAATCAGTTGAGAAATTAGGAAAATGGGAAGGAACATTCTAATTTTCCTGTGAAAATTACAGCTTAATAGTCAGTATAGAGAACTTACTGGCTTGAAGAAATGCACTGACTTCAAGTCAAGCAAGATGAGGAAGCACTGACATGTGGAGATGAAAGTTAAGGTGAACAGGACAGGAGCAGTAAAGGAGCCTCAGTCAGACTTTCTTGTATCTGTTGCTGTGTTAGAAGTGTGTGTTCATGGCCTTGTCCACTGCTAACAGTGAACCATTTCTGCAAATAAATATTAATGTGTTCCTAGGTATAGTATATGTTTTACAAATCCTATGAGAGGTTTTCTAAGAAATGCCAAGTTTTAGAAACAAAATATACCCTTAAATCGGCAATTTTGACAGTTGCTTCTTTCTAGTGCTATTCATCTTGCCAGGAGATCAGAATGTTATGTTATTTAAATGGTATTGGAGGGGATGATTGATGCCTTGTTTAACAATGTCATGTAAACTAAGATTAAAGCATTAAGTATTTGTGGTGTCACCTTTCAATCTTTAAAGGACTTTTCTTTAGCATTTCTTTTGTGATAACATTCATTTCTTTTTAATGTTTTCTCTATTAATGCTATTGGATTTTATAATCTTGTTACAATATGTTGGCTCATAATAATAATAAGTCATCATTTGTTATCATATCTCTTTAAAACAGAAGACTACTAAAACTTTTCATATAATCCTGTTACAGAAAAAAACGACTATTTGCTTGTTATTATAGTCATTTATTATTTTTCAAAAACTTGTAAGTGAAGTGTTATGAAAATCATATGAATTTGGGAATTCCCAAGCATTCTCAGAAATTCTATTTCCTTGTTCCCAAATCCCAATGATTAATATCTGCCAGGAGTCGGAAAACAGTGAAAGGAAGTAACATCCTATGTTGGATACCTGGTAGGGTTAGTGAAGAAACGTTATTGCTGAGCTCTGTGTTACGCTCACGAATGATGCCATTGAGGAAGTCACGCATGTTGAAAGGAACGCAGATACACAAAGAGTTTTGCTGCTGTCTGTTGAATAAGAACCCCCTGGTCGATTTCAGCTCCTACTGCAAGTTACAAAAATCAATCCAATGATAAATGAAAAGTGCCCAGTGTGCTGGGAAATAACTTATTTTTTGGCTTCAGAGGAAATTTTAGAAACAGTGCCAAGTGAAACGTAAAAACAAACTACGAAGACGTTCATGAATTTCCCTCTGAAGCTGACAGCCGTATTTTAGCAGATGGAACTCCTACTATTAGCCCAACTCTTGGGTTGAAACAGTGTGTCCAGGAAACCCTATGTTAAAATGCAATGTGTTGGGGATATTGTTCCTCTATTTGCTTGAGTTAATTTTCAAATTAGTGTACTCTTGCTTAGCTGTGCTCTGAGGGAATGAACAAAAGATTGGTAAACTCTGATGGAGAACACTGGTCAGGCAGGGCACATAGAATCCCTGGGGATGGTGGTTCCTGGCAAATGGGGGAGGAGGACCTGAGCCAGGCTTGGGCTGGGCTGGAGGAACATGAAGGTGGGATCTACTCACTACCCCCAAAACTGACGGGTCCTGGTAACATATTATTTCACCCTCAGCCATGCAAATTCATTATTTTTATGGATAAAATAGTTTTAAAAAACTAATTTACATTGAAATGTTAAAATATTTATATAGAGATTAGAAATATTTATATAGAGATTATTGGGAATCCCCTCCTAAAGCCAAACATAAAAACTACCAAAAAAAACAAATTCCCTGTAGGCTAAGATTGCAAATGACTGATGGAATGTCATTTAAATTAAACATGGAAAATATATTTCCTCTTTAATAAAGATCTAAATTCTATTCTTTTTAGGAGCCTTCAGAAATGAAATTCAACTATTAAAAAAAGTATAGAGAAGCCTTTAGAAAAGAAACTTTTCTTTTGCTGTATTATATATTAAAGAACTTTGATGAGAATAGTTCTAAAGTGTTTAATAATCGATTCCACTGATGTTTCTAGGTATTGTGGGGAACACCTAGAAATTAAATCTTCATCTTTGGCAGATCAGAGGCCTATTATTTTTAGGTAAAACAATTAAAATCTGCTTTTAATAAATCACAAATTTTGCAAGTTAGCCATTAATAGTAAGTGCTTTTCAAAGTTTGGCCCAATACATGAAAAAGCCAGAAAAACATACCTGCATTAGTTTTGCCCATCACCTTCTTATGCTGGCCTCAGGAGATTTATTAACAGCATTCAATATTTTAGGTAGGCTGGATGTGGTGGCTCATGCATGTAATCCCAGCACTTTGGGAGGCTGAGGTGGGAGGATGGCTTGAGACCAGGAGTTCAAGACCAGCCTGGTCAACCTAGTGAGCCCCTCGGTCTCTCTGAAAAGAAAAAAAATTTAGGTATCCTGTGGCTACCTCCAAAAACAAACTCCAGAGGAACTGAATTTTTTTTTTTATTTCATGTGTTGGGATAATGGCTTCTTTTGCAGTTACTTAGGAAGAATTGAAGGGTCAGTAAAAATATTTTTTCATCCTTAATAACATGAATTCTCTAATTTGTGTGTGACATAATGCTAGATATTGTGCCAAAAGTGTTACATAGACATAATCCATGCCCATTTTCAAAGATAATACTAATATAGAGAATAAGAATCATTATTATTGTAGTAATTATTATTTTAGTAATAGTAGTAATAATCAAAACAATTACATCAAACACTTATTAAACCCTTATTATGTGATAGGTACTGTGTAAGCAATTTCCACATATTAGCTCCTTAAATGTGATCACTAACCCCATGAGGTAGGTAGCATTATGTCCATTTTATAGATGCAGAAACTGAGCTTTGAAGAGGGAAAGCAACTTGCCCAAGGCCATGCAGGCAGTCATTGATAAGGGTGGGGAGCGAGAAGTTGAAGTCTGAGATGTAAGTTCACAGACACGAGTACACAAACACGTACAAGATACTCGTATGACATGTGGGGTTGCTTGAAATATGGAATTGACTTTCCCCAGCACAAGAAAGTGTTTGGACAGATTTCAAAGGGATCTAACACTTCCTCAGAGGACTGCCCTACGACATTTTTCCGTGTGCTTTTCTGCCTCTTGTCCTATACTTTTGGCATTTCTTCTGCTCTTAGAGGCAATGAGTCAACAGCATATTTTTAGCACCTCCTGTGTGCATAGAAGTGGCCCCTGACTCAATGGGAGTGTATAACTACCATGGGCCAAATCAGTGTGCTTTCCTGTTAGCCAGGGGATTATAGAAGAACACGCTCCCCTGATTCCAACAGAACTTGCTGCCACTCTGATGTCTTCATTGTAAGGCCTCTAAATGAATGTTCAAGAAATTCATGTTAAAGGCACGTGTCATATGTGTAACTTGTAAACATTTGTGTACTTGTCTCTGTGTCCTTACACCTCAGGCTTCAACTCTTGTTTTTACCTTTATCAATGACTACCTGTGTGCTGTGTGGCTTTGGACCAATTGCTCACCCCCTCTAAAGCTCAGTTTCTGCATCTGTAAAATGGATATAATGCCATATATACATAGATATAGATATACATACACCAATATATATACACACATATATATGTGTGTATATACATATATATATAATATACAAACTGAAATATATAGTTATATAAATATTTCAGTTTAAGTTTCAAAAATCACTGGAGGGTATTTTTATAATACCCTTCAGCAATTTTACCTGCTGCCTTTGCACATTCTGCTGAATTTCTAAATGGAAGTCTGATAGAGATTAATCTTTTAATGCATCATAAATAAAAAAGAAAATCACAGAATGATGTAGCTGGAGAGGATCTTGGGGATCTAGTGTTTCATGAAAGATTAATGTCCTTGATCTGTTTGTAAGGGTTTTGGAAAAATCTTCCATGGTCAAATAAAACTTGGCAATGTTGGATTAAAGTTAAATACGTTTTTTTTTTCCTGCAGAACTTCATAGTCTTTAATATGCTAATATGTTTTGTGAATCTACAAGGAATGAAATGTTTCAATGCTTATTTTACCCAGATTCTCATTTTGGGACAGGCTGGTCAAGCTGAGTCAGCTAGTATATTCTCTAGATGGAGATGATGGCTGATGCCTTTTTGAGAGCAAGAGAGTCCCCAGGGAAAGCAAGGGTATATCAGTTGCTCCATTTCATGCCAAGGATCCTCAGTCTTTAGAGGCTCAGAGAAGGCTGAAAGGCTACTCTAGGCTATCAGGGCTACCATTCATTGTGACCCATGCTACAGAGAAGCTTTGAGCTCAGTGCAAAGGAGTGACCAGCCCTTGAGAATCAGGAAAATTTATTTATTCCTGACCTAGTCCACTGAGGACATACAAGGAATGGGGCAGGGGAGTGTCACCAGCTATGGTTACAAGCTAGTCTGATTCTCTTTCATTAAGAAAACTGGTCCCTGTGAGTTTAGATTGGGAAGCACCAGGTTAAAAAATTTTTAGGCCAGGAGTGGTGGCCACTGTACTCCAGCCTGGGTGACAGAGTGAGAATCTGTGTTAAAAAAAAAAAAAAAGTTAAGTGATGTCTTCTGTTGAGGACCTCTCAGAACTTTTAATATGAAAGTGGTCATTGTGAAGAATGGGAGTAGAGTGTACAGGAGTTTTAAAAGCTACTTTGTCATGAAACTCTTGCTTTGTGCAGGATTCGAGGGGCACTATCATTCTGAGGAAAATATTTTGGGAAACATTGATCTAATCCAAACTTCTCATTTTACCAGCAAACCACTGTGGGGCCCTCTAAGTTTCCTTTATCCATCATTGTGACAAATTCATTGGAATTAATTCAATCAAACCTGGGGTCAGGTTTGAAAATATTTATTTAGCAGGTAAATCTGTTTTGTACATTTTGAGGGAGTTCTGAGTTTCCATAGTCAAAAACCACAGATCAATTTAACCAACCTTTATGGAATATCACCTATGGCCCAAAGACCCTTTAGCTACAGTGATGGTCTACAAAAATATAAACTGTAATTCTTGCAATACAGGAGATTAGTAATAATGGTAAATATAATGATGATGACACCATGAATAGCTAACATTTATTGAATGCCTTTCTATTAGTCAGGCACTTTACTAAGTATTTTAATCCTCCCAACAATTTATGAGGTAGGGATTATAATAATTCCCATCTTATAGTGAGGACACTGAGGTTAGGAAATTATCCTAGCCTAAACGTTAAGTGTAAGCATGAATAGAAAGGTGTTATCAGCCTATAAGACATTCCTTTATGAGTGATACAAAATCCTATATAAATTCAGAGAAAAGAAAAGTGGTTTTAGAAGTCCTTGATCAGTGAGTGTGAAGAATGTGGTGGCCCGGTTACTGTTTGTTTGCCCATCTGTCCTCCCTCTGGGGATCAGCACCCCCTTACTTTGGAAGAATTGTTTTCCTTTTCACTGTAAGGTTCTTTGTGGCTATGCAATGGGGCACATTGCCTCAAACTAGCCCTGTTCCAGTCTTTGAGAACCTTGAAATTGGAACCAAGGGAAGAGGATTGCCTCTTGAATGGTAATTCTCTAAAATCTAGTCTGAGGTGCTGGTGCCTAATCCCTGGGTCTGTGGAAGGAGCTGGGCTGTGAGAGGGGAGAATGATGTTGATGTCAAGAGAGAGGCAGGTGCTAGGAGCAGAGAGATGGAGGCCTGGAGGGTTTCTGGGCTTCTCTGAGGCTTAGGGTTTGGATCATTGTCTTCATTACTGGAACAAAGGATTTACCATACCTGCTCTTCTGGGAATGAAACTGTCCTGCTTTGCAAAATAAAGTGTCATTAGAAAGAGATCTTAAAAACCCCACACCATAGACAGGTGCACAGATCCGTAGAAGTGTTAAAGTTCTGTCTGTTGGATGCTAAGCCAAGACTCTTAAGTATGTTCTAAAGAGAAACTGGTGTGTGTAGGCTGTGCACTCCCAGGGAGATAAAAAGTTAGGAACTTTATGGGTTGGGCTTGGTGGCTCCCACCTGTAATCCCAGCACTGTGGGAGGCTAAAGTGTGCAGATTGATTGAGCTGAGGAGTTCGAGACCAGCCTAGGCAACATGGTGAAACCCCATGTCTACAAAAGCTACAAAAATTAGCTGGGCGTGGTGGCATGTACCTGTAGGCGGGAGGATCGCTTGAGCCCAAGAGGGAGAGGGTGCAGTGAGCCATGATTGTGCCAGTGCACTCCACCTGGGTGACAGGAATTTTATGGGGAATGGGATCTTGGAGACTGAGTAGAGACTAGAGGAAAAAAAAAAAAAACTACCTCCCCAACTGGCCACACTATTCTTTTAAAAAATGTTAATTGACAAATTAAAATTGTATGTATTTACGGAGGTAAAATGTGATGTTATGATATATGTATACATTGTGGAATAATTAAATCCAGAGAATTAATAGATTCATCACCTCAAAACCTATCATTTTTGTGGTGAGAACATTTGAAATTTATTGTCTTAGCAATTTTGAAATACACAATACTTCATTGTAAACTACAGTCACCATGCTGTGCTGTAGATCTCAACAAAATGTATTCTTCCTGTCTCAACTAAAACATTGTACTCTTTGACAACATTTCCCCATTCCTCTCACCCCCTCCAAAAACACCCATTCTTTATGTTGAAGAGAATGGCTAAAAAGTCCCAGCAGGTTTCAACTGACAGCTTCAGTGGTTGTCCCATCACTCTTCAATGTTATTAATAGAAAGGGGAGGGGCAATACATAATTCGGACAGGCAGAAAGTACCATTGTAACCACTTTCCTGACTTCACAGAAAAAGTCCTCTTGTTTTCATCTGTAAAATGGGAACTGCGTGAATACCATTCTTCTTTTCTTCAGCCTCCAAAGAAAAAACAGATGCAAAGCCTTTTATCAATTGCAAAACAGTATACAATGTGTGTTATTACTCACAGTTGTCTTACTGTGACCAAACACTTTATAAGCCTGCGGCGAGTCAGCCTTACTCTCAGGAAGTGGACAATATTTGGGGAAGGAGAAGCAGCAGGATCTTTCAGGACAGTAGCCTTGGTGGGTCCAAAAATTCCT
Organism: Pan paniscus; assembly: GCF_029289425.2. Taxonomy (NCBI): domain Eukaryota; kingdom Metazoa; phylum Chordata; class Mammalia; order Primates; family Hominidae; genus Pan; species Pan paniscus. Next base: position 64,277,062 of record NC_085927.1, read on the forward strand.
TGAGCGAAATGGGAGACAAAACTTTCTTCCTGCTTTGCGGTATATCCTGTTAGTCTTGTCTCTCTTCACTCCTATTTTCTATGGAGAATTTCCTGGTTTTGGAGTTTGGGTGCGTTTTATGGAGAGGAGGCAGAACATCTTTAGCTCCAGCAGAATGAAAGGATACATGCAAAGAAACCTAGCACAGTATGTGGTACCCAGTTCCCCTTTAACTTGGCTTTATTCATTCACTCCTGGTAGGGCATTAATAGGGGATTTAGCCCCCTCCTATTGAAAATGATTAATTCAGGGAAGAGTTCAGGCAGTGTGGACAGATACAGTGTAGGCCAAGCCTGTTTCTAAGGCAGGAGCTGGGTAGGGAGGGTGAGAAGGGCGAGAAGAATAGGGAAATATGTGTCGTCTGTGTTGCTGCTGTTGCAACCACCACAACAAACAAACAAGGGGAAAAAAAAAAAAAAAGAATTGTCCATACCGGAAAGTGTGCTGTTTTGGAGGAGGCTGGGGTAAGTGTGGATGGCTCGAGTGGGTCCTGTTGGATTGAAGTCTGACAGTGGTGATTCCCTTCAACAAATGGTCGGGGTGGGAGGGTACACACACACACACACACACACACACACACACACACCCCACATGCAGCGCCCAGCCTCCGATTTCAGCGCTGGCAGGAGATAACCATTCTTAGCTCGCCTTTCCAGGGTTATTTTTGGCTGAGGCTGTTCGCTGATGGCAAAAGTTTTCAGCCCCCTCCCCAATCCCTCCCCGTGCTTGTTCTAAAGAGAAACTGGTGCGTGTAGGCTGCGCACTCCCAGGGAGACAGGGAGACGAGCCTGGCGCCGGAGAGGAACCCGGACTCTGCCCAAAGTCTCGCCGCACGCCGGCTGTTTTCTGGCGGAGGGTGTGCCCCAGAGGGAGGCAATCGCGCGTGAAGGCTGGGGCCAGGCGCGGGTGCAGGCGTCACCGGGGTCGGGCTCGCAGGCCCTGGAATCAGGCTTTTGGGACACCCCGAAAGTGAGTCCAACTTGGGGAGAAACTGAGGACACCTCAGGCGGTCTGGCAGCGGAGAAGGTGGGCGGGAGAAAACTTTACAGGAAGGCAGAAGCAATCTCCGCCGAGGGAGTCAGCGAGCAGCCGCACGGAGAGGAGGGGCGGGCAGTCCCCAGGCGGGCGGGTGCAGGGCGCAGGGTGCCGACCTGCCGGAGAGGGGGCCTGGGCGCGAGGCGGAGTCCCGGTGCGCGGCCAGGTGGGCGGAGGCCCCCGGCAGGCTGCAGATTGCCTCCGGCCCCGGAAGCCTCAGCAGGACCGGCCAGGAGGCGCCACGGAGGGGAGCCCCATCCCGGTGCTGACAGTGCCCACCGCGCCCTACGAGGACCGGCGGCCGGCCGGCGGCGGGGTTCTGCGGCGACCTACCGGCCTCTTCGAGGGCCAGTGCAACTACCTGCCCAAATTCATCCAGAGCGTGCTATCGTCCATCGACCTGCGTGACCGCCGGGGCTGCACCACGGTGGTGGGCAGCGACGGCAGGTACTTCAGCAGGACGGCCATCGAGATCGTGGGGCAGATGGCTGCGGCCAACGGGGTGAGTGTCCTGATGCCCCTCGCTTCCCGCCGCGCTGCCGCCATGCCCTCTCCTAGCCCTTGTCCCCCTGCTGCCTCCGGGCCCAGCTGGGAGGCCCCTGCCCGGCCCAGGCTTTGCTTCCTCACTCCCGCGTCCTCACCCTCCAGCGCCCCACTCCCGCCGTGCTCGCAGCCTCCCTGGCGCACCCCGGACACTGGGTTCTATTAGTACCCACCGCCCCCAAAAGCCTTGAGGGGTGTCCGTCGTTCCTGGAGCCACTCCGGGCGCCCTGGACTCTTCTCCGACTCTGCACACATCCCGCACCTGCTCATTTTTCTTTCGGACATTCTCTTACCCGGCCCTGTAGATTCCAAGGCAGCTCCCAGTTTTCCATATTGTTCCCAATGCGTTCACTGCCCACAGTCCCCACACAAACTTCTTTCCCAGGCTCACAACATAGTCCCTCTTCCCCGTGCCCTTTTTACAATAATCTGCCAGTCCCCTAAGTCTTAGCTCTGCCTATTTAACAGTAGTGGTGTCTCAGAACACACACACACACACACACACACACACACACACACACACACGATCCCTGACATATTTGGCAAGAGTAGGTCCTGAAGGTTTTTAATATTTTGGTTCTTTAACCCAGTGGAATTACTGAATGATTTTTATTTAATTAGGGTAGGGATGGAGTGGATCCATTTGTTTGATGCTAAACAGCCTGAGCTCGCAGTTCCCAGGGGGCATATCTCTAAATGGTCTGAAATGAGATTTGCAGTGGTTTTCTTAATGCAATTCCCAACTTCTCTCCAAATGCCTTTTGACATTTGACAACATTTCATGCCTCTTCCCCTTTCGCTTTTCATCCTTGTTTTCTCTCCCTTCTCCCACGACCTCGGTAGTCTTCTGCAATCCAGATTCTCAGACTTCGGGTTTTTCTCCCTCTGCCCCTTTCCTCTCTGTCCTATAACTAGAAGCACCTTTTGGCATAGACCCATATCCCAGTTTCCTCTTTCCCAGGTCCAGCAGCATCTCAAGGACATCTACAAGAGGGATACCTAACTTCAGGGGTCTCTGAATGATATGTGGGAAACATCGTCTAAAAAGGTAATTTTATCCTTATTCATGCAACCAGACCCACACTCATAGAACTTGTCTTTAAGGGGAGTGTCTTGCAGATGTATAAATGAGTGTTAACATCTTTAAAAGCAAAACTGAACATTTCCCTGGCATTTGTATTCCCTCCTTCCTTCCCAACCCTTTCCTTTTCATTTTCTCATTTATTATTAAAAACATTTTTAAAGGATCTCCATGCTTCATATTTATCTACTATAATTCCTCCTTCTCGGTGTTGCAGGGATAGGGAAAGGAGATTTTTTGAAAAACACAATAAAAAGCAATTGGGAGAAACAGGGCCAGTGGTGTTGGGGTGGGTAGTGGAATTGTGATTTTTGACTCCAGTAGACAATGATGCTGGATATATGGGGTTTGATTTCTCTCTGGCTCCTCACTTGAGATTGATGAAGTTTGGCTAGAATCAGGGAGTTGAAGAGAGGTTGACAAATGGTCTTTCACTCTTCTCTGACAGGCTGTTCCTGTGGAGTGATGGAGAATAATGAGCCTTGGGAGAGCTATGGGAGCTCTCATACTCCTTCCTGAGCCAATTTTTTAGGGAGTGAGAGAAACATGGCCTGTCCAATACTTGTTGTGGGTCAGGATATTTTTGAAGCTACGGTTGTTGATTTGCATGGGAAAATTATTATGTCTTATTATTTCTTGTCCCACTTTACCATAAGGGCTCCTCAGCTTCTTACTTCAATGGGTCTTCCATGACACACACACTTTATTAACTCTAAGAGTGGAATTTATTTTAACAGATAATTAGCATAGGTCAATATATGATGAAAATAGAGTCAAATTAAATGCACTAGCTGTTATAAAGGACAGCTGACAAAATCCACATAGAAGCATCGACTCTTAAATAATCTGAAAGTACTACTTCTAAGAGGGGCGGGCATGGGTGAAGGGAATGGTGGACATGTTTCAGAATTTCAAACGCCAACTTTAACCAATCGTTTCCTCATTTTGTTCACCTTCTTGGGGGCTTATGCTAAAGTGAAGTGAATAGCCATAAGGCTGGCTTCAGGAGAAAGGTGGTCTAAAAGAACTGGATAATTATAAGCAAAATTGGTCTCGAATGATTGAAAATTGATGAGAATGTGCTTGTCTCCTGATTTGGCATCCTGAGTTAGACTCAGGAATACCGAACATGGATCCCAAAAGCTTTGGTCTTTTTTGATATCCTATTGGATAATCATAAGCAGGCTAGAAAAATAGGAAACTAGAATTTTTTCTCTTTGAACTGACAAATCTGACCAGTGGGCTGCATTCTCTATATCTGAAAAATCTTGGTTTTGATTGAAAAAGTTAATTTTACAAAGCAATTTTCTTTTTTTCAATTAAATTTCATTTTTTTTTTGACACAGGGTCTCACTTTGTTGCCCAGGCTGGAGTGCAATGGTACAGTCTTGGCTCACTGTAGCCTTGACCTCCCCAGATTCAGGTGATCTTCCCACCTCAGCCTCCTGAGTAGCTGGGGCTATAGGTGCACGCCACTACGCACAGCTGACTTTTGTGTTTTTACTACTCATAGGGTTTCTCTGTGTTGCCCAGTCTAGTCTCAAACTCCTGATCTCAAGAGATCTGCCTGCCTTGGCCTCCTAAAGTGTCATGAACCACCATGCCCAGCCTACAAAGCAATGTTCTAGGAAAAACTACAGTTACTCTTTGATTATGTAATTGCTGGAGAAGAAAAGCATGGCATTTCTAAAATGATGAACTATATTACTTATATTATAATATCTCATAAAGTTTGAAATAGACATTTCAAACATAAACATGTATAAAAATTTTTATAAATTATAAAATCAAAAACATTTTACAATTATTTTATTATAAAATTATTATAGAATCAAAAACATTATAAATTTAAACAACTTTTTAAAAAATTTATTTTGGGATTTCCCATGGAGTGATGGAGAATAATGAGCCTTGGGAGAGCTATGGCAGCTCTCATACTCCTTCCTGGGCCAACTTTTTTAGGAAATGGGAGAAATATACCCTGTTCAATGTTTATTGTGGGTCAGGATATTTTTGAAGCTATAGTTGTTGATTTGCTTCAAACTTTAAAAAAAGTATTATAAAATTATGGGATGTAAAAAATTTATTATAAAACTTTGAAATTTTCAAACTTTCAGAAAAGCAGAGAGATGAGATTAATGGCACTCACAGGCAAGCATAGAACATAGATTGTAAACATTTTGCTATATTTGTGTCATGACTATTTTTTGCTTGTGTTTGAAAGTATATTAAAGAAAATGATATTTTACCCCTAAATTCTTTAGTACAGATTTCTAAAAAAATAAGAACATTTTCCTGTATAGTTACAAAATCATCTTTTCAAACAAAATAAAAAATGGCTTTTTTATATCATTTATTACCCAGTCCACATTCAGATTTCCTCAATTATTATGAAATGTCCTTTTATTTTTTGAGACAAAGTCTTGCTCTTTCACACAGCCTGAAGTGCAGTGAAACAATCATAGCTCATTGCAGCCTCACACTCCTGGGCTCAAGTGATCTTCCTGCCTCAGCTTCCTGAGTAGCTAGGACTAGAGGTGCACACCATCATGCCCAGCTAATTTATTGTTTTTGTAGAGATGGAGGTCTTACTACGTTGCCCAGGCTGGTCTCAAACTCCTGGCCTCAAGTGATCCTTCCAGCTTGGTCTCCCTGAAATATCTTTTGTGGCTGGTTTGTTCAAATTAGTTTCTTCTAATCAAGGGACACACATTGCATTTGATTATTTAGCTCAAGACTGTTTTAACCTGGAAAATACCCATACTCTTTGTTTATGTATTTATTTAGTGAAATTGACTTGTTGAAAAACTAGTCAGTTGTCCTGTAGAATATTTCCCCTTCTGGAATTTTCTGGTTGCTTTTTATGGTGTCATTTAACTTTTCACTCTGTTTTTTCCTGGTTAACTGGAAGTTAGTTCTAAAGGCTTTTAGGCCTGCTATAACAAAATACCAAAAACTGGATGACTTATAAAGAACAGAAATTTATTTCTCACAGTCCTAGAGGCTAGCAAGTTTAAAATCAAGGAGCATGTGGTTTTGATATCTGGTTAGGACCAACTTTCTGGTTCATAGATTGGCTTTCTTGCTGGGCCCTCACATAGTGGGAGAGACTAGCTAGCTCTCTGGGGCCTCTTTTATAAGGGCACTAATTCCAATCATGAAGCCTCTGTCCTTATGATCTAATGACCCCCTAAAGGCCCCACCTTTTAATACCAGCACCTTTGGGGTTAGGATGTCAACATATTAATTTGGGGAAGACATACACGTTCAGCCCATTGCAAGGTTTAGTTAGATTCAGGTTCAACTTCTTTTTTTAAAGACTATTTCATAGGCAATAATGTGTATTCACATCCCATCATTAGTGATGGTGAGATGATCGCAAGGTTAGGGTGATCACTGCCTATCTCCTCTGCTATATTCCCCCTTGGGTCAAGCCAGTAGTCTGTGACGTGAACTTTGTACCATGTGTATATTCAGTTATATTCTGTATCAATAGTTACTTGATTGTTTTAGCATTTATTAATGATCCTTGCTTGAGTTGATTATTTCATTAGGGGTTTCAAAATGGTGAATTTCTAATTCTCTAATTCTATCTATATGCTTTAGCTGGCATTTTTCTATAAGCAGACCATTTTCTTCACAACTGGGTTATTTGGCTACCCTGAAACATAGTTCCTTCCGGGAAGGCAGAACATATGTTTATTTCTGTCTTTTAAAAATTACTGGTGTTTGGAGTGAAGATTAGGTGAGCTAACTACCTCCACAGGTGACAAATGAATTTTGTTTTGTCTCACTTTTGCTTTTTTGAATATCACTGTGGCTACTTGGATTTTTACATTTAATTTGAATGGATTAGGGAATAAATGAGAAGATAGGTTTTATCTGTTTCTGTAGTTTTTATGTGGCTGTGTGAACTTACTTTTAAAAATTCCCAGAAATATTTTAATTCCCCTTTAAAGATATAAACTATGTCATACTATAAAGCAAAAGAAAAACCAATCATGTGAAGAGTAAATAGTACCGTTTAAACGAATTGTGGTTAAGCTTAGTTTGTACCTAATTAGTTTTTTATTTTCTTTCTACTTTTATCTGCTTCAGAGCCTCTTCAGTGGTTTAGATCTTCTATGTGTCAAATTATTCTAATCTCTTAAAAAGTTTAAGAGCTAAAATACAACACAATGACTACAAGAATGCCTTTGTCCTTTTCTGGGTAGGTACACCTAAGGCAACTTCTTTTTCTCTTCTTTGTTCTCTTCTTCTTTCTTATTCTTAAATCATCTTCAATATTGGACAGATGACAGCACTATGCCTGCCTCAAGATGTTTCTGACTTGTTCTTGTTCTTTTTTTTTTTTTTTTTTGAGATGGAGTCTTGCTCTGTCACCCAGGCTAGAGTGCAGTGGCACAATCTTGGCTCACTACAACTTCTGCCTCCTGGGTTCCAGTGATTCTCCCAACTCAGCCTCCTGAGTAGCTGGGGTTACAGGCATGCACCACCACGCCTAGCTAATTTTTTGTATTTTTACTAGAGACGGGGTTTCACCATGTCGGCCAGGCTGGTCTTGAACTCCTGACCTCAAGGGATCTGCCTGCCTTGGCCTCCCAAAGTGCTGGGATTACACGTGTGAGCCACTGCACCCGGCCGTTTCTGACTTTTTCTAAAGTCTTCTTTCTCTGGAGATGACATTATATAATAGCACTGTTCAATAGAAGTTTCTTTGATGATGGAACTGTTCTATAATCTGCATTGTCCCAGCCACTAGCCATATGTGACTACTGTAACACTTGAAATGTGGCTAGAGCAACTGAAGAACTGAATTTTGCATTTTACTGAATTTTAATTAATTAAAATAGAAATGCAAATAACCATAAGTGGTTAGTAGCTACCATACTGGACAGCAAAGATCTATAATTCAGCATTTAAAATCGATTTTGTTTTGTTTTCAAAAATGGAGTCAGACTGTTACAACCCAAAAGAACTGTAGGTTAAATTAAGGTAAATCCCCAAATACTACATACACATTTGGGAAATCCAAACCAGATTTTTTCATGTGATAACCACACCCTCTTTTGACTTTAGCCTTGGAGGTAATGGAGTATGGCAGAAAAAACCCTGTATCAGCAGCTGGAAGACTCACCTTCTTTTCCTAGCTCTGCCATATATTGACCAAAAGAGTCAAAGTCCATTCAGATGGTTGAAGGGCCTTGGCATTTTGTTTTTGGTTTTCACATACAAGTTGGAGGGCAGATGCGTTAGCCTCTTGAAATACCCAGAAACCACTTGTTTCCTCATCTAAAAATCAGGTATGACAGGATCATTTAATTATCCTGGAAATCAGATGAAGCACTGCATATGGAAGCACTTTGTAACATCGATAGCACTGGGAAATATAAAGACCTTTTACTGAAATATAAAGGTGTATGGTCAACTGAATATATCTCAGATAGTTATGATTTGACTGTATATATTGAATATAACCTGTAGTGGGCCCCTTGGTAAACAGCTTACAGTTTTGTTGCAAGTTTTAGCCAAGAGAAAATTTATTTGTTGACTAGTCATGCCCTTTATTGGCCACATGATGAGCAGCAAAGATATTAACACACAGTGCACCTTGCAGAATTCAAGAATGTCTCAGTGTCTTGTGAACTAGGAAGCTGAAATGCAGTGGTATGCAGAAGGCTGGCTCAGTAGGAGCCTTGGGAGTGTCCTCCAGATAGATGTTTGTGCAGGTTGTGTTTGATTCCAGTTGGCCATGAAAAGCTGGTTGCTCTAAAGAATGAGAATATACTTGGTTTTGCATTTTCTAGAACTATCTGGGGAACAAATCTTGGGGTGGAAGAAAGAAGGGAGGGAGGGAAAGCTGTGCTTCAATACCTAGGGCTTCTTTCCTGGAATGGATCTGAGAATCTGGGATTGGGTGGCTAATATCTCATCTCTAGAAGGGAGAAAGAAATGGGTGGTGATAGCTTTGTATTTTCTATTGGAGTTCACTAGAGAATAGGTGAATGGAATGGGCTGCTATGATCCAGACATTAGGGAGGACAGGTTTGTGATACATTAGAAAACTTGAATGAGCCCTTCTATGATTCTCTCTTCCCTCTTTCTGCTTCCCGTTCTTAATCACCATCCGCAGGTTGTGGAATTAGCAAATCTATTATGTGAGCAATAGCAAACTTACAGGAGCCCTTGGCTCCATCTATCTCCCTGTTTGTGTCAGTTCCTTCTGGATGCTTTTAGTCTGTGGTCTTCATTCATTCTTTTTATGGGGAAGTAAAAGGAGTGGGACAGATTATGAGAACAGCTGGGTCCTCCCAGTTGCTAGGGTGGTTATTTTAAGCTTTGTTTAATGTGTCCAGAGACCCAGATGGCATTTTTAACTAAGTTGCTTTATTAAATCTTGTGATAAAGCATAGTGATGTTTATTGAAAAGGCAGACACGCATCAGCAACATTATGCGTGAAACTTGCTCTAAGAATTTTCTATAAAACATCTGTTCTCTTTGAGCCTTTTGTGAACTCTGGAAGTTTGCTAGTTTCTATACAGACTTGAGGACAAGAAGTTGGAACCCACTTTTGGAGATGTCCAAGCATAGGTATTGGAATCATTAATCCTAACCCTCTCAGTTTTAAGGCCCCGGATACCCTTCTGTTAGACAACAGTAACATGAGCAAGCACTGTAATAACCTTTAAACAAGATTATTTGGAAATAATGGACAAGAAAAATTAGTATAAATTGTTTGGGGATTTTAAAATTAAAGATAAAAAGCTAGGGCTTCAATGACCTGTGCCAGCCTATAGCCTTAAGAGTCAATTTGCAAACACTCAAGATTTGGCCAATATGCCTCTACTACTTCTACTTAACACAGTCAAAGGGAAATTTTTAGATTCTTTCATCTGATTTGACTCTCTTAGTTACGAATAAGAGGATATCTAGAATATATATGTGACTTGTTAAAATGAAAATCCACCTTCTCTGAGTCTTCAAATATCTTTCATATCTTACATTTTTTAGTCACATCAACTTTTGAAGTCATGTCCGTAGTTGTATGAAAAGAAAAATTTCAGGAACATTCAACCTCAAAAGTTCTTTTTCTTAGTCTGAAGTCGTAGAAGCATTTGACTTTTACTTTCTCTTTTTAAGTTTGTACTAGTAGGTATTTTGTATAAATATAATATTTAATTATTGCCTTTGTATTCTTTTTCTCTAGTAAACATCCTGGTTTTTAGCTATCAATATGTAGTTTTACATTTAGGGATTTCTAATGGAAAGAGAAAGGAATCAAATCAGAGGACGAGAGTTTATTCTACTTGACCAAACACATACACAATACTGGAAGGAGAGATTTACAACAAATATTTAATATCTATGACATGTAAAAAGTTTTTTGAAATCAAGAAAATTCAAACAATTCAATACAAATATCATCAATAATAACACATGAACAGGTGGCCAACCTTATTAATAACCAGAGAAATATAAATTAAAACAATCCATCAACTTGTAAAAAAGATGAAATTACCCAGAGTTGGTGTAGGTGATGGGAAATTGTCATGTTTGTATACTGTTCATAGAAGTTAAATTGACATAACTTTTTGGTCAGGCAATTTGGAACTATATATCTAAATTAATAGAGTAGTTTTCTAATAACCTGGGAATCTCTTAATCTAAGAATCTTTACTGTAGATTTTTCTAGAACAAATGTACAAACATCTGTGTACAAGGGTACTCACTGCAGCATTTTGCTAAGGAAAAACTCAGAAAAAATCTATATGTTCAACAGAGAACAGGTACATAATTTATGACACAACTGCACAATATACACCACTAAAATAAAGGATATAAATTTATATGTAGTATGAAAAAGATGTGAATGATAGCTTGTTGGTGAAAAACAGCAATGACTGGAATATTGTGTGTAACGTAATCCTGCTTTTCTGTATACAATGTAGGCATAGAAAATAGGATTGAAAGGACATACTCTAGTCAACAGTGTATATAGCTTGGGTGGAGGGGGTGTATAATGGGGAAGAAGAGTCCCTTTTCCTATCTATTCCATATACATCTCTGGATTTAAAAGATCATACATGCATATGCATTACCTTCAAAATTAAAATGATAAAGACAAAAGGAGAAGCTTTGGATTTGAATCATGATACTACTGTTTGCAACTTCTATGACCGTGGGGAAGTCGCCTAGCCTCCTGGGGTTTATTTCCTCATTTATAAAAATAGGGAAAGTAATAATACTTGTCTACATATCTTCTAGGGTTGTTGGGAGGATTGAATGTGATAATGGGTTACAGCATTATGAATTATTTATTCATATAACACAATTATTATAAAAATATTTTGCTCTGATTAAAATAAAAGAAGGACGAGATCGTGTGTGTTTTTCAGTCCCAGTAGCTTTACTAACCAGAAAGCGCCTGCTGATGTGGTGATCACAGTTGCTTTGGTGCAGCTTCCTGTTGAATTTTGGCATTTCTCCACGCTGCTAGCTAAGGCTGAGGTGGCGACTGTGGAAGGTGTGATCTCCTCCCCCTCCCAGCACACATTTGTGTGCATACTCACACTCATGCACACACAAACACACACATGCACACTCCATCACAGTACATGAGGTGGCAGCAGCTGCTCCGGCATAGACTTTCGCACAACATAAAGGGCTTTTTTGGTGTGGTCTGTGCATTATTTCCTGTTAAGCATGAGCTGAGTCAGTGCCATGCTTTTCCATCTGAAAACTTTCTGAGGCTCAGGCTGTGTTAAGAGCAAACCCTCTCCCCTCCATGCCCACCCCATGGCCCTCTACTGAAGCCAGATCATAATCTGCTCATTTCATGAGGATTTTCAAACCGAATGGACTGGGCCATGTGAGAGATCACTGAAAGGAACAGACCAAGCAGAGGCTAAGAGACTCCACGCTAATCTGCTGAGTCATCTGAAAATGCACAGCTGTGGCAGCTCACGGTGCTTTAAAGTACTTTGGCAGGATGTTTGTTCAGGGGGCCTGTTCCTGCAGCCCTGCTGAATGTTTGGTTAGGAGGCATAATCATTTTTTGGACAGGATCTCCCAAATGTAAAGTGATAGATGATAATGTGGAATATAATACAGAAGATACAGCTTGGATGTCATAAATAACAATAAATTGTTTAATCTTGCTGAGTTGTAAATCTATGATTGCCAGAGGTCTTTAGTTCACTGGAACATAGTATGGGGGCAGGGGCACTTAGCAAATAGGCAGTTATTATTTTCCAACCAGACAGAAACTGGTCTGATGAAATTTATCTAAAAAGGCATACACATGTATTTTAATTAATTGTGACAATTACTCAGAGAAAACACATGGCCCTAAAGAGGCTGAGGGTTTTTTTTTCTACCTATAAATGTATATGTATATTCACCTATATTCTACCTATGTATAAGTAAGAGAATGAGTTTTTGTTTTGGGGATATATATTTATACGTATCTATACAGACACATATACACATACTTAATTTCTGTGTACCTATTAAGGTGCGGTGACAGATGGAAAGTATTTTTAAGCATTTAGATAGCTTATTCTATAGCATATGTGTGCATATAGCCCCCCCATAAAGCTTTGTCTCTTTTCTGGATATATTTAACAAGAGGCTAGAACAGAGTCCAAAATGTCAGAAATGTTTGAACATTCCATAGAAATGAAGGAGGTGTTTCCAAATGACCTATGTTTCTATGGCAATAAATAGAACTTGTGCTGCGTTGGATGGGTCAGGAGTAAGGAATATAAACAGTGTAAGTATGGCTATTCCAGGCAGAAATCTACCTTGTAAGAACAGCTTTGTGCAGTGAGCTCGACAACATTGATCAGTTAGCAGTCCGGTTCAGTACAACATTGATCAGGTAGCAAGACGGTTCGGCAGTGCCAGTCGGAGACACAGATGGGGACAATCAAAGAAGATGCAGGTCAGGACAAGGATGCAGACATGTACCTGTCACTACCATGGAATTCCGCAGCTTCTTAGTGAGCAGGTTTATGATCAAAGAAGAAAGACATCGTTGATATGTAAGCATGTTACAATTAATTTGCTGTTTAGTTACTAGGAAACTACATCCAGTTTTTAGTTTTTAGGTTTTTTTTTCTTTTTTCTTTTTTGAAACAGGTTCTTGTTCTGTCATCCAGGCTGGAGTGCAGTCGTTATCCAAGCTCACTGCAGCCTTAAACTCCTGGGCTCCATGGATCCTCCCACCTCAGCCTCCCAAGAAGCTGGGACTACAGGTGCACACCACCATGGCCAGCTAATATTTCTTATTTTTTTGTAGAGATGAGGCCTTGCTGTATTGCCCAGGCTGCTCTTGAGCTCCTGGCAGTGTAGATATTTCCATGTTTATACAGATGATGGTGTAGATATTTCCATGAGTATACAGATGAGTGTGTAGATATCTCCATGTTTTTAAAGATGGCGGTGTAGATATTTCCATGTTTATAGAGATAGCGGTGTAGATATTTCCATGTTTATAGAGACAGGGGTGTAGATATTTCCATGTTTATACAGATAGTGGTGTAGGTATTTCCATGTTTCTACAGATCGCGGTGTACATATTTCCATGTTTTTAAAGATAGCGGTGAAGATGTTTCCATTTTTATGCAGGTAGCGGTGTAGATATTTCCATGTATATACAGATGGCGGTGTAGATATTTCCATGTTTATTGAGATAGCGGTGTAGACATTTCCATGTTTATACAGACAGTGGTGTAGAAATATCCATGTTTATAGAGATAGCGGTGTAGATATTTCCATATTTATACATATAGCAGTGTAGATATTTTCATGTTTATACAGAGAGCGGTGTAGGTATTTCCATGTTTATACACATAGCGGTGTAGATATTTCCATGTTAATACAGATGGCTGTGTAGATATTTCGATGTTTATAGAGATGGCTGTGTAGATATTTCCATGTTTATACAGATGGCAGTGTAGATATTTCCATGTTTATGCAGATGGTGGTGTTGATATTTCCGTATTTACAGAGATAGCGGTGTAGATATTTCCATCTTTTCACAGATTGCGGTGTAGGTATTTCCATCTTTACACAGATAGTGGTGTAGATATCTCCCAGTTTACACAGATAGCTGTGTAGATATTTCCATGTTTACATAGATAGCATTGTAGATATTTCCAAGTTTACACAGATAGCGTTGTAGATATTTCCATGTTTATACAGATAGCGGTGTAGGTATTTCCATGATTATACAGATAGCGGTGTAGATATTTCCATGTTTATACAGATAGCGGTGAAGATATTTCCATATTTATAGAGATAGCGGTGGAGATATTTCCATGTTTATACAGATAGCCATGTAGATACTTCCATGTTTATAGAGATAGCGGAGTAGATATTTCCATGTTTATACAGATAGCGGTGTAGATATTTCCATGTTTATAGAGATAGCGGTGTAGATAATTCCATGTTTATAGAGATAACGGTGTAGATATTTCCATGTTTATACAGATAGTGATGTAGATATTTCCATGTTTCCACATATAGCAGTGCAGATATTTCCATGTTTACACAGATAGCATTGCAGATATTTCCATTTTTATACAGATGTCGGTGTAGATTTTTCCATGTTTATGCAGACGGCGGGGTAGATATTTCCATGGTTGTGCCGATGGCGGTGTAGATATTTCCAAGTTTATAGACATGGTGGTATAGATGTTTCCAAGTTCATAGAGATGGCGGTGTAGGTATTTCCATGTTTATAGAGATGGCGGTGTAGTTATTTCCATGTTTATAGTGATAGTGGTGTAGATATTTCCATGTTGAAGCAGATAGCACTGTAGATATTTCCTTGTTTATTTGGATAGCGTTGTTGATATTTCCATGGTTATAGGGATAGTGGTGTTGATGGTTCCAAATTTATACAGATAGCGGTTTAGGTATTTCCATCTTTATACAGAAGGCAATATAGATATTTCCATGTTTATACAGATGGTGGTGTAGATATTTCCATGTTTATACAGATGACTGTGTAGATATTTCCATGTTTATAGAGATAGCGGTGTAGATATTTCCATGTTTATAGAGATAGAGGTGTAGATATTTCCATCTTTATACAGATAGCAGTGTAGACATTTGCATGTTTATACAGATAGCGGTGTAGATATTTCCATATTTATAGAGATAGCGGTATAGTTATTTCCATGTTTATACAGATAGCGGTGTAGACATTTCCATGTTTATGCAGATAGCGGTGTAGATATTTCCATGTCTACAGAGATGGCGGTGTAGGAATTTCCAAGTTTATAGAGATAGTGTTGTAGATATATCCATGTTTATACCGATAGTGGTGTAGGTATTTCCATGTTTATACAGATAGCTGTGCTGGTATTTCCATGTTTATACAGATAGCGGTGTAGATATTTCTATCTTTATGCAGCTCGCGGTATAGATATTTCCAACTTTATACAGATGGCAGTGTAGATATTTCCATGTTTATACAGATAGCGGTGTAGGTATTTCCATGTTTATACAGATAGCGGTGTAGATATTTCCATGTTTATACAGATAGCAGTGGAGATATATCCATGTTTACACACATAGCGGTGTAGATATTTCCATGTTTATAGAGATAGTGGTGTAGATATTTCCATGTTTATACAGAAAGCGGTGTAGATATTTCCATGTTTATACAGATAGCGGTGTACATATTTCCATATTTATACAGAAAGCGGTGTAGATATTTCCATGTTTATACAGATCATGGTGTACATATTTCCACGTTTACTCAAATAGCATTGTAGATATTTCCATGTTTATTCAGATAGTGATGTAGATATTTCCATGTTTATACAGATAGCGGTGTACATATTTCCAAATTTATACAGAAAGCGGTGTAGATATTTCCATGTTTATACAGATCACGGTGTACATATTTCCACGTTTACACAAATAGCGTTGTAGATATTTCCATGTTTATTCAGATAGTGATGTAGATATTTCCATGTTTATACAGATCGCGGTGTAGATATTTCTCTCTACAGATGGTAGTGTAGACATTTGCATGTTTATACAGATGGCGGTGTAGAGATTTCCATGATCATATAGATGGCGGTGTAGATATTTCCTTGTTTATGTAAATGGCGGGGAAGATATCTCCACGTTTATATTGATGGCGGTGTATATATTTCCATGTTTATACAGATAGCGGTGAAGATATTTCCATGTTTATACACATAGCGGTGCAGATATTTCCATGTTTATACAGACAGCGGTGGAGATGTTTCCATGTTTATACAGATAGCGATGTAGATATTTCCATGTTTATAGAGATAGTGGTATAGATATTTCCATATTTATAGAGATAGCGGTGTAGATATTTCCATGTTTACGCAGATAGCGGTGTACATATTTCCATGTTTACACAGATCATGGTGTAGATATTTCCATGTTTATACAGATAGCATTGTAGATATTTCCATGTTAATACAGATAGCGGTGTAGATACTTCCATGTTTATAAAGATCGTGGTGTAGGTATTTTCATCTTTCTACAGACGGCAGTGTAGATATTTCCATGTTTATACAGACGGCGGTTTAGATATTTTCATGTTTATATAGATGGCTGTGTAAATATTTCCAAGTTTACAGAGATGGCGGTGTACATATTTCCATGTTTACAGAGATAGCGGTGTAGATATTTCTATGTTTATAGAGATAGCGGTGTAGATATTTCCATGTTTATACAGGTCACGATGAAGATATTTCCATGTTTATAAAGATGGTAGTGTAGATATTTCCATGTTTATACAGATAGAGGTGTACATATTTCCATGTTTACACAAATGGCTGTGTAGATAGTTCCATGTTTATGGAGATGGAGGTGTAGATATTTTCATGTTTATAGAGATGGCGGTGTAGATATTTCCATGTTTGTAGAGAAGGTGAGGTAGATATTTCCATGTTTATACAGATGACTGTGTAGCTATTTCCATGTTTATACAGATGGCGGTGTAGATATTTCCAAGTATATACAGATGGTGGTGTAGATATTTCCATGTTTATACAGATGACTGTGTAGATATTTCCATTTTTTACAGACGGCACTGTAGATATTTCCATGTTTATACAAATAGCGGTGTAGATATTTCCATGTTTATATAGATTGCAGTGTAGATACTTCCTTGTTTATGTAGATGGCACTGTAGATATTTCCATGTGTGTTGAGATGGCGGTGTATATATTTCCACCTTTATAGAGATAGCTGTGTAGTTGTTTCCATGTTTATACAGATGGCGGTGTAGATATTTCCATGTTTATACAGATTGCGCAATATATATTTCCATGTTTATTCAGATAACGGTGTAGATATTTCCATGTTTATAGAGATAGCAGTGTAGATATTTCCATGTTTATAGAGATAGCGGTGAAGATATTCCCATATTTGCACAGATAGCGGTGTAGATATTTCCATGTTTACAGATATGGGTGTAGATATTTCCATGTTTCTACAGATCATGGTGTAGATATTTCCACGTTTATACAGATCGCAGTGTAGATAACTCCATCTTTCTACAGATGGCAGTGTAGATATTTCCATGTTTATACAGATGGCGGTGTAGATATTTCCATGTATATATAGATGGCAGTGTAGATATTTCCATGTTTATTTAGATGGCGTTGTAGACATTTCCATGTTTGTAGAGATGGCTGTGCATATATTTCCATGTTTATAGAGACAGCGGTGTAGATATTTCCATGTCTGTAGAGATAGCGGTTTAGGTATTTCCATGTTTATAGAGATACCTTTGTAGATATTTCCATGTTTATATAGATAGCGGTGTAGATATTTCCAAGTATATACAGATAGCGGTGTTGGTATTTCCATGTTTATACTGATAGCGGTATAAATCTCTCCATGTTTATACAGCTCGCGTTGTAGATATTTTCATATTTATACAGATGGCAGTGTAGATATTTCCATATTTATACAGATGGCTTTGTAGATATTCCCATGTTTATGGAGATGGCAGTGTACATATTTTCATGTTTATAGTGATGGAGGTGCAGATATTTCCATTTTCATACAGATCGCGGTGTAGATGTTTCCATGTTTATACAGATAGCAGTGTAGATATTTCCACGTTTATAGAGATAGCGGTGTTGGTATTTCCATGTTTAAACAGATAGCGGTGTAAATATTTCCATGTTTATAGAGCTCGCCATGTAGATATTTCCACTTTTATACAGATGGAGGTGTGGATATTTCCATGTTAATACAGATTGCAGTGTAGGTATTTCCATGTTTATACAGATACCGGTGTAGTTGTTTCTCTGTTGATAGAGACATCAGTGGAAATATTTTCCTGTTTATACACATAGCGGTGTAGATATTTCTATGTTTATAGTGATAGCGGTGTAGATATTTCCCTGTTTACAGATAGCGGTGTAGATATTTACATGTTTATACAGATTGCTGTGCAGATGTTTCCACTTTTATAAAGAGGGCTGAGTAGGTATTTCCATGATAATACAGATGGCAGTGTAGATATTTCCATGTTTATGAAGATGACTGAGTAGATATTTCCTTGTTTATACAGATGTTGGTGTAGATATTTCCCTGTTTATAGAAATAGCGGTGTAGATATTTCCATGTTTATAGAGATAGCGGTGTAAATATTTCCATATTTATACAGATAGCGATGTAGATATTTCCATGTTTATACAGATAGCGGTGTAGATATTTACATCTTTATAAAATGAGTGCTATAAATATTTCCATGTTTATAGAGATGGTAGTGTAGATATTTCCATGTTTAT
Source organism: Pan paniscus (assembly GCF_029289425.2). NCBI lineage: Eukaryota > Metazoa > Chordata > Mammalia > Primates > Hominidae > Pan > Pan paniscus. The sequence continues at coordinate 64,295,561 of NC_085927.1, forward strand.
ACAGATGACTGTGTAGTTATTTGCATGTTTATACAGATGGCACTACAGGTATTTCCATGTTTATAGAGATAGCGGTGTATATATTTCCATGTTTATACAGATAGCGGTGTAGGTATTTCCGTGTTTATAAAGATAGTAGTGTAGATATTTCCATATTTATACAGATAGCGGTGTAGATATTTCCATGTTTATACAGATAGCAGTGTAGGTATTTCCATGTTTACAGAGATAGCAGTGTAGATATTTCAATCTTTGCACAGATTGCGGTGTAGATATTTCCATCTTTACACAGATAGCGGTGTAGATATTTCCATGTTTATACAGATGGCTGTGTAGATGTTTCCATGTTTATACACATGTCGGTGTAGATATTTCCATGTTTATACAGATGGCAGTGTAGATATTTCCATGTTTATAGAGATAGCGGTGTAGATATTTCCATGTTTTAGAGATAGCGGTGTAAATATTTCCATATTTATACACATAGCAGTGTAGATATTTCCATGTTTACAGAGATATTGTTGTAGATATTTGCATCTTTGCACAGATTGCCGTTTAGATCTTTCCATCTTTACACAGATAGCGGTGTAGATATTTCCATGTTTATACAGAGGCCTGTGTAGATATTTCCATGTTTATACAGACGGCAGTGCAGATATTTCCATATTTATACAGATGGTGGTGTAGATATTTCCATCTTAATACTGATGGCAGTGTAGATATTTCCAAGTTTATACAGATGTCAGAGTAGATATTTTCATGTTTATAAAGATGGCTGTGTAGATACTTCCATGTTTATAGAGATGGCAGTGTAGATATTTTCATGTTTATAGAGATGGCGGTGTAGATATTTCCTTGTTTACAGAGATAGCAATGTAGATATTTCCATGTTCATACAGATAGCGGTGTAGGTATTTCCTTGTTTATAGAGATAGCGGTGTAGATATTTCCATGTTTATAGGGATGGCTTTGTACATATTTCCTTGTGTATACAGATAGAGGTGTAGATATTTCCATGTTTATACAGATGGCTGTGTAGATATTTCCATGTGTATAGATATGGCTGTCTGGATATTTGCATGATTATTGAGATGGTGGTGTAGATATTTACATGTTTATACAGATGACTGTGTAGATATTTGCATGTTCATACAGATGTCGGTGTAGATATTTCCATGATAATAGAGATAGCGGTGTAGATATTTCCATGTTTATAGATATAGCGGTGTAGATATTTCCATGTTTATACAGATAGCGGTGTAGATATTTCCATGTTTACCGAGATAGCGGTGTAGATATTTCCATCTTTGTACAGATTGCAGTGTAGGTATTTCCAGCTTTACACAGATAGTGGTGTAGATATTTCCAAGTTTACACAGATAGCTGTGAAGATATTTCCACGTTTGCACAGATAGCGTTGAAAATATTTCCATGTTTATACAGATAGCGGTGTAGATATTTCCACGTTTATTCAGATAGCGTTGTAGATATTTCCACGTTTATACAGATAGCGGTGTAGATATTTCCACGATTATACAGATAGTGGTGTAGATATTTCCATCTTTATAGAGATAGCGGTGTATATATTTCCATGTTTACACAGATAGCGGTGTAGATATTTCCATGTTTACACAGATAGCATTGTAGAAATTTCCATGTTTACACAGATAGCGGTGTAGATATTTCCATGTTTACACAGATAGCATTGTAGATATTTCCATGTTTACACAGATAGCGGTGTAGATATTTCAATGTTTATACAGACGGCAGTGTAGATTTTTCCATGTTATAGAGATAGCGATGTAGGTATTTCCATGTTATATAGATAGCGATGTAGGTATTTCCATGTTTATCGTGATATCGGTGAAGATATTTCCATGTTTATACAGGTAGCGGTGTAGATATTTCCATATTTATATGGATAGATGTGTTGATATTTCCATGTTTATGGGGATAGTGGTGTAGGTGCTTCCATGTTTATACAGATAGCGGTGTAGGTATTTCCATTTTTATATAGTTAGCGGTGTAGATATTTCCATGTTCATAGACATGGCTGTGTAGATATTTCCATGTTTATACAGATGGCAGTGTAGATATTTCCATGTTTATGCAGAAGGCGGTGTAGATATTTCCATGTTTATAGAGATGTTGGTGAAGATATTTTCATGTTTATAGAGATATCGGTTTAGATATTTCCATGTTTATACCGATAGCGGTGTAGACATTTCCATGTTTATAGAGATAGCGTTGTAGATATTTCCATATTTATAGAGATAGCGGTGTAGATATTTCCATGTTTATACAGATATCGGTGTAGATATGTCCATGCTTATGCAGATATCGGTGTAGATATTTCCATGTTTATAGAGATGGCGGTGTAGATATTTCCATGTTTATAGAGATAGTGGTTTAGATATTTCCATGTTTATACAGACAGTTATGTAGATATTGCCACGTTTATACCGATAGCGGAGTTGATATTTCTATATTTATACAGATAGTGGTTTAGATATTTCCATGTTTATGTCGCTCACGGTATAGATATATCCATCTTTATACAGATGGCAGTGTAGATGTTTCCATGTTTATACAGAAAGCGGTGTAGATATTTCCACTTTTATACAGATGGTGGTGTAGTTAGTTCCATGATTATGGAGATTGCGGTGTAGATATTTTCATGTTCATAGAGATGGCGGTGTAGATATTTCCATGTTTATTGAGATTACGGAGTAGATATTTCCATGTTTATAGAGATAGCAGTGTAGATATTTCCATCTTCATACAGATGGCTGTGTAGATATTTCCATGTATATACAGACGGCAGTGAATATATTTCCATGTCTATAGAGATGGTGGTGTAGATATTTCCATGATTGTAGAGATAGTGGTGTAGATATTTCCATATTTATACAGATAGCGGTTTAGATATTTCCATGTTTATACAAATCCTGTTGTAGATATTTCCATGTTTATACAGATAGCGGTGTAGTTATTTCCAAGTTTACAGAGATAGCTGTGTAGATATTTACATGTTTACAGAGATACTGTTGTAGATTTTCCAAGTTTATACACATAGCGCTGTAGATATTTGCATGTTATACAGATAGCGGTGTCGATATTTGCATGTTTATACATACAGCGGTGGAGATATTTCCATCTTTATGCAGATAGCGATGTAGACATTTCCATGTTTATACAGATAGCGATGTAGATATTTCCATGTTTATAGAGAAAGCGGTGTAGTATTTCCATGTTTATACAGATGGCTGTGTAGATATTTCCAAGTGTATACAGATGGCAGTGTAGATATTTTCATGTTTATACAGATGCTGATGTAGATATTTCTATGTTTATACAGATGACTGTGAGGATATTTGCGTGTTTATAGAGATGGCACAGCAGATATTTCCATGTTTATAGAGATAGCGGTATAGATATTTCCATGTTAATACAGATAGCGGTGTAGGTATTTCCATGTTTGTAGAGATAGCAGTGTAGTTATTTCCAAATTTATACAGATAGTGTTGTAGATATTTCCATGTTTATAGAGACGGCGGTGTAGATATTTCCAAGTTTACACAGATAGGTGTGTAGATATTTCCATGATTACACAATTAGCGTTGTAGATATTTCCATGTTTATACAGATAGCGGTGTAGGTATTTCCATATTTATAGAGAGAGCGGTGTAGATTTTCAATGTTTATAGAGATAGCAGTGTAAATATTTCCATATTTAAATAGATAGCGGTGTAGTTTTTTTCCATGGTTACACAGATAGCGTTGTAGATATTTCCATATTCATACAGATAGCGGTGTAGATATTTCCATGTTTATACAGATAGTGGCGTAGGTGTTTCGAAGTTAATAGAGATAGCGGTGAAGATATTTCCATGTTTATACAGATAGCGATGTATACGTTTCCATGTTTATACAGATAACGGTGTAGATATTTCCATGTTTGTAGAGATAGCGGTGTAGATACTGCCATGTTTATACTGACGGCTTTGAAGATATTAACATGTGTATACAGATGGCAGTGTAGATTTTTCCATGTTTATAGAGATGGTGGTGTAGATATTTCCATGTTTATACAGATGACTGTGAGGATATTTGCATGTTCATTCAGATGGCAGTGTAGATATTTCCATGTTTATAGAGATAACGGTGTACATATTTCCTTGTTTATAGAGTTATCGGTGAAGATATTTCCATGTTTAAAGAGATAGCCGTGTAGATATTTCCATATTTATACAGATAGCTTTGTAGATATCTCCATGTTTATTCAAATTGCGGTGTAGATATTTCCATGTTTATACAGATGTCGATGTAGATATTTCCATGTTTAGACAGATAGCGGTGTAGATATTTCCAAGTTTATACAGTTAGCAGTGTAGATATATCCATGTTTACAGAGATAGCGGTGTAGATATTTCCACCTTTGCACAGACTGCGGTGTAGATATATCCATCTTTACACAGATAGCGGTGTAGATATTTCCATGTTTATAGAGATGGTGGTGTAGATATTTAGGTGTTTATGTGGATGGCGGTGTAGATATTTCCAAGTTTACAGAGACAGCGGTTTAGATATTTCGATGTTTATACAGAAAGCTGTGTAAATATTTCCATGTTTATACAGATGACTGTGTAGATATTTCCACGTTTATACAGATAGCGATGTAGATATTTCCATGCTGATAGAGATAGCGGTGTAGTTGTTTCCACATTTATACATATAGCGGTGTAGATATTTCCATCTTTATAAAGATTGCGGTGTAGATATTTCCATGTTTATACAGATAGCAGTGTAGATAGTTCCATGTTTATACAGATGGCTGTGTAGATGTTTCCATGTGTATACACATGGCAGTGTAGATATTTCCATGTTTATACAGGTGGAGCTGTAGGTATTTCCATGTTTATTCCGATGACTGTGTAGATATTTCCATGTTTTTACAGATGGTGGTGTAGATATTTCCATGTTCATACAGATAGCGGTGTGGTTATTTCCATGTTTATACAGATAGCGGTGTAGCTATTTCCATGTTTATAGAGATGGCTGTGTATATATTTCCATGTTTATACAGACGGCAGTGTAGATATTTCCATGTTTATACTGATGGTGGCGTAGATATTTCCATGTTAATACAGATGACTGAGTACTTATTTCCATGTTTAAACAGATGGCGGTGTATATATTTCCATGTTTATAGAGATAGCCGTGTAGATATTTCCATGTTTATACAGATACCGGTGTAGGCATTTCCATGTTTATAGAGATAGCCGTGTAGATATTTCCATATTTATAAAGATATCGCTGTAGATATTTCCATGTTTATACAGATTGCGGTGCAGATATTTCCATGTTTATACAGATAGTGGTGTAGATATTTCCATGTTTATACAGATCGTGGTGTAGATATTTCCATGTTTATAAAGATAGCGGAGTAGATATTTCCATGTTTATACAGGTCGCGGTGTAGATATATCCATGTTTACACAGATCGCGGTGTAGATATTTCCATCTTTCTACAGATGGCTGTGTAGATATTTCTATGTTTATACAGATGGCGGTGAAGATATTTCCATGTTTATACAGATGGCGGTGTAGTTATTTCCTTGTTTATGTAGATGGCGGTGTAGGTATTTCCATGATCATACAGATAGCGGTGTAGATATTTTCCTGTTTATACAGATGGCGATGTAGAAATTTCCATGTTGATAAAGATAGCGGTGAAGATAGTTCCATGTTTATACAGATAGCGGTGGAGATATTTCCATGTTTATACAGATAGCGATGTAGATATTTCCGTGTTTATATAGATAGTGGTGTAGATATTTGCATGTTTATACAGATAGCATTGTAGGTATTTCCATGTTTATTCAGATAGCGGTGTAGATATTCCCATGTTTATACAGATAGCGGTGTAGATATTTCCAAGTTTATACAGATAGTGGTGTAGATATTTCCAGGTTTATAGAGATAGCAGTGTAGGTATTTCTATCTTTATACAGATGACAGTGTAGATATTTCCATGTTTGTACAAATGACTGTGTAGATATTTCCACGTTTATACAGATAGTAGTGTAGTTCTTTCTATGTTTATACAGATAGTGGTGTAGATATCTCCATGGTTATAGAGATAGGGGTGTAGGTATTTCCATATTTATACATATAGAGGTTGAGATATTTCCATGATTATACCGACAGCGGTGTAGATATTTCCATGTTTATACATATAGCGGTGTGGCTATTTCCATTTTTATACAGATAGCGGTGTAGCTATTTCCATGTTTATAGAGATGGCTGTGTAGATATTTCCATGTTTATACCTATGGCAGTGTAGATATTTCCATTATTATACAGATGCTGGTGTTGGTATTTCTATGTTTATAGAGATGACTGTGTAGGTATTTCCAGGTTTATACAGATGGCGGTGTAGATTTTTCCATGTTTACATAGATGGCGATGTAGATATTTCCTTGTTTATAGAGATAGCGTGTTAGGTATTTCCATGTTTATACAGATAGCTGTGTACGTATTTCCATGTTTATGCAGATCGCGGTGTTGCTATTTCCATGTTTATACAGATAGCTGTGTAGATATTTCCATGTTTATACAGCTCGCGGTGTAGATATTTACATCTTTATACAGATAGCAGTGTAGATATTTCCATGTTTATACAGATGGCGGTGTAGATAGTTCCATGTTTATGGAGATGGCAGTGTAGATATTTTCATGTTTACAGAGATGGCGGTGTAGTTATTTCCATGTTTGTAGAGATAGTGGTATAGATATTTCCATGTTTTAGAGATAGCTGTGTTGGTATTTCCATGTTTATAGAGACACCAGTGTAGATATTACCATGTTTATTGAGATAGCGGTGCAGGTATTTCCATGTTTATAGCGATAGTGGTGTAGATATTTCCATGTTTATTCAGAAGGCTGTGTAGATATTTCCATGTGTATACAGAAGGCAGTGTAGGTATTTTCAAGTTTATACAGATGGTAGTGTAGATTCTTCCATGTTTATACAGATGACTTTGTAGATATTTCCATGCTTTTACAGATGGTTGTGTAGATATTTCCATGTTTATAGAGATAGCGCTGTAGATATTTCCATGTTTATATAGATGGCGATATACATATTTTCTTGTTTATGTAGATGGTGTTGTAGATATTTCCATGTTTACAGGTATGGCGGTGTATATATTTCCATGTTTATAGAGAAAGCAGTGTAGATATTTCCATGTTTATACAGATAGCGGTGTAGATATTTCCATGTTTATACAGCTCGCAGTGTAGATATTTACATCTTTATACAGATGGCAGTGTAGATATTTCCATGTTTATACAGATGGCGGTGTAGATAGTTCCATGTTTATGGAGATGGCAGTGTAGATATTTACATGTTTATAGAGATGGCGGTGCAGATATTCACATGTTTATAGAGATAGTGGTGTAGGTAATTCCATGTTTATAGAGATAGCGGTGTAGTTATTTCCATGTTGATACAGATGGTGGTGTAGGTTTTTCCATCTTTATAAAGATAGCCATGTAGATATTTCCATGTTTATACAGATAGCGGTGTAGATATTTCCATGTTTATACAGATAGCGGTGTAGATATTTCCATATTTATAGAGTTAGCTGGGTAGATGTTTCCATGTTTATACAGATAGCGGTGTAGATAGTTCCATGTTTTCAGATAGCTGTGTAGATATTTCCATGTTTATACAGATGGCGGTGTTGATATATCCTTGTTTATGTAGATGCCGGTGTAGATATTTCTATGTTTATAGAGATGGCGTTGTATATATTTCCATGTTTATAGAGATAGCGGTGTAGATATTTCCATGTTTATATAGATAGCGGGGGAGATATTTCCATGTTTATACAGATAGCGGTGTAGATATTTCCATGTTTATACAGATGGCGGTGGAGATATATCCATGTTTATAGAAATAGTGGTGTAGATATTTCCATGTTGATACAGATAGCAGTGTAGTTATTTCCATGTTTATAGAGATGGGGTGTAGGTATTTCCATGTGTATACAGATAGCGGTGCAGTTGTTTTCAAGTGTATACTGATGGCTGTGTAGTTATTTCCACGTGTATCCACATGGTCGTGTAGATATTTCCATGTCTATAGAGATGGTGTTGTACATATTTCCATGTAAATACAGATGACTTTGTAGATATTTCCATGTTTATACAGATAGCGGTGAAGAGATTTCCATGTTTATAAATATAGCGTTGTATATATTTCCATCTTTGCACAGATTGTGGAGCAGATATTTCCATCTTTACACTGATAGCGGTGTAGATATTCCCATGTTTACACAGATAGCGCTGTAGACATTTCCATGTTTAAACAGATAGCGGTGTAGATAATTCCATGTTTATAGATATAGCTGTGTAGATGTTTCAATGTTTATACACATAGCGGTGGAGTTATTTCCTTGTTTACAGATAGCGGTGTAGATATTTCCATGCTTATAGAGATACCGGTGTAGATATTTCCATGTTTTTAGTGTTAGCGGTGTAGATATTTCCATGTTTATTCAGATGGTGGTGTAGATATTTCCACGTTTTTACAGATGGCGGTGTAGATATTTCCATGTTTATACAGATAGCAGTGTAGGTATTTCCATGTTTATACAGAGAGTGGTGTGGATATTACAACGTTTACACAGATAGCGGTGTAGATATTTAAATGTCTGCACAGATTGCGGTGTAGATATTTCCTACTTTACAAAGATAGCGGAGTAGATATTTCCATGTTTACACAGATAGCGTTGTAGATATTTGCATGTTTATACAGATAGCGGTGTAGATATTTCCATGTTTATACAGATAGTGGTGTAGATGTTTCCATGTTTATACAGAAACCGGTGGAGAGATTTCCATGTTTATACAGATCGTGGTGTAGATATTTCCATGTTTATACACATAGCAGTGCAGATAATTCCATGTTTATACAGATAGCGGTGGAGATATTGCCATGTTTATACTGATGGCAGAGTAGTTATTTCCATGTTTTCACAGATGGCGCTGTAGTGATTTCCATGTTTATACAGATGACTGTGTTGTTATTTCCACGTTTATACACAAGGCGGTTTAGGTATTTCCATATTTATAGAGTTAGTCTTGTAGATATTTCCATGTTTATACAGATAGTGGTGTAGACATTTTCATTTGTATAGAGATAGCGGTGTAGATATTTCCATATTTATACAGATCTCGGTGTAGATATTTGCATGTTTATACAGTTAGCAGTGTAGATATTTCCATGTTTATACAGATAGCAGTGTAGATATTTCCATTTTTATATAGATCGTGGTGTAGATGTTTCCATATTTATACAGATAGCGGTGTAGATATTTCCATGTTTATACAAGTAGCGGTGTAGATATTTCCAAGTTTATAGAGATCGCGGTGTAGACATTTCCATCTTTCCACAGATGGCAGTGTAGATATTTCTATGTTTATACAGACGGCAGCATAGATATTTCCATGTTCATACAGATGGCAGTGTAGATATTTCCATGTTTATGCAGATGGCGGTGTAGATATTTCCATGTTTATAGAAATGGCGGTGTAGATATTTATATGTTTGCAAAGATACTGGTGTAGATATTTCCATGTTTATAGAGATGGCGGTGTAGGTATTTCTTTGTTTATAGAGATATTGGTGTAGATAATACCATGTTTATAGAGATGGCAGTGCAGGTATTTCCATGTTTATAGAGATAGTGGTGTAGATATTTCCATGTTTATACAGATATCGGTATAGATATTTCCATGTTGATACAGATAGCAGTATCGGTATTTCCATGTTTATACAGATAGCGGTGTAGATATTTCCATGTTTATACTGCTCACGGTGTAGATATTTCCATCTTTATACAGATAGCAGTGTAGATATGTCCATGTTTATACAGATAGCTGTTTAGATATTTCCATTTTAAACAGATGGTCTTGTAGATAGTTCCATGTTTATGGAGATGTCGGTGTAGATATTTCCATGTTTATAAATATGTCAGTGTAGATATTTCCAGGTTTACAGAGATGGCGGTGTAGATATTTCCATGTTTATTGAGATAGCTGTGTAATTATTTCCATCTGTATAGAGATATCGGTGTAGTTATTTCCATGTTTATGCAGATGGCTGTGTAGATATTTCCATGTTTATACAGATGGCAGCATAGATATATCCATGTTTATAGAGATAGCGGTGTATATATTTCCATATTTGTATAGATAGCAGTGTAGATATTTCCATGTTTATTCAGAGGGTGGTATAGATATTTCCATGTTTATACAGACAGTGGCGTATCTATTTCCATGTTTATACAGAGAGACTTGTAGATATTTCCATGTTTATACAGATCGTGGTGTTGATATTTCCACGTTTATACAGATAGTGGTGTTGGTATTTCCCTGTTTATACAGATAGCAGTGTAGATATTTCCTTGTTTATACAGCTCAGGGTGCAGATATTTCCATCTTTATACAGACGGCAGTGTAGATATTTCCATGTTTTCACAGATGGCGGTGTAGATAGTTCCATGTTTATGGAGATGGCGGTGTAGATATTTTCATGTTTATAGAGATGGCGGTGTAGATATTTACATGTTTATAGAGATTGTGGTGTAGATATTTCCATGTTTATAGAGATTGCAGTGTAGGTATTTCCATGTGTATAGAGATAACGGTGCAGATGTTTCCATGTTTATACTGATGGCTCTGTAGACATTTCCATGTGTATACAGACGGCAGTGTAGATATTTCCATGTTTATAGAGTTGGTGGTGTAGATATTTCCATGTATATACAGATGAATGTGTAGATATTTCCATGTTTACTGATGGCAGTGTAGATATTTCCATGTTTATAGAGATGTTGGTGTAGATATTTACATGTATATACAGTTGACTGTGTAGATATTTCCATTTTTATACAGATAGCGGTGTAGATATTTCCATATATAAACAGATAGCGGTGGTGATATTTCCATGTTTATACAGTGAGCAATGTAGATATTTCCATGTTTATACAGATTGCTTTGTAGGTATTTCCATGTTTATTGAGGTAGCGGTGTAGATATTTCCATGTTTATACAGATGGCTGTGTAGATACTTCCAAGTGTATACATGGCAGTGTAGATATTTCCATGATTATGCAGATGGAGGTGTAGATATTTCCATGTTTATAGAGATAGCGGTGGACATATTTCCATGTTTATACAGATGGATGTGCAGATATTGCCATGTGTATACACATGGCAGTGTAGATATTTCAATGTTTATAGAGATGGTGGTGTAGGTATTTCCATGTTTATACACATGACTTTGTAGATATTTGTATGTTTATACACATGGCAGTGTAGATATTTCCATGTTTATAGAGATAACGGTGAAGTATTTCAATGTTTATACAGATAGAAGTGTAGATATTTCCATGTTTATGGAGATAGCGGTGTAGATATTTCCATATTTACACAGATAGCGGTTTAGATATTTACATGTTTATAAAGATCCCGGTGTAGATATTTCCATGTTTATAGTGTTAGCGGTGTAGATATTCCCATGTTTATTCAGATGGTGGTGTAGATATTTCCACGTTTTTACAGATGGCGGTGTAGATATTTCCATGTTTATACAGATAGCAGTGTAGGTATTTCCATGTTTATACAGAGAGTGGTGTGGATATTACCACCTTTTCACAGATAGCGGTGTAGATATTTAAATGTCTGCACAGATTGCGGTGTAGATATTTCCTACTTTACAAAGATAGCGGAGTAGATATTTCCATGTTTACACAGATAGCGTTGTAGATATTTGCATGTTTATACAGATAGCGGTGTAGATATTTCCATGTTTATACAGATAGTGGTGTAGATGTTTCCATGTTTATACAGAAACCGGTGGAGAGATTTCCATGTTTATACAGATCGTGGTGTAGATATTTCCATGTTTATACAGATAGCAGTGGAGATAATTGCATGTTTATACAGATAGCGGAGGAGATATTGCCATGTTTATACTGATGGCGGAGTAGTTATTTCCATGTTTTCACAGATGGCGCTGTAGAGGTTTCCATGTTTATACAGATGACTGTGTTGTTATTTCCACGTTTATACACAAGGCGGTTTAGGTATTTCTATATTTATAGAGTTAGCCTTGTAGATATTTCCATGTTTATACAGATAGTGGTGTAGACATTTTCATGTTTATAGAGATAGCAGTGTAGATATTTCCATATTTATACAGATCTCGGTGTAGATATTTGCATGTTTATACAGTTAGCAGTGTAGATATTTCCAAGTTTATACAGATAGCAGTGTAGATATTTCCATTTTTATACAGATCGTGGTGTAGATGTTTCCATATTTATACAGATAGCGGTGTAGATATTTCCATGTTTATACAAGTAGCGGTGTAGATATTTCCAAGATTATAGAGATCGCGGGGTAGACATTTCCATCTTTCCACAGATGGCAGTGTAGATATTTCTATGTTTATACAGACGGCAGTATAGATATTTCCATGTTTATACAGATGGCGGTGTAGATATTTCCATGTTTATGCAGATGGCGGTGTAGATATTTCCATGTTTATAGAAATGGCGGTGTAGATATTTATATGTTTGTAGAGATACTGGTGTATATATTTGTATGTTTATAGAGATGGCGGTGTAGGTATTTCTTTGTTTATAGAGATATTGGTGTAGATAATTCCATGTTTATAGAGATGGCAGTGCAGGTATTTCCATGTTTATAGAGATAGTGGTGTAGATATTTCCATGTTTATACAGATATCGGTATAGATATTTCCATGTTGATACAGATAGCAGTATCGGTATTTCCATGTTTATACAGATAGCGGTGTAGATATTTCCATGTTTATACTGCTCGCGGTGTAGATATTTCCATCTTTATACAGATAGAAGTGTAGATATGTCGATGTTTATACAGATACCGGTTTAGATATTTCCATTTTAAACAGATGGTCTTGTAGATAGTTCCATGTTTATGGAGATGTCGCTGTAGATATTTCCATGTTTATAAATATGTCAGTGTAAATATTTCCAGGTTTACAGAGATAGCGGTGTAGATATTTCCATCTTTGCACAGATTGCGGTGATATTTCCATCTTTACACAGATAGCGGTGTAGATATTTCCAAGTTTACACAGATATCTGTGTAGTTATTTCCATCGTTACACAGACAGCGGTGTACATATTTCCATGTTTACACAGATAGCGGTGTAGATATTTCCAAGTTAAAACAGCTAGTGTTGTAGATATTTCCATGTTTATACAGAGAGCGGTGTAGATATTTCCATGTTTATAAAGATAGCGGTGTAGATATTTCCATGTTTATACAGATAGCGGTGTAGCTATTTCCATGTTTTTACAGATGGCGGTGTAGATACTTCCATGTTTATACAGATAGCGGTGTAGACATTTCCATGTTTATAGAGATATCGGTGAAGCTATTTCCATGTTTATAGAGATAGCCATGTAGATATTTCCATGTTTATACAGATTGTGGTGTAGATATTTCCATGTTCATAGAGATAGCAGTGTAGATATTTCCATATTTATACAGATAGCTTTTTTGATATTTCCATGTTTATACAGATAGCGGTGAAGATATTTCCATGTTTATAGAGATAGCGGTGTAAATATTTCCATGTTTGCACAGATTGCGGTGCAGATATTTCTGTCTTTGCACAAATAGCGGTGTAGATATTTCCGTGTTTACACAGATAGCTGTGTAGACATTTCCATGTTTACAGAGATAGCGTTGTAGATATTTCCATGTTTATATTGATAGTGGTGTAGATATTTCCATGACTATACAGATAGCTGTGTAGATGTTACCATGTTTATAGAGACGACTGTGTAGGTATTTCCATGTTTATACAGACTGCGGTGTAGATATTTCCATCTTTTTACAGATGGCGGTGTAGATATTTCCATGTATATACCGATAGCGGTGTGGATATTTCCATGTTTTTACAGTCAGCGGTGTAGACATTAGCATGTTTACACAGATAGCGGTTTAGATATTTCCATCTTTGCACAGATTGCAGTGTAGATATTTCCATCTTTACAAAGATAGCGGTGTAGATATCTCCATGTTTACACAGATAGCAGTGTAGATATTTCCATGTTTACACAGATAGTGGTGTAGATGTTTCCATGTTTATGCAGATAACTGTGTAGGTATTTCCATGATTATACAGATGGCAGTGTAGACATTTCTATGTTTATACAGATAGCGGTGCAGATATTTCGATGTTTATACAGAAGCCGGTGAAGATATTTCCATGTTTATGCAGATGGCGGTGTAGATATTTCCATGTATATAGAGATAGCTGTGTAGATATTTCCATGTGTATAAAGATGGCGGTGTAGGTATTTCCATGTTTATAGAAAGAGCGGTGCAGATATTTCCATGTTTATACAGAGAGTGGTGTAGATAGTTCCATGTTTATAGGGATAGTGGTGTTGGTATGTCCATGTTTATACGGATAGCGGTGTAGATATTTCCATGTTTATACAGCTCGCGGTGTAGATATTTCCATCTTTATACAGATGGCAGTGTAGGTATTTACATGTTTAAGCAGATAGCCCTGTAAATATTTCCATGTTTATACAGATAGCGGTGTAGGTATTTCCATGTTTATTGAGATAGCAGTGTGGATATTTCCATGTTTATACAGATGACTGTGTAGATATTTCCATGTGTATACAGATGGTAGTGTAGATATTTCCATGTTTATACAGATGGAGGTGTAGATATTTCCATGTTTATACAGATGACTTTCTAGATATTTCCATGTTTTCAAAGATGGCGGTGTAGATATTTACATGTTTATACAGATAGCAATGTGGCAATTTCCATATTTATAGAGATAGCGGTGTAGATACTTCCATGTTTATAGAGATAGCGGTGCATATATTCCCATGTTTATAATGATAGCAGTGCAGATATTTCCATCTTTATAGAGATAGCCGTGTAGATATTTCCATTTTTGCACAGATTGCGGTGTATGTATTTCCATCTTTACACAGATAGCGGTGTAGATATTTCCATGTTTACACAGATAGCTTTCTAGATATTTCCATATATACACTGATAGTGTTGTAGATATTTTCATGTTTATACAGATATCGGTGTAGATATTTCCATGTTTATAGAGATAGCGGTATAGATATTTCCATGTTTATACAGATACCGGTGCAGATAATTCCATGTTTATACAGATAGCGGTGGAGATATTGCCATGTTTATACTGATGGCAGAGTAGTTATTTCCATGTTTTCACAGATGGCGCTGTAGTGATTTCCATGTTTATACAGATGACTGTGTTGTTATTTCCACGTTTATACACAAGGCGGTTTAGGTATTTCCATATTTATAGAGTTAGCCTTGTAGATATTTCCATGTTTATACAGATAGTGGTGTAGACATTTTCATTTGTATAGAGATAGCGGTGTAGATATTTCCATATTTATACAGATCTCGGTGTAGATATTTGCATGTTTATACAGTTAGCAGTGTAGATATTTCCATGTTTATACAGATAGCAGTGTAGATATTTCCATTTTTATATAGATCGTGGTGTAGATGTTTCCATATTTATACAGATAGCGGTGTAGATATTTCCATGTTTATACAAGTAGCGGTGTAGATATTTCCAAGTTTATAGAGATCGCGGTGTAGACATTTCCATCTTTCCACAGATGGCAGTGTAGATATTTCTATGTTTATACAGACGGCAGCATAGATATTTCCATGTTCATACAGATGGCAGTGTAGATATTTCCATGTTTATGCAGATGGCGGTGTAGATATTTCCATGTTTATAGAAATGGCGGTGTAGATATTTATATGTTTGCAAAGATACTGGTGTAGATATTTCCATGTTTATAGAGATGGCGGTGTAGGTATTTCTTTGTTTATAGAGATATTGGTGTAGATAATACCATGTTTATAGAGATGGCAGTGCAGGTATTTCCATGTTTATAGAGATAGTGGTGTAGATATTTCCATGTTTATACAGATATCGGTATAGATATTTCCATGTTGATACAGATAGCAGTATCGGTATTTCCATGTTTATACAGATAGCGGTGTAGATATTTCCATGTTTATACTGCTCACGGTGTAGATATTTCCATCTTTATACAGATAGCAGTGTAGATATGTCCATGTTTATACAGATAGCTGTTTAGATATTTCCATTTTAAACAGATGGTCTTGTAGATAGTTCCATGTTTATGGAGATGTCGGTGTAGATATTTCCATGTTTATAAATATGTCAGTGTAGATATTTCCAGGTTTACAGAGATGGCGGTGTAGATATTTCCATGTTTATTGAGATAGCTGTGTAATTATTTCCATCTGTATAGAGATATCGGTGTAGTTATTTCCATGTTTATGCAGATGGCTGTGTAGATATTTCCATGTTTATACAGATGGCAGCATAGATATATCCATGTTTATAGAGATAGCGGTGTATATATTTCCATATTTGTATAGATAGCAGTGTAGATATTTCCATGTTTATTCAGAGGGCGGTATAGATATTTCCATGTTTATACAGACAGTGGCGTATCTATTTCCATGTTTATACAGAGAGACTTGTAGATATTTCCATGTTTATACAGATCGTGGTGTTGATATTTCCACGTTTATACAGATAGTGGTGTTGGTATTTCCCTGTTTATACAGATAGCAGTGTAGATATTTCCTTGTTTATACAGCTCAGGGTGCAGATATTTCCATCTTTATACAGACGGCAGTGTAGATATTTCCATGTTTTCACAGATGGCGGTGTAGATAGTTCCATGTTTATGGAGATGGCGGTGTAGATATTTTCATGTTTATAGAGATGGCGGTGTAGATATTTACATGTTTATAGAGATTGTGGTGTAGATATTTCCATGTTTATAGAGATTGCAGTGTAGGTATTTCCATGTGTATAGAGATAACGGTGCAGATGTTTCCATGTTTATACTGATGGCTCTGTAGACATTTCCATGTGTATACAGACGGCAGTGTAGATATTTCCATGTTTATAGAGTTGGTGGTGTAGATATTTCCATGTATATACAGATGAATGTGTAGATATTTCCATGTTTACTGATGGCAGTGTAGATATTTCCATGTTTATAGAGATGTTGGTGTAGATATTTACATGTATATACAGTTGACTGTGTAGATATTTCCATTTTTATACAGATAGCGGTGTAGATATTTCCATATATAAACAGATAGCGGTGGTGATATTTCCATGTTTATACAGTGAGCAATGTAGATATTTCCATGTTTATACAGATTGCTTTGTAGGTATTTCCATGTTTATTGAGGTAGCGGTGTAGATATTTCCATGTTTATACAGATGGCTGTGTAGATACTTCCAAGTGTATACATGGCAGTGTAGATATTTCCATGATTATGCAGATGGAGGTGTAGATATTTCCATGTTTATAGAGATAGCGGTGGACATATTTCCATGTTTATACAGATGGATGTGCAGATATTGCCATGTGTATACACATGGCAGTGTAGATATTTCAATGTTTATAGAGATGGTGGTGTAGGTATTTCCATGTTTATACACATGACTTTGTAGATATTTGTATGTTTATACACATGGCAGTGTAGATATTTCCATGTTTATAGAGATAACGGTGAAGTATTTCAATGTTTATACAGATAGAAGTGTAGATATTTCCATGTTTATGGAGATAGCGGTGTAGATATTTCCATATTTACACAGATAGCGGTTTAGATATTTACATGTTTATAAAGATCCCGGTGTAGATATTTCCATGTTTATAGTGTTAGCGGTGTAGATATTCCCATGTTTATTCAGATGGTGGTGTAGATATTTCCACGTTTTTACAGATGGCGGTGTAGATATTTCCATGTTTATACAGATAGCAGTGTAGGTATTTCCATGTTTATACAGAGAGTGGTGTGGATATTACCACCTTTTCACAGATAGCGGTGTAGATATTTAAATGTCTGCACAGATTGCGGTGTAGATATTTCCTACTTTACAAAGATAGCGGAGTAGATATTTCCATGTTTACACAGATAGCGTTGTAGATATTTGCATGTTTATACAGATAGCGGTGTAGATATTTCCATGTTTATACAGATAGTGGTGTAGATGTTTCCATGTTTATACAGAAACCGGTGGAGAGATTTCCATGTTTATACAGATCGTGGTGTAGATATTTCCATGTTTATACAGATAGCAGTGGAGATAATTGCATGTTTATACAGATAGCGGAGGAGATATTGCCATGTTTATACTGATGGCGGAGTAGTTATTTCCATGTTTTCACAGATGGCGCTGTAGAGGTTTCCATGTTTATACAGATGACTGTGTTGTTATTTCCACGTTTATACACAAGGCGGTTTAGGTATTTCTATATTTATAGAGTTAGCCTTGTAGATATTTCCATGTTTATACAGATAGTGGTGTAGACATTTTCATGTTTATAGAGATAGCAGTGTAGATATTTCCATATTTATACAGATCTCGGTGTAGATATTTGCATGTTTATACAGTTAGCAGTGTAGATATTTCCAAGTTTATACAGATAGCAGTGTAGATATTTCCATTTTTATACAGATCGTGGTGTAGATGTTTCCATATTTATACAGATAGCGGTGTAGATATTTCCATGTTTATACAAGTAGCGGTGTAGATATTTCCAAGATTATAGAGATCGCG
Organism: Pan paniscus; assembly: GCF_029289425.2. Classification (NCBI taxonomy): domain Eukaryota; kingdom Metazoa; phylum Chordata; class Mammalia; order Primates; family Hominidae; genus Pan; species Pan paniscus. The sequence goes on from NC_085927.1 coordinate 64,314,327, forward strand.
GGGTAGACATTTCCATCTTTCCACAGATGGCAGTGTAGATATTTCTATGTTTATACAGACGGCAGTATAGATATTTCCATGTTTATACAGATGGCGGTGTAGATATTTCCATGTTTATGCAGATGGCGGTGTAGATATTTCCATGTTTATAGAAATGGCGGTGTAGATATTTATATGTTTGTAGAGATACTGGTGTATATATTTGTATGTTTATAGAGATGGCGGTGTAGGTATTTCTTTGTTTATAGAGATATTGGTGTAGATAATTCCATGTTTATAGAGATGGCAGTGCAGGTATTTCCATGTTTATAGAGATAGTGGTGTAGATATTTCCATGTTTATACAGATATCGGTATAGATATTTCCATGTTGATACAGATAGCAGTATCGGTATTTCCATGTTTATACAGATAGCGGTGTAGATATTTCCATGTTTATACTGCTCGCGGTGTAGATATTTCCATCTTTATACAGATAGAAGTGTAGATATGTCGATGTTTATACAGATACCGGTTTAGATATTTCCATTTTAAACAGATGGTCTTGTAGATAGTTCCATGTTTATGGAGATGTCGCTGTAGATATTTCCATGTTTATAAATATGTCAGTGTAAATATTTCCAGGTTTACAGAGATAGCGGTGTAGATATTTCCATCTTTGCACAGATTGCGGTGATATTTCCATCTTTACACAGATAGCGGTGTAGATATTTCCAAGTTTACACAGATATCTGTGTAGTTATTTCCATCGTTACACAGACAGCGGTGTACATATTTCCATGTTTACACAGATAGCGGTGTAGATATTTCCAAGTTAAAACAGCTAGTGTTGTAGATATTTCCATGTTTATACAGAGAGCGGTGTAGATATTTCCATGTTTATAAAGATAGCGGTGTAGATATTTCCATGTTTATACAGATAGCGGTGTAGCTATTTCCATGTTTTTACAGATGGCGGTGTAGATACTTCCATGTTTATACAGATAGCGGTGTAGACATTTCCATGTTTATAGAGATATCGGTGAAGCTATTTCCATGTTTATAGAGATAGCCATGTAGATATTTCCATGTTTATACAGATTGTGGTGTAGATATTTCCATGTTCATAGAGATAGCAGTGTAGATATTTCCATATTTATACAGATAGCTTTTTTGATATTTCCATGTTTATACAGATAGCGGTGAAGATATTTCCATGTTTATAGAGATAGCGGTGTAAATATTTCCATGTTTGCACAGATTGCGGTGCAGATATTTCTGTCTTTGCACAAATAGCGGTGTAGATATTTCCGTGTTTACACAGATAGCTGTGTAGACATTTCCATGTTTACAGAGATAGCGTTGTAGATATTTCCATGTTTATATTGATAGTGGTGTAGATATTTCCATGACTATACAGATAGCTGTGTAGATGTTACCATGTTTATAGAGACGACTGTGTAGGTATTTCCATGTTTATACAGACTGCGGTGTAGATATTTCCATCTTTTTACAGATGGCGGTGTAGATATTTCCATGTATATACCGATAGCGGTGTGGATATTTCCATGTTTTTACAGTCAGCGGTGTAGACATTAGCATGTTTACACAGATAGCGGTTTAGATATTTCCATCTTTGCACAGATTGCAGTGTAGATATTTCCATCTTTACAAAGATAGCGGTGTAGATATCTCCATGTTTACACAGATAGCAGTGTAGATATTTCCATGTTTACACAGATAGTGGTGTAGATGTTTCCATGTTTATGCAGATAACTGTGTAGGTATTTCCATGATTATACAGATGGCAGTGTAGACATTTCTATGTTTATACAGATAGCGGTGCAGATATTTCGATGTTTATACAGAAGCCGGTGAAGATATTTCCATGTTTATGCAGATGGCGGTGTAGATATTTCCATGTATATAGAGATAGCTGTGTAGATATTTCCATGTGTATAAAGATGGCGGTGTAGGTATTTCCATGTTTATAGAAAGAGCGGTGCAGATATTTCCATGTTTATACAGAGAGTGGTGTAGATAGTTCCATGTTTATAGGGATAGTGGTGTTGGTATGTCCATGTTTATACGGATAGCGGTGTAGATATTTCCATGTTTATACAGCTCGCGGTGTAGATATTTCCATCTTTATACAGATGGCAGTGTAGGTATTTACATGTTTAAGCAGATAGCCCTGTAAATATTTCCATGTTTATACAGATAGCGGTGTAGGTATTTCCATGTTTATTGAGATAGCAGTGTGGATATTTCCATGTTTATACAGATGACTGTGTAGATATTTCCATGTGTATACAGATGGTAGTGTAGATATTTCCATGTTTATACAGATGGAGGTGTAGATATTTCCATGTTTATACAGATGACTTTCTAGATATTTCCATGTTTTCAAAGATGGCGGTGTAGATATTTACATGTTTATACAGATAGCAATGTGGCAATTTCCATATTTATAGAGATAGCGGTGTAGATACTTCCATGTTTATAGAGATAGCGGTGCATATATTCCCATGTTTATAATGATAGCAGTGCAGATATTTCCATCTTTATAGAGATAGCCGTGTAGATATTTCCATTTTTGCACAGATTGCGGTGTATGTATTTCCATCTTTACACAGATAGCGGTGTAGATATTTCCATGTTTACACAGATAGCTTTCTAGATATTTCCATATATACACTGATAGTGTTGTAGATATTTTCATGTTTATACAGATATCGGTGTAGATATTTCCATGTTTATAGAGATAGCGGTATAGATATTTCCATGTTTATACAGATACCGGTGCAGATATTTCCATGTTTATAGAGATAGCGGTGTAAATATTTCCATGTTTGCACAGATTGCGGTGCAGATATTTCCATATTTACAAAAATAGCGTTGGAGATATTTCCATGTTTTCACAGATAGCTGTGTAGACATTTCCATGTTTACACAGATATCGTTGTAGATATTTACATGTTTATACAGATACCGGTGCAAATATTACGATGTTTACACAGATAGTGGTTTAGATATTTCCATCTTTACAGAGATTGCAGTGTAGATATTTCCATCTTTACAAAGATAGCGGTGTAGATATTTCCATGTTTACACAGATTACGGTGTAGATATTTCCATGTTTACACAGAGAGTGGTGCAGATGTTTCCATGTTTATACAGATATCTGTGTAGGTATTTCCATGTTTATACACATGGCAATGTAGATATTTCTATGTTTATACAGAGGGCCGTGCAGATATTTTCATGTTTGTACAGATGGCGGTGTAGATATTTCCTCTTTATACAGATCGTGGTGTATATGTTTCCATGTTTATACAGATAGCGGTGTAGATATTTCCATGTTTACACAGATAGCTGTGTAGATATTTCCATGTTTACACAGATAGTGTTGTAGATTTTTCCATGTTTATACAGACAGCGGTGTAGATATTTCCATGTTTATACAGATAGCGGTGTAGATGTTTGCATGTTTATACAGATAGCGGTGGAGATATTTCCATGTTTATACAGATCGTGGTGTAGATATTTCCATGTTTATGGAGATAGCGGTGTAGATATTAACATATTTATACAGATAGCGGTGTAGATATTTCCATGTGTATTCAGAAGGCGGTGTAGTTATTTCCATGTTTATACAGATGGTGGTGTAGATATTACCATGTTTATACTGACAGTGGTGTAGATATCTCTATGTTTATACAGATAGTGGTGTAGATATTTCCATGTTTATACAGATAGCGCTGTAGATATCTCCATGTTTACATAGATGGTGGTGTAGATAATTCCATATTTGCACAGATTGCGGTGTAGATATTTCCATCTTTACACAGATAGCAGTGTACATATTTCCATGTATACACAGATAATGTTGTAGATATTTCCATGTTTTTACAGATAGCGTTGTAGTTATTTCCATGTTCATACAGATAGCGGTGGAGATCTTTCCATGTTTATACAAATGGCCATTGAGATATTTCCCTCTTTATACAGATGGCGGTGTACATATTTCCAAGTTTATACAGATAGCGGTGTAGATATTTCCATGTTTATACAGATAGTGGAGTAGATATTTGCATGTTTATACCGATAGAGGTGTAGATATTTCCATGTTTATACAGATCACTTGGTAGATATTTCCATGTTTATGCAGATGGCGGTGTAGACATTTCCATGTTTATAGAGATGGCGGTGTAGATATTTCTATGTTTATAGAGATAGCGGTGTAGATAATTCCATGTTTATAGAGATGGTGGTCTAGGTATTTCCATGTTTATAAAGATAGTGCTGTAGATATTTCCACGTTTATTCAGATAGCGGTGTAGATATTTCCATGCTTATACAGATAGTGGTGTTGATATTTCCATGTTTATACACATAGCGGTGTAGACATTTCCATGTTTATTCTGATCGCGGTGCAGGTAATTCCATGTTTATACAGATGGCAGTGTAGGTATTTCCATGTTTATGCAGATAGCGGTGTAGATATTTCCATGTTAATACAGGTAGAGGTGTAGATATTTCCATGTTTATGCAGATCTCGGTGAAGTTATTTCCAATTTTCTACAGATGGCAGTGTAGATATTTCTATGTTTATAGAGATGGTTGTGTAGATGATTCCATATTTATACAGACAGCGGTGTAGTTATTTCCATGTTTATGGTTATGGCGGTGTAGATATTTTCATGTTTATAGAGATGGCAGTGTACATATTTCTAAGTTTATAGAGATGGCGGTGTAGATAATTCCATGTTTATAAAGATGGCGGTGTAGGTATTTCCACGTTTATAGAGATAGTGGTGTAGATATTTCCATGTTTATACAGATAGCGGTGTAGATATTCCCATTTTTATACAGATAGTGGTGTTGGTATTTCCATGTTTATACAGATAGCTGTGTAGATATTTGCATGTTTATACAGCTCACGGTGTAGATATTTCCATATTTATACAGATGGCGGTGTAGATATTTCCATATTTTTAGAGATAGCCTTGTAGATATTTCCATGATTAAACAGATAGCGGTGTAGATATATCCATGTTTATACAGAGAGCGGTGTATATAATTCCATGTTTATAGAGATAGCGAAGATATTTCCATCTTTCCACAGATTGTGGTGTAGATATTTCCATCTTTACAGAGATAGCGGTGTAGATATTGCCATGTTTACACAGATAGCTGTTTAGATATTTCCATGTTTACACAGATAGCGGTGTAGATATTTCCATGTTTATGCAGATAGCGGTGTAGATGTTTCCATGTCTATACAGATAGCGGTGAAGGTATTTCCATGTTTATACAGATCGAGGTGTAGATATTTCCATGTTTATACAGATAGCGGTGTAGATATTTCCATGTTTATACAGATAGTGTTGCAGATATTTCCATGTTTATACCGATAGCGTTGTAGATATTTCCATGTTTATAAAGATAGCAATGTAGATATTTCCATGTTTATACAGATAGCGGTGGAGATATTTCCGTGTTTATACAGATAGTGTTGCAGATATTTCCATGTTTATACAGATAGCTGTGTACATATTTCCATGTTTACACAGATAGCGGTGTATTTATTTCCGTGTTAACACAGATACTGTTTTAGGTATTTCCATGTTTATACAGATAGCGGTGTAAATATTTCCATGTTTATACAGATCGTGGTGTAGATACTTCCATGTTTATACAGATCGTGGTGTTTATATTTCCATGTTTATACAGACAGCAGTGTAGATATTTTCATGTTTATACAGAAGGCGGTGTAGGTATTTCCATATTTATAGAGATAGCGGTGTAGATATTTCCGTGTTCATACAGACGGCAGTGTACATATTTCCCTGTGTATATAGATGGCAGAGTAGATATTTCCATGTTTATACAGATGGCTGTGTAGGTTTTTCCATGTTTATACAGATGACAGTGTAGATACATCCATGTTTTACAGATGGCGGTTTAGATATTTCCATGTTTACAGAGATGGCAGGGTTAGTATTTCCATGTTTGTGCAGATAAAGGTGTAGATATTTCCATGTTTATACAGATAGCAGTGTAAAATATTTCCATGTTTATTCAGATGGCGGTGTAGATGCTTCCATTTTTATACTGGTAGCGGTGTAATTTCCATGTTTTTACACATAGCGGTGTAGATATTACCATGTTTTTACAGATGGCGGTGTAGATATTTCCATGTTTATGCAGATAGCGGTGTGGATATTTCCATGTTTATAGAGATCGTGGTGTAGATATTTCCATATTTATACAGATAACGGTGTAGATATTTCCATGTTTATAGAGATAGCGGTGTAGATATTTCCATATTTGCACAGATAGCGGTGTAGATATTTCCATCTTTACACACATAGCGTTGTACGTATTTCCAAGTTTCCACAGATAGCGGTGTAGATATTTCCATGTTAACACAGATAGTTTTGTAGATATTTCCATGTTTATACAGATTGCGGTATAGATATTTCCATGTTTATAAAGATTGCGGTGCAGATATATCCATGTTTATACAGATAGCGGTGGATATATATCCATGTTTATTCAGATGGTGGTGTAGATATTTCCATGTTTATAGACATAGCCATGTAGATATTTCCATGTTTACACAGAGAGCGGTGTAAGTATTCCATGTTTATACAGATTGCGGTGTAGATATTTCCATGTTTAAAAAAATAGCGGTGTAGATATTTCCATGTTTATAGAGATAGCGGTGTAGACATTTCCATGTTTATACAGATAGCGATGCAGATATTTCCAGGTTTATAAAGATAGCGGTGTAGATATTTCCATGTTTATACAGATAGTGGGGTAGATATTTCCATGTTTATACAGATAGCGGTGTACATATTTCCATGAGTATGCAGATACCGGTGGAGATATTTCCATGTTTATACAGATAGTGGTGGAGATATTTCCATGTTTATACAGATGGCGGTGTAAATATTTCCAAGTTTATACAAATCGTGGTGAATATATTTCCATGTTTATTCAGATACCGGTGTAGATATTTCCATGTTTATACCGATAGCGGTATAGGTATTTCCATGTTTATAGAGATTGCGGTGTAGATAATTCCATGTTTATACAGTTGGTGGTGTAGATATTTCCATGTGTATACAGGTGGAGGTGTAGATATTTCCATGTTTATACAGATGACTGTGCAGATATTTCCATGTATTTACAGATGGTGATGTAGATATTTCCATGTTTATAGATATTGCTGTGTAGATATTTGCATGTTTATACTGATGTCAGTGTAGATATTTCCATGTTTATACAGATAGTGTTGTAGATATTTCCATGTTTATACAGATGGCTGTGTAGGTATTTCCATGTTTATACAGATTGTGGTGTAGACATTTCCATGTTTATAGAGATAGCAGTGTATATATTTCCATTTTTATAAAGATAGCGGAGTATATATTTCCATGTTTATACAGGTAGCGGTGGAGATATTTCCATGTTTATACAGATAGCGGTGTAAATATTTCCATACTTATACAGATGTCTGTGTAGATATTTCCATGTGTATACAGATGGTATTGTAAGTATTTCCATGTTTATACAGATGGTGGTGTAGATATTTCCATGTTTATTCAGATGACTGTGTATATATTCCATGTTTTTACAGATGGCAGTGTAGATATTTCAATGTTTATAGAGATGGTGCTGTAGATATTTCCAAGTTTATACAGATCGCGGTGTAGATATTTCCATGTTTATACAGATAGCGGTGTAGATATTTCCATGTTTTCACAGATATCGGTGTAGATATTTCCATGTTTACACAGATCGTGGTGTAGATATTTCCATCTTTCTACAGATGGCATTGTAGATATTTCCATGTTTATGCAGATGGCGGTGTATACATTTCCATGTTTATATAGGTGGTGGTGTAGATACTACCATGTTTATACAGATAGCGGTGTAGATATTTCCATGTTTATACAGATCGTGGTGAAGATATTTCCATGTTTATACAGATCACGGTGTAGATATTTCCATGTTTTTACAGCTAGCGGTGTAGATATTTCCATGTTTATACAGATAGCGGTGTAGATTTTTCCATGTTTATACAGATAGCGGTGTAGGTATTTCCATGTTTATAGACATAGCGGTGTAGATATTTCCATGTTTATATACATGGCGTTGTAGATATTTCCATGTTTATACCGATAGATGTGTTGGTATTTCCACGTTTATACAGATAGCGATGTAGATATTTCCATCTTTATACAGCTCACGGTGCAGATATTTATATCTTTATACAGATGGCATTGTAGATATTTCCTTATTCACACAGATGGCGGTGTAGATGTTTCCATGTTTATACAGATGGCGGAGTAGTTAGTTTCATGTTTATGGAGATGGCAGTGTAGATATTTTCATGTTTATAGAGATGTCGGTGTAGATATTTCCATGTTTATAGAGATAGCAGTGTATATATTTACATGTTTATACAGATGTCTGTGTAGATATTTCCATGTGTATACAGATGGCATTGTAGATATTTCCATGTTTATACAGATGACTGTAGAGATATTTCCATGTTTTACAGATGGCTCTGTAGATATTTCCATGTTTATAGAGATAGCGAAGTAGATATTTCCCTGTTTGTACAGATGGCGTTGTTGATATTTCCATCTATACACAGATGGCCGTGTAGATATTTCCATGTTTATACAGATGGCAGCGTAGATATTTCCATGGACATGCAGATGGCGGTGTAGATATTTCCATGTTTATACAGATAGCGGTGTAGGTATTTCCATGTTTTCACAGATGGTGGTGTAGATATTTCCGTGTTAATACACATGGCGGAGTAGATACTTCCATCTTTATGGAGATGGCAGTGTAGATATTTTCATGTTTATAGAGATGGCGGTGTAGATATATCCATATTTATAGAGATAGCGGTGTAGATATTTCCATTTTTCTAGAGATGGCAGTGTCGATATTTCCCTGTTTATACAGATGGCGGTGTACATATTTCCATACTTAGACAGATATCTGTGTAGATATTTCCATGTGTATACAGATGGTATTGTAGGTATTTCCATGTTTATACAGATGGTGGTGTAGATATTTCCATGTTTATTCAGATGACTGTGTAGATATTTCCATGTTTTAACAGATGGCAGTGTAGATATTTCAATGTTTATAGAGATGGCGCTGTAGATATTTCCATGTTTATACAGATCGCTGTGTAGGTATTTCCATGTTTATACAGATAGCGGTTTAGATATTTCCATGTTTTTACAGATATCGGTGTAGATATTTCCATGTTTACACAGATTGCGGTGTAGATATTTCCATCTTTCTACAGATGGCATTGTAGATATTTCCATGTTTATGCACATGGCGGTGTAGATATTTCCATGTTTATAGAGATAGCGGTGTAGATATTTCCATGTTTGTACAGATGGCATTGTTGATATTTCCATGTTTACACAGATTGCGGTGTAGATATTTCCATCTTTCTACAGATGGCATTGTAGATATTTCCATGTTTATGCAGATGGCGGTGTAGATATTTCCATGTTTATATAGATGTTGGTGTAGATATTACCATGTTTATACAGATAGCGGTGCAGATATTTCCATGTTTATACAGATCGTGGTGAAGATATTTCCATGTTTATACAGGTCGCGGTGTAGATATTTCCATGTTTATACAGATCGCAGTGTAGATATTTCCATGTTTATACAGATAGCGGTGTAGGTATTTCCATGTTTATAGACATAGTGGTGTAGATATTTCCATGTTTATATAGATGGCGTTGTAGATATTTCCATGTTTATACCGACAGATGTGTTGGTATTTCCACGTTTATACAGATAGCGATGAAGATATTTCCATGTTTATACAGCTCACGGTGCAGATATTTATATCTTTATACAGATGGCATTGTAGATATTTCTTTATTCACACAGATGGCGGTGTAGATGTTTCCATGTTTATACAGATGGCGGAGTAGTTAGTTCCATGTTTATGGAGATGGCAGTGTAGATATTTTCATGTTTATAGAGATGGCGGTGTAGATATTTCCATGTTTATAGAGATAGCAGTGTAGATATTTACATTTTTATACAGATGGCTGTGTAGATATTTCCATGTGTAAACAGATGGCATTGTAGATATTTCCATGTTTATACAGATGTCTGTAGAGGTATCTCCATGTTTTACAGATGGCTGTGCAGATATTTCCATGTTTATAGAGATAGCGGTGTAGATATTTGCATGTTTGTTCAGATGGCGTTGTTGATGTTTACATCTATATCCAGATGGCCGTGTAGATATTTCCATGTTTATACAGATGGCAGCGTAGATATTTCCATGGACATGCAGATGGCGGTGTAGATATTTCCATGTTTATACAGATAGCGGTGTAGATATTTCCATGTTTTCACAGATGGTGGTGTAGATATTTCCGTGTTAATACACATGGCGGAGTAGATACTTCCATCTTTATGGAGATGACAGTGTAGATATTTTCATGTTTATAGATTTGGCGGTGTAGATATTTCCATATTTATAGAGATATCGGTGTAGATATTTCCATCTTTCTACAGATGGCAGTGTAGATATTTCCATGTTTATAAAGATGGCGGTGTAGATATTTCCATACTTAGACAGATATCTGTGTAGATATTTCCATGTGTATACAGATGGTATTGTAGGTATTTCCATGTTTATACAGATGGTGGTGTAGATATTTCCATGTTTATTCAGATGACTGTGTAGATATTTCCATGTTTTTACAGATGGCAGTGTAGATATTTCAATGTTTATAGAGATAGCGCTGTAGATATTTCCATGTTTATACAGATCGCGGTGTAGATATTTCCATGTTTATACAGATAGCGGTGTAGATATTTCCATGTTTAGAGAGATAGAGCTGTAGTTATTTCCATATTTGTAGACATAGCAGTGTAGATATTTCCATGTTTATATAGATGGCATTGTAGATATTTCCATGTTTATACCGATAGATGTGTTGGTATTTCCACGTTTATACAGATAGCGATGTAGATATTTCCATGTTTATGCAGCTGACGGTGCAGATATTTATATCTCTATACAGATGGCATTGTAGATATTTCCTTATTCACACAGATGGCGGTGTAGATGTTTCCATGTTTATACAGACGGCGGAGTAGTTAGTTCCATGTTTATGGAGATGGCAGTGTAGATATTTTCTTGTTTATAGAGATGGCGGTGTAGATATTTCCGTGTTTATAGAGATAGCAGTGTAGATATTTACATGTTTATACAGATGGCTGTGTAGATATTTCCATATGTAAACAGATGGCATTGTAGATATTTCCATGTTTATACAGATGACTGTAGAGGTATTTCCATGTTTTACAGATGGCTGTGCAGATATTTCCATGTTTATAGAGATAGCGGTGTAGATATTTCCATGTTTGTACAGATGGCGTTGTTGATAATTCCATCTATACACAGATGGCGGTGTAGATATTCCCATGTTTATACAGATGGCAGCATAGATATTTCCATGGATATGCAGATCGTGGTGTAGATATTTCCATGTTTATACAGATAGCGGTGTAGATATTTCCATGTTTTTACAGATATCAGTGTAGATATTTCCATGTTTACACAGATTGCGGTGTAGATATTTCCATCTTTCTACAGATGGCATTGTAGATATTTCCATGTTTATGCAGATGGCGGTGTAGATATTTCCATGTTTATATAGATGGTGGTGTAGATATTACCATGTTTATACAGATAGTGGTGTAGATATTTCCATGTTTATACAGATCGTGGTGAAGATATTTCCATGTTTATACAGATCACGGTGTAGATATTACCATGTTTATACAGATCGCGGTGTAGATATTTCCATGTTTATACAGATAGCGGTGTAGATATTTCCATGTTTATACAGATAGCGGTGTAGATATTTCCATGTTTATAGAGATAGCTGTGTAGGTATTTCCTTGTTTATAGGCATAGCGGTGTAGATATTTCCATGTTTATATAGATGGCGTTGTAGATATTTCCATGTTCATACCGATAGTTGTGTTGGTATTTCCACGTTTATACAGATAGCGATGTAGATATTTCCATGTTTATACAGCTCGCGGTGCAGATATTTATATCTTTTTACAGATGGCATTGTAGATATTTCCTTATTCACACAGATGTCGGTGTAGATGTTTCCATGTTTATACAGATGACTGTAGAGGTATTTCCATGTTTTACAGATGGCTGTGGAGATATTTCCATGTATATAGAGATAGCGGTGTAGATATTTCCATGTTTGTACAGATGGCGTTGTTGGTATTTCCATCTATACACAGATGGCGGTGTAGATATTTCCATGTGTATACAGATGGCAGCGTAGATATTTCCATGGACATGCAGATGGCGGTGTAGATATTTCCATGTTTGTACAGATAGCGGTGTAGATATTTCCATGTTTTCACAGATGGTGGTGTTGATATTTCCGTGTTTATACACATGGCGGAGTAGATACTTCCATCTTTATGGAGATGGCAGTGTAGATACTTTCATGTTTATAGAAATGGCTGTGTAGATATTTCCATATTTATAGAGATAGCGGTGAAGATATTTCCATCTTTCTACAGATGGCAGTGTAGATATTTCCATGTTTATACAGATGGCGGCGTAGACATTTCCATGGACATGCAGATGTCGGTGTAGATATTTACATGTTTATATATATGGTGGTGTAGATATTACAATGTTTATACAGATAGCGGTGTAGATATTTCCATGTTTATACAGATCGTGGTGAAGATATTTCCATGTTTATACAGATCACGGTGTAGATATTACCATGTTTATAGGGATAGCGGTGTAGGTATTTCCATCTTTCTACAGATGGGAGTGTAGATATTTCCATGTTTATACAGATGTCTGTGTAGATATTTCCATGTGTATACTGATGGTATTGTAGGTATATCCATGTTTATACAGATGGTGGTATAGATATTTCCATGTTTATTCAGATGACTGTGTAGATATTTCCATGTTTTTACAGATGGCAATGTAGATATTTCAATGTTTATAGAGATGGCGCTGTAGATATTTCCATGTGTATACAGATAACGGTGGAGATATTTCCACGTTTATACAGACAGCAGTGGAGATGTTTCCATGTTTATACACATAGCGGTGTACATATTTCCATGTTTATACAGACAGCGGTGTAGGTGTTTCCATGTTTATACAGATAGCGGTGCAGATATTTCCATGTTTATACAGATGCCTATGCAGATAATTCCATATTTATACAGAGGGCTGTGTAGATATTTCTATGTTTATACAGATGGCAGTGTAGATATTTCCATGTTCCTACACATGAATGTGTAGGTATTTGCATATTTATACAGATGGCTTTGTAGATATTTCCATGTCTATAGAGATAGCAGTGTAGATATTTCCATGTTTACAGATAGCGGTGTATATATTTCCATGTTTATACAGATCGTGGTGTAGTTATTTCCATGTTTATACAGATAACGGTGTAGATATTTCCATGTTTATACAGACCACAGTGTAGATATTTAAATGTTTATAGAGATAGCAGTGTAGATATTTCCATGTTTGTACAGATGGCGGTGTTGATGTTTCCATCTATACACAGATTGCTGTGTAGGTATTTCCATGTGCATACAAATGTCATTGTAGATATTTCCATGTTTATACAGATAGCGGTGCAGATATTTCCATGTTTGTACAGATGGCGTTGTTGATATTTCCATCTATACACTGATGACCGTGTAGATATTTCCATGTTTATACTGATGGCGGCGCAGATATTTCCATGGATATGTAGATGGCGGTGTAGATATTTCCATGTTTACACAGATAGCAGTGTAGTTATTTCCATGTTTATATAGATAGCGGTGTAGATATTTCCATGTATATACACATGTCTTTGTAGATATTTTCATGTTTATACAGATGGCGGTGTAGATATTTCCATGTTTATACCGATAACTTTGTAAATATTTTCATGTTTATACAGATGCCGGTGTAGATACTTCGATGTTTATAGAGATATCAGTGGAGATATTTCCATGTTTATACATATAGCGGTGTAGATATTTCCACGTTTATAATGATCGCGGTGTAGATATTCCATATATATAGAGATGGCGGTGTAGATATTTCCATGTTCATAGAGATAGCGGTGTTGATTTTTCCATGTTTGTAGAGATAGCGGTGTGGATATTTCCATGTTTATACACATAAGGGTGTGGATATTTCCATGTTTATAGAGATGGCGGTGTAGATATTTCCATGTTTATACAGATCACGGTGTAGATATTTCCATGTTTATACAGATCGCGGTGTAGATATTTCCATGTTTATACAGATCATGGTGTAGATATTTCCATGTTTATACAGATCACGGTGTTGTTATTACCATGTTTATAGGGATAGCGGTGCAAATATTTCCACATTTAAACAGATAGCGGTGTAGTTATTAGCATGTTTATACAGATAGCAGTGTAGATATTTCCATGTATAAATAGATGTCTGTGTATATTTTTCAATGTTTAAACAGATGGCGGTGTAGATATTTCCTTGTTTATACAAATAGCGGTGTATTTATTTCCATGTTTATACAGATACCCTTGTAGATATTTCCATGTTTATACAGACCGCAGTGTAGATATTTCCATGTTTATAGAGATAGCAGTTCAGATATTTCCAAGTTTGTACAGATGGCGGTGTTGAAGTTTCCATCTCTACACAGATTGCCGTGTAGGTATTTCCATGTGTATACAGATGGCATTGTAGATATTTCCATGTTTATACAGATGGTGGTGTAGATATTTCCATGTTTACACAGATGACTGTATAGGTATTTCCATGTTTATACAGATGGCGGTGTAGATATTTCCATGTTGATAGGGATAGCGGTGTAGATATTTCCATATTTATACAGATAATGGTGTAGAAATTTCCATGTTTATACAGATAGCGGTGTAAATATTTCCATGTTTATACAGATCACGGTGTAGATATTTCCTTGTATATACAAATAGCGGTGTTGTTATTTCCATGTTTATACAGATAGCGGAGGAGATATTCCCATGTATATACAGATGGCTGTGTAGATATTTCCATGTTTATACAGATGGCTTTGTAGATATTTCCATGTTTATACAGATGACTTTGTAGGTATTTCCATGTTTATACAGATGGCGGTGTAGATATTTCAATGTTTATAGAGATAGCTGTGTAGATATTTCCATGTTTATACAGATAGAGGTGTAGATATTTCCATGTTTATACAGATCATGGTGTAGATATTTCCATGTTTATACAGATCACGGTGTTGATATTTCCATGTTTATACAGATAGCGGTGTAGATATTTCCATATTTATACAGATAACGGTGTAGAAATTTCCATGTTTATACTGATAGCGGTGTAAACATTTCCATGTTCATACAGATCACGGTGTAGATATTTCCATGTTTATAGAGATAGCTGTGTAGATATTTCCAAGATTTTACAGATAGCTGTGAAGATATTTCCATGTTTATACAGACCGCGGTGTAGATATTTCATGTTTGTACAGATGGCGGTGTTGATATTTCCATCTATACACAGATGACCGTGTAGATATTTCCATGTTTACACAGATGGCAGCGCAGATATTTCTATGGATATGTAGATGGCGGTGTAGATATTTCCATGTATATAGTGATAGCGGTGTAGTTATTTCCATGTTTATATAGAGAGCGGTGTAGATATTCCCATGTATGTACACATGGCTGTGTTGATATTTCCATGTTTATACAGATGGCGCTGTAGATATTTCCATGTTTATACAGATAACTTTGTAAGTATTTCCATGTTTATACAGATGGCAGTGTAGATAGTTCGATGTTTATAGAAATAGCAGTGGAGGTCTTTCCATGTTTATACAAACAGCGGTGTAGTTATTTCCATGTTTATATAGATAGCGGTGTAGATATTTCCATTTATATACACATTGCTGTTTAGATATTTCCATGTTTATACAGATGGCGGTGTAGATATTTCCATGTTTATACAGATAACTTTGAAAGTGTTTCCATGTTTATACAGATGGCTCTGTAGATATTTTGATGTTTATAGAGATAGCAGTGGAGATATTTCCATGTTAATGCAGATAGCGGTGTAGATATTTCCATGTTTATACTGATCGCGGTGTAGATATTTCCATGTTCATAGAGATAGCGTTGTTGATTTTTCCGTGTTTATAGAGATACCTGTGTGGATATTTCCATGTTTATACAGATAGGGATGTAGATATTTCCATGTTTATAGAGATGGCGGTGTAGATATTTCCATGTTTATATAGATCACGGTGTAGATATTTCCATGTTTATAGAGATAGCGGTGTAGATATTTCCATATTTATATAGATCACGGTGTAGATATTTCCATGTTTATACAGATCATGGTGTAGATATTTCCATGTTTATACAGATCGCGGAGTTGATATTACCATGTTTATAGGGATAGCCGTGCAAATATTTCCACATTTATACAGATAGTGGTGTAGTTATTAGCATGTTTATACAGATAGCGGTGTAGATATTTCCATGTATAAACAGATGTCTGTGTATATATTTCCATGTTTAAACAGATGGCGGTATAGATATTTCCTTGTTTATACAAATAGCGGTGTAGTTACTTCCATGTTTATACAGATAGCGGTGCAGATATTTCCATGTATATACAGATGGCTGTGTAGATATTTCCATGTTTATACAGATGGCTGAGTAGATATTTCCATGTTTACACAGATGACTTTGTAGGTATTTCCATGTTTATGTAGATGGCGGTGTAGGTATTTCCATGTTTATAGAGATAGATGTGTAGATATTTCCAAGTTTATACAGATCGCGGTGTAGATATTTCCATGTTTATTCAGATAGCGGTGTAGATATTTCCATGTTTTTACAGATAGCGGTGTAGATATTTCCACGTTTACACAGATTGCGGTGTAGATATTTCCATCTTTCTACAGATGGCATTGTAGATATTTCAATGTTTATACCGATGGCGGTGTAGATATTTCCATGTTTATATAGATGGTGGTGTAGATATTACCATGTTTATACAGGTAGCGGTGTAGATATTTCCATGTTTATACAGATAGTGGTGAAGATATTTCCATGTACATACAGATCGCGGTGTAGATATTTCCATGTTTATACAGATCGCGGTTTAGCTATTTCCATGTTTATACAGATAGCGGTGTAGATATTTCCATGTTTATACAGATAGCGGTGTAGATATTTCCATGTTTATAGAGATAGCGGTGTAGGTATTTCCATGTTTATAGACATAGCGGTGCAGATATTTCCATGTTTATATAGATGGCGTTGTAGATATTTCCATGTATATACCGATAGCAGTGTTGGTATTTCCACGTTTATACAGATAGCTATGTATTTATTCCAAGTTTGTACAGCTCGCGGCGCAGATATTTATAGCTTTATACAGATGGCATTGTAGATATTTCCTTATTCTCACAGATGGCGGTGTAGGTGGTTCCATGTTTATACTGATGGCGGAGTAGTTAGTTCCATGTTTATGGAGATGGCAGTGTAGATATTTTCATGTTTATAGAGATGGCGGTGTTGATATTTCCATCTATACACAGATGGCCATGTAGATATTTCCATGTTTATACATATGACGGCGTAGATATTTCAATGGACATGCAGATGGCGGTGTAGATTTTTCCATGTTTATACAGATAGCGGTGTATTTATTTCCATGTTTACACAGATGGTGGTGTAGATATTTCCGTGTTTATACACATCATGGTGTAGATACTTCCATCTTTATGGAGATGGCAGTGTAGATATTTTCATGTTTATAGAGATGGCGGTGTAGATATTTCCATATTTATAGAGATAGCGGTGAACATATTTCCATCTTTCTACAGATGGCAGTGTAGATATTTCCATGTTTATACAGATGGTCGCGTAGATATTTCCATATTTATACAGATGTCTGCGTAGATATTTCCATGTGTATACAGAGGGTATTGTAGGTATTTCCATGTTTATACAGATGGTGGTGTAGATATTTCCATGTTTATTCAGATGACTGTGTAGATATTTCCATGTTTTTAGAGATGGCAGTGTAGATATTTCAATGTTTATAGAGATGGTGCAGTAGATATTTCCATGTTTAAACAGATAACGGTGGAGATATTTCCATGTTTATACAGACAGCAGTGGATATATTTCCATGTTTATACACATAGCGGTGTACATATTTCCATGTTTATAGAGACAGTGGTGTAGTTATTTTCATGTTTATACAGATAGCGGTGCAGATATTTCCATGTTTACACAGATGCCTATGCAGATATTTCCATATTTATACAGAGGTCTGTGTAGATATTTCTATGTTTATACAGATACCGGTGAAGATATTTCCATGTTTTCACAGACCGCAGTGTAGATATTTCCATGTTTATAGAGATAGCAGTGTAGATATTTCCATGTTTGTACAGATGGCGGTGTTGATGTTTCCATCTATACACAGATTGCCGTGAAGGTATTTCCATGTGTATACTGATGGCATTGTAGATATTTCCATGTTTATACAGATGGTGGTGTAGTTATTTCCGGGTTTACACAGATGACTGTATAGGTATTTCCATGTTTATACAGATGGCGTTGTTGATATTTCCATGTTTATAGAGATAGCGGTGTAGATATTTCCATATTTATACAGATAACGGTGTAGAAATTTCCATATTTATACAGATAGCGGTGTAAATATTTCCATGTTTATACAGATCACGGTGTAGATATTTCCATGTTTATAGAGATAGCGGTGTAGATATTTCCATGTTTATACAGATAGCGGTGAAGATATTTCCATGTTTATACAGACCGCGGTGTAGATATTTCATGTTTGTACAGATGGCGGTGTTGATATTTCCATCTATACACAGTGACCGTTTAGATATTTCCATGTTTATACAGATAGGGGTGTAGATATTTCCATGTTTATAGAGATGGCGGTGTAGATATTTCCATGTTTATACAGATAGCGTTGTAGATATTTCCATGTTTTTACGGATAGCGGTGTAGATATTTCCATGTTATACACAGATTGCGGTGTAGATATTTCCATCTTTCTACAGATGGCATTGTAGCTATTTCCATGTTTATACAGATGGCGGTGTAGATATTTCCATGTTTATAGAGATAGTGGTGTAGATATTTCAATGTTTATACAGATAGCGGTGTAGATATTTCCATGTTTATACAGACCGCGGGGTAGATAATTCCATGTTTATACAGATAGCGGTGCAGATATTTCCATGTTTGTACAGATGGCGATTTTGATATTTCCATCTATACACAGAAGACCGTGTAGATATTTCCATGTTTATACAGATGGCGGCACGTATATTTCTATGGATAAGTAGATGGTGGTGTAGATATTTCCATGTTTATACAGATAGCGGTGTAGTTATTTCCTTGTTTATATAGATAGCGGTGTAGATATTTCCATGTTTATACAGAGAACTTTGTAAGTATTTCCATGTTTATACAGATGGTGTTGTAGATATTTCGATGTTTATAGAGAGAGCAGTGGAGATCTTTCCATGTTTATACAGATAGCGGTGTAGATATTTCCATGTTTATACTGATCACGGTGTAGATATTTCCATGTTTATAGAGATGGCGGTGTAGATATTTCCATGTTCATAGAGATAGCGGTGTTGTTTTTTCCGTGTTTATAGAGATAGCTGTGTGGATATTTCCATGTTTATACAGATAGGGGTGTAGATATTTCCATGTTTATAGAGATGACCGTGTAGATGTTTCCATGTTTATACAGATCACGGGGTAGATATTTCCATGTTTATACAGATCGCGATGTTGATATTATCATGTTTATAGGGATGTCGGTGCAAATATTTCCACATTTATACAGATAGCGGTGTAGTTATTAGCATGTTTATACAGATAGTGGTGTAGATATTTCCCTGTATAAACAGATGTCTGTGTATATATTTCCATGTTTACAGATAGCGGTGTAGGCATTTCCATGTATATACAGATTTCTGTGTAGATGTTTCCATGTTTATACAGATGGCTGTGTAGATATTTCCATGTTTATACAGATGACTTTGTAGGTATTTCCATGTTTATACAGATTGCGGTGTAGATATTTCCATGTTTATAGAGATAGCTGTGTAGATATTTCCATGTTTACACAGATAGCGATCTAGATATTTCCATGTTTATTCAGATCGCAGTGTAGATATTTCCATGTTTATACAGATCGCGGTGTAGATATTTCCATGTTTATACAGATAGCGGTGTAGATATTTCCATGTTTGTACAGATGGCGGTGTAGATACTTCCATGTTTATAGAGATGGCGGTGTAGATATTTCCATGTTTATAGAGATAGCGGTTTAGATATATCCATGTTCATAGAGATAGCATTGAGGATATTTCCATGTTTATACAGATAGCAGTGTAGATATTTCCATGATTATACGGATTGCGGTGTAGATATTTCCATGTTTATACAGATAGCAGTGTAGGTATTTCCACGTTTATACAGATGGCGGTGTAGATATTTCCATCTTACTACAAATGGCAGTGTAGATATTTCCATGTTTATAGAGATGGCGGTGTAGATATTTCCCTGTTTATATAGATGGCAGCGTAGATATTTTCTTGTTTATGTAGATGGCGTTGTAGATACCACCATGTTTAAAGAGATGGCGGTGTGTATATTTCCATGTTGATGGAGATAGCGGTGTAGATATTTCCATGTTTATAGAGATAGCATTGTAGTTATTTCCATGTTTATAGAGATAGCGGTGTAGATATTTCCATGTTTCTACAGATGACTGTGTAGATATTTCCATGTTTGTACAGATAGCAGTGTAGATATTTCCATGTTTATAGAGATAGTAGTGTAGATATTTTCATTTTTATACAGATTGCGGTGGAGGTATGTCCATGTTTATACAGATAGAAATGGAAATATTTCCACGTTAATACACATAGCGATGTAGATATTTCCATGTTTATACAGATAGCGGTGTATATATTTCCATGTTTATACAGATGGCTGTGCCGATATTTCCATGTTTATACAGAGTTCTCTCTAGATATTTCCATGTTTATATAGATGACAGTGCGATATTTCCAGGTTTATACAGATGACTGTGTAGATATTTCCATGTGAATACAGATGGCGGTGTAGATATTTCCATGTTTAGAGAGATAGCGGTGTAGGTATTTCCATGTTTATAGAGATAGCGGTTTAAATATTTCCATCTTTATACAGATAGTGGTGTAGATATTTCCATGTTTATACAGATGGCGGTGTAGATACAGCCATGTTTCTGAAGATGGCAGTGTAGATATTTTCATGTTTACATAGATGGGGGTGTAGATATTTCCATGTTTACAAAGATTGCTGTGTAGATATTTCCACGTTTACAGTGCAAGTGGTGTAGGTATTTCCATGTTTATAGAGATAGCGGTGTAGACATTTCCATATTTATACAGGTAGCGGTGTAGGTATTTCCATGTTTATACAGATGGCGGTGTAGCTATTTCCATGTTTCTAAAGATGGCGGTGTAGATATTTCCTTGTTTATACAGATAGCGGTGTAGATATTTCCATGTATATACACATAGCGGTGTAGATATTTCCATGTTTACACAGATAGCGGTGGAGATATTTCCCTGTTTATACAGATAGCTATGTAGATATTTCCATGTGTATACAGATGGCGGTGTACATATTTCCATTTTTATACATGTAGCGGTGTAGATATTTCCATGTTTACAGATATAGCGGTAAAGATATTTCCATCTTTGCACAGATTGCGGTGTAGACATAGCAAACTTTACATAGATAGCGGTGTAGATATTTCCAAGTTTACACAGATACCTGTGTTGATATTTCGATGTTTACAGAGATATCATTGTAGATATTTCCATGTTTATACAGATAGCTGTGTAGTTATTTACATGTTGATACAGATAGCGGTGTAGATATTTTCAGGGTTATAGAGATAGTGGTGTAGATTTTTCCACATTTTACAGATAACTGTGTAGATATTTCCCTGTTTACACAGATAGCGTTGTAAATATTTCCAAGTTTACATAGATAGCGTTGTAGATATTTCCATGCTTACACAGATTGCGGTGTAGATATCTCCAAGTTTACACAGATAGCTGTGTAGATATTTCCATGTTTACACAGATAGCGTTGTAGATATTTCATTGTTTACAGAGATAGCGGTGTAGGTATTTCCATGTTTTTAAAGATACCGGTGTAGGTATTTCCGTGTTTATAAAGATAGCGGTGGAGATATTTCCTTATTTATACAGATAGCGGTGTAAAAATTTCCATGTTTCTACAGATAGCGGTGTATATATTTCCATGTTTATAGAGACTGCGGTGTAGATATTTCCATCTTTGCACAGATTGCTGTGTAGATATTTCCATGTTTATACAGGTTGCGGTGTAGTTATTTCCATGTTGATACAGATAGCGGTGTAGATATTTCCATGTTTATACAGGTAGCGGTGTAGAAATTCCCATATTTATACAGATCGCTTTGTAGATATTTCCATCTTTCTACACATGTCAGTGTAGATATTTCCAAGTTTATACAGATGTCTGTGTAGATATTTCATTGTTTATGCAGATGGCGGTGTAGATAGTTCCATGTTTATAGAGATGGTGGTGTAGTTATTTCTATGTTTACAGAGATAGCAGTGTAAATATTTCCATGTTTATAGAGATGGTGGTGTAAGTATTTTCATGTTTATAGAGATAGCGGTGTAGATATTTCCATGTTTATACAGATAGCGGTGTTGCTACTTCCATGTTTATACAGATCGCGGTGTAGATATTTCCATGTTTATACTGATGGCGGTGTAGATACATCCATGTTTCTGAAGATGGCTGTTTAGTTATTTTCATGTTTATCAATATGGCGGTGTAGATATTTCCATATATATAGAGATTGCAGTGTATTTATTTCCATGTTTATAGAGAAAGCGGTGTAGGTATTTCCATGTTTATAGAGATAGCGGTGTGGATATTTCCATATTTATACATATAGCGGTGTAGGTATGTCCATGTTTATACAGATGGCGGTGAAGGTATTTCCTTGTTTATACAGATAGCGGTGTAGATATTTCCATGTTTATACAGATATCGGTGTAGATATTTCCAGGTTTATACAGAGAGTGGTGTAGATATTTCCACGTTTTACAGATAGTGGTGTAGATATTTCCATCTTTATACAGATAGTTGTGCAGATATTTCCATGTTTACACAAATAGCCGTGTAGATATTTCTATGTTTACAGAGATAGAGTTGCAGATATTTCCATGTTTATAAAGATAGCGGTGGAGATATTTCCATCTTTATACAGATAGCGGTGTTGGTATATCCTTGTTTATACAGATAGCGGTGTGGGTATTTCCATGTTTATACAGATACCGGTATAGATATTTCCATGTTTATAGAGATGACTGTCTAGATATTTCCATGTTTATACAGCTTTCCGTGTAGATATTTCCATGTTTATACAGATAGCGGTGTAGATATTTCCATGTTTATACAGATAGCTGTGTAGATATTTCCATGTTTATACAGACAGCAATGTAGATATTTCTATGTTTATAGAGATAGCAGTGTAGATATTTTCATGTTCATACAAACAACATTGTAGATATTTTCATGTTTATGGAGATAGCGGTGTAGATATTTCCATTTTTATAGACATAGCGGTGTAAATATTTCCAAGTTTTTACAGATAGCGGTGTAAATATTTCCATGATTATACAGATAGCGGTGTAAATATTTTCATGTTTATAGACATAGTGGTGTAGATATTTCCATGTTTTTAGAGATAGCGGTGTAAATATTTCCATGTTTATGCAGATAGCCGTGTAAATGTTTACACGTTTATAGGGATAGCGGTGTAGATATTCCCACGTTTATACAGATAGCGGTGTAGATATTTCCCCGTTTATAGAGATAGCGGTGTAGGTATTTCCACGTTTATACAGATAGCGGTGAAGATATTTCCACTTTTATACAGATTGCGGTGTAGAAATTTCCAAGCTTATACACATAGCGGTGCAGATATTTCCACGTTTATACACATACCGGTGTAGATTTTTCCATGTTTATACGGATAGCGGTGTAGATATTTCCACGTTTGTAGACATATCGATGTCGATATTTCCACGTCTATACAGATAGCCGTGTATGTATTTCCACATTAATACAGATAACGGTGTAGATATTTCCAGGTTTATAGAGAGAGCGGTGTAGATATTTCCATGTTTCTACAGATAGCGGTGTAGATATTTCCATGTTTATAGAGACAGCTGTGTAGTTATTTCCCTGTTTATACAGATAGCGGTGTAGATATTTCCATGTTTATAAAGTCAGTGGTGTAGATATTTCCATGTTTAAACAGATAGCCGTGTATATATTTCCATGTTTATACAGACAGCGGTGTAGATATTTCCATGTTTTACAGATAGTGGTGTAAATATTTCCATGTTTATAGAGATAGCGGTGTAGATATTTCCATGTTTATAGAGATAGCTTTGTAAATTTTTCCATGTTTATACAGATAGCGGTGTAAGTATTTCCATGTTTATAGAGATAGCGGTGTAGATATTTCCATGTTTATACAGATAGCGATGTAGATATTTCCACATTTATACTTATAGCGGTGTAGATATTTCCAGGTTTATAGAGTTAGCAGTGTAGATGTTCCCACGTTTATAGAGATAGCGCTGTAGATATTTCCATGTTTTTAGAGATAGCGGTGTATATATTTCCACGTTTATAGAGATAGCGGTGTAGATATTTCCATGTTTCTAGAGACAGCGGTGTAGATATTTCCATGTTCATAGAGATAGCGGTGTAGATATTTCCATGTTTGTAGAGACAGTGATGTAGATATTTGCATGTTTATAGAGGTAGCATTGTAGATATTTCCATGTTTATAGAGACAGTGGTGTAGATATTTCCATGTTTATACAGATAGAGGTGTAGATATTTCCATGTTTATAGAGACAGCAGTGTAGATATTTCCATGTTTATACAGATAGCGGTGTAGGTATTTCCATGTTTATAGAGATAGCGGTGTAGATATTTCCATGTTTATAGAGATAGCGGTGTAGATATTTCCATGTTTATAGAGACGGCGGTGTAAATAGTTCCATGTTTATACAGATAGCATTGTAAATGTTTACACATTTACAGAGATAGCGGTGTAGATATTTCCACGTTTACAGAGATTTTATGAAAAGTTATTTTATGAAGACCAAACAAGTCATTGGGGTACCTACCTTATGTCATTTTTTACATTGAGAGTGTTAAAAATACCCCTACCCTAACCAAAACCCTGACATATAGAGCCAGGAAAGGCCATGCAATAAAGTATTCTTGGGCTTGTATGCCTGATAACAAAAACTTATCACAGAAGACTGCAAAAAACACAATCTTGCACAAAGCCCATTCCAACTTTGCACACAACAATGCTTTTGAAGGATATTTGCCCAACAACTGCCTGTCCAACCTGTGCCTGGCATCACCTTTGTTATTGATCTTTGTAGCCAAGGATAGTCATTTCCAAATGATCATATAATCTTCCTCATTTTTTCTTTTGTCTTCCTTTACCTCTGTGAATATGCATATAGTTTACTCTGGCTTGCCTGTTTCTATTGCAATGCTCTGTTTCCAAACGAATATCTTCTTCTTGTGGAGAGCCTCTCTCTGTTTGTTATTTAGGTTGATAAGAGAAATGTGAACATTTGAGAGCTCAGGTAAAAGGCCTTAGTCTACAGTGAAACTTTTTTGCACCCTTAGATTCTTACTTCCACTACAACTTGCAGGTGGGCCTTGAAAAGTTCTTGGAATAAGTTTGAGCTTTGGTCTTCTCCGATTCATTTAGCATAGATTCTCAAAATGTGGTCCCTGGACCCACAGCATCAGCATCACCGGGAGATTGTTAGAAATGCAAATCATCGGGCCTCATTCCAGACCCTCAGCTGGAAACTCTAGGGGCATGGCCAGACCCTCTGTAGCTGAACAAGCCATCCAGGTGGTTTTGATGCAGCTAAAGTTTTGGAACAACTAATGTAGCCCCATTTGGAAAACTTGGCTCTACAGGCCTCCCTAGCTGGTAAGCTGCTAGCATTTTTTGTTTGTTTGTTTCTTTGTTTTGATACAGGGTCTTGCTCTGTTGACCAGACCGTGACCTCCTGGGTTCAAGCGAGGACTCAGCCTCCTGAGTAGCCGGGACTACAGGTATGTGCCACCACCATGCGCAACTACGTTTTGTATTTTTTTTTTTGTAGGGATGGGGTTTTAGCCCAGGCTAGTCTCAAACTCCTGGACTCAAGCAATCTGCCCACTTTGGTCTCACGAAGTGCTGGGATTATAGGCATGGGCCACCACTGCTGGCCCAAAGTTCATATTTTAACTACTAACCTAAATTATTTTAAAAACAAAATTCTCCTTGGACTCAAACCAGGTCAGAGTGACATGATCGTGTGCCTGTTTTGTGCAGGGTGATGTGAGATTATTATCTAGGAAATAGCTGAAATGTGCTGAGGGTGACAAAGAGGAGCTGTGTTTTCAGGCAAATATCAGAACCAGGGCCACTTCCTGCCGCTGAACCCCAGCGGGGACCCCTACTTTGTGTTTATCTGTGGTGGCTACGCTTGCCCACCTGGGTGGGAACCCCGAGAATGACTCCAGACTTTTCCAGGGACTGCATGCCAGGGTATTTTTACAATTTATGTGTAGACTTTGTTCGGGTGGAAATGTTATTTTATGAAGACGAAACAAGCAATTGGGGTACCTACCTTATGGCATTTTTTACATTGAGGGTGTTAAAAATACCCCTCCCCTAACCAAAACCCTGACAAATAGAGCCAGGGAAGGCCATGCAATAAAGGATTCTTGGGCTTGTATGCCTGATAACAAAAACTTATCACAGAAGACTGCAAAAAACACAATCTTGCACAAAGCCCATTGCAACTTTGCACACAACAATGCTTTTGAAGGATATTTGCCCAACAACTGCCTGTCCAACCTGTGCCTGGCATCACCTTTGTTATTGATCTTTGTAGCCAAGGATAATCATTTCCAAATGATCATATAATCTTCCTCATTTTTTCTTTTGTCTTCCTTTACCTCCGTGAATATGCATATAGTTTACTCTGGCTTGCCTGTTTCTATTGCAAGGCTCTGTTTCCAAACGAATATCTTCTTCTTGTGGAGAGCCTCTCTCTGTTTGTTATTTAGGTTGATAAGAGAAATGTGAACATTTGAGAGCTCAGGTAAAAGGCCTTAGTCTACAGTGAAACTTTTTTGCACCCTTAGATGCTTACTTCCACTACAACTTGCAGGTGGGCCTTGAAAAGTTCTTGGAATAAGTTTGAGCTTTGGTCTTCTCCGATTCATTTAGCATAGATTCTCAAAATGTGGTCCCTGGACCCACAGCATCAGCATCACCTGGAGATTGTTAGAAATGCAAATCATCGGGCCTCATTCCAGACCCTCAGCTGGAAACTCTAGGGGCATGGCCAGACCCTCTGTAGCTGAACAAGCCATCCAGGTGGTTTTGATGCAGCTAAAGTTCTGGAACAACTAATGTAGCCCCATTTGGAAAACTTGGCTCTACAGGCCTCCCTAGCTGGTAAGCTGCTAGCATTTTTTGTTTGTTTGTTTCTTTGTTTTGATACAGGGTCTTGCTCTGTTGACCAGACCGTGACCTCCTGGGTTCAAGCGAGGACTCAGCCTCCTGAGTAGCCGGGACTACAGGTATGTGCCACCACCATGCCCAACTACTTTTTGTATTTTTTTTTTGTAGGGATGGGGTTTTAGCCCAGGCTAGTCTCAAACTCCTGGACTCAAGCAATCTGCCCACTTTGGCCTCACGAACTGCTGGGATTATAGGCATGAGCCACTGTGCCCGGCCCTGCCAGCTTTGTATAAGCTGAGGAGTTTTTAAAAATACCTAGACTCAGGGCAAGCCCCAGTCACTTAAGTCAGATTCTCTGGGAGGTGAAGCCCAGGCACTGGTATTTTTAAAGTCTCTACAGATGGTTCTAATGTGCTGCTAAGTTAGAGAACCGCTGATCTAGACCAGGCCTTTTCAAACTTAATGTGCACGTGAATTACCTGGACCTTGTTAAAATGCAGATTCAGTCTGCATAGGCCTGGGGTGGAGCCTGAGCTTCTGCATTTTTAACAAGTCTCTAGAGGATGCTGCTGCATCTGGGCTGCTAACTACAATTGGAGATAGGAGGTTCTGGAGAGCAGAGGAAAGAGCATGAACCATAACCTAGGGGCTGGTAGTCCTGACTTCCGAGCCAAGGTTTGCCTTTATGTGGCTGGCAACTTGCTTGGACTCCTACCTCAATTCTTTGGGCCCAAGGTTTGTCCTGCCTCAGAAGGATGTCAAGAAAATTGAGTGAGTAAAGCAGAATTGTTTCTTAAAGTGTGTGCAGATGCTCCATGAATTTAGAGAGTATGTGGATGCACATTAGTAAATTTTAATAGTTGTGACCATCTTGTTATGAGTACTTAGAACAAGTAATAATGGCTTTTGATGTATAGTAGTAAGAAAGCTTCCTTTTAAAAGGCGTGTATTTAAGTTTCAAAAGTGGGTCTATTTAAAAATATATGAAATAAATAATAGTAGAGGTAATTGACAGATCAAAATTAGGAAGGCAGGATGAGAATGACTCAAGTTTGGGAAATGCTGAGAAAGCAGATGCCCAAGGGCTATGAAAACTTAAAAAAATAGGTAGCACTTGATTTTGATTGGCTGAATGAGATGATGTGTTTGATTATTTATGGGGTTGGCATTTGGCAACATGCACTGGGTGGCTGGGATCACTGTTTATTAAAAAATATTTGAGTCTCCACTTTGCACTAGATACTCTTTTAGTCTCTTGGAAAAGGGATTGGGGGGCAGGCAGGATAAAAACAAATCATTTCTGCCCACAAGAAAATTGCAGGAAGATAAAAGTCATGAAATAAACTCTATGCTTCTAATTTAATATTTTTTATAGATTATGAGAAAAAAGTTTTGCTCACTATCAGCTAGGAAAGCTGTCTTAGCACAACCATTCATTCTTGCACAAATCAAAATCAAGACGAGCCAGATTTAATTTAATATTTTTTCACAGATTATGAGAAAAAAGTTCTAATTTAATTTTTTTATAGATTATGAGAAAAAAGTTTCGCTCTCTATCAGCTAGGAAAGCTGTCTTAGCACAACCATTCATTCTTGCACAAATCAAAATCAAGATGAGCCAGAAGGCTCCATTCTGACAGCTTCTAATGGAGAAGCTACATTTACTGGACATGGGGAAAGTTGCTGGGCTCTAAGGACTGTGCATTTCTTGAACTAGATAAATGGTCTTGGTGTAGCATAATACCAAAACTTCTTGTCGCAGCCTGTAAGGACAGAACTCAATCAGCCTGAAAAGGAAGTCAGTGACTCCGACTCAACACAGGAATGTTCTGTGATTCCTAAAGAAGGATGTAGGAGTGTGGCACAATTCAACCACAGTCTGTGGCCCTGTGCCTCTGCCTTGACATGAGTGGGATTTCCCAGCTGGTCATTTTCTTCTTATCTAAGACATTGGGAACAAATTACTTGACCTCCTCTGGACTTCAGTACTCCCACTCATCAAATTAGAGGACTGGCAGTCGCTAGGCTCTCTTTAGGCATCATATTTTAGTTTCTGTGATTTTAAATTTGAGAAGGGGTGTCTAAGGGAGAATACATAGGGGAGGTGGAAAGGCTTATTAAAAGTGTAGTTAGACACTGAATTTTTAAGAATTGCATTTTGTAATAATACCTTTACCTAATCAGGACTGACAATCTTACCTGATGACAGCACCTGGAGGAATGGCTGCATTCAAAAATAAAAATGAAATAAAACAAGACCTTATTTGAACTTAGCAATAATGCTGATTCCTCTTTTTGATTTGAGGAGGTTATAGCTGTTGTAAATGCTTGAATTGGGTCTGCCCAGGCAAAACGGAGTCAAGAGTCCATGTCGGATGAATTTTAACAATGTAGACAATAGAAAGGGTTGCTTAAACTGCCCCTCTTTTACCAAAACACATTTACAAATGAAAGAACAACACTTCCATTTTTTAAAAACATTTTTTGAGATGAAGTCTTCCTTTGTCACCCAGAGTGGAGTGCAGTGGTGCGATCTTGGCTCACTGCAAACTTTGCCTCCCGGGTTCAAGTGATTCTCCTGCCTCATCCTCCCGAGTAGCTGGGACTACAGGCGCCCACCACCATTCCTAGCTAATTTTTGTATTTTTAGTAGAGACAGGGTTTCACCATGTTGGCCAGGCTGGTCTCGAACTCCTGACCCCAGGTGATCCGCCGACCTCGGCCTCTGAAAGTGCTGGGATTACAGGCGTGAGCCAACACGCGTGGCCAAAAAATTTCCATTTTTAATTGCAGGGTCTGGGGAATTAAAATGCATCCGTAATTTCTTGCATCTCTCCGCTCGGGCTTGCATGAATGCAGAGGGATTGGGAGGACTTCTTGAGGCAAGCATCCCCCTCTTGTCGCCTGCCATCTAGAGAGAGAGGGCTGTGATTTATCTCACTTTAATCAGGAAGGACCCGATGTGTGGATGGAGAGGTCTGACGGCTTTGTTGCTCCATGTGGGAAAGAAACGGACAGAGTGAATTTGTGTATGATCCCTAAGGAGAAAGCATCTTTGTGCTCTATTTCTTTTTGACCTGGAGCCCCTGAAAGCAAGCTAGTTACAAGTTGAAATAGGCCGTTTCTAAAGTGTGATTTTGTTTGTGTATGAGCCTTGATTACAAAGGGGAAAAAACCCCGCTTAATTTACATACACCACATGTAGTGCAGGATCCCCTGGGCTGTCTTTTCAGGTATCAGGGAACTTTGATGAAAGTCGCTTGTCTCATCTAGGAGTCATTTCATATTGTTTAGCAGAGCCTGGTATTAACATTTCCTTCCAACTGTTTACTGGAATCTGTGTGTTCCCTTCAAGTGATGCATACTAGGTGCACAGGCTTCCTGCCACTGTCATCCTAATCTTTCCGTGCAGACAGGAGCAGAGGGGAGAGCGCTGAGCCAGGCCCCAGCTTGCTTTTCTTTCCTGACACAGCCCGGCTCCACTGCACTTCTCAGCTCTTGCTCTAGGTGGTGCTGTTTGACCATTTTCTTCATGTGACCCTCCACTCGGTAATATAAATTCATTCGGAGGATGACCTGATATCAAAAAAAATTCCTTTTGATTAGTAGAATCAACTTGTTTCTTCACACGATACTCTTCCCACTGAGACACATGGAGACAATTCTGACTCCAGGTTTGCAACCTTGAGATTTCTCTCAGATGCAATAAAAAAAACAAAAAACCATTTTGAGTGGCACAGTGATGCCTAGTGCATGATCATGTTTGTCTGCTCAAACATTAAAGGGAAACTTGTGGGTTTGAGGATGCCCAGCAGCACGACAGCTGCCAATGTAAATGAGCCGTATAGAGAGAGAGGGGGCGGGAGGGGACTACAAACTATAGAATATGAGCTGATCGTTTATAAGTTAAAAAAAAAAAAAAAACAAGTCAAAAGGGAGCCCAGGATGGTGCAAGAAAGAGGAGAAAGGAAGATTTTCCTTGCAGCTAATCAGGAGAGTTCATAAGGGCTGATTACATGAGTGGAAGCCTTAAGTTCTTTTTTTAAAAAAATGTGAAAATTTGCATGTATGTATGTATGTATGTATGTATGTATGTATAGCTTCGTGTATTACCATTATTATTGCAATCAGCAAATGGATTTACTTCCTTTATCTCATGGGCTCCTTCCCACTCACTTCTGGCAGCACATTTTCCTTTCTCCTTCATGCCAGAACACCAAAGAACAGATGCGCTTCCTAACCCTGGCTCCAGGGGACTTTATACAATGTAAACAGTGCACCTCTAACATGGTTCACTGCTTAGAGAACGTGTGTCCCATTTTAAAACTGTGACTCCTTTATATTTTGCAGTGCTTATTTTAATAAGAGACATTGGACTTGTGACTTATTTTTCATGGAGGAGTGAGCTTAATGGTTGAAAGTAATCAATAAACTTGTTTTTCCTCTGATGCCATCAGCCAAGATCCTATGGCAATAGTAAGAGGATGACACTGGGCTGGCACCCCCTCCATAACATATTTGGACCATGTTTTCCCCCCAGAATGCACATGCAATAGCTTTGGTTTGGTAAGAGAGAGATGGTGTACTTGGTTTCCTTCTGTCACACTTTTGGTGAAATGAATTAGACTTTTAAATCAGGAAATTCAGCGAGATGAGTTAGATTTTTACACAAGAGCAGTGGAGGACTTCCAGCTGGTTGGGGGAATGATACGGAAATATCTTGCTAAATCAGGGTCTGGTGGAATGCTGCTCCCCTGGCAGGCTCCTCTTCACAGGGAGCAATCTGTGGGTTGCTTATAGACCAGAGCGAGCAGGAGGCATAGCATGGTCTTGCTCAGGGGAAGACCCGGTGTTCAGATGTTTGTCATTAGGAACTGGGTGTGGGCTTTTTCAAGTTATACTGAAGCAGCAGTTCTATTAGGAAGAGCCTCCCAGATCAGCATCTTCTGTTTCTGGATACTCTCCCTTTGAAAAGCCAGATTTCAGCTAAAAGTTTGCTAATGGTGAAATTGCACAACTGAAACCCTATGGGAGCAATGGGAAAGATGGAGAAAGAGGTGGTTATATCATGTACTTTAACAGTTTATTTAGAGGCTGTTGACGTTAGAATAACAAGCCAAGACAAACAAAAATACTCATTTTGGATGAAAATATTGTCTTTTCATGTTATTATAGATAGCTGAGTCCTAAGACTTCTACAGAAACACATTTTCCTAATGAGTGGCTGATTTTTCTGGTTGTGCAAGTAATATCCAAATTATTGTACAAATTTTTGGCTCAGGAGCAAACATTGTATTGTATATTGAGCTAATCACTTGCCCTTTCTAAGTTAAGCCCTTACCTCTGCTTTCCCTTCATCTTGTCATTTCTGTTTGTTGGGTACAGGTTTCCTGTTGGTTCTTTCTGTTGGCTCTGATGTAACATGAATGAAGTTCTTAACATCCTTTCAGACATAAACACAACTTAGCTCATTGTTTCTGAGTTCATATAGAGGTCTTCTTGCCCCTGAGACTTTCGTGTCAGACAGCTGGATGTTGCTGTGTTCAAGGCTCTATATGTTGATTTTGTATCCTACAACTTTACTGATATCACCTATCAGTTCAGTTCTAACAGTTTTCAAATTTTATTTATTTGTTTTTGTTTTTTAAATATTGCATGTTTCATTTTAGAGTCAGGAGCGTAGATGTACAGGTTTCTTAAACAGGTATATTGCATGGTGCTGAGGTTTGGCCTTCTAATGATCCCACCACCCAAGCAGTGAGCATAGTAATCGATAGGTAGTTTTCCAACCCTTGCTCCCACCATCCTTCCCTTCCACCTTTGGAGTCCCCCAGTGTCTATTGTTCCCTTCTTTGTGTTGAGTTCTAACCTTTTTTTAGTGAAGTTTGTAGGGTTTTCTATATATAACAAGATCTTGCCGTCAGTAGAGACAGTTTCACTTCTTCCTTTCCTATTAAGATGCCTTTTATTTCTTTCTTTTGCCTAATTACCCTGAGAAGTGGTGTCTGTGGGCATCCTTGTCTTGTTCCTGATGGTAGAGGAAAAGTTTCAACTTTTCACCATTGATCATGGTGTTAGCTATGGGTTTTTCATATATGGCCTTTATTTTGTTGGGATACAGTCCCTCAATACGTGATCTGTTGGGTGTTTTTTTTTTTTCACCACGAAAGGGTTTCGAATTTTGTCAAAAGCTTTTTCTATATCTATTGTGATGGCCATATAGTTTCTATCCTTTATTTTTCTAATATGGTATATTATATGTATTGATTTGCTTATGTTGAACCATGACATGATCATGGTGAATGATTCTTTCAATGTGCTATTGAATTTGGTTTGCTAGGATTTTGTTGAGGATTTTTGCATCTATGTAGATCAAGGATATTGGCCTGTCATTTTCCTTTCTTGTAGTGTTCTTGTCTGGCTTTGGAATCAGGATAATGCTGGCCCTGTAAGATGAGTTTGGAAGTATTCCCTCCACTTCAGCTTTTTGGAAGAGTTTGAGAAGGACTGGTATTAGTTCTTCTTAAAATATTTGGTAGAATTAATCTGGGAAGCCATCTGGTTTTGGGTTTTTCGTTGATAGGAGACATTTTCTTACGGATTCAACCTCCTTGCTTGCTATTAGTCTGTTCAGATTTTTAAATTTCTTCATGAGTCAATCTTGGTAGGTTTTATGTGTCTGGGAATTTATCCATTTCTTCTAGATGATCCAATTAGTTAGTGTGTAATTATACCTAGCAGTTTCTTAGGATCCTTTGTATTTCTGTGATATTGGCTATGATGTTTCATCTTTCATTTCTGCTTTTATGCTCTATTGAAAACATGAGGCATAGCAGGTAGGGGGCACTGGTCAGGACTTGGGGTATAAACTGGCAGATGTTAAGGTGGGTGATTCTGGTTAACTCAGAAACTCCGAAGTCCCGTGTGGAAGAATTAACTGCCTGTACTCACCTAGTAATGTATATCCTTGGTCAAAAAAGATCCAGCTGAGAATGTTGGATGAAGGGACCAAATCAATATTCATCATTATATTGAAAACAAGTCAGATTGGCTGTGGTCTTTTGACAGCAGGTCAGTGGCTAAGTCTATTTGAACAAAGTTAGGGCAGGTTCAAGGGAGAATCCTGAGATCGGTATTCTTTGTTCCATACAAACTTGCCTTTCAGTTTCTTCTCCCCATGCCTCCAGGATGTCCCTGCACAGCCCGTAGGGCCCCCTCCTTCAGTACCTTGCCTTACGAAGGGGAGAAAATGAGTTTTCCAATGTTAGCATATATTTAGCCTTCCAAAATTTTCTATTTCTATTTTAGGGGAGCTCTAGGAAAACAGCAGATTACTCTAAATCCCCAGGTAAAAATCTGAAATGGTGGAATTTCATATGACCAGGAGACATATTTTGGGGCAAGTGGGCTTTTCACAATCACTTGGACATGAAGGCATCTGCTTCTTCTATGCCTAAAATAGTCCTTCAATTTAGTAGTTTAATTCCTCTTCCACTTTTTCAAATTTCAAGACAATACATGTAGTGACTGAACAATTTGGATCCAAGTTTCACTATTTAACTGCCATTGTGACCTTGGGCGAGTCACTTAATCTTTTCAAGGCTCAATTTCATCATGTAAAGTAGAAGTACAAACAATCCCTGACTTAGAATATTTTGACTTACGATTTTTCAACTTTAAGATAGTTTGAAAGCAATACACATTCAGCAGAAGCTGTACTTTGAGTACTCATACAACCATTCTGTTTTCCACTTTCAGTACAGTATTCATTATATTACATGAGATATTCAAAGCCCACTTTATTATAAAATGGGCTTTCTGTTAGATGATTTTGCCTAACTGTAGGTTAATGTGAGTGTTTAAGGTAGGCCGAGCTAAGCTGTGATGTTTAGTAGGTTAAGTGTATTAAATGCATTTTCAGCTTACAATATTTTCATAAGTTTATTGGAATATAACCCTATTGTAAATTGAGGGGTATTTGTAATAATGATATCTCTTCAAGGAGACTTTGTGAGCCTCTCATAGGAAAATGCATACACAGATGCATATAAATATATAATCTTTCTTTTCCATACATATGATATTCTTTAAGGATATTCAAAAATCTGGAAACAGTTGCCTCCAGGGAGATAAATGGTAGTGGGTTGGGAAACTTTTAACTGTATACGCTTTTGTACCTTTTGCATTTTGAATCAGATGAATGTATAATCTACATAAAATATTAAGATGAAAACATCACCGAATAACTTATCAGGAGTTTGGTGAACATAAGGGAAGGCCACCTATGGTGGCTGTATTTTATTCAGTGTTGGTCACTGTTGGGCACTTCATAGAGCTGATTTCATTTCATCCTCACAAGCGCCGTAGGAGGAAGGGGCCCCAGAGGGATTCATGGTTAGAATAGCAGAGTAGGAGCATTTGGCAGCTATATTCTGTGTAGGTGATAACTTTAAAGATATTTTTGTTATAAAATGTTTCAAACATGCAAAAAATATAGAGAAGCAGTTTTCTATAGTTATTAAATATTGTTAATGGGTAGTCACAGAAATTATCATCCAAAGTGGGATATTCTTGAGAGAAAAAGGAGGTTCTATTTATAATTATGGTGGGATAACAAACTTAAGATGAACAGCTCTGGACAAACTGGGTTGTATGGTCCCTGGAAAACAAGGATTACTGTAAATGTGAGTCCCGCCTTGTGCTTCTCTCTGTCCCACCAAGAAAATATGATCTTGATACAGATGTTCATTGTGTCAAGGCAACCATGGCAACCATGATCTAGATACACTGTTCAAGTTTTATGCTGATCCTACCTAGGTATGTCTCAGGAACTTTCCAGAGTTTCCTTTGAGTGCTTCTAAATTTTGCATAAATGGTATGTTGTCCCTTGTCTCTTTTTAAAACCAATAAGCCATTTTCCCTTCTTTTCCTGGAAAATTAAAGGAACAAAGACCAGGAAATAACAACGTATTAGCTAAGGTTCTGTTGATTGAAAGCAACAGAACCTAATTCTGGCTAGCTTAAACCATGCTAGGATTTAATGAAGAATACTGCAGAATCTTAGATATCTTATGACTGGGAAAGAGGAGGTTCAGGCAGTTCCTGGGATGTCAGCAACAGGTAGCTGTCAATTAACTGCCCCCACACCACCCACTGCTGCCGTCATCAATATAGCACACCACGATGGCTCCCAGCCTCTGTACGTCTGGGTTCCAGTGTTCAAATTCTAGAGACAGCAAGAGAAATCCCATTGAGTCAGGGATCCTTCCCTGGGTCACACTCCCTGCATATGGTCAGAAATGCAGGATTATGTACTAAAGACACAGCTAAAGAGGACCCACTTCACTGTTTTGGGACCATTTGCAGGGGAGGCAAAATTATGAGCTACTCACTTAAAGAGGTGATAACCATAAGTTTGCAGGAAAAAAAAAAATTGGAGAAGAGAAGGATAACACTATCCTACGGTTTCTTCTGAAAATGGACTAAGGGAACAGCATTTCCATTTGGAAATTCTCTCCTGGCATTTCAATATTTATGGATTCTGAATTCTGAGAAAAATCAGTTGAGAAATTAGGAAAATGGGAAGGAACATTCTAATTTTCCTGTGAAAATTACAGCTTAATAGTCAGTATAGAGAACTTACTGGCTTGAAGAAATGCACTGACTTCAAGTCAAGCAAGATGAGGAAGCACTGACATGTGGAGATGAAAGTTAAGGTGAACAGGACAGGAGCAGTAAAGGAGCCTCAGTCAGACTTTCTTGTATCTGTTGCTGTGTTACAAGTGTGTGTTCATGGCCTTGTCCACTGCTAACAGTGAACCATTTCTGCAAATAAATATTAATGTGTTCATAGGCATAGTATATGTTTTACAAATCCTATGAGAGGTTTTCTAAGAAATGCCAAGTTTTAGAAACAAAATATGCCCTTAAATCGGCAATTTTGACAGTTGCTTCTTTCTAGTGCTATTCATCTTGCCAGGAGATCAGAATGTTATGTTATTTAAATGGTATTGGAGGGGATGATTGATGCCTTGTTTAACAATGTCATGTAAACAACGATTAAAGCATTAAGTATTTGTGGTGTTACCTTTCAATCTTTAAAGGACTTTTCTTTAGCATTTATTTTGTGATAATATTCATTTCTTTTTAATGTTTTCTCTGTTAATGCTATTGGATTTTATAATCTTGTTACAATATGTTGGCTCCTAATAATAAGAAATCATCATTTGTTATCATATCTTTTAAAAACAGAAGACTACTAAAACTTTTCATATAATCCTGTTACAGAAAAAAACGACTATTTGCTTGTTATTATAGTCACTTATTATTTTTCAAAAACTTGTAAGTGAAGTGTTATGAAAATCATATGAATTTGGGAATTCCCAAGCATTCTCAGAAATTCTATTTCCTTGTTCCCAAATCCCAATGATTAATATCTGCCAGGAGTCGGAAAACAGTGAAAGGAAGTAACATCCTATGTTGGATACCTGGTAGGGTTAGTGAAGAAACGTTATTGCTGAGCTCTGTGTTACGCTCACGAATGATGCCATTGAGGAAGTCACGCTTGTTGAAAGGAACGCAGATACACAAAGAGTTTTGCTGCTGTCTGTTGGATAAGAACCCCCTGGTCGATTTCAGCTCCTACTGCAAGTTACAAAAATCAATCCAATGATAAATGAAAAGTGCCCAGTGTGCTGGGAAATAACTTAATTTTTGGCTTCAGAGGAAATTTTAGAAACAGTGCCAAGTGAAACGTAAAAACAAACTACGAAGACGTTCATGAATTTCCCTCTGAAGCTGACAGCCGTATTTTAGCAGATGGAACTCCTACTATTAGCCCAACTCTTGGGTTGAAACAGTGTGTCCAGGAAACCCTATGTTAAAATGCAATGTGTTGGGGATATTGTTCCTCTATTTTCTTGAGTTAATTTTCAAATTAGTGTACTCTTGCTTAGCTGTGCTCTGAGGGAATGAACAAAAGATTGGTAAACTCTGATGGAGAACACTGGTCAGGCAGGGCACATAGAATCCCTGGGGATGGTGGTTCCTGGCAAATGGGGGAGGAGGCCCTGAGCCAGGCTTGGGCTGGGCTGGAGGAACATGAAGATGGGATCTACTCACAACCCCCAAAACTGAGGGGTCCTGGTAACACATTATTTCACCCTCAGCCATGCAAATTTATTATTTTTATGGATAAAATAGCTTTAAAAAACTAATTTACATTGAAATGTTAAAATATTTATATAGAGATTAGAAATATTTATATAGAGATTATTGGGAATCCCCTCCTAAAGCCCAAACATAAAAACTACCAAAAAAAGAAATTCCGTGTAGGCTAAGATTGCAAATGACTGATGGAATGTAATTTAAATTAAACATGGAAAATATATTTCCTCTTTACTAAAGATCTAAATTCTATTCTTTTTAGGAGCCTTCAGAAATGAAATTCAACTATTAAAAAAAGTATAGAGAAGCCTTTAGAAAAGAAACTTTTCTTTTGCTGTATTATATATTAAAGAACATTGATGAGAATAGTTCTAAAGTGTTTAATACTCGATTCCACTGATGTTTCTAGGTATTGTGGGGAACACCTAGAAATTAAATCTTCATCTTTGGCAGATCAGAGGCCTATTATTTTTAGGTAAAACAATTAAAATCTGCTTTTAATAAATCACAAATTTTGCAAGTTAGCCATTAATAGTAAGTGCTTTTCAAAGTTTGGCCCAATACATGAAAAAGCCAGAAAAACATACCTGCATTAGTTTTGCCCATCACCTTCTTATGCTGGCCTCAGGAGATTTATTAACAGCATTCAATATTTGAGGTAGGCTGGATGTGGTGGCTCATGCATGTAATCCCAGCACTTTGGGAGGCTGAGGTGGGAGGATGGCTTGAGACCAGGAGTTCAAGACCAGCCTGGTCAACCTAGTGAGCCCCTCGGTCTCTCTGAAAAGAAAAAAAATTTAGGTATCCTGTGGCTACCTCCAAAAACAAACTCCAGAGGAACTGAATTTTTTTTTTTATTTCATGTGTTGGGATAATGGCTTCTTTTGCAGTTACTTACGAAGAATTTAAGGGTCAGTAAAAATATTTTTTCATCCTTAATAACATGAATTCTCTAATTTGTGTGTGATATAATGCTAGATATTGTGCCAAAAGTGTTACATAGAGATAATCCATGCCCATTTTCAAAGATAATACTAATATAGAGAATAAGAATCATTATTATTGTAGTAATTATTATTTTAGTAATAGTAGTAATAATCAAAACAATTACATCAAACACTTATTAAACCCTTATTATGTGATAGGTACTGTGTAAGCAATTTCCACATATTAGCTCCTTAAATGTGATCACTAACCCCATGAGGTAGGTAGCATTATGTCCATTTTATAGATGCAGAAACTGAGCTTTGAAGAGGGAAACAACTTGCCCAAGGCCATGCAGGCAGTCATTGATAAGGGTGGGGAGCGAGAAGTTGAAGTCTGAGATGTAAGTTCACAGACACGAGTACACAAACACGTACAAGATACTCGTATGACATGTGGGGTTGCTTGAAATATGGAATTGACTTTCCCCAGCACAAGAAAGTGTTTGGACAGATTTCAAAGGGATCTAACACTTCCTCAGAGGACTGCCCTACGACATTTTTCCGTGTGCTTTTCTGCCTCTTGTCCTATACTTTTGGCATTTCTTCTGCTCTTAGAGGCAATGAGTCAACAGCATATTTTTAGCACCTCCTGTGTGCATAGAAGTGGCCCCTGACTCAATGGGAGTGTATAACTACCATGGGCCAAATCAGTGTGCTTTCCTGTTAGCCAGGGGATTATAGAAGAACACGCTCCCCTGATTCCAACAGAACTTGCTGCCACTCTGATGTCTTCATTGTAAGGCCTCTAAATGAATGTTCAAGAAATTCATGTTAAAGGCACGTGTCATATGTGTAACTTGTAAACATTTGTGTACTTGTCTCTGTGTCCTTACACCTCAGGCTTCAACTCTTGTTTTTACCTTTATCAATGACTACCTGTGTGCTGTGTGGCTTTGGACCAATTGCTCACCCCCTCTAAAGCTCAGTTTCTGCATCTGTAAAATGGATATAATGCCATATATACATAGATATAGATATACATACACCAATATATATACACACATATATATGTGTGTATACATATATATACACACATATATATGTGTGTATATACATACATATATATGTGTGTATATACATATATATATAATATACAAACTGAAATATATAGTTATATAAATGTTTCAGTTTAAGTTTCAAAAATCACTGGAGGGTATTTTTATAATACCCTTCAGCAATTTTACCTGCTGCCTTTGCACATTCTGGTGAATTTCTAAATGGAAGTCTGATAGAGATTAATCTTTTAATGCATCATAAATAAAAAAGAAAATCACAGAATGATGTAGCTGGAGAGGACCCTGGGGATCTAGTGTTTCATGAAAGATTAATGTCCTTGATCTGTTTGTAAGTGTTTTGGAAAAATCTTCCATGGTCAAATAAAACTTGGCAATGTTGGATTAAAGTTAAATAGGTTTTTTTTTTCCTGCAGAACTTCATAGTCTTTAATATGCTAATATGTTTTGTGAATCTACAAAGAATGAAGTGTTTCAATGCTTATTTTACCCAGATTCTCATTTTCGGACAGGCTGGTCAAGCTGAGTCAGATAGTATATTCTCTAGATGGAGATGATGGCTGATTCCTTTTTGAGAGCAAGAGAGTCCCCAGGGGAAGCAAGGGTATATCAGTTGCTCCATTTCATGCCAAGGATCCTCAGTCTTTAGAGGCTCAGAGAAGGCTGAAAGGCTACTCTAGGCTATCAGGGCTACCATTCATTGTGACCCATGCTACAGAGAAGCTTTGAGCTCAGTGCAAAGGAGTGACCAGCCCTTGAGAATCAGGAAAATTTATTTATTCCTGACCTAGTCCACTGAGGACATACAAGGAATGGGGCAGGGGAGTGTCACCAGCTATGGTTACAAGCTAGTCTGATTCTCTTTCATTAAGAAAACTGATCCCTGTGAGTTTAGATTGGGAAGCACCAGGTTAAAAAAAAATTTAGGCCAGGAGTGGTGGCCACTGTACACCAGCCTGGGTGACAGATTGAGAATCTGTCTTAAAAAAAAAAAAAATGTTAAGTGATGTCTTCTGTTGAGGACCTCTCAGAACTTTTAATATGAAAGTGTGCATTGTGAAGAATGGGAGTAGAGTGTACAGGAGTTTTAAAAGCTACTTGGTCATGAAACTCTTGCTTTGTGCAGGATTCGAGGGGCACTAACATTCTGAGGAAAATATTTTGGGAAACATTGATCTAATCCAAACTTCTCATTTTACCAGCAAACAACTGTGGGGCCCTCTAAGTTTCCTTTATCCATCATTGTGACAAATTCATTGGAATTAATTCAATTAAACCTGGGGTCAGCTTTGAAGAGATTTATTTAGCAGGTAAATCTGTTTTGTACATTTTGAGGGAGTTCTGAGTTTCCATATTCAAAAACCACAGATCAATTTAACCAACCTTTATGGAATATCACCTATGGCCCAAAGACCCTTTAGCTACAGTGATGGTCTACAAAAATATAAACTGTAATTCTTGCAATACAGGAGATTAGTAATAATGGTAAATATAATGATGATGACACCATGAATAGCTAATATTTATTGAATGCCTTTCTATTAGTCAGGCACTTTACTAAGTATTTTAATCCTCCCAACAATTTATGAGGTAGGGATTATAATAATTCCCATCTTATAGTGAGGACACTGAGGTTAGGAAATTATCCTAGCCTAAATGTTAAGTATAAGCATGAATAGAAAGGTGTTATTAGCCTATAAGACATTCCTTTATGAGTGATACAAAGTCCTATGTAAATTCAGAGAAAAGAAAAGTGGTTTTAGAAATCCTTGATCAGTGAGTGTGAAGCATGTGGTGGCCCGGTTACTGTTTGGTTGCACATCTGTCCTCCCTCTGGGATCAGCACCCCCTTACTTTGGAAGAATTGTTTTCCTTTTCACTGTAAGGTTCTTTCTGGCTATGCGATGGGGCACATTGCCTCAAACTAGCCCTGTTCCAGTCTTTGAGAACCTTGAAATTGGAACCAAGGGAAGAGGATTGCCTCTTGAATGGTAATTCTCTAAAATCTAGTCTGAGGTGCTGGTGCCTAATCCCTGGGTCTGTGGAAGGAGCTGGGCTGTGAGAGGGGAGAATGATGTTGATGTCAAGAGAGAGGCAGGTGCTAGGAGCAGAGAAATGGAGGCCTGGAGGGTTTCTGGGCTTCTCTGAGGCTTAGGGTTTGGATCATTGTCTTCGTTACTGGAACAAAGGATTTACCATACCTGCTCTTCTGGGAATGAAACTGTCCTGCTTTGCAAAATAAAGTGTCATTAGAAAGAGATCTTAAAAACCCCACACCATAGACAGGTGCACAGATCCGTAGAAGTGTTAAAGTTCTGTCTGTTGGATGCTAAGCCAAGACTCTTAAGTATGTTCTAAAGAGAAACTGGTGTGTGTAGGCTGTGCACTCCCAGGGAGATAAAAAGTTAGGAACTTTATGGGTTTGGCTTGGTGGCTCCCACCTGTAATCCCAGCACTGTGGGAGGCTAAAGTGGGCAGATTGATTGAGCTGAGGACTTCGAGACCAGCCTAGGCAACATGGTGAAACCCCATGTCTACAAAAACTACAAAAATTAGCTGGGCGTGGTGGCATGTACCTGTAGGCGGGAGGATCGCTTGAGCCCAAGAGGGAGAGGGTGCAGTGAGCCATGATTGTGTCACTGCACTCCACCTGGGTGACAGGAACTTTATGGGGAATGGGATCTTGGAGACTGAGTAGAGACTAGAGGAAAAAAAAAAAAAACTACCTCCCCAACTGGCCACACTATTCTTTTAAAAATTGTTAATTGACAAATTAAAATTGTATGTATTTATGGAGGTATAATGTGATGTTATGATATATGTATACATTGTGGAATAATTAAATCCAGAGAATTAATAGATTCATCACCTCAAAACCTATCTTTTTTGTGGTGAGAACATTTGAAATTTATTGTCTTAGCAATTTTGAAATACACAATACTTCATTGTAAACTACAGTCACCATGCTGTGCTGTAGATCTCAACAAAATGTATTCTTCCTGTCTCAACTAAAACATTGTACTCTTTGACAACATTTCCCCATTCCTCTCAC
The DNA here is from genome assembly GCF_029289425.2 of Pan paniscus. Classification (NCBI taxonomy): domain Eukaryota; kingdom Metazoa; phylum Chordata; class Mammalia; order Primates; family Hominidae; genus Pan; species Pan paniscus. The sequence continues at coordinate 64,358,300 of NC_085927.1, forward strand.
CCCCTCCAAAAATACCCATACTTTATGTTGAAGAGAATGGCTAAAAAGTCCCAGCAGGTTTCAACTGACGGCTTCAGTGGTTGTCCCATCACACTACAATGTTATTAATAGAAAGGGGAGGGGCAATACATAATTTGGACAGGCGGAAAGTACCACTGTAACCACTTTCCTGACTTCACAGAAAAAGTCCTCTTGTTTTCATCTGTAAAATGGGAACTGCGTGAATACCATTCTTCTTTTCTTCAGCCTCCAAAGAAAAAACAGATGCAAAGCCTTTTATCAATTGCAAAACAGTATACAATGTGTGTTATTACTCATAGTTGTCTTACTGTGACCAAACACTTTATAAGCCTGTGGCAAGTCAGCCTTACTCTCAGGAAGTGGACAATATTTGGGGAAGGAGAAGCAGCAGGATCTTTCAGGACAGTAGCCTTGGTGGGTCCAAAAATTCCTTGAGCGAAATGGGAGACAAAACTTTCTTCCTGCTTTGGGGTTTATCCTGTTAGTCTTTCCTCTCTTCACTCCTATTTTCTATGGAGAATTTCCTGGTTTTGGAGTTTGGGTGCGTTTTATGGAGAGGAGGCAGAACATCTTTAGCTCCAGCAGAATGAAAGGATACATGCAAAGGAACCTAGCACAGTATGTGGTACCCAGTTCCCCTTTAACTTGGCTTTATTCATTCACTCCTGGTAGGGCATTAATAAGGGATTTAGCCCCCTCCTATTGAAAACGATTAATTCAGGGAAGAGTTCAGGCAGTGTGGACAGATACAGTGTAGGCCAAGCCTGTTTCTAAGGCAGGAGCTGGGTAGGGAGGGTGAGAAGGGCGAGAAGAATAGGGAAATATGTGTCGTCTGTGTTGCTGCTGTTGCAACCACCAAAACAAACAAACAAGTGAAAAAAAAAAAAAAGAATTGTCCATACCGGAAAGTGTGCTGTTTTGGAGGAGGCTGGGGAAAGTGTGGATGGCTCGAGTGGGTCCTGTTGGATTGAAGTCTGACAGTGGTGATTCCCTTCAACAAATGGTCGGGGTGGGAGGGTACACACACACATACACACACACACACACCCCCCACACGCAGCACCAAGCCTCCGATTTCAGCGCTGGCAGGAGATAACCATTCTTAGCTCGCCTTTCCAGGGTTATTTTTGGCTGAGGCTGTTCGCTGATGGCAAAAGGTTTCAGCCCCCTCCCAAATCCCTCCCCATGCTTGTTCTAAAGAGAAACTGGTGCGTGTAGGCTGCGCACTCCCAGGGAGACAGGGAGACGGGCCTGGCGCCGGAGAGGAACCCGGACTCTGCCCAAAGTCTCGCCGCCCGCCGGCTGTTTTCTGGCGGAGGGTGTGCCCCGGAGGGCGGCGATCGCGCGTGAAGGCTGGGGCAAGGCGCGGGTGCAGGCGTCACCGGGGTCGGGCTAGCAGGCCCTGGAATCAGGCTTTTGGGACACCCCGAAAGTGAGTCCAACTTGGGGAGAAACTGAGGACACCTCGGGCGGTCTGGCAGCGGAGAAGGTGGGCGGGAGAAAACTTTACAGGAAGGCAGAAGCAATCTCCGCCGAGGGAGTCAGCGAGCGGCCGCGTGGAGAGGAGGGGCGGGCGGTCCCCAGGCGGGCGAGCGCAGGGCGCAGGGTGCCGACCTGCCGGAGAGGGGGCCCGGGCGCGAGGCGGAGTCCCGGCACGCGGCCAGGCTGGTGGAGGCCCCCGGCAGGCTGCAGATTCCCTCCGGCCCCGGGAGCCACAGCAGGACCGGCCAGGAGGCACCACGGAGGGGAGCCCCATCCCGGTGCTGACAGTGCCCACCGTGCCCTACGAGGACTTGCGGCGGGCCGGCGGCGGGGTTCTGCGGCGACCTACCGGCCTCTTCGAGGGCCAGCGCAACTACCTGCCCAAATTCATCCAGAGCGTGCTATCGTCCATTGACCTGCGCGACCGTCGGGGCTGCACCACGGTGGTGGGCAGCGACGGCAGGTACTTTAGCAGGACAGCCATCGAGATCATGGGGCAGATGGCCGCGGCCAACGGGGTGAGTGTCCAGATGCCCCTCGCTTCCCGCCGCGCTGCCGCCATGCCCTCTCCTAGCCCTTGTCCCCCTGCTGCCTCCAGGCCCAGCTGGGAGGCCCCTGCCCGGCCCAGGCTTTGCTTCCTCACTCCCGTGTCCTCACCCTCCAGCGCCCCACTCCCACCGTGCTTGCAGCCTCCCCGGCGCACCCCGGACACTGGGTTCTATTAGTACCCACCGCCCCCAAAAGCCTTGAGGGGTGTCCGTCGTTCCTGGAGCCACTCCGGGCACCCTGGACTCTTCTCCGACTCTGCACACATCCCGCACCTGCTCATTTTTCTTTCGGACATTCTCTTACCCGGCCCTGTAGATTCCAAGGCAGCTCCCAGTTTTCCATATTGTTCCCAACGCGTTCACTGCCCACAGTCCCCACACAAACTTCTTTCCCAGGCTCACAACATAGTCCCTCTGCCCCGTGCCCTTTTTTCAATAATCTGCCAGTCCCCTAAGTCTTAGCTCTGCCTATTTAACAGTAGTGGTGTCTCAGAACACACACACACACACACACACACACACACACACACACACACACACACGATCCCTGACATATTTGGCAAGAGTAGGCCCTGAAGGTTTTTAATATTTTGGTTTTTTAACCCAGTGGAATTACTGAATGATTTATTTAATTAGGGTAGGGATGGAGTGGATCCATTTGTTTGATGCTAAACAGCCTGAGCTCGCAGTTCCCAGGGGGCATATCTCTAAATGGTCTGAAACGAGATTTGCAGTGGTTTTCTTAATGCAATTCCCAACTTCTCTCCAAATGCCTTTTGACATTTGACAACATTTCATGCCTCTTCCCCTTTCGCTTTTCATCCTTGTTTTCTCTCCCTTCTCCCACGACCTCGGTAGTCTTCTGCAATCCAGATTCTCAGACTTCGGGTTTTTCTCCCTCTGCCCCTTTCCTCTCTGTCCTATAACTAGAAGCTCCTTTTGGCATAGACCCGTATCCCAGTTTCCTCTTTCCCAGGTCCAGCAGCATCTCAAGGACATCTACAAGAGGGATACCTACCTTCAGGGGTCTCTGAATGATACGTGGGAAACATCGTCTAAAAAAGTAATTTTATCCTTATTCATGCAACCAGACCCACACTCATAGAACTTTTCTTTAAGGGGAGTGTCTTGCAGATGTATAAATGAGTGTTAACATCTTTAAAAGTGAAACTGCACAATTCCCTGGCATTTGAATTCCCTCCTTCCTTCCCAACCCTTTCCTTTTCATTTTCTCATTTATTATTAAAAACATTTTTAAAGGATCTCCATGCTTCATATTTATCTACTATAATTCCTCCTTCTCGGTGTTGCAGGGATGGGGAAAGAGGATTTTTTAAAAAACACAATAAAAAGCAATTGGGAGAAACAGGGCCAATGTCGTTGGGGTGGGTAGTTGAATTGTGATTTTTGACTCCAGTAGACAATGATGCTGGATATATGGGGTTTGATTTCTCTCTGGCTCCTCACTTGAGATTGATGAAGTTTGGCTAGAATCAGGGAGTTGAAGAGAGGTTGACAAATGGTCTTTCACTCTTCTCTGACAGGCTGTTCCTGTGGAGTGATGGAGAATAATGAGCCTTGGGAGAGCTATGGGAGCTCTCATACTCCTTCCCGAGCCAATATTTTAGGGAGTGAGAGAAACATGGCCTGTCCAATACTTGTTGTGGGTCAAGATATTTTTGAAGCTACGGTTGTTGATTTGCATTGGAAAATTATTATGTCTTATTATTTCTTGTCCCACTTTACCATAAGGGCTCCTCAGCTTCTTATTTCAATGGGTCTTCCATGACACACACACTTTATTAACCCTAAGAGTGGAATTTATTTTAACAGATAATTAGCATAGGTCAATATATGCTGAAAATAGAGTCAAATTAAACCTACTAGCTGTTATAAAGGACAGCTGACAAAATCCACATAGAAGCATCGACTCTTAAATAATCTGAAAGTACTACTTCTAAGAGGGGCGGGCATGGGTGAAGGGAATGGTGGACATGTTTCAGAATTTCAAACGCCAAATTTAACCAATCGTTTCCTCATTTTGTTCACCTTTTTGGGGGCTTATGCTAAAGTGAAGTGAATAGCCATAAGGCTGGCTTCAGGAGAAAGGTGGTCTAAAAGAACTGGATAATTATAAGCAAAATTGGTCTCGAATGATTGAAAATTGATGAGAATGTGCTTGTCTCCTGATTTGGCATCCTGAGTTAGACTCAGGAATACTGAACATGGATCCCAAAGGCTTTGGTCTTTTTTGATATCCTATTGGATAATCATAAGCAGGCTAGAAAAATAGGAAACTAGAATTTATTCTCTTTGAACTGACAAATCTGACCAGTGGGCTGCATTCTCTATATCTGAAAAATCTTGGTTTTGATTGAAAAATTAATTTTACAAAGCAATTTTCTTTTTTTCAATTAAATTTCATTTTTTTTTTGACACAGGGTCTCACTTTGTTGCCCAGGCTGGAGTGCAATGGTACAGTCTTGGCTCACTGTAGCCTTGACCTCCCCAGATTCAGGTGATCTTCCCACCTCAGCCTCCTGAGTAGCTGGGGCTATAGGTTCACGCCACTATGCACAGCTGATTTTTGTGTTTTTACTACTCATAGGGTTTCTCTGTTGCCCAGTCTAGTCTCAAACTCCTGATCTCAAGAGATCTGCCTGCCTTGGCCTCCTAAAGTGTCATGAACCACCATGCCCAGCCTACAAAGCAATGTTCTAGGAAAAACTACAGTTACTCTTTGATTATGTAATTGCTGGAGAAGAAAAGCATGGCATTTCTAAAATGATGAACTATATTACTTATATTTTAATATCTCATAAAGTTTGAAATAGACATTTCAAACATAAACGTGTATAAAATTTTTTATAAATTATAAAATCAAAAACATTTTACAATTATTTTATTATAAAATTATTATAGAATCAAAAACATTATAAATTTATACAACTTTTTTAAAAATTTATTTTGGGATTTCCCATGGAGTGATGGAGAATAATGAGCCTTGGGAGAGCTATGGCAGCTCTCATACTCCTTCCTGGGCCAACTTTTTTAGGAAATGGGAGAAATATACCCTGTTCAATGTTTATTGTGGGTCAGGATATTTTTGAAGCTATAGTTGTTGATTTGCTTCAAACTTTAAAAAAATTATTATAAAATTATGGGATGTAAAAAAATTTGTTATAAAACTTTGAAATTTTCAAACTTTCAGAAAAGCAGAGAGATGAGATTAATGGCACTCACAGGCAAGCATAGAACATAGATTGTAAACATTTTGCTATATTTGTGTCATGACTATTTTTTGCTTGTGTTTGAAAGTATATTAAAGAAAATGATATTTTACCCCTAAATTCTTTAGTACAGATTTCTAAAAAAATAAGAACATTTTCCTGTATAGTTACAAAATCATCTTTTCAAACAAAATAAAAAATGGCTTTTTTATATCATTTATTACCCAGTCCACATTCAGATTTCCTCAATTATTATGAAATGTCCTTTTATTTTTTGAGACAAAGTCTTGCTCTTTCACACAGCCTGAAGTGCAGTGAAACAATCATAGCTCATTGTAGCCTCAAACTCCTGGGCTCAAGTGATCTTCCTGCCTCAGCTTCCTGAGTAGCTAGGACTAGAGGTGCACACCACCATGCCCAGCTAATTTATTGTTTTTGTAGAGATGGAGGTCTTACTACGTTGCCCAGGCTGGTCTCAAACTCCTGGCCTCAAGTGATCCTTCCAGCTTGGTCTCCCTGAAATATCTTTTGTGGCTGGTTTGTTCAAATTAGTTTCTTCTAATCAAGGGATACACATTGCATTTGATTATTTAGCTCAAGACTTTTTTAACCTGGAAAATACCCATACTCTTTGTTTATGTATTTATTTAGTGAAATTGACTTGTTGAAAAACTAGTCAGTTGTCCTGTAGAATATTTCCCCTTCTGGAATTTTCTGGTTGCTTTTTATGGTGTCATTTAACTTTTCACTCTGTTTTTTCCTGGTTAACTGGAAGTTAGTTCTAAAGGCTTTTAGGCCTGCTATAACAAAATACCAAAAACTGGATGACTTATAAAGAACAGAAATTTATTTCTCACAGTCCTAGAGGCTAGCAAGTTTAAAATCAAGGAGCATGTGGTTTTGATATCTGGTTAGGACCAACTTTCTGGTTCATAGATTGGCCTTCTTGCTGGGCCCTCACATAGTGGGAGAGACTAGCTAGCTCTCTGGGGCCTCTTTTATAAGGGCACTAATTCCAATCATGAAGCCTCTGTCCTTATGATCTAATGACCCCCTAAAGGCCCCACCTTTTAATACCAGCACCTTTGGGGTTAGGATGTCAACATATTAATTTGGGGAAGACATACACGTTCAGCCCATTGCAAGGTTTAGTTAGATTCAGGTGCAACTTCTTTTTTTAAAGACTATTTCATAGGCAATAATGTGTATTCACATCCCATCATTAGTGACGGTGAGATGATCGCAAGGTTAGGGTGATCACTGCCTATCTCCTCTGCTATATTCCCCCTTGGGTCAAGCCAGTAGTCTGTGACGTGAACTTTGTACCATGTGTATATTCAGTTATATTCTGTATCAATAGTTACTTGATTGTTTTAGCATTTATTAATGATCCTTGCTTGAGTTGATTATTTCATTAGGGGTTTCAAAATGGTGAATTTCTAATTCTCTAATTCTATCTACATGCTTTAGCTGGCATTTTTCTATAAGCAGACCATTTTCTTCACAACTGGGTTATTTGGCTACCCTGAAACATAGTTCCTTCCAGGAAGGCAGAACATATGTTTATTTCTGTCTTTTAAAAATTACTGGTGTTTGGAGTGAAGATTAGGTGAGCTAACTACCTCCACAGGTGACAAATGAATTTTGTTTTGTCTCACTTTTGCTTTTTTGAATATCACTGTGGCTGCTTGGATTTTTATATTTAATTTGAATGGATTAGGGAATAAATGAGAAGATAGGTTTTATCTGTTTCTGTAGTTTTTATGTGGCTGTGTGAACTTACTTTTAAAAATTCCCAGAAATATTTTAATTCCCCTTTAAAGATATAAACTATGTCATACTATAAAGCAAAAGAAAAACCAATCATGTGAAGAGTAAATAGTATCGTTTAAACGAATTGTGGTTAAGCTTAGTTTGTAACTAATGAGTTTTTTATTTTCTTTCTACTTTTATCTGCTTCAGAGCCTCTTCAGTGGTTTAGATCTTCTATGTGTCCAATTATTCTAATCTCTTAAAAAGTTTAAGAGCTAAAATACAACACAATGACTACAGGAATGCCCTTGTCCTTTTCTGGGTAGGTACACCTAAGGCAACTTCTTTTTCTCTTCTTTGTTCTCTTCTTCTTTCTTATTCTTAAATCATCTTCAATATTGGACAGATGACAGCACTATGCCTGCCTCAAGATGTTTCTGACTTTTTCTTTTTCTTTTTTTTTTTTTTTTTGAGATGGAGTCTTGCTCTGTCACCCAGGCTAGAGTGCAGTGGCACAATCTTGGCTCAGTACAACTTCTGTCTCCTGGGTTCCAGTGATTCTCCCAACTCAGCCTCCTGAGTAGCTGGGGTTACAGGCATGCACCACCACGCCTAGCTAATTTTTTGTATTTTTACTAGAGACGGGGTTTCACCATGTTGGCCAGGCTGGTCTTGAACTCCTGACCTCAAGGGATCTGCCTGCCTTGGCCTCCCAAAGTGCTGGGATTACACGTGTGAGCCACTGCACCCGGCCGTTTCTGACTTTTTCTAAAGTCTTCTTTCTCTGGAGATGACATTATATAATAGCACTGTTCAATAGAAGTTTCTTTGATGATGGAACTGTTCTATAATCTGCATTGTCCCAGCCACTAGCCATATGTGACTACTGTAACACTTGAAATGTGGCTAGAGCAACTGAAGAACTGAATTTTGCATTTTACTGAATTTTAATTAATTAAAATAGAAATGCAAATAACCATAAGTGGTTAGTAGCTACCATACTGGACAGCAAAGATCTATAATTCAGCATTTAAAATCGATTTTGTTTTGTTTTCAAAAATGGAGTCAGACTGTTACAACCCAAAAGAACTGTAGGTTAAATTAAGGTAAATCCCCAAATACTACATACACATTTGGGAAATCCAAACCAGAATTTTTCATGTGATAACCACACCCTCTTTTGACTTTAGCCTTGGAGGTAATGGAGTATGGCAGTAAAAACCCTGTATCAGCAGCTGGAAGACTCACCTTCTTTTCCTAGCTCTGCCATATATTGACCAAAAGAGTCAAAGTCCATTCAGATGGTTGAAGGGCCTTGGCATTTTGTTTTTGGTTTTCACATACAAGTTGGAGGGCAGATGCGTTAGCCTCTTGAAATACCCAGAAACCACTTGTTTCCTCATCTAAAAATCAGGTATGACAGGATCATTTAATTATCCTGGAAATCAGATGAAGCACTGCATATGGAAGCACTTTGTAACATCGATAGCACTGGGAAATGTAAAGACCTTTTACTGAAATATAAAGGTGTATGGTCAACTGAATATATCTCAGATAGTTAGGATTTGACTGTATATATTGAATATAACCTGTAGTGGGCCCCTTGGTAAACAGCTTACAGTTTTGTTGCAAGTTTTAGCCAAGAGAAAATTTATTTGTTGACTAGTCATGCCCTTTATTGGCCACATGATGAGCAGCCAAGATATTAACACACAGTGCACCTTGCAGAATTCAAGAATGTCTCAGTGTCTTGTGAACTAGGAAGCTGAAATGCAGTGGTATGCAGAAGGCTGGCTCAGTAGGAGCCTTGGGAGTGTCCTCCAGATAGATGTTTGTGCAGGTTGTGTTTGATTCCAGTTGGCCATGAAAAGCTGGTTGCTCTAAAGAATGAGAATATACTTGGTTTTGCATTTACTAGAACTATCTGGGGAACAAATCTTGGCGTGGAAGAAAGAAGGGAGGGAGGGAAAGCTGTGCTTCAATACCTAGGGCTTCTTTCCTGGAATGGATCTGAGAATCTGGGATTGGGTGGCTAATATCTCATCTCTAGAAGGGAGAAAGAAATGGGTGGTGATGGCTTTGTATTTTCTATTGGAGTTCACTAGAGAATAGGTGAATGGAATGGGCTGCTATGATCCAGACATTAGGGAGGACAGGTTTGTGATACATTAGAAAACTTGAATGAGCCCTTCTATGATTCTCTCTTCCCTCTTTCTGCTTCCCGTTCTTAATCACCATCCACAGGTTGTGGAATTAGCAAATCTATTATGTGAGCAATAGCAAACTTACAGGAGCCCTTGGCTCCATCTATCTCCCTGTTTGTGTCAGTTCCTTCTGGATGCTTTTAGTCTGTGGTCTTCATTCACTCTTTTTATGGGGAAGTAAAAGGAGTGGGACAGATTATGAGAACAGCTGGGTCCTCCCAGTTGCTGGGGTGGTTATTTTAAGCTTTGTTTAATGTGTCCAGAGACCCAGATGGCATTTTTAACTAAGCTGCTTTATTAAATCTTGTGATAAAGCATAGTGATGTTTATTGAAAAGGCAGACACGCATCAGCAACATTATGCATGAAACTTGCTCTAAGAATTTTCTATAAAACATCTGTTCTCTTTGAGCCTTTTGTGAACTCTGGAAGTTTGCTAGTTTCTATACAGACTTGAGGACAAGAAGTTGGAACCCACTTTTGGAGATGTCCAAGCATAGGTATTGGAATCATTAATCCTAACCCTCTCAGTTTTAAGGCCCCGGATACCCTTCTGTTAGACAACAGTAACATGAGCAAGCACTGTAATAACCTTTAAACAAGATTATTTGGAAATAATGGACAAGAAAAATTAGTATACATTGTTTGGGGATTTTAAAATTAAAGATAAAAAGCTAGGGCTTCAATGACCTGTGCCAGCCTATAGCCTTAAGAGTCAATTTGCAAACACTCAAGATTTGGCCAATATGCCTCTACTACTTCTACTTAACACAGTCAAAGGGAAATTTTTAGAGTCTTTCATCTGATTTGACTCTCTTAGTTACGAATAAGAGGATATCTAGAATATATATGTGACTTGTTAAAATGAAAATCCACCTTCTCTGAGTCTTCAAATATCTTTCATATCTTACATTTTTTACTCACATCAACTTTTGAAGTCATGTCCGTAGTTGTATGAAAAGAAAAATTTCAGGAACATTCAACTTCAAAAGTTCTTTTTCTTAGTCTGAAGTCGTAGAAGCATTTGACTTTTACTTTCTCTTTTTAAGTTGGTACTAGTAGGTATTTTGTATAAATATAATATTTAATTATTGCCTTTGTATTCTTTTTCTCTAGTAAACACCCTGGTTTTTAGCTATCAATATGTAGTTTTACATTTAGGGATTTCTAATGGAAAGAGAAAGGAATCTGAAATCAGAGGACGAGAGTTTATTCTACTTGACCAAACACATACACAATACTGGAAGGAGAGTTTTACAACAAATATTTAATATCTATGACATGTAAAACGTTTTTTTGAAATCAAGAAAATTCAAACAATTCAATACAAATATCATCAATAATAAGACATGAACTGGTGGCCAACCTTATTAATAACCAGAGAAATATAAATTAAAACAATCCATCAACTTGTAAAAAAGATGAAATTACCCAGAGTTGGTGTAGGTGATGGAAAATTGTCATGTTTGTATACTGTTCATAGAAGTTAAATTGACATAACTTTTTGGTCAGGCAATTTGGAAGTATATATCTAAATTAATAGAGTAGTTTTCTAATAACCTGGGAATCTCTTAATCTAAGAATCTTTACTGTAGATTTTTCTAGAACAAATGTACAAACATCTGTGTACAAGGGTACTCACTGCAGCATTTTGCTAAGGAAAAACTCAGAAAAATTCTATATGTTCAACAGAGAACAGGTACATAATTTATGACACAACTGCACAATATACACCACTAAACTAAAGGATATAAATTTATATGTAGTATGAAAAAGATGTGAATGATAGCTTGTTGGTGAAAAACAGCAATGACTGGAATATTGTGTGTAACGTAATCCTGCTTTTCTGTATATAATGTAGGCATAGAAAATAGGATTGAAAGGACATACTCTAGTCAACAGTGTATATAGCTTGGGTGGAGGGGGTGTATAATGGGGAAGGAGAGTCCCTTTTCCTATCTATTCCATATACATCTCTGGATTTAAAAGATCATACATGCATACGCATTACCTTCAAAATTAAAATGATAAAGACAAAAGGAGAAGCTTTGGATTTGAATCATGATACTACTGTTTGCAACTTCTATGACCGTGGGGAAGTCGCCTAGCCTCCTGGGGTTTATTTCCTCATTTATAAAAATAGGGAAAGTAATAATACTTGTCTACATATCTTCTAGGGTTGTTGGGAGGATTGAATGTGATAATGGGTTACAGCATTATGAATTATTTATTCATATAACACAATTATTATAAAAATATTTTGCTCTGATTAAAATAAAAGAAGGACGAGATCGTGTGTGTTTTTCAGTCCCAGTAGCTTTACTAACCAGAAAGCGCCTGCTGATGTGGTGATCACAGTTGCTTTGGTGCAGCTTCCTGTTGACTTTTGGCAATTCTCCACGCTGCTAGCTAAGGCTGAGGTGGCGACTGTGGAAGGTGTGATCTCCTCCCCCTCCCAGCACACATTTGTGTGCATACTCACACTCATGCACACACAAACACACACATGCACACTCTATCACAGTACATGAGGTGGCAGCAGCTGCTCCGGCATAGACTTTCACACAACATAAAGGGCTTTTTTGGTGTGGTCTGTGCATTATTTCCTGTTAAGCATGAGCTGAATCAGTGCCATGCTTTTCCATCTGAAACCTTTCTGAGGCTCAGGCTGTGTTAAGAACAAACCCTCTCCCCTCCATGCCCACCCCATGGCCCTCTACTGAAGCCAGATCATAATCTGCTCATTTCATGAGGATTTTCAAACCGAATGGACTGGGCCATGTGAGAGATCACTGAAAGGAACAGACCAAGCAGAGGCTAAGAGACTCCACGCTAATCTGCCGAGTCATCTGAAAATGCACAGCTGTGGCAGCTCACGGTGCTTTAAAGTACTTTGGCAGGATGTTTGTTCAGGGGGCCTGTTCCTGCAGCCCTGCTGAATGTTTGGTTAGGAGGCATAATCATTTTTTGGACAGGATCTCCCAAATGTAAGGTGATAGATGCTAATGTGGAATATAATACAGAAGATACAGCTTGGATGTCATAAATAACAATAAATTGTTTAATCTTGCTGAGTTGTAAATCTATGATTGCCAGAGGTCTTTAGTTCACTGGAACATAGTATGGGGGCAGGGGCACTTAGCAAATAGGCAGTAATTATTTTCCAACCAGACAGAAACTGGTCTGATGAAATTTATCTAAAAAGGCATACACATGTATTTTAATTAATTGTGACAATTACTCAGAGAAAACACATGGCCCTAAAGAGGCTGAGGGTTTTTTTGTTCTACCTATAAATGTATATGTATATTCACCTATATTCTACCTATGTATAAGTAAGAGAATGAGTTTTTGTTTTGGGGATATATATTTATACGTATCTATACAGACAGATATACACATACTTAATTTTTGTGTACCTATTAAGGTGCGGTGACAGATGGAAAGTATTTTTAAGCATTTAGATAGCTTATTCTATAGCATATGTGTGCATATAGCCCCCCCATAAAGCTTTGTCTCTTTTCTGGATATATTTAACAAGAGGCTAGAACAGAGTCCAAAATGTCAGAAATGTTTGAACATTCCATAGAAATGAAGGAGGTGTTTCCAAATGACCTATGTTTCTATGGCAATAAATAGAACTTGTGCTGCGTTGGATGGGTCAGGAGTAAGGAATATAAACAGTGTAAGTATGGCTATTCCAGGCAGAAATCTACCTTGTAAGAACAGCTTTGTGCAGTGAGCTCGACAACATTGATCAGTTAGCAGTCCGGTTCAGTACAACATTGATCAGGTAGCAAGACGGTTCGGCAGTGCCAGTCGGAGACACAGATGGGGACAATCAAAGAAGATGCAGGCCAGGACAAGGATGCAGACATGTACCTGTCACTACCATGGACTTCAGCAGCTTCTTAGTGAGCAGGTTTATGATCAAAGAAGAAAGACATCGTTGATATGTAAGCATGTTACAATTAATTTGCTGTTTAGTTACTAGCAAACTAAATCCAGTTTTTAGTTTTTAGGTTTTTTTTTCTTTTTTCTTTTTTGAAACAGGTTCTTGTTCTGTCAACCAGGTTGGAGTGCAGTCGTTATCCAAGCTCACTGCAGCCTAAAAATCCTGGGATCCGTAGATCCTCCCACCTCAGCCTCCCAAGAAGCTGGGACTACAGGTGCACACGACCATGGCCAGCAAATATTTCTAATTTATATGTAGAGATGAGGCCTTGCTGTATTGCCCAGGCTGCTCTTGAGCTCCCGGCAGTGTAGATATTTCCATGTTTATACAGATGATGGTGTAGATATTTCCATGTTTATACAGATGAGTGTGTAGATATTTCCATGTTTTTAAAGATGGCGGTGTAGATATTTCCATGTTTATAGAGATGGCGGTGTAGATATTTCCATGTTTATATAGATAGCGGTGTAGATATTTCCACGTTTTTAAAGATAGCGGTGTAGATATTTCCATTTTTATACAGGTAGCGGTGTTGATATTTCCATGTTTACACAGATGGCGGTGTAGATATTTCCATGTTTATTGAGATAGCGGTGTAGACATTTCCATGTTTATACAGATAGTGGTGTAGATATTTCCATGTTTATAGAGATAGCGGTGTAGATATTTCCATATTTATACATATAGCGGTGTAGATATTTCCATGTTTATAGTGATAGCGGTGTAGGAATTTCCATGTTTATAGTGATAGTGGTGTAGATATTTCCATGTTTATATGGATAGCGGTGTAGATATTTCCATGTTTATACGGATAGCGGTGTTGATATTTTCATGTTTATACAGATAGCGGTGTAGGTATTTTCATGCTAATGCAGATGGTGTAGATATTATCATGTTTATACAGATGGCTGTGTAGATATTTCCATGTTTATACAGATGGCAGTGTAGATATTTCCATGTTTATGCAGATGGTGGTGTTGATATTTCCTTGTTTACAGAGATAGCAGTGGAGATATTTCCATCTTTGCACAGATTGCGGTGTAGGTATTTCCATCTTTACACAGATAGTGGTGTAGATATTTCCGAGTTTACAAAGATAGATGTGTAGATATTTCCATGTTTACACAGATGGCGTTGTAGATATTTCCATGTTTACACAGATAGCGTTGTAGATATTTCCATGTTTATACAGATAGCGGTGTAGGTATTTCCATGTTTATACAGATAGCGGTGTAGATATTTCCATGTTTATAGAGATAGCAATGTAGATATTTCCATGTTTGTACAGATGGCGGTGATGATGTTTCCATCTATACACAGATTGCCGTGTAGGTATTTCCATGTGTATACAGATGGCATTGTAGATGTTTCCATGTTTATACAGATGGTGGTGTAGGTATTTCCATGTTTACACAGATGACTGTTTAGGTATTTCCATGTTAATACAGATGGCGTTGTACATATTTCCATGTTTATAGAGATAGCGGTGTAGATATTTCCATATTTATACAGATAACGGTGTAGAAATTTCCAAGTATATACAGATATCGGTGTAAATATATCCATGTTTATACAGATCACGGTGTAGATATTTCCATGTTTATAGAGATAGCGTTGTAGATATTTCCATGTTTGTACAGATAGCGGTGTAGATATTTCCATGTTTATACAGACCGCGGTGTAGATATTTCCATGTTTATACAGATAGCGGTGCAGATATTTCCATGTTTGTACAGATGGCGGTGTTGATATTTCCATCTATACACAGATGACCGTGTAGGTATTTCCATGTTTATACAGATGGTGGCGCAGATATTTCTATGGATATGTAGATGGCGGTGTAGATATTTCCATGTATATACAGATAGCGGTGTAGTTATTTCCATGTTTATATAGAGAGCGGTGTAGATATTTCCATGTATGTGCACATGGCTGTGTAGTTATTTCCATGTTTATACAGATGGCGGTGTAGATATTTCCATGTTAATACAGATAACTTTGTATGTATTTCCATGTTTATACAGATGGCGGTGTAGATATTTCGATGTTTATAAAGAGAGCCGTGTAGATATTTCCATGTTTATACAGGTAGCAGTGTACATATATCCATGTTTATACAGATCGTTGTGTAGATATTTCCATTTTCCTCAGATGGCAGTTTAGATATTTCCATGTTTATATAGATGGCGGTGTAGAAATTTCCATGTTTATACAGACAGCGGTGTAGATATTTCCATGTTCATTCAGAAGGCGGTGTAGATATTTCCATGTTTACAGAGATGGCGGTATAGATATTTCTATGTTTATACAGATAGCGGTGTAGGTATTTCCATGTGTATACAGACAGTGGTGTAGGTATTTCCATGTTTATAGAGATAGTGGTGTAGATATTTCCATGTTTATTCAGATAGCATAGAAGTTATTTCCATGTTTATACAGATGGCGGTGTAGAGAGTTTCATGTTTACGGAGATGGCCGTGTAGATATTTTCACGTTTATAGAGATGGCGGTGTAGATATTTCCATGTTTATAGAGATAGCGGTGTAGATATTTCCATGTTTATACAGATGGTGGTGTAGATATTTCCATGCTTATACAGATGGCAGTGTAGATATATCCATGTTTATACAGATAGCGGTGGAGATATTTCCATATTTATAAAGATAGCGTTGTAGATATTTCCATGTTTATACAGATAACGGTGTAGATATATCCATGTTTATACAGATAGCGGTGTAGATATTTCCATGTTTATACAGATAGTGGTGTTGGTATTTCCATGTTTATACAACTAGCATTGTAGATATTTCCATGTTTATACAGCTTGCGGTGTTGTTATTTCCATCTTTATAGAGATGGCAGTGTAGATAATTCCATGTTTTTACAGATAGCGGTGTAGATACTTCCGTGTTTATACAGATGGTGGTGTAGATATTTCCGTGTTTATGGAGATCACAGTGCAGATATTTTCAGGTTTATAGAGATGGCGGTGTAGATATTTCCACGTATATAGAGATGGTGGTGTAGATATTTCCATGTTTATAGAGGTAGCGGTGTAGGTATTTCCGTGTTTATAGAGATGGCGGTGAGGATATTTCCATGTCAATTCAGATGGCTCTGTAGATATTTCCATGTGCATACAGATGGCAGTGTAGGTATTTCCATGTTTAAGCAGATGGTGGTGTCGATATTTCCATGTTTATAGAGATGACTGTGTAGATATTTCCATGTTTATACAGATGGTGGTGTAGGTATTTCCATGTTTGTAGAGATAGCGGTGTAGATATTTCCATGTTTATACAGATAGCGGTGTAGGTATTTCCATGTTTATAGAGATAGCGGTGCAGATTTTTCCATATTTATACAGATAGCTTTGTAGATATTTCTATGTTTATACAGATCGTGGTGTAGAAATTTCCATGTTTATACAGATGGCGGTGTAGGTATTTCCATGTTAATACAGATAGCGGTGTAGATATTACCATGTTTACACATATAACGGTGCAGATATTTCCATGTTTACACAGATAGCGTTGCAGATATTTCCATGTTTATGCAGATGGCGGTGTAGATTTTTCCATGTTTATACAGATGACTGTGTAGATATTAGCATGTTTATACAGATGGCGGTGTAGATATTGTCATCTTTATAGAGATAGCGGTGTAGATATTTCCATGTTTATACAGATAGCGTTGTAGATATTTCCATGTTTATAGAGATAGCGGTGTAGATATTTCCATGTTTATAGAGATAACTGTGTAGATATTTCCATGTTTATGCAGATAGCGATGCAGATATTTCCATATTTATGCAGATGTCGGTGTAGATTTTTCCATGTTTATGCAGATAGCGTTGTAGATATTTCCATGTTTATAGAGATAGCGGTGTAGATATTTCCATGTTTATACAGATAGCGTTGTAGATATTTCCATGTTTATAGAGATAGCGGTGTAGATATTTCCATGTTTATAGAGATAACTGTGTAGATATTTCCATGTTTATGCAGATAGCGATGTAGATATTTCCATGTTTACACATATAACGGTGCAGATATTTCCATGTTTACACAGATAGCGTTGCAGATATTTCCATGTTTATGCAGATGTCGGTGTAGATTTTTCCATGTTTATGCAGATGGCGGAGTAGATATTTCCATGGTTATGCAGATGGCGGTGTAGATATTTCCATGTTTATACAGATGATGGTGTCGGTATTTCTATGTTTATACAGATGTCGGTGTAGATATTTTCATGTTTATAGAGATAGAGGTGTAGATATTTCCATGTTTAAACAGATACCGGTGTAGACATTTCCATGTTTATACAGATAGCGGTGTAGACATTTCCATGTTTATGCAGATAGCGATGTAGATATTTTCATGTCTACAGAGATGGCGGTGTAGATATTTCCATGTTTAGAGAGATAGTGTTGCAGATATTTCCATGTTTATACAGATAGTGGTGTAGGTATTTCCATGTTTATACAGGTAGCGGTGTTGGTATTTCCATGTTTATACAGAGAGCGGTGTAGATATTTCTGTCTTTATGCAGCTCGCGGTATAGATATTTCCATCTTTATACAGATGTCAGTGTAGATAATTCCATGTATATACAGATAGCGGTGTAGATATTTCCATGTTTATACAGATGGCGGTGCAGATAGTTAAATATTTATGGAGATTGCGGTGTAAATATTTTCATGTTTATAGAGATGGCGGTGCAGATATTTCTATGTTTATAGAGATTGCCATGTAGATAATTCCATGTTTATAGAGACAGCGGTGTAGGTATTTCCATATTTATAGAGATAGCGGTGTAGATATTTCCATGTTTATACAGATGGCTCTGCAGATATTTCCATGTGTATACACATGGTAGTGTAGATATTTCCATGTTTATAGAGATGGTTGTGTAGATATCTCCATGTTTATACACAAGACTGTGTAGATATTTGTATCTTTATACAGATGGCGGTGTAGATATTTCCATGTTTACAGAGATAACGGTGAGGAATGTCCATGTTTATACAGATAGCGGTGAAGATATTTCCATGTTTATGGAGATTGCGGTGTATATATTTCCATATTTACACAGATAGCGGTGTAGTTATTTCCATGTTTATTAAGATCCCGGTGTAGACATTTCCATGTTTATACAGATGGCGGTTTAGATATTTCCATGTTTATACAGATAGCGGTGTAGATATTTCCATGTTAATACAGATAGCGGTGTAGATATTTAAATGTTTACAGAGATAGTGGTGTAGATATTTCCATTTTTGCACAGATTGCGGTGTTGGTATTTCCATCTTCACACAGATAGCAGTGTAGATATTTCCAAGTTTACACAGATAGCTGTGTAGATATTTCATGTTTACACTGATAGTTTTGTAGATATTTCCATGTGTATAGAGATAGCGGTGCAGATATTTCCATATTTATAGAGATAGCGGTGTAGATATTTCCATGTTTATACAGATAGCGGTTTAGATATTGCCATGTTTATAGAGATGGTGGTGTATGTATTTCCATGTTTATAGAGATAGTGTTGTAGATATTTCCATGTTTATACAGACAGCGGTGTAGATATTTGCAAGTTTATACAGATACCGGTGTTGTTATTTCCATGTTTATACACATAGCGGTGTAGATATTTCCATGTTTATACAGCTCGCGTTGTAGATATTTCCATCTATATACAGATGGCAGTGTAGATATTTCCATGTTTATACAGATAGAGGTGTAGATATTTCCATGTTCATACAGAAGACTGTGTTGTTATTTCCATGTTTATACAGATGGCGGTTTAGATATTTCCATGTTTATACGGATAGCGGTGTTATTTCCATGTTTATTGGGACAGCTTTGTAGATATTTCCATGTTTATACAGATAGCGGTGTAAGTATTTCCATGTTTATACAGATAGCGGTGTAGATATTTCCAAGTTTTTACAGATAGCGGTGTAGATATTTCCGTGTTTACAGAGATGGCAGTGTAGATATTTCCATTTTTGAACAGATTTTGGTGCAGATATTTCCATCTTTACACAGATAGCGGTGAGGAGATTTACATGTTTACACAGATAGCTGTGTAGATATTTCCATGTTTACACAGATAGCGTTATAGATATTTCCAAGTTTATACAGATAGCAGTGTAGATATTCTCAGGTTTATACAGATAGCGGTGAAGATATTTCCACGATTATACAGACAGCGTAGATATTTCCACATTTATACAGATAGCGGTGTAGATATTTCCACGTTTATACAGATAGCGGTGTAGATATTTCCACGTTTATACAGATAGCGGTGTAGATATTTCCACGTTTATAAAGATAGTGGTGTAGATATTTCCATCTTTATACAGATAGCGGAGTAGATATTTCCATGTTTACACAGATCGCGGTGTAGATATTTCCATGTTTACACAGATAGTGTTGCAGATATTTCCATGTTTATACAGATAGCCGTGGAGATATTTCCACGTTTATACAGATGGCGGTGTAGATTTTTCCATGTTTATGCAGATGGCGGTGTAGATATTTCCATGTTTATAGAGATGGCTGTGCAGATATTTCCGTGTTTATACAGATGACAGTGTAGTTATTTCCATGTTTATGCAGATGGTGGTGTTGATATTTCCATGTTTACAGAGATAGCGGTGTAGATATTTCCATCTATGCACAGATTGCGGTGTAGTTATTTCCATCTTTACACAGATATTGGTGTAGATATTTCCCAGTTTACACAGATAGCTGTGTAGATATTTCCATGTTTACACAGACAGCGTTGTAGATATTTCCATGTTTACACAGATAGCGTTGTAGATATTTCCATGTTTATACAGATAGCGGTGTAGGTATTTCCATGTTTACACAGATAGCGATGTAGATATTTCCATGTTTATACAGATAGCGGTGTAAATATTTCCATATTTATAGAGATAGCGGTGGAGATATTTCCATGTTTATACAGATAGCGATGTAATTATTTCCATTTTTATGCAGATAGCGGTGTAGATATTTCCATGTTTACAGAGATAGCGGTGTCGATATTTCCACGTTTATACTGATGGATGTGTAGATGTTTCCATGTGTATAGAAATGGCAGTCTTGATATTTCCATGTTTATAGAGACGGTGGTGTAGATATTTCCATGTTTATACAGATGACTTTGTAGATATTTGGATGTTTATACAGATGGCGGTGTAGATACTTCCATCTTTATAGAGATAGCGGTGTTGATATTACCATGTTTATACAGATAGCGGTGTAGATATTTCCATGTTTATACAGATAGCGATGTAGATATTTCCATATTTACACATATAACGGTGCAGACACTTCCATGTTTACACAGATAACGTTGCAGTTATTTCCATGTTTATGCAGATGGCGGTGTAGATTTTTCCATGTTTAGGCAGAAGGCGGAGTAGATATTTCCATGGTTATGCAGATGGCGGTGTAGATATTTCCAAGTTTATAGACATGGTGGTATAGATGTTTCCATGTTTATAGAGATGGCGGTGCAGATATTTCCATGTTTATAGAGATAGTGGTGTAGGTATTTCGATGTTTATAGTGATAATGGTGTAGATATTTCCATGTTGAAACAGATAGTGGTGTAGATATTTCCATCTTTATGTGGATAGCGTTGTTGATATTTCCATGTTTACAGGGATTGTGGTGTAGATGTTTCCATATTTATAGAAATAGCGATTTAGGTATTTCCATGTTTATACAGATGGCAGTATAGATATTTCCATGTATATACAGATGGTGTTGTAGACATTTCCATGTTTATACAGATGACGGTGTCAGTATTTCTGATTATACAGATGTCGGTGCAGATATTTTCATGTTTATAGAGATAGAGGTGTAGATATTTCCATGTTTATACAGGTAGCGGTATAGATATTTCCATGTTTATACAGACAGTGGTGTAGACATTTCCATATTCATACAGATAGCGGTATAGATATTTCCATGTCTACAGTGATGGCGGTGTAGGTATTTCCATGTTTGTAGAGATAGTGGTGTAGATATTTCCATGCTTATACAGATAGTGGTGTAGGTATTTCCATGTTTATACAGATAGCGGTTTTGGTATTTCCATGTTTATACAAATAGCGGTGTAGATATTTCTATCTTTATGCAGCTCGCGGTATAGATATTTCCATCTTTATTCAGACGGCAGTGTAGATATTTCCATGTTTATACAGATGGCGCTGTAGATAGTTCCATGTTTATGGAGATGGTGGTGTAAATATTTTCATGCTTATTGAGATGGCGGTGTAGACATTTCCATGTTTATAGAGATTGCCATGTAGATATTTCCATGTTTATAGAGATAGTGGTGTAGGTATTACCATATTTATAGAGATGGCGGTGTAAATATTTTCATGTTTATAGAGATGGCGGTGTAGATATTTCCATGTTTATAGAGATTGCCAGGTAGATATTTCCAGGTTTATAGAGATAGCGATGTAGGTATTTCCATATTTATAGATATAGCAGTGTAGATATTTCCATGTTTATACAGATGGCTGTGTAGATATTTCCATGTTTATACACATGGCAGTGTAGATATTTCCATGTTTATAGAGATGGTGGCGTAGATATTTCCATGTTTATACACATGACTGTGTAGATATTTGTAGGTTTATACAGATGGCGGTGTAGATATTTCCATGTTTATAGAGATAACGGTGAGGAATTTCCTTGTTTATACAGACAGTGGTGTAGATATTTCCATGTTTACTGAGATAGCGTTTTTGATATTTCCATATTTACAGAGAAGGCAGTAAAGATATTTCCATGTTTATAGAGATAGCGGTGTATATATTTCCATATTTATACAGATGGTGGTGTAGATATTACCATGTTTTAAAGATAACGGTGTAGATATTTCCATGTTTGTAGAGATAGCGGTGTAGATATTTCCATGTTTATAGTGATGGTGGTGTAGATATTTCCATATTTATACTGATAGCAGTGTAGATATTTCCATGTTTATACAGATTGCGGTGTAGATATTTCCATGTTTATACAGATACCGTTGAAGATATTTCCATCTTTATACAGATGACTGTGTACATATTTCCATGTTTTTACAGATGGCGGTGCAGATATTTTCATGTTTATACTGATAGCAGTGTAGATATTTCCATGTTTATACAGATCGTGGTGCAGATATTTCCATGTTTGTACAGATAGCGGTATAGATAGTTCCATGTTTATACAGTAGCGGTGTAGAAATTTCCATGTTTTTACAGATCGTGGAGTAGATATTTCCAACTTTCTACATATGGCAGTGTAGATATTTCCATTTTTATACAGATGGCAGGGTAGATTTTCCATGTTTACACAGATGGTGGAGTAGATATATCAATGTTCATGCAGATGGTGGTGTAGATATTTCCATGTTTATAGAGATGGCGATGTAGATATTTCTATGTTTATAGAGATAGCGGTGTAGATATTTCCATATTTATAGAGATGGCGGTGTAACTACTTCCTTGTTTATACAGATAGCGATGTAAATATTTCCATGTTTATACAGATTTTGGTGTAGATATTTCCATGTTTATACAGATACCATTGAAGATATTTCCATGTTTATACAGATACCGGTGTAGATATTTCCATGTTTATTCAGATAGTGGTGAAGATATTTCCATGTTTATACAGATAGCGGTGTAAACATTTCCATGTCCATAGAGATAGCAGTATAGATATTTCCATGTTTATACAGATGGCAGTGTAGTTATTTCCATGTTTATAGAGATGGTGGTGTAGATATTTCTATGCTTATACAGATGACTGTGTAGATATTTCAATGTTTATACAGATGGCGGTGTAAATGTTTCCATGTTTATACAGATAGCTTTGTAGATATTTCCATGTTTATGGAGATAGCGGTGTAGATATACCCATATTTAAACAGATAGCGGTGTAGATATTTCCATGTTTATACAGATGTCGGGGTAGATATATTGATGATTATAGAGATGGCGGTGTAGATATTTCGATGTATATACTGATAGCAGTGTAGATATTTCCATGTTTACACAGATAGTGGTGTAGATATTTCCATCTTTGCACAGATTGCGGTGTAGATGTTTCCATCTTTACACAGATAGCGGTGTAGATATTTCCATGTTTATACAGATAGCGGTGTAGATATTTCCATGTTTATACAGGTGACTGTGTAGATATTTCCATGTTTATACATATGCTGGTGTAGATATTTCCAAGTTCATAGAGATAGCGGTGTAGATATTTCCATGTTTATAAAGATGGCAGTGTAGATATTTCCATGTTTATACAGATAGCGGTGTAGATATTTCCATGTTTATACAGCTAGCGGTGGAGATATTTCCATGTTTATACAGATGGCGGTGGAGATATTTCCATGTTTATAAAGATAGCGGTGTAGATATTTCCATGTTTATAGAGATGTCTGTGTAGATATTACCATGTTTACACAGATAGCTGTGTAGATACTTCCATGTTTACACAGATATCGTTGTTGATATTTCCATGTTTGTACCGATAGTGGTGTAGGTATTTCCATGTTTTTACAGATAGCGGTGGAAATATTTCCATGATTATACAGATGGCTGCGTAGATATTTCCATGTGTATACAGTTGGCAGTGTAGATATTTCCAAGTTTACACAGATAGATATGTAGATATTTCCATATTTACATAGATAGCGGTGTAGATATTTCCGTGTTTATACAGATAGCGGTGTAGATATTTCCATGTTTATAGAGATGGCGGTGTAGATATTTCCATGTTTGTATAGATAACGGTGGAGATATTTCCATGTTTATACAGATAACGATGTAGATATTTCCATGTTTATACAAATAGCGGTTTAGATAGTTCCATGTTTATAGAGATAGCGGTGTAGATATTTCCATGTTTATACAGATGGCTGTGTATATATTTCCATGTGTATAGAGGTTGTAGTCTAGATATTTCCATGTTTATACACATGGTGGTGTAGGTATTTCCTTGTTTATACAGATAGCGGTGTTGATAATTCCGTGTTTATACAGATAGCGGTGTAGATATTTCCATGTTCTTGCAGATGGTGGTGTAGATGTTTCTATTTTTATAGAGATGGCTGTGTAGATATTTCTATGTTTATAGAGATAGCGGTGTATATATTTTCATGTGTATAGAGATGGCGGTGTAGGTATTTCCAGGTTTATAGAGATAGTGGTGAAGATATTTCCATGTTCATAGAGATAGCGGTATAGATATTTCCAAGTGTATACAGATGGCAGTGTAGATATTTCCATGTTTATAGAGATGGTGGTGTAGATATTTCCATGCTTATACAGATGACTCTGTAGATATTTCAATGTTTATACAGAT
The DNA here is from genome assembly GCF_029289425.2 of Pan paniscus. Classification (NCBI taxonomy): domain Eukaryota; kingdom Metazoa; phylum Chordata; class Mammalia; order Primates; family Hominidae; genus Pan; species Pan paniscus. Next base: position 64,382,878 of record NC_085927.1, read on the forward strand.
GGCAGTGTAGATACTTCCATGTTTATACATATAGCTGTGTAGATATTTCCATGTTTATAGAGATAGCGGTGTAGATATACCCATATTTAAACAGATAGCGGTGTAGATATTTCCATGTTTATACAGATGTCGGGGTAGATAGATTGATTTTTATAGAGATGACGGTGTAGATATTTCGATGTATATTCTGATAGCTGTGTAGATATTTCCATGTTTACACAGCTAGCGGTGTAGATATTTCCATGTTTTCACAGATAGCGTTGCAGATATTTCCATGTTAATACAGGTGGCGGTGTAGGTTTTTCCATGTTTATGCAAATGGCGGTGTAGTTATTTCCATGGTTATGCAGATGGCGGTGTTGATTTTTCCAAGTTTATAGACATGGTGGTATAGATGTTTCCATGTTTATAGAGATGGCGGTGTAGATATTTCCATGTTTATAGAGATAGTTGTGTTGGTATTTCCATGTTTATAGTGAAAGACGTGTAGACATTTCCATGTTCAAACAGATAGTGGTGTACATATTTCCATGTTTACAGAGATAGTGGTGTAGATATTTCCATCTTTGCACAGATTGCACTGTAGATATTTCCATGTTTACACAGATAGCGTTGTAGATATTTCCATGTTTCTACAGATAGCGGTGTAGATATTTCCATGTTTATACAGATAACGGTGTAGGTGTTTCCATGTTTTTATAGATAGCAGTATAGATATTTCCATGTTTTTAGAGATAGTGGTGTAGGTATTTCCATCTTTATAGTGATTGCCGTGTAGACATTTTCATGTTCAAACACATAGCGGTGTAGATATTTCCATGTTTATACAGAGAGCGGTGTAGATATTTCCATGTTTACAGAGATAGCGTTGTAGATATTTCCATCTTTGCACAGATTGCGGTGGAGATACTTCCATGTTTAAACAGATAGCGTTGTAGATATTTCCATGTTTATACAGATAGCAGTGTAGACATTTCCATGTTTATACAGATAATGGTGTAGGTGTTTCCATTTTATAGAGATAGCGGTGTTGATATTTCCATGTTTATAGGGATCGCGGTGTTGATATTTCCATGTTTATAGAGATGGCTGTGTAAATATTTCCATGTATATACAGATGGTGGTGTAGATATTTCCATGTTTACAGAGATAGCGAGGTAGAAATTTCCATCTTTGCACAGATTGCGGTGTAGATATTTCCATGTTTACACAGATTGGGTTGTAGATGTTTCCAAGTTTACACAGATAGCTGTGTAGATATTTCCATGTTTACACAGATCGCGTTGTAGGTATTTCCATGTTTACACGGATAGCATTGTAGATATTTCCATGTTTATACAGATAGCGGTGTAGATATTATCAAGTTTATACAGATAGCTGTGTAAATATTTCCATGTTTACACAGATAGCGTTGTAGATATTTCCATGTTTATACAGATAGCCGTGTAGGTATTTCCATGTTTATACCCATAGCGGTGTAGATATTTCCATGTTTATACAGGTAGCGGTGGAGGTGTTTCCATTTTTATTCACATAACGATGTAGATATTTCCCTGTTTATAGAGATAGAGGTGGAGATATTTCCACGTTTATACAGATAGCGATGTATATATTTCCCCGTTTATACTGATAGCATTGCAGATATTTCCATGTTTATACAGATGGCTGTGTAGATATTTCCATGTGTATAGAGGTGGCAGTCAAGGTATTTCCATGTTTATACAGATGGTGGTGTAGATATTTCCTTGTTTATACAGATAGCGGTGTAGATAATTCCATGTTTATACAGATAGCGGTGTAGATATTTCCATGTTTATACAGATAGCGGTGTAGATATTTCCATATTAATAGAGGTAGCTGTGTAGGTATTTCCATGTTTATACATATCGCGGTGTAGATATTTCCATGTTTATACAGATAGCGGTGTAGATATTTCCATGTTCATATAGATGGTGGTGTAGATTTTTCTATTTTAATAGAGATGGCTGTGTAGATATTTCTATGTTTATAGAGATAGCGGTGTATATATTTTTATGTGTATTGAGATGTCGGTGTGGGTATTTCCAGGTTTATAGAGATAGTGGTGAAGATATTTCCATGTTTATACAGACAGCATTGTAAACATTTCCATGTTCATAGAGATAGCGGTATAGATATTTTCATGTGTATACAGATGGCAGTGAAGATATTTCCATGTTTATAGAGATGGTGGTGTAGATATTTCCATGCTTATACAGATGACTGTGTAGATATTTCAATGTATATACAGATGGCGGTGTAGATTTTTCCATGTTTATACAGATAGCGGTGTAGATATTTCCATGTTTATAGTGATAGCGGTGTAGATATACCAATATTTAAACAGATAGCGGTGTAGATATTTCCATGTTTATACAGATGGCGGGGTAGATATATTGATGTTTATAGAGATGGCGGTGTAGATATTTCGATGTTTATACTGATAGCGGTGTAGATATTTCCATGTTTACACAGATAGCGGTGTAGATATTTCCATGTTTACACAGATAGCGTTGCAGATATTTCCATGTTTATACAGGTGGTGGTGTACGTTTTTCCATGTTTATGCAGATGGCGGTGTAGATATTTCCATGGTTATGCAGATGGCGGTGTTGATTTTTCCAAGTTTATAGACATGGTGGTATAGATGTTTCCATGTTTATAGAGATGGTGGTGTAGATATTTCCATGTTTATAGAGATAGTGGTGTAGGTATTTCCATGTTTATAGTGAAAGCCGTGTAGACATTTCCATGTTCAAACAGATAGCGGTGTAGATATTTCCATGTTTATACAGAGAGCGGTGTAGATATTTCCATGTTTACAGAGATAGCGGTGTAGATATTTCCATCTTTGCACAGATTGCGGTGTAGATATTTCCATGTTTACACAGATAGCGTTGTAGATATTTCCATGTTTATACTGATAGCTGTGTAGATATTTCCATGTTTACAGAGATAGCGGTGTAGATGTATCCATCTTTGCGCAGGTTGCGGTGAAAATACTTCCATGTTTACACAGATAGCGGTGTAGATATTTCCATGTTTACCCAGATATCTGTGTAGATATTTCCATGTTTACACAGATAGCGTTGTAGATATTTATATGTTTATACTGATAGCGGTGTAGATATTTCCAAGTTTATACAGATAGTGGTGTAGATATTTCCATGTTTATACCGATAGCGGTGGAGATACTTCCATGTTTATACAGATGGCTGTGGAGATATTTCCATGTTTATAAAGATAGCAGTTTAGGTATTTCCAAATTTATACAGATAGCGGTGTAGATATTTCCACGTTTATACAGATAGCGGTGTAGATATTTCCATGTTTATACAGATGGCTGTGTAGATATTACCATGTTTACACAGATAGCTGTGTAGATATTTCCATGTTTACACAGATATCGTTGTAGATATTTCCATGTTTATACAGATAGCGGTGTAGGTATTTCCATGATTTTACAGATAGCGGTGGAAATATTTCCATGTTTATACAGATGGCTGCGTAGATATTTCCAAGTGTATACAGTTGGCACTGTAGATATTTCCAAGTTTACAGACAGGGTAGTGAAGATATTTCCAAGTTTACACAGATGACTGTGTAGATGTTTCCATGTTTATACAGATGGCGGTGTAGATATTTCCATGTTTATAGAGATAGAGTTATAGATATTTGCATGTTTATACAGATAGCGGTGTAGATATTTGCATGATTATAGAGATAGCTCTGTAGATATTTCCATATTTATACAGATAGCGGTGTAAATATTTCCATGTTTATACAGATAGAGGTCGAGATATTTCCATGTTTATACAAATAGCGGTGGAGATATTTCCATGTTTACACTGATAGTTTTGTAGATATTTCCATGTGTATAGAGACAGCGGTGCAGATATTTCCATATTTATAGAGATAGCGGTGTAGATATTTCCATGTTTATACAGATAGCGGTTTAGATATTGCCATGTTTATAGAGATGGTGGTGTATGTATTTCCATGTTTATAGAGATAGTGTTGTAGACATTTCCATGTTTATACAGACAGCGGTGTACATATTTGCAAGTTTATACAGATACCGGTGTTGTTATTTCCATGTTTATACACATAGCGGTGTAGATATTTCCATGTTTATACAGCTCGCGTTGTAGATATTTCCATCTATATACAGATGGCAGTGTAGATATTTCCATGTTTATACAGATAGTGGTGTAGATATTTCCATGTTCATACAGAAGACTGTGTTGTTATTTCCATGTTTATACAGATGGCGGTTTAGATATTTCCATGTTTATATGGATAGCGGTGTTATTTCCATGTTTATTGGGACAGCTTTGTAGATATTTCCATGTTTATACAGATAGCGGTGTAAGTATTTCCATGTTTATACAGATAGCGGTGTAGATATTTCCAAGTTTATACAGATAGCGGTGTAGATATTTCCATGTTTACAGAGATGGCAGTGTAGATATTTCCATCTTTGAACAGATTGTGGTGCAGATATTTCCATCTTTACACAGATAGCGGTGAGGAGATTTACATGTTTACACAGATAGCTGTGTAGATATTTCCATGTTTACACAGATAGCGTTATAGATATTTCCAAGTTTATACAGACAGCAGTGTAGATATTCTCAGGTTTATACAGATAGCGGTGAAGATATTTCCACGTTTATACAGACAGCGTAGATATTTCCACATTTATACAGATAGCGGTGTAGATATTTCCACGTTTATACAGATGGCGGTGGAGATCTTTCCATGTTTATACAGATGGCGGTGTAGATATTTCCATGTTTACTCAGCGGTGTAGATATTTCCATGTTTATTCAGACAGCTGTGCAGATATATCCATGTTTACAAAGATAGCGTTGTATATATTTTCATATTTATACAGATAGCGGTGTAGATATTTCCATGTTTATACAGATAGCGGTGTACATATTTCCATGTATATACAGATAGCGGTGTAGACATTCCCAAGTTTATACAGTTATCGGTCAAGATATTTCCACGTTTATACAGATACCATTGGAGATATCTCCATGTTTATACAGATGCTGGTGTAGATATTTCCACGTATATACAGATAGCGGTGTAGATATTTCCATGTTTATACAGATGGCGGTGTAGATCTTTCCATGTTTGTACAGATGGCGGTTTAGATATTTCCATGTTTACTCAGATAGTGGTGTAGATATTTCCATGTTTATTCAGACAGCTGTGCAGATATATCCATGTTTACAAAGATAGCGTTGTATATATTTTCATATTTATACAGATAGCGGTGTAGATATTTCCATGTTTATACAGATAGCGGTGTACATATTTCCATGTATATACAGATAGCGGTGTAGACATTCCCAAGTTTATACAGTTATCGGTCAAGATATTTCCACGTTTATACAGATACCATTGGAGATATCTCCATGTTTATACAGATGCTGGTGTAGATATTTCCACGTATATACAGATAGCGGTGTAGATATTTCCACGTTTATACAGATAACGCTGAAAATATTTCCATGTTTATACAGATAGAGGTGTAGGTATTTCCAAGTTTATAGAGATAGCGGTGTAGATATTTCCATGTTAATACATATGGCTCTGTAGATATTTCCATGTTTACCCAAATAGCTGTGTAGGTATTTCCATGTTTACTCAGATAGCGTTGTAGATATTTCCATGTTTATACAGATAGCGGTGTAGATATTTAGAAGTTTATACAGATAGCCTTGTAGATATTTCCATGTTTATACAGATAGCGGTGTAGATATTTCCATGTTTATACACATAGCAATGTGGATATTTTCATGTTTGTTCAGATAGCGGTGTAGATATTTCCTTGTTTATACAGATAGCGGTGGAGATATTTCCACGTTTATACAGATAGCGGTGGAGATATTTTCATGTTTATAGAGATGGTGGTGTAGGTATTTCCATGTTTATAGAGATTGCGGTGTAGGTAATTCCAAGTTTATAGATATAGCAGTATAGGTATTTCCATGTTTATTGAGATAGCGGTGTAGATATTTCCATCTTTATACAGTTGGCGGTGTAGACAGTTCCATGTTTACAGAGATAGCGGTCTAGATGTATCCATCTTTGCACAGATTGCGGTGAAAATACTTCCATGTTTACACAGATAGCGGTGTAGATATTTCCATGTTTACCCAGATAGCTGTGTAGACATTTCCATGTTTACACAGATAGCGTTGTAGTTATTTCCATGTTTATACTGATAGCGGTGTAGATATTTCCATATTTATGCAGATAGCGGTGTAGATATTTCCATGTTTATACAGATGGCGGTGGAGATATTTCCATGTTTATACAGATGGCGGTGGAGATATTTCCATGTTTATAAAGATAGCAGTTTAGGTATTTCCAAGTTTATACAGATAGCGGTGTAGATATTTCCACGTTTATACAGATAGCGGTGTAGATATTTCCATGTTTATACAGATGGCTGTGTAGATATTACCATGTATACACAGATAGCCGTGTAGATATTTCCATGTTTACACAGATTTCGTTGTAGATACTTCCATGTTTTTACAGATAGCGGTGGAAATCTTTCCATGTTTATACAGATGGCTGCGTAGATATTTCCATGTGTATACAGTTGGCAGTGTAGATATTTCCAAGTTTACAGAGAGGGTAGTGAAGATATTTCCAAGTTTATACAGATGATTGTGAAGATGTTTCCATGTTTATACAGATGTCGGTGTAGATATTTCCATGTTTATAGAGATAGAGTTATAGATATATCCATGTTTATAAAGATAGCGGTGTAGATATTTGCATGATTATAGAGATAGCTTTGTAGATATTTCCATATTTATACAGATAGCGGTGTAGATATTTCCATGTTTATACAGATAGAGGTCGAGATATTTCCATGTTTATACAGATAGCGGTGGATATATTTCCATGTTTATACAGATGGCTGCATAGATATTTCCATGTGTATACAGTTGGCAGTGTGGTTATGTCCAAGTTTACAGACAGGGTGGTGTAGATATTTCCCAGTTTACACAGATGATTGTGTAGATATTTCCATGTTTATAGAGATGGCGGTGTATATATTTCCATGATTATAGAGATAGCGGTGTACATATTTCCATGTTTATAGAGCTAGTGGTATAGATATTTCCATGTTTATAGAGATAGCGGTATAGATATTTCCATATTTATACAGATAGCGGTGTAGATATTTCCATGTTTATACAGACGGCATTGTAGATATTTCCATGTTTATAAAGATGGCAGTGTAGATATTTCCATGTTTATACAGATAGCGGTGTAGATATTTTCATGTTTATACTGATAGCGATGTAGATATTTCCATGTTTACAGGGATAGCGGTGTAGATATTTCCATGTTTATGCACATGGCTGTGTAGATATTACCATGTTTACAGAGATAGCTGTGGAGATATTTCCATTTTTACACAGATATCGTTGTAGATATTTCCATGTTTATACAGATAGCGGTGTAGATATTTCCATGTTTAAACAGATAGCGGTGTAGATATTTCCATGTTTATACAGATTGTGGTGTAGATATTTCCATCTTTCTACAGATGGCAGTGTAGATATTTCTATGTTTATACAGATGGCGGTGTAGATATTTCCATGTTTATACAGATGGCAGTGTAGATATTTCCATATTTATACAGATGGCGCTGTAGATGTTTCCATGTTTATACAGATGTCGGTGTAGGCATATCCATGTTTATACAGATGGCGGTGTAGATGTTTCCAGGTTTATGCTGATGGCGGTGTAGGTCTTTCAATGTTTATAGAGATGGCAGTGTAGATAGTTCCATGTTTATGCAGATGGCGGTGTAGATATTATGACTTCTACAGAGATGGCGGTGTAGATATTTCCATGTTATATAGATAGCGGTGTAGGTATTTCCATGTTTATGCAGATGGCTGTGTAGATATTTCCATGTGTATACAGATGACAGTGTAGATATTTGCATGTTTATAGAGATGGTGGTGGAGATATTTGCATGTTTATACCGATGACTGTGTAGATATTTCCATGTTTATACAGATGGCGGTGTAGATATTTCCATGGTTATACAGATAGCGGTGAAGATATTTCCATGTTTATACAGATAGCGGTGTAGACAATTCCATCTTTATAGAGATACCGGTGTAGATATTTCCAAATGTATATAGATATCGGTGTAGATATTTCCATGTTTATACAGATGGCAGTGTAGATATTTCCAGGTTTATACAGATGGCGGTGTAGATATTTCCATGTTTATACAGATGACGGTGTAGATATTTCCAAGTTTATACAGATGGCGGTGTAGATATTTCCATGTTTATACAGATGGCGGTGTAGATATATCCATGTTTATACAGATGGCGGTGTAGATATTTCCATGTTTGCACAGTTATCGGTGTAGATATTACCATCTTTGCACAGATTTCGGTGTAGATATTTCCATCTTTACACAGATATCGGTGTATATATTTCCGTGTATAAACAGGTAGCCGTGCAGATATTTCCATGGTTATAGAGATAGCAGTGGAGATATTTCCATATTTATACAGATAGCGATGTACATATTTCCATGTATATTCAGATAGCGGTGTAGTTATTTCCATGTTTATACAGATAACGGTGTAGATATTTCCATGTTTATACAGATAGTGATGTAGATATTTCCATGTTTATACAGATAGCGGTGGAGATATTTCCATGTTTATACTGATGGCTGCGTAGATATTTCTATGTGTATAGAGTTGGCGGTGTAGATATTTCCATGTTGATACAGATAGCGGGGTAGATATTTCCATGTTTATACAGATAGCGGTGGAGATATTTCCATGTTTATACAGATGGCTGCGTTGATATTTCCATGTGTACACAGTTGTCAGTGTAGGTATTTCCAAGTTTACAGAGAGGGTGGTGTAGATATCTCCAAGTTTATACAGATGACTGTGTAGATATTTCCATGTTTATAGAGATAGCGGTGTAGATGTTTCCATGTTTACACAGGTAGCGGTGTAGATATTTACATGATTATAGAGATAGCTCTGCAGATATTTCCACATTTATACAGATAGCGGTGTAGATATTTCCATGTTTATACAGAAGGCGGTGTAGATATTTCCATGTTTACACAGATAGCGGTGTAGATATTTCCATGTTTATACAGATAGCGTTGTAGATATTTCCATGTTTACAGAGATAGCGGTGTAGACATATCCATCTTTGCACAGATTGCGGTGTAGATATTTCCATGTTTACACAGAGAGTGGTGTAGATATTTCCATGTTTACAGAGATAGCGGTGTAGATATTTCCATGTTTATACAGATAGCTTTGTAGATATTACCATGTTTACACAGATAGCTGTGTAGATATTTCCATGTTTACACAGATATCGTTGTAGATATTTCCATCTTTATACAGATAGCGGTGTAGATATTTCCATGTTTAAACAGATAGCGGTGTAGATATTTCCATGTTTATAGAGATGGCCAAGTAGTTATTTCAATGTTTATATAGATAGCGGTGTAGGTATTTCCATGTTTATGCAGATGGCTGTGTAGATATTTCCATGTGTTTACAGATGGCAGTGTAGATATTTCCATGTTTATAGAGATGGTGGTGTAGATATTTGCATGTTTATACCGATGAGTGTGTAGATATTTCCATGTTTATACAGATGGCCGTGTAGTTATTTCCATGTTTATAGATATAGCGGTGTAGATATTTCCACATGTATATAGATATCAGTGTAGATATTTCCATGTTTATACAGATGGCGGTGTAGATATTTCCAGGTTTATACAGATGGCGGTGTAGATATTTCCATGTTTATACAGATGACGGTGCAGACATTTCCATGTTTATACAGATGGTGGTGTAGATATTTCCATGTATATACAGATGGCGGTGGAGTTATTTCCATGTTTATACAGATGTCGGTGTAGATATTTCCATGTTTGCACAGATATCGGTGTAGATATTACCATCTTTGCACAGATTGCGGTGTATATATTTCCATTTTTACACAGATATCGGTGTAGATATTTCCATGTATATACAGGTAGCCGTGCAGATATTTCCATGGTTATAGAGATAGCAGTGGAGATATTTCCATATTTATTCAGTTAGCGATATAGATATTTGCATGTGTATACAGATAGCGGTGTAGTTATTTCCATGTTTATACAGATGGCGGTGTAGATATTTCCATGTTTATAGAGATAGCGGTGTAGATATTTCCATATGTATATAGATATCGGTGTAGATATTTCCATGTTCATACAGATGGCGGTGTAGATATTTCCAGGTTTATACAGATGGCGGTGTAGATATTTCCATGTTTATACAGATAACAGTGTAGATATTTCCATACTTATACAGATGGCGGTGTAGTTACTTCCATGTTTATACAGATAACAGTGTAGATATTTCCATACTTATACAGATGGCGGTGTAGATATTTCCATGTTTATACAGATGACGGTGGAGACATTTCCATGTTTATACAGATGGCGGTGTAGATATTTCCATGTTTGCACAGATATCGGTGTAGATATTAGCATCTTTGCACAGATTTTGGTGTAGATATTTCCATCTTTACACAGATAACTGTGTAGATATTTCCAGGTATATACAGGTAGCCGTGCAGATATTTCCATGGTTATAGAGACACCAGTGTATATATTTCCATATTTATACAGATAGCGATGTATATATTTCCGTGTGTATACAGATAGCGGTGTAGATATTTCCATGTTTATACAGATAGCGGTGTAGATATTTTCATGTTTATACAGATAGCAGTGGAGGTATGTCCGTGTTTACACAGATAGCGATGTAAATATTTCCATGTTTATGCAGATAGCTGTGTAGATATCTCCATGTGTATACAGGTGGCCATGTATATTTTGCCATGTTTGTACAGACGGAGGTGTAGACATTTCCATGTTTTTACAGATGACTGTGTATATATTTCCATGTTTCTGCTGATGGCGGTGTAGATATTTCCATGTTTATAGAGATAGCGGTGTAGATAATTCCATATTTATACCCATAGCGGTGTAGATATTTCCATGTTTATTCAGAAGGCGGTGTAGTTATTTCCATGTTTATGCAGATATCGGTGTAGATATTTCCATGTTTATACAGATCGCGGTGTAGATATTCCCATATTTATACAGATAGCGGTGTAGATATTTCCATGATTATTCAGATGGCGGTGTAGATATTTCCATGCTTATACAGATACCGGTGTAGTTATTTCCATGTTTATAGAAATCGCGGTGTAGGTATTGCCATGTTTATACAGATAGCCGTGTAGATATTTCCATGTATATACAGATCACGGTGTAGATATTTCCATGTTTATACAGATGGAGGTGTAGATATTTCCATGTTTATGCAGATCGCGGTGCAATTATTTCCATGTTTATACAGAGAGTGATGTAGATATTTCCATGTTTATCCATATAGTGGTGGAGATATTTCCATGTTTATACAGATAGCGGTGGAGATATTTACATGTTTATACAGATGGCGGTGGAGATATTTCCAAGTTTATACAGATATTGGTGTAGATATTTCCATGTTTATACAGATAGCAGTGTAGATATTTCCATGTTTATACAGATTGCGGTGTAGGTATTTCCACATTTCTAGGGATAGTGGTGTAGATATTTCCATGTTTATACAAATGACTGTGTAGATATTTCCATGTGTATACAGACGGCAGTGTAGATATTTCCATGTTTAAACATATTGAGGTGAAGATATTTCCGTGTTTATATGGATGACTGTGTAGATATTTCCATGTTTTTACAGATGGCGGTGTAGATATTTCCATGTTTATACAGATAGCGGTGTGGCTACTTCCATGTTTATACAGATAGCAGTGTAGATATTTCCATGTTTATAGAGATGGCTGTGTAGATATTTCCGTCTTTATACAGATAGTGGTGTAGATATTTTCATGTTTATTCACATGACTGTGTAGCTACTTCCATGTTTATATGGATGGTGGTGCAGATATTTCCATGTTTATAGAGATAGCCATGTAGATATTTCCATGTTTAAACAGATAGCGGTGTAGACATTTCCTTTTTTATAGAGATAGCGGTGCAGATATTTCCATATTTATACAAACAGTGGTGTAGATATTTCCATGTTTATACAGGTATAGGTGTAGGTAATTCCATGTTCATACAGATCGTGTTGTAGATATTTCCATCTTTCTACAGATGGCATTGTAGGTATTTCTATGTTTATACAGATGCCTGTGTAGATATTTCCATGTTAATACTGATGGCGGTGTAGACATTTCCATGTTTATGCAAATGGTGTTGTAGATATTTCCAAGTTTATAGAGATGGCGGTGTAGATATTTCTATGTTTATAGAGATAGCGGTGTAGATAATTCCAAGTTAATAGAGATGGCGGTGCAGGTACTTCCATGTTTATAGAGATATTGGTGTAGATATTTCCATGTTTATACAGATAGCAGTGTGGATATTTCCATATTTATACAGATAGTAGTGTTCAAATTTCCATGTTTATACAGATAGCGGTGTAGATATTTCCATGTTTATACAGCACGTGTTGTAGATATTTCCATCTTTATACAGATGGAGATGGAGATATTTCCTAGTTTATACAGATGACTGTGTAGATATTTTCATGTTTTTACAGATGGCAGTGTAGATATTTCCATGTTTATACAGATAGCGGTGTCGCTATTTCTGTGTTTATACATATAGCAGTGTAGATATTTCCATGTATATAGAGATAGCTATGTAGATATTTCCTAGTTTATACAGATAGGGGTGAAGATGTTTCCGTGTTTATACAGATGACTGTGTAGGTATTTCCATGTTTATACAGATGGCGGTGTAGATATTTCCATGTTTATAGAGATAGCCATGTAGGTATTTCCATGTTTATACAGATAGCTGTGTAGGCATTTCCATGTTTATAGAGATAGCGTTGTAGATATTTCAATATTTATAGACATAGCTGTGTAGATATTTCCCTTTGTATACAGATGGCGGTGTAGATATTTCCATGTTTATACAGATGTAGGTGTAGATATTTCCATGTTTATACAGATGACTCTGTAGACATTTTCATGTTTTTATAGGTGGCAGTGTAGTTATTTCCATGTTTATAGAGATAGCGGTGTGGCTATTTCCATGTTTATACAGATAGCAGTGTAGGTATTTCCATGTTTATAGAGATAGCTCTGTAGATGTTTCCATCTTTATACAGACAGCGTTGTAGATATTTCCATGTTTATACATATGGCAGTGTAGATATTTACATGTTTATACAGTAGTGGTGTAGATGTTTCCATGTTTATACAGATAGCGGTGTAGATATTTCCATGTTTATACAGATAATGGAGTAGATATTTCCATGTTTACCGAGATAGCGGTGTAGATATTTCGATATTTGCACAGATTGCGGTGTACATATTTTCATCTTTACACAGATAGTGGTGTACATATTTCCATGTATACACAGATAGCTGTGTAGATATTTCCATGTTTACACAGATATTGTTGTAGAGATTCCCATGTTTATACAGATAGCGGTGTAGATATTTCCATGTTTATGAAGATAGGGGTGTAGATATTTCCATGTTTATACAGATAGTTGTGTAGATATTTCCATGTCTATACAGATAACGGTGTAGTTATTTCCATGTTTATATAGATTGCAGTGTAGGTGTTTCCATGTATATAGAGATAGTGGTGTATATATTTCCATGCTTATACAGATAGCGGTGTAGGTATTTCCATGTGTATACAGATGGCGGTGTAGATATTTCCATGTTTATACAGATGGCAGTGTAGATATTTCCAGGTTTATACAGATAGCCGTGTAGATATTTCCATGTTTATACAGATGGCAGTGTAGATATTTCCATGTTTATACAGATAGTGGTGTAGATATTTCCATGTTCATACAGGTAGAGGTGTAGATATTTCCTTGTTAATGCAGATCTCGGTGTAGATATTTCCATCTTTCTACAGATGACATTGTAGGTGTTTCTATGCTTATAGAGATGACGGTGCAGATATTTCCATGTTTATACAGATGGCGGTGTAGTTATTTCCATGTTTATGCTGATGGCGGTGTGTATATTTCCATGTTTATAGAGATGGCGTTTTAGATGTTTCTTTGTTTACTGAGATAGCGGTGTAGATAATTCCATCTTTATACAGATAGCGGTGAAGGCATTTCCATGTTTATACAGATAGCGGTGTAGATATTTCCAGGTTTATACTGCTAGCGGTGTACATATTTCCATGTTTATAGAGATAGCGGTGTAGATATTTCCATATTTTTACAGATAGCGGTGTAGATATTTCCGTGTTTATACAGATAGCGGTGTAGATATTTCCATGTTTCTACAGATTGCGGGGAATGTATTTCCATGTTGATGGAGATAGCGGTGTAGATATATCCATGTTTATAGAGATGGCGGTGTAGATACTTCCATGTTTATACACATGGAGATGTAGATATTTCCATGTTTTTACAGATGACTCTGTAGATATTTCCATGTTTTTGCAGATGTCTGTGTAGATATTTCCATGTTTATACAGAGGACTGTGTAGGTATTTCCATGTTTATACATGGTTAAACATGGTGTAGATATTTCTATGTTTATACAGAGGACTGTGTAGGTATTTCCATGTTTATACAGATATCGGTGAAGATATTTTCAGGTTTATAGAGATAGCGGTGTAGATATTTCCATGTTTATTCAGATAGCAGTGTAGATATTTCCACGTTTACAGAGATAGCTGTGCAGATATTTCCATATTTATACAGATAGCGGTGTAGATATTTCCATGTTTATACAGATAGCGTTGTAGATATATTCAGGTTTAAACAGATAGCGATGTACATATTTCCATGTTTATAGACATGGTGGTGAAGATATTTCCATGTTTATAGAGATAGTGGTGTAGACATTTCCATGTTTATACAGATAGCGGTGAGGATATTTCCATGCTTATTCAGCTCCTGGTGTAGATATTTCCTTCTATATACAGATGGCAGTGTAGATATTTTGATGTTTATACAGATAGTGGTGTAGATATTTTCATGTTTATAGAGATGGTGGTGTACAGATTTCCATGTTTATACAGATTGCGGTGTAGATATTTCCATGTTTATAGAGATGGTGTTGTAAGTATATCCGTATTTATAGAGATAGCGGTGTAGATACTTCCACGTTTCTACAAATGGCTTTGTAGATATTTCCACGTGTATAGAGATGGCAGTGTAGATATTTCCATGTTTATAGATATGGTGGTGGAGTTATTTCCATGTTTTTACAGATAACTGCGTAGATATTTGTATATTTATACAGATGGCGATGTAGATATTTCCAAGTTTATACAGATGGCGGTGTAGATATTTCCATGTTTTCACAGATGGCGGTGTAGATTTTTCCATGTTATACAGATGACTGTGTAGTTATTTCCATGATTATACAGAAGGCGGTTTAGATATTTCCATATTTATAGACTCAGCCGTGTAGATATTTCCATGTTTATACACATAGCGGTGTAGACATTTCCAGGTTTATAGAGATAGCGGTGTAGATATTTCCATATTTATACAGATTGCGGTGTGGATATTTGCATGTTTATACAGATAGCGGTGTAGATATTTCCATGTTTATACAGATAGCGCTGTAGATATTTCCATTTTTATACAGATCGTGGTGTATATGTTTCCATGTTTATACAGATAGCGGTGTAGATATTTCCATGTTTACACAGATAGCTGTGTAGATATTTCCATGTTTACACAGATGGTGTTGTAGATATTTCCATGTTTATACAGACAGCGGTGTAGATATTTCCATGTTTATACAGATAGCGGTGTAGATGTTTCCATGTTTATACAGATCACGGTGTAGATATTTTCATGTTTGTGCAAATGGCGGTGAAGATATTTCCATGTTTATAGAGATGGCGGTGTAGATATTTCTATGTTTATAGAGATAGCGGTGTATATAATTCCATGTTTACTGAGATGGTGGTGTAGGTATTTCCATGTTTATAAACATAGTCGTGTAGATATTTCCATGCTTATTCAGATAGCGGTGTACATATTTCCATACTTATACAGAGAGTGGTGTTGATATTTCCATGTTTATACACATAGCGGTGTAGACATTACCGTTTTATTCAGCTCGAGGTGCCGGTATTTCCATGTGTATACAGATGGCAGTGTAGGTATTTCCATGTTTATGCAGATAGCGGCGTAGATATTTCCATGTTTATACAGATAGCAGTGTAGATCTTTCCATGTTCATAGAGATAGCGGTGTAGGTATTTCCATGTGTATTCAGATAGGGGTGCAGATGTTTCCAAGTGTATACTGATGGCTGTGTAGATATTTCCATGTGTTTACATATGGCAGTGTAGATATTTCCATGTTTATAGAGATGGTGGTGTAGATATTTAAATGTATATACAGACGACTGTGTAGATATTTCCATGTTGATACAGATGGCGCTGTAGATATTTCCATGTTTATAGAGATAGCGGTGTAGGTATATCCATGTTTATACAGATACCGGTGCAGATATTTCCATGATTATAGAGATAGCGGTGTAAATATTTCCGTGTTTGCATAGATTGCGCTGTTGATATTTCCATCTTTACAAAAATAGCGGCGTAGATATTTCCATGTTTACACAGATAGCTGTGTACACATTTCCATGTTTACACAGATAGCGTTGTAGATATTTCCTTGTTTATACTGATAGCGGTGTAGACGTCACCATGTTTATACAGTTGATTGTGTAGGTATTTCCATGTTTATACAGATTGCAGTGTAGATATTTCCATGTTTTTACAGATTGCGGCGTAGATATTTCCATGTATATACAGATAACGGTGTGGATATTTCCATGTTTATACAGACAGTGGTGTAGATATTACCATGTTTACACAGATAGCGGTTTAGATATTTCCATCTTTGCACAGATTGCGGTGTAGATATTTTCATCTTTACAAAGATAGCGGTGTAGATATTTCCATGTTTACACAGATTGCGGTGTAGATATTTCCATGTTTACACAGATAGTGGTGTAGATGTTTCCATGTTTATACAGATAACTGTGTAGGTATTTCCATGTTTATACAGATGGCAGTGTAGCTATTTCTATGTTTATACAGAGGGCGGTGCAGTTATTTTCATGTTTATACAGATGGCGGTGTAGATATTTCCAATTTTATACAGATCGTGGTGTATATGTTTCCATGTTTATACATATAGCGGTGTAGATATTTCCATGTTCACACAGATAGCTGTGTAGATATTTCCATGTTTACACAGATAGTGTTGTAGATTTTTCCATGTTTATACAGAGAGCGGTGTAGATATTTCCATGTTTATACAGATAGCTGTGTAGATGTTTCCATGCTTATACAAACAGCGGTGGAGATATTTCCATGTTTATACAGATCGTGGTGTAGATGTTTCCATGTTTATGGAGATAGCAGTGTTGATATTTCCATATTTATACAGACAGCGGTGTAGATATTTCCATGTTTATTCAGAAGGCGGTGTAGTTGTTTCCATGTTTATACAGATGGTGGTGTAGATATTTCCATGTTTATACTGACAGTGGTGTAGTTATTTCTATGTTTATACAGATAGTGGTGTAGATATTTCCATGTTTATACAGATAGCGCTGTGGATATCTCCATGTTTACTGAGATGGTGGTGTAGATAATTCCATATTTGCACAGATTGCGGTGTAGATATTCCCATCTTTACACTCACAGCGGTGTACATATTTCCATGTTTACATAGATAGCTGTGTAGATATTTCCTTGTTTACACAGATAGTGTTGTAGATATTTCCATGTTTATACAGATAGCGTTGTAGATATTTCCATGTTTATACAGATAGTGGTGGAGATCTTTCCATGTTCATACAGATGGCCATGGAGATATTTCCCTCTTTATACAGATGGCGGTGTAGATATTTCCAAGTTTATACAGATAGCGGTGTAGATATTTGCATATTTATACAGGTAGAGGTATAGATATTTCCATGTTTATACAGATCGCGATGTAGATATTTCCATTTTTATACACATGGCGGTGTAGATATTTCCATGTTTATAGAGATGGCGGTGTAGATATGTCTATGTTTATAGAGATAGCGGTGTAGATAATTCCATGTTTATAGAGATAGTGGTGTAGTTACTTCCATGTTTATAGAGATAGTTGTGTAGTTATTTCCATGTTTATAAAGATAGTGGTGTAGATATTTCCATGTTTATTCAGATAGCGGTGTAGTTATTTCCATGCTTATACAGATAGTGGTGTTGATATTTCCATGTTTATACACATAGCGGTGTAGAGATTTCCATGTTTATTCTGCTCGCGGTGCAGGTATTTCCATGTTTGTACAGATGGCAGTGTGGGTATTTCCATGTTTATGCAGACAGCGGTGTAGATATTTCCATGTTCATACAGGTAGAGGTGTAGATATTTCCATGTTTATGCAGATCTCGGTGAAGATATTTCCAACTTTCTACAGATGGCAGTGTAGATATCTCTATGTTTATAGAGATGGCGGTGTAGATATGTCTATGTTTATAGAGATAGCGGTGTAGATAATTCCATGTTTATAGAGATAGTGGTGTAGTTACTTCCATGTTTATAGAGATAGTTGTGTAGTTATTTCCATGTTTATAAAGATAGTGGTGTAGATATTTCCATGTTTATTCAGATAGCGGTGTAGTTATTTCCATGCTTATACAGATAGTGGTGTTGATATTTCCATGTTTATACACATAGCGGTGTAGAGATTTCCATGTTTATTCTGCTCGCGGTGCAGGTATTTCCATGTTTGTACAGATGGCAGTGTGGGTATTTCCATGTTTATGCAGACAGCGGTGTAGATATTTCCATGTTCATACAGGTAGAGGTGTAGATATTTCCATGTTTATGCAGATCTCGGTGAAGATATTTCCAACTTTCTACAGATGGCAGTGTAGATATCTCTATGTTTATAGAGATGGCGGTGTAGATAATTCCATATTTATACAGATGGCGGTGTAGTTATTTCCATGTTTATGCTGATGGCGGTGTAGATATTTTCATGTTTATAGAGATGGCAGTGTACATATTTCTAAGTTTAGAGAGATAGCGGTGTAGATAATTCCATGTTTTTAGAGATGGCGGTGTAGGTACTTCCATGTTTATAGAGATGGCGGTGTAGGTACTTCCATGTTTATACAGATAGCGGTGTAGGTATTTCCATTTTTATACAGATAGTGGTGTTGCTATTTCCATGTTTATAAAGATAGCTGTGTAGATATTTCCATGTTTATACAGCTCGCGGTGTAGATATTTCCATCTTTATAGACATGGCGGTGTAGATATTTCCATATTTATAGAGATAGCCTTGTAGATATTTCCATAATTACACAGATAGCGGTGTAGATATTTCCATGTTTATACAGAGAGCGGTGCATATAATTCCATGTTAATAGAGATAGCGTTGTAGATATTCCCATCTTTGCACAGATTGCGGTGTAGAAATTTCCATCTTTACAGAGATAGCGGTGTAGATATTTCCAGGTTTATACAGATAGCGTTGTAGATATTTCCATGTTTATGCAGATAGCGGTGTAGATGTTTCCATGTCTATACAGATAGCGGTGAAGTTATTTCCATGTTTATAAAGTTAGCCATGTAGATATTTCCATGTTTATACAGATAGCGGTGGAGATATTTCCGTGTTTATACAGACAGTGTTGCAGATGTTTCCATGTTTATACAGATACCTGTGTACATATTTCCATGTTTACACAGATAGCGGTGTTTATTTCCGTGTTAACAAAGATAGTGTTGTAGATATTTCCATGTTTATACAGATAGCGGTGTAGATATTTCCATGTATTTACAGATCGTGGTGTAGATATTTCCATGTTTATACCGACAGCAGTGTAGATATTTTCATGTTTATAGAGATAGCAGTGTAGATATTTCCATGTTTACAGAGATACTGGTGTAGATATTTCCATCTTTGCACAGATTGCGGTGTAGATATTTCCATCTTTACACAGATAGCGGTGTACATATTTCCATGTTTACACAGATAGCGGTGTAGATATTTCCAAGTTTACACAGATAATGTTGTAGATATTTCCATTTTTATAGAGATAACAATGCAGATATTTCCATGTTTATAAAGATAGCGGTGTAGATGTTTCCATCTTTATGCAGATAGCAGTGTAGATATTTCCATGTTTATACAGATGGTGGTGTAGGTATTTCCATATTTATAGAGATTGCGGTGAAGATATTTCCGTGTTCATACAGATGGCAGTGTACTTATTTCCTTGTGTATACAGATGGCAGTGTAGATATTTCCATGTTTTTACAGATGGCGGTGTCGCTATTTCCAAGTTTATACAGATGGCAGGGTTGGTATCTCCATGTTTGTGCAGATCGCGGTGTAGATATTTCCATGTTTATGCAGACGGCGGTGTAGATATTTCCATGTTTATAGAGATGGCGGTGTAGATATTTCTATGTTTATAGAGATAGCGGTATAGATAATTCCATGATTTTAGAGATGGTGGTGTAGGTATTTCCATGTTTATAAAGATAGTGGTGTAGATAGTTCCATGTTTATTCAGATAGCGGTGTAGTTATTTCCATGCTTATTCAGTTAGTGGTGTTGATATTTCCATGTTTATACACTTAGCGGTGTAGAGATTTCCATGTTTATTCTGCTCGCGGTGCAGGTATTTCCATGTTTATACAGATGGCAGTGTTGGTATTTCCATGTTTATGCAGATAGCGGTGTAGATATTTCCATGTTTATACAGGTAAAGGTGTAGATATTTCCATGTTTATGCAGATCTCGGTGAAGATATTTCCAACTTTCTACAATGGCAGTGTAGATATCTCTATGTTTATAGAGATGGCGGTGTAGATAATTCCATATTTCTACAGACGGCGGTGTAGTTATTTCCATGTTTATGCTGATGGCGGTGTAGATATTTTCATGATTATAGAGATGGCATTGTACATATTTCTAAGTTTAGAGAGATAGCGGTGTAGATAATTCCATGTTTTTAGAGATGGCGGTGTAGGTACTTCCATGTTTATACAGATAGCGGTGTAGATATTTCCATTTTTATACAGATAGTGGTGTTGCTATTTCCATGTTTATAAAGATAGCGGTGTAGATATTTCCATGTTTATACAGCTCGCGGTGTAGATATTTCCATCTTTATAGACATGGCGGTGTAGATATTTCCATATTTATAGAGATAGCCTTGTAGATATTTCCATAATTACACAGATAGCGGTGTAGATATTTCCATGTTTATACAGAGAGCGGTGAATATAATTCCATGTTAATAGAGATAGCGTTGTAGATATTCCCATCTTTGCACAGATTGCGGTGTAGATATTTCCATCTTTACAGAGATAGCGGTGTAGATATTTCCAGGTTTATACAGATAGCGGTGTAGATATTTCCAGGTTTATGCAGATTGCGGTGTAGATGTTTCCATGTCTATACAGATAGCGGTGAAGTTATTTCCATGTTTATACAGATCGTGGTGTAGATATTTCCATGGTTATACAGATAGCGGTGTAGATATTTCCATGTTTATACAGATAGTGTTGCAGATATTTCCATGTTTATACAGATAGCGTTGTAGATATTTCCATGTTTATAAAGTTAGCCATGTAGATATTTCCATGTTTATACAGATAGCGGTGGAGATATTTCCGTGTTTATACAGATAGTGTTGCAGATGTTTCCATGTTTATACAGATACCTGTGTACATATTTCCATGTTTACACAGATAGCGGTGTATTTATTTCCATGTAAACAAAGATAGTGTTGCAGATATTTCCATGTTTATACAGATAGCGGTGTAGATATTTCCATGTTTTTACAGATCGTGGTGTGGATATTTCCATGTATATACAGACAGCAGTGTAGATATTTTCAT
The DNA here is from genome assembly GCF_029289425.2 of Pan paniscus. NCBI lineage: Eukaryota > Metazoa > Chordata > Mammalia > Primates > Hominidae > Pan > Pan paniscus. The sequence goes on from NC_085927.1 coordinate 64,404,933, forward strand.
GTTTATAGAGATAGCAGTGTAGATATTTCCATGTTTACAGAGATAGTGGTGTAGATATTTTCATCTTTGCACAGATTGCGGTGTAGATATTTCCATCTTTACACAGATAGCGGTGTACATATTTCCATGTTTACACAGATAGCAGTGTAGATATTTCCATGTTTACACAGATAATGTTGTAGATATTTCCATTTTTATAGAGATAACAATGCAGATATTTCCATATTTATAAAGATAGCGGTGTAGATGTTTCCATCTTTATGCAGATAGCGGTGTAGATATTTCCATATTTATAAATATGGTGGTGTAGGTATTTCCATATTTATAGAGATAGCGGTGTAGATTTTTCCGTGTTCGTACAGACGGCAGTGTACACATTTCCTTGTGTATACAGATGGCAGTGTAGATATTTCCATGTTTATACAGATGACAGTGTAGATATTTCCATGTTTTTACAGATGGTGGTGTAGATATTTCCATGTTTATACAGATGGCAGGGTTGGTATTTCCATGTTTGTGCAGATAATGGTGTAGATATTTCCATGTTTATACAGATAGCAGTGTAAAATATTTCCATGTTCATTCAGATGGCGGTGTAGATACTTCCATTTTTATACTGGTAGCGGTGTAATTTCCATGTTTATACAGATAGCGGTGTAGATATTTCCATCTTTACACAGATAGCGGTGTACATATTTCCATGTTTCCACAGATAGCGGTGTACTGATTTCCATGTTAACACAGATAGTTTTGTAGATATTTCCATGTTTATACAGATTGCGGTATAGATATTTCCATGTTTATAAAGATTGCGGTGCAGATATTTCCATGTTTATACAGATAGTGGTGGAGATATTTCCATGTTTATACAGATAGCGATGTAGATATTTCCATGTTTATACAGAAAGCGGTGGATATATTTCCATGTTTATACAGATTGCGGTGTAGATATTTCCATGTTTATAAAAATAGCGGTGTAGGTATTTCCATGTTTATAGAGATAGCGGTGTAGACATTTCCATGCTTATACAGATAGCGATGCAGATATTTCCAGGTTTATACAGATAGCGGTGTAGATATTTCCATGTTTATACAGATAGCGGGGTAGATATTTCCATGTTTATACAGATCGTGGTGTAGATATTTCCATGTTTATGGAGATAGCGGTGTAGATATTTCCATATTTATACAGATAGCGGTTTTAGATATTACCATGTTTATTCAGATGGTGTTGTAGATATTTCTATGTTTATACAGATGGTGGTGTAGATATTTCTATGTTTATACTGATAGTGGTGTAGATATTTCCACGTTTATACAGATAGCGGTTTAGATATCTCCATGTTTACAGACATAGCGGTGTTGATATTTCCATATTTGCACAGATTGCGTTGTAGATATTTACATCTTTACACAGATAATGTTGTACATATTTCCATGTTTACACAGATAGCTGTGTAGATATTTCCATGTTTACACAGATAGTGTTGTAGGTATTTCCATGTTTATACAGATAGTGTTGTAGATATTTCCATGTTTATACAGATAGCAGTGGAGTTCTTTCCATGTTTATACAGATGGCCGTGGAGATATTTCCATCTTTATACAGATGGCGGTGTAGATATTTCCAAGTTTATACAGAGAGCAGTGTAGATATTTCCATGTTTATACAGATAGTGGTGTAGATAATTGCATGTTTATACAGGTAGAGGTGTAGATATTTCCATGTTTACACAGATCGTGGTGTAGATATTTCCATGATTATGCAGATGGCGGTGAAGATATTTCCATGTATGTATAGATAGTGATGTAGATATTTCCATGTTTATACAGATAGCGGTGGATATATTTCCATGTTTATACAGATTGCGGTGCAGATATTTCCATGTTTATAAAAATAGCGGTGTAGGTATTTCCATGTTTATACAGATAGCGGTGTAGATATTTCCATGTTTACAGAAATAGCTGTGTAGATATTTCCATGTTTACACAGATAGTGTTGTAGATATTTCCATGTTTATACAGACAGCGGTGTAGATATTTCCATGTTTATACAGATAGCGGTGTAGATGTTTCCATGTTTATACAGATCGCGCTGTAGATGTTTCCATGTTTATACAGATCGCAGTGTAGATATTTCCATGTTTATGCAGATGGCGGTGTAGATATTTCCATGTTTATAGAGATGGCGGTGTATATATTTCTATGTTTATAGAGATAGCGGTGTAGATAATTCCATGTTTACAGAGATGGTGGTGTAGGTATTTCCATGTTTATTCAGATAGCGGTGTACATATTTCCATGCTTATACAGATAGTGGTGTTGATATTTCCATGTGTATACACAGAGCGGTGTAGACATTTCCCTGTTTATTCAGCTCGCGGTGCAGGTATTTCCATGTTTATACAGATGGCAGTGTAGGTATTTCCATGTTTATGCAGATAGCAGCGTATACATTTCCATGTTTATACAGATAGCAGTTTAGATCTTTCCATGTTTATAGAGATAGCGGTGTAGGTATTTCCATGTGTATTCAGGTAGCGGTGCAGATGTTTCCAATTTTATACTGATGGCTGTGTAGATATTTCCTTGTGTATACACATGGCAGTGTAGATATTTCCATGTTTTTAGAGATGGTGGTCTAGATATTTCCATGTATATACAGATGTCTGTGTAGGTATTTCCATGTTTATACAGATGGCGGTGTAGATATTTCCGTGTTTATAGAGATAGCGGTGTGGATATTTCCATGTTTATACAGATACCGGTGCAGATATTTCCATGTTTATAGAGATAGCGTTGTAGATATTCCCATCTTTGCACAGATTGCGGTGTAGATATTTCCATCTTTACAGAGATAGCGGTGTAGATATTTCCAGGTTTATACAGATAGCGGTGTAGATTTTCCAGGTTTATGCAGATTGCGGTGTAGATGTTTCCATGTCTATACAGATAGCGGTGAAGTTATTTCCATATTTATACAGATCGTGGTGTAGATATTTCCATGTTTATACAGATAGCGGTGTAGACATTTCCATGTTTACACAGATAGCGTTGTAGATATTTCCATGTTTATAGTGATAGCGGAGTAGAAATTTCCATGATTATACAGATACCTGTGTAGATGTCACCATGTTTATCCAGATGATTGTGTAGGTATTTCCATGTTTATACAGATTGTGGTGTAGATATTTCCATGTTTTTACAGATGGCTGTGTAGATATTTCCATGTATATAAAGATAGCGGTGTGGATATTTCCATGTTTATTCAGACAGAGGTGTAGATATTACCATGTTTACACAGATAGCGGTTTAGATATTTCCAACTTTGCACAGATTGCCGTGAAGATATTTCCATCTTTACAAAGATAGCGGTGTAGATATTTCCATGTTTATACAGATAACTGTGTAGGTATTTCCACGTTTATACAGATGACAGTGTAGATATTTCTATGTTTATACAGATGGCGGTGCAGATATTTTCATGTTTATACAGATGGTGGTATAGATATTTCCATTTTTATACAGATCGTGGTGTATATGTTTCCATGTTTATACAGATAGCGGCGTAGATATTTCCATGTTTACACAGATAGTGTTGTAGATATTTCCAGGTTTATACAGACAGGGGTGTAGATATTTCCATGTTTATACAGATAGCGGTGTAGATGTTTCCATGATTATACAGATAGCGGTGGAGATATTTCCATGTTTATACAGATCGTGGTGTAGATATTTCCATGTTCATGGAGATAGCGGTGTAGATATTTCCATATTTATATAGATAGCGGTGTAGGTATTTCCAAGTTTATTCAGATGGCTGTGTAGATATTTCCAGGTTTATAAAGTTGACTGTGTAGATATTTCCATGTTAATACATATGGCGGTGTAGATATTTCCATGTTTATAGAGATAGCGGTGTAGATATTTCCATGTATATAGAGATAGCGGTGTAAATATTTCCATATTTATACAGATAGCGGTGTAGGTATTTCCATGTTTTTACAGATAGTGGTGTAGATATTTCCATCTTTATTCAGAGTGTGCTGTATATATTTCCATGTTTATACTGATCACTGTGTAGATAATTCCATGTTTATACACATAACTTTGTAGATATTTCCATCTTTACAAACTGTGGTGTAGATATTTCCATGTTCCTACACATGACTGTGTAGTTATTTCCATGTTTATACAGATGGCGTTGTAGATATTTCCATATTTATGGAGATAGCAGTGTAGATATTTCCAGGTTTATACAGATACCAGTGTAAATATTCCCATGTTTATACAGATCGTGGTGTAGATATTTCCATGTTTATACAGATACCGGTGTAGATATTTCCATGTTTATACAGACTGCAGTGTAGATATTTCTATGTTTATACAGATAGCGGTGTAGATATTTCTATGTTTGTACAGATGGTGGTGTTGATATTTCCATGGATATGCAGACGGCGGTGTGCATATTTCCATGTTTATAGAGATAGCGGTGTAGGTATTTCCATGTTTATAGACATAGCGGTGTAGACATTTCCATGTTTATATAGATGGCGTTGTAAATATTTCCATGTTTATACCGATAGCGGTGTTGGTATTTCCACGTTTATACTGATAGCGATGTAGATATTTCCATGTTTATACAGCTCGCGGTGCAGATATTTATATCTTTATACAGATGGCATTGTAGATATTTCCTTATTCACACAGTTGGCGGTGTAGATGTTTCCATGTTTATACAGATGGTGGAGTAGTTAGTTCCATGTTTATGGAGATGGCAGTGTAGATATTTTCATGCTTATAGAGATGGCGTTGTAGATATTTCCATCCTTATAGAGATAGCAGTGTAGATATTTACATGTTTATACAGATGGCTGTGTAGATATTTCCATGTGTATACAGATGGCATTGTAGATATTTCCATGTTTATACAGATGACTGTATAGGTATTTCCATGTTTTTACAGATGGCAGTGCAGATATTTCCATGTTTATAGAGATAGCGGCGTAGATATTTCCACGTTTGTACAGAGGGCGGTGTTGTTATTTCCATCTATACACAGATGGCTGTGTAGATATTTCCATGTTTATACAGATGGCGGCGTAGGTATTTCCATGGACATGCAGATGGCGGTGTAGATATTTCCATGTTTATACAGATAGCGGTGTAGATATTTCCATGTTTAAACAGATGGTGGTGTTGATATTTCCGGGTTTATACATATGTCGGAGTAGATACTTCCATCTTTATGGAGATGGCAGTGTTGATATTTTCATGTTTATAGACATGGCGGTGTAGATATTTCCATATTTATAGAGATAGCGGTGTAGATATTTCCATCCTTCTACAGATGGCAGTGTAGATATTTCCATGTTTATACAGATGGCGGTGTAGATATTTCCATATTTATACAGATGTCTGTGTAGACATTTCCATGTGTATACAGATGCTTTTGTAGGTATTTCCATGTTTATACAGATGGTGGTGTAGATATTTCCATGTTTATTCAGATGACTGTGTAGATATTTCCTTGTTTTTACAGATGGCACTGTAGATATTTCAATTTTTATAGAGATGGCGCTGTTGATATTTCCATGTTTATACAGATCGTGGTGAAGATATTTCCATGTTTATACCGATAGCAGTGTTGGTATTTCCACGTTTATACAGATAGCGATGTAGATATTTCCATGTTTATACAGATACCGGTGTAGAAATTTCCATGTTTATACAGACCGCAGTGTAGATATTTCCATGTTTATAGAGATAGCAGTGTAGATATTTCCAAGTTTGTTCAGATGGCGGTGTTGTTGTTTCCATCTATACACAGATTGCCGTGTAGTTATTTCCATGTGTATACAGATGGCATTGTAGATATTCCCACGTTTATACAGATGGTGGTGTAGATATTTTCATGTTTACACGGATGACTGTATTTTTATTTCCATGTTTATACAGATGGCGGTGTAGATATTTCCATGTTTTTAGAGATAGCGGTGAAGATATTTCCATATTTATACAGACAACGGTGTAGAAATTTCGATGTTTATACAGATAGCGGTGTAAATATTTCCATGTTTATACAGATAGCGGTGTAGATATTTCCATGTATATACAGATGGCTGTGTAGATATTTCCATATTTATACAGACGGCTTTGTAGATATTTCCATGTTTATAGAGATAGCTGTGTAGATATTTCCATGTTTATACAGATAGCGGTGTAGATATTTCCATGTTTATACGGATCGCGGTGTAGATATTTCCAGGTTTATACAGATCGCGGTGTTGATATTTCCATGTTCATACAGATAGCGGTGTAGATATTTCCATGTTTTTACAGATTTCGGTGTAGATATTCCCATGTTTACACAGATTGCGGTGTAGATATTTCCATCTTTCTACAGATGGCATTGTAGATATTTCCATGTTTATACAGATGGTGGTGTAGATATTTCCATGTTTATATAGATGGTGGTGAAGATATTACCATGTTTATACAGATAGCGATGTAGATATTTCCATGTTTATACAGATCATGGTGAAGATATTTCCATGTTTATACAGATGGCGGTGTAGATATTTCCATATTTATACAGATTACTCTGTAGATATTTCCATGTGTATACAGATTGTATTGTAGGTATTTCCATGTTTATACAGATGGTGGTGTAGATATTTCCATGTTTATTCAGATGACTGTGTAGATATTTCCATGTTTTTACAGATGGCAATGTAGATATTTCCATGTTTATACAGATAGCGGTGTAGATATTTCCGTGTTTTCACAGATGGTGGTGTAGATATTTCCGTGTTTATACCCATGGCGGAGTAGATATTTCCATCTTTATGGAGATGGTAGTGTAGATATTTTCATGTTTATAGAGATGGCGTTGTAGATATTTCCATATTTATAGAGATAGCGGTGTAGATATTTCCATCTTTCTACAGATGGCAGTGTAGATATTTCGATGTTTATACAGTTGGCGGTGTAGATATTTCCATATTTCTACAGATGACTCTGTAGATATTTCCATGTGTATACAGATGGTATTGTAGGTATTTCCATGTATATACAGATGGTGGTGTAGATATTTCCATGTTTATTCAGATGACTGTGTAGATATTTCCATGTTATTACAGATGGCAGTGTAGATATTTCAATGTTTATAGAGATGGCACTGTAGATATTTCCATGTTCATACAGATAACGGTGGAGATATTTCCATGTTTATACAGACAGCAGTGGAGATATTTCCATGTTTATACACATAGCGGTGTACATATTTCCATGTTTATAGAGGCAGCGGTGTAGGTATTTCCATGTTTATACAGATAGTGTTGCAGATATTTCCATGTTTATACAGATGCCTATGCAGATATCTCCATATTTATACATAGGGCTGTGTAGATATTTCTATGTTTATACAGATGGCAGTGTATATATTTCCATGTTCCTACACAGGACTGTTTAGTTATTTCCATGTTTATACAGATGGAGTTGTAGATATTTCCATGTCTATAGAGATAGCGGTGCAGATATTTCCATGTTTATAGAGATAGCGGTGTATATATTTCCATGTTTACACAGATCGTGGTGTAGATATTTCCATGTTTATACAGATACCGGTGTAGATATTTCCATGTTTATACAGACCGCGGTGTAGATATTTCCATGTTTATAGAGATAGCAGTGTAGATATATCCAAGTTTGTACAGATGGCGGTGTTGATGTTTCCATCTATACACAGATTGCCGTGTAGGTATTTCCATGTGTATACAGATGGCATTGTAAATATTTCCATGTTTATACAAATGGTGGTGTAGATATTTCCATGTTTACACAGATGACTGTATAGGTATTTCCATGTTTATACAGATGGCGGTGTAGATATTTCCACTTTTATAGAGATAGCGGTGTAGATATTTCCATATTTATACAGATAACGGTGTAGAAATTTCCATGTTTATACAGATAGGGATGTAAATATTTCCATGTTTATACAGATCACGGTGTAGATATTTCCTTGTTTATACAAATAGCGGTGTAGTTATTTCCATGTTTATACAGATAGCGGTGTAGATATTTCCATGTATATACAGATGGCTGTGTAGTTATTTCCATGTTTATACAGATGGCTTTGTAGATATTTCCATGTTTATACAGATGACTTTGTAGGTATTTCCATGTTTATACAGATGGCGTTGTAGATATTTCCATGTTTATAGAGATAGCTGTGTAAATATTTCCATGTTTATACAGATGGCGGTGTAGATATTTCCATGTTTATACAGATAAATTTGTAAGTATTTCCATGTTTATACAGATGGCGGTCTAGATATTTCGATGTTTATAGAGATGGCGGTGTAGATATGTCCATGTTTATACAGATCACGGTGTAGATATTTCCATGTTTATACAGATAACGGTGTAGACATTTCCATGTTTATACAGATAGCGGTATAGATATTTCCATATTTATAGAGATAACGGTGTAGAAATTTCCATGTTTATACAGATAACGGTGTAAATATTTCCATGTTTATACAGATCACGGTGAAGATATTTCCATGTTTATGGAGATAGCGGTGTATATATTTGCATGTTTATACAGATAGCGGTGTAGATATTTCCATGTTTATATGGACCGCGGTTTAGATATTTCCATGTTTACACAGATAGCGGTGCAGATATTTCCATGTTTGTACAGATGGCGGTGTTGATATTTCCATGTATACACAGGTGACCATGTAAATATTTCCATGTTTATACAGATGGAGGCGCAGATATTTCTATGGTATGTAGTTGGCAGTGTAGATATTTCCATGTATGTACAGATAGCGGTGTAGTTATTTCCATGTTTATATAGAGAGCGGTGTAGATATTTCCATGTATGTACACATGGCTGTGTAGATATTTCCATGTTTATACAGATGGCGGTGTAGATATTTTGATGTTTATAGAGATAGCAGTGGAGATATTTCCATGTTTATAGAGATGGCGGTGTAGATATTTCCATGTTTATACAGATCACGGTGTAGATATTTCCATGTTTATACAGATAGCGGTGTAGATATTTCCATGTTTATACAGATAGCGGTGTAGATATTTCCATATTCATAGAGATAACGGTGTAGAAATTTCCATGTTCATACAGATATCGGTGTAAATATTTCCATGTTTATACAGATCACGGTGAAGATATTTCCATATTTATGGAGATAGCGGTGTATATATTTCCATGTTTATACAGATAGCAGTGTAGATATTTCCATGTTTATACGGACCGCGGTGTAGATATTTCCATGTTTACACAGATAGCGGTGCAGATATTTCCATGTTTGTACAGATGGCGGTGTTGATATTTCCATGTATACACAGATGACCATGTAAATATTTCCATCTTTATACAGATGGAGGCGCAGATATTTCTATGGTATGTAGATGGCGGTGTAGATATTTCCATGTATGTACAGATAGCGGTGTAGTTATTTCCATGTTTATATAGAGAGCGGTGTAGATATTTCCATGTATGTACACATGGCTGTGTAGATATTTCCATGTTTATACAGATGGCGGTGTATATATTTGCATGTTTATACAGATAATTTTGTAAGTATTTCCATGTTTATACAGATGGCGGTGTAGATATTTCGATGTTTATAGAGATAGCAGTGGAGATATTTCCACGTTTATACAAATAGCGGTGTAGTTATTTCCATGTTTATATAGATAGCGGTGTAGATATTTCCATGTTTACAGAGATAGCAGTGTAGACATTTACATGTTTATACAGATGGCTGTGTAGATATTTCCATGTGGATACAGATGGCATTGTAGATATTTCCATGTTTATACAGATGACTGTATAGGTATTTCCATGTTTTTACAGATGGCAGTGCAGATATTTCCATGTTTATAGAGATAGCGGTGTAGACATTTCCATGTTTGCACAGATGGCGGTGTTGATAATTCCATCTATACACAGATGGTCGTGTAGATATTTCCATGTTTATACAGATGGCGGCGTAGATATTTCCATGGGCATGCAGATGGCTTTGTAGTTATTTCCATGTTTATACAGATAGCGGTGTAGATATTTCCATGTTTACACAGATGGTGGTGTAGATATTTCCGTGTTTATACAGATGGCGGTGTAGATATTTCCATATTTATACAGATGTCTGTGTAGATATTTCCATGTGTATACAGATGGTATTGTAGCTATTTCCATGTTTATACAGATGGTGGTGTAGATATTTCCATGTTTATTGAGATGACTGTGTAGATATTTCCATGTTTTTACAGATGGCAGTGTAGATATTTCAATGTTTATAGAGATGGCGCTGTAGATATTTCCATGTTTATTCAGAGAACGGTGGAGATATTTCCATATTTATACAGACAGCAGTGGTGATATTTCCATGTTTATACACATAGCGGTGTACATATTTCCATGTTTATAGAAACAGCGGTGTTGGTATTTCCATGTTTATACAGACAGCGGTGTAGATATTTCCATGTTTATACAGATGCCTATGCAGATATTTCCATATTTATACAGAGGGATGTGTAGATATTTCTATGTTTATACAGATGGCAGTGTAGATATTTCCATGTTCCTACACATGACTGTGTAGGTATTTCCATGTTTATACAGATGGCTTTGTAGATATTTCCATGTTTATAGAGATAGCGGTGCAGATATTTCCATGTTTATACAGATAGCGGTGTATATATCTCCATGCTTATACAGATCGTGGTGTAGATATTTCCATGTTTATACAGATACCGGTGTAGATATTTCCATGTGTATACAGACCGCGGTGTAGATATTTCCATGTTAATAGAGATAGCAGTGTAGATATTTCCATGTTTGTACAGATGGCGGTGTTGATGTTTCCATCTATACTCAGATTGCCGTGTAGGTATTTCCGTGTGTATACAGATGGCATTGTATATATTTCCATGTTTATAGAGATGGTGGTGTAGATATTTCCATGTTTACACAGATGACTGTATAGGTATTTCCATGTTTATACAGATGGCGGTGTAGATATTTCCATGTTTATACAGATAAATTTGTAAGTATTTCCATGTTTATACAGATGGCGGTGTAGATATTCCGATGTTTATAGAGATAGCAGTGGAGATATTTCCATGTTTATAGAGATGGCGGTGTAGATATTTCCATGTTTATACAGATAACGGTGTAGATATTTCCATGTTTATACAGATAGCGGTGTAGATATTTCCATGTTTATACAGATAGCGGTGTAGATATTTCCATATTTATAAAGATAAGGGTGTAGAAATTTCCATGTTTATACAGATATCGGTGTAAATATTTCCATGTTTATACAGATCACGGTGAAGTTATTTCCATGTTTATGGAGATAGCGGTGTATATATTTCCATGTTTATACAGATAGCGGTGTAGATATTTCCATGTTTCTACGGACCGCGGTGTAGATATTTCCATGTTTATACAGATAGCGGTGCAGATATTTCCATGTTTGTACAGATGGTGGTGTTGATATTTCCATCTATACACAGATGACCGTGTAGACATTTCCATGTTTATGCAGATTGCGGCGCAGATATTTCTATGGATATGTAGATGGCGGTGTAGATATTTCCATGTATATACAGATAGCGGTGTAGATATTTCCATGTATGTACACATGGCTGAGTAGTTATTTCCATGTTTATACGATGATGGTGTATATATTTGCATGTTTATACAGATAATTTTGTAAGTATTTCCATGTTTATACAGATGGCGGTGTAGATATTTCGATGTTTATAGAGATAGCAGTGGAGATATTTCCATGTTTATACAAATAGCGGTGTAGTTATTTCCATGTTTATATAGATAGCGGTGTAGATATTCCCATGTTTACAGAGACAGCAGTGTAGACATTTACATGTTTATACTGATGGCTGTGTAGATATTTCCATGTGTATACAGATGGCATTGTAGATATTTCCATGTTTATACAGATGACTGTATAGGTATTTCCATCTTTTTACAGATGGCAGTGCATATATTTCCATGTTTATAGAGATAGCGGTGTAGATATTTCCATGTTTGTACAGATGGCGGTGTTGATAATTCCATCTATACACAGATGGTCGTGTAGATATTTCCATGTTTATACAGATGGCGGCGTAAGTATTTCCATGGACATGCAGATGGCTTTGTAGTTATTTCCATGTTTATACAGATAGCGGTGTAGATATTTCCATGTTTACACAGATGGTGGTGTAGATATTTCCATGTTTATTCAGATGACTGTGTAGATATTTCCATGTTTTTACAGATGGCAGTGTAGATATTTCAATGTTTATAGAGATGGCGCTGTAGATATTTCCATGTTTATACAGATAACGGTGGAAATATTTCCATGTTTATACAGACAGCAGTGGTGATATTTCCATGTTTATACACATAGTGGTGTACATATTTCCATGTTTATAGAAACAGCGGTTTAGGTACTTCCATGTTTATACAGATAGCAGTGCAAATATTTCCATGTTTATACAGATGCCTTTGCAGATATTTCCATATTTATACAGAGGGCTGTGTAGATATTTCAATGTTTATACAGATGGCAGTGTAGATATTTCCATGTTCCTATACATGACTGTGTAGTTATTTCCATGTTTATACAGATGGCTTTTTAGATATTTCCATGTTTATAGAGATAGCGGTGCAGATATTTCCATGTTTATACAGATAGCGGTGTATATATTTCCATGTTTATACAGATCGTGGTGTAGATATTTCCATGTTTATACAGATACCGGTGTAGATATTTCCATGTTTATACACACCGCAGTGTAGATATTTCCATGTTAATAGAGATAGCAGTGTAGATATTTCCATGTTTGTACAGATGGCGGTGTTGATGTTTCCATCTATACACAGATTGCCGTGTAGATATTTCCATGTGTATACACATGGCATTGTAGATATTTCCATGTTTGTAGAGATGGTGGTGTAGATATTTCCATGTTTACACAGATGACTGTATAGGTATTTCCATGTTTATACAGATGGCGGTGTAGATATTTCCATGTTTATACAGATAAAGTTGTAAGTATTTCCATGTTTATACAGATGGCGGTGTAGATATTTCGATGTTTATAGAGATAGCAGTGGAGATATTTCCAGGTTTATAGAGATGGCGGTGTAGATATTGCCATGTTTATACAGATAACGGTGTAGATATTTCCATGTTTATACAGATAGCGGTGTAGATATTTCCATGTTTATACAAATAGCGGTGTAGCTATTTCCATATTTATACAGATAACGGTGTAGAAATTTCCATGTTTATACAGATATCGGTGTACATATTTCCATGTTTATACAGATCCCGGTGAAGATATTTCCAGGTTTATAGAGATAGCGGTGTATATATTTCCATGTTTATAGAGATAGTGGTGTAGATATTTCCATGTTTATACAGACCATGGTGTAGATATTTCCATGTTTATACAGATAGCGGTGCAGATATTTCCATGTTGTAAAGATGGCTTTGTTGATATTTCCATCTATACACAGATGACCATGTAAATATTTCCATGTTTATACAGATGGAGGCACAGATATTTCTATGGATATGTAGATGGCTGTGTAGATATTTCCATGTATATACAGATAGCGGTGTAGTTATTTCCATGTTTATATACAGAGCGGTGTAGATATTTCCTTGTATGTACACATGGCTGTGTAGATATTTCCATGTTTATACGATGATGGTGTATATATTTGCATGTTTATACAGATAATTTTGTAAGTATTTCCATGTTTATACAGATGGCATTGTAGATATTACCATGTTTATGCAGACGGAGGTGTAGATATACCCATGTTTACACAGATGACTGTATAGGTATTTCCATGTTTATACAGATGGCGGTGTAGATATTTCCATGTTTATAGAGATAGCGGTGTAGATATTTCCATATTTATACAGATAACGGTGTAGAAATTTCCATGTTTATACAGATAGCAGTGTAAATATTTCCATGTTTATACAGATCACGGTGTAGATATTTCGATGTTTGTAGAGATAGCGGTGTAGATATTGCCATGTTTATACAGATAGCGGTTTAGATATTTCCATGTTTATACAGACTGCGGTGTAGACATTTCCATGTTTATACTGATAGCGGTGCAGATATTTCCATGATTGTACAGATGGCGGTGTTGATATTTCCATCTATACACAGATGACCGTGTAGATATTTCCATGTTTACACAGATGGCGGCGCAGATATTTCCATGGATATGAAGATGGTGGTGTAGATATTTCCATGTTTACACAGATAGCGTTGTAGTTATTTCCATGTTTATTTAGATAGCAGTGTAGATATTTCCATGTATATACACATGGCTGTGTAGATATTTCCATGTTTATACAGATGGCGATGTAGATATTTCCATGTTTATACCGATAACTTTGTAAGTATTTCCATGTTTATACAGATGGCGGTGTAGATATTTCGATGTTTATAGAGATAGCAGTGGAGATATTTCCATGTATATACAGTTAGCGGTGTAGATATTTCCACGTTTACACTGATCGCGGTGTAGATATTTCCATGTTTCTACAGACGGCGGTGTTGATATTTCCATCTATACACAGATGACCGTGTAGATATTTCCATGTTTATACATATGGCGGCGTAGATATTTCCATGGACATGCAAATGGCGGTGTAGATATTTCCATGTTTATACAGATAGCGGTGTAGATATTTCCATGTTTACACAGATGGAGGTGTAGATATTTCCGTGTTTATACACATGGCGGAGTAGATACTTCCATCTTTATGGAGATGGCAGTGTAGATATTTTCATGTTTATAGAGATGGCGGTGTAGATATTTCCATATTTATAGAGATAGCGGTGTAGATATTTCCATCTTTCTACAGATGGCAGTGTAGATATTTCCATGTTTACACAGACGGCGGTGTAGATATTTCCATATTTATACAGACGTCTGTGTAGATATTTCCATGTGTATACAGATGGTATTGTAGGTATTTCCATGTTTATACAGATGTTGGTGTAGATTTTCCATGTTTATTCAGATGACTGTGTAGATATTTCCATGGTTTTACAGATGGCAGTGTAGATATTTAAATGTTTATAGAGATGGCGCTGTAGATATTTCCATGTTTATACAGATAACGGTGAAGATATTTCCATGTTTATACAGACAGCAGTGGAGATATTTCCATGTTTATACACATAGCGGTGTACGTATTTCCATGTTTATAGAGACAGAGGTGTTGGTATTTCCATGTTTATACACATAGCGGTGCAGATATTTCCATGTTTATACAGATGCCTATGCAGATATATCCATATTTATACGTAGGGCTGTGTAGATATTTCCATGTTTATACAGATAGAGTTTTAGTTATTTCCATGTTTATACAGACCGCGGTGTAGACATTTCCATGTTTATACAGATAGCGGTGCAAATATTTCCATGATTGTACAGATGGAGGTGTTGATATTTCCATCTATACACAGATGACCGTGTAGATATTTCCATGTTTATACAGATGGCGGCACAGATATTTCCATGGATATGTAGATGGCGCTGTAGATATTTCCATGTTTACACAGATATCGTTGTAGTTATTTCCATGTTTATATAGATAGCAGTGTAGATATTTCCATGTATATACACATGGCTGTGAAGATATTTCCATGTTTATACAGATAGCGATGTAGATATTTCCATGTTTCTACCGATAACTTTGTAAGTATTTCCATGTTTCTACAGATAGCGGTTTAGATATTTCCATGTTTATACAGACTGCGGTGTGGATATTTCCATGTTTATACAGATAGGGGTGTGGATATTTCCATGTTTATAGAGATGGCGGTGTAGATATTTCCATGTTTATACAGATCACGGTGTAGATATTCCCATGTTTATACAGATCGCGGTGTAGATATTTCCATGTTTATACAGATCATGGTGTAGATATTTCCATGTTTTTACAGAACGCGGTGTTGATATTACCATGTTTATAGGGATAGCAGCGTAAATATTTCCACATTTATACAGATAGCGGTGTAGTTATTTGCATGTTTATACAGATAACGGTGTAGATATTTCCATGTATAAACAGATGTCTGTGTATATATTTCCATGTTTAAACAGATGGCGGTGTAGATATTTCCTTTTTTATACAAATAGCGGTGTAGTTATTTCCAGGTTTATACAGATCACGGTGTAGATATTTCCTTGTTTATACAAATAGCGGTGTAGTTATTTCCATGCTTACACAGATAGCAGTGTAGATATTTCCTTGTTTGTACAAATAGCGGTGTAGACATTTCCATGTTTATACAGATCACGGTGTAGATATTTCCTTGTTTATACAAATAGCGGTGTAGTTATTTCCATGTTTATACAGATAGCGGTGTAGATATTTCCATGTATATACAGATTGCTGTGTAGATATTTCCATGTTTACACATATGGCCGTGTAGATGTTTCCATGTTTATACAGATGACTTTGTAGGTATTTCCATGTTTATACAGATGGCGGTGTAGATATTTCCATGTTTATAGAGATAGCTGTGTAGATATTTCCATGTTTATACAGATAGTGGTGTAGATATTTCCATGTTTATACAGATCGCGGTGTAGCTATTTCCATGTTTATACAGATCGCGGTGTAGATATTTCCATCTTTCTACAGATGGCATTGTAGACATTTCCATGTTTATACAGATGGCGGTGTAGATATTTCCATGTTTATATAGATGGTGTTGTAGATATTACCATGTTTATACAGATAGCGGTGTTGATATTTCCATCTTTATACAGATCGTGGTGAAGGTATTTCCATGTTTATACAGATCGCGGTGTAGCTATTTCCATGTTTATACAGATCGCGGTGTAGCTATTTCCATGTTTATACAGATAGCGGTGTAGATATTTCCATGTTTATACAGATAGCGGTGTAGGTATTTCCATGTTTATAGACATAGCGGTGTAGATATTTCCATGTTTATATAAATGGCGTTGTAGATATTTCCTTGTTTATACCGATAGCGGTGTTGGTATTTCCACGTTTATACAGATAGCGTTGTAGCTATTTCCATGTTTATACAGCTCACGGTGCAGATATTTATATCTTTATACAGATGGCATTGTAGATATTTCCTTATTCACACAGATGGCGGTGTAGATGTTTCCATGTTTATACCGATGGCGGAGCAGTTAGTTCCATGTTTATGGAGATGGCAGTGTAGATATTTTCATGTTTATAGAGATGGAGGTGTAGATATTTCCATGTTTATAGAGATAGCATTGTAGATATTTACATGTTTATACTGATGGCTGTGTAGATATTTCCATGTGTATACAGATGGCATTGTAGATATTTCCATGTTTATACAGATGACTGTATACGTATTTCCATGTTTTTACAGATGGCAGTGCAGATATTTCCATGTTTATAGAGATAGCGGTGTAGATATTTCCATGTTTGTACAGATGGCGGTGTTGATATTTCCATCTATACACAGATGGCCGTGTAGATATTTCCATGTTTATACAAATGGCGGCATAGATATTTCCATGGACATGCAGATGGCGTTGTAGGTATTTCCATGTTTATACAGATAGCGGTGTAGATATTTCCATGTTTACACAGATGGTGGTGTAGATATTTCCGTGTTTATACACATGGTGGAGTAGATACTTCCATCTTTATGGAGATGGCAGTGTGGATATTTTCATGTTTATAGAGATGGCGGTGTAGATATTTCCATATTTATAGAGATAGCGGTGTAGATATTTCCATCTTTCTACAGATGGCAGTGTAGATATTTCCATGTTTACACAGACGGCGGTGTAGATATTTCCATATTTATACAGATGTCTGTGTAGATATTTCCATGTGTATACAGATGGTATTGTAGGTATTTCCATGTTTATACAGATGGCGGTGTAGATATTTCCATGTTTATTCAGATGACTGTGTAGATATTTCCATGTTTTTACAGATGGCAGTGTAGATATTTCAATGTTTATAGAGATGGCGCTGTAGATATTTCCATGTTTATACAGATAACGGTGGAGATATTTCCATGTTTATACAGACAGCAGTGGAGATATTTCCATGTTTATACACATAGCGGTATACATATTTCCATGTTTATAGAGACAGCGGTGTAGGTATTTCCATGTTTATACAGATAGCGGTGCAGATATTTCCATGTTTATACAGATGCCTATGCAGATATCTCCATATTTATACAGAGGGCTGTGTAGATATTTCTATGTTAATACAGATGGCAGTGTAGATATTTCCATGTTCCTACACATGACTGTGTAGGTATTTCCATGTTTATACAGATGGCTTTGTAGATATTTCCATGTCTATAGAGATAGCGGTGCACATATTTCCATGCTTATACAGATAGCGGTGTATATATTTCCATGTTTATACAGATACTGGTGTAGATATTTCCATGTTTATACAGATACCGGTGTAGATATTTCAATGTTTATACAGACCGCAGTGTAGATATTTCCATGTTTATAGAAATAGCAGTGTAGATATTTCCAAGTTTGTACAGATGACGGTGTTGATGTTTCCATCTATACACAGATTGCCGTGTAGGTATTTCCATGTGTATACTGATGGCATTGTAGATATTACCATGTTTATGCAGACGGTGGTGTAGATATTTCCATGTTTACACAGATGACTGTATAGGTATTTCCATGTTTATACAGATGGCTTTGTAGATATTTCCATGTTTATAGAGATAGCGGTGGAGATATTTCCATATTTATACAGATAACGGTGTAGAAATTTCCATGTTTATACAGATAGCGGTGTAAATATTTCCATGTTTATACAGATCACGGTGTAGATATTTCCATGTTTATAGAGATAGCTGTGTAGATATTTCCATGTTTATACAGATAGCGTTTTAGATATTTCCATGTTTATACAGACCGCGGTGTAGATATTTCCATGTTTATACAGATAGCGGTGCAGATATTTCCATGATTGTACAGATGGCGGTGTTGATATTTCCAACTATACACAGATGACTGTGTAGATGTTTCCATGTTTATACAGATGGCGGCGCAGATATTTCCATGGATATGTAGATGTCGGTGTAGATATTTACATGTTTACACAGATAGCGTTGAAGTTATTTCCATGTTTATATAGATAGCAGTGTAGATATTTCCATGTATATACACAAGGCTGTGTAGATATTTCCATGTTTATACAAATGGCGATGTAGATATTTCCATGTTTATACCTATAACTTTGTAAGTATTTCCATGTTTATACAGATGGCGGTGTAGATATTTCGATGTTTAGAGAGATAGCAGTGGAGATATTTCCATGTTTAGACAGTTAGCGGTGTAGATATTTCCACGTTTATACTGATCGCGGTGTAGATATTTCCATGTTTATAGAGATGGCAGTGTATTTATTTCCATGTTCATAGAGATAGCGGTGTTGATTTTTCCCTGTTTAAAGAGATAGCGGTGTGGATATTTCCATGTTTATACAGATAGGGGTGTAGATATTTCCATGTTTACAGAGATGGCGGTGTAGATATTTCCATGTTTATACAGATCAGGGTGTAGATATTTCCATGTTTATACAGATTTTGGTGTAGATATTTCCATGTTTATACAGATTATGGTGTAGATATTTCCATGTTTATACAGATCACGGTGTTGATATTACCATGTTTATAGGGATAGCAGTACAAATATTTCCACATTTATACAGATAGCGGTGTAGTTATTAGCAGGTTTATACGGATAGCGGTGTAGATATTTCCATGTATAAACAGATGTCTGTGTATATATTTCCATGTTTAAACAGATGGCGGTGTAGATATTTCCTTTTTTATTCAAATAGCTGTGTAGTTATTTCCAGGTTCATACAGATCACGGTGTAGATATTTCCTTGTTTATACAAATAGCGGTGTAGTTATTTCCATAATTACACAGATAGCAGTGTAGATATTTCCTTGTTTATACAAATTGCGGTGTAGACATTTCCATGTTTATACAGATCACGGTGTAGATATTTCCTTGTTTATACAAATAGCGGTGTAGTTATTTACATGTTTATACAGATAGCGGTGTAGATATTTCCATGTATATACAGATGGCTGTGTAGATATTTCCATGTTTATACAGATGGCTGTGTAGATGTTTCCATGTTTATACAGATGACTTTGTTGGTTTTTCCATGTTTATACAGATGGCGGTGTAGATATTTCCATGTTTATAGAGATAGCTGTGTAGATATTTCCATGTTTATACAGATAGTGGTGTAGATATTTCCATGTTTATACAGATCACGGTGTAGCTATTTCCATGTTTATACAGATCGCGGTGTAGATATTTCCATGTTTATACAAATAGCGGTGTAGATATTTCCATGTTATTATAGATATCGGTGTAGATATTTCCATGTTTACACAGATTGCGGTGTAGATATTGCCATCTTTCTACAGATGGCATTGTAGATATTTCCATGTTTATACAGATAGCGGTGTAGATATTTCCATGTTTATGCAGATCGTGGTGAAGGTATTTCCATGTTCATTCAGATCGCGGTGTAGCTATTTCCATGTTTATACAGATCGCGGTGTAGATATTTCCATGTTTATACAGATAGCGGTGTAGATATTTCCGTGTTTATACAGATAGCGGTGCAGATATTTCCATGTTTATAGAGATAGCGGTGTAGGTATTTCCATGTTTATAGACATAGCGGTGTAGATATTTCCATGTTTATATAGATGGCGTTGTAGATATTTCCATGTTTATACCGATAGCGATGTTGGTATTTCCACGTTTATACAGATAGCGGTGTAGATATTTCCAGGTGTATACAGCTCGCGGTGCAGATATTTATATCTTTAAACAGATGGCATTGTAGATATTTCCTAATTCACACAGATGGCGGTGTAGATGTTTCCATGTTTATACCGATGGCGGAGCAGTTAGTTCCATGTTTATGGAGATGGCAGTGTAGATATTTTCATGTTTATAGAGATGGCGGTGTAGATATTTCCATATTTATAGAGATAGCAGTGTAGGTATTTACATGTTTATACAGATGGCTGTGTAGATATTTCCATGTGTATACAGATGGCATTGTAGATATTTCCATGTTTATACAGATGACTGTATTCGTATTTCCATGTTTTTACAGATGGCAGTTCAGATATTTCCATGTTTATAGAGATAGCGGTGTAGATATTTCCATATTTGTACAGATGGCGGTGTTGATATTTCCATCTATACACAGATGGACGTGTAGATATTTCCATGTTTATACAGATGGCGGCGTAGATATTTCCATGGACATGCAGATGGCGGTGTAGATATTTCCATGGTTATAGAGATAGCGGTGTAGATATTTCTAAATTTATACAGATAACGGTGTAGTTATTACCATGTTTATACAGATAGCAGTGTAGATATTTCCATGTTTATACAGATAGCGGTGTAAATATTTCCATGTTTATAGATATGGCGGTGTATATATCCATGTTTATAGTGATAGCGGAATAGATATTTCCATGTTTATACAGATTGCGATGTAGATATTTCCATGTGTATACAGATAGCGGTGCTGGTATTTCCATGTTTATACAGATAGCCGTGTAGATATTTGCATCTTTATACAGCTCGCGTTGTAGGTATTTACATCTTTATACAGATGGCAGTGTAGATATTTCCATGTTTATACAGATGGCGGTGTAGATATTTCCACGTTTATATAGATGGCGGTGTAGATAGTTTCATGTTTATGGAGATGGCAGTGTAGATATTTTCATGTTTAGGGAGATGGCGGTGTAGATATTTCCATGTTTATAGTGATAGTGGTGTAGATATTTCCATGTTCATTGAGATTGCGGTGTAGATGTTTCCACGTTTATACAGATGGCTGTGTAGATATTTCCTCGTTTATGTAGATGCCGGTGTCGATATTTACATGTTTATAGAGATCGCGGTGTATATATTTCCATGTTTATAGAGATATCATTGTAGATATTTCCATGTATATACAGATAGCGGTGTAGTTATTTCCATGTTTATAGAGATAGCAGTGTAGATATTTGTATTTTTATACAGATAGCGTTGTAGATTTTTCCATGTTTATACAGATAGCGGCGTAGATATTTCCATGTTTGTACAGACGGCTGTGTAGATATTTCCAAGTTTCTACAGATAGCGGTGTAGATATTTCCATGTTTGTACAGACGGCTGTGTAGATATTTCCAAGTTTATACATATAGCGTTGTTGGTATTTCCATGTTTATACAGATAGCAGTGTTGATATTTCCATGTTAATACAGCTCGCGGTGTGTATATATCCCTCTTTATACAGATGGCAGTGTAGATATTTCCATGTTTATACAAATGGCGGTGTAGATATTTCCATGTTTATAGAGATGGCGATGTATATATTTCCATGTTTATACCGATTGTGGTGTCGATATTTCCATGTTTACAGAGATGGCGTTGTATATATTTCCATGTTTATATAGATGGAGGTGTAGATATTTCCATGTTAATACACATTGCGTTGTAGATATTTCCATGTTTATACAGATCGTGGTGTAGATATTTCCATGTTTATACAGATAGCGTAGATATTTCCACGTTTATACAGATAGCGTAGATATTTCCACGTTTGTACCGAAAGCGGTGTAGGTATTTCCATGCTCATAGAGATAGCGGTGTAGATATTTCCACGTTTATAGAGATGGCGGTGTAAGAAATTTCATGTTTATAGAGATTGTGGTGTAGATATTTCCATGTTTATACAGATAGCGATGTACATATTTCCACGTTTGTACAGATAGCAGTGTAGGTATTTCCATGTTTATAGAGATAGCTGTGTGGACATTTCCATGTTTATAGGGATTGCGGTGTGGATCTTTCCATATTTATTCAGATAACGTTGTAGATATTTCCATGTTTATACAGATGGCAGTGTAGATATATCCATGTTTATACAGATGGATGTGAAGTTATTTCCATCTGAATACAGATGGCAGTGTAGATATTTCCTTGTTTATACTGATGGAGGTGTAGGTATTTCCATGTTAATACAGATGAGTGTGAAGATATTTCCACGTTTTTACAGATTGCGTTGTAGGTATTTACTTCTTTATACAGATCGCGGAGTAGACATTTCCATCTTTCTACAGATGGCAGTGTAGATACTTCTATGTTTATACAGATGGCGGTGTAGATATTTCCATGTTTATAGAGATTGCGGTGTAGATATTTCCATGTTTATGGAGATGGCGGTGTAGATATTTCCATGTTTATACAGACGGCTGTGTAGGTATTTCCATGTTTATACAGATGGCAGTTTAGGTATTTCCATGTTTATAGAGATGGTGCTGTAAATATTTCCATGTTTACAGATGACTGTGTAGATATTACCATGTTTGTACAGATAGCGTTTTAGATATTTCCAAGTTTATAAAGACAGCGGTGTAGATATTTCCATTTTTATAGAGATAGCTATGGAGAAATTTCCACGTTTATACAGATAGCGATGTAGATATTTCCAAATTTATACAGCTCGCGGTGTAGATATTTCCATCTTTATACTGATAGCAGTGTAGACATTTCCATGTTTATACAGATAGCGGTGTAGATATCTCCATTTTTACACAGATGGTGGTGTAGAGAGTTCCATGTTTATGGAGATGGCGGTGTAGACATTTTCATGCTTATAGAGATGGCGGTGTAGATATTTCCATGTTTATAGAGATGGCGGTGTAGATATTCCCATGTTTATAGATATAGCGGTGTAGGTATTTCCATGTGTGTAGAAATATCGGTGTAGATATTTCCATGTTTATACAGACGGCAGTGTAGTTATTTCCATGTTTATACAAATGGCAGTGTAGGTATTTCCATTTTTACAGAGATGGTGGTTCAGATATTTCCATGTTTATACAGATGACTGTGTAGATATTTTCATGTTTATAGAGATGGCAGTGTGGATATTTCCATGTTTATAGAGACAGGGGTGTAGATATTTCTGTGTTTATACAAATGGCGGTGCAGATATTTCCAGGTTTGCACAGCTAGCGTTGTAGGTATTTCCAAGTTTGTACAGATAGCAGTGTAGATATTTCCACTTTTATACAGATAGCGGTGTAGATATTTCCATGTTTATACAGATAGCGGTGCAGATATTTCCATGTTAATGCAGAGAGCGGTGGAGATATTTCCATGTGTATACAGATGGCGGTGTAGATATTTCCATGTTTATACAGATAGTGGTGTAGATATTTCCATCTTTATACACACAGCAGTGTAGATATTTCCATGTGTATACAGATAGCAGTTTAGATATTTCCATGTTTATACAGATAGCGGTGGAGATATTTCCAAGTTTATACAGATAGCGCTGTAGATATTTCCATGTTTATACAGATAGCGGTGTAGATATTTAAATGTTTGTACATAAAGCGGTGAAGCTCTTTCCATGTTTATAGAGATAGCAGTGAAGAAATTTCCATGTTTATAGAGATTGTGGTGTAGATATTTCCATATTTATACAGATAGCGGTGTAGATATTTCCATGTTTACAGATAGCGGTGGAGATATTTCTATGTTTATACAGATAGCGATGTAGATATTTCCGTGTTTATACACATGGCGGAGTAGATACTTCCATCTTTATGGAGATGGCAGTGTAGATATTTTCATGTTTATAGAGATGACGCTGTAGATAATTCCATATTTATAGAGATAGCGGTGTAGATATTTCCACCTTTCTACAGATGGCAGTGTAGATATTTCCATGTTTATACAGATGGAGGTGTAGATATTTCCATATTTATACAGATGTCTGTGTAGATATTTCCCTGTGTATACAAATGGTATTCTAGGTATTTCCATGTTTATACAGATGGTGGTGTAGATATTTCCATGTTTATTCAGATGACTGTGTAGATATTTCCATGTTTTTACAGATGACAGTGTAGATATTTCAATGTCTATAGAGATGGCTCTGTAGATATTTCCATGTTTATACAGATCGCGGAGTAGATATTTCCATGTTTACACAGATAGCGGTGTAGATATTTCCATGTTTATTCAGATATTGGTGTAGATATTTCCATGTTTACACAGATTGCGGAGTAGATATTTCCATCGTTCAACAGATGGCATTGTAGATATTTCCATGTTTATACAGATGGCGGTGTAGATATTTCCATGTTTATATAGATGGTGGTGTACATATTACCATGTTTATACAGATAGCGGTGTAGATATTTCCATGTTTATACAGATCGTGGTGAAGATATTTCCATGTTTATGCAGATCGCGGTGTAGATATTTCCATGTTTATACAGATCGCGGTGTAGATATTTCCATGTTTATACAGATAGCAGTGTAGATATTTCCATGTTTATACAGGTAACGATGTAGATATTTCCATGTTTTCACAGATGGTGGTGTAGATATTTCCGTGTTTATACACGTGGCGGAGTAGATACTTCCATCTTTATGGAGATGGCAGTGTAGATATTTTCATGTTTATAGAGATGGCGGTGTAGATATTTCCATATTTATAGAGATAGCGGTGTAGATATTTCCATCTTTCTACAGATGGCAGTGTAGATATTTCCATGTTTATACAGATGGCGGTGTAGATATTTCCATATTTATACAGATGTCTGTGTAGATATTTCCATGTGTATACAGATGGTATTGTAGGTATTTCCATGCTTATACAGATGGTGGTGTACATATTTCCATGTTTATTCAGATGACTGTGTAGGTATTTCAATGTTTTTACAGATATCGGTGTAGATATTTCCATGTTTACACAGATTGCGGTGTAGATATTTCCATCTTTCTACAGATGGCATTGTAGATATTTCCATGATTATACAGATGGCGGTGTAGATATTTCCATGTTTATATAGATGGTGTTGTAGATATTAGCATGTTTATACAGATAGCGGTGTAGATATTTCCCTGTTTATACAGATCGCGGTGAAGATAATTCCATGTTTATACAGATCGCGGTGTAGTTATTTCCATATTTATACAGATAGCGATGTAGATATTTCCATGCTTATATAGCTCGCGGTGCAGATATTTATATCTTTATCCAGATGGCATTGTAGCTATTTCCTTATTCACACAGATGGCGGTGTAGATGTTTCCATGTTTATACACATGGCGGAGTAGTTAGCTCCATGTTTATGGAGATGTCAGTGTAGATATTTTCTTGTTTATAGAGATGGAGTTGTAGATATTTCCATGTTTATAGACATGGTAGTGTAGATATTTACATGATTATACAGATGGCTGTGTAGATATTTCCATGTGTATACAGATGACATTGTTGATATTTCCATGTTTATACAGATGACTGTATAGTTATTTCCATGTATTTACAGACAGCAGTGCAGATATTTCCATGTTTATAGAGATAGCGATGTAGATATTTACATGTTTGTACAGATGGCGGTGTTGATATTTCCATCTATACACAGATGGCCGTGTAGATATTTCCATGTTTATACAGATGGCGGCGTACATATTTCCATGGACATGCAGATGGCGGTGTAGATATTTCCATGTTTATACAGAGAGCGGTGTAGATATTTCCATGTTTTCACAGATGGTGGTTTAGATATTTTCGTGTTTCTACACTTGGCGGAGTAGATACTTCCATCTTTATGGAGATGGCAGTGTAGATATTTTCATGTTTATAGTGATGGCGGTGTAGATATTTCCATATTTATAGATATAGCGGTGTAGATATTTCCATCTTTCTACAGATGGCCGTGTAGATATTTCCATGTTTATACAGATGGCGGTGTAGATATTTCCATGTTTTTACAGATGACAGTGTAGATATTTCAATGTCTATAGAGATGGCGCTGTAGATATTTCCATGTTTATACAGATCGCGGTGTAGATATTTCCATGTTTATACAGATAGCGGTGTAGATATTTCCATGTTTTTACAGATATTGGTGTAGACATTTCCAAGTTTACACAGATTGCGGTGTAGATATTTCCATCTTTCTACAGATGGCATTGTAGATATTTCCATGTTTATACAGATGGCGGTGTAGATATTTCCATGTTTTTATAGATGGTGGTGTAGATATTACCATGTTTATACAGATAGCGGTGTAGACATTTCCATGTTTATACAGATCGTGGTGAAGATATTTCCATGTTTATGCAGATCGCGGTGTAGATATTTCCATGTTTATACAGATCGCGGTGTAGATATTTCCATGATTATACAGATAGCGGTGTAGATATTTCCATCTTTATACAGATAGCGGTGTAGATATTTCCATGTTTGCACAGATGGTGGTGTAGATATTTTCGTGTTTATACATATGGCGCAGTAGTTAGCTCCAAGTTTATGGAGATGTCAGTGTAGATATTTTCATGTTTATAGAGATGGCGGTGTAGATATTTCCATGTTTATAGAGATGGTAGTGTAGGTATTTACATGTTTATACAGATTGCTGTGTAGATATTTCCATGTGTATACAGATGGCATTGTTGATATTTCCATGTTTATACAGATGACTGTATAGTTATTTCCATGTTTTTACAGATGGCAGTGCCGATATTTCCAAGTTTATAGTGATAGCGGTGTAGATATTTCCATGTTTGTACAGATGGCGGTGTTGATATTTCCATCTATACACAGATGGCTGTGTAGATATTTCCATGTTTATACAGATGGCGGCGTAGATATTTCCATGGACATGCAGATGGCGGTGTAGATATTTCCATGTTTATACAGATAGCGGTGTAGATATTTCCATGTTTACACTGATGGTGGTGTAGATATTTTCGTGTTTCTACACATGGCGGAGTAGATAGTTCCATCTTTATGGAGATGGCATTGTAGATATTTTCATGTTTATAGTGATGGCGGTGTAGATATTTCCATATTTATAGAGATAGCGGTGTAGATATTTCCATCTTTCTACAGGTGGCCGTGTAGATATTTCCATGTTTATACAGATGGCGGTGTAGATATTTCCATATTTATACTGATGTCTGTGTATATATTTCCATGTGTATGCAGATTGTATTGTAGGTATTTCCATGTTTATACAGATGGTGGTGTAGATATTTCCATGTTTATTCAGATGACTGTGTAGATATTTCCATGTTTTTACAGATATCTGTGTAGATATTTCCATGTTTACACAGATTGCGTTGTAGATATTTCCATCTTTCTACAGATGGCATTGAAGATATTTCCATGATTATACAGATGACCGTGTAGATATTTCCATGTTTATATATATGGTGGTGTAGATATTACCATGTTTATACAGATAGCGGTGTAGATATTCCCATTTTTATGCAGATCGTGGTGAAGATATTTCCAAGTTTATACAGATCGTGGTGAAGATATATCCATGTTTATACAGAGCGCGGTGTAGATATTTCCCTGTTTATACAGATAGCGGTGTAGATATTTCCATGTTTATACAGATATCGGTGTAGATATTTCCATGTTTATAGAGATAGCGGTGTAGGTATTTTCATGTTTATAGACATAGCGATGTACATATTTCCATGTTTATATAAATGGCGTTGTAGATATTTCCATGTTTTTACCGATAGCGATGTTGGTATTTCCACGTTTATACAGATAGCGATGTAGATATTTCCATGCTTATACAGCTCGAGGTGCGGATATTTATATCTTTATACAGATTGCATTGTAGATATTTCCTTATTCACACAGATGGCGGTGTAGATGTTTCCATGTTTATACAGATGGCGGAGTAGTTAATTCTATGATTATGGAGATTGCAGTGTAGATATTTTCATGTTTATAGAGATGGCGGTGTAGATATTTCCATGTTTATAGAGATAGCAGTGTAGATATTTACATGTTTATACAGATGGCTGTGTAGATATTTCCATGTGTACACAGATGGCATTGTAGATATTTCCATGTTTATACAGATGACTGTATAGGTATTTCCATGTTTTTACAGATGGCAGTGCAGATATTGCCATGTTTACAGAGATAGCGGTGTAGATATTTTCATGTTTGTACAGATGGCGATGTTGATATTTCCATCTATACACAGAAGGCCGTGTAGATATTTCCATGTTTATACAGATGGCGGTGCAGATATTTCCATGTTTTTACAGATATCGGTGTAGATATTTCAATGTTTACACAGATTGCGGTGTAGATATTTCCATCTTTCTACAGATGGCATTGTAGATATTTCCATGATTATAGAGATGGCGGTGTAGATATTTCCATGTTTGTATAGATGGTAGTGTAGATATTACCATGTTTATACAGATAGCGGTGTAGATATTTCCATGTTTATACAGATCGTGTTGAAGATATTTCCATGTTTATACAGATCGCGGTGTAGATGTTTCCATGTTTACACAGATGGTGGTGTAGATATTTTCGTGTTTATACACATGGCGGAGTAGATACTTCCATCTTTATGGAGATGGCAGTGTAGATATTTTCATGTTTATAGTGATGGCGGTGTAGATATTTCCATATTTATGGAGATAGCGGTGTAGATATTTCCATCTTTCTACAGATGGCCGTGTAGATATTTCCATGTTTATACAGATGGCGGAGTAGATATTTCCATATTTATACAGATGTCTGTGTAGATATTTCCTTGTGTATACAGATGGTATTGTAGGTATTTCCATGTTTATACAGATGGTGGTGTACATATTTCCATGTTTATTCAGATGACTGTGTAGGTATTTCCATGTATTTACAGATAGCGGTGTAGATATTTCCATGTTTACACAGATTGCGGTGCAGATATTTCCATCTTTCTACAGATGGCATTGTAGATATTTCCATGATTATACAGATGGCGGTGTCGTTATTTCCAAGTTTATATAGATTGTGGTGTAGGTATTACCATGTTTATACAGATAGCGGTGTAGATATTTCCATGTTTATACAGATCGTGGTGAAGATATTTCCATGTTTATACAGATAGCGATGTAGATATTTCCATGCTTATACAGCTCGCGGTGCAGATATTTATATCTTTATACAGATGGCACTGTAGATATTTCCTTATTCAAACAGATGGCGGTGTAGGTGATTCCATGTTTATACAGATGGCGGAGTAGTTAGTTCTATCATTATGGAGATGGCAGTGTAGATATTTTCATGTTTACAGAGATGGCGGTGTAGATATTTCCATGTTTATAGAGATAGAAGTGTAGATATTTACGTTTACACAGATGGCTGTGTAGATATTTCCATGTGTATACAGATGGCATTGTAGATATTTCCATGTTTATACAGATGACTGTATAGGTATTTCCATGTTTTTACAGATGGCAGTACATATATTGCCATGTTTACAGAGATAGCGGTGTAGACATTTCCATGTTTGTACAGATGGCGGTGTTGATATTTCCATCTATACACAGAAGGCCGTGTAGATATTTCCATGTTTATACAGATGGAGTCGTAGATATTTCCATGGAAATGCAGATGGCGGTGTAGATATTTCCATGTTTATACACATAGCGGTGTAGATATTTCCATGTTTTCACAGACGGTGGTGTAGATATTTCCGTGTTTATACACATGGCGGAGTAGATACTTCCATCTTTATGGAGATGGCAGTGTAGATATTTTCATGATTATAGTGATGGCGGTGTAGATATTTCCACATTTATAGAGATAGCGGTGTAGATATTTCCATCTTTCTACAGATGGCAGTGTAGATATTTCCATGTTTTTACAGATGGCAGTGTAGACATTTCCATATTTATACAGATGTCTGTGTAGATATTTCCATGTGTATACAGATGGTATTGGAGTTATTTCCATGTTTATACAGATGGTGGTGTAGATATTTCCATGTTTATTCAGATGACTGTGTGGATATTTCCATGTTTTTAGAGATGGCAGTGTAGATATTTCAAAGTTCATAGAGATGGCGCTGTAGGTATTTCCATGTTTACACAGATCACGGTGTAGATATTTCCATGTTTATACAGATAGCGGTGCAGATATTTCCATGTTTTTACAGATATCGGTGTAGATATTTCAATGTTTACACAGATTGCGGTGTAGATATTTCCATCTTTCTACAGATGGCACTGTAGATATTTCCATGATTATACAGATGGCGGTGTAGATATTTCCATGTTTATATAGATGGTGGTGTAGATATTACCATGTTTATACAGATAGCGGTGTAGATATTTCCATGTTTATACAGATCGTGGTGAAGATATTTCCATGTTTATACAGATCGTGGTGTAGATATTTCCATGTTTACACAGATGGTGGTGTAGATATTTTCGTGTTTATACACATAGCGGAGTAGATACTTCCATCTTTATGGAGATGGCAGTGTAGATATTTTCATGTTTATAGTGATGGCGGTGTAGATATTTCCATATTTATAGAGATAGCGGTGTAGATATTTCCATCTTTCTACAGATGGCCGTGTAGATATTTCCATGTTTATACAGATGGCGGTGTAGATATTTCCATATTTATACAGATGTCTGTGTAGATATTTCCATGTGTATACAGATGGTATTGTAGGTATTTCCATGTTTATACAGATGGTGGTGTAGATATTTCTATGTTTATTCAGATGACTGTGTAGATATTTCCATGTTTTTACAGATGGGAGTGTAGGTATTTCAATGTTTATAGAGATGGCGCTGTAGATATTTCCATGTTTATACAGATAACGGTGGAGATATTTCCATGTTTATACAGACAGCAGTGCAGGTATTTCCATGTTTATACACATATCGGTGTACATATTTCCATGTTTATAGAGACAGCGGTGTAGGTATTTGCATGTTTATAAAGATTGCGGTGCAGATATTTCCATGTTTATACAGATGCCTATGCAGATATCTCCATATTTATACAGAGGGCTGTGCAGATATTTCTATGTTTATACAGATGGCAGTGTAAATATTTCCATGTTCCTACACATGTCTGTGTAGGTATTTCCATGTTTATACAAATGGTTTTGTAGATATTTCCATGTCTATAAAGATAGCGGTGCACATAATTCCATGCTTATACAGATAGCGGTGTATATATTTCCATGATTATACAGATCGTGGTGTAGATATTTCCATGTTTATACATATACCGGTGTAGATATTTCCTTGATTATTCAGACCGCAGTGTAGATATTTCCATGTTTATAGAGATAGCAGTGTAGCTATTTACAAGTTTGTACAGATGGCGGTGTTGATGTTTCCATCTATACACAGATTGCCGTGTAGGTATTTCCATGTGCATGCAGATGGCATTGTAGATATTACCATGTATATGCAGACGGTGGTGTACATATTTCCGTGTTTACACAGATGACTCTAAAGGTATTTCCATGTTTATACAGATGGCGGTGTAGATATTTCCATGTTTATAGAGATAGCGGTGTAGATATTTCCATATTTATACAGATAACTGTGTAGAAATTTCCATGTTTATACAGATAGCGGTGTAAATATTTCCATGTTTATACAGATCACGGTGTAGATATATCCATGTTTATAGAGATAGCGGTGTAGATATTTCCATGTTTATACAGATAGCGGTTTAGATATTTCCATGTTTATACAGACCGCGGTGTAGACATTTCCATGTTTATACAGATAGCGGTGCAGATATTTCCATGATTGTACAGATGGCGGTGTTGATACATCCATCTATACACAGATGACCGTGTAGTTATTTCCATGTTTATACAGATGGCGGCGCAGATATTTCCATGGATATGTAGATGGCGGTGTAGTTATTTCCATGTTTATACAGATAGCGTTGTAGTTATTTCCAGGTTTATGTAGATAGCGGTGTAGATAATTCCTTGTATATACACATGGTTGTGTAGATATTTCCATGTTTATACAGATGGCGATGTAGATATTTCCATGTTTATACCGATAACTTTGTAAGTATTTCCATGTTTATACAGATGGCAGTGTAGATATTTCGATGTTTATAGAGATAGAAGTGGAGATATTTCCATGTTTATAGAGATAGCGGTGTAGACATTTCCACGTTTTACAGATCGCGGTGTAGATATTTCCATGTTTATAGAGATGGCAGAGTAGAGATTTCCATGTTCATAGAGATAGCGGTGTTGATTTTTCCATGTTTATAGAGATAGCGGTGTGGATATTTCCATGTCTATACAGATAGGGGTGTAGATATTTCCGTGTTTATAGAGATGGCGGTGTAGATATTTCCATGTTTATACAGATCACGGTGTAGATATTTCCATGTTTATACAGATCGCGGTGTAGATATTTCCATGTTTATACAGATCATTGTGTAGATATTTCCATGTTTATATAGATCGCGGTGTTGATTTTACCATGTTTATAGGGATAGCGGTGCAAATATTTCCACATTTATACAGATAGCGGTGTAGTTATTAGCAGGTTTATAGAGATAGCGGTGCAGATATTTCCATTTAGAAACAGATGTCTGTGAATATATTTCCTTGTTAAAACAGATGGCGGTGTAGATATTTCCTTGTTTATACAAATAGCGTTGTAGTTATTTCCAGGTTAATACAGATCACGGTGTAGATATTTCCTTGTTTATACAAATAGCGGTGTAGTTATTTCCATGTTTATACAGATCACGGTGTAGATATTTCCTTGTTTATACAAATAGCGGTGTAGTTATTTCCATGTTTATACAGATAGCGGAGTAGATATTTCCATGTATATACAGATGGCTGTGTAGATATTTCCATGCTGATACAGATGGCTGTGTAGATGATTCCATGTTTATACAGATGACTTTGTAGGTATTTCCATGTTTATACAGATGGCGGAGTAGATATTTCCATGTTTATAGAGATAGCTTTGTAGATATTTCCATGTTTATACAGATAGCGGTGTAGATATTTCCACGTTTATACATATCGTGGTGTAGCTATTTCCATGTTTATACAGATCGCGGTGTAGATATTTCCATGTTTATACAAATAGCGGTGTAGATATTTCCAAGTTGTTACAGATATCGGTGTAGATATTTCCATGTTTACACAGATTGCGGTGTAGATATTTCCATCTTTCTACAGATGGCATTGTAGATATTTCCATGTTTATACAGATGGCGGTGAAGATATTTTCATGTTTATATAGATGGTGGTGTAGATATTACCATGTTTATACAGATAGCGGTGTAGATATTTCCATGTTTATGCAGATCGTGGTGAAGATATTTCCATGTTTATACAGATCACGGTGTAGATATTTCCATGTTTTTACAGATCACGGTGTAGATATTTCCATGTTTATACAGATAGCGGTGTAGATATATCCATGTTTATTCAGATAGCGGTGTAGATATTTCCATGTTTATAGAGATAGCGGTGTAGGTATTTCCATGTTTATAGACATAGCGGTGTAGATATTTCCATGTTCATATAGATGGCGTTGTTGATATTTCCATGTTTATACCAATAGCGGTGTTGGTATTTCCACGTTTATACAGATAGCGATGTAGATATTTCCACGTTTATACAGCTCGCGGTGCAGATGTTTATATCTTTATACTGATGGCATTGTAGATATTTCCTTATTCACACAGATGGCGGTGTAGATGTTTCCATGTTTATACAGATGGCGGAGTAGTTAGTTCCAAGTTTATGGAGATGGCAGTGTAGATATTTTCATGATTATAGGGATGGCGGTGTAGATATTTCCATGTTTATAGAGATAGCAGTGTAGATATTTCCATGTTTTTACAGATGGCAGTGCAGATATTTCCATGTTTATAGAGATAGCGTTGTAGATATTTCCATGTTTCTACAGATGGCGGTGTTGATATTTCCATCTATACACAGATGGCCGTGTAAATATTTCCATGTTTATACAGATGGCGGCGTAGATATTTCCATGGACATGCAGATGGCGGTGTAGATATTTCTATGTTTATACAGATAGCGATGTAGATATTTCCATGTTTACACAGATGGTTGTGTAGATATTTCCCTGTTTATACACATGGCGGAGTAGATACTTCCATCTTTATGGAGATGGCAGTGTAGATATTTTCATTTTTATAGAGATGGCTGTGTAGTTATTTCCATATTTATAGAGATGTCTGTGTAGATATTTCCATGTGTATACAGATGGTATTGTAGGTAATTCCATGTTTATACAGATGGTGGTGTAGATAATTCCATGTTTATTCAGATGACTGTGTAGATATTTCCATGTTTTTACTGATGGCAGTGTAGATATTTCAATGCTTACAGAGATGGCGCTGTAGATATTTCCATGTTTATACAGATAACGGTGGAGATATTTCCATGTTTATACAGATGGCTGTGTAGATATTTCCATGTGTACACAGATGGCATTGTAGATATTTCCATGTTTATACAGATGACTTTACAGATATTTCCAAGTTTTTACAGATGGCAGTGCAGATATTTCCATGTTTATAGAGATAGCGGTGTAGATATTTCCATGTTTAAACAGTTGCCTATGCAGATATCTCCATATTTATACAGAGGGCTGTGTAGATATTTCTATGTTTATACAGATGGCAGTGTAGATATATCCATGTTCCTACACATGACTGTGTAGCTATTTCCATGTTTATACAGATGGCTTTGTAGATATTTCCATGTCTATAAAGATAGCGGTGCAGGTATTTCCATGTTTATACAGATAGCGGTGTATATATTTCCATGTTTATACAGATCGTGGTGTAGATATTTCCATGTTTATACAGATAGCGGTGTAGATATTTCCATGTTTATACAGACCGCCGTGTAGATATTTCCATGTTTATAGATAGCAGTGTAGATATTTCCATGTTTGTACAGATGGCGGTGTTGATGTTTCCATCTATACACAGATTGCCGTGTAGGTATTTCCGTGTGTATACAGATGGCATTGTAGATATTTCCATGCTTATACAGATGGTGGTGTAGATATTTCCATGTTTACACAGATGACTGTATAGGTATTTCCATGTTTATACAGATGGCGGTGGAGATATTTCCATGTTTATAGAGATAGCGGTGCAGATATTTCCATATTTATACAGATAACGGTGTAGAATTTTCCATGTTTATACAGATAGCGGTGTAAATATTTCCATGTTTATACAGATCACGGTGTAGATATTTCCATGTTTATACAGATAGCGGTGTAGATATTTCCATGTTTATACAGATAGCGGTTTAGATATTTCCATGTTTATACAGACCGCGGTGTAGATATTTTCATGTTTATACAGATAGCGGTGCAGATATCTCCATGGGTATGTAGATGGTGGTGTAGATATTTCCATGTTTACACAGATAGCGGTGTAGTTATTTCCATGTTTATATACATAGCGGTGTAGATATTTCCATGTATATACAAATGGCTATGTAGATATTTCCATGTTTATACAGATGGCAGTGTAGATATTTCCATGTTTCTACCGATAACTTTGTAAGTATTTCCATGTTTATACAGATGGCGGTGTAGACATTTCGATGTTTATAGAGATAGCAGTGGAGATATTTCCATGTTTATACAGATAGCAGTGTAGATATTTCCACGTATATACTGATCGCGGTGTAGATATTTCCATGTTTATGGAGATGATGGTGTAGATATTTCCATGTTGATAGAGATAGCGGTGTTGATTTTTCCATGTTTATAGAGATAGCGGTGTGGATATTTCCATGTTTATACTTATAGTGGTGTAGATATTTCCATGTTTATATAGATGGCGGTGTAGATATTTCCATGTTTCTACAGATCACGGTGTAGATATTTCCATGTTTATACAGATCGCGGTGTAGATATTTCCATGTTTATACAGATCATGGTGTAGATATTCCCATGTTTATACAGATCGCGGTGTTGCTATTACCATGTTTATAGGGATAGCAGTGAAAAAATGGCCATATTTATACAGATAGAGGTGTAGTTATTAGCATGTTTATACAGATAACGGTGTAGATATTTCCATTTAGAAACAGATTACTGTGTATATATTTCCATGTTTAAACAGTTGGCGGTGTAGATATTTCCTTGTTTATACAAATAGCGGTGTAGTTATTTCCATGTTTATACAGATCACGGTGTAGATATTTCCTTGTTTATACAAATAGCGGTGTGGATATTTCCATGCTTATACAGATAGCGGTGTAGATATTTCCTTGTTTATACAAATAGCGGTGTAGATATTTCCATGTTTTTACAGCAATCGATGTAGATATTTCCATGTTTACGCAGAATGCGGTGTAGATATTTCCATCTTTCTACAGATGGCATTGTAGATATTTCCATGTTTATACAGATGTTTGTGTAGATATTTCCATGTTTATAGAGACGGTTGTGTAGATATTACCATGTTTATAGAGATAGCGGTGTAGATATTTCCATGTTTGTACCGATGGCGGTGTTGATGTTTCCATCTATACACAGATTGCCGTGTAGGTATTTCCATGTCTATACAGATGTCATTGTAGATATTTCCATGTTTATACAGATGGTGGTGTAGATATTTCCATGTTTACACAGATGACTGTATAGGTATTTCCATGTTTACACATATGGCGGTGTAGATATTGCCATGTTTATAGAGATAGCGGTGTAGGTATTTCCATGTTTATACAGATGGCGGTGTAGATATTTCCATGTTTCTAAAGATGGCGGTGTACATATTTCCGTGTTTATACAGATAGCGCTGTAGATATTTCCATGTATATACAGATAGTGGTGTAGATATTTCCATGTTTACACAGATAGCGGTGGAGATATTTCCCTGTTTATACAGATAGCGATGTAGATATTTCCATGTTTATACAGATAGCGGTGTAGATATTTCCATGTTTATAGAGATAGCGGTGAAGATATTTCCATGTTTATACAGACGGCTGTGTAGATATTTCCATGTGTATATAGATGGCAGTGTAGATATTTCCATGTTTATACATATAGCGGTGTAGATATTTCCATGTTTACAGATATAGCGGTAAAGATATTTCCATCTTTGCACAGATTGCGGTGTAGACATTGCAAACTTTACACAGATAGCGGTGTAGATATTTCCAAGTTTACACAGATACCTGTGTCGATATTTCCTTGTTTACAGAGATATCATTGTAGATATTTCCATGTTTATACAGATAGCGGTGTAGTTATTTACATGTTGACAGAGATAGCGGTGAAGATATTTTCAGTGTTAAACAGATAGTGGTGTAGATATTTCCACGTTTTACAGATAGCTGTGTAGATATTTCCCTGTTTACACAGATAGCGTTGTAAATTTTTCCATGTTTACACAGACAGCGTTGTAGATATTTCCATTCTCACACAGATTGCGTTGTAGATTTTTCCAAGTTTACACAGATAGCTGTGTAGATATTTCCATGTTTACACAGATAGCGTTGTTGATATTTCATTGTTTATAGAGATAGCGGTGTAGGTATTTCCATGTTTTTAAAGATACCGGTGTAGGTATTTCCGTGTTTATAAAGATAGCGGTGTAGATATTTCCATGTTTATACAGATGGCGGTGTAGATATTTCCATGTTTATAGAGATAGCTGTGTAGATATTTCCATGTTTATACAGATAGCGGTGTAGATATTTCCATGTTTATACAGACCGCGGTGTAGATATTTCCATGTTTATACAGATCGCAGTGTAGATATTAACATGTTTATACAGATCGCGGTGTAGATATTTCCATGTTTATATAGATAGCGGTGTAGATATTTCCATGTTTATACAGATAGCGCTGTAGATATTTCCATGTTGATACAGATGGCGGTGTAGATATTTCCATGTTTATAGAGATGGCGGTGTAGATATTTCCATGTTTATAGAGATAGCGGTGTAGAAATATCCATGTTCATAGAGATAGCAGTGAGGATATTTCCATGTTTATACATATTGCAGTGTAGATATTTCCATTTTTAAAGAGATTGCGGTTTAGGTATTACATATTTATACAGATAGCGGTGTAGATATTTCCATGTTTATACAGATTGCGGTGTAGGTATTTCCATGTTTATTCAGATGACTGTGTAGTTATTTCCATGTTTTTACAGATGGCAGTGTAGATATTTCAATGTTTATAGAGATGCCGCAGTAGATATTTCCATGTTTATACAGAAAACGGTGGAGATATTTCCATGTTTATACATACAGTAGTGGAGATACTTCCATGTTTATACACTTAGCGGGGTACATACCTCCATGTTTATAGAGACAGCGGTGTAGGTATTTCCATGTTTATACAGATAGCGTTGCAGATACTTCCATGTTTAAACAGATGCCTATGCAGATATTTCCACATTTATTCAGAGGGCTTTATAGATATTTCTAGGTTTATACAAATGGCAGTGTAGATATTTCCGTGTTCCTACACATGACTGTGTAGATATTTCCATGTTTATACAGATGGCTTTGCAGATACTTCCATGTTTATAGATATTGCGGTGCAGATATTTCCATGTTTATACTGATAGCGGTGTATATATTTCCATGTTTATACAGATAGTGGGGCAGATATTTCCATGTTTATACAGATACCGGTGTAGATATTTCCATGTTTATACAGACCGCAGTGTAGATATTTCCATGTGTATACAGATGGCATAGTAGCTATTTCCATGTTTATACAGATGGTGGAGTAGATATTTCCATGTTTACACAGATGAGTGTATAGGTATTTCCAAGTTTATACAGATGGCGGCGCAGATATTTCCATGGATATGTAGATGGCGGTGTAGATATTTCCATGTTTATACAGATAGCGGTGTAGTTATTTCCATGTTTATATAGATAGCGGGTTAGATATATCCATGTATATACACATGGCTGTGTAGATATTTCCATGTTTATACAGATGGCGGTGTAGATATTTCCATGCTTATACAGAGAACTCTGTAAGTATTTCCATGTTTATACAGATGGCGGTGTAGATATTTCGATGTTTACAGAGATAGCAGTGGAGAAATTTCCATGTTTATACAGATAGCAATGTAGATTTTTCCATGTTTATACTGATCGTGGTGTAGATATTTCCATGTTATAGAGATGTAGGTGTAGATATTTCCATGTTCATAGAGATATCAGTGTTGATTTTTCCATGTTTATAGAGATAGCGGTGTGGATATTTCCATGTTTTTACAGATAGGGATGTAGATATTTCCACGTTTATAGAGATGGCTGTGTTTATATTTCCATGTTTATACAGATCACGGTGTATATATTTCCTTGTTTATACAAATAGCGGTGTAGTTATTTCCATGTTTATACAGATAGCGGAGTAGATATTTCCATGTATATACAGATGGCTGTGTAGATATTTCGATGTTTATACAGATGGCTGAGTAGATATTTCCATGTTTATACAGATGACTTTGTAGGTATTTCCATGTTTATACAGATGGCGGTGTAGATATTTCCATGTTTATAGAGATAGCTGTGTAGATATTTCCATGTTTATACAGACAGCGGTGTAGATATTTCCATGTTTATACAGATGGTGGAGTCAATATTTCCATGTTTACACAGATTGCGGTGTAGCTATTTCCATCTTTATTCAGATGGCATTGTAGATATTTCCATGTTTATACAGATGGCTGTGTAGATATTTTCATGTTTATATAGATGGTGGTGTAGATATTACCATGTTTATACAGATAGCGGTGTAGATATTTCCATGTTTATACAGATCGTGGTGAAGATACTTCCATGTTTATACAGGTCGCGGTGTAGATATTTCCATGTTTGTACAGATCGCGGTGTAGATATTTCCATGTTTATACAGATAGCGGTGTAGGTATTTCCATGTTTATACAGATAGCGTTGTAGATATTTCCATGTTTATAGAGATAGCGGTGTAGGTATTTCCATGTTTATAGACATAGGGGTGTAGATATTTCCATGTTTATATAGATGGCGTTGTAGTTATTTCCATGTTTATACCGATAGCGGTGTTGGTATTTCCACGTTTATAGAGATAGCGATGTAGATATTTCCATGTTTATACAGCTTGCGGTGCAGATATTTATATCGTTATACAGATGGCATTGTAGATATTTCCTTATTCACACAGGTGGCGGTGTAGATGTTTCCATGTTTATACAGATGGCGGATTAGTTAGTTCCATGTTTATGGAGATGGAAGTGTAGATATTTTCATGTTTATAGAGATGGCGGTG
This sequence comes from Pan paniscus, assembly GCF_029289425.2. NCBI lineage: Eukaryota > Metazoa > Chordata > Mammalia > Primates > Hominidae > Pan > Pan paniscus. The sequence continues at coordinate 64,446,202 of NC_085927.1, forward strand.
TAGATATTTCCATGTTTATAGAGATAGCAGTGTAGATATTTTCATGTTTATACAGATGGCTGTGTAGTTATTTCCATGTGTATACAGATGGCATTGTAGATATTTCCATGTTTAAACAGATGACTGTATAGGTATTTCCATGTTTTTAAAGATGGCAGTGCAGATATTTCCATGTTTATAGAGATGGCGGTGTAGATATTTCCATGTTTGTACAGATGGCGGTGCTGATATTTCCATCTATACACAGATGGCCTTGTAGATATTTCCATGTTTATACAGATAGCGGTGTAGATTTTTCCATGTTTACAGAGATGGTTGTGTAGATATTTCCGTGTTTATACACATAGCGGAATAGATACTTCCATCTTTATGGAGATGGCAGTGTAGATATTTTCATGTTTATAGAGATGGCGGTGTTGATATTTCCATATTTATAGAGATAGCGGTGTAGATATTTCCATCTTTCTACAGATGGCAGTGTATATATTTCCATGTTTATACAGATGGCGGTGTAGTTATTTCCAAATTTATACAGATACCTGTGTAGATATTACCATGTGTACACAGATGGTATTGTAGGTATTTCCATGTTTATACAGATTGTGGTGTAGATGTTTCCACGTTTATTCAGATGACTGTGTAGATATTTCCATGCTTTTACAGATGGCAGTGTAGATACTTCAATGTTTATAGAGATGGCGCTGTAGATATTTCCGTGTTTATACAGATAACGGTGGAGATATTTCCATGTTTATACAGATAGCGGTGTAGTTATTTCCATGTTTATATAGATAGCGGTGTAGATATATCCATGTATATACACAAGGCTGTGTAGATATTTCCATGTTTATACAGATGGCGGTGTAGATATTTCCACGTTTATACAGAGAACTCTGTAAGTATTTCCATGCTTATATAGAAGGCGGTGTAGGTATTTTGATGTTTATAGAGATTGCAGAGGAGATATTTCCATGTTTATACAGATAGCAATGTAGATATTTCCATGTTTATACTGATCGTGGTGTAGATATTTCCATGTTATTGAGATGGCGGTGTAGATATTTCCATGTTCATAGAGATAGCGGTGTTGATTTTTCCATGTTTATAGAGATAGCGGTGTGGATATTTCAATGTTTATACAGATATGGATGTAGATATTTCCACATTTATAGAGATGGCGGTGTTGATATTTCCATGTTTACACAGATCACGGTGTAGATATTTCCTTGTTTATACAAATAGCGTTGTAGTTATTTCCATGTTTTTACAGATAGTGGTGTAGATATTTCCATGTATATACAGATGGCTGTGTAGATATTTCCATGTTTATACAGACGACTTTGTAGGTATTTCCATGTTTATATAGATGGCGGTGTAGATATTTCCATGTTTATAGAGACAGCTGTGTAGATATTTCCATGTTTATACAGATAGCGGTGTAGATATTTCCATGTTTATACAGATTGTGGTGTCGATATTTCCATGTTTACACAGATTGCGGTGTAGGTATTTCCATCTTTATTCAGATGGCATTGTAGATATTTCCATGTTTATACAGATGGCGGTGTAGATATTTTGATGTTTATATAGATGGTGGTGTAGATATTACCATGTTTATACAGATAGCAGTGTAGATATTTCCATGTTTATACAGATCGTGGTGAAGATACTTCCATGTTTATACAGATCACGGTGTAGATATTTCCATGTTTGTACAGATCGCGGTGTAGCTATTTCCATGTTTATACAGATAGCGGTGTAGGTATTTCCATGTTTATACAGATAGCGTTGTAGATATTTCCATGTTTATAGAGATAGCGGTGTAGGTATTTCCATGTTTATAGACATAGCGGTGTAGATATTTCCATGTTTATATAGATGGCGTTGTAGATATTTCCATGTTTATACCGATAGCGGTGTTGGTATTTCCACGTTTATAGAGATAGCGATGTAGATATTTCCATGTTTATACTGCTTGTGGTGCAGATATTTATATCTTTATACAGATGGCATTGTAGATATTTCCTTATTCACACAGGTGGCGGAGTAGATGTTTCCATGTTTATACATATGGCGGAGTAGTTAGTTCCATGTTTATGGAGATGGCAGTGTAGATATTTTCATGTTTATAGAGATGGCGGTGTAGATATTTCCATGTTTATAGAGATAGCAGTGTATATATTTTCATGTTTATACAGTTAGCTGTGTAGTTATTTCCATGTGTATACAGATGGTATTGTAGATATTTCCATGTTTATACAGATGACTGTATAGGTATTTCCAAGTTTTTAAAGATGGCAGTGCAGATATTTCCTTGTTTATAGAGATAGCTGTGTATATATTTCCATGTTTGTTCAGATGGCGGTGCTGATATTTCCATCTATACACAGATGGCCGTGTAGATATTTCCATGTTTATACAGATGGTGGCGTAGATATTTCCATTTTTACACAGATGGTGGTGTAGATATTTCCGTGTTTATACACATGGCGGAATAGATACTTCCATCTTTATGGAGATGGCAGTGTAGATATTTTCATGTTTATAGAGATGGCGGTGTAGATATTTCCATATTTATAGAGATAGCGGTGTAGATATTTCCATCTTTCTACAGATGGCAGTGTATATATTTCCATGTTTATACAGATGGCGGTGTAGTTATTTCCAAATTTATACAGATATCTGTGTAGATATTACCATGTGTATACAGATGGTATTGTAGGTATTTCCATGTTTATACAGATTGTGGTGTAGATGTTTCCATGTTTATTCAGATGACTGTGTAGTTATTTCCATGCTTTTACATATGGCAGTGTAGATATTTCAATGTTTATAGACATGGCGCTGTAGATATTTCCATGTTTATACAGGTAACGGTGGAGTTATTTCCATGTTTACACAGACGGCGGTGTAGATATTTCCATGTTTATACAGAGAACTCTGTATTTCCATGTTTATACAGATGGCGGTGTAGATATTTCGATGTTTATAGAGATAGCAGAGGAGATATTTCCATGTTTATACAGATAGCAGTGCATTTATTTCCATGTTTATACAGATCGCGGTGTAGATATTTCCATGTTTATACAGATAACGGTGTAGATATTTCCATGTTAATACAGGTAGCGGTGTAGATATTTCCATGTTTATACAGATAGCGGTGTTGGTATTTCCATGTTGATTCAGATAGCGGTGTAGATATTTCCATGTTTATCCAGCTCGCGGTGTAGAAATTTACATCTTTATACAGATGACAGTGTAGATATTTCCATATTTATACAGATGGTGCTGCAGATATTTCCATGTTTATGGAGATGGCATTGTAGTTATTTACATGTTTATAGAGATGGTGGTGTAGATATTTCCATGTTTATAGAGATAGTGGTGTAGATAATTCCATGTTTATAGAGGATGCGGTGTAGCTAATTCCATGTTTATAAAGATAGCGGTGTAGTTATTTCCATGTTGATACAGACGGCTGTGTAGATATTTCCATGTGTATACAGATGGCAGTGTAGGTATTTCCATGTGTACACAGATGGCAGTGTAGATATTTCCAAGTTTCTACATATGGTGGTGTACATATTTCCATGTTTAGAGATGACTGTGTAGATATTTCCATGTTTATGCAGATAGCGGTGTAGGTATTTCCATGTTTATACAGATCGCGGTGTAGATATTTCCATGTTTTTAAAGATAGCGGTGTAGATATTTCCATTTTTATACAGGTAGCGGTGTAGATATTTCCAAGTGTATACAGATGGCAGTGTAGATATTTCCATGTTTATAGAGATGGTGATGTAGATATTTCCACGTTTATACAGATGACTGTGAGGATATTTGCATGTTTATACAGATGCCAGTGCGGATATTTCCATGTTTATAGAGATAGCAGTGTAGACATTTCCATGTTTATACAGATAGCGGTGTAGATATTTCCATGATTGTAGAGATAGCGGTGTAGATATTTAAATATTTATACAGATAGCGGTGCAGATATTTCCATGTTTATACAGCCTGCGGTGGAGATATTTCCAAGTTTACACAGATAGCTGTGAAGATATTTCCATCTTTACACAATTAGCATTGTAGATATTTCCATGTTTATACAGATAGCGTTGTAGGTATTTCCCTGTTTATACAGATAGTAGTGTAGATATTTCCATGTTTATACAGATATCGGTGGAGATATTTCCATGTTTATACAGATAGCGATGTAGATATTTCCATGTTTCTACAGATAGCAGTGTAGATATTTCCATCTTTATACAGATGACCGTGTAGATATTTCCATGTTTATACAAATGACAGTGCAGTTATTTCCACTTTTATACAGATGGCGGTGCAGATATTTCCATGTTTATACAGATGCTGATGTAGATATTTCCATGTTTATAGAGATGACCGTGTAGGTATTTACAGGCTTATACAGATGGCGGTGTAGATATTTCCATCTTTATAGAGATAGCCATGTAGATATTTCCATGTTTATACAGATAGCGGTGTAGAAATTTCCATCTTTATAGAGATAGCGGTGTAGATATTTCCATATTTATACAGATAGCTGGGTAGATATTTCCATGTATATACAGATAGCTGTGTAGATATTTCCATTTTTATACAGATAGCAGTGCAGTTATTTCCATGTTTATACAGATCGCGGTGTAGATATTTCCATGTTTATACAGATAACGGTGTAGATATTTCCATGTTAATACAGGTTGCGGTGTAGATATTTCCATGTTTATACAGATAGCGGTGTTGGTATTTCCATGTTGATTCAGATAGCGGTGTAGATATTTCCATGTTTATCCAGCTCGCGGTGTAGAAATTTACATCTTTATACAGATGGCAGTGTAGATATTTCCATATTTATATAGATGGTGCTGTAGATACTTCCATGTTTATGGAGATGGCATTGTAGTTATTTACATGTTTATAGAGATGGTGGTGTAGATATTTCCATGTTTATAGAGATAGTGGTGTAGATAATTCCTTGTTTATAGAGGAAGCGGTGTAGCTAATTCCATGTTTATAAAGATAGCGGTGTAGTTATTTCCATGTTGATACAGACGGCTGTGTAGATATTTCCATGTGTATACAGATGGCAGTGTAGGTATTTCCATGTGTACACAGATGGCAGTGTAGATATTTCCAAGTTTCTACAGATGGTGGTGTACATATTTCCATGTTTAGAGATGACTGTGTAGATATTTCCATGTTTATGCAGATAGCGGTGTAGGTATTTCCATGTTTATACAGATCGCGGTGTAGATATTTCCATGTTTTTAAAGATAGCGGTGTAGATATTTCCATTTTTATACAGGTAGCGGTGTAGATATTTCCAAGTGTATACAGATGGCAGTGTAGATATTTCCATGTTTATAGAGATGGTGATGTAGATATTTCCACGTTTATACAGATGACTGTGAGGATATTTGCATGTTTATACAGATGCCAGTGCGGATATTTCCATGTTTATAGAGATAGCAGTGTAGACATTTCCATGTTTATACAGATAGCGGTGTAGATATTTCCATGATTGTAGAGATAGCGGTGTAGATATTTAAATATTTATACAGAAAGCGGTGCAGATATTTCCATGTTTATACAATCTGCAGTGGAGATATTTCCAAGTTTACACAGATAGCTGTGAAGATATTTCCATCTTTATACAATTAGCATTGTAGATATTTCCATGTTTATACAGATAGCGTTGTAGGTATTTCCCTGTTTATACAGATAGTTGTGTAGATATTTCCATGTTTATACAGATATCGGTGGAGATATTTCCATGTTTATACAGATAGCGATGTAGATATTTCCATGTTTCTACAGATAGCAGTGTAGATATTTCCATCTTTATACAGATGACCGTGTAGATATTTCCATGTTTATACAAATGACAGTGCAGTTATTTCCACTTTTATACAGATGGCGGTGCAGATATTTCCATGTTTATACAGATGCTGATGTAGATATTTCCATGTTTATAGAGATGACCGTGTAGGTATTTACAGGCTTATACAGATGGCGGTGTAGATATTTCCATCTTTATAGAGATAGCCATGTAGATATTTCCATGTTTATACAGATAGCGGTGTAGAAATTTCCATCTTTATAGAGTTAGCGGTGTAGATATTTCCATATTTATACAGATAGCTGGGTAGATATTTCCATGTATATACAGATAGCTGTGTAGATATTTCCATTTTTATACAGATAGCAGTGCAGTTATTTCCATGTTTATACAGATCGCGGTGTAGATATTTCCATGTTTATACAGATAACGGTGTAGATATTTCCATGTTAATACAGGTAGCGGTGTAGATATTTCCATGTATATACAGATAGCGGTGTTGGTATTTCCATGTTGATTCAGATAGCGGTGTGGATATTTCCATGTTTATCCAGCTCGCGGTGTAGAAATTTACATCTTTATACAGATGGCAGTGTAGATATTTCCATATTTATACAGATGGTGCTGTAGATACTTCCATGTTTATGGAGATGGCATTGTAGTTATTTACATGTTTATAGAGATGGTGGTGTAGATATTTCCATGTTTATAGAGATAGTGGTGTAGATAATTCCTTGTTTATAGAGGAAGCGGTGTAGCTAATTCCATGTTTATAAAGATAGCGGTGTAGTTATTTCCATGTTGATACAGACGGCTGTGTAGATATTTCCATGTGTATACAGATGGCAGTGTAGGTATTTCCATGTGTACACAGATGGCAGTGTAGATATTTCCAAGTTTCTACATATGGTGGTGTACATATTTCCATGTTTAGAGATGACTGTGTAGATATTTCAATGTTTATGCAGATAGCGGTGTAGGTATTTGCATGTTTATACAGATCGCAGTGTAGATATTTCCATGTTTTTAAAGATAGCGGTGTAGATATTTCTATTTTTATACAGGTAGCAGTGTAGATATTTCCAAGTGTATACAGATGGCAGTGTAGATATTTCCATGTTTATAGAGATGGTGATGTAGATATTTCCACGTTTATACAGAGGACTGTGAGGATATTTGCATGTTTATACAGATGCCAGTGCGGATATTTCCATGTTTATAGAGATAGCAGTGTAGATATTTCCATGTTTATACAGATAGCGGTGTAGATATTTCCATGATTGTAGAGATAGCGGTGTAGATATTTAAATATTTATACAGATAGCGGTGCAGATATTTCCATGTTTATACGGTCTGCGGTGTAGATATTTCCAAGTTTACACAGATAGCTGTGAAGATATTTCCATCTTTACACAATTAGCATTGTAGATATTTCCATGTTTATACAGATAGCGTTGTAGGTATTTCCCTGTTTATACAGATAGTAGTGTAGATATTTCCATGTTTATACAGATATCCGTGGTGATATTTCCATGTTTATACAGATAGCGATGTAGATATTTCCATGTTTCTACAGATAGCAGTGTAGATATTTCCATCTTTATACAGATGACCGTGTAGATATTTCCATGTTTATACAAATGACAGTGCAGTTATTTCCACTTTTATACAGGTGGCGGTGCAGATATTTCCATGTTTATACAGATGCTGATGTAGATATTTCCATGTTTATAGAGATGACCGTGTAGGTATTTACAGGCTTATACAGATGGCGGTGTAGATATTTCCATCTTTATAGAGATAGCCATGTAGATATTTCCATGTTTATACAGATAGCGGTGTAGAAATTTCCATCTTTATAGAGATAGCGGTGTAGATATTTCCATATTTATACAGATAGCTGGGTAGATATTTCCATGTATATACAGATAGCTGTGTAGATATTTCCATTTTTATACAGATAGCAGTGCAGTTATTTCCATGTTTATACAGATCGCGGTGTAGATATTTCCATGTTTATACAGATAACGGTGTAGATATTTCCATGTTAATACAGGTAGCGGTGTAGATATTTCCATGTTTATACAGATAGCGGTGTTGGTATTTCCATGTTTATTCAGATAGCGGTGTAGATATTTCCATGTTTATCCAGCTCGCGGTGTAGAAATTTACATCTTTATACAGATGGCAGTGTAGATATTTCCATATTTATACAGATGGTGCTGTAGATACTTCCATGTTTATGGAGATGGCATTGTAGTTATTTACATGTTTATAGAGATGGTGGTGTAGATATTTCCATGTTTATAGAGATAGTGGTGTAGATAATTCCATGTTTATAGAGGAAGCGGTGTAGCTAATTCCATGTTTATAAAGATAGCGGTGTAGTTATTTCCATGTTGATACAGACGGCTGTGTAGATATTTCCATGTGTATACAGATGGCAGTGTAGGTATTTCCATGTGTACACAGATGGCAGTGTAGATATTTCCAAGTTTCTACAGATGGTGGTGTACATATTTCCATGCTTAGAGATGACTGTGTAGATATTTCCATGTTTATGCAGATAGCGGTGTAGGTATTTCCATGTTTATACAGATCGCGGTGTAGATATTTCCATGTTTTTAAAGATAGCGGTGTAGATATTTCCATTTTTATACAGGTAGCGGTGTAGATATTTCCAAGTGTATACAGATGGCAGTGTAGATATTTCCATGTTTATAGAGATGGTGATGTAGATATTTCCACGTTTATACAGATGACTGTGAGGATATTTGCATGTTTATACAGATGCCAGTGCGGATATTTCCATGTTTATAGAGATAGCAGTGTAGACATTTCCATGTTTATACAGATAGCGGTGTAGATATTTCCATGATTGTAGAGATAGCGGTGTAGATATTTAAATATTTATACAGATAGCGGTGCAGATATTTCCATGTTTATACAGCCTGCGGTGGAGATATTTCCAAGTTTACACAGATAGCTGTGAAGATATTTCCATCTTTACACAATTAGCATTGTAGATATTTCCATGTTTATACAGATAGCGTTGTAGGTATTTCCCTGTTTATACAGATAGTAGTGTAGATATTTCCATGTTTATACAGATATCGGTGGAGATATTTCCATGTTTATACAGATAGCGATGTAGATATTTCCATGTTTCTACAGATAGCAGTGTAGATATTTCCATCTTTATACATATGACCGTGTAGATATTTCCATGTTTATACAAATGACAGTGCAGTTATTTCCACTTTTATACAGATGGCGGTGCAGATATTTCCATGTTTATACAGATGCTGATGTAGATATTTCCATGTTTATAGAGATGACCGTGTAGGTATTTACAGGCTTATACAGATGGCGGTGTAGATATTTCCATCTTTATAGAGATAGCCATGTAGATATTTCCATGTTTATACAGATAGCGGTGTAGAAATTTCCATCTTTATAGAGATAGCGGTGTAGATATTTCCATATTTATACAGATAGCTGGGTAGATATTTCCATGTATATACAGATAGCTGTGTAGATATTTCCATTTTTATACAGATAGCAGTGCAGTTATTTCCATGTTTATACAGATCGCGGTGTAGATATTTCCATGTTTATACAGATAACGGTGTAGATATTTCCATGTTAATACAGGTAGCGGTGTAGATATTTCCATGTTTATACAGATAGCGGTGTTGGTATTTCCATGTTGATTCAGATAGCGGTGTAGATATTTCCATGTTTATCCAGCTCGCGGTGTAGAAATTTACATCTTTATACAGATGGCAGTGTAGATATTTCCATATTTATACAGATGGTGCTGTAGATACTTCCATGTTTATGGAGATGGCATTGTAGTTATTTACATGTTTATAGAGATGGTGGTGTAGATATTTCCATGTTTATAGAGATAGTGGTGTAGATAATTCCATGTTTATAGAGGAAGCGGTGTAGCTAATTCCATGTTTATAAAGATAGCGGTGTAGTTATTTCCATGTTGATACAGACGGCTGTGTAGATATTTCCATGTGTATACAGATGGCAGTGTAGGTATTTCCATGTGTACACAGATGGCAGTGTAGATATTTCCAAGTTTCTACAGATGGTGGTGTACATATTTCCATGTTTAGAGATGACTGTGTAGATATTTCCATGTTTATGCAGATAGCGGTGTAGGTATTTCCATGTTTATACAGATCGCGGTGTAGATATTTCCATGTTTTTAAAGATAGCGGTGTAGATATTTCCATTTTTATACAGGTAGCGGTGTAGATATTTCCAAGTGTATACAGATGGCAGTGTAGATATTTCCATGTTTATAGAGATGGTGATGTAGATATTTCCACGTTTATACAGATGACTGTGAGGATATTTGCATGTTTATACAGATGCCAGTGCGGATATTTCCATGTTTATAGAGATAGCAGTGTAGACATTTCCATGTTTATACAGATAGCGGTGTAGATATTTCCATGATTGTAGAGATAGCGGTGTAGATATTTAAATATTTATACAGATAGCGGTGCAGATATTTCCATGTTTATACAGCCTGCGGTGGAGATATTTCCAAGTTTACACAGATAGCTGTGAAGATATTTCCATCTTTACACAATTAGCATTGTAGATATTTCCATGTTTATACAGATAGCGTTGTAGGTATTTCCCTGTTTATACAGATAGTAGTGTAGATATTTCCATGTTTATACAGATATCGGTGGAGATATTTCCATGTTTATACAGATAGCGATGTAGATATTTCCATGTTTCTACAGATAGCAGTGTAGATATTTCCATCTTTATACAGATGACCGTGTAGATATTTCCATGTTTATACAAATGACAGTGCAGTTATTTCCACTTTTATACAGATGGCGGTGCAGATATTTCCATGTTTATACAGATGCTGATGTAGATATTTCCATGTTTATAGAGATGACCGTGTAGGTATTTACAGGCTTATACAGATGGCGGTGTAGATATTTCCATCTTTATAGAGATAGCCATGTAGATATTTCCATGTTTATACAGATAGCGGTGTAGAAATTTCCATCTTTATAGAGATAGCGGTGTAGATATTTCCATATTTATACAGATAGCTGGGTAGATATTTCCATGTATATACAGACAGCTGTGTAGATATTTCCATTTTTATACAGATAGCAGTGCAGTTATTTCCATGTTTATACAGATCGCGGTGTAGATATTTCCATGTTTATACAGATAACGGTGTAGATATTTCCATGTTAATACAGGTAGCGGTGTAGATATTTCCATGTTTATACAGATAGCGGTGTTGGTATTTCCATGTTGATTCAGATAGCGGTGTAGATATTTCCATGTTTATCCAGCTCGCGGTGTAGAAATTTACATCTTTATACAGATGGCAGTGTAGATATTTCCATATTTATACAGATGGTGCTGTAGATACTTCCATGTTTATGGAGATGGCATTGTAGTTATTTACATGTTTATAGAGATGGTGGTGTAGATATTTCCATGTTTATAGAGATAGTGGTGTAGATAATTCCATGTTTATAGAGGAAGCGGTGTAGTTAATTCCATGTTTATAAAGATAGCGGTGTAGTTATTTCCATGTTGATACAGACGGCTGTGTAGATATTTCCATGTGTATACAGATGGCAGTGTAGGTATTTCCATGTGTACACAGATGGCAGTGTAGATATTTCCAAGTTTCTACAGATGGTGGTGTACATATTTCCATGTTTAGAGATGACTGTGTAGATATTTCCATGTTTATGCAGATAGCGGTGTAGGTATTTCCATGTTTATACAGATCGCGGTGTAGATATTTCCATGTTTTTAAAGATAGCGGTGTAGATATTTCCATTTTTATACAGGTAGCGGTGTAGATATTTCCAAGTGTATACAGATGGCAGTGTAGATATTTCCATGTTTATAGAGATGGTGATGTAGATATTTCCACGTTTATACAGATGACTGTGAGGATATTTGCATGTTTATACAGATGCCAGTGCGGATATTTCCATGTTTATAGAGATAGCAGTGTAGACATTTCCATGTTTATACAGATAGCGGTGTAGATATTTCCATGATTGTAGAGATAGCGGTGTAGATATTTAAATATTTATACAGAAAGCGGTGCAGATATTTCCATGTTTATACAGGCTGCAGTGGAGATATTTCCAAGTTTACACAGATAGCTGTGAAGATATTTCCATCTTTATACAATTAGCATTGTAGATATTTCCATGTTTATACAGATAGCGTTGTAGGTATTTCCCTGTTTATACAGATAGTTGTGTAGATATTTCCATGTTTATACAGATATCGGTGGAGATATTTCCATGTTTATACAGATAGCGATGTAGATATTTCCATGTTTCTACAGATAGCAGTGTAGATATTTCCATCTTTATACAGATGACCGTGTAGATATTTCCATGTTTATACAAATGACAGTGCAGTTATTTCCACTTTTATACAGATGGCGGTGCAGATATTTCCATGTTTATACAGATGCTGATGTAGATATTTCCATGTTTATAGAGATGACCGTGTAGGTATTTACAGGCTTATACAGATGGCGGTGTAGATATTTCCATCTTTATAGAGATAGCCATGTAGATATTTCCATGTTTATACAGATAGCGGTGTAGAAATTTCCATCTTTATAGAGATAGCGGTGTAGATATTTCCATATTTATACAGATAGCTGGGTAGATATTTCCATGTATATACAGATAGCTGTGTAGATATTTCCATTTTTATACAGATAGCAGTGCAGTTATTTCCATGTTTATACAGATCGCGGTGTAGATATTTCCATGTTTATACAGATAACGGTGTAGATATTTCCATGTTAATACAGGTAGCGGTGTAGATATTTCCATGTTTATACAGATAGCGGTGTTGGTATTTCCATGTTGATTCAGATAGCGGTGTGGATATTTCCATGTTTATCCAGCTCGCGGTGTAGAAATTTACATCTTTATACAGATGGCAGTGTAGATATTTCCATATTTATACAGATGGTGCTGTAGATACTTCCATGTTTATGGAGATGGCATTGTAGTTATTTACATGTTTATAGAGATGGTGGTGTAGATATTTCCATGTTTATAGAGATAGTGGTGTAGATAATTCCATGTTTATAGAGGAAGCGGTGTAGCTAATTCCATGTTTATAAAGATAGCGGTGTAGTTATTTCCATGTTGATACAGACGGCTGTGTAGATATTTCCATGTGTATACAGATGGCAGTGTAGGTATTTCCATGTGTTAACAGATGGCAGTGTAGATATTTCCAAGTTTCTACAGATGGTGGTGTACATATTTCCATGTTTAGAGATGACCGTGTAGATATTTCAATGTTTATGCAGATAGCGGTGTAGGTATTTCCATGTTTATACAGATCGCGGTGTAGATATTTCCATGTTTTTAAAGATAGCGGTGTAGATATTTCTATTTTTATACAGGTAGCAGTGTAGATATTTCCAAGTGTATACAGATGGCAGTGTAGATATTTCCATGTTTATAGAGATGGTGATGTAGATATTTCCACGTTTATACAGAGGACTGTGAGGATATTTGCATGTTTATACAGATGCCAGTGCGGATATTTCCATGTTTATAGAGATAGCAGTGTAGATATTTCCATGTTTATACAGATAGCGGTGTAGATATTTCCATGATTGTAGAGATAGCGGTGTAGATATTTAAATATTTATACAGATAGCGGTGCAGATATTTCCATGTTTATACGGTCTGCGGTGTAGATATTTCCAAGTTTACACAGATAGCTGTGAAGATATTTCCATCTTTACACAATTAGCATTGTAGATATTTCCATGTTTATACAGATAGCGTTGTAGGTATTTCCCTGTTTATACAGATAGTAGTGTAGATATTTCCATGTTTATACAGATATCGGTGGTGATATTTCCATGTTTATACAGATAGCGATGTAGATATTTCCATGTTTCTACAGATAGCAGTGTAGATATTTCCATCTTTATACAGATGACCGTGTAGATATTTCCATGTTTATACAAATGACAGTGCAGTTATTTCCACTTTTATACAGGTGGCGGTGCAGATATTTCCATGTTTATACAGATGCTGATGTAGATATTTCCATGTTTATAGAGATGACCGTGTAGGTATTTACAGGCTTATACAGATGGCGGTGTAGATATTTCCATCTTTATAGAGATAGCCATGTAGATATTTCCATGTTTATACAGATAGCGGTGTAGAAATTTCCATCTTTATAGAGATAGCGTTGTAGATATTTCCATATTTATACAGATAGCTGGGTAGATATTTCCATGTATATACAGATAGCTGTGTAGATATTTCCATTTTTATACAGATAGCAGTGCAGTTATTTCCATGTTTATACAGATCGCGGTGTAGATATTTCCATGTTTATACAGATAACGGTGTAGATATTTCCATGTTAATACAGGTAGCGGTGTAGATATTTCCATGTTTATACAGATAGCGGTGTTGGTATTTCCATGTTGATTCAGATAGCGGTGTAGATATTTCCATGTTTATCCAGCTCGCGGTGTAGAAATTTACATCTTTATACAGATGGCAGTGTAGATATTTCCATATTTATACAGATGGTGCTGTAGATACTTCCATGTTTATGGAGATGGCATTGTAGTTATTTACATGTTTATAGAGATGGTGGTGTAGATATTTCCATGTTTATAGAGATAGTGGTGTAGATAATTCCATGTTTATAGAGGAAGCGGTGTAGCTAATTCCATGTTTATAAAGATAGCGGTGTAGTTATTTCCATGTTGATACAGACGGCTGTGTAGATATTTCCATGTGTATACAGATGGCAGTGTAGGTATTTCCATGTGTACACAGATGGCAGTGTAGATATTTCCAAGTTTCTACAGATGGTGGTGTACATATTTCCATGTTTAGAGATGACTGTGTAGATATTTCCATGTTTATGCAGATAGCGGTGTAGGTATTTCCATGTTTATACAGATCGCGGTGTAGATATTTCCATGTTTTTAAAGATAGCGGTGTAGATATTTCCATTTTTATACAGGTAGCGGTGTAGATATTTCCAAGTGTATACAGATGGCAGTGTAGATATTTCCATGTTTATAGAGATGGTGATGTAGATATTTCCACGTTTATACAGATGACTGTGAGGATATTTGCATGTTTATACAGATGCCAGTGCGGATATTTCCATGTTTATAGAGATAGCAGTGTAGACATTTCCATGTTTATACAGATAGCGGTGTAGATATTTCCATGATTGTAGAGATAGCGGTGTAGATATTTAAATATTTATACAGATAGTGGTGCAGATATTTCCATGTTTATACAGTCTGCAGTGTAGATATTTCCAAGTTTACACAGATAGCTGTGAAGATATTTCCATCTTTACACAATTAGCATTGTAGATATTTCCATGTTTATACAGATAGCGTTGTAGGTATTTCCCTGTTTATACAGATAGTTGTGTAGATATTTCCATGTTTATACAGATATCGGTGGAGATATTTCCATGTTTCTACAGATAGCGATGTAGATATTTCCATGTTTCTACAGATAGCAGTGTAGATATTTCCATCTTTATACAGATGACCGTGTAGATATTTCCATGTTTATACAAATGACAGTGCAGTTATTTCCACTTTTATACAGATGGCGGTGCAGATATTTCCATGTTTATACAGATGCTGTTGTAGATATTTCCATGTTTATAGAGATGACCGTGTAGGTATTTACAGGCTTATACAGATGGCGGTGTAGATATTTCCATCTTTATAGAGATAGCCATGTAGATATTTCCATGTTTATACAGATAGCGGTGTAGAAATTTCCATCTTTATAGAGATAGCGGTGTAGATATTTCCATATTTATACAGATAGCTGGGTAGATATATCCATGTATATACAGATAGCTGTGTAGATATTTCCATTTTTATACAGATAGCAGTGCAGTTATTTCCATGTTTATACAGATCGCGGTGTAGATATTTCCATGTTTATACAGATAACGGTGTAGATATTTCCATGTTAATACAGGTAGCGGTGTAGATATTTCCATGTTTATACAGATAGCGGTGTTGGTATTTCCATGTTGATTCAGATAGCGGTGTAGATATTTCCATGTTTATCCAGCTCGCGGTGTAGAAATTTACATCTTTATACAGATGGCAGTGTAGATATTTCCATATTTATACAGATGGTGCTGTAGATACTTCCATGTTTATGGAGATGGCATTGTAGTTATTTACATGTTTATAGAGATGGTGGTGTAGATATTTCCATGTTTATAGAGATAGTGGTGTAGATAATTCCATGTTTATAGAGGAAGCAGTGTAGCTAATTCCATGTTTATAAAGATAGCGGTGTAGTTATTTCCATGTTGATACAGACGGCTGTGTAGATATTTCCATGTGTATACAGATGGCAGTGTAGGTATTTCCATGTGTACACAGACGGCAGTGTAGATATTTCCAAGTTTCTACAGATGGTGGTGTACATATTTCCATGTTTAGAGATGACTGTGTAGATATTTCCATGTTTATGCAGATAGCGGTGTAAGTATTTCCATGTTTATACAGATCGCGGTGTAGATATTTCCATGTTTTTAAAGATAGCGGTGTAGATATTTCCATTTTTATACAGGTAGTGGTGTAGATATTTCCAAGTGTATACAGATGGCAGTGTAGATATTTCCATGTTTATAGAGATGGTGATGTAGATATTTCCACGTTTATACAGATGACTGTGAGGATATTTGCATGTTTATACAGATGCCAGTGCGGATATTTCCATGTTTATAGAGATAGCAGTGTAGACATTTCCATGTTTATACAGATAGCGGTGTAGATATTTCCATGATTGTAGAGATAGCGGTGTAGATATTTAAATATTTATACAGATAGCGGTGCAGATATTTCCATGTTTATACAGCCTGCGGTGGAGATATTTCCAAGTTTACACAGATAGCTGTGAAGATATTTCCATCTTTACACAATTAGCATTGTAGATATTTCCATGTTTATACAGATAGCGTTGTAGGTATTTCCCTGTTTATACAGATAGTAGTGTAGATATTTCCATGTTTATACAGATATCGGTGGAGATATTTCCATGTTTATACAGATAGCGATGTAGATATTTCCATGTTTCTACAGATAGCAGTGTAGATATTTCCATCTTTATACAGATGACCGTGTAGATATTTCCATGTTTATACAAATGACAGTGCAGTTATTTCCACTTTTATACAGATGGCGGTGCAGATATTTCCATGTTTATACAGATGCTGATGTAGATATTTCCATGTTTATAGAGATGACCGTGTAGGTATCTACAGGCTTACACAGATGGCGGTGTAGATATTTCCATCTTTATAGAGATAGCCATGTAGATATTTCCATGTTTATACAGATAGCGGTGTAGAAATTTCCATCTTTATAGAGATAGCGGTGTAGATATTTCCATATTTATACAGATAGCTGGGTAGATATTTCCATGTATATACAGATAGCTGTGTAGATATTTCCATTTTTATACAGATAGCAGTGCAGTTATTTCCATGTTTATACAGATCGCGGTGTAGATATTTCCATGTTTATACAGATAACGGTGTAGATATTTCCATGTTAATACAGGTAGCGGTGTAGATATTTCCATGTTTATACAGATAGCGGTGTTGGTATTTCCATGTTGATTCAGATAGCGGTGTAGATATTTCCATGTTTATCCAGCTCGCGGTGTAGAAATTTACATCTTTATACAGATGGCAGTGTAGATATTTCCATATTTATACAGATGGTGCTGTAGATACTTCCATGTTTATGGAGATGGCATTGTAGTTATTTACATGTTTATAGAGATGGTGGTGTAGATATTTCCATGTTTATAGAGATAGTGGTGTAGATAATTCCATGTTTATAGAGGAAGCGGTGTAGCTAATTCCATGTTTATAAAGATAGCGGTGTAGTTATTTCCATGTTGATACAGACGGCTGTGTAGATATTTCCATGTGTATACAGATGGCAGTGTAGGTATTTCCATGTGTACACAGATGGCAGTGTAGATATTTCCAAGTTTCTACAGATGGTGGTGTACATATTTCCATGTTTAGAGATGACTGTGTAGATATTTCCATGTTTATGCAGATAGCGGTGTAGGTATTTCCATGTTTATACAGATCGCGGTGTAGATATTTCCATGTTTTTAAAGATAGCGGTGTAGATATTTCCATTTTTATACAGGTAGCGGTGTAGATATTTCCAAGTGTATACAGATGGCAGTGTAGATATTTCCATGTTTATAGAGATGGTGATGTAGATATTTCCACGTTTATACAGATGACTGTGAGGATATTTGCATGTTTATACAGATGCCAGTGCGGATATTTCCATGTTTATAGAGATAGCAGTGTAGACATTTCCATGTTTATACAGATAGCGGTGTAGATATTTCCATGATTGTAGAGATAGCGGTGTAGATATTTAAATATTTATATAGATAGCGGTGCAGATATTTCCATGTTTATACAGTCTGCGGTGTAGATATTTCCAAGTTTACACAGATAGCTGTGAAGATATTTCCATCTTTACACAATTAGCATTGTAGATATTTCCATGTTTATACAGATAGCGTTGTAGGTATTTCCCTGTTTATACAGATAGTAGTGTAGATATTTCCATGTTTATAGAGATATCGGTGGAGATATTTCCATGTTTATACAGATAGCGATGAAGATATTTCCATGTTTCTGCAGATAGCAGTGTAGATATTTCCATCTTTATACAGATGACCGTGTAGATATTTCCATGTTTATACAAATGACAGTGCAGTTATTTCCACTTTTATACAGATGGCGGTGCAGATATTTCCATGTTTATACAGATGCTGATGTAGATATTTCCATGTTTATAGAGATGACCGTGTAGGTATTTACAGGCTTATACAGATGGCGGTGTAGATATTTCCATCTTTATAGAGATAGCCATGTAGATATTTCCATGTTTATACAGATAGCGGTGTAGAAATTTCCATCTTTATAGAGATAGCGGTGTAGATATTTCCATATTTATACAGATAGCTGGGTAGATATTTCCATGTATATACAGATAGCTGTGTAGATATTTCCATTTTTATACAGATAGCAGTGCAGTTATTTCCATGTTTATACAGATCGCGGTGTAGATATTTCCATGTTTATACAGATAACGGTGTAGATATTTCCATGTTAATACAGGTAGCGGTGTAGATATTTCCATGTTTATACAGATAGCGGTGTTGGTATTTCCATGTTTATTCAGATAGCGGTGTAGATATTTCCATGTTTATCCAGCTCGCGGTGTAGAAATTTACATCTTTATACAGATGGCAGTGTAGATATTTCCATATTTATACAGATGGTGCTGTAGATACTTCCATGTTTATGGAGATGGCATTGTAGTTATTTACATGTTTATAGAGATGGTGGTGTAGATATTTCCATGTTTATAGAGATAGTGGTGTAGATAATTCCATGTTTATAGAGGAAGCGGTGTAGCTAATTCCATGTTTATAAAGATAGCAGTGTAGTTATTTCCATGTTGATACAGACGGCTGTGTAGATATTTCCATGTGTATACAGAGGGCAGTGTAGGTATTTCCATGTGTACACAGATGGCAGTGTAGATATTTCCAAGTTTCTACAGATGGTGGTGTACATATTTCCATGTTTAGAGATGACTGTGTAGATATTTCCATGTTTATGCAGATAGCGGTGTAGGTATTTCCATGTTTATACAGATCGCGGTGTAGATATTTCCATGTTTTTAAAGATAGCAGTGTAGATATTTCCATTTTTATACAGGTAGCGGTGTAGATATTTCCAAGTGTATACAGATGGCAGTGTAGATATTTCCATGTTTATAGAGATGGTGATGTAGGTATTTCCACGTTTATACAGATGACTGTGAGGATATTTGCATGTTTATACAGATGCCAGTGCGGATACTTCCATGTTTATAGAGATAGCAGTGTAGACATTTCCATGTTTATACAGATAGCGGTGTAGATATTTCCATGATTGTAGAGATAGCGGTGTAGATATTTAAATATTTATACAGATTGCGGTGCAGATATTTCCATGTTTATACAGTCTGCAGTGGAGATATTTCCAAGTTTACACAGATAGCTGTGAAGATATTTCCATCTTTACACAATTAGCATTGTAGATATTTCCATGTTTATACAGATAGCGTTGTAGGTATTTCCCTGTTTATACAGATAGTAGTGTAGATATTTCCATGTTTATACAGATATCGGTGGAGATATTTCCATGTTTATACAGATAGCGATGTAGATATTTCCATGTTTCTACAGATAGCAGTGTAGATATTTCCATCTTTATACAGATGACCGTGTAGATATTTCCATGTTTATACAAATGACAGTGCAGTTATTTCCACTTTTATACAGATGGCGGTGCAGATATTTCCATGTTTATACAGATGCTGATGTTGATATTTCCATGTTTATAGAGATGACCGTGTAGGTATTTACAGGCTTATACAGATGGCGGTGTAGATATTTCCATGTTTATACAGATGGCTGTGTAGATATTTCCATGTGTATACCAACGGCGGTGTAGGCATTTCCATGTTTATAAAGATAGCGGTGTAGATATTTCCATGTGTATGAAGATGGCGGTGTAGATATTTCCATGTTTACAGAGATAGCGGTGTAGATATTTCCATCTTTGCACAGATTGCGGTGTAGATATTTCCATCTTTACACAGATAGCGGTGTAGATATTTCCAAGTTTACACAGATAGCTGTCTAGATACTTAAACATTTACACAGATAGCATGGAATATATTTCCATGTTCATACAGATAGCGGTGTAGATATTTCCACGTTTATACAAATAGCGTTGTAGATATTTCAATGTTTATAGGGATAGCGTTGTAAATATTTCCATAATTATACAGATAGCTGTGTAGATATTTCCATGTTCACACAGATAGCAGTGTAGATATTTGCATCTATATACAGAGAGTGCATTACATATATCCATGTGTATACAGATCATGGTGTAGATATTTCCATGTTTATACAGATAACCTTGTAGATATTTCCATTTTTATACAGATAGCGGTGTAGGTATTTCCATGTTTATACATATCGTGGTGTAGATATTTCCATCTTTCTACCAATGGCAGTGTATATATTTCCATATTTATAGAGATGGCGGTGTAGATATTTCCATGATTATGTAGATGGTGTTGTAGCTTTTTCCATGTTCATACGGACTGTGGTTTATATATTTCCATGTTTATAGATATAGCCGTGTAGATATTTCCATGTTTATAGAGATAGCGGTGTAGGTATTTCCATGTTTATAGAGATAGCGGTGTAGATATTTCCATGTTTATCGAGATAGCGGTGTAAATATTTCCATCATTATACAGATGGCAGTGTAGATATTTCCATGTTTATACAGATAGCGGTGTAAATATTTCCAACTTTATACAGATCGCGGTGTAGATATATCCATGTTTATACTGATAGCGGTGTAAATATTTCCATGTTTATACAGATTGCGGTGTATGTATTTCCATGTTTATAGAGATAGCAGTGTAGATATTTCCATGTTTATACAGATAACGGTGTAGACATTTCCATGTTTATAGAGATAGCGGTGTAGATATTTCCATGTATATACAGGACGCGGTGTAGATGTTTACATCTTTATACAGATGGCAGTGTAGATATTTCCATGTTTGTACAGATGGCGGTGTAGATAATTCCATGTTTGTAGAGATGGTGTTGTAGATATTTCCATGTTGACAGTGATAGCGGTGTAGTTATTTCCATGTTTTTAGAGATATCGGTGTAGTTATTTCCATGTTGATACAGATGACTGTGAAGATATTTCCTTGTGTATAAAGATGGCAGTGTAGTTATTTCCATGTTTATACTGATCTTGGTGCAGATAATTCCATGTCTACACAGATGACTCTGTAGATATTGCCAGGTTTTTACAGATGCGGGTGTACATATTTCCAAGTTTATAGAGACAGCTGTGTAGATATTTCCATGTTTATCCAGATGGCAATGTGGATATTTCCATGTTTATTCAGATAGCGGTGTAGATGTTTTCATGTTTACACAGATGGTGGTGAAGGTATTTTCAGGTTTATGGATATGGCGGTTTAGATATTTTCATGTTTATAGAGATGGCAGTGTAGATATTTCCATGTATATAGAGATAGCGGTGTAGGTATTTCCATGTGTATAGAGACAGCGGTGTAGATGTTTCCATGTTTATACTGATGGCTGTGTAGATATTTCCATGTGTATACAGATTGCAGAGTAGTTATTTCCACGTTTATACAGATGGTGGTGTAGAAACTTCCATGTTTATACAGATGATTTTGTAGATATTTGCATGTTTTTACAGATGGCGGTGTAGATATTTCCATGTTTATAGAGATAGCGATGTAGATATTTCCATGTTTATACAGATGGCTGTGAAGATACTTCCAGGTGTATACAGATGGCATTGTAGATGTTTCCATGTTTATACAGATGGAGGTGTGGATGTTTCCATGTTTATACACAAGACTGTGTGTATATTTCCATGTTTATACAGATGGCGGTGTAGATATTTCCATGTTTATACAGATGCTGATGTAGATATTTCCATGTTTATAGAGATGACCGTGTAGGTATTTACAGGCTTATACAGATGGCGGTGTAGATATTTCCATCTTTATTGAGATAGCAATGTAGATATTTCCATGTTTATACAGATAGTGGTGTAGAACTTTCCATGTTTATAGAGATAGCGGTGTAGATAATTCCTTATTTATACAGATAGCTGGGTAGACATTTCCATGTATACACAGATAGCTGTGTAGATATTTCCATTTTTATACAGATAGCAGTGCAGTTATTTCCATGTTTATACAGATCGCGGTGTAGATATTTCCATGTTTATACAGATAACGGTGTAGATATTTCCATGTATATACAGGTAGCGGTGTAGATATTTCCATGTTTATACAGATAGCGGTGTTGGTATTTCCATGTTTATTCAGATAGCGGTGTAGGTATTTCCAAGTTTATCCAGCTCGCGGTGTAGAAATTTACATCTTTATACAGATGGCAGTGTAGATATTTCCATGTTTATACAGATGGTGCTGTAGATAATTCCATGTTTATGGAGATGGCATTGGAGTTATTTACATGTTTATAGAGATGGCGGTGTAGATATTTCCATGTTTTTACAGGTTACTGTGTAGGTATTTCCATGTTTATACAGATGACTGTGTAGGTATTTCCATGTTTATACAGATGGCGGTGTATATATTTCCATGTTTATACATATGGCGGTGTAGATATTTCCATGTTTATACAGATGGTGCTGTAGATACTTCCATGTTTATGGAGATGGCAGTGTAGATATTTACATGTTTGTAGAGAAGGCGGTGTAGATATTTCCACGTTTATAGAGATAGTGGTGTAGATAATTCCATGTTTATAGAGAAAGCGGTGTAGCTAATTCCATGTTTATAAAGAGAGCGGTGTAGTTATTTCCATGTTGATACAGACGGCTGTGTAGATATTTCCATGTGTATACAGATGGCAGTGTAGGTATTTCCATGTGTACACAGATGGCAGTGTAGATATTTCCAAGTTTCTACAGATGGTGGTGTACATATTTCCATGTTTAGAGATGACTGTGTTGATATCTCCATGTTTATACAGATGACTGTGTAGATATTTCCGTGTTTTTACAGATGATGGTGTAGATATTTCCATGTTTATAGAGACAGCGGTGTAGATATTTCCATGTTTATACAGATGGCGGTGTAGATATTTCCGTGTTTATACAGATACCGGTGTAGATATTTCCATATTTATACAGATGGCAGTGTAGAGATTTCCATGTTTACACAGATAGCAGTGTAGATTTTTCCATGTTTATACTGATGGAGTTGTAGATATTTCCAAGTTTATGCAGATGACTGTGTACATATTTCCATGTTTTTACAAATGGCGGTGCGGATATTTCCATGTTTATACAGATGGCAGTGTGGATATTTCCATGATTATACAAATGGCGGTGTTGATATTTCCATGTATATAGAGATGGCGGTGAAGTCATTTCCATGTTTATACAGATGGTGTAGATATTTAGATGTTTAAGCAGATGGCGGTGTAGATATTTCGAAGTTTAGAGAGATAGCGGTGTAGATATTTCCATATTTATACAGAAAGCGCTGTGGATATTTCCATGTTTATACAGATGACGGTGTAGATATTTCCACGTTTATACAGATGGCGGGGTAGGTATTTCCATGCTTATAGAGATAGCGATGTGGTTATTTCTATGTTTTTACAGATAGCGATGTAGATATTTCCATATTTATAGAGATAGCGGGGTAGTTATTTCCATATTTATACATATAGCGGTGTAGATATTTCCACGTTTATACAGATGGCGGTGTAGATATTTCCATGTTTATAGAGATAGCGGGGTAGTTATTTCCATATTTATACATATAGCGTTGTAGATATTTCCATGCCTATACAGATAGCGGTGTAGATATTTCCATGTTTATACAGATAGTGTTGTAGATATTTCCATCTTTATAGAGATAGCGGTGTAGGTAATTCCATGTTTATAGAGATAGCGGTGTAGTTACTTCTATGTTTTTTTGCACATGGTGGTGTAGATATTTCGATGTTTATAGAGACAGCGATGTAGATATTTCCATGTTTATACAGATAGCGGTGTAGATATTACCATATTTATACAGAAAGAGGTGTAGGTATATCCATGTTTATACAGATGACGATGTAGGTATTTCCACGTTTATACAGATGGCGGTGTAGATATTTCCATGTTTATACAGATGGCGGTGTAGATATTTCCATGTTTATACAGATGGCAGTGTAGATATTTCCATGTTTATACAGATAGCAGTGTATATATTTCCAAGTTTATACAGATAGTGGTGTAGATATTTCCAAGTTTATACAGATAGTGGTGTAGATATTTCCATGTTTATACAGATAGCAGTGTAGATATTTCCATCTTTATACAGATGACCGTGTAGATATTTCCAGGTTTATACAAATGACAGTGCAGTTATTTCCACGTTTATACAGATGGCGGTGCAGGTATTTCCATGTTTATAGAGATGCTGATGTAGATATTTCCATGTTTATAGAGATGACCGTGTAGGTATTTACAGGCTTATACAGATGGCGGTGTAGATATTTCCATCTTTATAGAGATAGCCATGAAGATATTTCCATGTTTATACAGATAGTGGTGTAGAAATTTCCATGTTTATAGAGATAGCGGTGTAGATATTTCCATATTTATACAGATAGCTGGGTAGATATTTCCATGTATATACAGATAGCTGTGTAGATATTTCCATTTTTATACAGATAGCAGAGCAGTTATTTCCAAGTTTATACAGATCGCGGTGTAGATATTTCCATGTTTATACAGATAACGGTGTAGATATTTCCATATTTATACAGGTAGCGGTGTAGATATTTCCATGTCTATACAGATAGCAGTGTTGGTATTTCCATGTTTATTCAGATAGCGGTGTAGATATTTCCATGTTTATCCAGCTCTCCGTGAAGGAATTTACATCTTTATACAGATGGCAGTGTAGATATTTCCATGTTTATACAGATGGTGCTGTAGATACTTCCATGTTTATGGAGATGGCATTGTAGTTATTTACATGTTTATAGAGATGGCGGTGTAGATATTTCCATGTTTATAGAGAAAGTGCTGTAGATAATTCCATGTTTATAGAGAAAGCGGTGTAGCTAATTCCATGTTTATAAAGATAGCGGTGTAGTTATTTCCATGTTGATACAGACGGCTGTGTAGATATTTCCATTTGTATACAGATGCCTGTGTAGGTATTTCCATGTGTACACAGATGGCAGTGAAGATATTTCCAAGTTTATACAGATGGTGGTGTACATATTTCCATGTTTAGAGATGACTGTGTAGATATTTACATGTTTATACAGATGACTGTGTAGATATTTCCGTGTTTTTACAGATGGTTGTGTAGATATTTCCATGTTTATAGAGACAGCGGTGTAGATATTTCCATGTTTATACAGATGGCGGTGTAGATATTTCCGTGTTCATACAGATACCGGTGTAGATATTTCCATATTTATACAGATGGCAGTGTAGAGATTTCCAGGTTTACACAGATAGCAGTGTAGATTTTTCCATGTTTATACTGATGGAGTTGTAGATATTTCCAAGTTTATACAGATGACTGTGTACATATTTCCATGTTTTTACAAACGGCGGTGCAGATATTTCCATGTTTATACAGATGGCAGTGTGGATATTTCCATGATTATACAAATGGCGGTGTTGATATTTCCATGTTTATAGAGATGGCGGTGTAGATATTTCCATGTTTATACAGATGGTGTAGATATTTAGATGTTTATGCAGATCGCGGTGTAGATATTTCGAAGTTTAGAGAGATAGCGGTGTAGATATTTCCATATTTATACAGAAAGCGCTGTGGATATTTCCATGTTTATACAGATGACGGTGTAGATATTTCCACGTTTATACATATGGCGGTGTAGATATTTCCATGTTTATAGAGATAGCGATGTAGTTATTTCTATGTTTTTACAGATAGCGATGTTGTTATTTCCATATTTATAGAGATAGCGGGGTAGTTATTTCCATATTTATACATATAGCGGTGTAGATATTTCCACGTTTATACAGATGGCGGTGTAGATATTTCCATGTTTATAGAGATAGCGATGTAGATATTTCTATTTTTTTACAGATAGCGATGTAGATATTTTCATATTTATACAGATAGCGGGTAGTTATTTCCATATTTATACATATAGTGGCGTAGATATTTCCATGTTTATAGAGACAGCGGTGTAGATATTTCCATGTTTATACAGATAGTGGTGTAGATATTTCCATGTTTATAGAGATAGCGGTGTAGGTAATTCCATGTTTATAGAGATAGCGGTGTAGTTACTTCCATGTTTTTTGCACTTGGCGGTGTAGATATTTCGATGTTTATAGAGACAGCGATGTAGATATTTCCATGTTTGTACATATAGCGGTGTAGATATTTCCATATTTATACAGAAAGAGGTGTAGATATTTCCATGTTTATGCAGATGACGATGTAGATATTTCCACGTTTATACAGATGGCGGTGCAGATATTTCCATGTTTAAAGAGATAGCAGTGCAGTTATTTCTATGTTTATACAGATAGCGATGTAGATATTTCCATGTTTATAGAGATAGCGGTGTAATTTCCATATTTATATATATAGCGGTGTAGATATTTCCACGTTTATACAGATAGCAGTGTAGATATTTCCATGTTTATACAGATAGGAGTGGAGATATTTCCATGTTTATACAGATTGCGGTGTAGATATTTCCAGGTTTATACAGATAGCGGTGTAGATATTTCGATGTTTATAGAGATAGACGTGTAGATATTTCCATGTTAATACAGATGGCAGTGTAGTTGTTTCCATGTGTATACACATGGCATTGTAGATATTTCCATGTTTATACAGATGGAGGTGTAAATATTTCTGTGTTTATATAGATGACTGTGTTAATATTAACATGTTTTTACAGATGGCGGTGTAGATATTTCCATGTTTATACAGATGGCTGTTTGGCTATTTCCATGTTTATACAGATAACGGTGTAGCTATTTCCATATTTATAGAGACGGCTGTGTAGATATTTCCATATTTATACAGATGGCGGTGTAGATATTTCCATGTTTATATAGATGACGGTGTAGATATTTCCATGTTTATACACATGGCTGTGTATATATTTCCATGTTTATAGAGATAGTGGTTTATATATTTCCATGTTTACTCAGATAGCATTGTAGATATCTCCACGTTTATGGAGAGAGTGGTTTAGATATTTCCAAGTTTATCTAGATAGCGGTGTAGACATTTCCATGTTTATAGAGATATCGGTGTAGAAAATTCCATGTTTATACAGATAGTGGTGTAGATATTTCCATATTTATACAGATCGTGGTGTAGATATTTCCAAGTTTATAAAGATAGCGGTGTAGATATTTCTACGTTTATACAGATAGCGGTGTAGATATATCCATGTTTATACAGATAGCGGTGTTGGTATTTCCATGTTTATACAGATAGCGGTGTAGACATTTCCATGTTTATTCAGCTCATGATGTAGGTATTTCCATCGTTATACAGATGGCAGTGTAGATATTTCCATGTTTATACAGATATCGGTGCCGTTATTTCCATGTTTACACAAATGGGGTTCTAGATATTTCCATCTTTATGGAGATGGTGGTGTAGGTATTTTCATGTTTATAGAGATGGCAGTGTAGATATTTCCAAGTTTATAGAGATTGCAGTGTAGATATTTCCATGTTTATAGAGATAGCGGTGTAGATGTTTCCATTTTTATACTGATGGCTGTGTAGGTATTTCCATTTGTATACCGATGGCAGTGTAGATATTTCCATGTTTATAGGGATGGTGGTGTAGATATTTACATGTTTATTCAGTTGACTGTGTAGATATTTCCACGTTTATACAGATGGCGGTGTAGATATTTCCATGTTTATAGAGATAGCGGTGTAGATATTTCCATGTTCATAGAGATAGCGGTGAGGATGTTTGTGTGTTTATACAGATAGCGGTGTTGATATTTTCATGTTTATTCATATAGCGGAGTACATATTTCCATGTTTATGCACGTAGCGGTGGAGATATTTCCATGTTTATACAGATGGCGGTGTAGATATTTCCATGTTTATACAGATAGCAGTGTAGATATTTCCAAGTTTATACAGATAGGGGTGTCGGTATTTCCATGTTTATACAGATATCGGTGTAGACATTTCCATGTTTATACAGAAAGCGGTGTAGGTATTTCCATGTTTATAGAGATAGCGGTGTAGGAATTTGCATGTTTATAGAGATAGTGGTGTAGTTATTTCCATGTTTATACTGATGGCTGTGTAGATATTTCCAGGTGTATACAGATGGCATTGTAGATATTTCCATGTTTATACTCACGGAGGTGTAGATATTTCCATGTTTATACAGATGACTGTGTAGATATTTCTATGTTTCCACAGATGGCGGTGTAGATATTTCCATGCTTATAAAGATAGCCCTGTAGATATTTCCATATTTATACAAAAAGCGGTGTAGATATTTCCATGTTCATACAGATGACTGTGTAGATATTTCCACGTTTATACTGATGGCGGTGTACATATATCCATGTTTATAGGGATAGCGGTGTAGATATTTCCATGTTTATACAGATAGCGATGTAGATATTTCCATGTTTATACAGATCGCGGTGTAGATATTTCCATGTTTATACAGATAGAAGTGTTGATATTTCCATGTGTATAAAGATAGCGGTGTAGATACTTCCATATTTAGACAGATAGCGGTGTAGATATTTCCACGTTTATATAGATAGCGGTGTAGATATTTCCTTGTTTATACAGATGGCTGTGTAGATATTTCCATGTTTTTACAGAGGGCTGTGTAGATATTTCCATGATTTTACAGATGGCAGTGTAGGTATTTCCATGTTTAAACAGATAGCAGTGTAGATAGTAGCATGATTATGGAGATGGCAGTGTAGATATTTTCATGATTATAGAGATGGCTTTGTAGATATTTCCATGTTTATAGAGATAGCGGTGTAGATATTTCCATGTTTATAGACATAGCGGTTTAGGTATTTCCATGTTTATAGAGATAGCGGTGTATTTATTTCCATGTTCACAGAGATGGCTGTGTAGATATTTCCATGTGTATACAGATGGCAGTGTAGATATTTCCATGTTTATACAGATGGTGGTGTAGATATTTCCATGTTTATACAGATGACTGTGTAGATATATCCATGTTTTTACAGATGGCGGTGTAGGTATTTCCATGTTTATAGAGATAGCGTTGTAGATATTTCCGTATTCATATAGATGGCCGTGTAGATATTTCCTTGTTTATGTAGACGGCTTTGTACGTATTTCCGTGTTAATAGAGATGGCAGAGTACATTTTTCCATGTTTGTAGAGATAGTGGTGCGGTTATTTCCATGTTTATAGAGATAGCGGTGTAGGTATTTCCAGGTTTGTAGAGATAGCAGTGTAGGTATTTCCATGTTTATACAGATAGCGGTGTAGATATTTCCATGTTTATACAGGTAGCGGTGTTGGTATTTCCATGTTTATACAGATAGCGGTGTAGATACTTCCTTGTTTATACAGCTCGCGGTGTAGATATTTACATCATTATACAGATGGAAGTGTGGATTTTTCCACGTTTATAAAGATGGCGATGTCGACATTTCCATGTTTATACAGATAGCGCTGTAGATATTTCCATGTTTATACAGATAGTGGTAAAGATATATCCATGTTTTTACAGATGGCTTTGTAGATATTTCCATGTTTATACAGATAGCGTTGTAGGTATTTCCATGTTTATATAGATAACGGTGTAGATATTTCCATGTTTACAAAGATAGCATTGTAGATATTTCCAAGTTTATACAGATGGCGGTGTAGATATTTCCATGTTTGTACAGATTGCGGTGTAGATATTTCTAAGTGTATACAGATAGCGGAGTAGGTATTTCCATGTTTATACAGATAGCGGTGTAGATATTTCCATGTTTATACAGATAGCGGTGAAGGAATTTCCATGTTTATAGAGATAGCGGTGTAGATATTTCCATGTTTATACTGATGGCTGTGTAGATATTTCCATGTGTATACAGATGGCAGTGTAGATATTTCCATGTGTATACTGACGGAGGTGTAGATATTTCCATGTTTATACAGATGACTGTGTAGATATTTCCATGTTTTTACAGATGGCGGTGAATATATTTCCATGCTTATAGAGATAGCGTTGTAGATATTTCCATATTTATACAGAAAGCGGTGTAGATATTCCCATGTTTATACAGATGACTGTGTAGATATTTCCACGTTTATACTGATGGCTGTGTAGATATATCCATGTTTATAGAGTTAGCAGTGTAGTTATTTCCATGTTTATACAGATAGCGGAGTAGGTATTTCCATGTTTATACAGATAGCGTTGTAGATATTTCCATGTTTACACAGATAGCATTGCAGATATTTCCATGTTTATAGAGATAACGTTTTATGTATTTCCATGTTTACATAGATAGCGTTGTAGTTATTTCTAAATTTATAGAGATAGCGGTTTAGATATTTCCAAGTTTATACAGATAGCGGTGTAGACATTTCCATGTTTATAGAGATGGCAGTGTAGATATTTCCATATTTAAAGATATAGTGGTTTAGGTAATTCCATGTTTATACAGATAGCGGTGTAGACATTTCCATGTTTATACAGATAGCGGTGTAGTAATTTCCATGTTTATAGAGATAGCGGTGTAGATATTTCCATGTTTATACTAATGGCAGTGTAGGTATTTCCATGTTTATACAGATGACTTTGTAGATATTTCCAGGTTTTTACAGATGGCGGTGTAGATATTTCCATGTTTATACAGATGACTGTGTAGATATATCCATGTTTTTACAGATGGCGGTGTAGGTATTTCCATGTTTATAGAGATAGCGTTGTAGATATTTCCGTATTCATATAGATGGCCGTGTAGATATTTCCTTGTTTATGTAGACGGCTTTGTACGTATTTCCGTGTTAATAGAGATGGCAGAGTACATTTTTCCATGTTTGTAGAGATATTGGTGCGGATATTTCCATGTTTATAGAGATAGCGGTGTAGGTATTTCCAGGTTTGTAGAGATAGCAGTGTAGGTATTTCCATGTTTATACAGATAGCGGTGTAGATATTTCCATGTTTATACAGGTAGCGGTGTTGGTATTTCCATGTTTATACAGATAGCGGTGTAGATACTTCCTTGTTTATACAGCTCGCGGTGTAGATATTTACATCATTATACAGATGGAAGTGTGGATTTTTCCATGTTTATAAAGATGGCGATGTAGACATTTCCATGTTTATACAGATAGCGCTGTAGATATTTCCATGTTTATACAGATAGTGGTATAGATATATCCATGTTTTTACAGATGGCTTTGTAGATATTTCCATGTTTGTACAGATAGCGTTGTAGGTATTTCGATGTTTATATAGATAACGGTGTAGATATTTCCATGTTTACAAAGATAGCATTGTAGATATTTCCAAGTTTATACAGATGGCGGTGTAGATATTTCCATGTTTGTACAGATTGCGGTGTAGATATTTCTAAGTGTATACAGATAGCGGTATAGGTGTTTCCATGTTTATACAGATAGCGGTGTAGATATTTCCATGTTTATACAGATAGCGGTGAAGGAATTTCCATGTTTATAGAGATAGCGGTGTAGATATTTCCATATTTATACAGATAGCTGGGTAGATATTTCCATGTATATACAGATAGCTGTGTAGATATTTCCATTTTTATACAGATAGCAGTGCAGTTATTTCCATGTTTATACAGATCGCGGTGTAGATATTTCCATGTTTATACAGATAACGGTGTAGATATTTCCATATTTATACAGGTAGCGGTGTAGATATTTCCATGTCTATACAGATAGCAGTGTTGGTATTTCCATGTTTATTCAGATAGCGGTGTAGATATTTCCATGTTTATCCAGCTCGCCGTGAAGGAATTTACATCTTTATACAGATGGCAGTGTAGATATTTCCATGTTTATACAGATGGTGCTGTAGATACTTCCATGTTTATGGAGATGACATTGTAGTTATTTACATGTTTATGGAGATGGCGGTGTAGATATTTCCATGTTTATAGAGATAGTGCTGTAGATAATTCCATGTTTATAGAGAAAGCGGTGTAGCTAATTCCATGTTTATAAAGATAGCGGTGTAGTTATTTCCATGTTGATACAGACGGCTGTGTAGATATTTCCATTTGTATACAGATGGCTGTGTAGGTATTTCCATGTGTACACAGATGGCAGTGAAGATATTTCCAAGTTTATACAGATGGTGGTGTACATATTTCCATGTTTAGAGATGACTGTGTAGATATTTCCATGTTTATACAGATGACTGTGTAGATATTTCCGTGTTTTTACAGATGGTGGTGTAGATATTTGCATGTTTATAGAGACAGCGGTGTAGATATTTCCATGTTTATACAGATGGCGATGTAGATATTTCCGTGTTTATACAGATACCGGTGTAGATATTTCCATATTTATACAGATGGCAGTGTAGAGATTTCCAGGTTTACACAGATAGCAGTGTAGATTTTTCCATGTTTATACTGATGGGGTTGTAGATGTTTCCAAGTTTATACAGATGACTGTGTACATATTTCCATGTTTTTACAAACGGCGGTGCAGATATTTCCATGTTTATACAGATGGCAGTGTGGATATTTCCATGAATATACAAATGGCGGTGTTGATATTTCCATGTTTATAGAGATGGCGGTGTAGATATTTCCATGTTTATACAGATGGTGTAGATATTTAGATGTTTATGCAGATCGCGGTGTATATACTTCGAAGTTTAGAGAGATAGCGGTGTAGATATTTCCATATTTATACAGAAAGCGCTGTGGATATTTCCATGTTTATACAGATGACGGTGTAGATATTTCCACGTTTATACATATGGCGGTGTAGATATTTCCATGTTTATAGAGATAGCGATGTAGTTATTTCTATGTTTTTACAGATAGCGATGTTGTTATTTCCATATTTATAGAGATAGCGGGGTAGTTATTTCCATATTTATACATATAGCGGTGTAGATATTTCCACGTTTATACAGATGGCGGTGTAGATATTTCCATGTTTATAGAGATAGCGATGTAGATATTTCTATTTTTTTACAGATAGCGATGTAGATATTTTCATATTTATACAGATAGCGGGTAGTTATTTCCATATTTATACATATAGTGGCGTAGATATTTCCATGTTTATAGAGACAGCGGTGTAGATATTTCCATGTTTATACAGATAGTGGTGTAGATATTTCCATGTTTATAGAGATAGCGGTGTAGGTAATTCCATGTTTATAGAGATAGCGGTGTAGTTACTTCCACGTTTTTTGCACTTGGCGGTGTAGATATTTCGATGTTTATAGAGACAGCGATGTAGATATTTCCATGTTTGTACATATAGCTGTGTAGATATTTCCATATTTATACAGAAAGAGGTGTAGATATTTCCATGTTTATGCAGATGACGATGTAGAT
The DNA here is from genome assembly GCF_029289425.2 of Pan paniscus. Taxonomy (NCBI): domain Eukaryota; kingdom Metazoa; phylum Chordata; class Mammalia; order Primates; family Hominidae; genus Pan; species Pan paniscus. Next base: position 64,480,372 of record NC_085927.1, read on the forward strand.
ATTTCCACGTTTATACAGATGGCGGTGCAGATATTTCCATGTTTAAAGATATAGCAGTGCAGTTATTTCTATGTTTATACAGATAGCGATGTAGATATTTCCATGTTTATAGAGATAGCGGTGTAGTTATTTCCATATTTATATATATAGCGGTGTAGATATTTCCACGTTTATACAGATAGCAGTGTAGATATTTCCATGTTTATACAGATAGTAGTGGAGATATTTCCATGTTTATACAGATTGCGGTGTAGATATTTCCAGGTTTATACAGATAGCGGTGTAGATATTTCCATGTTTATAGAGATAGACGTGTAGATATTTCCATGTTAATACAGATGGCAGTGTAGTTGTTTCCATGTGTATACACATGGCAGTGTAGATATTTCCATGTGTATACAGATGGAGGTGTAAATATTTCTGTGTTTATATAGATGACTGTGTTAATATTTACATGTTTTTACAGATGGCGGTGTAGATATTTCCATGTTTATACAGATGGCTGTTTGGCTATTTCCATGTTTATACAGATAACGGTGTAGCTATTTCCATATTTGTAGAGACGGCTGTGTAGATATTTCCATATTTATACAGATGGCGGTGTAGATATTTCCATGTTTATATAGATGACGGTGTAGATATTTCCATGTTTATACACATGGCGGTGTATATATTTCCATGTTTATAGAGATAGTGGTTTATATATTTCCATGTTTAGTCAGATAGCATTGTAGATATCTCCACGTTTATGGAGAGAGTGGTTTAGATATTTCCAAGTTTATCTAGATAGCGGTGTAGACATTTCCATGTTTATAGAGATATCGGTGTAGAAAATTCCATGTTTATACAGATAGTGGTGTAGATATTTCCATATTTATACAGATCGTGGTGTAGATATTTCCAAGTTTATAAAGATAGCGGTGTAGATATTTCTACGTTTATACAGATAGCGGTGTAGATATATCCATGTTTATACAGATAGCGGTGTTGGTATTTCCATGTTTATACAGATAGCGGTGTAGACATTTCCATGTTTATTCAGCTCATGATGTAGGTATTTCCATCGTTATACAGATGGCAGTGTAGATATTTCCATGTTTATACAGATATCGGTGTCGTTTTTTCCATGTTTACACAAATGGGGGTCTAGATATTTCCATCTTTATGGAGATGGTGGTGTAGGTATTTTCATGTTTATAGAGATGGCAGTATAGATATTTCCAAGTTTATTGAGATTGCAGTGTAGATATTTCCATGTTTATAGAGATAGCGGTGTAGATGTTTCCATTTTTATACTGATGGCTGTGTAGGTATTTCCATTTGTATACCGATGGCAGTGTAGATATTTCCATGTTTATAGGGATGGTGGTGTAGATATTTACATGTTTATTCAGTTGACTGTGTAGATATTTCCACGTTTATACAGATGGCGGTGTAGATATTTCCATGTTTATAGAGATAGCGGTGTAGATATTTCCATGTTTATAGAGACAGCGGTGAGGATGTTTGTGTGTTTATACAGATAGCGGTGTTGATATTTTCATGTTTATTCAGATAGCGGAGTACATATTTCCATGTTTATGCACGTAGCGGTGGAGATATTTCCATGTTTATACAGATGGCGGTGTAGATATTTCCATGTTTGTACAGATAGCAGTGTAGATATTTCCAAGTTTATACAGATAGGGGTGTCGGTATTTCCATGTTTATACAGATATCGGTGTAGACATTTCCATGTTTATACAGAAAGCGGTGTAGGTATTTCCATGTTTATAGAGATAGCGGTGTAGGAATTTGCATGTTTATAGAGATAGTGGTGTAGTTATTTCCATGTTTATACTGATGGCTGTGTAGATATTTCCAGGTGTATACAGATGGCATTGTAGATATTTCCATGTTTATACTCACGGAGGTGTAGATATTTCCATGTTTATACAGATGACTGTGTAGATATTTCTATGTTTCCACAGATGGCGGTGTAGATATTTCCATGCTTATAGAGATAGCCCTGTAGATATTTCCATATTTATACAAAAAGCGGTGTAGATATTTCCATGTTCATACAGATGACTGTGTAGATATTTCCACGTTTATACTGATGGCGGTGTACATATATCCATGTTTATAGGGATAGCGGTGTAGATATTTCCATGTTTATACAGATAGCGATGTAGATATTTCCATGTTTATACAGATCGCGGTGTAGATATTTCTAAGTGTATACAGATAGCGGTGTAGGTATTTCCATGTTTATACAGATAGCGGTGTAGATATTTCCATGTTTATACAGATAGCGGTGAAGGAATTTCCATGTTTATAGAGATAGCGGTGTAGATATTTCCATGTTTATACTGATGGCTGTGTAGATATTTCCATGTGTATACAGATGGCAGTGTAGATATTTCCATATGTATACTGACGGAGGTGTAGATATTTCCATGTTTATACAGATGACTCTGTAGATATTTCCATGTTTTTACAGATGGCGGTGAATATATTTCCATACTTATAGAGATAGCGTTGTAGATATTTCCATGTTTTTACAGATGGCGGTGAATATATTTCCATGCTTATAGAGATAGCGTTGTAGATATTTCCATATTTATACAGAAAGCGGTGTAGATATTTCCATGTTTATACAGATGACTGTGTAGATATTTCCACGTTTATACTGATGGCGGTGTAGATATATCCATGTTTATAGAGTTAGCAGTGTAGTTATTTCCATGTTTATACAGATAGCGGAGTAGGTATTTCCATGTTGATACAGATAGCGTTGTAGCTATTTCCATGTTTACACAGATAGCGTTGCAGATATTTCCATGTTTATAGAGATAACGTTTTATGTATTTCCATGTTTACATAGATAGCGTTGTAGTTATTTCTAAATTTATAGAGATAGCGGTTTAGATATTTCCAAGTTTATACAGATAGCGGTGTAGACATTTCCATGTTTATAGAGATAGCAGTGTAGATATTTCCATATTTAAAGATATAGTGGTTTAGGTAATTCCATGTTTATACAGATAGCGGTGTAGACATTTCCATGTTTATACAGATAGCGGTGTAGTAATTTCCATGTTTATAGAGATAGCGGTGTAGATATTTCCATGTTTATACTAATGGCAGTGTAGGTATTTCCATGTTTATACAGATGACTTTGTAGATATTTCCAGGTTTTTACAGATGGCGGTGTAGATATTTCCATGTTTATACAGATGACTGTGTAGATATATCCATGTTTTTACAGATGGCGGTGTAGGTATTTCCATGTTTATAGAGATAGCGTTGTAGATATTTCCGTATTCATATAGATGGCCGTGTAGATATTTCCTTGTTTATGTAGACGGCTTTGTACGTATTTCCGTGTTAATAGAGATGGCAGAGTACATTTTTCCATGTTTGTAGAGATATTGGTGCGGATATTTCCATGTTCATAGAGATAGCGGTGAAGGTATTTCCAGGTTTGTAGAGATAGCAGTGTAGGTATTTCCATGTTTATACAGATAGCTGTGTAGATATTTCCATGTTTATACAGGTAGCGGTGTTGGTATTTCCATGTTTATACAGATAGCGGTGTAGATACTTCCTTGTTTATACAGCTCGCGGTGTAGATATTTACATCATTATACAGATGGAAGTGTGGATTTTTCCATGTTTATAAAGATGGCGATGTAGACATTTCCATGTTTATACAGATAGCGCTGTAGATATTTCCATGTTTATACAGATAGTGGTATAGATATATCCATGTTTTTACAGATGGCTTTGTAGATATTTCCATGTTTGTACAGATAGCGTTGTAGGTATTTCGATGTTTATATAGATAACGGTGTAGATATTTCCATGTTTACAAAGATAGCATTGTAGATATTTCCAAGTTTATACAGATGGCGGTGTAGATATTTCCATGTCTGTACAGATTGCGGTGTAGATATTTCTAAGTGTATACAGATAGCGGTGTAAGTGTTTCCATGTTTATACAGATAGCGGTGTAGATATTTCCATGTTTATCCAGATAGCGGTGAAGGAATTTCCATGTTTATAGAGATAGCGGTGTAGATATTTCCATGTTTATACTGATGGCTGTGTAGATATTTCCATGTGTATACAGATGGCAGTGTAGATATTTCCATGTGTATACTGACGGAGGTGTAGATATTTCCATGTTTATACAGATGACTGTGTAGATATTTCCATGTTTTTACAGATGGCGGTGAAGATATTTCCATGCTTATAGAGATAGCGTTGTAGATATTTCCATATTTATACAGAAAGCGGTGTAGATATTTCCATGTTTATACAGATGACTGTGTAGATATTTCCACGTTTATACTGATGGCGGTGTAGATATATCCATGTTTATAGAGTTAGCAGTGTAGTTATTTCCATGTTTATACACATAGTGGAGTAGGTATTTCCATGTTTATACAGATAGCGTTGTAGATATTTCCATGTTTACACAGATAGCGTTGCAGATATTTCCATGTTTATAGAGATAACGTTTTATGTATGTCCATGTTTACAGAGATAGCGTTGTAGTTATTTCTAAATTTATAGAGATAGCGGTTTAGATATTTCCAAGTTTATACAGATAGCGGTGTAGACATTTCCATGTTTATAGAGATAGCAGTGTAGATATTTCCATATTTAAAGATATAGTGGTTTAGGTAATTCCATGTTTATACAGATAGCGGTGTAGACATTTCCATGTTTATACAGATAGCGGTGTAGTAATTTCCATGTTTATAGAGATAGCGGTGTAGATATTTCCATGTTTATACTAATGGCAGTGTAGGTATTTCCATGTTTATACAGATGACTTTGTAGATATTTCCAGGTTTTTACAGATGGCGGTTTAGATATTTCCATGTTAATACAGATGGCGGTGTTGGTATTTCCATGTTTATACAGATAGCGGTGTAGATATTTCCATGTTTCTACAGCTTGCGGTGTAGATATTTCCTTGTTTATACTGATGGTGGTGTAGATATTTCCATGTTTATACAGATGGCGGTGTAGATATTTCCATGTTTGTATAGATGGTGGTTTAAATGGTTCCATTTTTATGGACATATCAGTGTAGATATTTTCATGTTTATAGAGATGGCGGTGTAGATATTTCCATGTTTATGGAGATAGCGGTGCAGATATTTCCATGTTTATAGAGATAGCGATGTAGTTATTTCCATGTTTTTAGAGATAGCGGTGTATATATTTCCATGTATATACAGATGGCTTTGAAGATATTTCCACGTGTATACAGATGTCAGTGTAGACATTTCCATGTTTATACAGATGGTGTTGTAGATATTTCCATGTTTATACAGATGACTGTGTAGATATTTCCATGTATTTACAGATGGCAGTGAAGATATTTCCATGTATATAGAGATAACGCTGTAGATATCTTCATGTTTATACAGATAGCGGTGTAGATATTTCCAAGTGTATAAAGATAGCAGTGTAGATATTTCCATATTTATACAGATAGCGGTGTTGATATTTCCATGTTTATAAATATAGTGGTGTACATAATTCCATCTTTATACAAATGGTTTTGTAGGTATTTCCATGTTTATACAGATGGCTGTGTAGATATTTCCATGATTATACAGGTGGCAGTGTAGATAATTCTATGTTTATACAGATGGCGGTGTAGATATTTCCATTTTTATACACATGGCGGTGTAGATAGTTCCATGATTATGGAAATGGCAATGTACATATTTTCAGGTTTATACACATGGTGGTGTAGATATTTCCATGTTTATAGAGATAAAGCTGTAGATATTTCCATGTTTATACAGAAAGCGCTGTAGGTATTTCCATGTTTTTACAGATAGCAGTGTAGGTATTTCCATGTTTCTACAGATGGCTGTGTAGATATTTCCATGTGTATACAGATGGCAGTGTAGATATTTCCATGTTTATACAGATGGAGGTGGAGATATTTCCATGTATATAAAGAAGGCCGTGTAGATATTTCCATGTTTATGGAGATGGCAGCGTACATATTTTCATGTTTATAGAGATGGCGGTGTAGATATTTCCATGTTTATAGAGATAGCGGTGTAGATATTTCCATGTTTATAGAGATAGCGGTGTAGATATTTCTATGTTTATAGAGATAGCGATGTAGATATTTCCAAGTTTATACAGATGGTTTTGTAGATATTTCCTTGTTTATACAGATAGCGGTGTAGGTATTTCCATGTTTATACAGATAGCGTTGTATATATTTCCATGTTTATAGAGATAGTGGTTTATATATTTCCATGTTTACACAGATAGCATTATAGATATCTCCACGTTTATGGAGAGAGTGGTTTAGATATTTCCAAGTTTATCTAGATAGCGGTGTAGACATTTCCATGTTTATAGAGATATCGGTGTAGATATTTCCATGTTTATACAGATAGTGGTGTAGATATTTCCATATTTATACAGATCGTGGTGTAGATATTTCCAAGTTTATAAAGATAGCGGTGTAGATATTTCTACATTTATACAGATAGCGGTGTAGATATATCCATGTTTACACAGATAGCGGTGTTGGAATTTCCATGTTTATACAGATAGCAGTGTAGACATTTCCATCTTTATTCAGCTCATGATGTAGGTATTTCCATCGTTATACAGATGGCAGTGTAGATATTTCCATGTTTATACAGATATCGGTGTCGTTATTTCCATGTTTACACAAATGGTGGTCTAGATAGTTCCAACTTTATGGAGATGGTGGTGTAGATATTTTCAAGTTTATAGAGATGGCGGTGTAGATATTTCCATGTTTATAGAGATTGCGGTGTAGATATTTCCATTTTTTTAGAGATAGCGGTGTAGGTATTTCCATGTGTATAGAGATAGCGGTGTAGATGTTTCCATTTTTATACTGATGGCTTTGTAGTTATTTCCATTTGTATACCGATGGCAGTGTAGATATTTCCATGTTTATACAGATGACTGTGTAGATGTTTCCACGTTTATACAGATTGCGGTGTAGATATTTCCATGTTTATAGAGATTGCGGTGTAGATATTTCCATGTTTATAGAGATAGCGGTGAGGATGTTTGCGTATTTATACAGATACCAGGGCTGATATTTTCATGTTTATTCAGATAGCGGAGTAGATATTTCCATGTTTATGCACGTAGCGGTGGAGATATTTCCATGTTTATACAGATGGCGGTGTAGATATTTCCATGTTTATACAGATAGCAGTGTAGATATTTTCAAGTTTATACAGATAGGGGTGTCGGTATTTCCATGTTTATACAAATATCGGTGTAGACATTTCCATGTTTATACAGAAAGCGGTGTAGGTATTTCCATGTTTATAGAGATAGCGGTGTAGATGTTTCCATGTTTATACTGATGTCTGTGTAGATATTTCCATTTGTATACGGATGGCAGTGTAGATATTTCCATGTTTATAGAGATGGTGTTGTAGATATTTCCATGTATATACAGATGACTGTGTAGACATTTCCACGTTTATACAGATTGCGCTGTAGATATTTCCATGTTTATACAGATGGCGGTGTACATATTTCCATGTTTATACAGATAGCAGTGTAGATATTTCCAAGTTTATTCAGATAGTGGCGTCGGTATTTCAATGTTTATACAGATATCGGTGTAGACATTTCCATGTTTATACAGAAAGCGGTGTAGGTATTTCCATGTTTATGCAGATGACGGTGTAGATATTTCCATGCTTATAGAGATGGCGGTGCACATGTTTCTATGTTTATAGAGATAGCAGTGTAGTTATTTCCATGTTTATAGAGATGGCAGTGTAAGTATTTCCATGTTTATAGAGATATCGGTGTAGATATTTCCATGTTTATGCAGATGACGGTGTAGATATTTCCATGCTTATAGAGATGGCGGTGCACATATTTCTATGTTTATAGAGAAAGCAGTGTAGTTATTTCCATGTTTATAGAAATGGCAGTGTAAGTATTTCCATGTTTATAGAGATAGCGGTGTAGATATTTCCATGTTTATACAGATAGCGGATTTGGTATTTCCATGTTTATACAGTTAGCGGTGTAGATATTTCCATCTTTATACAGATGACAGTGTAGGTATTTCCATGTTTATACAGATAGCAGTATAGATATTTCCATGTTTATAGAGATGGCGGTGTAGATATTTCCATGTTTATACAAATGGCGGTGTAGATATTTCCATGTTTATACAGATAGCGGTATAGATATTTCCACGTTTATACAGATAGCAGTGTAGATATTTCCATGTTTACACAGATAGCGGTGTAGATATTTCCATTTTTACACAGATGATGTTGTAGATAGTTCCATGTTTATGGAGATGGCGCTGTAGATATTTTCATGTTTATAGAGATGGCGGTGTAGGTATTTCCATATTTATATAGATAGCGGTATAGATATTTCAATGTTTACAGGTAGTGGTGTAGGTATTTCCATATGTATTCTGATAGCGGTGCAGATGTTTCTATATTTATACTGATGGCTGTGTAGATATTTGCATGTGTATACACATGGCAAGGTAGATACTTCCATGTTTATAGAGATGGTGGTGTAAATATTTCCTTGTTTATACAGATGACTCTATAGATATTTCCATGTTTTTACAGATTGAGGTGTACAAATTTCCATGTTTATACAGATGACGGTGTGGATATTTCCTTGTTTTTACAGATGGCGGTGTAGATATTTCCATGTTTATACAGTTTGTGGTGTGGCTATTTCCATGTGTATACAGATAGCCGTGTAGATATTTCCATGTTTATATAGATGGCTTTGTAGATATTTCCATGTTTATACAGATGGCACTGTAGGTATTTCCATATTTATACAGATGGCGGTGTAGATATTTCCATGTTTATACAGATGACTCTGTAGTTATTTCCATGTTTACCCAGATAGCGGTGTAGACATTTCCAGGTTTATATAGATAGCGGTGTAGATATTTCCATATTTATAAAGTTTGAGGTGTAGATATTTCCATGTTTATACAGATAGCGGTGTAGATATTTCCATGTTTATACAGATAGCCATGTAGATATTTCCATGTTTATACAGATCGTGGTGTAGATATTTCCAAGTTTATACAGATAGTGGTGTAGATGTTTCCATGTTTATAGAGATGGCTGTGTAGACATTTCGTGATTACACAGATGGCAGTGTAGATATTTCCTTGTTTATACAGATGGCGGTGTAGATATTTCCATGTTTATAGAGATAGCGGTGTAGATATTTCCAAGTTTATACAGATAGCGGTGTAGATATTTCCATGTTTATACAGATAGCGGTATAGATATTTCCATGTTTATACAGATAGCGGTGGAGATATTTCCATGTTTATACAGATGGCGGTGTAGATATTTCCAAGTTTATACAGATAGCAGTGCAGATATTTCCATGTTTATACAGATAGCGGTGTAGATATTTCCATGTTTATGCACATTGCGGTTTAGGTTTTTCCATGTTTATAGAGATAGCGGTGTAGTTATTTCCATGTTTATACAGATGGCTGTGTATATATTTCCATGTGTATACAGATGGCAGTGTAGATATTTCCATGTTTATACAGATAGCGGTGTAGATATTTCCATGTTTATAGAGATAGCGGTGTAGATATTTCCATGTTTATGTAGATATCGGTGGGGATATTTCCATGTTTATACAGAGAGCGGTGGAGATATTTCCATGTTTATACAGATGGCGGTGTATATATTTCCAGGTTTTTACAGATAGTGGTGTAGATATTTCCATGTTTATACAGATAGCGGTGTAGATATTTCCATGTTTATACAGATTGCGATGTAGTTATTTCCATGTTTATAGAGATAGCGGTGTAGGTGTTTCCATGTTTACAGATGGCGGTGTGGATATTTCCAAGTTTATACAGATAGCGGTGTGGCTATTTCCATGTTTATACAGATAGCAGTGTAGATATTTCCATGTTTATAGAGATGAATGTGTGGTTATTTCTATGTTTTTACAGATGGCTGTGTAGATATATCCAAGTGAATGCTGATGCAGTGTAGATATTTCCACGTTTATACAGATGGAGGTGTAGATATTTCCATGTTTATTCAGATAGCGGTGGGGATATTTCCATGTTTATATATATAGCGGTGGAGATATTTCCATGTTTATACAGATAGCGGTGTAGATATTTCCAGGTTTATACAGATAGTGGTGTAGATATTTCCATGTTTATACAGATGGCGGTGTATATATTTCCATGTTTCTATAGATAACGGTGTGGCTATTTCAATGTTTATACAGATAGTGGTGCAGATATTTCCACGTTTATAGAGATGACTGTGTAGATATTTCCATGTTTATACAGATGGCAGTGTAGATATATCTATGTTTATTCAGATTTTGGTGTAGATGTTTCCATGTTTATACAGATGACTCTGTAGATATTTCCATGTTTATACAGATGGCCGTGTAGATATTTCCATGTTTATAGAGATAGCCCTGTAGATATTTCCAGGTTTATACAGATAGTGGTGTAAATATATCCATGTTTATACAGATGACCGTGTAGGTATTTCCAAGTTTATTCAGATGGCAGTGTAGATATTTCCATTTTCAAAGAGATAGCCAAGTAGATATTTCCATGTTTATATTGATATTGTTGTTGATATTTCCATGTATATGCAGATAGCGGAGTAAATATTTCCATGTTTATAAAGATAATGGTGTAGATATTTCCATGTTTTTACAGACAGCGGTGTAGATCTTTCCAAGTTTATTCAGATAGCGTTGTAGATATTTCCATGTTTACACAGATAGCGGTGTAGGTATTTCCATGTTTACACAGATAGCGTTGTAGATATTTGCATGTTTGTACAGATAGCAGTGTGGATAATTCCATGTTTATGGAGATAGTGGTGTAGATGATTCCATGTTTATACAGATTGCGGTGTAGGTATTTCCATGTTTACAGAGATAGCGGTGTTGATATTTCCCAGTTTATACAGATGGCTGTGTAGATATTTCCATGTGTATACAGACGGAAGTGTAGATATTTCCATGCTTATACAGATGGAGGTGTAGACATTTCCATGTGTATACAGATAGCGGTGTATATATTTCCACGATTATATAGATAGCGGTGTACATATTTCCACGTTGATACAGATAGCGGTGTAGGTATTTCCATGTTTATACAGATAGCGGTGTAGATATTTCCATGTTTCTACGGATGGCTGTGTAGCTATTTCCATGGGTATACAGATGTCTGTGTAGATATTTCCATGTGTATACCGATGAGAGTGTAGATATTTCCATGTTTATACAGATGGAGGTGTAGATATTTTCATGTTTACACAGATAGCGGAGTAGATATTTCTATGTTTAAAGAGATAGCGGTGGAGATATTTCCATGTTTATACAGATGGCGGTGTAGATATTTCCATGTTTATACAGATAATGGTGTAGATATATCCATGTTTATGCAGATAGCGGTGTAGATATTTCCATGTTGATACAGATTTCGGTGTACTTATTTCCATGTTTATAGAGATAGCGGTGTAGATATTTCCATGTATCTACAGATGGCTGTGTAGATATTTCCATGAGTATACAGATGGCAGTGTAGATATTTCCATGTTTATAAACATGGTGGTGTAGATATTTCACTGTTTATAGAGATGACTGTGTATATATTTCCATGTTTTTAAAGATGGCATTCTAGATATTTCCATGTTTATACAGATAGCAGTGTAGATATTTCCATGTTTATAGAAATGGCTGTGTAGATATTTCCAAGTTTATACAGACTGCAGTGAAGATATTTCCATGTATATACATATAGTGGTGTAGATATTTCCATGTTTATACAGATGAGTGTTTAGATATTTCCATTTTTATGCAGATGGTGGTGTAGATATTTCCATGTTTGTAGAGATAGCGGTGTAGATATTTCCAAGTTTATACAGATAGTGGTGTAGATATTTCCATGTTTGTACAGATAGCTGTGTAGATATTTCCATGTTTATGCAGATTGCGGTGTAGGTATTTCCATGTTTACAGAGATAGCGGTGTAGATATTTCAAAGTTTATACAGATGGCTGTGTAGATATTTCCATGTGTATACAGATGGCAGTGTAGATATTTCCATGTTTATACAGATGGAGGTGTAGATATTTCCATGTTTATACAGATTACTCTGTAGGTATTTTCATATTTTTACAGATGGCGGTGTAGTTATTTCCATGTTTCTACAGATAGCGGTGTGGCTATTTCCATGTTTATACAGATAGCGGTGTAGATATTTCCACGTTTATAGAGATGACTGTGTAGATATTTCCATGTTTCTACAGATAGCAGTGTAGATATTTCCATGTGTATACAGGTAGCAGTGTAGATGTTTCCATGTTTACAGAGATAGCGGTGTAGATATTTCCATATTTGCACAGATTGTGGTGTAGATATTTCCATCTTTACACAGATAGCTGTGTACATATTTCCATGTTTATACATACAGCAATGTAGATATTTCCATGTTTAAAGAAATGACGGTGTAGGAATTTCCATGTTTATACAGATATTGGTGTAGATATTTCCATGTATATACAGATATCGATGTAGATATTTCCATGTTTATACAGATAGCGGTGTTGTTATTTCCATGTTTATACAGATAGCGGTGTGGATATTTCCATGTTTATACAGCTCACAGTGTAGATATTTCCAACTTTATTCAGATGGCATTGTAGATATTTCCATGTTTATGCGGAGAGTGGTTTAGATATTTCTGTGTTTATACAGATGGCGGTGTAGATAGTTCCATGTTTCTGGAGATGACGGTGTAGATATTTTCATGTTTATAAAGATAGCGGTGTAGATATTTCCATTTTAATAGATATAGCGGTGTAGATATTTCCATATTTATACAGATAGCCGTGTAGATATTTCCTTGTTTATACAGATAGCGGTGTAGATATTTCCATGTTTATACAGATTACAGTGTAGATATTTCCATGTTTATACAGATAGCGGTATAGATATTTCCATGTTTATACAGATAGCGGTGGAGATATTTCCATGTTTATACAGATGGCGGTGTAGATATTTCCAAGTTTATACAGATAGCAGTGCAGATATTTCCATGTTTATACAGATAGCGGTGTAGATATTTCCATGTTTATGCACATTGCGGTTTAGGTTTTTCCATGTTTATAGAGATAGCGGTGTAGTTATTTCCATGTTTATACAGATGGCTGTGTATATATTTCCATGTGTATACAGATGGCAGTGTAGATATTTCCATGTTTATACAGATAGCGGTGTAGATATTTCCATGTTTATAGAGATAGCGGTGTAGATATTTCCATGTTTATGTAGATATCGGTGGGGATATTTCCATGTTTATACAGAGAGCGGTGGAGATATTTCCATGTTTATACAGATGGCGGTGTATATATTTCCAGGTTTTTACAGATAGTGGTGTAGATATTTCCATGTTTATACAGATAGCGGTGTAGATATTTCCATGTTTATACAGATTGCGATGTAGTTATTTCCATGTTTATAGAGATAGCGGTCTAGGTGTTTCCATGTTTACAGATGGCGGTGTGGATATTTCCAAGTTTATACAGATAGCGGTGTGGCTATTTCCATGTTTATACAGATAGCAGTGTAGATATTTCCATGTTTATAGAGATGAATGTGTGGTTATTTCTATGTTTTTACAGATGGCTGTGTAGATATATCCAAGTGAATGCTGATGCAGTGTAGATATTTCCACGTTTATACAGATGGAGGTGTAGATATTTCCATGTTTATTCAGATAGCGGTGGGGATATTTCCATGTTTATATAGCGGTGGGGATATTTCCATGTTTATACAGATAGCGGTGTAGATATTTCCAGGTTTATACAGATAGTGGTGTAGATATTTCCATGTTTATACAGATGGCGGTGTATATATTTCCATGTTTCTATAGATAACGGTGTGGCTATTTCAATGTTTATACAGATAGTGGTGCAGATATTTCCACGTTTATAGAGATGACTGTGTAGATATTTCCATGTTTATACAGATGGCAGTGTAGATATATCTATGTTTATTCAGATTTTGGTGTAGATGTTTCCATGTTTATACAGATGACTCTGTAGGTATTTCCATGTTTATACAGATGGCCGTGTAGATATTTCCATGTTTATAGAGATAGCCCTGTAGATATTTCCAGGTTTATACAGATAGTGGTGTAGATATATCCATGTTTATACAGATGACCGTGTAGGTATTTCCAAGTTTATTCAGATGGCAGTGTAGATATTTCCATGTTCAAAGAGATAGCCAAGTAGATATTTCCATGTTTATATTGATATTGTTGTTGATATTTCCATGTATATGCAGATAGCGGAGTAAATATTTCCATGTTTATAAAGATAATGGTGTAGATATTTCCATGTTTTTACAGACAGCGGTGTAGATCTTTCCAAGTTTATTCAGATAGCGTTGTAGATATTTCCATGTTTACACAGATAGCGGTGTAGGTATTTCCATGTTTACACAGATAGCGTTGTAGATATTTGCATGTTTGTACAGATAGCAGTGTGGATAATTCCATGTTTATGGAGATAGTGGTGTAGATGATTCCATGTTTATACAGATTGCGGTGTAGGTATTTCCATGTTTACAGAGATAGCGGTGTTGATATTTCCCAGTTTATACAGATGGCTGTGTAGATATTTCCATGTGTATACAGACGGAAGTGTAGATATTTCCATGCTTATACAGATGGAGGTGTAGATATTTCCATGTGTATACAGATAGCGGTGTATATATTTCCACGATTATATAGATAGCGGTGTACATATTTCCACGTTGATACAGATAGCGGTGTAGGTATTTCCATGTTTATACAGATAGCGGTGTAGATATTTCCATGTTTCTACGGATGGCTGTGTAGCTATTTCCATGGGTATACAGATGTCTGTGTAGATATTTCCATGTGTATACCGATGAGAGTGTAGATATTTCCATGTTTATACAGATGGAGGTGTAGATATTTTCATGTTTACACAGATAGCGGAGTAGATATTTCTATGTTTAAAGAGATAGCGGTGGAGATATTTCCATGTTTATACAGATGGCGGTGTAGATATTTCCATGTTTATACAGATAATGGTGTAGATATATCCATGTTTATGCAGATGGCGGTGTAGATATTTCCATGTTGATACAGATTTCGGTGTACTTATTTCCATGTTTATAGAGATAGCAGTGTAGATATTTCCACGTATCTACAGATGGCTGTGTAGATATTTCCATGAGTATACAGATGGCAGTGTAGATATTTCCATGTTTATAAACATGGTGGTGTAGATATTTCACTGTTTATAGAGATGACTGTGTATATATTTCCATGTTTTTAAAGATGGCATTCTAGATATTTCCATGTTTATACAGATAGCAGTGTAGATATTTCCATGTTTATAGAAATGGCTGTGTAGATATTTCCAAGTTTATACAGACTGCAGTGAAGATATTTCCATGTATATACATATAGTGGTGTAGATATTTCCATGTTTATACAGATGAGTGTTTAGATATTTCCATTTTTATGCAGATGGTGGTGTAGATATTTCCATGTTTGTAGAGATAGCGGTGTAGATATTTCCAAGTTTATACAGATAGTGGTGTAGATATTTCCATGTTTGTACAGATAGCTGTGTAGATATTTCCATGTTTATGCAGATTGCCGTGTAGGTATTTCCATGTTTACAGAGATAGCGGTGTAGATATTTCAAAGTTTATACAGATGGCTGTGTAGATATTTCCATGTGTATACAGATGGCAGTGTAGATATTTCCATGTTTATACAGATGGAGGTGTAGATATTTCCATGTTTATACAGATTACTCTGTAGGTATTTTCATATTTTTACAGATGGCGGTGTAGTTATTTCCATGTTTCTACAGATAGCGGTGTGGCTATTTCCATGTTTATACAGATAGCGGTGTAGATATTTCCACGTTTATAGAGATGACTGTGTAGATATTTCCATGTTTCTACAGATAGCAGTGTAGATATTTCCATGTGTATACAGGTAGCAGTGTAGATGTTTCCATGTTTACAGAGATAGCGGTGTAGATATTTCCATATTTGCACAGATTGTGGTGTAGATATTTCCATCTTTACACAGATAGCTGTGTACATATTTCCATGTTTATACATACAGCAATGTAGATATTTCCATGTTTAAAGAAATGACGGTGTAGGAATTTCCATGTTTATACAGATATTGGTGTAGATATTTCCATGTATATGCAGATATCGATGTAGATATTTCCATGTTTATACAGATAGCGGTGTTGTTATTTCCATGTTTATACAGATAGCGGTGTGGATATTTCCATGTTTATACAGCTCACGGTGTAGATATTTCCAACTTTATTCAGATGGCATTGTAGATATTTCCATGTTTATGCGGAGAGTGGTTTAGATATTTCTGTGTTTATACAGATGGCGGTGTAGATAGTTCCATGTTTCTGGAGATGACGGTGTAGATATTTTCATGTTTATAAAGATAGCGGTGTAGATATTTCCATTTTAATAGATATAGCGGTGTAGATATTTCCATATTTATACAGATAGCCGTGTAGATATTTCCTTGTTTATACAGATAGCGGTGTAGATATTTCCATGTTTATACAGATTACAGTGTAGATATTTCCATGTTTATACAGATAGCGGTGTAGATATTTCCTTGTTTATAGAGATAGCAGTGTAGATATTTCCATATTTATAGAGATAGCGGTGAAGATATTTCCATGTTTATACAGATAGCGGTGTAGATATTGCCATGTTTATACAGATGGCGGTGTAGATATTTCCTGGTTTATACAGATAGCGGTGTAGATATTTCCATGTTTATGCAGATAGCTGTGTAGATATTTCCATGTTTACAGAGATAGTGGTGTAGATATTTCCATGTTTATAAAGATAGCGGTGTAGATATTTCCATGTTTATACAGATAGCCATGTAGATATTGCCATGTTTATACAGATGGCGGTGTAGACATTTCCTTGTTTATACAAATAGGAGTGTAGATATTTCCATGTTTATACAGATAGCGGTGTAGATATTTCCATGTTTACAGTGATAGCGGTGCAGATATTTACATCTGTACACAGATAGCTCTGTAGATATATCCAAATTTACACAGATACCTGTGTAGATATTTCCATGTTTACACAGATAGCCTTGTAGATATTTTCATATTTATACACATATCGGTGTAGATATTTCCATGTTTATACCGATAGCGGTGTACATATTCCCATGTTTATACAAATAACGGTGGAGACATTTGCATGTTTATACAGATGGCGGTTTAGATAGTTCCATGTTTATAGAGATAGCGGTGTAGATATTCCCATTTTTATACAAATACCGGTGTAGATATTTCCTTGTTTATACATACAGCAGTGTAGATATTTCCATGCTTAAGGAAATGGCAGAGTAGGTATTTCCATGTTTATAGAGATAGCGGTGTAGATATTTCCATGTTCATAGAGATAGCTGTGTAGGTATTTCCATGTTTATAGTGATAACGGTGTATGTACTTCAATGTTTATGCAGATTGTGGAGTAGATATTTCTATGTTTATACAGATAGCGATGCAGATATTTCCATACTTAAACAGACAGCTGTATAGATATTTCCATGTTTATAGAAATAGCGGCGTAGATATTTCAATGTTTATACAGGTGACTGTGTAGGTATTTCCATGTGCATACAGATGGCAGTGTAGATATTTCCATGTTTATAAAGATGGTGGTGTAGATATTTCCATGTTTATACAACTCACGGTGTAGATATTTCCAACTTTATTCAGATGGCATTGTAGATATTTCCATGTTTATACGGAGAGTGGTTTAGATATTTCTGTGTTTATACAGATGGCGGTGTAGATAGTTCCATGTTTCTGGACATGACGTTGTAGATATTTTCAAGTTTATAAAGATAGCGGTGTAGATATTTCCATGTTAATAGATATATCGGTGTAGATATTTCCATACTTATACAGATAGCCCTGTAGATATTTCCATGTTCATACAGATGGCGGTGTAGATATTTCCATGTTAATACAGACGGCAGTGTAGATATTTCCTTGTTTATACAGATAGCGCTGTAGGTATTTCCTTGTTTATACCGAAAGCGGTGTAGGTATTTCCATGTTTATACAGATAGCGGTGTAGATATTTCCACGTTTTACAGATAGCGGTGTAGATATTTCCATCTTTATACAGATAGCGTTGTTGGTATTTTCATGTTTACACAGTTAGCGGTGTAGATATTTCCACGTTTACACAGATAGCGTTGCCGATATTTTCATGTTTATAAAGATAGCAGTGTAGTTATTTCCATGTTTATACAGATGGCGGTGTAGATATTTCCATGTTTACACATATAGCAGTGTAGATATTTCCATGTTTATAGAGAGCGGTGTAGATATTTCCATTTTTATACAGATGTCTGTGTAGATATTTCCATGTGTATACAGATGGCAGTGCAGATATTCCCATGTTTATAAAGATGGCGGTGTAGATATTTTCATGTTTATAGAGATAGCAGTGTAGTTATTTCCATGTTTATACAGATGGGAGTGTAAGTATTTCCATGTTTATAGATATAGCGGTGTAGATATTTCCATGTTTATACAGATAGCGGTGCAGATAATTCCATGTTTATACAGATAGCGGAGTTGGTATTTCCATGTTTATACAGATAGCGGTGTAGGTATTTCCATGTTTATACAGCTCACGGTGTAGATATTTCCATCTTTATACAGATGACAGTGTAGGTATTTCCATGTTTATACAGATAGCAGTGTAGATATTTCCATGTTTATAGAGATGGCGGAGTAGATATTTCCATTTTTATAAAATGGCGGTGTAGATATTTCCATGTTTATACAGATAGCGGTGTAGATATTTCCATGTTTATAGGGATAGGGGTGTAGATATTTCCATGTTTATACAGATGACTGTGTAGTTATTTCTATGTTTATTCAGATGGCGGTATAGATATTTCCAAGTTTATACAGATAGCGCTGTAGATATTTCCATGTATATGCAGATAGCGGAGTAAATATTTCCATGTTTATAAAGATAGTGGTGTAGATATTTCCATGTTTTTACAGACAGCGGTGTAGATCTTTCCAAGTTTATTCAGATAGCGTTGTAGATATTTCCATGTTTACACAGATAGCGGTGTAGGTATTTCCATGTTTACACAGATAGCGTTGTAGATATTTGCATGTTTGTACAGATAGCAGTGTGGATAATTCCATGTTTATGGAGATAGTGGTGTAGATGTTTCCATGTTTATACAGATTGCGGTGTAGGTATTTCCATGTTTACAGAGATAGCGGTGTTGATATTTTCCAGTTTATACAGATGGCTGTGTAGATATTTCCATGTGTATACAGACGGAAGTGTAGATATTTCCATGCTTATACAGATGGAGGTGTAGATATTTCCATGTGTATACAGATAGCGGTGTATATATTTCCACGATTATATAGATAGCGGTGTACATATTTCCACGTTGATACAGATAGCGGTGTAGGTATTTCCATGTTTATACAGATAGCGGTGTAGATATTTCCATGTTTCTACGGATGGCTGTGTAGCTATTTCCATGGGTATACAGATGTCTGTGTAGATATTTCCATGTGTATACAGATGAGAGTGTAGATATTTCCATGTTTATACAGATGGAGGTGTAGATATTTTCATGTTTACACAGATAGCGGAGTAGATATTTCTATGTTTAAAGAGATAGCGGTGGAGATATTTCCATGTTTATACAGATGGCGGTGTAGATATTTCCATGTTTATACAGATAATGGTGTAGATATATCCATGTTTATGCAGATAGCGGTGTAGATATTTCCATGTTGATACAGATTTCGGTGTACTTATTTCCATGTTTATAGAGATAGCGGTGTAGATATTTCCATGTATCTACAGATGGCTGTGTAGATATTTCCATGAGTATACAGATGGCAGTGTAGATATTTCCATGTTTATAAACATGGTGGTGTAGATATTTCACTGTTTATAGAGATGACTGTGTATATATTTCCATGTTTTTAAAGATGGCATTCTAGATATTTCCATGTTTATACAGATAGCAGTGTAGATATTTCCATGTTTATAGAAATGGCTGTGTAGATATTTCCAAGTTTATACAGACTGCAGTGAAGATATTTCCATGTATATACATATAGTGGTGTAGATATTTCCATGTTTATACAGATGAGTGTTTAGATATTTCCATTTTTATGCAGATGGTGGTGTAGATATTTCCATGTTTGTAGAGATAGCGGTGTAGATATTTCCAAGTTTATACAGATAGTGGTGTAGATATTTCCATGTTTGTACAGATAGCTGTGTAGATATTTCCATGTTTATGCAGATTGCGGTGTAGGTATTTCCATGTTTACAGAGATAGCGGTGTAGATATTTCAAAGTTTATACAGATGGCTGTGTAGATATTTCCATGTGTATACAGATGGCAGTGTAGATATTTCCATGTTTATACAGATGGAGGTGTAGATATTTCCATGTTTATACAGATTACTCTGTACGTATTTTCATATTTTTACAGATGGCGGTGTAGTTATTTCCATGTTTCTACAGATAGCGGTGTGGCTATTTCCATGTTTATACAGATAGCGGTGTAGATATTTCCACGTTTATAGAGATGACTGTGTAGATATTTCCATGTTTCTACAGATAGCAGTGTAGATATTTCCATGTGTATACAGGTAGCAGTGTAGATGTTTCCATGTTTACAGAGATAGCGGTGTAGATATTTCCATATTTGCACAGATTGTGGTGTAGATATTTCCATCTTTACACAGATAGCTGTGTACATATTTCCATGTTTATACATACAGCAATGTAGATATTTCCATGTTTAAAGAAATGACGGTGTAGGAATTTCCATGTTTATACAGATATTGGTGTAGATATTTCCATGTATATACAGATATCGATGTAGATATTTCCATGTTTATACAGATAGCGGTGTTGTTATTTCCATGTTTATACAGATAGCGGTGTGGATATTTCCATGTTTATACAGCTCACGGTGTAGATATTTCCAACTTTATTCAGATGGCATTGTAGATATTTCCATGTTTATGCGGAGAGTGGTTTAGATATTTCTGTGTTTATACAGATGGCGGTGTAGATAGTTCCATGTTTCTGGAGATGACGGTGTAGATATTTTCATGTTTATAAAGATAGCGGTGTAGATATTTCCATTTTAATAGATATAGCGGTGTAGATATTTCCATATTTATACAGATAGCCGTGTAGATATTTCCTTGTTTATACAGATAGCGGTGTAGATATTTCCATGTTTATACAGATTACAGTGTAGATATTTCCATGTTTATACAGATAGCGGTGTAGATATTTCCTTGTTTATAGAGATAGCAGTGTAGATATTTCCATATTTATAGAGATAGCGGTGAAGATATTTCCATGTTTATACAGATAGCGGTGTAGATATTGCCATGTTTATACAGATGGCGGTGTAGATATTTCCTGGTTTATACAGATAGCGGTGTAGATATTTCCATGTTTATGCAGATAGCTGTGTAGATATTTCCATGTTTACAGAGATAGTGGTGTAGATATTTCCATGTTTATAAAGATAGCGGTGTAGATATTTCCATGTTTATACAGATAGCCATGTAGATATTGCCATGTTTATACAGATGGCGGTGTAGACATTTCCTTGTTTATACAAATAGGAGTGTAGATATTTCCATGTTTATACAGATAGCGGTGTAGATATTTCCATGTTTACAGTGATAGCGGTGCAGATATTTACATCTGTACACAGATAGCTCTGTAGATATATCCAAATTTACACAGATACCTGTGTAGATATTTCCATGTTTACACAGATAGCCTTGTAGATATTTTCATATTTATACACATATCGGTGTAGATATTTCCATGTTTATACCGATAGCGGTGTACATATTCCCATGTTTATACAAATAACGGTGGAGACATTTGCATGTTTATACAGATGGCGGTTTAGATAGTTCCATGTTTATAGAGATAGCGGTGTAGATATTCCCATTTTTATACAAATACCGGTGTAGATATTTCCTTGTTTATACATACAGCAGTGTAGATATTTCCATGCTTAAGGAAATGGCAGAGTAGGTATTTCCATGTTTATAGAGATAGCGGTGTAGATATTTCCATGTTCATAGAGATAGCTGTGTAGGTATTTCCATGTTTATAGTGATAACGGTGTATGTACTTCAATGTTTATGCAGATTGTGGAGTAGATATTTCTATGTTTATACAGATAGCGATGCAGATATTTCCATACTTAAACAGACAGCTGTATAGATATTTCCATGTTTATAGAAATAGCGGCGTAGATATTTCAATGTTTATACAGGTGACTGTGTAGGTATTTCCATGTGCATACAGATGGCAGTGTAGATATTTCCATGTTTATAAAGATGGTGGTGTAGATATTTCCATGTTTATACAACTCACGGTGTAGATATTTCCAACTTTATTCAGATGGCATTGTAGATATTTCCATGTTTATACGGAGAGTGGTTTAGATATTTCTGTGTTTATACAGATGGCGGTGTAGATAGTTCCATGTTTCTGGACATGACGTTGTAGATATTTTCAAGTTTATAAAGATAGCGGTGTAGATATTTCCATGTTAATAGATATATCGGTGTAGATATTTCCATACTTATACAGATAGCCCTGTAGATATTTCCATGTTCATACAGATGGCGGTGTAGATATTTCCATGTTAATACAGACGGCAGTGTAGATATTTCCTTGTTTATACAGATAGCGCTGTAGGTATTTCCTTGTTTATACCGAAAGCGGTGTAGGTATTTCCATGTTTATACAGATAGCGGTGTAGATATTTCCACGTTTTACAGATAGCGGTGTAGATATTTCCATCTTTATACAGATAGCGTTGTTGGTATTTTCATGTTTACACAGTTAGCGGTGTAGATATTTCCACGTTTACACAGATAGCGTTGCCGATATTTTCATGTTTATAAAGATAGCAGTGTAGTTATTTCCATGTTTATACAGATGGCGGTGTAGATATTTCCATGTTTACACATATAGCAGTGTAGATATTTCCATGTTTATAGAGAGCGGTGTAGATATTTCCATTTTTATACAGATGTCTGTGTAGATATTTCCATGTGTATACAGATGGCAGTGCAGATATTCCCATGTTTATAAAGATGGCGGTGTAGATATTTTCATGTTTATAGAGATAGCAGTGTAGTTATTTCCATGTTTATACAGATGGGAGTGTAAGTATTTCCATGTTTATAGATATAGCGGTGTAGATATTTCCATGTTTATACAGATAGCGGTGCAGATAATTCCATGTTTATACAGATAGCGGAGTTGGTATTTCCATGTTTATACAGATAGCGGTGTAGGTATTTCCATGTTTATACAGCTCACGGTGTAGATATTTCCATCTTTATACAGATGACAGTGTAGGTATTTCCATGTTTATACAGATAGCAGTGTAGATATTTCCATGTTTATAGAGATGGCGGAGTAGATATTTCCATTTTTATAAAATGGCGGTGTAGATATTTCCATGTTTATACAGATAGCGGTGTAGATATTTCCATGTTTATAGGGATAGGGGTGTAGATATTTCCATGTTTATACAGATGACTGTGTAGTTATTTCTATGTTTATTCAGATGGCGGTATAGATATTTCCAAGTTTATACAGATAGCGCTGTAGATATTTCCATGTATATGCAGATAGCGGAGTAAATATTTCCATGTTTATAAAGATAGTGGTGTAGATATTTCCATGTTTTTACAGACAGCGGTGTAGATCTTTCCAAGTTTATTCAGATAGCGTTGTAGATATTTCCATGTTTACACAGATAGCGGTGTAGGTATTTCCATGTTTACACAGATAGCGTTGTAGATATTTGCATGTTTGTACAGATAGCAGTGTGGATAATTCCATGTTTATGGAGATAGTGGTGTAGATGTTTCCATGTTTATACAGATTGCGGTGTAGGTATTTCCATGTTTACAGAGATAGCGGTGTTGATATTTTCCAGTTTATACAGATGGCTGTGTAGATATTTCCATGTGTATACAGACGGAAGTGTAGATATTTCCATGCTTATACAGATGGAGGTGTAGATATTTCCATGTGTATACAGATAGCGGTGTATATATTTCCACGATTATATAGATAGCGGTGTACATATTTCCACGTTGATACAGATAGCGGTGTAGGTATTTCCATGTTTATACAGATAGCGGTGTAGATATTTCCATGTTTCTACGGATGGCTGTGTAGCTATTTCCATGGGTATACAGATGTCTGTGTAGATATTTCCATGTGTATACAGATGAGAGTGTAGATATTTCCATGTTTATACAGATGGAGGTGTAGATATTTTCATGTTTACACAGATAGCGGAGTAGATATTTCTATGTTTAAAGAGATAGCGGTGGAGATATTTCCATGTTTATACAGATGGCGGTGTAGATATTTCCATGTTTATACAGATAATGGTGTAGATATATCCATGTTTATGCAGATAGCGGTGTAGATATTTCCATGTTGATACAGATTTCGGTGTACTTATTTCCATGTTTATAGAGATAGCGGTGTAGATATTTCCATGTATCTACAGATGGCTGTGTAGATATTTCCATGAGTATACAGATGGCAGTGTAGATATTTCCATGTTTATAAACATGGTGGTGTAGATATTTCACTGTTTATAGAGATGACTGTGTATATATTTCCATGTTTTTAAAGATGGCATTCTAGATATTTCCATGTTTATACAGATAGCAGTGTAGATATTTCCATGTTTATAGAAATGGCTGTGTAGATATTTCCAAGTTTATACAGACTGCAGTGAAGATATTTCCATGTATATACATATAGTGGTGTAGATATTTCCATGTTTATACAGATGAGTGTTTAGATATTTCCATTTTTATGCAGATGGTGGTGTAGATATTTCCATGTTTGTAGAGATAGCGGTGTAGATATTTCCAAGTTTATACAGATAGTGGTGTAGATATTTCCATGTTTGTACAGATAGCTGTGTAGATATTTCCATGTTTATGCAGATTGCGGTGTAGGTATTTCCATGTTTACAGAGATAGCGGTGTAGATATTTCAAAGTTTATACAGATGGCTGTGTAGATATTTCCATGTGTATACAGATGGCAGTGTAGATATTTCCATGTTTATACAGATGGAGGTGTAGATATTTCCATGTTTATACAGATTACTCTGTACGTATTTTCATATTTTTACAGATGGCGGTGTAGTTATTTCCATGTTTCTACAGATAGCGGTGTGGCTATTTCCATGTTTATACAGATAGCGGTGTAGATATTTCCACGTTTATAGAGATGACTGTGTAGATATTTCCATGTTTCTACAGATAGCAGTGTAGATATTTCCATGTGTATACAGGTAGCAGTGTAGATGTTTCCATGTTTACAGAGATAGCGGTGTAGATATTTCCATATTTGCACAGATTGTGGTGTAGATATTTCCATCTTTACACAGATAGCTGTGTACATATTTCCATGTTTATACATACAGCAATGTAGATATTTCCATGTTTAAAGAAATGACGGTGTAGGAATTTCCATGTTTATACAGATATTGGTGTAGATATTTCCATGTATATACAGATATCGATGTAGATATTTCCATGTTTATACAGATAGCGGTGTTGTTATTTCCATGTTTATACAGATAGCGGTGTGGATATTTCCATGTTTATACAGCTCACGGTGTAGATATTTCCAACTTTATTCAGATGGCATTGTAGATATTTCCATGTTTATGCGGAGAGTGGTTTAGATATTTCTGTGTTTATACAGATGGCGGTGTAGATAGTTCCATGTTTCTGGAGATGACGGTGTAGATATTTTCATGTTTATAAAGATAGCGGTGTAGATATTTCCATTTTAATAGATATAGCGGTGTAGATATTTCCATATTTATACAGATAGCCGTGTAGATATTTCCTTGTTTATACAGATAGCGGTGTAGATATTTCCATGTTTATACAGATTACAGTGTAGATATTTCCATGTTTATACAGATAGCGGTGTAGATATTTCCTTGTTTATAGAGATAGCAGTGTAGATATTTCCATATTTATAGAGATAGCGGTGAAGATATTTCCATGTTTATACAGATAGCGGTGTAGATATTGCCATGTTTATACAGATGGCGGTGTAGATATTTCCTGGTTTATACAGATAGCGGTGTAGATATTTCCATGTTTATGCAGATAGCTGTGTAGATATTTCCATGTTTACAGAGATAGTGGTGTAGATATTTCCATGTTTATAAAGATAGCGGTGTAGATATTTCCATGTTTATACAGATAGCCATGTAGATATTGCCATGTTTATACAGATGGCGGTGTAGACATTTCCTTGTTTATACAAATAGGAGTGTAGATATTTCCATGTTTATACAGATAGCGGTGTAGATATTTCCATGTTTACAGTGATAGCGGTGCAGATATTTACATCTGTACACAGATAGCTCTGTAGATATATCCAAATTTACACAGATACCTGTGTAGATATTTCCATGTTTACACAGATAGCCTTGTTGATATTTTCATATTTATACACATATCGGTGTAGATATTTCCATGTTTATACCGATAGCGGTGTACATATTCCCATGTTTATACAAATAACGGTGGAGACATTTGCATGTTTATACAGATGGCGGTTTAGATAGTTCCATGTTTATAGAGATAGCGGTGTAGATATTCCCATTTTTATACAAATACCGGTGTAGATATTTCCTTCTTTATACATACAGCAGTGTAGATATTTCCATGCTTAAGGAAATGGCAGAGTAGGTATTTCCATGTTTATAGAGATAGCGGTGTAGATATTTCCATGTTCATAGAGATAGCTGTGTAGGTATTTCCATGTTTATAGTGATAACGGTGTATGTACTTCAATGTTTATGCAGATTGTGGAGTAGATATTTCTATGTTTATACAGATAGCGATGCAGATATTTCCATACTTAAACAGACAGCTGTATAGATATTTCCATGTTTATAGAAATAGCGGCGTAGATATTTCAATGTTTATACAGGTGACTGTGTAGGTATTTCCATGTGCATACAGATGGCAGTGTAGATATTTCCATGTTTATAAAGATGGTGGTGTAGATATTTCCATGTTTATACAACTCACGGTGTAGATATTTCCAACTTTATTCAGATGGCATTGTAGATATTTCCATGTTTATACGGAGAGTGGTTTAGATATTTCTGTGTTTATACAGATGGCGGTGTAGATAGTTCCATGTTTCTGGACATGACGTTGTAGATATTTTCAAGTTTATAAAGATAGCGGTGTAGATATTTCCATGTTAATAGATATAGCGGTGTAGATATTTCCATATTTATACAGATAGCCCTGTAGATATTTCCATGTTCATACAGATGGCGGTGTAGATATTTCCATGTTAATACAGACGGCAGTGTAGATATTTCCTTGTTTATACAGATAGCGCTGTAGGTATTTCCTTGTTTATACCGAAAGCGGTGTAGGTATTTCCATGTTTATACAGATAGCGGTGTAGATATTTCCACGTTTTACAGATAGCGGTGTAGATATTTCCATCTTTATACAGATAGCGTTGTTGGTATTTTCATGTTTACACAGTTAGCGGTGTAGATATTTCCACGTTTACACAGATAGCGTTGCCGATATTTTCATGTTTATAAAGATAGCAGTGTAGTTATTTCCATGTTTATACAGATGGCGGTGTAGATATTTCCATGTTTACACATATAGCAGTGTAGATATTTCCATGTTTATAGAGAGCGGTGTAGATATTTCCATTTTTATACAGATGTCTGTGTAGATATTTCCATGTGTATACAGATGGCAGTGCAGATATTCCCATGTTTATAAAGATGGCGGTGTAGATATTTTCATGTTTATAGAGATAGCAGTGTAGTTATTTCCATGTTTATACAGATGGGAGTGTAAGTATTTCCATGTTTATAGATATAGCGGTGTAGATATTTCCATGTTTATACAGATAGCGGTGCAGATAATTCCATGTTTATACAGATAGCGGAGTTGGTATTTCCATGTTTATACAGATAGCGGTGTAGGTATTTCCATGTTTATACAGCTCACGGTGTAGATATTTCCATCTTTATACAGATGACAGTGTAGGTATTTCCATGTTTATACAGATAGCAGTGTAGATATTTCCATGTTTATAGAGATGGCGGAGTAGATATTTCCATTTTTATAAAATGGCGGTGTAGATATTTCCATGTTTATACAGATAGCGGTGTAGATATTTCCATGTTTATAGGGATAGGGGTGTAGATATTTCCATGTTTATACAGATGACTGTGTAGTTATTTCTATGTTTATTCAGATGGCGGTATAGATATTTCCAAGTTTATACAGATAGCGCTGTAGATATTTCCATGTTTATGCAGATAGCGGTGTAGATATTTCCATGTTTATATAGATAGCGGTGTAGGTATTTCCATGTTTAAACAGATAGCGGTGTACATATTTCCATGTTTATACAGATGGCTGTGTTGATATTTCCATGTGTATACAGACGGCAGTGTAGATATTTCCGTGTTTATACAGATGGAGGTGTAGATATTTCCATATTTTTAGAGATAGCGGTGTGGCTGT
This sequence comes from Pan paniscus, assembly GCF_029289425.2. Lineage (NCBI taxonomy): Eukaryota > Metazoa > Chordata > Mammalia > Primates > Hominidae > Pan > Pan paniscus. Next base: position 64,509,149 of record NC_085927.1, read on the forward strand.
TTCCTTGTTTATACAGATGGCAGTGTAGATATTTCCATGTTTATAAAGATAGCAGTGTAGATATTTCCATCTTTATAGAGATAGCGGTGGAGATATTTCCATGTTTATAGAGATAGCGGTCGAGATATTTCCATGTTTACACAGATAACGATGTAGATATTTCCATGTTTATACAGATAGCGATGTAGATATTTCCATGTTTATACAGTTAGCGGTGTAGATGTTTCCATGTTTATACAGTTAGCGGCGGAGATATTTCCATGTTTATACAGATAGCGGTGGAGATATTTCTAGGTTTATAATGAAAGCGTTGGAGATATTTCCATGTTTATAGAGATGGCGGTGTAGATATTTCCAAGTTTATACAGATACCGCTGTAGATATTTCCATGTTTATACAGATAGCGGTGTTGATATTTTCATGTTTATACAGATAGCGGTGTAGATATTTCCATGTTTATAGAGATAGCGGTGTAGATATTTCCATGTGTATAGAGATGGCTCTGTAGATATTTCCATGTTTATACAAATAGCGGTGGAGATATTTCCATGTTTATACAGATGTCGGTGTAGATATTTCCAAGTTTATGTAGATAGCGGTGTAGGTATTTCCATATTTATAGGGATAGCGGTGTAGATATTTCCATGTTTATACAGATGGCGGTGTAGATATTTCCAAGTTTATACAGATAGCGGTGTTGCTGTTCCATGTTAATACAGATGGCAGTGTAGATATTTCCATGTTTATACAGATAGTGGTGTAGATATTTCCATGTTTATAAAGATAGAGGTGTAGATATTACCATGCTTATAGAGATAGCGGTGGAGATATTTCCATGTTTATAGAGATAGCGGTTGAGATATTTCCATGTTTATACAGATGGCGGTGTAGATATTTCCAAGTTTATGCAGATTGCGGTGTAGATATTTCCATGTTTATAGAGATATTGGTGTTGTTATTTCCATGTTTATACAGATAGCGGTGTAGTTATTTCCATGTTTATCGAGATAGCGGTGTAGATATTTCCATATTTATACAGATAGCGGTGTAGATATTTCCATGTTTATTCAGATGGCGGTGTAGACATTTCCATGTTTATACACATAGCGATGTGGCTGTTTCCATGTTTTTACAGATGGCAGTGTAGATATTTCCATGTTTATACAGATAGTGGTGTAGAAAATTCCATGATATATAGATAGCGGTGTAGATATTTCCATGTTTATAAAGATAGCGGTGTACATATTTCCATGTGTATAGAGATAGAGGTGTAGGTATTTCCATGTTTATAGAGATAGCGGTCGAGATATTTCCATGTTTATACAAATAGCGGTGTAGATATTTCCATGTTTATACAGATGTCGGTGTAGATATTTCCAAGTTTATGTAGATAGCAGATTAGGTATTTCCATATTTATAGGGATAGCGGTGTAGATATTTCCATGTTTATTCAGATGGCGGTGTAGATATTTCCATGTTTATACAGATAGCGGTGTGGCTGTTCCATGTTAATACAGATGGCAGTGTAGATATTTCCATGTTTATACAGATAGTGGTGTAGATATTTCCATGTTTATAAAGATAGAGGTGTATATATTACCATGCTTATAGAGATAGCGGTGGAGATATGTCCATGTTTATAGAGATAGCGGTCGAGATATTTCCATGTTTATACAGATAACGATGTAGATATTTCCATCTTTATATAGATAGCGGTGTAGATATTTCCATGTTTATAGAGATAGCTGTGTAGATATTTCCATGTTTATGCAGATGGCAGTGTAGATATTTCCGTGTTTATACAGATAGTGGTGTAGTTATTTCCATGTTTATACATATGACTGTGTAGTTATTTCCATGTTTATAGAGATGGCGGTATAGATATTTCCATGTTTATAGAGATAGCCATGTAGATATTTCCAAGTTTAAACTGAGAGCGGTGTAGACATTCCAATATTTATTGAGATAGCCGTGTAGGTATTTCCAAATTTATACAGATGGCGGTGTAGATATTTCCATGTTTACAGAGATAGCCATGTAGATATATCCATGTTTATACAGATACCAGTGGAGATATTTCCATGTTTATAGAGATTGCGGTGGAGATATTTCCATGTTTATACAGATAGCTGTGTAGATATTTCCATGTTTATAGAGATAGCGGTGTAGATATTTCCATATTAATGCAGATAGCCGTGTAGATATTTCCATGTTTATTCACATGGTGGTGAATATATTTCCATGTTTACATAGATAACGTTGTGGCTACTTCCATGTTTATTCAGATGACAGGGTCGATATTTCCATGTTTATAAAGATAGCGATGTAGATATTTCCATGTTTATACATATAGCGGTGTAGTTATTTCCATGTCTATACAGATGTCTGTGTAGATGTTTCCAGGTGTATACAGATGGCAGTGTGGTATCTCCATGTTTATACAGATGGAAGTGTAGATACTTCCATGTTTATACAGATGACTGTGTAGATATTTCCATGTTTTTACAGATGGCGTTGTATATATTTCCATGTTTATACAGAAAACGGTGTGGCTATTTCCATGTTTATACAGTTAGCGATGTAGATATTTCCAAGTTCATGCAGATAGCGGTGTAGATATTTCCATGTTTATAGAGATAGTGGTGTAGTTAATTCCATTTTTATACAGATAGCGGTGTAGTTATTTCCATGTTTTTATAGATAGCGGTGTAGATATTTCCATATTTATAGAGATAGCGGTGTAGATATTTCCATGTTTACATAGATAGCGGTGGACATATTTCCATGTTTATAGAGATAGCGGTCGAGATATTTACATGTTTACACAGATAACGATGTAGATATTTCCATGTTTATACAGATAGCGATGTAGATATCTCCATGTTTATACAGATAGCGGTGTAGAAGTTTCCATGTTTATACAGTTAACGGTGGAGATATTTCCATGTTTATACAGATAGCGGTGGAGATATTTCTAGGTTTATAACGAAAGCGTTGGAGATATTTCCATGTTTATAGAGATGGCGGTGTAGATATTTCCAAGTTTATACTGATAGCGGTGTAGATATTTCCATGTTTATACAGATAGCGGTGTAGATATTTCCATGTTTATACAGATAGCGGTGTAGGTATTTCCATGTTTATACAGATGGCTGTGTAGATATTTCCATGTGTATACAGATGGCAGTGTAGATTTTCCATGTTTATACAGATGGAGGTGTAGATATTTCCATGTTTTTACAGATGGCCGTGTAGATATTTCCATGTTTATACAGATAGCGGTGTGGTTATTTCCATGTTTATAGAGATAGCGATGTAGATATTTCCATGTTTATACAGATAGCAGTGTAGGTATTTCGATGTTTATACAGATAGTTTTGGAGATATTTCCATGTTTATACAGATAGCGGTGGAGATATTTCCAAGTTTATGCAGATAGCGGTGAAGATATTTGCATATTTATACAGATAGTAGTGTAGATATTTCCATGTTTATAGAGATAGCCACGTAGATATTTCCATGTTTTAACAGAGAGCAGTGTAGACATTTCAATATTTATTGAGATAGCAAAATAGGTATTTCCAAATTTATACAGATGGCGGTGTAGATATTTCCATGTTTATAGAGATAGCCATGTGGAGATTTCCATGTTTATACAGATAGTGGTGGAGATATTTCCATGTTTAAACATATAGCGGTGGAGATATTTCCATGTTTATACAGATAGCGGTGTAGATATTTCCAAGTTTATGCAGATAGCGTTGCAGATATTATCATGTTTATACAGATAGCGTTGTAGATATTTCCATGTTTATACTGATAGCGGTGTAGATATTTCCATGTATATACAGATAGCAGTGGAGATATTTCCATGTTTATACAGATAGCTGTGTAGATATTTCCATGTTTATACAGATGACTGTGTATATATTTCCATGTTTATACAGATGACGGTGGAGATATTTCCATGTTTATTCAAATGGCGGTGTAGATATTTCCATGTTTATACAGATAGCTGGGTAGATATTTCCATGTTTGTACGGATAGTGGTGTAGATATTTCCATGTTTATACAGATGACTGTGTAGTTATTTCTATGTTTATACAGATGGCGGTATAGATATTTCCAAGTTTATACAGATAGCGCTGTAGATATTTCCATGTTTATGCAGATAGCGGTGTAGATATTTCCATGTTTATATAGATAGCGGTGTAGTTATTTCCATGTTTATACAGATAGCAGTGTAGATATTTCCATGTTTAAACAGATGGCTGTGTTGATATTTCCATGTGTATACAGACGGCAGTGTAGATATTTCCATGTTTATACAGATGGAGGTGTAGATATTTCCATATTTTTAGAGATAGCGGTGTGGCTGTTTCCATGTTCATACAGATGGCAGTGTAGATATTTCCATGTTTATAAAGATAGCAGTGTAGATATTTCCATGTTTATAGAGATAGCGGTGGAGATATTTCCATGTTTATAGAGATAGCGGTCGAGATATTTCCATGTTTAAACAGATAACGATGTAGATATTTCCATGTTTATACAGATAGCGATGTAGATATTTCCATGTTTATACAGATAGCGGTGTAGATGTTTCCATGTTTATACAGTTATCGGTGGAGATATTTCCATGTTTATACAGATGGCTGTGTAGATATTTCCATGTGTATACAGATGGAGGTGTAGCTATTTGCATGTTTATACAGATGGCAGTGTAGATATATCCAATTCTATACAGATAGCGGTGTGGCTATTTCCATGTTTATACAGATAGCGGTGTAGGAATTTCCATGTTTATACAGATGACTGTGTATATATTTCCATGTTTATACAGATGACCGGGGAGATATTTCCATGTTTATAGAGATTGCGGTGTAGATATTTCCATGTTTATACAGATAGCTGTGTAAATATTTCCATGTTTATAGAGATAGCGGTGTAGATATTTCCCTATTTATGCAGATAGCCATGTACATATTTCCATGTTTATTCACATGGTTGTGTATATATTTCCATGTTTACATAGATAGCGGTGTGGCTACTTCCATGTTTATACACATGGCAGGGTCGATATTTCCATGTTTATACAGATAGCGATGTAGATATTTCCATGTTTATACATATAGCGGTGTAGTTATTTCCATGTCTATACAGATGTCTGTGTAGATGTTTCCAGGTGTATACAGATGACAGTGTGGATATCTCCATGTTTATACAGATGGAGGTGTAGGTACTTCCATGTTTACACAGATGACTGTGTAGATATTTCCATGATTTTACAGATGGCGGTGTAGATATTTCCATGTTTATACAGAAAACGGTGTGTCTATTTCCATGTTTATACGGATAGCGATGTAGATATTTCCATGTTTATACAGATAGCGGTGTAGAAGTTTCCATGTTTATACAGTTAGCGGTGGAGATATTTCTAGGTTTATAATGAAAGCGTTGGAGATATTTCCATGTTTATAGAGATGGCGGTGCAGATATTTCCAAGTTTATACAGATAGCGGTGCAGATGTTTCCATGTTTATGCAGATAGCGGTGTAGATATTTCCAATTTTATACAGATAGCGGTGTGGCTATTTCCATGTTTATACATATAGCGATGTAGATATTTCCATGTTTATACAGATAGCTGTGGAGATATTTCCATGTTTATACTGATAGCGGTGGAGGTATTTCCATGTTTATACTGATAGCGGTGGAGGTATTTCCATGTTTATACTGATGGCGGTGTAGTTATTTCCAAGTTTATAGAGATAGCTGTGTATATATTTCCATATTTATACAGATAGCTGTGTAGATATTTCCATGTTTATTCAGATTGCGGTGTAGACATTTCCATGTTTATACACATAGCGATGTGGCTGTTTCCATTTTTATACAGATGGCAGTGTAGATATTTCCATGTTTATACAGATAGTGGTGTAGATATTTCCATGTTATATTGATAGCGGTGTAGATATTTCCATGTTTATAAAGATAGCGGTGTAGATATTTCCATGTTTATAGAGATAGAGGTGGAGATATTTCCATGTTTATAAAAATAGCGGTCGAGATATTTCCATGTTTATACAGATAGTGGTGGAGATATTTCCATGTTTATACAGATGTCGGTGTAGATATTTCCAAGTTTATGCAGATAGCAGTGTAGATATTTCCATATTTATGGAGATAGCGGTGTAGATATTTCCATGTTTATTCAGATGGCGGTGTAGATATTTCCATGTTTATACAGATAGCGGTGTGGCTGTTCCATGTTAATACAGATGGCTGTGTAGATATTTCCTTGTTTATACAGATAGTGGTGTAGATATTTCCATGTTTATAAAGATAGAGGTGTAGATATTACCATGCTGATAGAGATAGCGGTGGAGATATTTCCATGTTTATAGAGATAGCGGTCGAGATATTTCCATGTTTATACAGATAACAATATAGATATTTCCATGTTTATGTAGAAAGCGGTGTAGATATTTCCATGTTTATAGAAATGGCTGTGTAGATATTTCCATGTTTATGCAGATGGCAGTGTAGATATTTCCGTGTTTATACACATAGTGGTGTAGGTATTTCCATGTGTATACAGATGACTGTGTATGTATTTCCATGTTTGTAGAGATGGCGGTGTAGACAATTCCATGTTTATAGAGATAGCCATGTAGATATTTTCATGTTTAAACTGAGAGCGGTGTAGAAATTTCAATATTTATTGAGATAACCGTGTAGGTATTTCCAAATTTATACAGATGGCGGTGTAGATATTTCCATGTTTATAGAGATAGCCATGTAGATATTACCTTGTTTATACAGATAGCAGTGTAGATATTTCCATGTTTATACAGATGTCTGTGTAGATATTTCCATGTTTATGCAGATGGCGTTGTAGATATTTCCATGTTTATAGAGATGGCGTTGTAGTTATTTCTATGTTTATAGAGATAGCGGTGTTAATATCTCCATGTTTATTGAGATGATGGTGTAAGTATTTTCATATTTATAGAGATAGCGCTGTAGTTATTGCCATGTTTATACAGATAACGGTGTTGGTATTTCCATGTTTATACTGGTAGTGGTGTAGATATTTCCATGTTTATACAGCTCGCGGTGTAGTTATTTCCATCTTTATACAGATGGCAGTGTAGATATTTCCATGTTTACACAGATAACGGTGTAGATATTTCCTTGTCTATAGAGATAGCTGTGTAGTTATTTCCATATTTATACAGATTGCGGTGTAGATATTTCCATCTTTATACAGATGGCGGTGTAGATATTTCCATGTTTATACAGATGGCGGTGTAGATGCATCCATGTTTCTGAAGATGGCGGTGTAGGTATTTTCATGTTTATAGAGATGGCGGTGTAGATATTTCCATGTTTATGCAGATGTCTGTGTAGATAATTCCATGTTTATGCAGATAGCGGTGTAGATATTTCCATGTTTATAGAGATGGCAATCTAGGTATTTCTAAGTTTATAGAGATAGTGATGAAAATAGTTCCATGTTTATAGAGATGGTGGTGTAAATATTTTCAAGTTTATAGAGATAGCGGTGTAGATATTTCCATGTTTATACAGATAGCGGTGTTGGTATTTCCATGTTTATACAGATAGCGGTGTAGATATTTCCATGTTTATACACCTCACGGTGTAGATATTTCCATCTTTATACAGATGGCAGTGTAGATATTTCCATGTTTATACAGATGGCGGTGTAGATATTTCCTGTCTATAAAGATAGCGGTGTAGTTATTTCCATATTTATACAGATTGCGGTGCAGATATTTCCATCTTTATACAGATGGCGGTGTAGATATTTCCATGTTTATACAGATGGCAGTGAAGATATTTCCATGTTTATACAGATAGTGGTGTAGATATTTCCATGTCTATACAGATAGCGGTGTAGATACATCCTTGTTTCTGAAGATGGCGGTGTAGATATTTTCATGTTTATAGAGATGGAGGTGTAGATATTTCCATGTATATAGAGATAGCAGTGTAGATATTTTCATGTTTATAGAGAAAGCGGTGTAGATATTTCCATTTTTATAGAGATAGCGGTGTAGATATTTCCATATTTATACAGATAGCGGTGTAGGTATTTCCATGTTTATACAGATTGCGGTGTAGATATTTCTATGTTTCTACAGATGGCGGTGTAGATATTTCCTTGTTTATACAGACAGCGGTGTAGATATTTCCATGTTTACACAGGTAGCGGTGTAGATATTTCCATGTTTACAGAGATAGCGGTGTAGATATTTCCATCTTTGCACAGATTGCTGTGTAGATATTTCCATGTTTACGCTGATAGGTTTGTAGATATTTCCAAGTTTACACAGATAGCTGTGTAGATATTTCCATGTTTACACACATAGCGTGGTAGATATTTCCATGTTTATACAGATTGTGGTGTAGATATGTCCATGATTATACAGATAGCTGTGTAGATATTTTCATGTTTATATAGATAGCGGTGGAGATATTTCCATGTTTATAGAGACTGCGGTATAGATATTTCCATGTTTATACAGATAGAGGTGTAGATATTTCCATGTTTACAGAGATAGCGGTGTAAATATTTCCATCTTTGCACGGATTGCAGTGTAGTTATTTCCATTTTTACACAGATAGCTGTGTAGATATTTCCAAGTTTACACTGATACCTGTGTAGATATTTCCATGTTTACACAGATAGCATTGTAGATATTTCCATGTTTATACAGATAGCGGTGTATATATTTCCATGTTTATACAGATAGCGGTGGAGATATTTCCATGTGTATACAGATGGCGGTGTAATATTTCCATGTTTCTACAGTTGACTGCGTTGATATTTCCATATTTTTACAGATGGCGGTGTAGATATTTCCATGTTTATACAGATAGCGGTTTAGCTCTTTCCATGTTTATTCAGTTAGCGATGTACATATTTCCATGTTTATAGAGATGGCTGTGTAGATATTTCCATGTTTATACAGATGGCAGTGTAGATATTTCCGTGTTTATACAGATAGTGGTATGGATATTTCTATGTTCATACAGATGACTGTGAAGGTATTTCCATGTTTATACAGACAGCGGTGTAGATATTTCCATGTTTATATAGATAGCGGAGTAGATATTTCCATATTTACAGAGATAGATGAGTAGATATATCCATATTTCCACAGATTGCGGTGTAGATATTTCCACGTTTAGACAGATAGCGGTGTAGATATTTCCATGTTTATACAGATAACGGTGAAGATATTTCCATCTTTATACAGATGACTGTGTAGGTATTTCCATGTGTATACAGATGGCAGTGTAGATATTTCCATGTTTATGCAGATAGCGGTGTGGCTATTTCCATGTTTATAGAGGTAGCGTTGTAGATATTTCCATGTTTATAGAGATGGCTGTGTAGATATTTCCATGTTTATACAGATGGCAGTGTAGATATTTCCACGTTTATACAGACAGTGGTGTACATATTTCCATGTTTATACAGATGACTGTGTAGCTATTTCCATGTATATACAAATGGCATTTTAGGTATTTCCATGTTTATAGAGATAGCGATGTAGTTATTTCCGTGTTTACACAGATGGCAGTGTAGATATTTTCATGTTTATACAGAAGGCGGTGTAGACATTTCCATGTTTATAGAGAGAGCGGTGTAGATATTTCCATATTTATACAGATAGCGGAGTAGATATTTCCATGTTTATACAGATAGTGGTTTAGATATTTCCATGTTTATTCAGATAGCGGTGTAGATATTTCCATGTTTATACAGATGGCTGGGCCGATATTTCCATGTTTATACAGAGTTCTCTGTAGATATTTCCATGTTTATATAGACGACAGTGTAGATATTTCCAGGTTTATATAGATGACTGTGTAGATATTTCCATGTTAATACAGATGGCGGTGTAGATATTTCCATGTTTATAGAGATAGCGGTGTAGATATTTCCATGTTTATTGAGATAGCGGTGTAAATATTTCCATATTTATACAGATAGTGTTGTAGATATTTCCATGTTTTCACAGATAGCGGTGTAGATATTTCCATCTTTATACAAACGGTGGTGTAGATATTTCCATGTTCCTACAAATGACTGTGTAGTTATTTCCATGTTTATACAGATGGCGGTGTAGATATTTCCATATTTATAGAGATAGCAGTGTAGATATTTCCAGGTTTATACAGATAGCGGTGTAAATATTTCCATGTTTATACACATCGTGGTGTAGATATTTCCATGTTTATACAGATACCGGTGTAGATATTTCCATGTTTTTACAGACTGCAGTGTAGGTATTTCTATGTTTATACAGATAGCGGTGTAGATATTTCCATGTTTGTACAGATGGCGGTGTTGATATTTCCATCTGTACACAGATTGCCGTGTAGATATTTCCATTTTTATACAGATGGCGTTGTAGATATTTCCATGGAAATGCAGATGGCGTTGTGGATATTTCCATATTCATAGAGATAGCGGAGTAGATATTTCCATGTTTATACAGATCGCGGTGTAGATATTTCCATGTTTATACAGACAGCAGTGGAGATATTTCCATGTTTATACACATAGCGGTGTACATATTTCCATGTTTATAGAGACAGCGGTGTAGGTATTTCCATGTTTATACAGATAGAGGTGCAGATATTTCCATGTTTATACAGATGCCTATGCAGTTATTTCCAAATTTTTACAGAGGGCTGTGTAGATATTTCCAAGTTTATACAGAAGGCAGTGTAGATATTTCCATGTTCCTACACATGACTGTGTACCTATTTCCATGTTTATACAGATGGCTTTGTAGATATTTCCATGTTTATAGAGACAGCGGTGCAGATATTTCCATGTTTAAACAGATAGCGGTGTAAATATTTCCATGTTTATACAGATCGTGGTGTAGATATTTCCAGGTTTATACAGATACCGGTGTAGATATTTCCATGTTTATACAGAGCGCAGTGTAGATAATTCCTTGTTTATAGAGATAGCGGTGTAGATATTTCCATGTTTGTACAGATGGCGGTGTTGATGTTTCCATCGATACACAGATTGCCGTGTAGGTATTTCCATGTGTACACAGAAGCATTGTAGATATTTCCATGTTTATACAGATGGTTGTGTAGATATTTCCATGTTTATACAGATGACTATATAGGTATTTCCATGTTTTTACAGATGGCATTGTAGATATTTCCATGTTTATAGAGATAGCAGTGTAGATATTTCCATGTTTATACAGACGGCGGTGTAGATATTTCCATGTTTATACAGATAACGGTGTAGATATATCCATGTTTATACAGATGGCGGTGTAGATATTTCCATGTTTATACAGATAACGGTGTAGATATTTCCATGTTTATACAGATAGCCCTGTAAATATTTCCATGTTTATACAGATCACGGTGTAGATATTTCCATGTTTATAAAGATAGCGGTGTAGATATTTCCGCGTTTGTACAGATGGTGGTGTAGATATTTCAATCTTTCTACAAATGGCAGTGTGGATATTTCCATGTTTATAGAGATGGCGGTGTAGATATTTCCATGTTTATATAGATGGCAATGTAGATATTTTGTTGTTCATGTAGATGGCGTTGTAGATATCTCCATGTTTAAAGGGATGGCGGTGTATATATTTCCATGTTGATGGAGATAGCGGTGTAGATATTTCCATGTTTATATAGATAGCGGTGTAGTCATTTCCATGTTTATAGAGATAGCGGTGTAGTTATTTCCATATTTCTACAGATGACTGTGTAGATATTTCCATGTTTGTTCAGATGGCAGTGTAGATATTTCCATGTTTGTACAGACGGCAGTGTAGATATTTCTATGTTTATAGAGATAGTGGTTTAGATATTTCCATGTTTATACAGACCGTGGTGTAGATATTTCCAAGTTTATACAGATAGTGCTCCAGATATTTCCATGTTTGTACAGATGGCGGTGTTATTTCCATCTGTACACAGATGACCTTGTAGATATTTCCATGTTTATACAGATGGCTGCGCAGTCATTTCTATGGATATGTAGATGGCAGTGTAAATATTACCATGTTTATACAGAAATCGGTGTAGTTAATTCCATGTTCATATAGATAGCGGTGTAGATATGTCCATGTATATACACATGGCTGTGTAGATATTTCCATGTTTATACTGATGGCGGTGTAGATATTTCCATGTTTATACAGATAAATTTGTAAGTATTTCCATGTTTATACAGATGGCGGTGTAGATATTTCGATGTTTATAGAGATAGCAGTGGAGATATTTCCATGTTTATACAGATAGCGGTGTAGATATTTCCATGTTTATACTGATCTCGGTGTAGATATTTACATGTTTATACAGACCGCAGTGTAAGTACTTCCATGTTTATAGAGATAGCGGTGTAGATATTTCCATGTTTGTATAGATGGAGTTGTTGATGTTTCCATCTATACATAGATTGCCGTGTAGGTAATTCCATGTGTATACAGACGGCCTTGTAGATATTTCCATGTTTATACTGATGGTGGTGTAGATATTTCCAAGTTTATACAGATGACTGTATAGGTATTTCCATGTTTTTCCAGATTGCATTGTAGGTATTTCCATGTTTGTAGAAATAGCAGTGTAGATATTTCCATGTTTATAAAGATGGCGGTGTAGATATTTCCATGTTTATAGAGATAGCGGTGTAGATATTTCCATATTTATTCAGATAACTGTGTAGATATTTCCATGTTTATACAGATAGCGGTGTAAATATTTCCATGTTTATACAGATCAGGGTGCAGATATTTCCATGTTTATAGAGATAGCGGTGTAGATATTTCCATGTTTATACAGATAGCGGTGTAGATATTTCCATGTTTATACAGACCGTGGTGTAGATATTTCCATGTTTATACAGATAGCAGTGCAGTTATTTCCATTTTTGTACAGATGGCGTTGTTGATATTTCCATCTATACACAGATGACCGTGTAGATATTTCCATGTTTATACAGGTGGCGGCAGAGATATTTCTATGGATATGTAGATGGCGGTGTAGATATTTCCATGCTTATACAGATAGCGGTGTAGTAATTTCCATGTTTATATAGAAAGCGGTGTAGGTATTTCCATGTATATACGCATGGCTGTGTAGATATTTCCATGTTTATACAGATGGCGGTGTAGATATTTCCATGTTTATACAGATAACTTTGTAAGTATTTCAATGTTTATACAGATGGCGGTGTAAATATTTCGATGTTTATAGAGATAGCAGTGGAGATATTTCCATGTTTATACAGATAGCGGTGTAGACATTTCCATGTTTATACTGATCTCGGTGTAGATATTTCCATGTTTATAGAGATGGCGGTGTAGATAATTCCATGTTCAGAGAGATAGCGGTGTTGATTTTTCCATGTTTATAGAGAAAGCTGGGTGGATATATCCATGTTTCTACTGATAGTGGTGTAGATATTTCCATGTTTATAGAGATGGCGGTATAGATATTTCCAAGTTTATAGAGATCACGGTGCAGATATTTCCATGTTTATACAGATCGCGGTGTTGATATTTCCATGTTTATACAGATCATGGTGTAGATATTTCCATGTTTATACAGATCGCGGTGTTGATATTACCATGTATATAAGGATAGCAGTGCAAATATTTCCACAATTATACAGATAGTGGTGTAGTTATTAGCATGTTTATACAGATAGCGGTGTAGATATTTGCATGTATAAACAGATGTCTGTGTATATATTTCCATGTTTAAACAGATGGCGTTGTAGATATTTCCTTGTTTATACAAATAGCGGTGTAGATATTTCCATGTTTATTCAGCTCCCGGTGTAGATATTTCCATCTTTATACAGATGGCAGTGTAGACATTTCCATGTTTATACAGATAGCGGTGTAGATATTTCCATGTCTATAGAGATAGCAGTGTAGTTATTTCCATATTTATACAGATTGCGGTGTAGATATTTCCATCTTTATACAGATGGCATTGTAGATATTTCCATGTTTATACAGATGGCAGTGAAGATATTTCCAAATTTATACAGATAGTGGTGTAGATATTTCCATGTTTATACAGATGGCGGTGTAGATACTTCCATGTTTCAGAAGATGGTGGTGTAGATATTTTCATGTTTATAGAGATGGAGGTGTAGTTATTTCCATGTATATAGAGATAGCAGTGTAGATATTTTCATTTTTATAGAGAAAGCGGTGTAGGTATTTCCATGTTTATAGAGATAGCATTGTAGATATTTTCATGTTTATAGAGAAAGCGGGGTAGGTATTTCCATGTTTATACAGATGGCAGTGTAGATATTTCCATGTTTATACAGATATCGGTGTAGATATTTCCATGTTTATAGAGATAGCGGTGTACGTATTTCCATCTTTGCACACATTGCGGTGTAGGTATTGCCAAAGTTACACAGATTGCGGTGTAGATATTTCCAAGTTTACACAGATAGCTGTGTAGATATTTCCATGTTTACAGAGATAGGATTGTACATATTTCCATGTTTATACAGATTGCGGTCTAGTTATTTCCATGTTGATACAGATAGCGGTGTAGATATTTCCATGTTTATAAAAGTACCGGTGTAGAAATTCCCATGTTTATACAGATCGCTTTGTAGAACATTTCCATCTTTCTACAGATGACAGTGTAGATATTTCCAAGTTTATACAGATGGCAGTGTAGATATTTCCATGTTTATACAGATGTCTGTGTAGATATTTCCATCTTTATGCAGATGGCGGTGTAGATATTTCCATGTTTATAGAGATGGCGGTGTAGCTATTGCTATGCTTATAGAGATAGCGGTGTAAATATCTCCATGTTTATAGAGATGGTGATGTAATTATTTTCATGTTTATAGAGATAGCGCTGTAGTTATTTCCATGTTTATACAGATAACGGTGTTGGTATTTCCATGTTTATACAGATAGTGGTGTAGATATTTCCATGTTTATACAGATCGCAGTGTAGATATTTCCATATTTATACAGATGACAGTAAAGATATTTCCATGTTTATACAGATAGTGGTGTAGATATTTCCATGTCTATAGAGATAGCGGTGTATGTATTTCCATATTTATACAGATTGCAGTGTAGATATTTCCATCTTTATACAGATGGCGGTGTAGATATTTCCATGTATATGCAGATGGCAGTGAAGATATTTCCATGTTTATAGATATGGCGGTGTAGATATTTCCATTTTCATAGAGATAGCGGTGTTGATTTTTCCATGTTTATAGAGATAGCGGTGTGGATATTTCCATGTTTATACAGATAGGGGTGTAGATATTTCCATGTTTATAGAGATGGCGGTGTAGACGTTTCCATGTTTCTACAGATCACGGTGTAGATATTTCCATGTTTATACAGATCACGGTGTAGATATTTCCATGTTTATACAGATCATGGTGTAGATATTTCCATATTTATACAGATCGCGGTGTTGATATTAATATGTTTATAGGGATAGCAGTTCAAATATTACCA
Source organism: Pan paniscus (assembly GCF_029289425.2). Lineage (NCBI taxonomy): Eukaryota > Metazoa > Chordata > Mammalia > Primates > Hominidae > Pan > Pan paniscus. Next base: position 64,524,694 of record NC_085927.1, read on the forward strand.
CATTTATACATTCAGCGGTGTAGTTATTAGAATGTTTATACAGATAGCTTTGTAGGTATTTCCATGTATAAACAGATGTCTGTGTAGATATATCCATGTTTAAACAGATGGTTGTGTAGATATTTCCTTGTTTATCTAAATAGCGGTGTATTTATTTCCATATTTATACAGATAGCGGTGTAGATATTTCCATGTATATACAGACGGCTGGGTAGGTATTTCCATGTTTATACAGATGGCTGTGTAGATATTTCCATGTTTATACAGATCGCGGTGTAGATATTTCCATGTTTATACAAATCGCGGTGTAGATATTTCCATGTTCCTACACATGACTGTGTTGGTATTTCCATGTTTATACAGATGGCTTTGTAGATATTTCCATGTTTATAGAGATAGCGGTGTAGATATTTCCATGTTTGTACAGAAGGCGGTGTTGATATTTCCATCTATACACAGATGGCCGTGTAGATATTTCCATGTTTATACAGATGGCGGCGTAGATATTTCCATGGACATGCAGATATTGTTGTAGTTATTCCCGTGTTTATACAGATAGCGGTGTAGATATTTCCATGTTTACACAGATGGTGGTGTAGATATTTCCGTGTTTATACACATGGCGGAGTGCATACTTCCATCTTTATGGAGATGGCAGAGTAGATATTTTCATGTTTATAGAGATGGCGGTGTAGATATTTCCATATTTATAGAGATAGCAGTGTAGATATTTCCATCTTTCTACAGATGGCAGTGTAGATATTTCAATGTTTATACAGATGGCAGTGTACATATTTCCATATTTATACAGATGTCTGTGAAGTTATTTCCATGTGTATACAGATGGTATTGTAGCTATTTCCATGTTTATACAGATGGTGGTGTTGATATTTCCATGTTTATTCAGATGACTGTGTAGATATTTCCATGTTTTTACAGATGGCAGTGTAGATATTTCAATGTTTATAGAGATGGCGCTGTAGATATTTCCAGGTTTGTACAGATAACGGTGGAGATATTTCCATGTTTATACAGACAGCAGTGGAGATATTTCCATGTTTATAAACATAGCGGTGAACATAATTCCATGTTTATAGAGACAGTGGTGTAGGTATTTCCAAGTTTATACAGATAGCGGTGCGGATATTTCCATGTTTATACAGATGCCTATGCAGATATTTCCATATTTATACTCAGGGCTGTGTAGATATTTCTATGTTTATACAGATTGCAGCGTAGATATTTAAATGTTCCTACACATGACTGCGTAGGTATTTCCATGTTTATGCAGATGTCTTTGAAGATATTTCCATGTTTATACAGACAGCGGTGAAGATATTTCCATGTTTATACAGACCGCGGTGTAGATATTTCGATGTTTATGCAGATACCAGTGCACATATTTCCATGTTTGTACAGATGGCGGTGTTGATATTTCCATCTATACACAGATGACCGTATAGATATTTCCATGTTTATACAGATGGCGTCACCGATATTTCTATGGATATGTGGATGGCGGTGTATATATTTCCATGTATATACAGATAGCGGTGTAGTTATTTCCATGTTTATATAGAGAGCGGTGTAGATATTTCCATGTATGTACACATGGCTGTGAAGATATTTCCGTGTTTATACAGATGGCGGTGTAGATATTTCCATATTTATACAGATAACCTTGTAAGTATTTCCATGTTTATACAGATGGCGGTGAAGATATTTCGATGTTTATAGACATAGCAGTGCAGATATTTCCATGGTTATACAGATAGCGGTGTAGATATTTCCATGTTTATACTGATCACGGTGTAGATATTTCCATGTTTATAGAGATGGCGGTGTAGATATTTCCATGTTCATAGAGATAGCGGTGTTGATTTTTCCATGTTTATAGAGATAGCTGTGTAGATATTTCCATGTTTATAAAGATAGGGGTGTAGATATTTCCATGTTTATAGAGATGGCGGTGTAGATATTTCCATGTTTATACAGATCACGGTGTAGATATTTCCATGTTTATACAGATCGCGGTGTAGATATTTCCATGCTTATACAGATCATGGTGTAGATATTTTCATGTTTATACAGATCGTGGTGTTGATATTACCATGTTTATAGGGATAGCGGTGCAAATATTTCCACATTTATACAGATAGCGGTGTAGTTATTAGCATGTTTATACAGATAGCAGTGTAGATATTTCCATGTATAAACAGATGTCTGTTTATATAATTCCATGTTTAAACAGATGGCGGTGTAGATATTTCCTTGTTTATACAAATAGCGGTGTAGTTATTTCCATGTTTATACAGATAGCGGTGTAGATATTTCCATGTATACACAGATGGCTGTGTAGATATTTCCATGTTTATACAGATGACTTTGTAGTTATTTCCATGTTTATACAGATGGCGGTGTAGATATTTCCATGTTTATAGAGATAGCTCTGTACTTATTTCCATGTTTATACAGATAGCGGTGTAGCTATTTCCATGTTTATACAGATCGCGGTGTAGCTTTTTCCATGTGTATGCAGATCGTGGTGGAGTTATTTCTATGTTTATACAGATAGCGGTGTAGATATTTCCATGTTTTTACAGATATTGGTGTAGATATTTCCATGTTTACACATATTGCGGTATAGATATTTCCATCTTTCTACAGATGGCATTGTAGATATTTCCATGTTTATACCGATGGCGGTGTACATATTTCCATGTTTATACAGATGGCTGTGTAGATATTTCCATGTTTATACAGATGACTTTGTAGGTATTTCCATGTTTATACAGACAGCTGTGTAGATATTTCCATGTTTATAGAGATGGCGGTGTAGATATTTCCATGTTTATATAGATGGCAATGTAGATATTTTCTTGTTTATGTAGATGGCGTTGTAGATATCTCCATGTTTAAAGAGATGGCGGTGTATATATTTCCATGTTGTTGGAGATAGCGGTGTAGATATTACCATATTTCTACAGATGACTGTGTTGATATCTCCATGTGTGTACACATGGCAGTGTAGATATTTCCATGTTTATACAGATGGCAGTGTAGATATTTTCATGTTTCTACAGATGGCGGTGTAGATATTTTCATGTTTATACAGATGGTAGTGTAGATATTTCCATGTTTATATAGATGGTGGTGTAGATATTTCCATGTTTATACAGATGGCTGTGCCGGTATTTCCATGTTTATACAGATACCGGTGTAGATATTTCCATGTTTATACAGACTGTAGTGTAGGTAATTCTATGTTTACACAGATAGCGGTGTAGATATTTCCATGTTTGTACAGATGGCGGTGTTGATATTTCCATCTGTACACAGATTGCCGTGTAGATATTTCCATCTTTATACAGATGGCGTTGTAGATATTTCCATGGATATGCAGATTGCGGTGTGGATATTTCCATGTTTATAGAGATAGCGGAGTAGGTATTTCCATGTTTATAGACATAGCTGTGTAGTTATTTCCATGTTTATATAGATGATGTTGTAGGTATTTCCATGTTTATACCGAGAGCAGTGTTGGTATTTCCACGTTTATACAGATAGCGATGTTGATATTTCCATGTTTATACAGCTCGAGGTGCAGATATTTATATATTTATAGAGATGGCATTGGAGATATTTCCTTATTCACACAGATGGCGGTGTAGATGTTTCCATGTTTATGCAGATGGCGGAGTAGTTAGTTCCATGTTATGGAGAAGGCAGTGTAGATATTTTCATGTTTATAGAGATGGCGGTGCAGATATTTCCATGTTTATAGAGATAGCAGTGTAGATATTTACATGTTTATACAGATGGCTGTGTAGATATTTCCATGTGTATACAGATGGCATTGTAGATATTTCCATGTTTATACAGATGACTGTATAGGTATTTCCATGTTTTTACAGATGGCAGTGCAGATATTTCCATGTTTATACAGATAGCGGTGTAGATATTTCCATGTATAAACAGATATCTGTGTAGATATTTCCATGTTTAAACAGATGGTGGTGTAGATATTTCCTTGTTTATACAAATAGCGGTGTATTTATTTCCATGTTTATACAGATAGCGGTGTAGATATTTCCATGTATATACAGACGGCTGTGTACTTATTTCCATGTTTATACAGATGGCTGTGTCGATATTTCCATGTTTATACAGATGACTTTGTAGGTATTTCCATGTTTATACAGATTGCGGTGTAGATATTTCCATGTTTATAGAGATAGCTGTCTAGATATTTCCATGTTTACACAGATACCGGTGTAGATATTTCCATGTTTATACAGATCGCGGTGTAGATGTTTCCATGTTTTTACAGATCGCGGTGTAGATATTTCCTTGTTTATACAAGTAGCAGTGTAGTTATTTCCATGTTTATACAGAGAGCGCTGTAGATATTTCCATATATATACAGATGGTTGTGTAGATATTTCCATGTTTATTCAGATGGCTGTGTAGATATTTCCATGTTTATACAGATGACTTTGTAGGTATTTCCATTTTTATACAGATAGCGGTGTAGGTATTTCCATGTTTATAGAGATTGCTGTGTAGATATTTCCATGTTTCTACAGATAGCGGTGTAGATATTTCCATGTTTATACAGATCGCGGTGTAGATATTTCCATGTTCCTACACATGACTGTGTTGGTATTTCCATGTTTATACAGATGGCTTTGTATATATTTCCATGTTTATAGAGATAGCGGTGTAGGGATTTCCATGTTTATACAGATAGCGGTGTAGATATTTCCATGTTTATAGAGATTGCTGCGTAGATATTTCCATGTTCATACAGATGGCACTGTAGACATTTCCATGTTTAGACAGATGGCAGTGTAGATATTTCCATGTTTATACAGATAGCGGAGTAGATATTTCCATGTTTAAAGAGATAGCGGAGTAGATATTTCCATCTTTGCACAGATTGCGGTGTAGATATTGCCAACTTTACACAGATAGCGGTGTATATGTTTCCAAGTTTTCACAAATAGCTGAGTAGATATTTCCATGTTTACAGAGATAGCATTGTAGATATTTCCATGTTTATACAGATAGCGGTGTAGTTATTTTCATGTTGATACACATAGCGGTGTAGATATTTCCAGGTTTAGAGAGATAGCGGTGAAGTTATTTACACGTTTATACAGATAGCGTTGAAGATATTTCCACATTTATACAGCTAGCGGTTTATATATTTCCACGTTTATACAGATAGCTGTGTAGATATTTCCACGTTTTACTGATAGCTGTGTCTACATTTCCATGTTTTCACAGATAGCGTTGTAAATATTTCCATGTTTACACAGATAGCGTTGTAGATATTTCCATGTTTACACAGATAGCGGTGTACATATTTCCAACTTTACACAGATAGCTGTGTAGATATTTCCATATTTACACAGATAGCGTTGTAGATATTTCATTGTTAATACAGATAGCGGTTTAGGTATTTCCATGTTGATACAGATACAGGTGTAGGTATGTCCATGTTTATACAGATAGCGATGGAAATATTTCCATGTTTATACAGATAGCGGTGGAGATATTTCTATGTTTATACAGATAGCAGTGTAGATATTTCCTTGTTTAAACAGATAGCGGTACAGATATTTCCATGTTTATAGAGACAGCGGTGAAGATATTTCCATGTTCATACAGATGGCTGTGTAGATACTTCCATGTATATAGATATAGAGGTGCAGATATTTCCATGTTTATAGAAATGGTGGTGAAGATATTTCCATTTTTATACAGATGACTGTATAGGTATTTCCATGTTTTTACAGATGGCAGTGCAGATATTTCCATGTTTATACAGATAGCGGTGTAGATATTTCCATGTATAAACAGATATCTGTGTAGATATTTCCATGTTTAAACAGATGGTGGTGTAGATATTTCCTTGTTTATACAAATAGCGGTGTATTTATTTCCATGTTTATACAGATAGCGGTGTAGATATTTCCATGTATATACAGACGGCTGTGTACTTATTTCCATGTTTATACAGATGGCTGTGTCGATATTTCCATGTTTATACAGATGACTTTGTAGGTATTTCCATGTTTATACAGATTGCGGTGTAGATATTTCCATGTTTATAGAGATAGCTGTCTAGATATTTCCATGTTTATACAGATACCGGTGTAGATATTTCCATGTTTATACAGATCGCGGTGTAGATGTTTCCATGTTTTTACAGATCGCGGTGTGGATATTTCCTTGTTTATACAAGTAGCAGTGTAGTTATTTCCATGTTTATACAGAGAGCGCTGTAGATATTTCCATATATATACAGATGGTTGTGTAGATATTTCCATGTTTATTCAGATGGCTGTGTAGATATTTCCATGTTTATACAGATGACTTTGTAGGTATTTCCATTTTTATACAGATAGCGGTGTAGGTATTTCCATGTTTATAGAGATTGCTGTGTAGATATTTCCATGTTTCTACAGATAGCGGTGTAGATATTTCCATGTTTATACAGATCGCGGTGTAGATATTTCCATGTTCCTACACATGACTGTGTTGGTATTTCCATGTTTATACAGATGGCTTTGTATATATTTCCATGTTTATAGAGATAGCGGTGTAGGGATTTCCATGTTTATACAGATAGCGGTGTAGATATTTCCATGTTTATAGAGATTGCTGCGTAGATATTTCCATGTTCATACAGATGGCACTGTAGACATTTCCATGTTTAGACAGATGGCAGTGTAGATATTTCCATGTTTATACAGATAGCGGAGTAGATATTTCCATGTTTAAAGAGATAGCGGAGTAGATATTTCCATCTTTGCACAGATTGCGGTGTAGATATTGCCAACTTTACACAGATAGCGGTGTATATGTTTCCAAGTTTTCACAAATAGCTGAGTAGATATTTCCATGTTTACAGAGATAGCATTGTAGATATTTCCATGTTTATACAGATAGCGGTGTAGTTATTTTCATGTTGATACACATAGCGGTGTAGATATTTCCAGGTTTAGAGAGATAGCGGTGAAGTTATTTACACGTTTATACAGATAGCGTTGAAGATATTTCCACATTTATACAGCTAGCGGTTTATATATTTCCACGTTTATACAGATAGCTGTGTAGATATTTCCACGTTTTACTGATAGCTGTGTCTACATTTCCATGTTTTCACAGATAGCGTTGTAAATATTTCCATGTTTACACAGATAGCGTTGTAGATATTTCCATGTTTACACAGATAGCGGTGTACATATTTCCAACTTTACACAGATAGCTGTGTAGATATTTCCATATTTACACAGATAGCGTTGTAGATATTTCATTGTTAATACAGATAGCGGTTTAGGTATTTCCATGTTGATACAGATACAGGTGTAGGTACGTCCATGTTTATACAGATAGCGATGGAAATATTTCCATGTTTATACAGATAGCGGTGGAGATATTTCTATGTTTATACAGATAGCAGTGTAGATATTTCCTTGTTTAAACAGATAGCGGTACAGATATTTCCATGTTTATAGAGACAGCGGTGAAGATATTTCCATGTTCATACAGATGGCTGTGTAGATACTTCCATGTATATAGATATAGAGGTGCAGATATTTCCATGTTTATAGAAATGGTGGTGAAGATATTTCCATGTTTATGCAGGTGACTCGGTAGGTATTTGCATGTTTATACAGATGGCGGTGTAGATTTTCCATGTTTATAGAGGTAACGTTGTAGATATTTCCATGTTTATGAAGATATTGGTTTAGATATTTCCATGTTTATAGAGATTGCGGTGTAGATATTTCCATGTTTATACAGATCGCGGTGTATATATTTCCATGTTTATACAGACAGCGGTGTGGATATTTCCATGTTTATAGAGATAGCGGTGTAGATATTTCCATATTTATACAAATAGCGGTGTAGATATTTCCATGTTTATACAGATAGCGGTGTAGATGTTTCCATGTTTATACAGATAGCGGTGTAGATATATTCATGTTTATACAGATCGTGGTGTAGATATTTCCATGTTTATATAGATAGCGGAGTAGATATTTCCATGTTTACAGAGATAGATGTGTAGATATTTCCATATCTCCACAGATTGCGGTGTAGATATTTCCACCTTTATACAGATAGAGGTGTAGATATTTCCATGTTTACACAAATAACGGTGTAGATATTTCCATCTTTATACAGATGACTTTGTAGATATTTCCATGTGTATACAGATGGCAGTGTAGATATTTCCACGTTTATGCAGATAGTGGTGTGGCTATTTCCATGTTTATAGAGGTAGCGTTGTAGATATTTCCATGTTTATAGAGGTGGCTGTATAGTTATTTCCATGTTTATACAGATGGCAGTGTAGATATTTCCACGTTTGTACAGATAGTGGTGTAGATGTTTCCATGTTTATATAGATGACTGTGTAGCTATTTCCATGTATATACAGATGACAGTGTAGATATTTCCATGTTTATAGAGATAGCGGTGTAGGTATTTCCATGTTTATGCAGATGGCAGTGCACATATTTTCATGTTTATACAGAACGCGATGTAGACATTTCCATGTTTATAGAGATAGCGGTGTAGATATTTCAATATTTATACAGATAGCGGAGTAGATATTTCCATGTTTATACAGATAGTGGTGTAGATATTTCCATGTTTATACAGATTGTGGTGTAGATATTTCCATGTTTATACAGATTCTGATGTGGATATTTCCAAGATTATACTGAGAGCGGTGTAGATATTTCCATGTTTATATAGATAGTGGTGTAGATATTTGCATGTTTATAGAGATAGAGGTGTGGATATTTCCATATTTGCACAGATTGCAGTGTAGACATTTCCATCCTCACACAGATTGCGGAGTACATGTCTCCATGTTTACACAGACAGCTGTGTAGAAATTTCCATGTTTACACAGATAGTGTTGAAAGTATTTCCATGTTTATAGAGATTGCGGTGTAGATATTTCCATGTTTATAAAGATAGCGGTGTAGATATTTCCATGTTTATACAGATAGCGGTGGAGGTATTTTCATGTTTATACAGATAGCACTGTAGATATTACCATGTTTGTACAGAGAGCGGTGGAGATATTTCCATGTTTATACAGATAGCGGTGGAGATATTTCCAGGTTTCTAGAGATGGTGGTGTAGATATTTCGAAGTTTATGCAGGTAGCGGTGTAGATATTTCCATGTTTACAGAGATAGCGGTGAAGAAATTTCCATCTTTATTAAGATAGCGGTGTAGATATTTGTATGTTTATTCAGATGGTGGTGTAGATATTTCCATGTTTATACAGATAGCGGTGTGGCAATTACCATGTTTATTCAGATGGCAGTGTAGATATATCCATGTTTATGCAGATAGTGGAGTAGATATTTCCATGTTTATAAAGATAGCAGTGCAGATATTACCAAGTTTATTGAGATAGCATTGGAGATATTTCCATGTTCATAGAGATAGCGGTGGAAATATTTCCATGTTTGTAGAGATAACGATGTAGATATTTCCATGTTTATACAGATAGCGGTGTAGACATTTCCATGTTTATAGGGATAGCGGTGTGGATATTTCCATATTCATACAGATAGCGGTGTAGATATTTCCATGTTTATACGGATAGCGGTGTAGGTATTTCCATGTTTATATGGACAGCGGTGTAGTTATTTCCATGTTTACACAGATGACTGTGTACATGTTTCCATGTTTATACAGATGGCAGTGTAGATATTTCCATGTTTATAGAGATAGCGCTGTAGATATATCAATGTTTATACAGATAGCTGTGTAGATATTTCCATGTTTATAGAGGTAGCGGTGTAGATATTTTCATATTTATACAGATAGCCGTGTAGATATTTCCATGTTTATTCAGATCGTGGTGTAGATATTTCCATGTTTATAAAATATAACGGTGTGGCTATTTCCATGTTTATACAGATGGCAGTGTAGATATTTCCATGTTTATACAGATAGCGGTGTAGATATTTCCATGTTTACACAGATAGTGGTGTAGTTATTTCCATGTTTATACAGATGGCGGTGTAGATATTTTCATGTCTATACAGATAGCGGTGTAGATATTTCCATGTTTATACAGAGAGCAGTGTAGATTTTTCCATGTTTATACAGATAGCGGTGGAGATATTTTCATGTTTGTACAGACGGCGGTGTAGATATTTCCATGTTTCTACAGATGACTGTGTAGATTTTTCCATATTTTTACAGATGGCGGTGTAGATATTTCCATGTTTATACAGATAGCAGTTTAGCTATTTCCATGTTTATACAGATAGCGATGTAGTTATTTCCATGTTTATAGAGATGGCTGTGTAGATATTTCCATGTTTATACAGATGGCAGTGTAGATATTTCCATGTTTATAGAGATAGCAGTGTAGTTATTTCCATGTTTATACAGATGGCAGTGTAGGTATTTCCATGTTTATGCAGAAGGCGGTGTAGATATTTCCATGTTTTTAGAGATAGCCATGTAGATATTTCCATGTTTATACAGATAGCGGTGTTGACATTTCCATGTTTATAGAGATAGCGGTGTAGATATTTCCATATTTATGCAGGTAGCGGAATAGATATTTCCAAGTTTATACAGATAGCAGTGTAGATATTAACATGTTTATACAGATAACGGTGTAGATATATCCATGTTTATACAGATTGTGGTGTAGATATTTCCATGTTTATACAGATAGCCGTGTAGATATTTCCATGTTTATATAGACAGTGGTGTAGATATTTCCATGTTTACAGAGACAGAGGTGTAGATATTTCCATATTCACACAGATTGCGGTGTACATATTTCCATATTTACACTGACAGCTGTGAAGATATTCTCATGTTTACACAGATACAGTTGTAGATGTTTCCATGTTTATTGAGATTGCAGTGTAGATATTTCCATGTTTATAAAGGTAGCGGTGTAGATATTTCCATGTTTATATAGATAGCACTGTAGATATTTGCTTGTTTATACAGATAGCGGTGTAGATATTTCCATGTTTATAGAGATAGCGCAGGAGTTATTTCCATGTTTTTACAGATAGCATTGTAGATATTTGAATGTTTATACAGATAGCGGTCTAGATATTTCCATGTTTATACAGGTAATGGTGTAGGTATTTCCATTTTTATACACATAGCGGTGTAGTTATTTCCATGTTTATACAGATGACTGTGTACATATTTCCATGTTTATACAGATGGCGGTGTAGATATTTCCATGTTTATAGAGATAGCGGTCTAGGTATATAAATGTTTATACAGATAGCGTTGTAGATATATCCATGTTTATACAGATAGCGGTGTAGATATTTCCATGTTTATACAGATAGTGCTGGACATATTTTCATGTTTATAGAGATGGCAGTGAAGATATTTCCAAGTTTATACAGATAGCGGTGTCGATATTTCCGTGTTTATACAGATAGCGGTGCAGGTATTTTCATGTTTGTAGAGACAGCGGTGTAGATATTTCCATGTTTTTACAGATGGGGGTGTAGATATTTCCATGTTTATACAGATGACTGTGTAGATATTTCCATGTTTTTTACAGATGGCGATGTAAATATTTCCATGTTACGCAGATTGCGGTGTGGATATTTCCAAGTTTATACAGATAGCGATGTAGATATTTCCATGTTTATAGAGATGGCTGTGTAGTTATTTCCATGTTTATACAGATTGCAGTGTAGATATTTCCAAGTTTATACAGATAGTGGGGTAGATATTTCCATGTTTATACAGATAACAGTGTAGGTATTTCCAGGTTTATACATATGGAGGTGTAGATATTTCCATGTTTAGAGAGATAGCCATGAAGGTATTTCCATGTTTATACAGACAGCGGTGTAGACATTTCCATGTTTATAGAGACAGTGGTGTAGATATATCCATAGTTATACAGATAGCGGTGTAGATATTTCCATGTTTATACAGATAGCGGTGTAGATGTTTCCATGTTTATATAGAAGGTGGTGTAGATATTTCCATGTATATGCAGATGATTGTGTAGATATTTCCATGTTTATACAGATGGCAGTGTTGTTTTTTCCTTGTTTATAGAGATGGTGGTGCAGATATTTCCATGTATATACAGTTGACTGTGTAGATATTTCCATTTTTATAGAGATAGCGATGAAGGTATTTCCATATTTAAACAGATAGCGGTGGTGATATTTCCATGTTTACACAGAGAGCGATGTAGATATTTCTATGTTTATACAGATTGCATTGTAGGTATTTCCATGTTTATAGAAGTAGCGGTGTAGATATTTCCATGTTTATACACATGGCTGTGTAGATATTTCCATGTGTATACATCGCAGTGTAGATATTTCCATGTTTATGCAGATGGAGGTGTAGATATTTCCATGTTTATACAGATGGCGGTGTAGATATTTCCATGTTTATAGAGATGGCGGTGTAGATATTTCTATGTTTATAGAGATAGCGGTGTAGATATATCCATGTTCACAGAGATAGCGGTGAGGATATTTCCATGTTTATACAGATAGCAGTGTAGATATTTCCATTTTTATAGAGATAGCGGTTTAGATATTTCATATTTATACAGATAGCGGTGTAGATATTTCCATGTTTATAGAGATGGCGGTGTAGATATTTCCATGTTCATAGAGACAGCGGTGTTGATTTTTCCATGTTTATAGAGATAGCGGTGTGGATATTTCCATGTTTATACAGATAGGGGTGTACATATTTCCATGTTTATGGAGATGGCAGTGTAGATATTTCCTTGTTTATACATATAGCGGTGTAGTTATTTCCATGTTTATACAGATAGCGGTGTAGATATTTCCATGTATATAGAGATGGCTGTGTAGATATTTCCATGTTTATACAGATGGCTGTGTAGATATTTCCATGTTTATAGAGATGGCGGTGTAGATATTCCCATGTGTATGGAGATAGCGGTGTAGATATATCCATATTCACAGAGATAACAGTGAGGATATTCGCATGTTTATACAGATAGCATTGTAGATATTTCCATTTTTATAGAGATAGCGGTTTAGATATCTCATATTTATACAGATAGCGGTGTAGATATTTCCATGTTTATAGAGATAGCGGTGTGGATATTTCCATGTTTGTACAGATGGCGGTGTTGATGTTTCAATCTATACACAGATTGCCGTGTAGGTATTTCCATGTGTATACAGATGGCCTTGTAGATATTTCCATGTTTATACAGATGGTGGTGTAGATATTTCCATGTTTATACAGATGACTGTATAGGTATGTCCATGTTTATACAGATGGGTTGTGCATATTTCCATGTTTATAGAGATGGTGCTGTAGATATTTCCATGTTTATACAGATCACGGTGTAGATATTTCCATGTTTACAGAGATGGCGGTGTTGATATTTCTATGTTTATAGAGATAGCGGTGTAAATATTTCCATATATATAGAGATGGTGGTGTAGGTATTTCCAAGTTTATAATGACAGTGGTGTACATATTTCCATGTTTATTCAGATTGTAGTGTAGGTATTTCCATGTGTATACAGAGGTCGGTGTAGATAGTTCCATGTTTATGGAGATAGTGGTGTAGATATTTCCATGTTTATACAGACAACGGTGTAGACATTTCCATGTTTATAGGGATAGCGGTGTGGATATTTCCATATTTATACAGATATCGCTGTAGGTATTAACATGTTTATACAGATAGCGGTGTAGTTATTTCCATGTTTATACAGATGGCAGTGTAGATATTTCCATGTGTATACAGATAGCGGTGTGGATATTTCCATGTGTATACAGATAGCAGTGTAGATATTTCCATCTTTGTACAGATTGCGGTGTAGATACTTCCATGTCTATACAAATAGCGGTGTAGATATTTCCATGTTTATACAGATAGTGGTGTAGATATTTCCAGGTTTATACAGATAGCGGTGGAGATATTTCCATGTGTATACAGATGGCAGTGTAGATATTTCCATGTTTCTACAGATGACTGTGTAGATATTTCCATATTTTTATGAATGGCAGTGTAGACATTTCCATGCTTATACAGATAGCGGTTTAGCTATTTCCATGTTTATTCAGTTAGCGATGTAGATATTTCCATGTTTATAGAGATGGCTGTGTAGATATTTCCATGTTTACACAGATGGCAGTGTAGATATTTCCGTGTTGATACAGATAGTGGTGTGGATATTTCTATGTTTATACAGATGACTGTGAAGCTATTTCGATGTTTATACAGATGGCGGTGTAGATATTTCCATATTTATAGTAATAGCCATGTAGATATTTCCATGTTTATACAGAAAGCGGTGTAGACATTTCCATGTTTATAGAGATAGCGGTGTAGATGTTTCCGTGTTTATACAGATAGCGGTGTAGATATTTCCATGTTTATACAGATCATGGTGTAGTTATTTCCATGTTTATACAGACAGCAGTGTAGATATTTCCATGTTTATACAGATCATGGTGTAGATATTTCCATGTTTATACAGACAGCAGTGTAGATATTTCCATGTTTATACAGATAGTGGAGTAGATATTTCCATATTTACAGAGATAGATGTGTAGATATTTCCATATTTCCGCAGATTGCGGTGTAGATATTTCCACATTTATACAGATTGCGGTGTAGATATTTCCAAGTTTATACAGATAACGGTGTAGATATTTCCATCTTTATACAGATGACTGTGTAGGTATCTCCATGTGTATACAGATAGTGGTGTAGATATTTCCATGTTTATACAGATTGTGGTGTTGATATTTCCATGTTTACAGAGATAGAGGTGTAGATATTTCCATATTTTCAAAGATTGCGGTGTAGATATTTCCATCCTGACACAGATTGCGGTGTACTTATTTCCATGTTTACACAGACAGCTGTGTAGATATTTCCTTGTTTACACAGATAGTGTTGTAGGTATTTCGATGTTTATAGAGATTGCGCTGTAGATATTTCCAAGTTTATGCAGACAGCGGTGGAGATATTTCAATGTTTATACTGATAGCGCAGTAGATATTTGCATGTTTAGACAGATAGCGGTGTAGGTATTTCCATGTTTATACAGATAGCGGTGTAGGTATTTCAATGTTTATACAGATAGTGGTGTAGATATTTCCATGTTTATACAGAGAGCGGTGGAGATATTTCCATGTTTATACAGATAGCGGTGGAGATATTTCAATGTTTATAGACATGGTGGTGTAGATATTTTCAAGTATATGCCGATAGCTATGTAGATATTTCCATGTTTATAGAGATATTGGTGTTGATATTTCCATGTTTATACAGGTTGTGGTGTAGATATTTCCGTGTTTACAGAGATAGCAGTGTAGATACTTCCATATTTATAGAGATAGCGGTGTAGATATTTGTATGTTTATTCAGATGGCGGTGTAGATATTTCCATGTTTATACAGAGAGCGGTGTAGACATTTCCATGTTTATAGAGATAGCGGTGTAGATATTTCCATGTTTACAGAGATATCGGTGTAGATATTTCCATATTTATACAGATAGCGGTTTAGATATTTGTATGTTTATTCAGACGATGGTGTAGATATTTTCATGTTTATACAGATAGCGGTGTGGCTATTACCATTTTTATACAGATGGCAGTGTAGTTATATCCATGTTTATACAGATAGTGGAGTAGATATTTCCATGTTTATAAAGATAGCGGTGAAGATATTTCCAAGTTTATAGAGATAGCGGTGGAGATATTTCCATGTTCATAGAGATAGCAATGGAGATATTTCCATGTTTGTACAGATAACGATGTAGATATTTCCATGTCAATGCAGATAGCGGTGTAGATATTTCCGTGTTTATGCAGATAGCGGTGTAGATATTTCCATGTTTATAGAGATAGCCATGTAGGTATTTCCATGTTT
The DNA here is from genome assembly GCF_029289425.2 of Pan paniscus. Lineage (NCBI taxonomy): Eukaryota > Metazoa > Chordata > Mammalia > Primates > Hominidae > Pan > Pan paniscus. Next base: position 64,540,627 of record NC_085927.1, read on the forward strand.
ATACAGATAGCGGTGTAGACATTTCCATATTTATAGGGATAGCGGTGTGGATATTTCCATGTTTATACAGATGGCGGTGTAGATATTTCCATGTTTATACAGATAGCGGTCTAAATATTTCCATGTTTATACAGATCACGGTGTAGTTATTTCCATGTTTATAGAGATAGCGGTGTAGTCATTTCCATGTTTATACAGATTGCGGTTTAGATATTTCCATGTTTATACAGAACGCGGTGTAGGTATTTCCATGTTTATACAGATAGCGGTGGAGATAATTCAATCTTTATAGACATGGTGGTGTAGATATTTTCAAGTATATGCCGATAGCTATGTAGATATTTACATATTTTTGCATATATTGGTGTAGATATTTCCATGTTTACACAGATTGCGGTGTAGATATTTCCATCTTTCTACAGATGGCATTGTAGATATTACGATGTATATACAGATGGCGGTGTAGATATTTCCATGTTTATATTGATGGTGGTGTAGATATTACCATGTTCATACAGATAGCGGTGTATATATTTCCATGTTTATACAGATAGCGGTGTAGATATTTCCATGTTTATACAGACCGCGTTGTAGATATTTCCATGTTTATACAGATAGCGGTGCAGATATTTTCATGTTTGTACAGATGGCGGTGTTGATATTTCCATCTATACACAGATGACCGTGTAGATATTTCCATGTTTATACAGATGGCAGCGCAGATATTTCTATGGATATGTAGATGGCGGTGAAGATATTTCCATGTATATACAGAGAGCGGTGTTTTTATTTCCATGTTTATATAGAGAGCGGTGTAGATATTTCCATGTATGTACACATTGCTGTGTAGATATTTCCATGTTTATACAGATGGGGGTGTAGATATTTCCATGTTTATACAGATAATTTTGTAAGTATTTCCATGTTTATACAGATGGAGGTGTAGATATTTAGATGTTTATAGAGAAAGCAGTGGAGATATTTCCATGTTTATACAGATAGCGGTGTAGATATTTCCATGTTTATACTGATCACGGTGTAGATATTTCCATGTTTATGGAGATGGCGGTGTAGATATTTCCATGTTCATAGAGATGGTGGTGGAGATATTTCCATGTTTATACAGATCACGGTGTAGATATTTCCATGTTTATACAGATCGCGGTGTTGATATTTCCATGTTTATGGAGATCATGGTGTAGATATTTCCATGTTTATACAGATCACGGTGTTGATATTACCATGTTTATAGGGATAGCGGTGCAAATATTTCCACATTTATACAGATAGCAGTGTAGTTATTAGCATGTTTATACAGATAGCAGTGTAGATATTTGCATGTATAAACAGATGTCTGTGTATATATTTCCATGTTTAAACAGATGGCGGTGTAGATATTTCCTTGTTTATACAACTACTGGTGTAGTTATTTCCATGTTTATACAGATAGCGGTGTAGATATTTCCATGTATATACAGATTGCTTTGTAGATATTTCCATGTTTATACAGATGGCTGTGTAGATATTTCCATGTTTATACAGATGACTTTGTAGGTATTTCCATGTTTATACAGATGGCGGTGGAGTTATTTCCATGTTTATAGAGATTGCTGTGTAGATATTTCCATGTTTATGCAGATAGCGGTGTAGATATTTCCATGTTTATACAGACAGCAGTGGAGGTATTTCCATGTTTATAAACATAGCGGTGTACATATTTCCATGTTTATAGAGACAGCGGTGTAGGTATTTCCATGTTTATACAGATTGCGGTGCAGATATTTCCATGTTTATACAGATGCCTATGCAGATATTTCTATATTTATACAGTGGGCTCTGTAGATATTTCCATGTTTATACAGATGGCAGTGTAGATATTTCCATGTTCCTTCACATGACTGTGTAGGTATTTCCATGTTTATACAGATGGCTTTGTAGAAATTTCCATGATTATAGAGATAGCGGTGCAGATATTTCCATGTTTATACAGTTAGCGGTGTAAATATTTCCATGTTCATACAGATCGTGGTGTAGATATTTCCATGTTTATACAGATACCGGTGTAGATATTTCCAAGTTTATACAGACCGCAGTGTAGATATTTCCATGTTTATAGAGATAGCGGTGTTGATATTTCCATGTTTGTACAGATGGTGGTGTTGATGTTTCCATCTATACACAGATTGCCGTGTAGGTATTTCCTTGTGTATACAGATGGCATTACAGATATTTCCATGTTTATACAGATGGTTGTGTAGATATTTCCATGTTTATACAGATGACTGTATAGGTATTTCCATGTTTTTACAGATGGCATTGTAGATATTTCCATGTTTATAGAGATAGCAGTGTAGACATTTCCATGTTTATACAGATGGCGGTGTAGATATTTCCATGTTTATAGAGATACCGGTGTAGATATTTCCATATTTATACAGATAAAGGTGTAGATATTTCCATGTTTATACAGATAGCGGTGCAGGTATTTCCATGTTTGTACAGATGGCGGTGTTGATATTTCCATCTATACACAGATGACCGTGCAGATATTTCCATGTTTATACAGATGGCGGCGCAGATATTTCCATGGATATGTAGAAGGCGGTGTAGATATTTCCATGTTTATACAGATAGCGGTGTAGTTATTTCCATGTTTATATAGATTGCGGTGTAGATATTTTCATGTATATACACATGGCTGTGTAGATATTTCCATGTTTATACAGATGGCGGTGTAGATATTTCCATGTTTATACCGATAACTTTGTAAGTACTTCCATGTTTATACAGATGGCGGTGTAGGTATTTCGATGTTTATAGAGATAGCAGTGGAGATATTTCCATGTTTTTAGAGACAGTCGTGTAGATATTTCCACGTTTATACTGATCGCGCTGCAGATATTTCCATGTTCATAGAGATAGCGGTGTGGATATTTCCATGTTTATACAGATAGGGGTGTAGATACTTCCATGTTTATAGAGATGACGGTGTAGGTATTTCCATGTTTATACAGATCACGGTGTAGATATTTCCTTGTTTATACAAACAGCGGTGTAGTTATTTCCATGTTTATACAGATAGCAGTGTAGATATTTCCTTGTTTATACAAATAGCAGTGTAGATATTTCCATGTTTATACAGATCACGGTGTAGATATTTCCTTGTTTATACAAATAGGGGTGTAGTTATTTCCATGTTTATACAGATAGCGGTGTAGATATTTCCATGTTCCTACACGTGACTGTGTATTTATTTCCATGTTCATACAGACGGCGGTGTAGATATTTCCATATTTGTAGAGATACCAGTGTAGATATTTTCAGGTTTATACAGATAGCGTTGTAAATATTTCCATGTTAATATAGATCGTGGTGTAGATATTTCCATGTTTATACAGATAGCGGTGTAGATATTTCCATCTTTATACAGATGGCATTGTAGATATTTCTAAGTTTACACAGATAACTGTGTAGATATTTCCATGTTTACACACATAGCGTGGTAGATATTTCCATGTTTATACAAATTGCGGTGTGGATATGTCCATGATTATACAGATAGCGGTGTAGATATTTTCATGTTTATACAGATAGCGGTGGAGATATGCCCATGTTCATAGAGATAGCAGTGAGGATACTTTCATGTTTATACAGATGGCATTGTAGATATTTCCATGTTTATACAGATGGTGGTGTAGATATTTCCATGTTTACACAGATGACTGTATAGGTATTAACATGTTTAACCAGATGGCGGTGTAGATATTTCCATGTTTATAGAGATAGCGGTGTAGATATTTCCATATTTATACAGATAACGGTGTAGATATTTCCATGTTTATACAGATAGCCGTGTAAATATTTCCATGTTTATACAGATCACGGTGTAGATATTTCCATGTTTATAGAGATAGCTGTCTAGATATTTCCATGTTTATACAGATAGCGATGTGGATATTTCCATGTTTATTCAGACCGCGGTGTAAATATTTCCATGTTTATACAGAAAGCGGTGTAGTTTTTTCCATGTTTATATAAATAGCGGTGTAGATATTTCCATATATATATACATGGCTGTGTAGATATTTCCATGTTTCTACAGATGGCGGTGTAGATATTTCCATGTTTATACAGATAACTTTGTAAGTATTTCCAAGTTTATACTCATGGCGGTGTAGATATTTCGATGTTTTTACAGATATCGGTGTAGATATTTCCATGTTTACACAGATAGCGGTGTAGATATTTCCATGTTTATATAGATAGCGGTGTAGATATTTCCATGTATATACACATGGCTGTGTAAATATTTCCATGTTTTTACAGATGGCGGTGCAGATATTTCCATGTTTATACCGATAACTTTGTAAGTATTTCCATGTTTATTCAGATGGCGGTGTAGATATTTCGATGTTTATAGAGATAGCAGTGGAGATATTTCCATGTTTATACAGATGTCGTTGTAGATATTTACACGTTTATACTGATCGCGGTGTAGATATTTCCATGTTTATAGAGATGGCGGTGTATATATTTCCATGTTCATAGAGATAGCGGTGTTGATATTTCCATGTTTATAGAGATAGCGGTGTGGATATTTCCATGTTTATACCGATAGGGGTGTAGATATTTCCATGTTTTTAGAGATGGCGGTGTAGATATTTCCATGTTTATACAGATCACGGTGTTGACATTTCCATGTTTATACAGATCGCGGTGTAGATATTTCCATGTTTATACAGATCATGGTGTAGACATTTCCATGTTTATACACATCTCGCTGTTGATATTACCATGTTTATAGGGATAGCGGTGCAAATATTTCCACATTTATAGAGATAGCGGTGTAGTTATTAGCATGTTTATACAGATAGCGGTGTAGATACTTCCAAGCATAAACAGATGTCTGTGTATATATTTCCATGTTTATACAGATTGCGGTGTAGATATTTCCATGTTTATACAGATAGCGGTGTAGATATTTCCATGTTTTTACAGATATCTGTGCAGATATTTCCATGTTTACACAGATTGCGGTGTAGATATTTCCATCTTTCTACAGATGGCATTGTAGATATTTCCATGTTTATACAGATGACGGTGTAGATATTTCCCTGTTTATATAGATGGTGGTGTAGATATTACCATGTTCATACAGATAGCGGTGTAGTTATTTCCATGTTTATACAGATAGCGGTGTAGGTATTTCCATGTATGTACAGATGGCGGTGTTGATATTTCCATCTATACACAGATGGCCGTGTAGATATTTCCATGTTTATTCAGATGGCGGCGTAGATAATTCCATGGACATGCAGATGGCGGTGTAGATATTTCCATGTTTATACAGATAGCGGTGTAGATATTTCCATGTTTACACAGATGGTGGTGTAGATATTTCCGTGTTAATACACATGGCGGAGTAGATATTTCCATCTTTATGGAGATGGCAGTGTAGATATTTTCATGTTTATAGAGATGGCGGTGTAGATATTTCCATATTTATAGAGATAGCTTTGTAGATATTTCCATCTTTCTAGAGATGGCAGTGTAGATATTTCCATGTTTACAGCTGGCGGTGTAGATATTTCCATATTTATACAGATGTCTTTGTAGATATTTCCATGTGTATACAGATGGTATTGTAGGTTTTTCCATGTTTATACAGATGGTGGTTTAGATATTTCCATGTTTATTCAGACGACTGTGTAGATATTTCCATGTTTTTACAGATGGCAGTGTAGATATTTCAATGTTTATAGAGATGGCGCTGTAGTTATTTCGATGTTTATACATATAACGGTGGAGATATTTCCATGTATATAAAGACAGAAGTGGAGATATTTCCATGTTTATACACATAGCAGTTTACATATTTCCATGTTTATAGAGACAGCGGTGTAGGTATTTCCATGTTTATACAGATAGCTGTGCAGATATTTCCATGTTTATACAGATGCCTATGCAGATATTTCCATATTTATTCAGAGGGCTGTGTAGATATTTCTATGTTTATACAGATGGCAGTGTAGATATTTCCATGTTCCTACACATGACTGTGTAGGTATTTCCATGTTTATACAGATGGCTTTGTAGATATTTCCATGTTTTTAGAGATAGCGGTGCAGATATTTCCATGTTTATAGAGATGGCGGTGTATATATTTCCATGTTCATAGAGATAGCGGTGTTGATTTTTCCATGTTTATAGAGATAGCGGTGTGGATATTTCCATGTTTATACCGATAGGGGTGTAGATATTTCCATGTTTTTAGAGATGGCGGTGTAGATATTTCCATGTTTATACAGATCACGGTGTAGACATTTCCATGTTTATACAGATCGCGGTGTAGATATTTCCATGTTTATACAGATCATGGTGTAGACATTTCCATGTTTATACACATCGCGGTGTTGATATTACCATGTTTATAGGGATAGCGGTGCAAATATTTCCACATTTATACAGATAGCGGAGTAGTTATTAGCATGTTTATACAGATAGCAGTGTAGATACTTCCAAGCATAAACAGTTGTCTGTGTATATATTCCCATGTTTAAACAGATGGCGGTGTAGATATTTCCTAGTTTATACAAATAGCAGTGTAGTTATTTCCATGTTTATACATATCACGGTGTACATATTTCCTTGTTTATACAAATAGCGGTGTAGTTATTTCCATGCTTATACAGATAGCGGTGTAGATATTTCCATGTTTATACAGATCGTGGTGTAGATATTTCCATGTTTATACAGATACCGGTGTAGATATTTCCATGTTTATACAGACCGCAGTGTAGATATTTCCATGTGTATAGAGATAGCAGTGTAGATATTTCCACGTTTGTACAGATGGCCGTGTTGATGTTTCCATCTATACACAGATTGCCGTGTAGGTATTTCCATGTGTATACAGATGGCATTGTAGATATTTCCATGTTTATAGAAATGGTGGTGTAGATATTTCCATCTTTACACAGAAGACTGTATAGGTATTTCCATGTTTATACAGATGGCGGTGTAGATATTTCCAAGTTTATAGAGATAGCGGTGTAGATATTTCCATATTTATACAGATAACGGTGAAGAAGTTTCCATGTTTATACAGATAGCGGTGTAGATATTTCCATGTTTATACAGATAGCGGTGTAGATATTTCCATGTTTATATAGATAGCGGTGTAGATATTTCCATGTATGTACACATGGCTGTGTAGATATTTCCATGTTTATACAGATGGCGGTGTAGATATTTCCATGTTTATACAGATATCTTTGTAAGTATTTCCATGTTTATACAGATGGCGGTGTAGATATTTCGATGTTTATAGAGATAGAAGTGGAGGTATTTCCATGTTTATACAGATGGCGGTGTAAATATTTCGATGTTTATAGAGATAGCAGTGGAGATATTTCCATGTTTACACAGATAGCGGTGTAGATATGTCCATGCTTATACTGATCGTGGTGTAGATATTTCCATGTTTATAGAGATGGCAGTGTAGATATTTCCATGTTCATAGAGATAGCGGTGTTGATTTTTCCATGTTTATAGAGATAGCGGGGTGGATATTTCCATGTTTATACAGATAGGGTTGTAGATATTTCCATGTTTATAGAGATGGCGGTGTAGATATTTCCATGTTTATACAGATCACGGTGTAGATATTTCCTTGTTTATACAAATAGTGGCGTAGTTATTTCCATGTTTATAAAGATAGCGGTGTAGTTATTTCCATGTATATACAGATGGCTGTGTAGATATTTCCATGTTTATACATATGGCTTTGTAGATATTTCCATGTTTATACAGATGACTTTGTACGTATTTCCATGTTTATACAGATGGCGGTGTAGGTATTTCCATGTTTATAGAGATAGCTGTGTAGATATTTGCATGTTTATAGAGATAGCTGTGTAGATATTTGCATGTTTATACAGATAGCGGTGTAGATATTTCCATGTTTATACAGATCACGGTGTAGATATTTCCATGTTTATACAGATCGCGGTGTAGATATTTCCATGTTTATACAGATAGCGGTGTAGATATTTCCATGTTTTTACAGATATCAGTGTAGATATTTCCATGTTTACACAGATTGCGGTGTAGATATTTCCATCTTTCTACAGATGGCATTGTAGATATTTCCATGTTTATACAGATGGCGGTGTAGATATTTCAATGTTTATATAGATGGTGGTGTAGATATTGCCATGTTTATACAGATAGCGGTGTAGATATTTACATGTTTATACAGATCGCGGTGTAGATATTTATATCTTTATACAGATGGCATTGTAGATATTTCCTTATTCACACAGATGGCGGTATAGATGTTTCCATGTTTATACAGATGGCGGAGAAGTTAGTTCCATGTTTATGGAGATGGCAGTGCAGATATTTTCATGTGTATAGAGATGGTGGTGTAGATATTTCCATGTTTATAGAGATAGCAGTGTAGATATTTCCATGTTTATACAGATGGCTGTGTAGATATTTCCATGTGTATACAGATGGCATTGTAGATATTTCCATGTTTATACAGATGACTGTATAGGTATTTCCATGTTTTTACATATGGCAGTGCAGATATTTCTATGTTTATAGAGATAGCGGTGTAGATATTTCCATATTTCCAAGGATGGCGGTGTTGATATTTCCATCTATACACAGATGGCCGTGTAGATATTTCCATGTTTATACAGATGGCGGCGTAGATATTTCCATGGACATGCAGATTGCGGTGTAGATATTTCCATGTTTATACAGATAGCGGTGAAGACATTTCCATATTTACACAGATGGTGGTGTAGATATTTCCGTGTTTATACACATGCCGGAGACGATACTTCCATCTTTATGGAGATGGCAGTGTAGGTATTTTCATGTTTATAGCGATGGCGGTGTAGATATTTCCACGTTCATAGAGATAGCGGTGTTGATTTTTCCATGTTTATAGAGATAGCGGTGTGGATATTTCCATGTTTATACAGATAGGGGTGTAGATATTTCCATGTTTATAGAGATGGCGGTGTAGATATTTCCATGTTTATAGAGATGGCGGTGTAGATATTTCCATGTATGTACACATGGCTGTGTAGATATTTCCATGTTTATACAGATGGCGGTGTAGATAATTCCATGTTTGTACAGATATCTTTGTAAGTATTTCCATGTTTATACAGATGGTGGTGTAGATATTTCGATGTTTATAGAGATAGACGTGGAGGTATTTCCATGTTTATACAGATGGCGGTGTAGATATTTCGATGTTTATAGAGATAGCAGTGGAGATATTTCCATGTATTCACAGATAGCGGTGTAGATATTTCCATGCTTATACTGATCGTGGTGTAGAGATTTCCAGGTTTATAGAGATGGCGGTGTAGATATTTCCACGTTCATAGAGATAGCGGTGTTGATTTTTCCATGTTTATAGAGATAGCGGTGTGGATATTTCCATGTTTATACAGATAGGGGTGTAGATATTTCCATGTTTATAGAGATGGCGGTGTAGATATTTCCATGTTTATACATATGGCTGTGTAGATATTTCCATGTTTATACTGATGACTTTGTACGTATTTCCATGTTTATACAGATGGCGGTGTAGGTATTTCCCCGTTTATAGAGATAGCTGTGTAGATATTTGCATGTTTATACAGATAGCGGTGTAGATATTTCCATGTTTATACAGATCGCGGTGTAGATATTTCCATGTTTATACAGATCGCGGTGTAGATATTTCCATGTTTATACAGATAGCGGTGTAGATATTTCCATGTTTTTACAGATATCAGTGTAGATATTTCCATGTTTACACAGATTGCGGTGTAGATATTTCCATCTTTCTACAGATGGCATTGTAGATATTTCCATGTTTATATAGATGGTGGTGTAGATATTACCATGTTTATACAGATAGCGGTGTAGATATTTCCATGTTTACACAGATCGCGGTGTAGATATTTATATCTTTATACAGATGGCATTGTAGATATTTCCTTATTCACACTGATGGCGGTGTAGATGTTTCCATGTTTATACAGATGGCGGAGAAGTTAGTTCCATGTTTATGGAGATGGCAGTGTAGATATTTTCATGTGTATAGAGATGGTGGTGTAGATATTTCCATGTTTATAGAGATAGCAGTGTAGATATTTACATGTTTATACAGATGGCTGTGTAGATATTTCCATGTGTATACAGATGGCATTGTAGATATTTCCATGTTTATACAGATGACTGTATAGTTATTTCCATGTTTTTACAGATGGCAGTGCAGATATTTCCATGTTTATAGAGATAGCGGTGTAGATATTTCCATATTTCCACAGATGGTGGTGTTGATATTTCCATCTATACACACATGGCCGTGTAGATATTTCCATGTTTATACAGATGGCGGCATAGATATTTCCATGGACATGCAGATGGCGGTGTAGATATTTCCATGTTTATACAGATAGCGGTGAAGACATTTCCATGTTTACACAGATGGTGGTGTAGATATTTCCGTGTTTATATACATGTCGGAGTAGATACTTCCATCTTTATGGAGATGGCAGTGTAAGTATTTTCATGTTTATAGCGATGGCGGTGTAGATATTTCCATATTTATAGAGATAGCGGTGTACATATTTCTATCTTTCTACAGATGGCAGTGTAGATAATTCCATGTTTATACAGATGGCCGTGTAGATATTTCCATATTTATACAGATGTCTGTGTAGATATTTCCATGTGTATACAGATGGTATTGTAGGTATTTCCATGTTTATACAGATGGTGGTGTAGATATTTCCATGTTTATTCAGATGACTGTGTAGATATATCCATGTTTTTACAGATGGCAGTGTAGATTTTTCAATGTTTATAGAGATGGCTCTGTAGATATTTCCATGTTTATACAGATAACGGTGGAGATATTTCCATGCTTATACAGAGAGCAGTGGAGATATTTCCATGTTTATACACATAGCGGTGTACATATTTCCATGTTTATAGAGACAGCGGTGTAGGTATTTCCATGTTTATACAGATAGCGGTGCAGTTATTTCCAGGTTTACACAGATGCCTATGCAGATATTTCCATATTTATACAGAGGGCTGTGTAGATATTTCTAAGTTTATACAGATGGCAGTGTAGATATTTAAATGTTCCTACAAATGACTGTGTAGGTATTTCCATGTTTATACAGATGTCTTTGTAGATATTTCCATGTTTATAGAGATAGCGGTGCAGATATGTCCATGTTTATACAGATAGCGGTGTATATATTTCCATGTTTATACTGATCATGGAGTAGATATTTCCATGTTTATACAGATTCCGGTGTAGATATTTCCATGTTCATACAGACCACAGTGTAGATATTTCCATGTTTATTGAGATAGCAGTGTACATATTTCCATGTTTGTACAGATGGCGGTGTTGATGTTTCCATCTATACACAGATTGCCGTGTAGTTATTTCCATGTGTATACAGATGGCATTGTAGATATTTCCATGTTTATAGAAATGGTGGTGTAGATATTTCCATCTTTACACAGATGACTGTATAGGTATTTCCATGTTTATACAGATGGCGGTGTAGATATTTCCATGTTTATACAGATAGCGGTGAAGATATCTCCATATTTATACAGATAACGGTGTAGAAATTTCCATGTTTATACAGATAGCGGTGTAAATGTTTCCATGTTTATACAGATCACGGTGTAGATATTTCCATGTTTATAGAGATAGAGGTGTAGATATTTCCATGTTTATACAGATAGCGGTGCAGATATTTCCATGTTTGTACAGATGGCGGTGTTGATATTTCCATGTGTGTACAGATGGCTGTGTTGATATTTCCATGTTTATACAGAGCGTGGTGAAGATATTTCCATGTTTATACAGATCGCAGTGTAAATATTTCCATCTTTATACAGATCGCGGTGTAGATATTTCCATGTTTATACAGATAGCAGTGTAGGTATTTCCATGTTTATACAGATAGCTGTGTAGATATTTCCATGTTTATAGAGATAGCGGTGTAGGTATTTCCATGTTTATAGACATAGCGGTGTAGATATTTCCATGTTTACATAGATGGCGTTGTAGACATTTCCATGTTTATACCGATAGCGGTGTTGGAATTTCCACGTTTATACAGATAGCGATGTAGATATTTCCATCTTTATACAGCTCGCGGTGCAGATATTTATATCCTTATAGAGATGGCATTGTGGATATTTGCTTATTCACACAGATGGCGGTGTAGATGTTTCCATGTTTATACAGATGGCGGAGTATTTAGTTCCATGTTTATGGAGATGGCAGTGTAGATATTTTCATGTTTATAGAGATAGCAGTGTAGATATTTACATGTTTATACAGATGGCTGCGTAGATATTTCCATGTGTATTCAGATGGCATTGTAGATATTTCCATGTTTATACAGATGACTGTATAGGTTTTTCCTTGTTTTCACAGATGGCAGTGCAGATATTTCCATGTTTATAGAGATAGCGGTGTAGATATTTCCATGTTTGTACAGATGGTGGTGCTGATATTTCCAACTATACACAGATGGCCGTGTAGATATTACCATGTTTAAACAGATGGCGGCGTCGATATTTCCATGGACATTCAGATGGCGGTGTAGACATTTCCATGTTTATACAGATAGCGGTGTAGATATTTCCATGTTTACACAGATGGTGGTGTAGATATTTCCGTGTTTATACACATGGCGGAGTAGATACTTCCATCTTTATGGAGATGGCAGTGTAGATATTTTCATGTTTATAGAGATGGCGGTGTAGATATTTCCATATTGACAGAGATAGCGGTGTAGATATTTCCATCTTTCTACAGATGGTGGTGTAGATATTTCCATGTTTATTCAGATGACTGTGTAGATATTTCCATGTTTTTACAGATGGTAGTGTAGATATTTCAAGGTTTATAGAGATGGCGCTGTAGATATTTCCATGTTCATACAGAAAACGGTGGAGATATTTCCATGTTTATACAGACAGCCGTGGAGATATTTCCATGTTTTTACACATAGCGGTGTACATATTTCCATGTTTATAGAGACAGAGGTGTAGGTATTTCCATGTTTATACAGATAGAGGTGCAGATATTTCCATTTCTATACAGATGCCTATGCAGATATTTCCATATTTATACAGAGGGCTGTGTAGATATTTCTATGTTTATACAGGTGGCAGTGTAGATATTTAAATGTTCCTACACATGACTGTGTAGGTATTTCCATGTTTATACAGATGTCTTTGTAGATATTTCCATGTTTATAGAGATAGCGGTGCAGATATTTCCATGTTTATACAGATTTCGGTGTATATATTTCCCTGTTTATACAGATCATGGTGTAGATATTTCCATGTTTAGACAGATACCGGTGTAGATATTTCCATGTTTATACAGAACGCAGTGTAGATATTTACATGTTTATAGTGATAGCAGTGTAGATATTTCCATGTTTGTACAGATGGCGGAGTTGATGTTTCCATCTATACACAGATTGCCGTGTAGGTATTTCCATGTGTATACAGATGGCATTGCAGATATTTCCATGTTTATACAGATGGTGGTGTAGATATTTCCATGTTTACACAGATGACTGTATAGGTATTTCCATGGTTATACAGATGGCGGTGTAGATATTTCCATGTTTATAGAGATAGCGGTGAAGATATTTCCATATTTATACAGATAACGGTGTAGAAATTTCCATCTTTATACAGATAGTGGTGTAAATATTTCCATGTTTATACAGATCACGGTGTAGATATTTCCATGTTTATAGAGATAGCGGTGTAGATATTTCCATATTTATACAGATAGCAGTGTAGCTATTTCCATGTTTATATAGACCGCGGTGTACTTATTTCCATGTTAATTTAGAAAGCGGTGCAGATATTTCCATGTTTGTACAGATGGCGTTGTAGATATTTCCATCTATGCACAGATGACCGTGTAGATATTTCCATGTTTTTACAGATGGCGGCACAGATATTTCCATGGATATGTAGATGGTGGTGCAGATATTTCCATGTTTATACAGATAGCGGTGTAGTTATTTCCATGTTTATATAGATAGCGGTGTAGATATATCCATGTATGTACACATGGCTGTGTAGATATTTCCATGTTTATACAGATGGCGGTGTAGATATCTCCATGTTTATACAGATATCTATGTAAGTATTTCCATGTTTATACAGATGGCGGTGTAGATATTTCGATGTTTGTAGAGATAGCAGTGGAGATATTTCCCTGTTTATACAGATAGCGGTGTAGATATTTCCATGTTTATGCTGATCGTGGTGTTGATATTTCCATGTTTATAGAGATGGTGGTGTAGGTATTTCCATGTTCATAGAGATAGTGGGGTTTATTTTTCCATGTTTATAGAGATAGCAGTGTGGATATTTCAATGTTTATACAGATAGGGGTGTAGATATTTCCATGTTTACACAGATTGCGGTGTAGATATTTCCATCTTTCTACAGATGGCATTGTAGGTATTTCCATGTTTATACAGATGGCGGTGTAGATATTTCCATGATTATATAGATGGTGGTGTAGATATTACCATGTTTATACAGATAGCGGTGTAGATATTTCCATGTTTATACAGATCACGGTGCAGATATTTCCGTGTTTATACCGATGGTATTGTAGGTATTTCCATGTTTATACAGATGATGATGTAGATATTTCCATGTTTATTCAGATGACTGTGTAGATATTTCCATGTTTTTACAGATGGAAGTGTAGATTTTTCAATGTTTATATAGATGGCGCTGTAGATATTTCGATGTTTATACAGATAACGGTGGAGATATTTCCATGTTTATACAGAGAGCAGTGGAGGTATTTCCATGTTTATACACATAGCGGTGTACATATTTCCATGTTTATAGAGACAGCGGTGTAGGTATTTCCATGTTTATACAGATAGCGGTGCAGATATTTCCAGGTTTACACAGATGCCTATGCAGATATTACCATATTTATACAGAGGGCTGTGTAGATATTTCTATGTTTATACAGATGGCAGTGTAGATATTTAAATGTTCCTACACATGACTGTGTAGGTATTTCCATGTTTATACAAATGCCTTTGTAGATATTTCCATGTTTATAGAGATAGCGGTGCAGATATTTCCATGTTTATACAGATAGCGGTGTATATATTTCCCTGTTTATGCAGATCATGGTGTAGATATGTCCATGTTTAGACAGATACCGGTGTAGATATTTCCATGTTTATACAGACCGCAGTGTAGATATTTACAAGTTTATAGTGATAGCAGTGTAGATATTTCCATGTTTGTACAGATGGCGGTGTTGATGTTTCCATCTATACACAGATTGCCGTGTAGGTATTTCCATGTGTATACAGATGGCATTGTAGATATTTCCGTGTTTATGCAGATGGCGGTGTAGATATTTCCATGTGTACACAGATGACTGTATAGGTATTTCCATGCTTATACAGATGGCGGTGTAGATATTTCAATGTTTATAGAGATAGCGGTGAAGATATTTCCATATTTATACAGATAACGGTGTAGAAATTTCCATGTTTATACAGATAGCGGTGTAAATATTTCCATGTTTATACAGATCACGGTGTAGATATTTCCATGTTTATAGAGATAGCGGTGTAGATATTTCCATATTTATACAGATAGCGGTGTAGCTATTTCCATGTTTATACTGACCGCGGTGTATGTATTTCCATGTTTATATAGATAGCGGTGAAGACATTTCCATGTTTGTACAGATGGCGGTGTAGATATTTCCATCTATACACAGATGACCGTGTAGATATTTCCATGTTTATACAGATGGCGGCGCAAATATTTCCATGGATATGTAGATGGCGTTGTAGATATTTCCATGTTTATACAGATAGCGGTGTAGTTATTTCCATGTTTATATAGATAGCGGTGTAGATATTTCCATGTATGTACACATGGCTGTGTAGAAATTTCCATGTTTATACAGATGGCGGTGTAGATATCTCCATGTTTATACAGATATCTTTGTAAGTATTTCCATGTTTATACAGATGGCGGTGTAGATATTTCGATGTTTGTAGAGATAGCAGTGGAGATATTTCCCTGTTCATACTGATCGTGGTGTTGATATTTCCATGTTTATAGAGATGGTGGTGTAGATATTTCCATGTTCATAGAGATAGTGGTGTTGATTTTTCCATGTTTATAGAGATAGCGGTGTGGATATTTCAATGTTTATACAGATAGGGGTGTAGATATTTCTATGTTTTTACAGATATCGGTGTAGATATTTCCATGTTTACACAGATCACGGTGTAGATATTTCCATCTTTCTACAGATGGCATTGTAGATATTTCCATGTTTATACAGATGGCGGTGTAGATATTTCCATGTTTATATAGATGGTGGTGTAGATATTACCATGTTTATACAGATAGCGGTGTAGTTATTTCCATGTTTATACAGATCACGGTGTAGATAATTCCATGTTTATTCAGATAGCGGTGTAGATATTTCCATGTTTATACAGATGGCGGTGTATATGTTTCCATATTTATAGAGATGGCGGTGTAGATATTTCCATGTTTATAGAGATAGCTTTGTAGATATATCCATGTTCATAGAGATAGCAGTGAGGATATTTCCATGTTTATACAGATAGCAGTGTAGATATTTCCACTTTTATAGAGATAGCGGTGTAGATATTTCCACTTTTATAGAGATAGCGGTTTAGATATTTCATATTTATACAGATAGCGGTGTAGATATTTCCATCTTTATACAGATTGCGGTGTAGATATTTCCATGTTTATACAGATAGCAGTGTAGATATTTCCACGTTTATACAGATGGCGGTGTAGATATTTCCATCTTTCTACAAATGGCAGTGTAGATATTTCCATGTTTTTAGAGATTGCGGTGTAGATATTTCCATGTTTATATTGATGGCAGTGTAGATATTCTCTTGTTTATACAGGTGGCGTTGTAGATTCCTCCATGTTTAAAGAGATGGCTGTGTGTTTATTCCATGTTGATGGAGATAGCGGTGTAGATATTTCCATGTTTATAGAGATAGCGGTGTAGTTATTTCCATGTTTATAGAGATAGCGGTGTAGATATTTCCTTGTTTCTACAGATGACTGTGTAGATATTTCCATGTTTGTACACATGGCAGTGTAGATATTTGCATGTTTATAGAGATAGCGGTGTAGATATTTTCTTGTTTATACAGATTGCAGTGGAGATTTGTCCATGTTTATACAGATAGCAATGGAGATATTTCCACGTTAATACACATAGCGGTGTAGATATTTCCATGTTTATACAGCTCGCAGTGTAGATATTTCCATCTTTATACAGATGGGAGTGGAGATATTTCCATGTTTATACAGATAGCGGTGTAGATATTTCCATGTCTATAGAGATAGCGGTGTAGGTATTTCCATATTTATACAGATTGCGGTGTAGATATTTCCATCTTTATACAGATGGCGGTGTAGATATTTCCATGTTTATACAGATAGAATTGAAGATATTTCCATGTTTATACAGATGGCAGTGTAGATACATCCATGTTTCTGAAGATGGCGGTGAAGATATTTTCGTGTTTATAGAGATGGCGGTGTAGATATTTCCATGTATATAGAGATTGCAGTGTAGGTAGTTCCATGTTTATAGAAAAAGTGGTGTAAGTATTTCCATGTTTATAGAGATAGCGGTGTAGACATTTCCATATTTATACAGATAGCGGTGTAGGTATTTCCATGTTTATACAGATTGCGGTGTAGATATTTCCATGTTTCTACAGATGGCGGTGTAGATATTTCCTGGTTTATACAGACAGCGGTGTAGATATTTCCATGTTTATAAAGGTAGCGGTGTAGATATTTCCATGTTTACAGAGATAGCAGTGTAGTTATTTCCATATTTGCACAGATGGCCGTGTAGATATTTCCATGTTTACGCAGATAGCTGTGTAGATATTTCCAAGTTTACACAGATAGCTGTGTAGATATTTCCATGTTTACACTCATAGCGTTTAAGATATTTCCATGTTTATACAGATTGCGGTGTAGATATGTCCATGTTTATACAGAAAGCGGTGTAGATATTTTCATGTTTATATAGATAGCGGTGGAGATATTTCCATGTTTATGGAGACTGCAGTATAGATATTTCCATGTTTATACAGATAGCAGTGTAGATATTTCCATGTTAACAGAGATGGAAGTGTAGATATTTCCACCTTTGCACAGATTGCTGTGTAGATATTTCCATTTTTACACAGATAGCTGTGTAGATATTTACAAGTTTACACAGATAGCTGTGTAGATATTTCCATGTTTACACAGATAGCGTTGTAGATATTTCCAGGTTTATACAGATAGCGGTGTAGATATTTCCATGTTTATACAGATAGCGGTGTAGATATTTCCATGTTTACAGAGATAGCGGTGTAGGTATTTCCATCTTTGCACGGATTGCGGTGTAGGTATTGCCAAATTTACACAGATAGCGGTGTAGATATTTCCAAGTTTACACAGATAGCTGTGTAGATATTTCCATGTTTACAGAGATATCATTTTAGATATTTCCGTGTTTATACAGATTGTGGTGTAGTTATTTCCATGTTGATACAGATAGCGGTTTAGAAATTCCCATGTTTATACAGATCGCTTTGTAGACATTTCCATTTTTCTACAGATGTCATTGTAGATATTTCCTAGTTTATACAGATTGCAGTGTGGATATTTCCATGTTTATACAGATGTCTGTGTAGATATTTCCATGTTTATTCAGAAGGCGGTGTACATATTTCCATGTTTATAGAGATGGGGGTGTAGCTATTTCTATGTTTATAGAGATAGCGGTGTAAATATCTCCATGTTTATAGAGATGTTGGTGTAAGTATTTTCATGTTTATAGCGATAGCGGAGTAGATATTTCCATATTTCTACAGATGACTTTGTAGATATTTCCATGTTTGCACAGATGGCAGTGTAGGTATTTCCATGGTTTATAGAGATAGCGGTGTAGATATTTTCATGTTTATACAGATTGCGGTGGAGATATGTCCATGTTTATACAGATAGCAATTGAGATATTTCCACGTTAATACACGTAGCGGTGTAGATATTTCCATGTTTATACAGATAGCGGTGTAGATATTTCCATGTTTATACAGATGGCTGTGTTGATATTTCCATGTTTATACAGAGTTCTCTGTAGATATTTCCATGTTTATACAGATGACAGTGTAGATATTTCCAGGTTCATACAGATGAATGTGTAGATATCTCCATGTTAATACTGATGGCGGTGTAGGTTTATCCCTGTTTATAGAGATAGCGGTGTAGATATTTCCATGTTTATTGAGATAGCGGTGTAAATATTCCATATTTATACAGATGGTGGTGAAGATATTTCCAAGTTTTTACAGATAGCGGTGTACATATTTCCATCTTTATTCAGAGAGTGCTGTACATATTTCCATGTTTATACAGATCACTGTGAAGATATTTCCATGTTTATACAGTTAACGTTTTACATATTTCCATCTTTATACAAACGGTGGTGTAGATATTTCCATGCTCCTACACATGACTGTGTAGTTATTTCCATGTTTTTACAGATGGCGGGGTAGATATTTCCATATTTATAGAGATAGCAGTGTAGATATTTCCAGGTTTATACAGATAGCGGTGTAGATATTTCCATGTTTATACAGATCGTGGTGTAGATATTTCCATGTTTATACAGATACCGGTGTAGATATTACCATGTTTATACAGACTGCAGTGAAGGTATTTCCATGTATATACAGATAGCGGTGTAGTTATTTCCATGATTACATAGAGAGTGGTGTAGATATTTCCATATATGTACACATGTCTGTGTAGATATTTCCATGTTTATACAGATGGCAGTGTAGATATTTCCATGTATATACAGATAACTTTGTAAGTATATCCATGTTTTTAGAGATGGCGGTGTAGATAATTCGATGTTTATAGAGATAGCAGTGGAGATATTTCCATGTTTATAAAAATAGCGGTTTAGTTATTTCCATGATTATATAGATAGCGGTGTAGATATTTCTATGTATATACACATGGCTGTGTAGATATTTCCATGTTTATACAGATGGCAGTGTAGATATTTCCCTGTTTATACAGATAACTTTGTAAGTATTTCCATGTTTATACAGATGGCTGTGTAGACATTTCGATGTTTATAATGATAGCAGTGGAGATATTTCCATGTTTATACAGATAGCAGCGTAGATATTTCGATGTTTATACTGATCACGGTGTAGATATATCCATGTTTATAAAGATGGCGGTGTAGATATTTCCATGTTCATAGAGATAGCGTTGTTGATTTTTCCATGTTTATAGAGATAGCTGTGTGGATATTTCCATGTTTATACAGATAGCGTTGAAGATATTTCCATGTTTATACAGATTGCTGTGTAGATATGTCCATGTTTATACAGAAAGAGGTGTAGATATTTTCATGTTTATACAGATAGCGGTGGAGATATTTCCATGTTTATAGAGAATGCAGTATAGATATTTCCATGTTTATACAGATAGCAGTGTAGATATTTCCATGTTAACAGAGATAGAAGTGTAGATATTTCCATCTTTGCACAGATTGCTGTGTAGATATTTCCATTTTTACACAGATAGCTGTGTAGATATTTACAAGTTATCACAGATAGCTGTGTAGATATTTCCATGTTTACACAGATAGCGTTGTAGATATTTCGAGGGTTATACAGATAGCGGTGTAGATATTTCCATGTTTATACAGATAGCGGTGTAGATATTTCCATGTTTACAGAGATACCGGTGTAGGTATTTCCATCTTTGCACAGATTGCGGTGTAGGTATTGCCAAATTTACACAGATAGCGGTGTAGGTATTTCCAAGTTTACACAGATAGCTGTGTGGATATTTCCATGTTTACAGAGATATCATTTTAGATATTTCCGTGTTTATACAGATTGCGGTGTAGTTATTTCCATGTTGATACAGATAGCGGTGTAGAAATTCCCATGTTTATACAGATCGCTTTGTAGTCATTTCCTTTTTTCTACAGATGTCAGTGTAGATATTTCCAAGTTTATACAGATTGCAGGGTAGATATTTCCATGTTTATACAGATGTCTGTGTAGATATTTCCATGTTTATTCAGATGGCGGTGTGCATATTTCCATGTTTATAGAGATTGGGGTGTAGCTATTTCTATGTTTATAGAGATAGCGGTGTAAATATCTCCATGTTTATAGAGATGTTGGTGTATTTTCATGTTTATAGAGATAGCGGTGTAGATATTTCCATATTTCTACAGATGACTTTGTAGATATTTCCATGTTTGTAAAGATGGCAGTGTAGGTATTTCCATGGTTTATAGAGATAGCGGTGTAGATATTTTCATGTTTATACAGATTGCGGTGGAGATATGTCCATGTTTATACAGAGAGCAATTGAGATATTTCCACGTTAATACACGTAGCGGTGTAGGTATTTCCATGTTTATATAGATGAAAGTGTAGATATTTCCAGGTTTATACGGATGACTGTGTAGATATTTCCATGTTAATACAGATGGCTGTGTAGATATTTCCATGTTTATACAGATAGCGGTGTAGATATTTCCATGTTTATTGAGATAGCGGTGTAAATATTTCCATATTTATACAGATAGTGGTGTAGATATTTCCATGTTTTTACAGATATCGTTGTAGATATTTCCATGTTTATACAGATAGCGGTGTAGATACTTCCATGTTTATACAGATAGCGGTGTAGATATTTCCATGTTTATACTGATAGCGGTGGAGATATTTCCCCGTTTATACAGATAGCGATGTAGATATTTCCATGTTTATAATGATAGCGGTGTAGATATTTCCATCTTTATAGAGATATCAGTCTAGATATTTCCAAGTTTATACAGATGGCTGTGTAGATATTTCCATGTGTGTACAGATGGCGGTGTAGATATTTCCATGTGTATACAGATGGCGCTGTAGATATTTCCATGTTTATACAGATGGCAGTGTTGATATTTCGATGTTTATACAGATATCGGTGTAGATATTTCCATGTTTACAGAGATAGCGGTGTAGGTATTTCCATCTTTGCACAGATTGCGGTGTAGGTATTGCCAAATTTACACAGATAGCGGTGTAGATATTTCCAAGTTTACACAGATAGCTGTGTAGATATTTCCATGTTTACAGAGATATCATTTTAGATATTTCTGTGTTTATACAGATTGCGGTGTAGTTATTTCCATGTTGATACAGATAGCGGTGTAGATATTTCCATGTTTATACAGGTAGCGGTGTAGAAATTCCCATGTTTATACAGATCGCTTTGTAGACATTTCCATTTTTCTACAGATGTCAGTGTAGATATTTCCAAGATTATACAGATGGCAGTGTAGATATTTCCATGTTTATACAGATGTCTGTGTAGATATTTCCATGTTTATTCAAATGGCGGTGTAGATATTTCCATGTTTATAGAGATGGGGGTGTAGTTATTTCTATGTTTATAGAGATAGCGGTGTAAATATCTACATGTTTATAGAGATGGTGGTGTAAGTATTTTCATGTTTATAGAGATAGCGGTGTAGATATTTCCATATTTCTACAGATGTCTGTGTAGATATTTCCATGTTTGTACAGATGGCAGTGGAGATATTTCCATATTTATAGAGATAGCGGTGTAGATATTTTCATGTTTCTACAGATTGCGCTGGAGATATGTCCATGTTTATACAGACAGCAATGGAGATATTTCCACGTTAATACACATAGCGGTGTAGATATTTCCATGTTTATACAGATAGCGGTGTAGATATTTCCATGTTTATACAGATGGCTGTGTTGATATTTCCATGTTTATACAGAGCGTGGTGAAGATATTTCCATGTTTATACAGATCGCAGTGTAAATATTTCCATCTTTATACAGATCGCGGTGTAGATATTTCCATGTTTATACAGATAGCAGTGTAGGTATTTCCATGTATATACAGATAGCGGTGTAGTTATTTCCATGATTACATAGAGAGTGGTGTAGATATTTCCATATATGTACACATGTCTGTGTAGATATTTCCATGTTTATACAGATGGCAGTGTAGATATTTCCATGTATATACAGATAACTTTGTAAGTATATCCATGTTTTTAGAGATGGCGGTGTAGATAATTCGATGTTTATAGAGATAGCAGTGGAGATATTTCCATGTTTATAAAAATAGCGGTTTAGTTATTTCCATGATTATATAGATAGCGGTGTAGATATTTCTATGTATATACACATGGCTGTGTAGATATTTCCATGTTTATACAGATGGCAGTGTAGATATTTCCCTGTTTATACAGATAACTTTGTAAGTATTTCCATGTTTATACAGATGGCTGTGTAGACATTTCGATGTTTATAATGATAGCAGTGGAGATATTTCCATGTTTATACAGATAGCGGCGTAGATATTTCGATGTTTATACTGATCACGGTGTAGATATATCCATGTTTATAAAGATGGCGGTGTAGATATTTCCATGTTCATAGAGATAGCGTTGTTGATTTTTCCATGTTTATAGAGATAGCTGTGTGGATATTTCCATGTTTATACAGATAGCGTTGAAGATATTTCCATGTTTATACAGATTGCTGTGTAGATATGTCCATGTTTATACAGAAAGAGGTGTAGATATTTTCATGTTTATACAGATAGCGGTGGAGATATTTCCATGTTTATAGAGAATGCAGTATAGATATTTCCATGTTTATACAGATAGCAGTGTAGATATTTCCATGTTAACAGAGATAGAAGTGTAGATATTTCCATCTTTGCACAGATTGCTGTGTAGATATTTCCATTTTTACACAGATAGCTGTGTAGATATTTACAAGTTTTCACAGATAGCTGTGTAGATATTTCCATGTTTACACAGATAGCGTTGTAGATATTTCGAGGGTTATACAGATAGCGGTGTAGATATTTCCATATTTATACAGATAGCGGTGTAGATATTTCCATGTTTACAGAGATACCGGTGTAGGTATTTCCATCTTTGCACAGATTGCGGTGTAGGTATTGCCAAATTTACACAGATAGCGGTGTAGGTATTTCCAAGTTTACACAGATAGCTGTGTGGATATTTCCATGTTTACAGAGATATCATTTTAGATATTTCCGTGTTTATACAGATTGCGGTGTAGTTATTTCCATGTTGATACAGATAGCGGTGTAGAAATTCCCATGTTTATACAGATCGCTTTGTAGTCATTTCCTTTTTTCTACAGATGTCAGTGTAGATATTTCCAAGTTTATACAGATTGCAGGGTAGATATTTCCATGTTTATACAGATGTCTGTGTAGATATTTCCATGTTTATTCAGATGGCGGTGTGCATATTTCCATGTTTATAGAGATTGGGGTGTAGCTATTTCTATGTTTATAGAGATAGCGGTGTAAATATCTCCATGTTTATAGAGATGTTGGTGTATTTTCATGTTTATAGAGATAGCGGTGTAGATATTTCCATATTTCTACAGATGACTTTGTAGATATTTCCATGTTTGTAAAGATGGCAGTGTAGGTATTTCCATGGTTTATAGAGATAGCGGTGTAGATATTTTCATGTTTATACAGATTGCGGTGGAGATATGTCCATGTTTATACAGAGAGCAATTGAGATATTTCCACGTTAATACACGTAGCGGTGTAGGTATTTCCATGTTTATATAGATGAAAGTGTAGATATTTCCAGGTTTATACGGATGACTGTGTAGATATTTCCATGTTAATACAGATGGCTGTGTAGATATTTCCATGTTTATACAGATAGCGGTGTAGATATTTCCATGTTTATTGAGATAGCGGTGTAAATATTTCCATATTTATACAGATAGTGGTGTAGATATTTCCATGTTTTTACAGATATCGTTGTAGATATTTCCATGTTTATACAGATAGCGGTGTAGATACTTCCATGTTTATACAGATAGCGGTGTAGATATTTCCATGTTTATACTGATAGCGGTGGAGATATTTCCCCGTTTATACAGATAGCGATGTAGATATTTCCATGTTTATAATGATAGCGGTGTAGATATTTCCATCTTTATAGAGATATCAGTCTAGATATTTCCAATTTTATACAGATGGCTGTGTAGATATTTCCATGTGTGTACAGATGGCGGTGTAGATATTTTCATGTGTATACAGATGGCGCTGTAGATATTTCCATGTTTATACAGATGGCAGTGTTGATATTTCGATGTTTATACAGATATCGGTGTAGATATTTCCATGTTTACAGAGATAGCGGTGTAGGTATTTCCATCTTTGCACAGATTGCGGTGTAGGTATTGCCAAATTTACACAGATAGCGGTGTAGATATTTCCAAGTTTACACAGATAGCTGTGTAGATATTTCCATGTTTACAGAGATATCATTTTAGATATTTCTGTGTTTATACAGATTGCGGTGTAGTTATTTCCATGTTGATACAGATAGCGGTGTAGATATTTCCATGTTTATACAGGTAGCGGTGTAGAAATTCCCATGTTTATACAGATCGCTTTGTAGACATTTCCATTTTTCTACAGATGTCAGTGTAGATATTTCCAAGATTATACAGATGGCAGTGTAGATATTTCCATGTTTATACAGATGTCTGTGTAGATATTTCCATGTTTATTCAAATGGCGGTGTAGATATTTCCATGTTTATAGAGATGGGGGTGTAGTTATTTCTATGTTTATAGAGATAGCGGTGTAAATATCTACATGTTTATAGAGATGGTGGTGTAAGTATTTTCATGTTTATAGAGATAGCGGTGTAGATATTTCCATATTTCTACAGATGTCTGTGTAGATATTTCCATGTTTGTACAGATGGCAGTGGAGATATTTCCATATTTATAGAGATAGCGGTGTAGATATTTTCATGTTTATACAGATTGCGCTGGAGATATGTCCATGTTTATACAGACAGCAATGGAGATATTTCCACGTTAATACACATAGCGGTGTAGATATTTCCATGTTTATACAGATAGCGGTGTAGATATTTCCATGTTTATACAGATGGCTGTGTTGATATTTCCATGTTTATACAGAGCGTGGTGAAGATATTTCCATGTTTATACAGATCGCAGTGTAAATATTTCCATCTTTATACAGATCGCGGTGTAGATATTTCCATGTTTATACAGATAGCAGTGTAGGTATTTCCATGTATATACAGATAGCGGTGTAGTTATTTCCATGATTACATAGAGAGTGGTGTAGATATTTCCATATATGTACACATGTCTGTGTAGATATTTCCATGTTTATACAGATGGCAGTGTAGATATTTCCATGTATATACAGATAACTTTGTAAGTATATCCATGTTTTTAGAGATGGCGGTGTAGATAATTCGATGTTTATAGAGATAGCAGTGGAGATATTTCCATGTTTATAAAAATAGCGGTTTAGTTATTTCCATGATTATATAGATAGCGGTGTAGATATTTCTATGTATATACACATGGCTGTGTAGATATTTCCATGTTTATACAGATGGCAGTGTAGATATTTCCCTGTTTATACAGATAACTTTGTAAGTATTTCCATGTTTATACAGATGGCTGTGTAGACATTTCGATGTTTATAATGATAGCAGTGGAGATATTTCCATGTTTATACAGATAGCGGCGTAGATATTTCGATGTTTATACTGATCACGGTGTAGATATATCCATGTTTATAAAGATGGCGGTGTAGATATTTCCATGTTCATAGAGATAGCGTTGTTGATTTTTCCATGTTTATAGAGATAGCTGTGTGGATATTTCCATGTTTATACAGATAGCGTTGAAGATATTTCCATGTTTATACAGATTGCTGTGTAGATATGTCCATGTTTATACAGAAAGAGGTGTAGATATTTTCATGTTTATACAGATAGCGGTGGAGATATTTCCATGTTTATAGAGAATGCAGTATAGATATTTCCATGTTTATACAGATAGCAGTGTAGATATTTCCATGTTAACAGAGATAGAAGTGTAGATATTTCCATCTTTGCACAGATTGCTGTGTAGATATTTCCATTTTTACACAGATAGCTGTGTAGATATTTACAAGTTTTCACAGATAGCTGTGTAGATATTTCCATGTTTACACAGATAGCGTTGTAGATATTTCGAGGGTTATACAGATAGCGGTGTAGATATTTCCATATTTATACAGATAGCGGTGTAGATATTTCCATGTTTACAGAGATACCGGTGTAGGTATTTCCATCTTTGCACAGATTGCGGTGTAGGTATTGCCAAATTTACACAGATAGCGGTGTAGGTATTTCCAAGTTTACACAGATAGCTGTGTGGATATTTCCATGTTTACAGAGATATCATTTTAGATATTTCCGTGTTTATACAGATTGCGGTGTAGTTATTTCCATGTTGATACAGATAGCGGTGTAGAAATTCCCATGTTTATACAGATCGCTTTGTAGTCATTTCCTTTTTTCTACAGATGTCAGTGTAGATATTTCCAAGTTTATACAGATTGCAGGGTAGATATTTCCATGTTTATACAGATGTCTGTGTAGATATTTCCATGTTTATTCAGATGGCGGTGTGCATATTTCCATGTTTATAGAGATTGGGGTGTAGCTATTTCTATGTTTATAGAGATAGCGGTGTAAATATCTCCATGTTTATAGAGATGTTGGTGTATTTTCATGTTTATAGAGATAGCGGTGTAGATATTTCCATATTTCTACAGATGACTTTGTAGATATTTCCATGTTTGTAAAGATGGCAGTGTAGGTATTTCCATGGTTTATAGAGATAGCGGTGTAGATATTTTCATGTTTATACAGATTGCGGTGGAGATATGTCCATGTTTATACAGAGAGCAATTGAAATATTTCCACGTTATTACACGTAGCGGTGTAGGTATTTCCATGTTTATATAGATGAAAGTGTAGATATTTCCAGGTTTATACGGATGACTGTGTAGATATTTCCATGTTAATACAGATGGCTGTGTAGATATTTCCATGTTTATACAGATAGCGGTGTAGATATTTCCATGTTTATTGAGATAGCGGTGTAAATATTTCCATATTTATACAGATAGTGGTGTAGATATTTCCATGTTTTTACAGATATCGTTGTAGATATTTCCATGTTTATACAGATAGCGGTGTAGATACTTCCATGTTTATACAGATAGCGGTGTAGATATTTCCATGTTTATACTGATAGCGGTGGAGATATTTCCCCGTTTATACAGATAGCGATGTAGATATTTCCATGTTTATACTGATAGCGGTGTAGATATTTCCATCTTTATAGAGATATCAGTCTAGATATTTCCAAGTTTATACAGATGGCTGTGTAGATATTTCCATGTGTGTACAGATGGCGGGGTAGATATTTCCATGTGTATACAGATGGCGCTGTAGATATTTCCATGTTTATACAGATGGCAGTGTTGATATTTCGATGTTTATACAGATATCGGTGTAGATATTTCCATGTTTACAGAGATAGCGGTGTAGGTATTTCCATCTTTGCACAGATTGCGGTGTAGGTATTGCCAAATTTACACAGATAGCGGTGTAGATATTTCCAAGTTTACACAGATAGCTGTGTAGATATTTCCATGTTTACAGAGATATCATTTTAGATATTTCTGTGTTTATACAGATTGCGGTGTAGTTATTTCCATGTTGATACAGATAGCGGTGTAGATATTTCCATGTTTATACAGGTAGCGGTGTAGAAATTCCCATGTTTATACAGATCGCTTTGTAGACATTTCCATTTTTCTACAGATGTCAGTGTAGATATTTCCAAGTTTATACAGATGGCAGTGTAGATATTTCCATGTTTATACAGATGTCTGTGTAGATATTTCCATGTTTATTCAAATGGCGGTGTAGATATTTCCATGTTTATAGAGATGGGGGTGTAGTTATTTCTATGTTTATAGAGATAGCGGTGTAAATATCTACATGTTTATAGAGATGGTGGTGTAAGTATTTTCATGTTTATAGAGATAGCGGTGTAGATATTTCCATATTTCTACAGATGTCTGTGTAGATATTTCCATGTTTGTACAGATGGCAGTGGAGATATTTCCATATTTATAGAGATAGCGGTGTAGATATTTTCATGTTTATACAGATTGCGCTGGAGATATGTCCATGTTTATACAGACAGCAATGGAGATATTTCCACGTTAATACACATAGCGGTGTAGATATTTCCATGTTTATACAGATAGCGGTGTAGATATTTCCATGTTTATACAGATGGCTGTGTTGATATTTCCATGTTTATACAGAGCGTGGTGAAGATATTTCCATGTTTATACAGATCGCAGTGTAAATATTTCCATCTTTATACCGATCGCGGTGTAGATATTTCCATGTTTATACAGATAGCAGTGTAGGTATTTCCATGTTTATACAGATAGCGGTGTAGATATTTCCATGTTTATAGAGATAGCGGTGTAGGTATTTCCATGTTTATAGACATAGCGGTGTAGATATTTCCATGTTTATATAGATGGCGTTGTAGACATTTCCATGTTTATACCGATAGCGGTGTTGGAATTTCCACGTTTATACAGATAGCGATGTAGATATTTCCATCTTTATACAGCTCGCGGTGCAGATATTTATATCCTTATAGAGATGGCATTGTGGATATTTACTTATTCACACAGATGGCGGTGTAGATGTTTCCATGTTTATACAGATGGCGGAGTATTGAGTTCCATGTTTATGGAGATGGCAGTGTAGATATTTTCATGTTTATAGAGATAGCAGTGTAGATATTTACATGTTTATACAGATGGCTGTGTAGGTATTTCCATGTGTATTCAGATGGCATTGGAGATATTTCCATGTTTATACAGATGACTGTATAGGTTTTTCCTTGTTTTCACAGATGGCAGTGCAGATATTTCCATGTTTATAGAGATAGCGGTGTAGATATTTCCATGTTTGTACAGATGGTGGTGCTGATATTTCCATCTATACACAGATGGCCGTGTAGATATTACCATGTTTAAACAGATGGCGGCGTCGATGTTTCCATGGACATTCAGATGGCGGTGTAGACATTTCCATGTTTATACAGATAGCGGTGTAGATATTTCCATGTTTACACAGATGGTGGTGTAGATATTTCCGTGTTTATACACATGGCGGAGTAGATACTTCCATCTTTATGGAGATGGCAGTGTAGATATTTTCATGTTTATAGAGATGGCGGTGTAGATATTTCCATATTGACAGAGATAGCGGTGTAGATATTTCCATCTTTCTACAGATGGTGGTGTAGATATTTCCATGTTTATTCAGATGACTGTGTAGATATTTCCATGTTTTTACAGATGGTAGTGTAGATATTTCAAGGTTTATAGAGATGGCGCTGTAGATATTTCCATTTTCATACAGATAACGGTGGAGATATTTCCATGTTTATACAGACAGCAGTGGAGATATTTCCATGTTTATACACATAGCGGTGTACATATTTCCATGTTTATAGAGACAGAGGTGTAGGTATTTCCATGTTTATACAGATAGAGGTGCAGATATTTCCATTTTTATACAGATGCCTATGCAGATATTTCCATATTTATACAGAGGGCTGTGTAGATATTTCTATGTTTATACAGGTGGCAGTGTAGATATTTAAATGTTCCTACACATGACTGTGTAGGTATTTCCATGTTTATACAGATGTCTTTGTAGATATTTCCATGTTTATAGAGATAGCGGTGCAGATATTTCCATGTTTATACAGATTGCGGTGTATATATTTCCCTGTTTATACAGATCATGGTGTAGATATTTCCATGTTTAGACAGATACCGGTGTAGATATTTCCATGTTTATACAGACCGCAGTGTAGATATTTACATGTTTATAGTGATAGCAGTGTAGATATTTCCATGTTTGTACAGATGGCGGAGTTGATGTTTCCATCTATACACAGATTGCCATGTAGGTATTTCCATGTGTATACAGATGGCATTGCAGATATTTCCATGTTTATACAGATGGTGGTGTAGATATTTCCATGTTTACACAGATGACTGTATAGGTATTTCCATGGTTATACAGATGGCGGTGTAGATATTTCCATGTTTATAGAGATAGCGGTGAAGATATTTCCATATTTATACAGATAACGGTGTAGAAATTTCCATCTTTATACAGATAGTGGTGTAAATATTTCCATGTTTATACAGATCACGGTGTAGATATTTCCTTGTTTATAGAGATAGCGGTGTAGATATTTCCATATTTATACAGATAGCAGTGTAGCTATTTCCATGTTTATACAGAACGCGGTGTACTTATTTCCATGTTTATATAGAAAGCGGTGCAGATATTTCCATGTTTGTACAGATGGCGTTGTAGATATTTCCATCTATACACAGATGACCGTGTAGATATTTCCATGTTTTTACAGATGGCGGCACAGATATTTCCATGGATATGTAGATGGTGGTGCAGATATTTCCATGTTTATACAGATAGCGGTGTAGTTATTTCCATGTTTATATAGATAGCGGTGTAGATATATCCATGTATATACACATGGCTGTGTAGATATTTCCATGTTTATACAGATGGCGGTGTAGATATCTCCATGTTTATACAGATATCTTTGTAAGTATTTCCATGTTTATACAGATGGCGGTGTAGATATTTCGATGTTTGTAGAGATAGCAGTGGAGATATTTCCCTGTTTATACAGATAGTGGTGTAGATATTTCCATGTTTATGCTGATCGTGGTGTTGATATTTCCATGTTTATAGAGATGGTGGTGTAGATATTTCCATGTTCATAGAGATAGTGGGGTTTATTTTTCCATGTTTATAGAGATAGCAGTGTGGATATTTCAATGTTTATACAGATAGGGGTGTAGATATTTCCATGTTTTTACAGATATCGGTGTAGATATTTCCATCTTTACACATATTGCGGTGTAGATATTTCCATCTTTCTACAGATGGCATTGTAGATATTTCCATGTTTATACAGATGGCGGTGTAGATATTTCCATGTTTATATAGATGGTGGTGTAGATATTACCATGTTCATACAGATAGCGGTGTAGATATTTCCATGTTTATACAGATCGCGGTGCAGATATTTCCGTGTTTATACCGATGGTATTGTAGGTATTTCCATGTTTATACAGATGATGATGTAGATATTTCCATGTTTATTCAGATGACTGTGTAGATATTTCCATGTTTTTACAGATGGAAGTGTAGATTTTTCAATGTTTATATAGATGGCGCTGTAGATATTTCGATGTTTATACAGATAACGGTGGAGATATTTCCATGTTTATACAGAGAGCAGTGGAGGTATTTCCATGTTTATACACATAGCGGTGTACATATTTCCATGTTTATAGAGACTGCGGTGTAGGTATTTCCATGTTTATACAGATAGAGGTGCAGATATTTCCAGGTTTACACAGATGCCTATGCAGATATTACCATATTTATACAGAGGGCTGTGTAGATATTTCTATGTTTATACAGATGGCAGTGTAGATATTTAAATGTTCCTACACATGACTGTGCAGGTATTTCCATGTTTATACAGATGTCTTTGTAGATATTTCCATGTTTATAGAGATAGCGGTGCAGATATTTCCATGTTTATACAGATAGCGGTGTATATATTTCCCTGTTTATGCAGATCATGGTGTAGATATTTCCATGTTTAGACAGATAGCGGTGTAGATATTTCCATGTTTATACAGACCGCAGTGTAGATATTTACATGTTTATAGTGATAGCAGTGTAGATATTTCCATGTTTGTACAGATGGCGGTGTTGATGTTTCCATCTAAACACAGATTGCCGTGTAGGTATTTCCATGTGTATACAGATGGCATTGTAGATATTTCCGTGTTTATGCAGATGGCGGTGTAGATATTTCCATGTATACACAGATGACTGTATAGGTATTTCCATGCTTATACAGATGGCGGTGTAGATATTTCAATGTTTATAGAGATAGCGGTGAAGATATTTCCATATTTATACAGATAACGGTGTAGAAATTTCCATGTTTATACAGATAGCGGTGTAAATATTTCCATGTTTATACAGATCACGGTGTAGATATTTCCATGTTTATAGAGATAGCGGTGTAGATATTTCCATATTTATACAGATAGCGGTGTAGCTATTTCCATGTTTATACTGACCGCGGTGTACGTATTTCCATGTTTATATAGATAGCGGTGAAGACATTTCCATGTTTGTACAGATGGCGGTGTAGATATTTCCATCTATACACAGATGACCGTGTAGATATTTCCATGTTTATACACATGGCGGCGCAGATATTTCCATGGATATGTAGATGGCGTTGTAGATATTTCCATGTTTATACAGATAGCGGTGTAGTTATTTCCATGTTTATATAGATAGCGGTGTAGATATTTCCATGTATGTACACATGGCTGTGTAGAAATTTCCATGTTTATACAGATGGCGGTGTAGATATCTCCATGTTTATACAGATATCTTTGTAAGTATTTCCATGTTTATACAGATGGCGGTGTAGATATTTCGATGTTTGTAGAGATAGCAGTGGAGATATTTCCCTGTTTATACTGATCGTGGTGTTGATATTTCCATGTTTATAGAGATGGTGGTGTAGATATTTCCATGTTCATAGAGATAGTGGTGTTGATTTTTCCATGTTTATAGAGATAGCGGTGTGGATATTTCAATGTTTATACAGATAGGGGTGTAGATATTTCTATGTTTTTACAGATATCGGTGTAGATATTTCCATGTTTACACAGATCACGGTGTAGATATTTCCATCTTTCTACAGATGGCATTGTAGATATTTCCATGTTTATACAGATGGCGGTGTAGATATTTCCATGTTTATATAGATGGTGGTGTAGATATTACCATGTTTATACAGATAGCGGTGTAGTTATTTCCATGTTTATACAGATCACGGTGTAGATAATTCCATGTTTATTCAGATAGCGGTGTAGATATTTCCATGTTTATACAGATGGCGGTGTATATGTTTCCATATTTATAGAGATGGCGGTGTAGATATTTCCATGTTTATAGAGATAGCTTTGTAGATATATCCATGTTCATAGAGATAGCAGTGAGGATATTTCCATGTTTATACAGATAGCAGTGTAGATATTTCCACTTTTATAGAGATAGCGGTGTAGATATTTCCACTTTTATAGAGATAGCGGTTTAGATATTTCATATTTATACAGATAGCGGTGTAGATATTTCCATCTTTATACAGATTGCGGTGTAGATATTTCCATGTTTATACAGATAGCAGTGTAGATATTTCCACGTTTATACAGATGGCGGTGTAGATATTTCCATCTTTCTACAAATGGCAGTGTAGATATTTCCATGTTTTTAGAGATTGCGGTGTAGATATTTCCATGTTTATATTGATGGCAGTGTAGATATTCTCTTGTTTATACAGGTGGCGTTGTAGATTCCTCCATGTTTAAAGAGATGGCTGTGTGTTTATTCCATGTTGATGGAGATAGCGGTGTAGATATTTCCATGTTTATAGAGATAGCGGTGTAGTTATTTCCATGTTTATAGAGATAGCGGTGTAGATATTTCCTTGTTTCTACAGATGACTGTGTAGATATTTCCATGTTTGTACACATGGCAGTGTAGATATTTGCATGTTTATAGAGATAGCGGTGTAGATATTTTCTTGTTTATACAGATTGCAGTGGAGATTTGTCCATGTTTATACAGATAGCAATGGAGATATTTCCACGTTAATACACATAGCGGTGTAGATATTTCCATGTTTATACAGCTCGCAGTGTAGATATTTCCATCTTTATACAGATGGGAGTGGAGATATTTCCATGTTTATACAGATAGCGGTGTAGATATTTCCATGTCTATAGAGATAGCGGTGTAGGTATTTCCATATTTATACAGATTGCGGTGTAGATATTTCCATCTTTATACAGATGGCGGTGTAGATATTTCCATGTTTATACAGATAGAATTGAAGATATTTCCATGTTTATACAGATGGCAGTGTAGATACATCCATGTTTCTGAAGATGGCGGTGAAGATATTTTCGTGTTTATAGAGATGGCGGTGTAGATATTTCCATGTATATAGAGATTGCAGTGTAGGTAGTTCCATGTTTATAGAAAAAGTGGTGTAAGTATTTCCATGTTTATAGAGATAGCGGTGTAGACATTTCCATATTTATACAGATAGCGGTGTAGGTATTTCCATGTTTATACAGATTGCGGTGTAGATATTTCCATGTTTCTACAGATGGCGGTGTAGATATTTCCTGGTTTATACAGACAGCGGTGTAGATATTTCCATGTTTATAAAGGTAGCGGTGTAGATATTTCCATGTTTACAGAGATAGCAGTGTAGTTATTTCCATATTTGCACAGATGGCCGTGTAGATATTTCCATGTTTACGCAGATAGCTGTGTAGATATTTCCAAGTTTACACAGATAGCTGTGTAGATATTTCCATGTTTACACTCATAGCGTTTAAGATATTTCCATGTTTATACAGATTGCGGTGTAGATATGTCCATGTTTATACAGAAAGCGGTGTAGATATTTTCATGTTTATATAGATAGCGGTGGAGATATTTCCATGTTTATGGAGACTGCAGTATAGATATTTCCATGTTTATACAGATAGCAGTGTAGATATTTCCATGTTAACAGAGATGGAAGTGTAGATATTTCCACCTTTGCACAGATTGCTGTGTAGATATTTCCATTTTTACACAGATAGCTGTGTAGATATTTACAAGTTTACACAGATAGCTGTGTAGATATTTCCATGTTTACACAGATAGCGTTGTAGATATTTCCAGGTTTATACAGATAGCGGTGTAGATATTTCCATGTTTATACAGATAGCGGTGTAGATATTTCCATGTTTACAGAGATAGCGGTGTAGGTATTTCCATCTTTGCACGGATTGCGGTGTAGGTATTGCCAAATTTACACAGATAGCGGTGTAGATATTTCCAAGTTTACACAGATAGCTGTGTAGATATTTCCATGTTTACAGAGATATCATTTTAGATATTTCCGTGTTTATACAGATTGTGGTGTAGTTATTTCCATGTTGATACAGATAGCGGTTTAGAAATTCCCATGTTTATACAGATCGCTTTGTAGACATTTCCATTTTTCTACAGATGTCATTGTAGATATTTCCTAGTTTATACAGATTGCAGTGTGGATATTTCCATGTTTATACAGATGTCTGTGTAGATATTTCCATGTTTATTCAGAAGGCGGTGTACATATTTCCATGTTTATAGAGATGGGGGTGTAGCTATTTCTATGTTTATAGAGATAGCGGTGTAAATATCTCCATGTTTATAGAGATGTTGGTGTAAGTATTTTCATGTTTATAGCGATAGCGGAGTAGATATTTCCATATTTCTACAGATGACTTTGTAGATATTTCCATGTTTGCACAGATGGCAGTGTAGGTATTTCCATGGTTTATAGAGATAGCGGTGTAGATATTTTCATGTTTATACAGATTGCGGTGGAGATATGTCCATGTTTATACAGATAGCAATTGAGATATTTCCACGTTAATACACGTAGCGGTGTAGATATTTCCATGTTTATACAGATAGCGGTGTAGATATTTCCATGTTTATACAGATGGCTGTGTTGATATTTCCATGTTTATACAGAGTTCTCTGTAGATATTTCCATGTTTATACAGATGACAGTGTAGATATTTCCAGGTTCATACAGATGAATGTGTAGATATCTCCATGTTAATACTGATGGCGGTGTAGGTTTATCCCTGTTTATAGAGATAGCGGTGTAGATATTTCCATGTTTATTGAGATAGCGGTGTAAATATTCCATATTTATACAGATGGTGGTGAAGATATTTCCAAGTTTTTACAGATAGCGGTGTACATATTTCCATCTTTATTCAGAGAGTGCTGTACATATTTCCATGTTTATACAGATCACTGTGAAGATATTTCCATGTTTATACAGTTAACGTTTTACATATTTCCATCTTTATACAAACGGTGGTGTAGATATTTCCATGCTCCTACACATGACTGTGTAGTTATTTCCATGTTTTTACAGATGGCGGGGTAGATATTTCCATATTTATAGAGATAGCAGTGTAGATATTTCCAGGTTTATACAGATAGCGGTGTAGATATTTCCATGTTTATACAGATCGTGGTGTAGATATTTCCATGTTTATACAGATACCGGTGTAGATATTACCATGTTTATACAGACTGCAGTGAAGGTATTTCCATGTATATACAGATAGCGGTGTAGTTATTTCCATGATTACATAGAGAGTGGTGTAGATATTTCCATATATGTACACATGTCTGTGTAGATATTTCCATGTTTATACAGATGGCAGTGTAGATATTTCCATGTATATACAGATAACTTTGTAAGTATATCCATGTTTTTAGAGATGGCGGTGTAGATAATTCGATGTTTATAGAGATAGCAGTGGAGATATTTCCATGTTTATAAAAATAGCGGTTTAGTTATTTCCATGATTATATAGATAGCGGTGTAGATATTTCTATGTATATACACATGGCTGTGTAGATATTTCCATGTTTATACAGATGGCAGTGTAGATATTTCCCTGTTTATACAGATAACTTTGTAAGTATTTCCATGTTTATACAGATGGCTGTGTAGACATTTCGATGTTTATAATGATAGCAGTGGAGATATTTCCATGTTTATACAGATAGCGGCGTAGATATTTCGATGTTTATACTGATCACGGTGTAGATATATCCATGTTTATAAAGATGGCGGTGTAGATATTTCCATGTTCATAGAGATAGCGTTGTTGATTTTTCCATGTTTATAGAGATAGCTGTGTGGATATTTCCATGTTTATACAGATAGCGTTGAAGATATTTCCATGTTTATACAGATTGCTGTGTAGATATGTCCATGTTTATACAGAAAGAGGTATAGATATTTTCATGTTTATACAGATAGCGGTGGAGATATTTCCATGTTTATAGAGAATGCAGTATAGATATTTCCATGTTTATACAGATAGCAGTGTAGATATTTCCATGTTAACAGAGATAGAAGTGTAGATATTTCCATCTTTGCACAGATTGCTGTGTAGATATTTCCATTTTTACACAGATAGCTGTGTAGATATTTACAAGTTTTCACAGATAGCTGTGTAGATATTTCCATGTTTACACAGATAGCGTTGTAGATATTTCGA
This sequence comes from Pan paniscus, assembly GCF_029289425.2. NCBI lineage: Eukaryota > Metazoa > Chordata > Mammalia > Primates > Hominidae > Pan > Pan paniscus. The sequence goes on from NC_085927.1 coordinate 64,579,039, forward strand.
GGGTTATACAGATAGCGGTGTAGATATTTCCATGTTTATACAGATAGCGGTGTAGATATTTCCATGTTTACAGAGATACCGGTGTAGGTATTTCCATCTTTGCACAGATTGCGGTGTAGGTATTGCCAAATTTACACAGATAGCGGTGTAGGTATTTCCAAGTTTACACAGATAGCTGTGTGGATATTTCCATGTTTACAGAGATATCATTTTAGATATTTCCGTGTTTATACAGATTGCGGTGTAGTTATTTCCATGTTGATACAGATAGCGGTGTAGAAATTCCCATGTTTATACAGATCGCTTTGTAGTCATTTCCTTTTTTCTACAGATGTCAGTGTAGATATTTCCAAGTTTATACAGATTGCAGGGTAGATATTTCCATGTTTATACAGATGTCTGTGTAGATATTTCCATGTTTATTCAGATGGCGGTGTGCATATTTCCATGTTTATAGAGATTGGGGTGTAGCTATTTCTATGTTTATAGAGATAGCGGTGTAAATATCTCCATGTTTATAGAGATGTTGGTGTATTTTCATGTTTATAGAGATAGCGGTGTAGATATTTCCATATTTCTACAGATGACTTTGTAGATATTTCCATGTTTGTAAAGATGGCAGTGTAGGTATTTCCATGGTTTATAGAGATAGCGGTGTAGATATTTTCATGTTTATACAGATTGCGGTGGAGATATGTCCATGTTTATACAGAGAGCAATTGAGATATTTCCACGTTAATACACGTAGCGGTGTAGGTATTTCCATGTTTATATAGATGAAAGTGTAGATATTTCCAGGTTTATACGGATGACTGTGTAGATATTTCCATGTTAATACAGATGGCTGTGTAGATATTTCCATGTTTATACAGATAGTGGTGTAGATATTTCCATGTTTATTGAGATAGCGGTGTAAATATTTCCATATTTATACAGATAGTGGTGTAGATATTTCCATGTTTTTACAGATATCGTTGTAGATATTTCCATGTTTATACAGATAGCGGTGTAGATACTTCCATGTTTATACAGATAGCGGTGTAGATATTTCCATGTTTATACTGATAGCGGTGGAGATATTTCCCCGTTTATACAGATAGCGATGTAGATATTTCCATGTTTATAATGATAGCGGTGTAGATATTTCCATCTTTATAGAGATATCAGTCTAGATATTTCCAAGTTTATACAGATGGCTGTGTAGATATTTCCATGTGTGTACAGATGGCGGTGTAGATATTTCCATGTGTATACAGATGGCGCTGTAGATATTTCCATGTTTATACAGATGGCAGTGTTGATATTTCGATGTTTATACAGATATCGGTGTAGATATTTCCATGTTTACAGAGATAGCGGTGTAGGTATTTCCATCTTTGCACAGATTGCGGTGTAGGTATTGCCAAATTTACACAGATAGCGGTGTAGATATTTCCAAGTTTACACAGATAGCTGTGTAGATATTTCCATGTTTACAGAGATATCATTTTAGATATTTCTGTGTTTATACAGATTGCGGTGTAGTTATTTCCATGTTGATACAGATAGCGGTGTAGATATTTCCATGTTTATACAGGTAGCGGTGTAGAAATTCCCATGTTTATACAGATCGCTTTGTAGACATTTCCATTTTTCTACAGATGTCAGTGTAGATATTTCCAAGTTTATACAGATGGCAGTGTAGATATTTCCATGTTTATACAGATGTCTGTGTAGATATTTCCATGTTTATTCAAATGGCGGTGTAGATATTTCCATGTTTATAGAGATGGGGGTGTAGTTATTTCTATGTTTATAGAGATAGCGGTGTAAATATCTACATGTTTATAGAGATGGTGGTGTAAGTATTTTCATGTTTATAGAGATAGCGGTGTAGATATTTCCATATTTCTACAGATGTCTGTGTAGATATTTCCATGTTTGTACAGATGGCAGTGGAGATATTTCCATATTTATAGAGATAGCGGTGTAGATATTTTCATGTTTATACAGATTGCGCTGGAGATATGTCCATGTTTATACAGACAGCAATGGAGATATTTCCACGTTAATACACATAGCGGTGTAGATATTTCCATGTTTATACAGATAGCGGTGTAGATATTTCCATGTTTATACAGATGGCTGTGTTGATATTTCCATGTTTATACAGAGCGTGGTGAAGATATTTCCATGTTTATACAGATCGCAGTGTAAATATTTCCATCTTTATACAGATCGCGGTGTAGATATTTCCATGTTTATACAGATAGCAGTGTAGGTATTTCCATGTATATACAGATAGCGGTGTAGTTATTTCCATGATTACATAGAGAGTGGTGTAGATATTTCCATATATGTACACATGTCTGTGTAGATATTTCCATGTTTATACAGATGGCAGTGTAGATATTTCCATGTATATACAGATAACTTTGTAAGTATATCCATGTTTTTAGAGATGGCGGTGTAGATAATTCGATGTTTATAGAGATAGCAGTGGAGATATTTCCATGTTTATAAAAATAGCGGTTTAGTTATTTCCATGATTATATAGATAGCGGTGTAGATATTTCTATGTATATACACATGGCTGTGTAGATATTTCCATGTTTATACAGATGGCAGTGTAGATATTTCCCTGTTTATACAGATAACTTTGTAAGTATTTCCATGTTTATACAGATGGCTGTGTAGACATTTCGATGTTTATAATGATAGCAGTGGAGATATTTCCATGTTTATACAGATAGCGGCGTAGATATTTCGATGTTTATACTGATCACGGTGTAGATATATCCATGTTTATAAAGATGGCGGTGTAGATATTTCCATGTTCATAGAGATAGCGTTGTTGATTTTTCCATGTTTATAGAGATAGCTGTGTGGATATTTCCATGTTTATACAGATAGCGTTGAAGATATTTCCATGTTTATACAGATTGCTGTGTAGATATGTCCATGTTTATACAGAAAGAGGTGTAGATATTTTCATGTTTATACAGATAGCGGTGGAGATATTTCCATGTTTATAGAGAATGCAGTATAGATATTTCCATGTTTATACAGATAGCAGTGTAGATATTTCCATGTTAACAGAGATAGAAGTGTAGATATTTCCATCTTTGCACAGATTGCTGTGTAGATATTTCCATTTTTACACAGATAGCTGTGTAGATATTTACAAGTTTTCACAGATAGCTGTGTAGATATTTCCATGTTTACACAGATAGCGTTGTAGATATTTCGAGGGTTATACAGATAGCGGTGTAGATATTTCCATATTTATACAGATAGCGGTGTAGATATTTCCATGTTTACAGAGATACCGGTGTAGGTATTTCCATCTTTGCACAGATTGCGGTGTAGGTATTGCCAAATTTACACAGATAGCGGTGTAGGTATTTCCAAGTTTACACAGATAGCTGTGTGGATATTTCCATGTTTACAGAGATATCATTTTAGATATTTCCGTGTTTATACAGATTGCGGTGTAGTTATTTCCATGTTGATACAGATAGCGGTGTAGAAATTCCCATGTTTATACAGATCGCTTTGTAGTCATTTCCTTTTTTCTACAGATGTCAGTGTAGATATTTCCAAGTTTATACAGATTGCAGGGTAGATATTTCCATGTTTATACAGATGTCTGTGTAGATATTTCCATGTTTATTCAGATGGCGGTGTGCATATTTCCATGTTTATAGAGATTGGGGTGTAGCTATTTCTATGTTTATAGAGATAGCGGTGTAAATATCTCCATGTTTATAGAGATGTTGGTGTATTTTCATGTTTATAGAGATAGCGGTGTAGATATTTCCATATTTCTACAGATGACTTTGTAGATATTTCCATGTTTGTAAAGATGGCAGTGTAGGTATTTCCATGGTTTATAGAGATAGCGGTGTAGATATTTTCATGTTTATACAGATTGCGGTGGAGATATGTCCATGTTTATACAGAGAGCAATTGAGATATTTCCACGTTAATACACGTAGCGGTGTAGGTATTTCCATGTTTATATAGATGAAAGTGTAGATATTTCCAGGTTTATACGGATGACTGTGTAGATATTTCCATGTTAATACAGATGGCTGTGTAGATATTTCCATGTTTATACAGATAGCGGTGTAGATATTTCCATGTTTATTGAGATAGCGGTGTAAATATTTCCATATTTATACAGATAGTGGTGTAGATATTTCCATGTTTTTACAGATATCGTTGTAGATATTTCCATGTTTATACAGATAGCGGTGTAGATACTTCCATGTTTATACAGATAGCGGTGTAGATATTTCCATGTTTATACTGATAGCGGTGGAGATATTTCCCCGTTTATACAGATAGCGATGTAGATATTTCCATGTTTATAATGATAGCGGTGTAGATATTTCCATCTTTATAGAGATATCAGTCTAGATATTTCCAATTTTATACAGATGGCTGTGTAGATATTTCCATGTGTGTACAGATGGCGGTGTAGATATTTTCATGTGTATACAGATGGCGCTGTAGATATTTCCATGTTTATACAGATGGCAGTGTTGATATTTCAATGTTTATACAGATATCGGTGTAGATATTTCCATGTTTACAGAGATAGCGGTGTAGGTATTTCCATCTTTGCACAGATTGCGGTGTAGGTATTGCCAAATTTACACAGATAGCGGTGTAGATATTTCCAAGTTTACACAGATAGCTGTGTAGATATTTCCATGTTTACAGAGATATCATTTTAGATATTTCTGTGTTTATACAGATTGCGGTGTAGTTATTTCCATGTTGATACAGATAGCGGTGTAGATATTTCCATGTTTATACAGGTAGCGGTGTAGAAATTCCCATGTTTATACAGATCGCTTTGTAGACATTTCCATTTTTCTACAGATGTCAGTGTAGATATTTCCAAGATTATACAGATGGCAGTGTAGATATTTCCATGTTTATACAGATGTCTGTGTAGATATTTCCATGTTTATTCAAATGGCGGTGTAGATATTTCCATGTTTATAGAGATGGGGGTGTAGTTATTTCTATGTTTATAGAGATAGCGGTGTAAATATCTACATGTTTATAGAGATGGTGGTGTAAGTATTTTCATGTTTATAGAGATAGCGGTGTAGATATTTCCATATTTCTACAGATGTCTGTGTAGATATTTCCATGTTTGTACAGATGGCAGTGGAGATATTTCCATATTTATAGAGATAGCGGTGTAGATATTTTCATGTTTATACAGATTGCGCTGGAGATATGTCCATGTTTATACAGACAGCAATGGAGATATTTCCACGTTAATACACATAGCGGTGTAGATATTTCCATGTTTATACAGATAGCGGTGTAGATATTTCCATGTTTATACAGATGGCTGTGTTGATATTTCCATGTTTATACAGAGCGTGGTGAAGATATTTCCATGTTTATACAGATCGCAGTGTAAATATTTCCATCTTTATACAGATCGCGGTGTAGATATTTCCATGTTTATACAGATAGCAGTGTAGGTATTTCCATGTATATACAGATAGCGGTGTAGTTATTTCCATGATTACATAGAGAGTGGTGTAGATATTTCCATATATGTACACATGTCTGTGTAGATATTTCCATGTTTATACAGATGGCAGTGTAGATATTTCCATGTATATACAGATAACTTTGTAAGTATATCCATGTTTTTAGAGATGGCGGTGTAGATAATTCGATGTTTATAGAGATAGCAGTGGAGATATTTCCATGTTTATAAAAATAGCGGTTTAGTTATTTCCATGATTATATAGATAGCGGTGTAGATATTTCTATGTATATACACATGGCTGTGTAGATATTTCCATGTTTATACAGATGGCAGTGTAGATATTTCCCTGTTTATACAGATAACTTTGTAAGTATTTCCATGTTTATACAGATGGCTGTGTAGACATTTCGATGTTTATAATGATAGCAGTGGAGATATTTCCATGTTTATACAGATAGCGGCGTAGATATTTCGATGTTTATACTGATCACGGTGTAGATATATCCATGTTTATAAAGATGGCGGTGTAGATATTTCCATGTTCATAGAGATAGCGTTGTTGATTTTTCCATGTTTATAGAGATAGCTGTGTGGATATTTCCATGTTTATACAGATAGCGTTGAAGATATTTCCATGTTTATACAGATTGCTGTGTAGATATGTCCATGTTTATACAGAAAGAGGTGTAGATATTTTCATGTTTATACAGATAGCGGTGGAGATATTTCCATGTTTATAGAGAATGCAGTATAGATATTTCCATGTTTATACAGATAGCAGTGTAGATATTTCCATGTTAACAGAGATAGAAGTGTAGATATTTCCATCTTTGCACAGATTGCTGTGTAGATATTTCCATTTTTACACAGATAGCTGTGTAGATATTTACAAGTTTTCACAGATAGCTGTGTAGATATTTCCATGTTTACACAGATAGCGTTGTAGATATTTCGAGGGTTATACAGATAGCGGTGTAGATATTTCCATATTTATACAGATAGCGGTGTAGATATTTCCATGTTTACAGAGATACCGGTGTAGGTATTTCCATCTTTGCACAGATTGCGGTGTAGGTATTGCCAAATTTACACAGATAGCGGTGTAGGTATTTCCAAGTTTACACAGATAGCTGTGTGGATATTTCCATGTTTACAGAGATATCATTTTAGATATTTCCGTGTTTATACAGATTGCGGTGTAGTTATTTCCATGTTGATACAGATAGCGGTGTAGAAATTCCCATGTTTATACAGATCGCTTTGTAGTCATTTCCTTTTTTCTACAGATGTCAGTGTAGATATTTCCAAGTTTATACAGATTGCAGGGTAGATATTTCCATGTTTATACAGATGTCTGTGTAGATATTTCCATGTTTATTCAGATGGCGGTGTGCATATTTCCATGTTTATAGAGATTGGGGTGTAGCTATTTCTATGTTTATAGAGATAGCGGTGTAAATATCTCCATGTTTATAGAGATGTTGGTGTATTTTCATGTTTATAGAGATAGCGGTGTAGATATTTCCATATTTCTACAGATGACTTTGTAGATATTTCCATGTTTGTAAAGATGGCAGTGTAGGTATTTCCATGGTTTATAGAGATAGCGGTGTAGATATTTTCATGTTTATACAGATTGCGGTGGAGATATGTCCATGTTTATACAGAGAGCAATTGAGATATTTCCACGTTAATACACGTAGCGGTGTAGGTATTTCCATGTTTATATAGATGAAAGTGTAGATATTTCCAGGTTTATACGGATGACTGTGTAGATATTTCCATGTTAATACAGATGGCTGTGTAGATATTTCCATGTTTATACAGATAGCGGTGTAGATATTTCCATGTTTATTGAGATAGCGGTGTAAATATTTCCATATTTATACAGATAGTGGTGTAGATATTTCCATGTTTTTACAGATATCGTTGTAGATATTTCCATGTTTATACAGATAGCGGTGTAGATACTTCCATGTTTATACAGATAGCGGTGTAGATATTTCCATGTTTATACTGATAGCGGTGGAGATATTTCCCCGTTTATACAGATAGCGATGTAGATATTTCCATGTTTATACTGATAGCGGTGTAGATATTTCCATCTTTATAGAGATATCAGTCTAGATATTTCCAAGTTTATACAGATGGCTGTGTAGATATTTCCATGTGTGTACAGATGGCGGGGTAGATATTTCCATGTGTATACAGATGGCGCTGTAGATATTTCCATGTTTATACAGATGGCAGTGTTGATATTTCGATGTTTATACAGATATCGGTGTAGATATTTCCATGTTTACAGAGATAGCGGTGTAGGTATTTCCATCTTTGCACAGATTGCGGTGTAGGTATTGCCAAATTTACACAGATAGCGGTGTAGATATTTCCAAGTTTACACAGATAGCTGTGTAGATATTTCCATGTTTACAGAGATATCATTTTAGATATTTCTGTGTTTATACAGATTGCGGTGTAGTTATTTCCATGTTGATACAGATAGCGGTGTAGATATTTCCATGTTTATACAGGTAGCGGTGTAGAAATTCCCATGTTTATACAGATCGCTTTGTAGACATTTCCATTTTTCTACAGATGTCAGTGTAGATATTTCCAAGTTTATACAGATGGCAGTGTAGATATTTCCATGTTTATACAGATGTCTGTGTAGATATTTCCATGTTTATTCAAATGGCGGTGTAGATATTTCCATGTTTATAGAGATGGGGGTGTAGTTATTTCTATGTTTATAGAGATAGCGGTGTAAATATCTACATGTTTATAGAGATGGTGGTGTAAGTATTTTCATGTTTATAGAGATAGCGGTGTAGATATTTCCATATTTCTACAGATGTCTGTGTAGATATTTCCATGTTTGTACAGATGGCAGTGGAGATATTTCCATATTTATAGAGATAGCGGTGTAGATATTTTCATGTTTATACAGATTGCGCTGGAGATATGTCCATGTTTATACAGACAGCAATGGAGATATTTCCACGTTAATACACATAGCGGTGTAGATATTTCCATGTTTATACAGATAGCGGTGTAGATATTTCCATGTTTATACAGATGGCTGTGTTGATATTTCCATGTTTATACAGAGCGTGGTGAAGATATTTCCATGTTTATACAGATCGCAGTGTAAATATTTCCATCTTTATACCGATCGCGGTGTAGATATTTCCATGTTTATACAGATAGCAGTGTAGGTATTTCCATGTTTATACAGATAGCGGTGTAGATATTTCCATGTTTATAGAGATAGCGGTGTAGGTATTTCCATGTTTATAGACATAGCGGTGTAGATATTTCCATGTTTATATAGATGGCGTTGTAGACATTTCCATGTTTATACCGATAGCGGTGTTGGAATTTCCACGTTTATACAGATAGCGATGTAGATATTTCCATCTTTATACAGCTCGCGGTGCAGATATTTATATCCTTATAGAGATGGCATTGTGGATATTTACTTATTCACACAGATGGCGGTGTAGATGTTTCCATGTTTATACAGATGGCGGAGTATTGAGTTCCATGTTTATGGAGATGGCAGTGTAGATATTTTCATGTTTATAGAGATAGCAGTGTAGATATTTACATGTTTATACAGATGGCTGTGTAGGTATTTCCATGTGTATTCAGATGGCATTGTAGATATTTCCATGTTTATACAGATGACTGTATAGGTTTTTCCTTGTTTTCACAGATGGCAGTGCAGATATTTCCATGTTTATAGAGATAGCGGTGTAGATATTTCCATGTTTGTACAGATGGTGGTGCTGATATTTCCATCTATACACAGATGGCCGTGTAGATATTACCATGTTTAAACAGATGGCGGCGTCGATGTTTCCATGGACATTCAGATGGCGGTGTATACATTTCCATGTTTATACAGATAGCGGTGTAGATATTTCCATGTTTACACAGATGGTGGTGTAGATATTTCCGTGTTTATACACATGGCGGAGTAGATACTTCCATCTTTATGGAGATGGCAGTGTAGATATTTTCATGTTTATAGAGATGGCGGTGTAGATATTTCCATATTGACAGAGATAGCGGTGTAGATATTTCCATCTTTCTACAGATGGTGGTGTAGATATTTCCATGTTTATTCAGATGACTGTGTAGATATTTCCATGTTTTTACAGATGGTAGTGTAGATATTTCAAGGTTTATAGAGATGGCGCTGTAGATATTTCCATTTTCATACAGATAACGGTGGAGATATTTCCATGTTTATACAGACAGCAGTGGAGATATTTCCATGTTTATACACATAGCGGTGTACATATTTCCATGTTTATAGAGACAGAGGTGTAGGTATTTCCATGTTTATACAGATAGAGGTGCAGATATTTCCATTTTTATACAGATGCCTATGCAGATATTTCCATATTTATACAGAGGGCTGTGTAGATATTTCTATGTTTATACAGGTGGCAGTGTAGATATTTAAATGTTCCTACACATGACTGTGTAGGTATTTCCATGTTTATACAGATGTCTTTGTAGATATTTCCATGTTTATAGAGATAGCGGTGCAGATATTTCCATGTTTATACAGATTGCGGTGTATATATTTCCCTGTTTATACAGATCATGGTGTAGATATTTCCATGTTTAGACAGATACCGGTGTAGATATTTCCATGTTTATACAGACTGCAGTGTAGATATTTACATGTTTATAGTGATAGCAGTGTAGATATTTCCATGTTTGTACAGATGGCGGAGTTGATGTTTCCATCTATACACAGATTGCCATGTAGGTATTTCCATGTGTATACAGATGGCATTGCAGATATTTCCATGTTTATACAGATGGTGGTGTAGATATTTCCATGTTTACACAGATGACTGTATAGGTATTTCCATGGTTATACAGATGGCGGTGTAGATATTTCCATGTTTATAGAGATAGCGGTGAAGATATTTCCATATTTATACAGATAACGGTGTAGAAATTTCCATCTTTATACAGATAGTGGTGTAAATATTTCCATGTTTATACAGATCACGGTGTAGATATTTCCTTGTTTATAGAGATAGCGGTGTAGATATTTCCATATTTATACAGATAGCAGTGTAGCTATTTCCATGTTTATACAGAACGCGGTGTACTTATTTCCATGTTTATATAGAAAGCGGTGCAGATATTTCCATGTTTGTACAGATGGCGTTGTAGATATTTCCATCTATACACAGATGACCGTGTAGATATTTCCATGTTTTTACAGATGGCGGCACAGATATTTCCATGGATATGTAGATGGTGGTGCAGATATTTCCATGTTTATACAGATAGCGGTGTAGTTATTTCCATGTTTATATAGATAGCGGTGTAGATATATCCATGTATATACACATGGCTGTGTAGATATTTCCATGTTTATACAGATGGCGGTGTAGATATCTCCATGTTTATACAGATATCTTTGTAAGTATTTCCATGTTTATACAGATGGCGGTGTAGATATTTCGATGTTTGTAGAGATAGCAGTGGAGATATTTCCCTGTTTATACAGATAGCGGTGTAGATATTTCCATGTTTATGCTGATCGTGGTGTTGATATTTCCATGTTTATAGAGATGGTGGTGTAGATATTTCCATGTTCATAGAGATAGTGGGGTTTATTTTTCCATGTTTATAGAGATAGCAGTGTGGATATTTCAATGTTTATACAGATAGGGGTGTAGATATTTCCATGTTTTTACAGATATCGGTGTAGATATTTCCATCTTTACACATATTGCGGTGTAGATATTTCCATCTTTCTACAGATGGCATTGTAGATATTTCCATGTTTATACAGATGGCGGTGTAGATATTTCCATGTTTATATAGATGGTGGTGTAGATATTACCATGTTCATACAGATAGCGGTGTAGATATTTCCATGTTTATACAGATCGCGGTGCAGATATTTCCGTGTTTATACCGATGGTATTGTAGGTATTTCCATGTTTATACAGATGATGATGTAGATATTTCCATGTTTATTCAGATGACTGTGTAGATATTTCCATGTTTTTACAGATGGAAGTGTAGATTTTTCAATGTTTATATAGATGGCGCTGTAGATATTTCGATGTTTATACAGATAACGGTGGAGATATTTCCATGTTTATACAGAGAGCAGTGGAGGTATTTCCATGTTTATACACATAGCGGTGTACATATTTCCATGTTTATAGAGACAGCGGTGTAGGTATTTCCATGTTTATACAGATAGAGGTGCAGATATTTCCAGGTTTACACAGATGCCTATGCAGATATTACCATATTTATACAGAGGGCTGTGTAGATATTTCTATGTTTATACAGATGGCAGTGTAGATATTTAAATGTTCCTACACATGACTGTGCAGGTATTTCCATGTTTATACAGATGTCTTTGTAGATATTTCCATGTTTATAGAGATAGCGGTGCAGATATTTCCATGTTTATACAGATAGCGGTGTATATATTTCCCTGTTTATGCAGATCATGGTGTAGATATTTCCATGTTTAGACAGATAGCGGTGTAGATATTTCCATGTTTATACAGACCGCAGTGTAGATATTTACATGTTTATAGTGATAGCAGTGTAGATATTTCCATGTTTGTACAGATGGCGGTGTTGATGTTTCCATCTAAACACAGATTGCCGTGTAGGTATTTCCATGTGTATACAGATGGCATTGTAGATATTTCCGTGTTTATGCAGATGGCGGTGTAGATATTTCCATGTATACACAGATGACTGTATAGGTATTTCCATGCTTATACAGATGGCGGTGTAGATATTTCAATGTTTATAGAGATAGCGGTGAAGATATTTCCATATTTATACAGATAACGGTGTAGAAATTTCCATGTTTATACAGATAGCGGTGTAAATATTTCCATGTTTATACAGATCACGGTGTAGATATTTCCATGTTTATAGAGATAGCGGTGTAGATATTTCCATATTTATACAGATAGCGGTGTAGCTATTTCCATGTTTATACTGACCGCGGTGTACGTATTTCCATGTTTATATAGATAGCGGTGAAGACATTTCCATGTTTGTACAGATGGCGGTGTAGATATTTCCATCTATACACAGATGACCGTGTAGATATTTCCATGTTTATACACATGGCGGCGCAGATATTTCCATGGATATGTAGATGGCGTTGTAGATATTTCCATGTTTATACAGATAGCGGTGTAGTTATTTCCATGTTTATATAGATAGCGGTGTAGATATTTCCATGTATGTACACATGGCTGTGTAGAAATTTCCATGTTTATACAGATGGCGGTGTAGATATCTCCATGTTTATACAGATATCTTTGTAAGTATTTCCATGTTTATACAGATGGCGGTGTAGATATTTCGATGTTTGTAGAGATAGCAGTGGAGATATTTCCCTGTTTATACTGATCGTGGTGTTGATATTTCCATGTTTATAGAGATGGTGGTGTAGATATTTCCATGTTCATAGAGATAGTGGTGTTGATTTTTCCATGTTTATAGAGATAGCGGTGTGGATATTTCAATGTTTATACAGATAGGGGTGTAGATATTTCTATGTTTTTACAGATATCGGTGTAGATATTTCCATGTTTACACAGATCACGGTGTAGATATTTCCATCTTTCTACAGATGGCATTGTAGATATTTCCATGTTTATACAGATGGCGGTGTAGATATTTCCATGTTTATATAGATGGTGGTGTAGATATTACCATGTTTATACAGATAGCGGTGTAGTTATTTCCATGTTTATACAGATCACGGTGTAGATAATTCCATGTTTATTCAGATAGCGGTGTAGATATTTCCATGTTTATACAGATGGCGGTGTATATGTTTCCATATTTATAGAGATGGCGGTGTAGATATTTCCATGTTTATAGAGATAGCTTTGTAGATATATCCATGTTCATAGAGATAGCAGTGAGGATATTTCCATGTTTATACAGATAGCAGTGTAGATATTTCCACTTTTATAGAGATAGCGGTGTAGATATTTCCACTTTTATAGAGATAGCGGTTTAGATATTTCATATTTATACAGATAGCGGTGTAGATATTTCCATCTTTATACAGATTGCGGTGTAGATATTTCCATGTTTATACAGATAGCGGTGTAGATATTTCCACGTTTATACAGATGGCGGTGTAGGTATTTCCATCTTTCTACAAACGGCAGTGTAGATATTTCCATGTTTTTAGAGATTGCGGTGTAGATATTTCCATGTTTATATAGATGGCAGTGTAGATATTCTCTTGTTTATGTAGGTGGCGTTGTAGATTCCTCCATGTTTAAAGAGATGGCGGTGTGTTTATTCCATGTTGATGGAGATAGCAGTGTAGATATTTCCATGTTTATAGAGATAGCGGTGTAGTTATTTCCATGTTTATAGAGATAGCTGTGTAGATATTTCCTTGTTTCTACAGATGACTGTGTAGATATTTCCATGTTTGTACACATGGCAGTGTAGATATTTGCATGTTTATAGAGATAGCGGTGTAGATATTTTCTTGTTTATACAGATTGCAGTGGAGATTTGTCCATGTTTATACAGATAGCAATGGAGATATTTCCACGTTAATACACATAGCGGTGTAGATATTTCCATGTTTATACAGCTCGCAGTGTAGATATTTCCATCTTTATACAGATGGGAGTGGAGATATTTCCATGTTTATACAGATAGCGGTGTAGATATTTCCATGTCTATAGAGATAGCGGTGTAGGTATTTCCATATTTATACAGATTGCGGTGTAGATATTTCCATCTTTATACAGATGGCGGTGTAGATATTTCCATGTTTATACAGATAGAATTGAAGATATTTCCATGTTTATGCAGATGGCGGTGTAGATACATCCATGTTACTGAAGATGGCGGTGAAGATATTTTCGTGTTTATAGAGATGGCGGTGTAGATATTTCCATGTATATAGAGATTGCAGTGTAGGTATTTCCATGTTTATAGAAAAAGTGGTGTAGGTATTTCCATGTTTATAGAGATAGCGGTGTAGTCATTTCCATATTTATACAGATAGCGGTGTAGGTATTTCCATGTTTATACAGATTGCGGTGTAGATATTTCCATGTTTCTACAGATGGCGGTGTAGATATTTCCTTGTTTATACAGACAGCGGTGTAGATATTTCCATGTTTATAAAGGTAGCGGTGTAGATATTTCCATGTTTACAGAGATAGCGGTGTAGTTATTTCCATATTTGCACAGATGGCCGTGTAGATATTTCCATGTTTACGCAGATAGCTGTGTAGATATTTCCAAGTTTACACAGATAGCTGTGTAGATATTTCCATGTTTACACTCATAGCGTTTAAGATATTTCCATGTTTATACAGATTGCGGTGTAGATATGTCCATGTTTATACAGAAAGCGGTGTAGATATTTTCATGTTTATATAGATAGCGGTGGAGATATTTCCATGTTTATGGAGACTGCAGTATAGATATTTCCATGTTTATACAGATAGCAGTGTAGATATTTCCATGTTAACAGAGATGGAAGTGTAGATATTTCCACCTTTGCACAGATTGCTGTGTAGATATTTCCATTTTTACACAGATAGCTGTGTAGATATTTACAAGTTTACACAGATAGCTGTGTAGATATTTCCATGTTTACACAGATAGCGTTGTAGATATTTCCAGGTTTATACAGATAGCGGTGTAGATATTTCCATGTTTATACAGATAGCGTTGTAGATATTTCCATGTTTACAGAGATAGCGGTGTAGGTATTTCCATCTTTGCACGGATTGCGGTGTAGGTATTGCCAAATTTACACAGATAGCGGTGTAGATATTTCCAAGTTTACACAGATAGCTGTGTAGATATTTCCATGTTTACAGAGATATCATTTTAGATATTTCCGTGTTTATACAGATTGTGGTGTAGTTATTTCCATGTTGATACAGATAGCGGTTTAGAAATTCCCATGTTTATACAGATCGCTTTGTAGACATTTCCATTTTTCTACAGATGTCATTGTAGATATTTCCTAGTTTATACAGATTGCAGTGTGGATATTTCCATGTTTATACAGATGTCTGTGTAGATATTTCCATGTTTATTCAGAAGGCGGTGTACATATTTCCATGTTTATAGAGATGGGGGTGTAGCTATTTCTATGTTTATAGAGATAGCGGTGTAAATATCTCCATGTTTATAGAGATGTTGGTGTAAGTATTTTCATGTTTATAGAGATAGCGGAGTAGATATTTCCATATTTCTACAGATGACTTTGTAGATATTTCCATGTTTGTACAGATGGCAGT
The DNA here is from genome assembly GCF_029289425.2 of Pan paniscus. Taxonomy (NCBI): domain Eukaryota; kingdom Metazoa; phylum Chordata; class Mammalia; order Primates; family Hominidae; genus Pan; species Pan paniscus. The sequence goes on from NC_085927.1 coordinate 64,594,855, forward strand.
GTAGGTATTTCCATGGTTTATAGAGATAGCGGTGTAGATATTTTCATGTTTATACAGATTGCGGTGGAGATATGTCCATGTTTATACAGATAGCAATTGAGATATTTCCACGTTAATACACGTAGCGGTGTAGATATTTCCATGTTTATACAGATAGCGGTGTAGATATTTCCATGTTTATACAGATGGCTGTGTTGATATTTCCATGTTTATACAGAGTTCTCTGTAGATATTTCCATGTTTATACAGATGACAGTGTAGATATTTCCAGGTTCATACAGATGAATGTGTAGATATCTCCATGTTAATACTGATGGCGGTGTAGGTATATCCCTGTTTATAGAGATAGCGGTGTAGATATTTCCATGTTTATTGAGATAGCGGTGTAAATATTCCATATTTATACAGATGGTGGTGAAGATATTTCCAAGTTTTTACAGATAGCGGTGTACATATTTCCATCTTTATTCAGAGAGTGCTGTACATATTTCCATGTTTATACAGATCACTGTGAAGATATTTCCATGTTTATACAGTTAACGTTTTAGATATTTCCATCTTTATACAAACGGTGGTGTAGATATTTCCATGCTCCTACACATGACTGTGTAGTTATTTCCATGTTTTTACAGATGGCGGGGTAGATATTTCCATATTTATAGAGATAGCAGTGTAGATATTTCCAGGTTTATACAGATAGCGGTGTAGATATTTCCATGTTTATACAGATCGTGGTGTAGATATTTCCATGTTTATACAGATACCGGTGTAGATATTACCATGTTTATACAGACTGCAGTGAAGGTATTTCCATGTATATACAGATAGCGGTGTAGTTATTTCCATGATTACATAGAGAGTGGTGTAGATATTTCCATATATGTACACATGTCTGTGTAGATATTTCCATGTTTATACAGATGGCAGTGTAGATATTTCCATGTATATACAGATAACTTTGTAAGTATATCCATGTTTTTAGAGATGGTGGTGTAGATAATTCGATGTTTATAGAGATAGCAGTGGAGATATTTCCATGTTTATAAAAATAGCGGTTTAGTTATTTCCATGATTATATAGATAGCGGTGTAGATATTTCTATGTATATACACATGGCTGTGTAGATATTTCCATGTTTATACAGATGGCAGTGTAGATATTTCCCTGTTTATACAGATAACTTTGTAAGTATTTCCATGTTTATACAGATGGCTGTGTAGACATTTCGATGTTTATAATGATAGCAGTGGAGATATTTCCATGTTTATACAGATAGCGGCGTAGATATTTCGATATTTATACTGATCACGGTGTAGATATATCCATGTTTATAAAGATGGCGGTGTAGATATTTCCATGTTCATAGAGATAGCGTTGTTGATTTTTCCATGTTTATAGAGATAGCTGTGTGGATATTTCCATGTTTATACAGATAGCGTTGAAGATATTTCCATGTTTATACAGATTGCTGTGTAGATATGTCCATGTTTATACAGAAAGAGGTGTAGATATTTTCATGTTTATACAGATAGCGGTGGAGATATTTCCATGTTTATAGAGAATGCAGTATAGATATTTCCATGTTTATACAGATAGCAGTGTAGATATTTCCATGTTAAAAGAGATAGAAGTGTAGATATTTCCATCTTTGCACAGATTGCTGTGTAGATATTTCCATTTTTACACAGATAGCTGTGTAGATATTTACAAGTTTTCACAGATAGCTGTGTAGATATCTCCATGTTTACACAGATAGCGTTGTAGATATTTCGAGGGTTATACAGATAGCGGTGTAGATATTTCCATGTTTATACAGATAGCGGTGTAGATATTTCCATGTTTACAGAGATACCGGTGTAGGTATTTCCATCTTTGCACAGACTCCGGTGTAGGTATTGCCAAATTTACACAGATAGCGGTGTAGGTATTTCCAAGTTTACACAGATAGCTGTGTGGATATTTCCATGTTTACAGAGATATCATTTTAGATATTTCCGTGTTTATACAGATTGCGGTGTAGTTATTTCCATGTTGATACAGATAGCGGTGTAGAAATTCCCATGTTTATACAGATCGCTTTGTAGTCATTTCCGTTTTTCTACAGATGTCAGTGTAGATATTTCCAAGTTTATACAGATTGCAGGGTAGATATTTCCATGTTTATACAGATGTCTGTGTAGATATTTCCATGTTTATTCAGATGGCGGTGTGCATATTTCCATGTTTATAGAGATTGGGGTGTAGCTATTTCTATGTTTATAGAGATAGCGGTGTAAATATCTCCATGTTTATAGAGATGTTGGTGTATTTTCATGTTTATAGAGATAGCGGTGTAGATATTTCCATATTTCTACAGATGACTTTGTAGATATTTCCATGTTTGTAAAGATGGCAGTGTAGGTATTTCCATGGTTTATAGAGATAGCGGTGTAGATATTTTCATGTTTATACAGATTGCGGTGGAGATATGTCCATGTTTATACAGAGAGCAATTGAGATATTTCCACGTTAATACACGTAGCGGTGTAGGTATTTCCATGTTTATATAGATGAAAGTGTAGATATTTCCAGGTTTATACGGATGACTGTGTAGATATTTCCATGTTAATACAGATGGCTGTGTAGATATTTCCATGTTTATACAGATAGCGGTGTAGATATTTCCATGTTTATTGAGATAGCGGTGTAAATATTTCCATATTTATACAGATAGTGGTGTAGATATTTCCATGTTTTTACAGATATCGTTGTAGATATTTCCATGTTTATACAGATAGCGGTGTAGATACTTCCATGTTTATACAGATAGCGGTGTAGATATTTCCATGTTTATACTGATAGCGGTGGAGATATTTCCCCGTTTATACAGATAGCGATGTAGATATTTCCATGTTTATACTGATAGCGGTGTAGATATTTCCATCTTTATAGAGATATCAGTCTAGATATTTCCAAGTTTATACAGATGGCTGTGTAGATATTTCCATGTGTGTACAGATGGCGGTGTAGATATTTCCATGTGTATACAGATGGCGCTGTAGATATTTCCATGTTTATACAGATGGCAGTGTTGATATTTCGATGTTTATACAGATATCGGTGTAGATATTTCCATGTTTACAGAGATAGCGGTGTAGGTATTTCCATCTTTGCACAGATTGCGGTGTAGGTATTGCCAAATTTACACAGATAGCGGTGTAGATATTTCCAAGTTTACACAGATAGCTGTGTAGATATTTCCATGTTTACAGAGATATCATTTTAGATATTTCTGTGTTTATACAGATTGCGGTGTAGTTATTTCCATGTTGATACAGATAGCGGTGTAGATATTTCCATGTTTATACAGGTAGCGGTGTAGAAATTCCCATGTTTATACAGATCGCTTTGTAGACATTTCCATTTTTCTACAGATGTCAGTGTAGATATTTCCAAGTTTATACAGATGGCAGTGTAGATATTTCCATGTTTATACAGATGTCTGTGTAGATATTTCCATGTTTATTCAAATGGCGGTGTAGATATTTCCATGTTTATAGAGATGGGGGTGTAGTTATTTCTATGTTTATAGAGATAGCGGTGTAAATATCTACATGTTTATAGAGATGGTGGTGTAAGTATTTTCATGTTTATAGAGATAGCGGTGTAGATATTTCCATATTTCTACAGATGTCTGTGTAGATATTTCCATGTTTGTACAGATGGCAGTGGAGATATTTCCATATTTATAGATAGCGGTGTAGATATTTTCATGTTTATACAGATTGCGCTGGAGATATGTCCATGTTTATACAGACAGCAATGGAGATATTTCCACGTTAATACACATAGCGGTGTAGATATTTCCATGTTTATACAGATAGCGGTGTAGATATTTCCATGTTTATACAGATGGCTGTGTTGATATTTCCATGTTTATACAGAGCGTGGTGAAGATATTTCCATGTTTATACAGATCGCAGTGTAAATATTTCCATCTTTATACAGATCGCGGTGTAGATATTTCCAGGTTTATACAGATAGCAGTGTAGGTATTTCCATGTTTATACAGATAGCGGTGTAGATATTTCCATGTTTATAGAGATAGCGGTGTAGGTATTTCCATGTTTATAGACATAGCGGTGTAGATATTTCCATGTTTATATAGATGGCGTTGTAGACATTTCCATGTTTATACCGATAGCGGTGTTGGAATTTCCACGTTTATACAGATAGCGATGTAGATATTTCCATCTTTATACAGCTCGCGGTGCAGATATTTATATCCTTATAGAGATGGCATTGTGGATATTTACTTATTCACACAGATGGCGGTGTAGATGTTTCCATGTTTATACAGATGGCGGAGTATTGAGTTCCATGTTTATGGAGATGGCAGTGTAGATATTTTCATGTTTATAGAGATAGCAGTGTAGATATTTACATGTTTATACAGATGGCTGTGTAGGTATTTCCATGTGTATTCAGATGGCATTGTAGATATTTCCATGTTTATACAGATGACTGTATAGGTTTTTCCTTGTTTTCACAGATGGCAGTGCAGATATTTCCATGTTTATAGAGATAGCGGTGTAGATATTTCCATGTTTGTACAGATGGTGGTGCTGATATTTCCATCTATACACAGATGGCCGTGTAGATATTACCATGTTTAAACAGATGGCGGCGTCGATGTTTCCATGGACATTCAGATGGCGGTGTATACATTTCCATGTTTATACAGATAGCGGTGTAGATATTTCCATGTTTACACAGATGGTGGTGTAGATATTTCCGTGTTTATACACATGGCGGAGTAGATACTTCCATCTTTATGGAGATGGCAGTGTAGATATTTTCATGTTTATAGAGATGGCGGTGTAGATATTTCCATATTGACAGAGATAGCGGTGTAGATATTTCCATCTTTCTACAGATGGTGGTGTAGATATTTCCATGTTTATTCAGATGACTGTGTAGATATTTCCATGTTTTTACAGATGGTAGTGTAGATATTTCAAGGTTTATAGAGATGGCGCTGTAGATATTTCCATTTTCATACAGATAACGGTGGAGATATTTCCATGTTTATACAGACAGCAGTGGAGATATTTCCATGTTTATACACATAGCGGTGTACATATTTCCATGTTTATAGAGACAGAGGTGTAGGTATTTCCATGTTTATACAGATAGAGGTGCAGATATTTCCATTTTTATACAGATGCCTATGCAGATATTTCCATATTTATACAGAGGGCTGTGTAGATATTTCTATGTTTATACAGGTGGCAGTGTAGATATTTAAATGTTCCTACACATGACTGTGTAGGTATTTCCATGTTTATACAGATGTCTTTGTAGATATTTCCATGTTTATAGAGATAGCGGTGCAGATATTTCCATGTTTATACAGATTGCGGTGTATATATTTCCCTGTTTATACAGATCATGGTGTAGATATTTCCATGTTTAGACAGATACCGGTGTAGATATTTCCATGTTTATACAGACCGCAGTGTAGATATTTACATGTTTATAGTGATAGCAGTGTAGATATTTCCATGTTTGTACAGATGGCGGAGTTGATGTTTCCATCTATACACAGATTGCCGTGTAGGTATTTCCATGTGTATACAGATGGCATTGCAGATATTTCCATGTTTATACAGATGGTGGTGTAGATATTTCCATGTTTACACAGATGACTGTATAGGTATTTCCATGGTTATACAGATGGCGGTGTAGATATTTCCATGTTTATAGAGATAGCGGTGAAGATATTTCCATATTTATACAGATAACGGTGTAGAAATTTCCATCTTTATACAGATAGTGGTGTAAATATTTCCATGTTTATACAGATCACGGTGTAGATATTTCCTTGTTTATAGAGATAGCGGTGTAGATATTTCCATATTTATACAGATAGCAGTGTAGCTATTTCCATGTTTATACAGAACGCGGTGTACTTATTTCCATGTTTATATAGAAAGCGGTGCAGATATTTCCATGTTTGTACAGATGGCGTTGTAGATATTTCCATCTATACACAGATGACCGTGTAGATATTTCCATGTTTTTACAGATGGCGGCACAGATATTTCCATGGATATGTAGATGGTGGTGCAGATATTTCCATGTTTATACAGATAGCGGTGTAGTTATTTCCATGTTTATATAGATAGCGGTGTAGATATATCCATGTATATACACATGGCTGTGTAGATATTTCCATGTTTATACAGATGGCGGTGTAGATATCTCCATGTTTATACAGATATCTTTGTAAGTATTTCCATGTTTATACAGATGGCGGTGTAGATATTTCGATGTTTGTAGAGATAGCAGTGGAGATATTTCCCTGTTTATACAGATAGCGGTGTAGATATTTCCATGTTTATGCTGATCGTGGTGTTGATATTTCCATGTTTATAGAGATGGTGGTGTAGATATTTCCATGTTCATAGAGATAGTGGGGTTTATTTTTCCATGATTATAGAGATAGCAGTGTGGATATTTCAATGTTTATACAGATAGGGGTGTAGATATTTCCATGTTTTTACAGATATCGGTGTAGATATTTCCATCTTTACACATATTGCGGTGTAGATATTTCCATCTTTCTACAGATGGCATTGTAGATATTTCCATGTTTATACAGATGGCGGTGTAGATATTTCCATGTTTATATAGATGGTGGTGTAGATATTACCATGTTCATACAGATAGCGGTGTAGATATTTCCATGTTTATACAGATCGCGGTGCAGATATTTCCGTGTTTATACCGATGGTATTGTAGGTATTTCCATGTTTATACAGATGATGATGTAGATATTTCCATGTTTATTCAGATGACTGTGTAGATATTTCCATGTTTTTACAGATGGAAGTGTAGATTTTTCAATGTTTATATAGATGGCGCTGTAGATATTTCGATGTTTATACAGATAACGGTGGAGATATTTCCATGTTTATACAGAGAGCAGTGGAGGTATTTCCATGTTTATACACATAGCGGTGTACATATTTCCATGTTTATAGAGACAGCGGTGTAGGTATTTCCATGTTTATACAGATAGCGGTGCAGATATTTCCAGGTTTACACAGATGCCTATGCAGATATTACCATATTTATACAGAGGGCTGTGTAGATATTTCTATGTTTATACAGATGGCAGTGTAGATATTTAAATGTTCCTACACATGACTGTGCAGGTATTTCCATGTTTATACAGATGTCTTTGTAGATATTTCCATGTTTATAGAGATAGCGGTGCAGATATTTCCATGTTTATACAGATAGCGGTGTATATATTTCCCTGTTTATGCAGATCATGGTGTAGATATTTCCATGTTTAGACAGATAGCGGTGTAGATATTTCCATGTTTATACAGACCGCAGTGTAGATATTTACATGTTTATAGTGATAGCAGTGTAGATATTTCCATGTTTGTACAGATGGCGGTGTTGATGTTTCCATCTAAACACAGATTGCCGTGTAGGTATTTCCATGTGTATACAGATGGCATTGTAGATATTTCCGTGTTTATGCAGATGGCGGTGTAGATATTTCCATGTATACACAGATGACTGTATAGGTATTTCCATGCTTATACAGATGGCGGTGTAGATATTTCAATGTTTATAGAGATAGCGGTGAAGATATTTCCATATTTATACAGATAACGGTGTAGAAATTTCCATGTTTATACAGATAGCGGTGTAAATATTTCCATGTTTATACAGATCACGGTGTAGATATTTCCATGTTTATAGAGATAGCGGTGTAGATATTTCCATATTTATACAGATAGCGGTGTAGCTATTTCCATGTTTATACTGACCGCGGTGTACGTATTTCCATGTTTATATAGATAGCGGTGAAGACATTTCCATGTTTGTACAGATGGCGGTGTAGATATTTCCATCTATACACAGATGACCGTGTAGATATTTCCATGTTTATACAGATGGCGGCGCAGATATTTCCATGGATATGTAGATGGCGTTGTAGATATTTCCATGTTTATACAGATAGCGGTGTAGTTATTTCCATGTTTATATAGATAGCGGTGTAGATATTTCCATGTATGTACACATGGCTGTGTAGAAATTTCCATGTTTATACAGATGGCGGTGTAGATATCTCCATGTTTATACAGATATCTTTGTAAGTATTTCCATGTTTATACAGATGGCGGTGTAGATATTTCGATGTTTGTAGAGATAGCAGTGGAGATATTTCCCTGTTTATACTGATCGTGGTGTTGATATTTCCATGTTTATAGAGATGGTGGTGTAGATATTTCCATGTTCATAGAGATAGTGGTGTTGATTTTTCCATGTTTATAGAGATAGCGGTGTGGATATTTCCATGTTTAGACAGATAGCGGTGTAGATATTTCCATGTTTATACAGACCGCAGTGTAGATATTTACATGTTTATAGTGATAGCAGTGTAGATATTTCCATGTTTGTACAGATGGCGGTGTTGATGTTTCCATCTAAACACAGATTGCCGTGTAGGTATTTCCATGTGTATACAGATGGCATTGTAGATATTTCCGTGTTTATGCAGATGGCGGTGTAGATATTTCCATGTATACACAGATGACTGTATAGGTATTTCCATGCTTATACAGATGGCGGTGTAGATATTTCAATGTTTATAGAGATAGCGGTGAAGATATTTCCATATTTATACAGATAACGGTGTAGAAATTTCCATGTTTATACAGATAGCGGTGTAAATATTTCCATGTTTATACAGATCACGGTGTAGATATTTCCATGTTTATAGAGATAGCGGTGTAGATATTTCCATATTTATACAGATAGCAGTGTAGCTATTTCCATGTTTATACTGACCGCGGTGTACGTATTTCCATGTTTATATAGATAGCGGTGAAGACATTTCCATGTTTGTACAGATGGCGGTGTAGATATTTCCATCTATACACAGATGACCGTGTAGATATTTCCATGTTTATACAGATGGCGGCGCAGATATTTCCATGGATATGTAGATGGCGTTGCAGATATTTCCATGTTTATACAGATAGCGGTGTAGTTATTTCCATGTTTATATAGATAGCGGTGTAGATATTTCCATGTATGTACACATGGCTGTGTAGAAATTTCCATGTTTATACAGATGGCGGTGTAGATATCTCCATGTTTATACAGATATCTTTGTAAGTATTTCCATGTTTATACAGATGGCGGTGTAGATATTTCGATGTTTGTAGAGATAGCAGTGGAGATATTTCCCTGTTTATACTGATCGTGGTGTTGATATTTCCATGTTTATAGAGATGGTGGTGTAGATATTTCCATGTTCATAGAGATAGTGGTGTTGATTTTTCCATGTTTATAGAGATAGCGGTGTGGATATTTCAATGTTTATACAGATAGGGGTGTAGATATTTCTATGTTTTTACAGATATCGGTGTAGATATTTCCATGTTTACACAGATCACGGTGTAGATATTTCCATCTTTCTACAGATGGCATTGTAGATATTTCCATGTTTATACAGGTGGCGGTGTAGATATTTCCATGTTTATATAGATGGTGGTGTAGATATTACCATGTTTATACAGATAGCGGTGTAGTTATTTCCATGTTTATACAGATCACGGTGTAGATAATTCCATGTTTATTCAGATAGCGGTGTAGATATTTCCATGTTTATACAGATGGCGGTGTATATGTTTCCATATTTATAGAGATGGCGGTGTAGATATTTCCATGTTTATAGAGATAGCTTTGTAGATATATCCATGTTCATAGAGATAGCAGTGAGGATATTTCCATGTTTATACAGATAGCAGTGTAGATATTTCCAATTTATAGAGATAGCGGTGTAGATATTTCCACTTTTATAGAGATAGCGGTTTAGATATTTCATATTTATACAGATAGCGGTGTAGATATTTCCATCTTTATACAGATTGCGGTGTAGATATTTCCATGTTTATACAGATAGCGGTGTAGATATTTCCACGTTTATACAGATGGCGGTGTAGATATTTCCATCTTTCTACAAATGGCATTGTAGATATTTCCATGTTTATACAGATAGCAGTGTAGATATTTCCATGTTTGTACAGATGGCGGTGTTGTTGTTTCCATCTATACACAGATTGCCGTTTAGGTGTTTTAGTGTGTATACAGATGGCATTTTAGATATTTCCATGTTTATACTGATGGTGGTGTAGATATTTCCATGTTTATACAGATGAATGTATAGGTAATTCCATGTTTTTACAGATGGCATTGTAGATATTTCCATGTTTATAGAGATAGCAGTGTAGATATTTCCATGTTTATACAGATGGCAGTGTAGATATTTCCATGTTTATAGAGATAGCGGTGTAAATATTTCCATATTTATACAGATAACGGTGTAGATATTTCCATGTTTATACAGATTGCCGTGTAAATATTTCCATATTTATACAGATCACGGTGTAGATATTTCCAAGTTTATAGAGATAGCTGTGTAGATATTTCGATGTTTATACAGATAGCGATGTAGATATTTCCATGTTTATACAGATAGCGTTGCAGATATTTCCATGTTTGTACAGATGGCGGTGTTGATATTTCCATCTATACACAGATGACCGTGTAGATATTTCCATGTTTATACAGATGGCGGTGCAGATATTTCTATGGATATGTAGATGGCGGTGTAAACATTTCCATGTTTATACAGAAAGCGGTGTAGTTATTTCCATGTTTGTATAGATAGCGGTGTAGATATTTCCATGTATAAACACATGGCTGTGTAGATATTTCCATGTTTATTCAGATGGCGGTGTAGATATTTCCATGTTTATACAGATAACTTTTTAAGTATTTCCATGTTTATACAGATGGCGGTGTAGATATTTCGATGTTTATAGAGATAGCGGTGTTGATAATTCCATGTTTATAGAGATAGCGGTGTGGATATTTCCATGTTTACACAGATATGGGTGTAGATATTTCCATGTTTTTAGAGATGACGGTGTAGATATTTCCATGTTCATACAGATTACGGTGTAGTTGTTTCCATGTTTATACAGATCATGGTGTAGATATTTCCATGTTTATACAGATCGCGGTGTTGATATTACCATGTTAATAGGGATAGCGGTGCAAATATTTCCACATTTATACAGATAGCGGTGTAGGTATTTCCATGTTTATACAGATAGCGCTGTAGATATTTCCATGTTTATACAGATGGCGGTGTAGGTATTTCCATATTTATAGAGGTGGCGGTGTAGATATTTCCATGTTCATACAGATTACGGTGTAGATGTTTCCATGTTTATACAGATCATGGTGTAGATATTTCCATGTTTATACAGATCGCGGTGTTGATATTACCATGTTAATAGGGATAGCGGTGCAAATATTTCCACATTTATACAGATAGCGGTGTAGTTATTAGCATGTTTATACAGATAGCGGTGTAGATATTTCCATGTATAAACAGATGTCTGTGTATATATTTCCATGTTTAAACAGATGGCGGTGTAGATATTTCCTTCTTTATACAAATAGCGGTGTAGTTATTTCCATTTTTATACATATATCGGTGTAGATATTTCCATGTATATACAGATGGCTTTGTAGATATTTCCATGTTTATACAGATGGCAGTGTAGATATTTCCATGTTTATACAGATGACTTTGTAACTATTTCCATGTTTATACAGATGACTTTGTAACTATTTCCATGTTTATAGAGATAGCTGTGTAGATATTTCCATGTTTATACAGATCGCGGTATGGATATTTCCATGTTTATATAGATCGCGGTGTAGATATTTCCATGTTTCTGCAGATTGCGGTGAACATATTTCCATGTTTATACAGATCGCTATGTAGATATTTCCATGTTTATACAGATAGCGGTGTAGGTATTTCCATGTTTATACAGATAGCGCTGTAGATATTTCCATGTTTATACAGATGGCGGTGTAGATATTTCCATTTTTATAGAGGTGGCGGTGTAGATATTTCCATGTTTATAGAGATAGCGGTGTAGATGTATCCATGTTCATAGAGATAGCAGTGAGGATATTTCCATGTTTATACAGATAGCAGTGTAGATATTTCCATTTTTATAGAGATAGCGGTTTAGATATTTCGTATTTATACAGATAGCGGTGTAGATATTTCCATGTTTATACAGATTGCGGTGTAGATATTTCCATGTTTATACAGATGCCTATGAAGATATCTCCATATTTATACAGAGGGCTTTGTAGATATTTCTATGTTTATACAGATGGCAGTGTAGATATTTCCATGTTCCTACCCATGACTGTGTAGGTATTTCCATGTTTTTACAGATGGCTTTGTAGATATTTCCATGTCTATAGAGATAGCGTTGCAGATATTTCCATGTTTATACAGATAGCGGTGTATATATTTCCATGCTTATACAGATCGTGGTGTAGATATTTCCATGTTTATACAGATACTGGTGTAGATATTTCCATGTTTATACAGACCTCAGTGTAAATATTTCCATGTTTATGGAGATATCAGTGTAGATATTTCCAAGTTTGTGCAGATGGCGGTATTGATGTTTCCATCTACACACAGATTGACTTGTAGGTATTTCCATGTGTATACAGATGGCATTGTAGATATTTCCATGTGTATACAGAGGGTGGTGTAGATATTTCCATGTTTATACAGATCGCGGTGTAGATATTTCCATGTTTATACAGAGAGCGGTGTAGATATTTCCATGTTTTTACAGATATTGGTGTAGATATTTCCATGTTTACACAGACTGCGGTGTAGATATGTCCATGTTTACACAGATGACTGTATAGGTATTTCCATGTTTATACAGATAGCGTTGAAGGTACTTCCATGTTTACACAGATGGTAGTGTAGATATTTCTGTGTTTATACACATGGCGGAGTAGATACTTCCATCTTTATGGAGATGGCAGTGTAGATAATTTCATGTTTATAGAGATGGCGGTGTAGATATTTCCATATGTATAGAGATAGCGTTGTAGATATTTCCATCTTTCTACAGATGGCAGTGTAGATATTTCCATGTTTATACATATGGCGGTGTAGATATTTCCATATTTATACTGATGTCTGTGTAGATATTTCCATGTGTATACAGATGGTATTATAGGTATTTCCATGTTTATAAAGATGGTGGTGTAGATATTTCCATGTTTTTACAGATGGGAGTGTAGATATTTCAATGTTTATAGAGATGGCGCTGTAGATATTTCCATGTTTATAGAGATCATGGTGTAGATATTTCCATGTTTACACAGATTGCAGTGTAGATATTTCCATCTTTCTGCAGATGTCATTGTAGATATTTCCATGTTTATACAGATGGCGGTGTAGATATTTCCATGTTTATATAGATGGTGGTGTAGATATTACCATGTTTATACAGATAGCGGTGTAGATATTTCCATGTTTATACAGATCGCGGTGTAGATATTTCCATGTTTATACAGATCGCGGTGTAGATATTTCCATGTTTATACAGATAGCAGTGTAGATATTTCCATGTTTCTACAGATAGCGGTGTAGATATTTCCATGTTTATTGAGATAGCAGTGTAGGTATTTCCATGTTTATAGACATAGCGGTGTAGATATTTCCATGTTTATATAGATGGCTTTGTAGATATTTCCAGGTTTATACCGATAGCGGTGTTGGTAATTCCACGTTTAGACAGATAGCGATGTAGATATTTCCATGTTTATACAGCTCGCGGTGCAGATATTTATATCTTTATACAGATGGCATTGTTGATATTTCCTTATTCACACAGATGGCGGTGGAGATGTTTCCATGTTTATACAGAAGGCGGAGTAGTTATTTTAATGTTTATGGAGATGGCAGTGTAGATATTTTCTTGTTTATACAGATGGCGGTGTAGATATTTCCATCTTTATAGAGATAGCAGTGTAGATATTTACATGTTTATACAGATGGCTGTGTAGATATTTCCATGTGTATACAGATGGCATTGTAGATATTTCCATGTTTATACAGATGACTGTATAGCTATTTCCATGTTTTTACAGATGGCAGTGCAGATATTTCCATGTTTATATAGATAGCGGTGTAGATATTTCCATGTTTGTACAGATGGCGGTGTTGATATTTCCATCTATACACAGATGACCGTGTAGATATTTCCATGTTTATAGAGATAGCTGTGTAGATATTTCCATGTTTATACAGATAGCGGTGTAGATATTTCCATGTTTACACAGATGGTGGTGTAGATATTTCCGTGTGTATACACATGGCGGAGTAGATACTTCCATCTTTATGGAGATGGCAGTGTAGATAATTTCATGTTTATAGAGATGGCGGTGCAGATATTTCCATATGTATAGAGATAGCGGTGTAGATATTTCCATCTTTCTACAGATGGCAGTGTAGATAATTCCATGTTTATACAGATGGAGGTGTAGATATTTCCATATTTACACAGATGTCTGTGTAGATATTTCCATGTGTGTACAGATGGTATTGTAGTTATTTCCATGTTTATACAGATGGAGGTGTAGATATTTCCAAGTTTATTCAGGTGACTCTGCAGATATTTCCATGTTTTTACAGATGGCAGTGTAGATATTTCAATGTTTATAGAGAGGGCGCTGTAGATATTTCCATGTTTATACAGATCACGGTGTAGATATTTCCATGTTGATACGGATAGCGGTGTAGATTTCTCCATGTTTTTACAGATATCGGTGTAGATATTTCCATGTTTACACAGATTGCGGTGTAGATATTTCCATCTTTCTACAGATGGCATTGTAGATATTTCCATGTTTATACAGATGGCGCTGAAGATATTTTCATGTTTATATAGATGGTGGTGTAGATATTACCATGTTTATACAGATAGCGGTGTAGATATTTCCATGTTTATACAGATCACGGTGTAGATATTTCCATGTTTTTACAGATCACGGTGTAGATATTTCCATGTTTATACAAATAACGGTGTAGATATATCCATGTTTATTCAGATAGCGGTGTAGATATTTCCATATTTATAGAGATAGCGGTGTAGGTATTTCCATGTTTATAGACATAGCGGTGTAGATATTTCCATGTTCATATAGATGGCGTTGTTGATATTTCCATGTTTATACCGATAGCGGTGTTGGTATTTCCACGTTTATTCAGATAGCGATGTAGATATTTCCACGTTTATACAGCTCGTGGTGCAGATGTTTATATCTTTATACTGATGGCATTGTAGATATTTCTTTATTCACAAATGGCGGTGTAGATGTTTCCATGTTTATACAGATGGCGGAGTAGTTAGTTCCAAGATTATGGAGATGGCACTGTAGATATTTTCATGTTTATAGGGATGGCGGTGTAGATATTTCCATGTTTATAGAGATAGCAGTGTAGATATTTACATGTTTATACAGATGGCTGTGTAGATATTTCCATGTGTATACAGATGGCATTGTAGATATTTCCATGTTTATACAGATGACTGTATAGGTATTTCCATGTTTTTACAGATGGCAGTGCAGATATTTCCATGTTTATAGAGATAGCGGTGTAGATATTTCCATGTTTCTACAGATGGCGGTGTTGATATTTCCATCTATACACAGATGGCCGTGTAGATATTTCCATGTTTATACAGATGGCGGGGTAGATATTTACATGGACATGCAGATTGTGGTGTAGATATTTCCATGTTTATACAGATAGCGGTGTAGATATTTCCATGTTTACACAGATGGTTGTGTAGATATTTCCCTGTTTATACACATGGCGGAGTAGATACTTCCATCTTTATGGAGATGGCAGTGTAGATATTTTCATGTTTATAGAGATGGCGGTGTAGTTATTTCCATATTTATAGAGATGTCTGTGTAGATATTTCCATGTGTATACAGATGGTATTGTAGGTAATTCCATGTTTATACAGATGGTGGTGTAGATAATTCCATGTTTATTCAGTTGACTGTGTAGATATTTCCATGTTTTTACTGATGGCAGTGTAGATATTTCTATGTTTATAGAGATGGCGCTGTAGATATTTCCATGTTTATACAGATAACGGTGGATATATTTCCATGTTTATACAGATGGCTGTGTAGATATTTCCATGTGTACACAGATGGCATTGTTGATATTTCCATGTTTATGCAGATGACTTTACAGGTATTTCCATGTTTTTGCAGATGGCAGTGCAGATATTTCCATGTTTATAGAGATAGCAGTGTAGATATTTCCATGTTTAAACAGTTGCCTAAGCAGATATCTCCATATTTATACAGAGGGCTGTGTAGATATTCTATCTTTATACAGATGGCAGTGTAGATATATCCATGTTCCTACACATGACTGTGTAGGAATTTCCATGTTTATACAGATGGCTTTGTAGATATTTCCATGTCTATAGAGATAGCGTTGCAGATATTGCCATGTTTATACAGATAGCGGTGTAGGTATTTCCATGTTTATACAGATGGCGGTGTAGATATTTCCTTGTTTATACAGATAGCGCTGTAGATATTTCCATGTATACACAGATAGTGGTGTAGATATTTCCATGTTTACACAGATAGCGGTGGAGATATTTCCCTGTTTATACAGATAGCGATGTAGATATTTCCATGTTTATACAGATAGCGGTGTAGATATTTCCATGTTTATAGAGATAGCGGTGAAGATATTTCCATGTTTATACAGACGGCTGTGTAGATATTTCCATGTGTATATAGATGGCAGTGTAGATATTTCCATGTTTATACATGTAGCGGTGTAGATATTTCCATGTTTACAGATATAGCAGTAAAGATATTTCCATCTTTGCACAGATTGCGGTGTAGACATTGCAAACTTTACACAGATAGCGTTGTAGATATTTCCAAGTTTACACAGATACCTGTGTCGATATTTCCTTGTTTACAGAGATATCATTCTAGATATTTCCATGTTTATACAGATAGCGGTGTAGTTATTTACATGTTGACAGAGATAGCGGTGTAGATATTTTCAGTGTTAAACAGATAGTGGTGTAGATATTTCCACGTTTTACAGATAGCTGTGTAGATATTTCCCTGTTTACACAGATAGTGTTGTAAATATTTCCATGTTTACACAGATAGCGTTGTAGATATTTCCATTCTCACACAGATTGCGGTGTAGATATTTCCAAGTTTACCCAGATAGCTGTGTAGATATTTCCATGTTTACACAGAGAGCGTTGTAGATATTTCATTGTTTATAGAGATAGCGGTGTAGGTATTTCCATGTTTTTAAAGATACCGTTGTAGGTATTACTGTGTTTATTAAGACAGCGGTGGAGATATTTCCATGTTTATACAGATAGCGGTGTAGTTATTTCCATGTTTATACAGATAGCGGTGTAGATATTTCCATGTTTATAGAGACTGCGGTGTAGATATTTCCATCTTTGCACAGATTGCTCTGTAGATATTTCCATGTTTATACAGATGGCGGTGTAGATATTTCCATGTTTATAGAGATAGCTGTGTAGATATTTCCATGTTTATACAGACAGCGGTGTAGATATTTCCATGTTTATACAGACCGCGGTGTAGATATTTCCATGTTAATACAGGTAGCGGTGTAGATATTTCCATGTTTATACAGAGAGCGGTGTTGGTATTTCCATGTTTATTCAGATAGCGGTGTAGATATTTCCATGTTTATCCAGCTCGCGGTGTAGAAATTTACATCTTTATACAGATGGCAGTGTAGATATTTCCATTATTATACAGATGGTGCTGTAGATACTTCCATGTTTACGGAGATGGCATTGTAGTTATTTACATGTTTATAGAGATGGCGGTGTAGATATTTCCATGTTTATAGAGATAGTGGTGTAGATATTTCCATGTTTATACAGATCGCGGTGTAGATATTTCCATGTTTTTAAAGATAGCGGTGTAGATATTTCCATTTTTATACAGGTAGCGGTGTAGATATTTCCAAGCGTATACAGATGGCAGTGTAGATATTTCCATGTTTATAGAGATGGTGATGTAGATATTTCCACGTTTATACAGATGACTGTGAGGATATTTGCATGTTTATACAGATGGCAGTGCGGATATTTCCAAGTTTATAGACATAGCAGTGTAGACATTTCCATGTTTATACAGATAGCGGTGTAGATATTTCCATGATTGTAGAGATAGCGGTGTAGATATTTAAGTATTTATACAGATAGCGGTGCAGATATTTCCATGTTTATACAGTCTGCGGTGTAGATATTTCCAAGTTTACACAGATAGCTGTGAAGATATTTCCATCTTTACACAATTAGCATTGTAGATATTTCCATGTTTATACAGATAGCGTTGCAGGTATTTCCCTGTTTATACAGATAGTAGTGTAGATATTTCCATGTTTATACAGATATCGGTGGAGATATTTCCATGTTTATACAGATAGCGATGTAGATATTTCCATGTTTCTACAGATAGCAGTGTAGATAGTTCCATCTTTATACAGATGACCGTGTAGATATTTCCATGTTTATACAAATGACAGTGCAGTTATTTCCACTTTTATACAGATGGCGGTGCAGATATTTCCATGTTTATACAGATGCTGATGTAGATATTTCCATGTTTATAGAGATGACCGTGTAGGAATGTACAGGCTTATACAGATGGCGGTGTATATATTTCCATCTTTATAGAGATAGCCATGTAGATATTTCCAAGTTTATACAGATAGCGGTGTAGAAATTTCCATCTTTATAGAGATAGCGGTGTAGATATTTCCATATTTATACAGATAGCTGGGTAGTTATTTCCATGTATATACAGATAGCTGTGTAGATATTTCCATTTTTATACAGATAGCAGTGCAGTTATTTCCATGTTTATACAGATCACGGTGTAGATATTTCCATGTTTATACAGATAACGGTGTAGATATTTCCATGTTTATAAAGGTAGCTGTGTAGATATTTCCCTGTTTATACAGATAGCGGTGTTGGAATTTCCATGTTTATTCAGATAGCGGTGTAGATATTTCCATGTTTATCCAGCTCGCGGTGTAGAAATTTACATCTTTATACAGATGGCAGTGTAGATATTTCCATATTTATACAGATGGTGCTGTAGATACTTCCATGTTTATGGAGATGGCATTGTAGTTATTTACATGTTTATAGAGATGGCGGTGTAGATATTTCCATGTTTATAGAGATAGTGGTGTAGATATTTCCATGTTTATAGAGAAAGCGGTGTAGCTAATTCCATGTTTATAAAGATAGCGGTGTAGTTATTTCCATGTTGATACAGACGGCTGTGTAGATATTTCCATGTGTATACAGATGGCAGTGTAGGTATTTCCATGTGTACACAGATGGCAATGTAGATATTTCCAAGTTTCTACAGATGGTGGTGTACATATTTCCATGTTTAGAGATGACTGTGTACATATTTCCATGCTTATGCAGATAGCGGTGTAGGTATTTCCATGTTTATACAGATCGCGGTGTAGATATTTCCATGTTTTCAAAGATAGCGGTGTAGATATTTCCATTTTTATACAGGTATCGGTGTAGATATTTCTAATTGTATACAGATGGCAGTGTAGGTATTTCCATGTGTATACCGACGGCGGTGTAGATATTTCCATGTTTATAAAGATAGCGGTGTAGATATTTCCATGTGTATGAAGATGGCGGTGTAGATAGTTCCATGTTTACAGAGATAGCGGTGTAGATATTTCCATCTTTGCACAGATTGCGGTGTAGATATTTCCATCTTTACACAGATAGCGGTGTAGATATTTCCAAGTTTACACAGATAGCTGTCTAGATACTTAAACATTTACACAGATAGCATGGAATATATTTCCATGTTTATACAGATAGCGGTGCAGATATTTCCACGTTTATACAAATAGTGTTGTAGATATTTCAATGTTTATAGGGATAGCGTTGTAAATATTTCCATAATTAAACAGATAGCTGTGTAGATATTTCCATGTTCACACAGATAGCAGTGTAGATATTTGCATCTATATACAGAGATTGCATTACATATATCCATGTGTATACAGATCATGGTGTAGATATTTCCATGTTTATACAGATAACCTTGTAGATATTTCCATTTTTATACAGATAGCGGTGTAGTTATTTCCATGTTTATAAATATCGCGGTGTAGATATTTCCATCTTTCTACAAATGGCAGTGTATATATTTCCATATTTATAGAGATGGCGGTGTAGATATTTCCATGTATAGAGATGACTGTGTAGATATTTCCATGTTTATACAGATGACTGTGTAGATATTTCCGTGTTATTACTGATGGTGCTGCAGATATTTCCATGTTTATAGAGACAGCGGTGTAGATATTTCCATGTTTATACAGATGGCGGTGTAGATATTTCCGTGTTTATTCAGATACCGGTGTAGATATTTCCATGTTTATACTGATGGAGTTGTAGATATTTCCAAGTTTATACAGATGACTGTGTACATATTTCCATGTTTTTACAAACGACGGTGCAGATATTTCCATGTTTATACAGAAGGCAGTGTGGATATTTCCATGATTATACAAATGGCGGTGTTGATATTTCCATGTTCATAGAGATGGCGGTGTAGATATTTCCATGTTTATACAGATGTTGTAGATATTTAGATGTTTATGCAGATGGCGGTGTAGATATTTCGAAGTTTAGAGAGATAGCGGTGTACATAATTCCATATTTATACAGAAAGCGCTGTGGATATTTCCATGTTTATACAGATGACGGTGTAGATATTTCCACGTTTATACAGATGGCGGTGTAGATATTTCCATGTTTATAGAGATAGCGATGTAGTTATTTCTATGTTTTTACAGATAGCAATGTAGATATTTCCATATTTATAGAGATAGCGGGGTAGTTATTTCCATAGTTATACATATAGCGGTGTAGATATTTCCACGTTTATACAGATGGCGGTGTTGATATTTCCATGTTTATAGAGATTGCGATGTAGTTATATCTATTTTTTTACAGATAGCAATGTAGATATCTCCATATTTATTGAGATAGCGTGGTAGTTTTTTCCATATTTATACATATAGCGGTGTAGATATTTCCATGTTTATAGAGATAGCGGTGTAGATATTTCCATGTTTATACAGATAGTGGTGTAGATATTCCCATGTTTATAGAGCTAGCGGTGTAGGTATTTCCATGTTTATAGAGATAGCGGTGTAGTTACTTCCTTGTTTTTTTGCACATGGCGGTGTAGATATTTCGATGTTTATTGAGACAGCGATGTAGATATTTCCATGTTTGTACATATAGCGGTGTAGATATTTCCATATTTATACAGAAAAAGGTGTAGATATTTCCATGTTTATGCAGATGACGATGTAGATATTTCCACGTTTATACAGATGGTGGTGCAGATATTTCCATGTTTAAAGAGATAGCGGTGTAGTTATTTCCATATTTATATATATAGCGGTGTAGATATTTCCACGTTTATACAGATAGCGGTGTAGATATTTCTATGTTTATACAGATAGGAGTGGAGATATTTCCATGTTTATACAGATTGCAGTGTAGGTATTTCCAGGTTTATACAGATAGCGGTGTAGATATTTCCATGTTTATAGAGATAGACGTGTAGATATTTCCATGTTAATACAGATGGCAGTGTAGTTGTTTCCATGTGTATACACATGGCAGTGCAGATATTTCCATGTTTATACAGATGGAGGTGTAAATATTTCCATGTTTATACAGATGACTGTGTAAATATTTACATGTTTTTACAGATGGCGGTGTAGATATTTCCATGTTTGTACAGATGACTCTGTAAATATTTACATGTTTTTACAGATGGCGGTGTAGATATTTCCATGTTTATACAGATGGCTGTTTGGCTATTTCCATGTTTATACAGATAACGGTGTAGCTATTTCCATATTTATAGAGACGGCTGTGTAGATATTTCCTTGTTTATACAGATGGCGGTGTAGATATTTCCATGTTTATATAGATGACGGTGTAGATATTTCCATGTTTATACACAAGGCGGTGTAGATATTTCCATGTTTTTAGAGATAGCTGTGTAAATATTTCCATGTTTATACAGATACTGGTGTAGATATATCCATGTTTACACAGACAGCGGTGTAGATATTTCCATCTTTGCACTGATTGCGGTGAAGAAATTTTCATCTTTACACAGGTAGCGGTGTAGATATTTCCATGTTTATAGAGATTGTGGTGTAGATATTTCCACATTTACACAGATAACGGTGTAGCTATTTCCATATTTATAGAGATGGCTGTGTAGATGTTTCCAAGTTTTTACAGATGGCGTTGTAAACGTTTCCATGTTTATACAGATGGTGGGGTAGATATTTCCATTTTTATACAGATGACTGTGTAGTTATTTCCAAGTTTATACAGATGGTGGAGTACATATTTCCATGTTTATACAGATAGCGGTGTAGATATTTCCATGTATATACAGATACCACTGTGGATATTTCCATGATTATACAGATACCGGTGTAGCTATTTCCATGTTTATAGAGATAGCGGTGTAGATGATTCCATGTTCATTCAGATGGAGGTGTGGATATTTCCATGTTTATACACATGACTGTGAACATATTTCCATATTTTTACAGATGGCGGTGTAGATATTTCCATGTTTATGCAGACGGCAGTGTGGATATTTCCATTATTATACGGATGGCGGTGCTGATATTTCCTTGTTTGTACAGATGGCGGTTTAGTTATTTCCATGTTTATACAGATAGAGCAGTTGCTATTTCAAAGTTTATACAGATAACGGTGTGGCTGTATCCATACTTATAGAGATGGCTGTGTAGATAATTCCATGTTTATACAGATGGCGGTGTAGATATTTCCAAGTTTATACAGATGGTGGGGTAGATATTTCCATGTTTATACTTATGACACTGTAGGTATTTCCATGTTTATACAGATGGTGTTGTAGATATTTCCATGTTTATACAGATGGCGGTGTAGATATTTCCATGTTTACGGAGAAGGCGGTGTAGATATATCCATGTTTATACAGATGATGGTGTAGATATTTCCACGTTTATACAGATGGCGGTGTAGATATTTCCATGTTTATAGAGATAGCGATGTAGTTATTTCTATGTTTTTACAGACAGCGATGTAGATATTTCCATATTTATAGAGATAGCGGGGTAGTTATTTCCATATTTATACAAATAGAGGTGTAGATATTTCCACGTTTATACAGATGGCGGTGTAGGTATTTCCATGTTTATAGAGATAGCGATGTAGTTATTTCTATTTTTTTTACAGATAGCGATGTAAATATTTCCATATTTATAGAGATAGCGTGGCAGTTATTTCCATATTTATACATATAACGGTGTAGATATTTCCATGTTTATAGAGATAGCGGTGTAGATATTTCCATGTTTATACAGATAGTGGTGTAGATATTTCCATGTTTATAGAGATAGCGGTGTAGGTAATTCCATGTTTATAGAGATAGCGGTGTAGTTACTTCCATGTTTTTTTGCACATGGCGGTGTAGATATTTCGATGTTTATACCGAAAGAGGTGTAGATATTTCCATGTTTATGCAGATGACGATGTAGATATTTCCACGTTTATACAGATGGCGGTGCAGATATTTCCATGTTTATACAGATGGCGGTGTAGATATTTCCATGTTTATGGAGATGGCGGTGTAGATATATCCATGTTTATACAGACGATGGTGTAGATATTTCCATGTTTATGCAGATGGTGTTGTTGATATTTCCATGTTTACAGAGATAGCGGTGTAGATATTTCCATGTTTATGGAGATGGTCGTGTAGATATATCCATGTTTATACAGATGATGGTGTAGATATTTCCATGTTTATACAGATGAGTGTGTAGATATTTCCACGTTTTTAAAGATGGCGGTGTAGATATTTCCATGTTTATGCAAATGGAGGTGTAGATATTTACGTGTTAATAGAGATGGCTGTGTAGATATTTCCATGTTTATACAGATGGCAGTGTAGATATTTCCATGTTTATGCAGATGGTGGTATTGATATTTCCATGTTTACAGAGATAGCGGTGTAGATATTTCCATCTTTGCACAGATTGGGGTGTAGATATTTTCATCTTTACACTGATAGTGGTGTAAGTATTTCCAGTTTACCCAGATAGCTGTGTAGATATTTCCATGTTTACACAGATAGCGTTGTAGACATTTCCATGTTTATACAGATAGCGGTGTAGGTATTTCCATGTTTATACAGATAGCGGTGTAGGTATTTCCATGTTTATACAGATAGCGGTGTAGATATTTCCATGTTTATACAGGTAGCGGTGTAGATATTTCCATATTTATAGAGATAGCGGTGGAGATATTTCCATGTTTATACAGATAGCGATGTAGATATTTCCATGTTTATACAGATAGCGGTGTAGATACTTCCAGGTTTTCAGAGATAGCGGTGTAGGTATTTCCATGTTTATACAGATGGCTGTGTAGATATTTCCATGTGTATAGAGATGGCAGTCTTGATATCTCCATGTTTATAGAGATGGTGGTGTAGATATTTCCATGTTTATACAGATGACTGTGTAGATATTTGCATGTTTATACAGATGGCGGTGTAGATATTTCCATCTTTATAGAGGTAGGGTTGTAGATATTTCCATGTTTATACAGATAGCAGTGTAGATATTTCCATGTTTATAGAGAAAGCGGTGTAGATATTTCCATGTTTATAGAGATAACGGTGTAGATATTTCCATGTTTATACAGATAGCGGAGTAGATATTTCCATATTTACAGAGATAGATGTGTAGATATTTCCATATCTCCACAGATTGCGGTGTAGATATTTCCACCTTTATACAGATAGAGGTGTAGATATTTCCATGTTTACACAAATAACGGTGTAGATATTTCCATCTTTATACAGATGACTTTGTGGATATTTCCATGTGTATACAGATGGCAGTGTAGATATTTCCACGTTTATGCAGATAGTGGTGTGGCTATTTCCATGTTTATAGAGGTAGCGTTGTAGATATTTCCATGTTTATAGAGGTGCCTGTGTAGATATTTCCATGTTTATACAGATGGCAGTGTAGATATTTCCACGTTTATACAGATAGTGGTGTAGATGTTTCCATGTTTATATAGATGACTGTGTACCTATTTCCATGTATATACAGATGACAGTGTAGATATTTCCATGTTTATAGAGATAGCGGTGTAGGTATTTCCATGTTAATGCAGATGGCAGTGTACATATTTTCATGTTTATACAGAACGAGGTGTAGACATTTGCATGTTTATAGAGATAGCGGTGTAGATATTTCCATATTGATACAGATAGCGGAGTAGATATTAACATGTTTATACAGATAGTGGTGTAGATATTTCCACGTTTATACAGATTGTGGTGTAGATATTTCCATGTTTATAGAGATTCTGATGTGGATATATCCAAGATTATACAGAGAGTGGTGTAGATATTTCCATGTTTATATAGATAGTGGTGTAGATATTTCCATGTTTATAGAGATAGAGGTGTGGATATTTCCATATTTGCACAGATTGCGGTGTAGATATTTCCATCCTCACACAGATTGCGGTGTACATATTTCCATGTTTACACAGACAACTGTGTAGATATTTCCATGTTTACACAGATAGTGTTGTAGGTATTTCCATGTTTATAGAGATTGCGGTGTAGATATTTCCATGTTTATAAAGATAGCGGTGTAGATATTTCCATGTTTATACAGATAGCGGTGGAGACATTTTCATGTTTATACAGATAGCACCGTAGATATTTCCATGTTTATACAGAGAGCGGTGGAGATATTTCCATGTTTATACGGATAGCGGTGGAGATATTTCCAGGTTTCTAGAGATGGTGGTGTAGATATTTCGAAGTTTATGCAGGTAGCGGTGTAGATATTTCCATGTTTACAGAGATAGCGGTGAAGAAATTTCCATCTTTATTAAGATAGCGGTGTAGATTTTTGTATGTTTATTCAGATGGTGGTGTAGATATTTCCATGTTTATACAGATAGCGGTGTGGCAATTACCATGTTTATTCAGATGGCAGTGTAGATATATCCATGTTTATGAAGATAGTGGAGTAGATATTTCCATGTATATAAAGATAGCAGTGCAGATATTACCAAGTTTAATGAGATAGCATTGGAGATATTTCCATGTTCATAGAGATAGCGGTGGAAATATTTCCATGTCTGCACAGTTAACGATGTAGATATTTCCATGTTTATACAGATAGCGGTGTAGACATTTCCATGTTTGTAGGCATAGCGGTGTGGATATTTCCATATTCATACAGATAGCGGTGTATATATTTCCATGTTTATACGGATAGCGGTGTAGGTATTTCCATGTTTATACGGACAGCAGTGTAATTATTTCCATGTTTACACAGATGACTGTGTACATGTTTCCATGTTTATACAGATGGCAGTGTAGATATTTCCATGTTTATACAGATAGCGCTGTAGATATATCCATGTTTATACAGATAGCTGTGTAGATATTTCCATGTTTATAGAGGTAGCGGTGTAGATACTTCCATATTTATACAGATAGCCTTGTAGATATTTCCATGTTTATTCAGATCGTGGTGTAGATATTTCCATGTTTATAAAATATAACGGTGTGGCTATTTCCATGTTTATACAGACGGCAGTGTAGATAATTCCATGTTTATAAAATATAACGGTGTGGCTATTTCCATGTTTATACAGATGGCAGTGTAGATATTTCCATGTTTATACAGATAGCGGTGTAGATATTTCCATGTTTATACAGATAGTGGTGTAGATATTTCCATGTTTATACAGATGGCGGTGTAGATATTTTCATGTCTATACAGATAGCGGTGTAGATATTTCCATGTTTATACAGATAGCGTTGTAGATATTTCCATGTTTATACAGATAGCGGTGGAGATATTTTCATGTTTGTATTGACGGCGGTGTAGATATTTCCATGTTTCTACAGATGACTGTGTAGATATTTCCATATTTTTACAGATGGCGGTGTAGATATTTCCATGTTTATACAGATAGCATTTTAGCTATTTCCATGTTTATACAGATAGCGACGTAGTTATTTCCATGTTTATAGAGATGGCTGTGTAGATATTTCCAGGTTTATGCAGATGGCAGTGTAGATATTTCCGTTTTTATATAGATAGTGGTGTGGATATTTCTATGTTTATACAGATGACTGTGTATGTATTTCGATGTTTATACAGAAGGCGGTTTAGATATTTCCATATTTATAGAAATAGCCATGTAGATATTTCCATGTTTATACAGATAGCGGTGTAGACATTTCCATGTTTATAGAGATAGCGGTGTAGATATTTCCATATTTACAGAGATAGCGGTGTAGATATTTCCATGTTTATACAGATAGCGGTGTAGATGTTTCCATGTTTATACAGATAGCGGTGTAGATATATCAATGTTTATACAGATCGTGGTGTAGATATTTCCATGTTTATGTAGATAGCGGAGTTGATATTTTCATATTTACAGAAATATATGTGTAGATATTTCCATATTTGCACAGATTGCGGTGTAGATATTTCCACGTTTATACAGATATCGTTGTAGATATTTCCATGTTTAAACAGATAACGGTATAGATATTGCCATCTTTATACAGATGACTGTGTATATATTTCCATGTGTATACAGATGGCAGTGTAGTTATTTCCATCTTTATGCAGATAGCGTTGTGGCTATTTCCATGTTTATAGAGATAGCGTTGAAGATATTTCCATGTTTGTAGAGATGGCTGTGTAGATATTTCCATGTTTATACAGATGTCAGTGTAGATATTTCCACGTTTATACAGATAGTTGTGTAGATATTTCCATGTTTATACAGATGACTGTGTAGGTATTTCCATGTATATACAGATGGCAGTGTAGATATTTCCATGTTTATAGAGATAGCAGTGTAGTTATTTCCATGTTTATACAGATGGCAGTGTAGGTATTTCCATGTTTATGCAGAAGGCGGTGTAGATATTTCCATGTTTTTAGAGATAGCCATGTAGATATTTCCATGTTTATACAGATAGCGGTGTTGACATTTCCATGTTTATAGAGATAGCGGTGTAGATATTTCCATATTTATGCAGGTAGCGGAGTAGATATTTCCATGTTTATACAGATAGCAGTGTAGATATTAACATGTTTATACACATAGCGGTGTAGATATATCCATGTTTATACAGATTGTGGTGTAGATATTTCCATGTTTATACAGATAGCCGTGTAGATATTTCCATGTTTATACAGACAGTGGTGTAGATATTTCCATGTTTACAGAGACAGAGGTGTAGATATTTCCATATTCACACAGATTGCGGTGTACTTATTTACATATTTACACCGACAGCTGTGAAGATATTCTCATGTTTACACAGATACAGTTGTAGATGTTTCCATGTTTATTGAGATTGCAGTGTAGGTATTTCCATGTTTATAAAGGTAGCGGTGTAGACATTTCCATGTTTATATAGATAGAACTGTAGATATGTGCTTGTTTATACAGATAGCGATGTAGATATTTCCATGTTTATAGAGATAGCGCAGGAGATAATTCCATGTTTTTACAGATAGCATTGTAGATATTTGAATGTTTATACAGATAGCGGTCTAGATATTTCCATGTTTATACAGGTAACGGTGTAGGTATTTCCGTTTTTAAACACATAGCGGTGTAGTTATTTCCATGTTTATACAGATGACTGTGTACATATTTCCATGTTTATACAGATGGCGGTGTAGATATTTCCATGTTTATAGAGATAGCGGTCTAGGTATTTAAATGTTTATACAGATAGCGTTGTAGATATATCCATGTTTATACAGATAGCGGTGTAGATATTTCCATGTTTATACAGATAGTGGTGGACATATTTTCATGTTTATACAGATAGTGGTGGACATATTTTCATGTTTATAGAGATGGCAGTGTAGATATTTCCAAGTTTATACTGATAGCGGTGTCGATATTTCCGTGTTTATACAGATAGCGGTGCAGGTATTTCCATGTTTGTAGAGACAGCGGTGTAGATATTTCCATGTTTTTACAGATGGGGGTGTAGATATTTCCATGTTTATACAGATGACTGTGTAGATATTTCCATGTTTTTTACAGATGGCGGTGTAAATATTTCCATGTTATGCAGATAGCGGTGTGGATATTTCCAAGTTTATACAGATAGCGATGTAGATATTTCCATGTTTATAGACATGGCTGTGTAGTTATTTCCATGTTTATACAGATTGCAGTGTAGATATTTCCAAGTTTATACAGATAGTGGGGTACATATTTCCATGTTTATACAGATAACTGTGTAGGTATTTCCAGGTTTATACATATGGAGGTGTAGATATTTCCATGTTTAGAGAGATAGCCATGAACCTATTTCTATGTTTATACAGACAGCGGTGTAGACATTTCCATGTTTATAGAGACAGCGGTGTAGATATATCCATAGTTATACAGATAGCGGTGTAGATATTTCCATGTTTATACAGATAGCGGTGTAGATGTTTCCATGTTTATAGAGAAGGTGGTGTAGATATTTTCATGTATATGCAGATGATTGTGTAGATATTTCCATGTTTATACAGATGGCAGTGTTGTTTTTTCCTTGTTTATAGAGATGGTGGTGTAGATATTTCCATCTATATACAGTTGACTGTGTAGATATTTCCATTTTTATAGAGATAGCGATGTAGGTATTTCCATATTTAAACAGATAGCGGTGGTGATATTTCCATGTTTACACAGAGAGCGATGTAGATATTTCTATGTTTATACAGATTGCATTGTAGGTATTTCCATGTTTATAGAAGTAGTGGTGTAGATATTTCCATGTTTATACAGATGGCTGTGTAGATATTTCCATGTGTATACATCGCAGTGTAGATATTTCCATGTTTATGCAGATGGAGGTGTAGATATTTCCATGTTTATACAGATGGCGGTGTAGATATTTCCATGTTTATAGAGATGGCGGTGTAGATATTTCTATGTTGATAGAGATAGTGGTGTAGATATATCCATGTTCACAGAGATAGCGGTGAGGATATTTCCATGTTTATACAGATAGCAGAGTAGATATTTCCATTTTTATAGAGATTGCGGTTTAGATATTTCATATTTCTACGGAAAGCGGTGTAGATATTTCCATGTTTATAGAGATGGCTGTGTAGATATTTCCATGTATATAGATGGCAGTGTAGGTATTTTCTGGTTTATGTAGATGGCGTTGTAGATATCTCCATGTTTAAAGAGATGGCGGTGTATATATTTCCATGTTGATGGAGATAGCGGTGTAGATATTTCCATGTTTATAGAGATAGCGGTGTAGTTATTTCCATGTTTATAGAGATAGCGGTGTAGATATTTCACTGTTTCTACAGATGACTGTGTAGATATTTCCATGTTTGTACAGATGGCAGTGTAGATATTTCCATGTTTATAGAGATAGAGGTGTAGATATTTTCATGTTTATACAGATTGCGGTGGAGATATGTCCATGTTTATACAGATAGCAATGGAGATATTTCCACGTTAATACTCATAGCGGTGTAGATATTTCCATGTTTATACGGAGAGCAGTGCAGATATTTCCATGTTTATACAGATGGCTGTGCCGATATTTCCGTGTTTATTCAGAGTCCTCTGTAGATATTTCCATGTTTATATAGATGACAGTGTAGATATTTCCAGGTTTATACAGTTGACGGTGTAGATATTTCCTTGTATATAAAGATGGCTGTGTAGATATTCCCATGTTCATACAGACGGCTTTGTAGGTATTTCCATGTTTATACAGATGACTTTGTAGGTATTTCCATGTTTATACAGATGGCGGTGTAGGTATTTCCATGTTTATAGGGATAGCTGTGTAGATATTTCCATGTTTATAAAGATAGCGGTGTAGATATTTCCATGTTTATACAGATCGCGCTGTAGATATTTCCATGTTTATACAGACAGCAGTGGAGATATTTCCATGTTTATACACATAGCGGTGTACATATTTCCATGTTTATAGAGACAGCCGTGTAGATATTTCCATGTTTATACAGATAGCGGTGTAGTTATTTCCATGTTTATATAGATAGCGGTGTAGATATTTCCATGTTTGTACAGATGGCGGTGTTGATGTTTCCATCTATAAACAGATTGCCGTGTAGGTATTTCCATGTGTATACAGATGGCATTGTAGATATTTCCATGTTTATACAGATGGTCGTGTAGATATTTCCATGTTTATACATATGACTGTACAGGTATATCCATGGTTTTACAGATGGCATTGTAGATATTTCCATGTTTATATAGATAGCAGTGTAGATATTTCCATGTTTATACAGATGGCGGTGTAGATATTTCCATGTTTATAGAGATAGCGGTGTAGATATTTCCATATTTATAAAGATAACTGTGTAGATATTTCCATGTTTACACAGATAGCGTTGTAAGTATTTTCATGTTTATACAGATCACGGTGTAGTTATTTCCATGTTTATACAGATAGCGGTGCAGATATTTCCATGTTTGTACAGAAGGCGGTGTTGATATTTCCATCTATACACAGATGACCGTGTAGATATTTCCATGTTTATACAGATGGCGGCGCAGATATTTCCATGTTTATACAGATAACTTTGTAAGTATTTCCATGTTTATACAGATGGCGGTGTAGATATTTCGATGTTTATAGAGATAGCAGTGGAGATATTTCCATGTTTATACAGATAGCGGTGTAGATATTTCCATGTTTATACCGATAGTGGTGTTGGTATTTCCACGTTTATACAGATAGCGATGTAGATATTTCCATCTTTATACAGCTCGCGGTGCAGATATTTATATCCTTATAGAGATGGCATTGTGGATATTTACTTATTCACACAGATGGCGGTGTAGATGTTTCCATGTTTATACAGATGGCGGAGTATTTAGTTCCATGTTTATGGAGATGGCAGTGTAGATGTTTTCATGTTTATAGAGATAGCAGTGTAGATATTTACATGTTTATACAGATGGCTGTGTAGATATTTCCATGTGTATACAGATGGCATTGTAGATTTTTCCATGTTTATACAGATGACTGTATAGGTTTTTCCTTGTTTTCACAGATGGCAGTGCAGATATTTCCATGTTTATAGAGATAGCGGTGTAGATATTTCCATGTTTGTACAGATGGCGGTGCTGATATTTCCATCTATACACAGATGGCCGTGTAGATATTACCAAGTTTAAACAGATGGCGGCGTCGATATTTCCATGGACATTCAGATGGCGGTGTAGACATTTCCATGTTTATACAGATAGCGGTGTAGATATTTCCATGTTTACACAGATGGTGGTGTAGATATTTCCGTGTTTATACACATGGCGGAGTAGATACTTCCATCTTTATGGAGATGGCAGTGTAGATATTTTCATGTTTATAGAGATGGCGGTGTAGATATTTCCATATTGACAGAGATAGCGGTGTAGATATTTCCATCTTTCTACAGATGGTGGTGTAGATATTTCCATTTTTATTCAGATGAATGTGTAGATATTTCCATGTTTTTACAGATGGTAGTGTAGGTATTTCAATGTTTATAGAGATGACGCTGTAGATATTTCCATGTTCATACAGATAACGGTGGAGATATTTCCATGTTTATACAGACAGCAGTGGAGATATTTCCATGTTTATACACATAGCGGTGTACATATTTCCATGTTTATAGAGACAGAGGTGTAGGTATTTCCATGTTTATACAGATAGAGGTGCAGATATTTCCATTTTTATACAGATGCCTATGCAGATATTTCCATATTTATACAGAGGGCTGTGTAGATATTTCTATGTTTATACAGGTGGCAGTGTAGATATTTAAATGTTCCTACACATGACTGTGAAGTTATTTCCATGTTTATACAGATGTCTTTGTAGATATTTCCATGTTTATAGAGATAGCGGTGCAGATATTTCCATGTTTATACAGATTGCGGTGTATATATTTCCCTGTTTATACAGATCATGGTGTAGATATTTCCAGGTTTAGACAGATACCGGTGTAGATATTTCCATCTTTATACAGACTGCAGTGTAGATATTTACAAGTTTATAGTGATAGCAGTGTAGATATTTCCATGTTTGTACAGATGGCGAACTTGATGTTTCCATCTATAAACAGATTGCCGTGTAGGTATTTCCATGTGTATACAGATGGCATTGTAGATATTTCCATGTTTATACAGATGGTGGTGTAGATATTTCCATGTTTACACAGATGACT
This sequence comes from Pan paniscus, assembly GCF_029289425.2. Taxonomy (NCBI): domain Eukaryota; kingdom Metazoa; phylum Chordata; class Mammalia; order Primates; family Hominidae; genus Pan; species Pan paniscus. The sequence continues at coordinate 64,628,243 of NC_085927.1, forward strand.
GTATAGGTATTTCCATGGTTATACAGATGGCGGTGTAGGTATTTCCATGTTTATAGAGATAGCGGTGAAGACATTTCCATATTTATACAGATAACGGTGTAGAAATTTCCATCTTTATACAGATAGTGGTGTAAATATTTCCATGTTTATACAGATCACGGTGTAGATATTTCCATGTTTATAGAGATAGCGGTGTAGATATTTCCATATTTATACAGATAGCGGTGTAGCTATTTCCATGTTTATACAGAACGCGGTGTACTTATTTCCATGTTTATATAGAAAGCGGTGCAGATATTTCCATGTTTGTACAGATGGCGTTGTAGATATTTCCATCTATACACAGATGACCGTGTAGATATTTCCATGTTTTTACAGATGGCGGCACAGATATTTCCATGGATATGTAGATGGTGGTGCAGATATTTCCATGTTCATACAGATAGCGGTGTAGTTATTTCCATGTTTATATAGATAGCGGTGTAGATATTTCAATGTATATACACATGGCAGTGTAGATATTTCCATGTTTATACAGATGGCGGTGTAGATATCTCCATGTTTATACAGATATCTTTGTAAGTATTTCCATGTTTATACAGATGGCGGTGTAGATATTTCGATGTTTGTAGAGATAGCAGTGGAGATATTTCCCTGTTTATACAGATAGCGGTGTAGATATTTCCATGTTTATGCTGATCGTGGTGTAGATATTTCCATGTTTATAGAGATGGTGGTGTAGATATTTCCATGTTCATAGAGATAGTGGGGTTTATTTTTCCATGTTTATAGAGATAGCGGTGTGGATATTTCAATGTTTACACAGATTGCTGTGTAGATATTTCCATCTTTCTACAGATGGCATTGTAGATATTTCCATGTTTATACAGATGGCGGTGTAGATATTTCCATGTTTATATAGATGGTGGTGTAGATATTACCATGTTTATACAGATAGCGGTGTAGATATTTCCATGTTTATACAGATCGCGGTGCAGATATTTCCGTGTTTATACCGATGGTATTGTAGGTATTTCCATGTTTATACAGATGATGATGTAGATATTTCCATGTTTATTCAGATGACTGTGTAGATATTTCCATGTTTTTACAGATGGAAGTGTAGATTTTTCAATGTTTATATAGATGGCGCTGTAGATATTTCGATGTTTATACAGATAACGGTGGAGGTATTTCCATGTTTATACAGAGAGCAGTGGAGATATTTCCATGTTTATACACATAGCGGTGTACATATTTCCATGTTTATAGAGACAGCGGTGTAGGTATTTCCATGTTTATACAGATAGCGGTGCAGATATTTCCAGGTTTACACAGATGCCTATGTAGATATTACCATATTTATACAGAGGGCTGTGTAGATATTTCTATGTTTATACAGATGGCAGTGTAGATATTTAAATGTTCCTACACATGACTGTGTAGGTATTTCCATGTTTATACAGATGCCTTTGTAGATATTTCCATGTTTATAGAGATAGAGGTGCAGATATTTCCATGTTTATACAGATAGCGGTGTATATATTTCCCTGTTTATGCAGATCATGGTGTAGATATTTCCATGTTTAGACAGATACCGGTGTACATATTTCCATGTTTATACAGACCGCAGTGTAGATATTTACAGGTTTATAGTGATAGCAGTGTAGATATTTCCATGTTTGTACACATGGCGGTGTTGATGTTTCCATCTATACACAGATTGCCGTGTAGGTATTTCCATGTGTATACAGATGGCATTGTAGATATTTCCGTGTTTATACAGATGGTGGTGTAGGTATTTCCATGTATACACAGATGACTGTATAGGTATTTCCATGCTTATACAGATGGCGGTGTAGATATTTCCATGTTTATAGAGATAGCGGTGAAGATATTTCCATATTTATACAGATAACGGTGTAGAAATTTCCATGTTTATACAGATAGCGGTGTAAATATTTCCATGTTTATACAGATCACGGTGTAGATATTTCCATGTTTATAGAGATAGCGGTGTAGATATTTCCATATTTATACAGATAGCGGTGTAGCTATTTCCATGTTTATACTGACCGCGGTGTACGTATTTCCATGTTTATATAGATAGCGTTGAAAATATTTCCATGTTTGTACAGATGGCGGTGTAGATATTTCCATCTATACACAGATGACCGTGTAGATATTTCCATGTTTATACAGATGGCGGCGCAGATATTTCCATGGATATGTAGATGGCGTTGTAGATATTTCCATGTTTATACAGATAGCGGTGTAGTTATTTCCATGTTTATATAGATAGCGGTGTAGATATTTCCATGTATGTACACATGGCTGTGTAGAAATTTCCATGTTTATACAGATGGCGGTGTAGATATCTCCATGTTTATACAGATATCTTTGTAAGTATTTCCATGTTTATACAGATGGCGGTGTAGATATTTCGATGTTTGTAGAGATAGCAGTGGAGATATTTCCCTGTTTATACTGATCGTGGTGTTGATATTTCCATGTTTATAGAGATGGTGGTGTAGATATTTCCATGTTCATAGAGATAGTGGTGTTGATTTTTCCATGTTTATAGAGATAGCGGTGTGGATATTTCAATGTTTATACATATAGGGGTGTAGATTTTTCTATGTTTTTACAGATATCGGTGTAGATATTTCCATATTTACACAGATCACGGTGTAGATATTTCCATCTTTCTACAGATGGCATTGTAGATATTTCCATGTTTATACAGATGGCGGTGTAGATATTTCCATGTTTATATAGATGGTGGTGTAGATATTACCATGTTTATACAGATAGCGGTGTAGTTATTTCCACGTTTATACAGATCACGGTGTAGATAATTCCATGTTTATTCAGATATTGGTGTAGATATTTCCATGTTTATACAGATGGCGGTGTATATGTTTCCATATTTATAGAGATGGTGGTGTAGATATTTCCATGTTTATAGAGATAGCTTTGTAGATATATCCATGTTCATAGAGATAGCAGTGAGTATATTTCCATGTTTATACAGATAGCAGTGTAGATATTTCCACTTTTATAGAGATAGCGGTGTAGATATTTCCATTTTTATAGAGATAGCAGTTTAGATATTTCATATTTATACAGATAGCGGTGTAGATATTTCCATCTTTATACAGATTGCGGTGTAGATATTTCCATGTTTATACAGATAGCGGTGTAGATATTTCTACGTTTTTACAGATGGCGGTGTAGATATTTCCATCTTTCTACAAATGGCAGTGTAGATATTTCCATGTTTTTAGAAATTGCGGTGTAGATATTTCCATGTTTATATAGATGGCAGTGTAGATATTCTCTTGTTTATGTAGGTGGCGTTGTAGATACCTCCATGTTTAAAGAGATGGCGGTGTGTTTATTCCATGTTGATGGAGATAGCGGTGTAGATATTTCCATGTTTATAGAGATAGCGGTGTAGTTATTTCCATGTTTATAGAGATAGCGGTGTAGATATTTCCTTGTTTCTACAGATGACTGTGTAGATATTTCCATGTTTGTACACATGGCAGTGTAGATATTTGCATGTTTATAGAGATAGCGGTGTAGATATTTTCTTGTTTATACAGTTTGCAGTGGAGATTTGTCCATGTTTATACAGATAGCAATGGAGATATTTCCACGTTAATACACATAGCGGTGTAGATATTTCCATGTTTATACAGCTCGCAGTGTAGATATTTCCATCTTTATACAGATGGGAGTGGAGATATTTCCATGTTTATACAGATAGCGGTGTGGATATTTCCATGTTTATACAGATGGCGGTGCAGATATTTCCGTGTTTATACCGATGGTATTGTAGGTATTTCCATGTTTATACAGATGATGATGTAGATATTTCCATGTTTATTCAGATGACTGTGTAGATATTTCCATGTTTTTACAGATGGAAGTGTAGATTTTTCAATGTTTATATAGATGGCGCTGTAGATATTTCGATGTTTATACAGATAACGGTGGAGATATTTCCATGTTTATACAGAGAGCAGTGGAGATATTTCCATGTTTATACACATAGCGGTGTACATATTTCCATGTTTATAGAGACATCGGTGTAGGTATTTCCATGTTTATACAGATAGCGGTGCAAATATTTCCAGGTTTACACAGATGCCTATGCAGATATTACCATATTTATACAGAGGGCTGTGTAGATATTTCTATGTTTATACAGATGGCAGTGTAGTTATTTAAATGTTCCTACACATGACTGTGTAGGTATTTCCATGTTTATACAGATGCCTTTGTAGATATTTCCATGTTTATAGAGATAGCGGTGCAGATATTTCCATGTTTATACAGATAGCGGTGTATATATTTCCCTGTTTATGCAGATCATGGCGCAGATATTTCCATGTTTAGACAGATACCGGTGTAGATATTTCCATGTTTATACAGACCGCAGTGTAGATATTTACAGGTTTATAGTGATAGCAGTGTAGATATTTCCATGTTTGTACAGATGGCGGTGTTGATGTTTCCATCTATACACAGATTGCCGTGTAGGTATTTCCATGTGTATACAGATGGCATTGTAGATATTTCCGTGTTTATACAGATGGTGGTGTAGATATTTCCATGTATACACAGATGACTGTATAGGTATTTCCATGCTTATACAGATGGCGGTGTAGATATTTCCACGTTTATAGAGATAGCGGTGAAGATATTTCCATATTTATACAGATAACGGTGTAGAAATTTCCATGTTTATACAGATAGCGGTGTAAATATTTCCATGTTTATACAGATCACGGTGTAGATATTTCCATGTTTATAGAGATAGCGGTGTAGATATTTCCATATTTATACAGATAGCGGTGTAGCTATTTCCATGTTTATACTGACCGCGGTGTACGTATTTCCATGTTTATATAGATAGCGGTGAAGACATTTCCATGTTTGTACAGATGGCGGTGTAGATATTTCCATCTATACACCGATGACCGTGTAGATATTTCCATGTTTATACAGATGGCGGCGCAGATATTTCCATGGATATGTAGATGGCCTTGTAGATATTTCCATGTTTATACAGATAGCGGTGTAGTTATTTCCATGTTTATATAGATAGCGGTGTAGATATTTCCATGTATGTACACATGGCTGTGTAGAAATTTCCATGTTTATACAGATGGCGGTGTAGATATCTCCATGTTTATACAAATATCTTTGTAAGTATTTCCATGTTTATACAGATGGCGGTGTAGATATTTCGATGTTTGTAGAGATAGCAGTGGAGATATTTCCCTGTTTATGCTGATCGTGGTGTTGATATTTCCATGTTTATAGAGATGGTGGTGTAGATATTTCCATGTTCATAGAGATAGTGGTGTTGATTTTTCCATGTTTATAGAGATAGCGGTGTGGATATTTCATTGTTTATACAGATAGGGGTGTAGATATTTCTATGTTTTTACACATATCGGTGTAGATATTTCCATGTTTACACAGATCACGGTGTAGATATTTCCATCTTTCTACAGATGGCATTGTAGATATTTCCATGTTTATACAGATGGCGGTGTAGATATTTCCATGTTTATATAGATGGTGGTGTAGATATTACCATGTTTATACAGATAGCGGTGTAGTTATTTCCATGTTTATACAGATCACGGTGTAGATAATTCCATGTTTATTCAGATAGCGGTGTACATATTTCCATGTTTATACAGATGGCGGTGTATATGTTTCCATATTTATAGAGATGGCGGTGTAGATATTTCCATGTTTATAGAGATAGCTTTGTAGATATATCCATGTTCATAGAGATAGCAGTGAGGATATTTCCATGTTTATACAGATAGCAGTGTAGATATTTCCACTTTTATAGAGATAGCGGTGTACATATTTCCACTTTTATAGAGATAGCGGTTTAGATATTTCATATTTATACAGATAGCGGTGTAGATATTTCCATCTTTATACAGATTTCGGTGTAGATATTTCCATGTTTATACAGACAGCGGTGTAGATATTTCCACGTTTATACAGATGGTGGTGTAGATATTTCCATCTTTCTACAAATGGCAGTGTAGATATTTCCATGTTTTTAGAGATTGCGATGTAGATATTTCCATGTTTATATAGATGGCAGTGTAGATATTCTCTTGTTTATGTAGGTGGCGTTGTAGATACCTCCATGTTTAAAGAGATGGCGGTGTGTTTATTCCATGTTGATGGAGATAGCGGTGTAGATATTTCCATGTTTATAGAGATAGCGGTGTAGTTATTTCCATGTTTATAGAGATAGCGGTGTAGATATTTCCTTGTTTCTACAGATGACTGTGTAGATATTTCCATGTTTGTACACATGGCAGTGTAGATATTTGCATGTTTATAGAGATAGCGGTGTAGATATTTTCTTGTTTATACAGATTGCAGTGGAGATTTGTCCATGTTTATACAGATAGCAATGGAGATATTTCCACGTTAATACACATAGCGGTGTAGATATTTCCATGTTTATACAGCTCGCAGTGTACATATTTCCATCTTTATACAGATGGGAGTGGAGATATTTCCATGTTTATACAGATAGCGGTGTAGATATTTCCATGTCTATAGAGATAGCGGTGTAGGTATTTCCATATTTATACAGATTGTGGTGTAGATATTTCCATCTTTATACAGATGGCGGTGTAGATATTTCCATGTTTATACAGATAGAATTGAAGATATTTCCATGTTTATAAAGATGGCGGTGTAGATACATCCATGTTTCTGAAGATGGCGGTGAAGATATTTTCGTGTTTATAGAGATGGCAGTGTAGATATTTCCATGTATATAGAGATTGCAGTGTAGGTATTTCCATGTTTATAGAAAAAGTGGTGTAGTTATTTCCATGTTTATAGAGATAGCGGTGTAGAAATTTCCATATTTATAAAGATAGCGGTGTAGGTATTTCCATGTTTCTACAGATGGCGGTGTAGATATTTCCTTGTTTATACAGACAGCGGTGTAGATATTTCCATGTTTATACAGGTAGCGATGTAGATATTTCCATGTTTACAGAGATAGCGGTGTAGTTATTTCCATATTTGCACAGATGGCCGTGTAGATATTTCCATGTTTACGCAGATAGCTGTGTAGATATTTCCATGTTTATACAGATGTCGGTGTAGATATTTCTATGTTTATAGAGATAGCAGTGGAGATATTTCCATGTTTATACAGATAGCGGTGTAGTTATTTGCATGTTTATATAGATGGCAGTGTAGATATTTCTATTTTTATAGAGATAGCAGTGGAGATATTTCCATGATTATACAGATAACGGTGCAGTTATTTCCATGTTTATATAGATAGCGGTGTAGATATTTCCATGTAAATACACATGGCTGTGTAGATGTTTCCATGTTTATACAGATGGCTGTGTAGATATTTCCATGTTTATACAGATAACTTTGTAAGTATTTCCATGTTTATACAGATGGCGGTGTAGATATTTCGATGTTTATAGAGATAGCAGTGGAGATATTTCCATGTTTATACCGATAGCGGTGTAGATATTTCCATGTTTATACTGATCGCGGTGTAGTTATTTCCATGTTTATAGAGATGGCGGTGTAGATATTTCCATGTTCATAGAGGTAGCGGTGTTGATTTTTCCATGTTTATAGAGATAGCTGTGTGGATATTTCCATGTTTATACAGATAGGGTTGTAGATATTTCCATGTTTATAGAGACGGCTGTGTAGATATTTCCACGTTTATACAGATCATGGTGTTGATATTTCCATGTTTATACAGATCGCGGTGTTGATATTACCATGTTTATAGGGATAGCGGTGCAAATATTTCCACATCTATACAGATAGCGGTGTAGTTATTAGCATGTTTGTACAGATAGCGGTGTAGTTATTTCCATGTATAAACAGATGTCTGTGTATATATTTCCATGTTTAAACAGATGGCGGTGTAGATATTTCCTTGTGTATACAAATAGCCTTCTAGTTATTTCCATGTTTATACAGATAGCAGTGTAGATATTTCCATGTATATACAGATGGCTATGTAGATATTTCCATGTTTATACAGATGGCTCTGTAGATATTTCCATGTTTATACAGATGGCGGTGTAGGAATTTCCATTTTTATAGAGATAGTTGTGTAGGTATTTCCATGTTTATACAGATCGCGGTGTAGATATTTCCATGTTTCTACAGACAGCAGTGGAGATATTTCCATGTTTATACACATAGCGGTGTACATGTTCCCATATTTATAGAGACAGCAGTGTTGGTATTTCCATGTTTATACAGATAGCGGTGCAGATATTTCCATGTTTATACAGATGCCTATGCAGATATTTCCATATTTATACAGAGGGCTGTGTAGATATTTCCATGTTTATACTGATAGCGGTGTAGTTATTTCCATGTTTATATAGATAGCGGTGTAGATATTTCCATGTATATACACATGGCTTTGTAGATATTTCCATGTTTATACAGATGGCAGTGTAGATATTTCCATGTTTATAAAGATAACATTGCAAGTATTTCCATGTTTATAGAGATGGCGGTTTAGATATTTCGATGTTTATAGAGATAGCAGTGGAGATATTTCCATGTTTATACAGATAGCTGTGTAGATATTTCCAAGTTTATACTGATAGCGGTGTATATATTTCCATGTTTATAGAGATGGCGGCGTAGATATTTCCAAGTTCATAGTGATAGCGGTGTTGATTTTTCCATGTTTATAGATACAGCTTTGTGGGTATTTCCCTGTTTATACAGATAGGGGTGTAGATATTTCCATGTTTATAGAGATGGCGGTGTAGATATTTCCATGTTTATACAGATCACAGTGTAGGTATTTGCATGTTTATACAGATCGCGGTGTAGATATTTCCATGTTTATACAAATCATGGTGTAGATATTTCCATGTTTATTCAGATCGCGGTGTTGATATTACCATGTTTATAGGGATAGCGGTGCAAATATTTCCACATTTATACAGATAGCGGCGTAGTTATTAGCATGTTTATACAGATAGCGGTGTAGATATTTCCATGTATGAACAGATGTCTGTGTATATATTGCCATGTTTAAACAGATGGCGGTGTAGATATTTCTTTGTTTATACAAATAGCGGTGTAGATATTTCCATGTTTATACAGATAGCAGTGTTGATATTTCCATGTATACACTGATGACTGTGTAGATATTTCCATGTTTATACAGATGGCTGTGTAGATATTTCCATGTTTATACAGATGACTTTGTAGGTATTTCCATGTTTATACAGATGGCGGTGTAGTTATTTTCATGTTTACAGAGATAGCTGTGTAGATATTTGCATGATTACACAGATAGCTGTCTAGATATTTCCACGTTTATACAGATAGCGGTGTAGATATTTCCATGTTTATACAGATCGCTGTGTAGATATTTCCATGTTTATACAGATAGCGGTGTAGATATTTCTTGTTTGTACAGATGGCGGTGTATATCTTTCCATGTTTATAGAGATGGCAGTGTAGATATTTCCATGTTTATAGAGATAGTGGTGTAGATATATCCATGTTCATAGAGATAGCAATGAGGATATTTCCATGTTTATACAGATAGCAGTGTAGATATTTCCACTTTTATAGAGATAGCCATTTATATATTTCATATTTATACAGATAGCGGTGTAGATATTTCCATGTTTATACAGATTGCGGTGTAGATACTTCCATGTTTATACAGATACCGGTGTAGATATTTCCACGTTTATACAGATGGCGGTGTAGATATTTCCATCTTTCTACAAATGGCAGTGTAGTTATTTCCATGTTTATAGAGTTGACGGTGTAGATATTTCCATGTTTATATAGATGGCAGTGTAGATATTCTCTTGTTTATGTAGATGGCGTTGTAGATACCTCCATGTTTAAAGAGATGGCGTTGTGTATATTTCCATGTTGATGGAGATAGCGGTGTAGATATTTCCATGTTTATAGAGATAGCGGTGTAGTTATTTCCATGTTTATAGAGATAGCGGTGTAGATATTTCCTTGTTTCTACAGATGACTGTGTAGATATTTCCATGTTTGTAGACATGGCAGTGTAGATATTTCCATGTTTATAGAGATAGTGGTGTAGATATTTTCATGTTTACATAGATGGCGGTGTAGATATTTCCATGTTTACAGAGATTGCGGTGTAGATATTTCCACGTTTATAGTGCAAGTGGTGTAGGTATTTCCATGTTTATAGAGAAGCAGTGTGGAAATTTCCATATTTATACAGGTAGCGGTGTAGGTATTTCCATGTTTATACAGATGGCGGTGTAGATATTTCCATGTTTCTAAAGATTGCGGTGTAGATATTTCCTTGTTTATACTGATAGTGGTGTAGATATTTCCATGTATATACAGATAGCGGTGTAGTTATTTCCATGTTTACACAGATAGCGGTGGAGATATTTACCTGCTATACAGATAGCGATGTAGATATTTCCATGTTTATACAGGTAGCCGTGTAGATATTTCCATGTTTATAGAGATAGCGGTGTAGATATTTCCATGTTTACAGATATAGCAGTAAAGCTATTTCCATCTTTGCACAGATTGCGGTGTAGACATTGCAAACTTTACACAGATAGCGGTGTAGATATTTCCAAGTTTACACAGATACCTGCGTCGATATTTCTGTGTTTACAGAGATATGATTCTAGATATTTCCATGTTTATACAGATAGCGGTGTAGATATTTACATGTTGATACAGACAGCGGTGTAGATATTTTCAGGGTTACAAGATAGTGGTGTAGATATTTCCACCTTTCACAGAGAGCTGTGTAGATATTTCCCTGTTTACACAGATAGCGTTGTAAATATTTCCATGTTTACACAGATAGCTTTTCAGATATTTCCATGCTTTCACAGATTGCGGTGTACATATTTACAAGTTTACACAGATAGCTGTGTAGATATTTCCATGTTTACACAGATAGCGTTGTAGATATTTCATTGTTTATAGAGATAGCGGTGTAGGTATTTCCATGTTTTTAAAGATACCGGTGTATGTATTTCCATGTTTATAAAGATAGCGGTGGAAATATTTCCATGTTTATACAGATAGCGGTGTAAAATTTTCCATGTTTATACAGATAGCGGTGTAGTTATTTCCATATTTATACTGATAGCGGTGTAGATATTTCCATGGTTATACAGGTAGCGGTGTAGAAATTCCCATGTTTATACAGATCGCTTTGTAGATATTTCCATCTTTCTACAGATGTCAGTGTACATATTTCCAAGTTTATACAGATGTCTGTGTATATATTTCTAAGTTTATGCAGATGGCGGTGTAGATATTTCCATGTTTATAGAGAAGGTGGTGTAGCTATTTCTAAGTTTATAGAGATAGCGGCGTAAATATTTCCATGTTTATAGAGATGGTGGGATAAGTATTTTCATGTTTATAGAGATAGCATTGTAGACATTTCCATGTTTATACAGATAGCGGTGTTGCTACTTCCATGTTTATACAGATAGCGGAGTAGATATTTCCATGTTTATACAGCTCGCAGTTTAGATATTTCCATCTTTATACAGATGGGAGTGGAGATATTTCCATGTTTATACAGATAGCGGTGAAGATATTTCCATGTCTATAGAGATAGCGGTGTAGGTATTTCCATATTTATACAGATTGCGGTGTAGATATTTCCATCTTTATACAGATGGCGGTGTAGATATTTCCATGTTTATACAGATAGAATTGAAGATATTTCCATGTTTATACAGATAGTGGTGTAGTTATTTCCAAGTTTATACAGATGGCGATGTAGATACATCCATGTTTCTGAAGATGGCGGTGTAGATATTTTCATGTTTATAGAGATGGCGGTGTAGATATTTCCATGTATATAGAGATTGCAGTGTAGATATTTCCATGTTTATAGAGAAAGTGGTGTAGGTATTTCCATGTTTATAGAGTTAGCGGTGTAGACTTTTCCATGTTTATACAGATAGCGGTGTAGCTATTTCCATGTTTATACAGATTGCGGTATAGATATTTCCATCTTTCTACAGATGGCGGTGTAGATATTTCCTTGTTTATACAGACAGCGGTGTGGATAATTCCATGTTTATACAGGTAGCAGTGTAGATATTTCCATGTTGACAGAGATAGCAGTGTAGTTATTTCCATCTTTGCACAGATTGCCGTGTAGATATTTCCATGTTTACGCAGATAGCTGTGTAGGTATTTCCAAGTTTACACAGATAGCTTTGTAGATATTTCCATGTTTACACTCATAGCATTGTAGATATTTCCATGTTTATACAGAAAGCGGTGTAGATATTTTCATGTTTTTACAGATACCGGTGGAGATATTTCCATGTTTATAGAGACTGCGGTATAGATATTTCCATGTTTATACAGATAGCAGTGTAGATATTTCCATGTTTACAGAGATATAAGTGTAGATATTTCCATCTTTGCACAGATTGCTGTGTAGATATTTCCATTTTTACACAGATAGCTCTGTAGATATTTCCAAGATTACACAGTTAGCTGTGTAGATATTTCCATGTTTACACAGATAGCGTTGTAGATATTTCCATGTTTATAGAGATAGCGGTGTAGATATTTCCATGTTTATACAGATAGCGGTGGAGATATTTCCCTGTTTATAGAGATAGCGATGTAGATATTTCCATGTTTATACAGATAGTAGTGTAGATATTTCCATGTTTATAGAGATAGCATTGTAGATATTTCCATGTTTATACAGATGGCTGAGTAGATATTTCCATGTGTGTACAGATGGCAGTGAAGATATTTCCATGTTTATACAGACGGCGCTGTAGATATTTCCGTGTTTATACAGATGGCAGTGTTGATATTTCCATGTTTATACAGATATCGCTGTAGATATTTCCATGTTTACAGAGATAGCGGTGTAGGTATTTCCATCTTTTCACAGATTGCGGTGTAGGTATTGCCAAATTTACACAGATAGCGGTGTAGATATTTCCAAGTTTACACACATAGCTCTGTAGATATTTCCATGTTTACAGAGATATCATTTTAGATATTTCCGTGTTTATACACATTGCGGTGTAGTTATTTCCATGTTGATACAGATAGCGGTGTAGATATTTCCATGTTTATACAGGTAGCGGTGTAGTAATTCCCATGTTTATACAGATCGCTTTGTAGACATTTCCATTTTTCTACAGATGTCAGCGTAGATATTTCCAAGTTTCTAGAGATGGCAGTGTAGATATTTCCATGTTTATACAGATGTCTGTGTAGATATTTCCATGTTTATTCAGATGGCGGTGTAGATACTTCCATGTTTATAGAGATTCGGGTGTAGTTATTTCTATGTTTATAGAGATAGCGGTGTAAATAACTCCATGTTTATAGAGATGGTGGTGTAAGTATTTTCATGTTTATAGAGATAGCGGTGTAGATATTTCCATATTTATACACATGACTGTGAAGGAATTTCCATGTTTGTACAGATGGCAGTGTAGATATTTCCATGTTTATAGAGATGGCGGTGTAGATATTTTCATGTTTATACAGATTTTGGTGGAGATATGTCCATGTTTATACAGATAGCAATGGAGACATTTCCACGTTAATACACATAGCGGTGTAGATATTTCCATGTTTATACAGATAGCCGTGTAGATATTTCCATGTTTATACAGATGGCTGTGTCGATATTTCCATGTTTATACACAGTTCTCTGTAGATAATTCCATGGTTATATAGATGACAGTGTAGATATTTCCAGGTTTATACGGATGACTGTGTAGATATTTCCATGCTAATACAGATGGTGCTGTAGGTATTTCCATGTTTATAGAGATAGCGGTGCAAATATTTCCATGTTTATTGAGATAGCGGTGTAAATATTTCCATATTTATACAGATAGTGGTGTTGATATTTCCATGTTTTTACAGATAGCGTTGTAGATATTCCCATGTTTATACAGATAGCGGTGTAGATATTTCCATGTTTATAATGATAGCAGTGTACATATTTCCATGTTTATACAGATAGCGGGGGACATATTTCCCCGTTTATACAGATTGCAATGTAGATATTTCCATGTTTATACAGATAGCGGTGTAGATATTTCCAAGTTTATACAGATGGCTGTGTAGATATTTCCATGTGTGTACAGATGGAGGTGTAGATATTTCCATGTTTATACAGATGGCGCTGTAGATATTTCCATGTTTATACAGATGGCAGTGTTGATATTTCCATGTTTATACAGATATCGGAGTAGATATTTCCATGTTTATAGAGATAGCGGTGTAGGTATTTCAATCTTTGCACAGATTGCGGTGTAGGTATTGCCAAATTTACACAGATAGCGGTGTAGATATTTCCAAGTTTACACAGATAGCTCTGAAGATATTTCCATGTTTACAGAGATATCATTTTAGATATTTCCGTGTTTATACAGATTGCGGTGTAGTTATTTCCATGTTGATACAGATAACGATGTAGATATTTCCATGTTTATACAGGCAGCGGTGTAGAAATTCCCATGTTTATACAGATCGCTTTGTAGACATTTTCATTTTTCTACAGATGTCAGTGTAGATATTTCGAAGTTTTTACAGATGGCAGTGTAGATATTTCCATGTTTATACAGATGTCTGTGTAGGTATTTCCATGTGTATTCAGATGGCGGTGTAGATATTTCCATGTTTATAGAGATGGGTGTGTAGTTATTTCTATATTTATAGAGATAGCGGTGTAAATATCTCCATGTTTATAGAGATGGTGGTGTAAGTATTTTCATGTTTATTGAGATAGCGGTGTAGATATTTCCATATTTCTACAGATGACTGTGTAGATATTTCCATGTTTGTTCAGATGGCAGTGTAAATATTTCCACATTTATAGAGATAGTGGTGTAGATATTTTCATGTTTATAGAGTTTGCGGTGGAGATATGTCCATGTTTATACAGATGGCTGTGTCGATATTTCCATGTTTACACAGAGTTCTCTGTAGATATTTCCATGTTTATATAGATGACAGTGTAGATATTTCCAGGTTTATACAGATGACTGTGTAGGTAGTTCCATGTTTATACAGATGGCTTTGTAGATATTTCCATGTTTATAGAGATAGCGGTGCAGATATTTCCATGTTTATACAGATAGCGGTGTAAATATTTCCATGTTTATACCGATCGTGGTGTACATATTTCCGTGTTTATACAGATACCGGTGTAGATATTTCCATGTTTATACAGACCGTAGTGTAGATATTTCCATGTTTATAGAGATAGCGCTGTAGATATTTCCATGTTTGTACAGATGGCGGCGTTGATGTTTCCATCTATACACAGATTGCCGTGTAGGTGATTCCATGTGTATACAGATGGCATTGTAGATATTTCCATGTTTTTACAGATGGAATTGTAGATATTTCCATGTTTATAGAGATAGCAGTGTAGATATTTCCATGTTTATACAGATGGCGGTGTAGATATTTCCATGTTTATAGAGATAGCGGTGTAGATATTTCCATATGTATACAGATAACGGTGTAGATATTTCCATGTTTATACAGGTAGCCGTGTAAATATTTCCATATTTATACAGATCACGGTGTAGATATTTCCATGTTTATAGAGATAGCGGTGTAGATATTTCCATGTTTATACAGATAGCGATGTAGATATTTCCATGTTTATACAGACCGCGGTGTACATATTTCCATGTTTATACAGATAGCGTTGCCGATATTTCCATGTTTGTACAGATGGCGGTGTTGATATTTTCATCTATACACAGATGACCGTGTAGATATTTCCATGTTTATACAAATGGTGGCGCAGATATTTCTATGGATATGTAGATGGCGGTGTAAATATTTCCATGTTTATACAGAAAGCGGTGTAGTTATTTCCATGTTTATATAGATAGCGGTGTAGATATTTCCATGTATATACACATGGCTGTGTAGATATTTCCATGTTTATACAGATGTCTGTGTATATATTTCCATGTTTATACAGATGGTATTGTAGATATTACCTTGTTTATACAGATAGCAGTGTAGATATTTCCATGTTTATACAGATAGCGGTGCAGATATTTCCATGTTTTTACAGATATTGGTGTAGATATTTCCATGTTTACACAGATTGCGGTGTAGATATTTCCATCTTTCTACAGATGGCATTGTAGATATTACCATGTTTATACAGATAGCAGTGTAGATATTTCCATGTTTATACAGATCGTGGTGAAGATATTTCCATGTTTATACATATCGCGGTGTAGATATTTCCATGTTTATACAGATCGCGGTGTAGATATTTCCATGTTTATACAGATAGCGTTGTAGATATTTCCATGTTTATAGAGATAGCGGTGTAGGTATTTCCAACTTTATAGACATAGTGGTGTAGATATTTCCATGTTTATATAGATCGCGTTGTAGATATTTCCATGTTTATACCGATAGCGGTGTTGGTATTTCCATGTTTATACAGATAGCGATGTAGATATTTCCATGTTTATACAGCTCGCGGTGCAGATGTTTATATCTTTATACAGATGGCGTTGTAGATATTTCCTTATACACACTGATGGTGGTTTAGATGTTTCCATGTTCATACAGATGGTGGAGTAGTTAGTTCCATGTTTATGGAGATGGCAGTGTAGATATTTTCATGTTTATAGAGATGGCGGTTTAGATATTTCCATGTTTATAGAGATGGTGGTGTAGATATTTCCATGTTTATAGAGATAGCAGTGTAGATATTAACATGTTTATACTGATGGCTGTGTAGATATTTCCATGTGTATACAGATGGCATTGTAGATATTTCCATGTTTATACAGATGACTCTATAGGTATTTCCATGTTTTTACAGATGGCAGTGCAGATATTTCCATGTTTATAGAGATCGCGGTGTAGATATATCCATGGACATGCAGACGTGGTGTAGATATTTCCATGTTTATACAGATAGCGGTGTAGATATTTCCATGTTTTCACAGATGGTTGTGTAGATATTTCCGTGTTTATACACATGGCGGAGTAGATACTTCCATCTTCATGGAGATGACAGTGTAGATATTTTCATGTTTATAGAGATGGCGGAGTAGATTTTTCCATATTTATAGAGATAGCGGTGTAGATATTTCCATCTTTCTACAGATGGCAGTGTAGATATTTCCATGTTCATACAGAAGGCGGTGTAGATATTTCCATATTTATACAAATGTCTGTGTATATATTTCCATGTTTATACAGATGGTATTGTAGGTATTTCCATGTTTATACAGATGGTGGTGTAGATATTTCCATGTTTTTTCCGATGACTGTGTAGATATTTCCATGTTTTTATACATGGCAGTGTAGATATTTCAATGTTTATAGAGATGGCGCTGTAGATATTTACATGTTTATACAGATAACGGTGGAGATAGTTCCATGTTTATACAGACAGCAGTGGAGATATTTCCATGTTTATACACATAGCGGTGTACATATTTCCATGTTTATAGAGACAGCGGTGTAGGTATTTCCATGTTTATACAGATAGCAGTGCAGATATTTCCATGTTAATACTGATGCCTATGCAGATATCTCCATATTTATACAGAGGGCTGTCTAGATATTTCTATGTTTATACAGATGGCAGTGTAGATGTTTCCATGTTCCTACACATGACTGTGTAGGTATTTCCATGTTTATACGGATGGCTTTGTAGATATTTCCATGTCTATAGAGATAGCGGTGCAGATATTTCCATGTTTATACAGACAGCGGTGTATATATTTCCATGTTTATACAGATCACGGTGTAGATATTTCCATGTTTATAGAGATAGTGGTGTATATATTTCCATGTTTATACAGATAGCGGTGTAGATATTTCCATGTTTATACAGACCACGGTGTAGATATTTCCATGTTTATACAGATAGCTGTGCAGATATTTCCATGTTTGTACAGATGGCGGTGTTGATATTTCCATCTATACAAAGATGACTGTGTAGATATTTCCATGTTTATACTGATGGCGGAGCAGATATTTCTATGGAAATGTAGATGGCATTGTAGATATTTGATGTATATACAGATAGCGGTGTAGTTATTTCCATGTTTATATAGAGAGTGGTGTATATATTTCCATGTATGTACACATGGCAGTGTAGATATTTCCATGTTTATACAGATAGCGGTGTAGATATTTCCATGTTTATACAGATAACTTTGTAAGTATTTCCATGTTTATACAGATGGCGGTGTAGATAATTCGATGTTTATAGAGATAGCAGTGGAGATTTTTCCATGTTTATACAAATAGCGGTGTAGTTATTTCCATGTTTATACAGATAGCGGTGTTGATATTTCCATGTTTATACAGCTCGCGGTGTAGATATTTCCATCTTTATACAGATGGCAGTGTAGATATTTCCACGTTTAAACAGATAGCGATGTAGATATTTCCATTTTTACAAAGATCGCGGTGTAGATATTTACATGTTTATAGAGATTGCAATGTAGACATTTCCAAATATATAGAGATAGCGGTGTAGGTATTTCCGTGTTTATAGGGATAGCACAGTAAATATTTCCATGTTTATACAGACGGCTTTGTAGGTAATTCCATTTTTACACAGATGGCAGTGTAGATATTTCCAAGTTTATAGAGATGGTGTTGAAGGTATTTCCATGTTTATACAGATGACTGTGTAGATATTTGCACGTTTATACAGAAGGCGGTGTAGATATTTCCATGTTTATAGAGATAGCAGTGTAGGTATTTCCATCTTTATACAGATAGCGGTGTAGATATTTCCATGTTTATACACATAGAGGTGTAGATATTTCCAAGTTTATACAGATAGTGGTGGACATATTTCCTTGTTTAGACAGATTTTGTTGTAGATATTTCCATGTTTATACAGATCGCGGTCTAGTTATTTCCATATGTATACAGGTAGCGTTGTAGATATTTCCGTGTTTATACAGATCACGGTGTAGATATTTCCATCTTTCCACAGATGGCAGTGTAGATATTTTCATGTTTATACAGATGGCGGTGTGGATATTTCCCTGTTTATACAGATAGCGGTGTAGACATTTCCATGCTCATGAAGATGGCGGTGTAGATATTTCCATGTTTATAGAGATGGTGGGGTATATATTTCTATGTTTATAGGGATAGCGGTGTAGATATTTCCATGTGTATAGAGATGGCGTTGTGGATATTTCCATGTTTATAGAGATAGTGGTGAAGATATTTCCATCATTATACAGATAGCGGTGTACATATTTCCATGTTTATACAGAAAGTGGTGTTGGTATTTCCATGTTTATACAGACAGCAGTGTAGATATTTCCATGTTTATAAAGCTCACGGTGTAGATATTTCCATCTTTATACAGATGGCAGTGTAGATATTTCCACGTTTACACAGGTGGCGGTGTAGATACTTCCATGTTTCTGGAGATGGCGGAGTATATATTTTCATCTTTATACAGATGGCAGTGTAGATATTTCCATGTTTATAGAGATTGTGGTGTAGATATTTCCATGTTTATAGAGATAGCGGTGTAGGTTTTTCCATGTTTTTACAGTTGGCAGTGTAGATACGTCCATGTTTATACAGATATCCGTGTAGATTTTTCCACGATTATGCAGGTAACGGTGTAGATATTTCCATGTGTATACAGATCGCGGTGTAGATATTTCCATCTTTCCACAGATGGCAGTGTAGATATTTCCATGTTTATAAAGAGGGCGGTGTAGAAATTTACATATTTATACACATAGCATTGTAGACATTTCCATGTTCCTGCAGATGGCGGTGTAGATATTTCCATGTTTATTGAGATGGCAGTGTAGATATTTCTATGTTTATAGAGATAGCAGTGTAGATAATTTCATTTGTATAGAGATGGCGGTGTATGTATTTCAAAGTTTATAGAGATAGTGGTGAAGTTATTTCCATGTTTTTACAGATAGCGGTGTAGATATTTTCATGTTTATACACTTATCGTTGTAGATATTTCCGTGTTTATACTGATAGCGGTGTTGGCATTTCCGTGTTTATACAGATAGCATTGTTGATATTTCCATTTTTATACAGATAGCGGTGTAGATATTTCCATGTTTACAGAAATAGCAGTGTAGATTTTCCATCTTTGCACAGATTGCGGTGTAGATATATCCATCTTTACACAGATAGCTCTGTAGATATTTCCAAGTTTACACAGATACCTGTGTAGACATTTAAATGTATACACAGATAGCGTTGCAGATATTTCCATGCTTATACGGATAGCGGTGTAGATATTTCCATGTTTATTTAGCTCACGGTGTAGATATTTCCATCCTTATACAGATGGCAGTGTAGATATTTCCATGTTTATAAAGATAGTGGTGTTGATATTTCCATGTTTATACAGATGGCGGTGTTGTTAGTTCCATGTTCCTGGAGATTGTGGTGTAGATGTTTTCATATTTATAGAGATGGAGTTGTAGATATTTCCATGTTTATAGAGATTGCGGTGTAGATATTTCCATGTTTATAGAGAAAGCGGTGTAGGTATTTCCATGTTTATACAGATGACTGGGTAGATATTTGAATGTTTATACAGATGGCGGTGTAGACATTTCCATGTTTATAGAGATAGCGGTGTAGGTATTTCCATGTTTATACAGATAGCGGTGTAAATATTTCCATGTTTATACAGATAGCGGTGGAGATATTTCCACGTTTATACAGATAGTGGTGGAGATATTTCCTTGTTCATACAGATCGTGGTGTAGATTTTCCATGTTTATACAGATAGCGGTGTAGATATTTCCATAATTATACAGGTAGCGGTCTAGATATTTCCATGTTTATACAGGTCGCGGTGTAGATATTTCCATTTTTCCACAGATGGCAGTGTAGATATTTCCATGTTTATACAGATGGCGGTGTAGATAATTCCAAGTGTATACAGTGGGCAGCGTAGATATTTCCATGTTTGTAGAGATTGTGGTGTAGATATTTGCATGTTTATACAGATGATTGGGTAGATATTTGCATGTTTATACAGATGGCGGTGTAGATATTTCTATGTTTATAGAGATAGCGTTGAAGGTGTTTCCATGTTTATACAGATAGCGGTGTATATAATTCCATGTTTATACAGATAGCGGTGTTGTTATTTCCACGTTTATACAGATAACAGTGTAGATATTTCCATGTTTATACAGCTCGCGGTGTAGATATTTACATCTTTATACTGATGGCAGTGTAGATATTTCCATGTTTATACAGATGGCGATGTAGATAGTTCCATGTTTCTGGAGATGGCGGTGTAGATATTTCCAGGTTTAAAGAGATGGCGGTGTAGATATTTCCATGTTTATGGAGATTGCGCTGTAGATATTTCCATGTTAATAGATAGAGCAGTGTAGGTGTTTCCATGTTTATAGACATAGCATTGTAGATATTTCCATGTTTATACAGATGGCTGTGTAGTTATTTCCATGTGCATACAGATGGCAGTGTCAGTATTTCCATGTTTACAGAGATGGTAGTGTAGATATTTCCTTGTTTATACAGATGACTGTGTAGATATTTGCATGTTTATTCAGATGGCGGTGTAGATATTTCCATGTTTGTAGAGATAATGGTGTAGATATTTTCATGTTTAAAAATTTATCGGTGTAGATATTTCCATGTTTATAGAGATAGCGGTGTAGATATATCCATATTTATACAGATAACGGTGTAGATATATCCATGTTTATACAGATGGCAGTATAGATATTTCCATGTTTATACAGATGGCGGTGTAGGTATTTCCATGTTTATACAGATGGCGGTGTAGGTATTTCCATGTTTATACAGGTGGCGGTGTAGATAGTTCAATGTTTCTGGAGATGGTGGTGAAGATGTTTTCATATTTGTAGAGATGGAGGTGTAGATATTTCCATGTTTCTAGAGATTGCGGTGTAGATATTTCCATGTTTATAAAGTTAGCGGTGTAAATATATCCATGTTTATACAGATGACTGGGTAGATATTAGCATGTTTATACAGACGGCGGTGTAGATATTTCCATGTTTATAGAGATAGCGGTGTAGGTATTTCCATGTTTATACAGATAGCGGTGTAAATATTTCCATGTTTATACAGATAGCAGTGTAGATATTTCCAGGTTTATACAGATAGTGGTGGATATATTTCCATAATTATACAGGTAGCGGTGTAGATATTTCCAGGTTTATACAGATCTCGGTGTGGATATTTCCTCTTTTCCACAAATGGCAGTGTAGATATTTTCATGTTTATACAGATAACGGTGTAGTTATTTCCATGTTTATACAGATAGCGGTGTAGATATTTCCACGTTTGTACAGATGGCGGTGTAGATATTTCCATCTTTCTTCAAATGGCAGTGTAGATATTTCCATGTTTATACAGATGGCGGTGTAGATATTTCCATGTTTATATAGATGGCAATGTAGCTATTTTGTTGTTTATGTAGATGGCGTTGTAGATATCTCCTTGTTTAATGAGATGGCGCTGTATATATTTCCATGTGGATGGAGATAGCAGTGTAGATATTTCCATGTTTATAGACATAGCGGTGTAGATATTTCCATGCTTATAGAGATAGCGGTGTAGATATTTTCATATTTCTTCAGATGACTGTGTAGATATTTCCATGATTGTACAGAGGGCAGTGTAGATATTTCCATGTTTGTACAGATTGCAGTGTAGATATTTCCATGTTTATACAGATAGCGGTTTAGATATTTCCATCTTTATACAGACCGCGGTCTAAGTATTTCCATGTATATACAGATAGCGTTGCAGATATTTCCATGTTTGTGCAGATGGCGGTGTTGATATTTCCATCTGTACACAGATGGCCGTGTAGATATTTCCATGTTTATACAGATGGCAGCGCAGATATTTCTATGGATATGTAGATGGCAGTGTAAATATTTTCATGTTTATACAGAAAGCGGTGTAGTTATTTCCATGTTTATATAGATAGCGGTGTAGATATTTCCATGTATATACACATGGCTGTGTAGATATTTCCATGTTTATACAGATCGCAGTGTAGATATTTCCATGTTTATACAGATGGCGGTGTAGAGATTTCCAGGTTTATAGAGATAGCGGTGTACGTATTAACAAGTTTATAGAGATAGTCGTGTAGATATTTCCATCTTTCTACAGATGGCAGTGTAGATAATTCCATGTTAATACAGATGGCGGTGTAGATATTTCCCTGTTTATACAGATAGCGGTGTAGACATTTCCATGCTCATGAAGATGGCGGTGTAGATATTTCCATGTTTATAGAGATGGTGGGGTATATATTTCTATGTTTATAGGGATAGCGGTGTAGATATTTCCATGTGTATAGAGATGGCGTTGTGGATATTTCCATGTTTATAGAGATAGTGGTGAAGATATTTCCATCATTATACAGATAGCGGTGTACATATTTCCATGTTTATACAGAAAGTGGTGTTGGTATTTCCATGTTTATACAGACAGCAGTGTAGATATTTCCATGTTTATAAAGCTCACGGTGTAGATATTTCCATCTTTATACAGATGGCAGTGTAGATATTTCCACGTTTACACAGGTGGCGGTGTAGATACTTCCATGTTTCTGGAGATGGCGGAGTATATATTTTCATCTTTATACAGATGGCAGTGTAGATATTTCCATGTTTATAGAGATTGTGGTGTAGATATTTCCATGTTTATAGAGATAGCGGTGTAGGTTTTTCCATGTTTTTACAGTTGGCAGTGTAGATACGTCCATGTTTATACAGATATCCGTGTAGATTTTTCCACGATTATGCAGGTAACGGTGTAGATATTTCCATGTGTATACAGATCGCGGTGTAGATATTTCCATCTTTCCACAGATGGCAGTGTAGATATTTCCATGTTTATAAAGAGGGCGGTGTAGAAATTTACATATTTATACACATAGCATTGTAGACATTTCCATGTTCCTGCAGATGGCGGTGTAGATATTTCCATGTTTATTGAGATGGCGGTGTAGATATTTCTATGTTTATAGAGATAGCAGTGTAGATAATTTCATTTGTATAGAGATGGCGGTGTATGTATTTCAAAGATTATAGAGATAGTGGTGAAGTTATTTCCATGTTTTTACAGATAGCGGTGTAGATATTTTCATGTTTATACACTTATCGTTGTAGATATTTCCGTGTTTATACTGATAGCGGTGTTGGCATTTCCGTGTTTATACAGATAGCATTGTTGATATTTCCATTTTTATACAGATAGCGGTGTAGATATTTCCATGTTTACAGAAATAGCAGTGTAGATTTTCCATCTTTGCACAGATTGCGGTGTAGATATATCCATCTTTACACAGATAGCTCTGTAGATATTTCCAAGTTTACACAGATACCTGTGTAGACATTTAAATGTATACACAGATAGCGTTGCAGATATTTCCATGCTTATACGGATAGCGGTGTAGATATTTCCATGTTTATTTAGCTCACGGTGTAGATATTTCCATCCTTATACAGATGGCAGTGTAGATATTTCCATGTTTATAAAGATAGTGGTGTTGATATTTCCATGTTTATACAGATGGCGGTGTTGTTAGTTCCATGTTCCTGGAGATTGTGGTGTAGATGTTTTCATATTTATAGAGATGGAGTTGTAGATATTTCCATGTTTATAGAGATTGCGGTGTAGATATTTCCATGTTTATAGAGAAAGCGGTGTAGGTATTTCCATGTTTATACAGATGACTGGGTAGATATTTGAATGTTTATACAGATGGCGGTGTAGACATTTCCATGTTTATAGAGATAGCGGTGTAGGTATTTCCATGTTTATACAGATAGCGGTGTAAATATTTCCATGTTTATACAGATAGCGGTGGAGATATTTCCACGTTTATACAGATAGTGGTGGAGATATTTCCTTGTTCATACAGATCGTGGTGTAGATTTTCCATGTTTATACAGATAGCGGTGTAGATATTTCCATAATTATACAGGTAGCGGTCTAGATATTTCCATGTTTATACAGGTCGCGGTGTAGATATTTCCATTTTTCCACAGATGGCAGTGTAGATATTTCCATGTTTATACAGATGGCGGTGTAGATAATTCCAAGTGTATACAGTGGGCAGCGTAGATATTTCCATGTTTGTAGAGATTGTGGTGTAGATATTTGCATGTTTATACAGATGATTGGGTAGATATTTGCATGTTTATACAGATGGCGGTGTAGATATTTCTATGTTTATAGAGATAGCGTTGAAGGTTTTTCCATGTTTATACAGATAGCGGTGTATATAATTCCATGTTTATACAGATAGCGGTGTTGTTATTTCCACGTTTATACAGATAACAGTGTAGATATTTCCATGTTTATACAGCTCGCGGTGTAGATATTTACATCTTTATACTGATGGCAGTGTAGATATTTCCATGTTTATACAGATGGCGATGTAGATAGTTCCATGTTTCTGGAGATGGCGGTGTAGATATTTCCAGGTTTATAGAGATGGCGGTGTAGATATTTCCATGTTTATAGAGATTGCGCTGTAGATATTTCCATGTTAATAGATAGAGCAGTGTAGGTGTTTCCATGTTTATAGACATAGCATTGTAGATATTTCCATGTTTATACAGATGGCTGTGTAGTTATTTCCATGTGCATACAGATGGCAGTGTCAGTATTTCCATGTTTACAGAGATGGTAGTGTAGATATTTCCTTGTTTATACAGATGACTGTGTAGATATTTGCATGTTTATTCAGATGGCGGTGTAGATATTTCCATGTTTGTAGAGATAATGGTGTAGATATTTTCATGTTTAAAAATTTATCGGTGTAGATATTTCCATGTTTATAGAGATAGCGGTGTAGATATATCCATATTTATACAGATAACGGTGTAGATATATCCATGTTTATACAGATGGCAGTATAGATATTTCCATGTTTATACAGATGGCGGTGTAGGTATTTCCATGTTTATACAGGTGGCGGTGTAGATAGTTCAATGTTTCTGGAGATGGTGGTGTAGATGTTTTCATATTTGTAGAGATGGAGGTGTAGATATTTCCATGTTTCTAGAGATTGCGGTGTAGATATTTCCATGTTTATAAAGTTAGCGGTGTAAATATATCCATGTTTATACAGATGACTGGGTAGATATTAGCATGTTTATACAGACGGCGGTGTAGATATTTCCATGTTTATAGAGATAGCGGTGTAGGTATTTCCATGTTTATACAGATAGCGGTGTAAATATTTCCATGTTTATACAGATAGCAGTGTAGATATTTCCAGGTTTATACAGATAGTGGTGGATATATTTCCATAATTATACAGGTAGCGGTGTAGATATTTCCAGGTTTATACAGATCTCGGTGTAGATATTTCCTCTTTTCCACAAATGGCAGTGTAGATATTTTCATGTTTATACAGATAACGGTGTAGTTATTTCCATGTTTATACAGATAGCGGTGTAGATATTTCCACGTTTGTACAGATGGCGGTGTAGATATTTCCATCTTTCTTCAAATGGCAGTGTAGATATTTCCATGTTTATACAGATGGCGGTGTAGATATTTCCATGTTTATATAGATGGCAATGTAGCTATTTTGTTGTTTATGTAGATGGCGTTGTAGATATCTCCTTGTTTAATGAGATGGCGCTGTATATATTTCCATGTGGATGGAGATAGCAGTGTAGATATTTCCATGTTTATAGACATAGCGGTGTAGATATTTCCATGCTTATAGAGATAGCGGTGTAGATATTTTCATATTTCTTCAGATGACTGTGTAGATATTTCCATGATTGTACAGATGGCAGTGTAGATATTTCCATGTTTGTACAGATTGCAGTGTAGATATTTCCATGTTTATACAGATAGCGGTTTAGATATTTCCATCTTTATACAGACCGCGGTCTAAGTATTTCCATGTATATACAGATAGCGTTGCAGATATTTCCATGTTTGTGCAGATGGCGGTGTTGATATTTCCATCTGTACACAGATGGCCGTGTAGATATTTCCATGTTTATACAGATGGCAGCGCAGATATTTCTATGGATATGTAGATGGCAGTGTAAATATTTTCATGTTTATACAGAAAGCGGTGTAGTTATTTCCATGTTTATATAGATAGCGGTGTAGATATTTCCATGTATATACACATGGCTGTGTAGATATTTCCATGTTTATACAGATCGCGGTGTAGATATTTCCATGTTTATACAGATGGCGGTGTAGATATTTCCAGGTTTATAGAGATAGCGGTGTACGTATTAACAAGTTTATAGAGATAGTCGTGTAGATATTTCCATCTTTCTACAGATGGCAGTGTAGATAATTCCATGTTAATACAGATGGCGGTGTAGATATTTCCCTGTTTATACAGAAAGCGGTGTAGATATTTACATGTTTATACAGACTGCGGTGTAGATATTTCCATGTTTATACAGATCGCAGTGTAGATATTTCCATGTTTATACTGATAGTGGTGTAGATATTTCCTTGTTTATACAGATAGCTGTGTTGGTACTTCCATGTTTATACAGATAGCGGTGTAGATATTTCCACGTTTATACAGCTCACGGTGTAGATATTTCCATGTTTATCCAGATGGCGGAGTAGATATTTCGATGTTTATAGAGATAGCAGTGGAGATATTTCCATGTTCATAGAGATGGCAGTGTAGATATTTCCATGTTCATAGAGATAGCGTTGTTGATTTTTCCATGTTTATAGAGATAGCGGTGTGGATATTTCCATGTTTATACAGATAGGGGTGTACATATTTCCATGTTTATCGAGATGGCGGTGTAGATATTTCCATGTTTATAGAGATCACGGTGTAGATGTTTCCATGTTTATACAGATCATGGTGTAGATATTTCCATGTTTATACAGATCGCGGTGTTGATATTACCATGTTTATAGGGATAGCGGTGCAAATATTTCCACATTTATACAGATAGCGGTGTAGTTATTAGCATCTTTATACAGATAGCGGTGTAGATATTTCCATGTATAAACAGATGTCTGTGTATATATTTCCATGTTTAAACAGATTGCAGTGTAGATATTTCCTTGTTTATACAAATAGCGGTGTAGTTATTTCCATGTTTATACAGAGAGCGTTGTAGATATTTCCATGTATATACAGATGGCTGTGTAGATATTTTCATGTTTATACAGATGCCTGTGTAGATATTTCCATGTGTATAGAGATGGCGGTGTAGATATTTCCATGTTTATGGAGATAGCGGTGTAGATATATCCATGTTCATAGAGATTGCAGTGAGGATATTTCCATGTTTATACAGATAGCAGTGTAGATATTTCCATTTTTATAGAGATAGCGGTTTAAATATTTCATATTTATACAGATAGCGGTGTAGATATTTCCATGTTTATACAGATTGCTGTGTAGATATTTCCATGTTTATTCACATGACTGTGTAGGTATTTTCATGTTTATACAGATGGCTTTGTAGATATTTCCATGTTTATAGAGATAGCGATGAAGATATTTCCATGTTTATACAGATAGCGGTGTAAATATTTCAATTTTATACAGATCGTGGTGTAGATATTTCCCTGTTTATACAGATACCGGTGTAGATATTTACATGTTTATACAGACCGCATTGTAAGTATTTCCATGTTTATAAAGATAGCGGTGTAGATATTTCCATGTTTGTACAGATGGCGGTGTTGATGTTTCCATCTATACACAGATTGCCGTGTAGGTATTTCCATGTGTATACAGATGGCCTTGCAGATATTTCCATGTTTATACAGATGGTGGTGTAGATATTTCCATGTTTATACAGATGACTGTATAGGTATTTCCATGTTTTTACAGATGGCATTGTAGATATTTCCATGTTTATAGAGATAGCATTGTAGATATTTCCATGTTTATACAGATAACTGTGTAGATATTTCCTTGTTTATACAGATAGCGGTGTAAATATTTCCATGTTTATACAGGTCATGGTGCAGATATTTCCATGTTTATAGAGATAGCGGTGTAGATATTTCCATGTTTATACAGATAGCGGTGTAGATATTTCCATGTTTATACAGACCGCGGTGTAGCTATTTCCATGTTTATACAGATAGCGGTGCAGGTATTTCCATGTTTGTACAGATGCCGGTGTTGATATGTCCATCTATACACAGATTACCGTGTAGATATTTCCATGTTTATACAGATGGCGGCACAGATATTTCTATGGATATGTAGATGGCGGTGAAGATATTTCCATGTTTATACAGATAGCGGTGTAGTTATTTCCATGTTTATATAGATAGCGGTGTAGTTATTTCCATGTATATACGCATGGCTGTGTTGATATTTCCATGTTTATAGATATGACGTTGTAGATATTTCCATGTTTATACAGATAACCTTGTAAGTATTTCCATGTTTCTACAGATGGCGGTGTAGATATTTCGATGTTTATAGAGATAGCAGTGGAGATATTTCCATGTTTATACAGATAGCAGTGTAGATATTTCCATGTTTATACTGATCGCGGTGTAGATATTTCCATGTTTATGGAGATGGCGGTGTAGATATTTCCATGTTCATAGAGATAGCGGTGTTGATTTTTCCATGTTTATAGCGATAGCTGTGTGGATATTTCCATGTTTATACAGATAGGGGTGTAGATATTTCCATGCTTAAAGAAATGGCGGTGTATATATTTCCATGTTGATGGAGATAGCGGTGTAGATATTTCCATGTTTATAGAGATAGCGGTGTAGTTATTTCCATCTTTATAGAGATAGCGGTGTAGATATTTCCATATTTCTTCAGATGACTGTGCAGATATTTCCATGTTTGTACAGATTGCAGTGTAGATATTTCCATGTTTGTACAGATGGCGGTGTTGATATTTCCATCTGTACACAGATGGCCGTGTAGATATTTCCATGTTTATACAGATGGCGGTGCAGATATTTCTATGGATATGTAGATGGCAGTGTAAATATTTCCATGTTTATACAGAAAGCGGTGTAGTTATTTCCATGTTTATATAGATAGCGGTGTAGATATTTCCATGTTCATAGAGATAGCGGTGTTGATTTTTCCATGTTTATAGCGATAACTGTGTGGATATTTCCATGTTTATACAGATAGGGATGTAGATATTTCCATGTTTATAGAGATGGCGGTGTAGATATTTCCATGTTTATAGAGATAGCGGTGTAGATATATCCATGTTCATAGAGATAGCAGTGAGGATATTTCCATGTTTATACAGATAGCAATGTAGATATTTCCACTTTTATAGAGATAGCGGTTTAGATATTTCATATTTATACAGGTAGCGGTGTAGATATTTCCATGTTTATACAGATTGCAGTGTAGGTATTTCCATGTTTATACACATGACTGTGTAGGTATTTCCATGTTTATACAGATGGCATTGTGGATATTTCCATGTTTATAGAGATAGCAGTGTAGATATTTCCATGTTTCTACAGATGGCGGTGTAGATATTTCCATGTTTATAGAGATAGCGATGTAGATATTTCCATATTTATTCAGATAACTGTGTAGATATTTCCTTGTTTATACAGATAGCGGTGTAAATATTTCCATGTTTATACAGGTCATGGTGCAGATATTTCCATGTTTATAGAGATAGCGGTGTAGATATTTCCATGTTTATACAGATAGTGGTGTAGATATTTCCATGTTTATACAGATAGCGGTGCAGATATTTCCATGTTTGTATAGATGGCGGTGTTAATTCCATCTATACACAGATGACCGTGTAGGTATTTCCATGTTTATACAGATGGCGGCACAGATATTTCTATGGATATGTAGATGGCGGTGAAGATATTTCCATGTTTATACAGATCACGGTGTAGATATTTCCATGTTTATAGAGATAGCGGTGTAAATATTTCCATCTTTATACACATCACGGTGTATTTATTTCCATGTTTATAGAGATAGCGGTGTAGTTATTTCCATGATTATACAGATAGCATTTTAGCTATTTCCATGTTTATACAGACCGCGGTGTAGATATTTCCATGTTTATCCAGATAGCGGTGCAGATATTTCCACGTTTGTACAGATGGCGGTGTTGATATTCCCATCTATACACAGATGACCATGTAGATATTTCCATGTTTATACAGAATGCGTCACAGATATTTCCATGGATATGTAGAAGGCGGTGTAGATATTTCCATGTTTATACAGATAGCGGTGTAGTTATTTCCATGTTTATACAGATAGCGGTGTAGTTATTTCCATGTTTATATAGATAGCGGTGTAGATATTTCCATGTATATTCACATGGCTGTGTAGATATTTCCAGGTTTATACAGATGGCGGTGTAGATAATTCCTTGATTTTACAAATAGCAGTGTAGTTATTTCCATGTTTATACAGATAGCGGTGTAGATATTTCCTTGTTTATACAAATAGCAGTGTAGATATTTCATTGTTTATACAGATCACGATGTAGATATTTCCTTGTTTATACAAATAGCGGTGTAGTTATTTCCATGTTTATACAGATAGAGCTGTAGATATTTCCATGTATATACAGATGGCTGTGTTAATATTTCCATGTTTATACAGATGACTGTGTAGATATTTCCATGTTTATACAGATGACTTGAAGGTATTTCCATGTTTATACAGATGACGGTGTAGATATTTCCGTGTTTATAGAGATAGCTGTGTAGATATTTCCATGTTTATACAGATCGCGGTGTAGATATCTCCATGTTTATGCAGATCGCGGTGTAGATATTTCCATGTTTATAGAGTTGGCGGTGTAGATATTTCCATGTTTATATAGATGGCAATGTAGGTATTTTCTTGTTTATGTAGATGGCGTTGTAGATAACTCCATGTTTAAAGAGATAGCGCTGTATATATTTCCATGTTGATGGAGATAGCGGTGTAGATATTTCCATGTTTATACAGATGGCGGTGTAGATATTTCGATGTTTATAGAGATAGCAGTGGAGATATTTCCAAGTTTATACAGATAGCGATGTAGATATTTCCATGTTTATACTGATCGCGGTGTAGATATTTCCATGGATATGCAGATGGCGGTGTGGATATTTCCATATTTATAGAGATACAAGTGTAGATATTTCCATGTTTATACAGATCGCATTGTAGATATTTCCATGTTTATACAGACAGCAGTGGAGATATTTCCATGTTTATACAAATAGCGGTGTACATATGTCCATGTTTATAGAGACAGCGGTGTAGGTATTTCCTTGTTTATACAGACGCCTATGCAGATATTTCCATATTTATACAGAGGTCTGTGTAGATATTTCCATGTTAATACAGATGGCAGTGTAGATATTTCCATGTTCCTACACATGACTGTGTAGCTATTTCCATGTTTATACAGATGGCTTTGTAGATATTTCCATGTTTATAGAGATAGCGGTGCTGATATTTCCATGTTTATACAAATAGCGGTGTAAATATTTCCATGTTTATACAGATCGTGGTGTAGATATTTCCATGTTTATACAGATACCGGTGTAGATATTTCCATGCTTATGCAGACCGCAGTGTAGATATTTCCATGTTTATAGAGATAGCGGTGTAGATATTTCCATGTTTGTACAGATGGCGATGTTGATATTTCCATCTATACACTGATTGCCGTGTAGGTATTTCCATGTGTATACAGATGGCATTGTAGATATTTCCATGTTTAAACAGATGGTGGTGTAGATATTTCCATCTTTATACAGATGACTGTATAGGTATTTCCATGTTTTTACAGATGGCATTGCAGATATTTCCATGTTTATAGAGATAGCAGTGTAGATATTTCCATGTTTATACAGATGGTGTTGTAGTTATTTCCATGTTTATACAGATAACGGTGTAGATATTTCCAC
Source organism: Pan paniscus (assembly GCF_029289425.2). Taxonomy (NCBI): domain Eukaryota; kingdom Metazoa; phylum Chordata; class Mammalia; order Primates; family Hominidae; genus Pan; species Pan paniscus. The sequence goes on from NC_085927.1 coordinate 64,661,228, forward strand.
GTTTATACAGATAGCCGTGTAAATATTTAAATGTTTATACAGATCACGATGTAGATATTTCCATGTTTATACAGATAGCGGTGTAGATATTTCCACGTTTGTACAGATGGCGGTGAAGATATTTCCATCTTTCTACAAATGGCAGTGTAGATATTTCCATGTTTATAGAGATGGCGGTGTAGATATTTCCACGTTTATATAGATGGCAATGTAGATATTTTGTTGTTTATGTAGATGGCGTAGTAGATATCTCCATGTTTAAAGAAATGGCGGTGTATATATTTCCATGTTGATGGAGATAGCGTTGTAGATATTTCCATGTTTATAGAGATAGCGGTGTAGTTATTTCCATCTTTATAGAGATAGCGGTGTAGATATTTCCATATTTCTTCAGATGACTGTGCAGATATTTCCATGTTTGTACAGATGGCAGTGTAGATATTTCCATGTTTGTACAGATGGCGGTGTTGATATTTCCATCTGTACACAGATGGCCGTGTAGATATTTCCATGTTTATACAGATGGCGGTGCAGATATTTCTATGGATATGTAGATGGCAGTGTAAATATTTCCATGTTTATACAGAAAGCGGTGTAGTTATTTCCATGTTTATATAGATAGCGGTGTAGATATTTCCATGTATATACACATGGCTGTGTAGATATTTCCATGTTTATACAGATGGCGGTGTAGATATTTCCATGTTTATACAGATAACTTTGTAAATATTTCCATGTTTATACAGATGGCGGTGTAGATATTTCGATGTTTATAGAGATAGCAGTGGAGATATTTCCATGTTTATACAGATAGCGATGTAGATATTTCCATGTTTATACTGATCGCGGTGTAGATATTTCCATGGATATGCAGATGGCGGTTTGGATATTTCCATATTTATAGATATAGCGGTGTAGATATTTCCATATTTCTTCAGATGACTGTGTAGATATTTCCATGTTTATACAGATAGCCGTGTAAATATTTAAATGTTTATACAGATCACGGTGTAGATATCTCCATGTTTATACAGATAGCGGTGTAGATATTTCCACGTTTGTACAGATGGCGGTGTAGATATTTCCATCTTTCTACAAATGGCAGTGTAGATATTTCCATGTTTATAGAGATGGCGGTGTAGATATTTCCACGTTTATATAGATGGCAATGTAGATATTTTGTTGTTTATGTAGATGGCGTTGTAGATATCTCCATGTTTAAAGAGTTGGCGGTGTATATATTTCCATGTTGATGGAGATAGCGGTGTAGATATTTCCATGTTTATAGAGATAGCGGTGTAGTTATTTCCATGTTTATAGAGATAGTGGTGTAGATATTTCCATATTTCTTCAGATGACTGTGTAGATATTTCCATGTTTGTACAGATGGCAGTGTAGATATTTCCATGTTTGTACAGATGGCGGTGTTGATATTTCCATCTGTACACAGATGGCCGTGTAGATATTTCCATGTTTATACAGATGGCGGTGCAGATATTTCTATGGATATGTAGATGGCAGTGTAAATATTTCCATGTTTATACAGAAAGCGGTGTAGTTATTTCCATGTTTATATAGATAGCGGTGTAGATATTTGCATGTATATACCCATGGCTCTGTAGATATTTCCATGTTTATACAGATGGCGGTTTAGATATTTCCATGTTTATACAGATAACTTTGTAAGTATTTCCATGTTTATACAGATGGCGGTGTAGATATTTCGATGTTTATAGAGATAGCAGTGGAGATATTTCCATGTTTATACAGACAGCGATGTAGATATTTCCATGTTTATACTGATTGCGGTGTAGATATTTCCACGGATATGCAGATGGCGGTGTGGATATTTCCATATTTATAGAGATAGCGGTGTAGATATTTCCATGTTTATACAGTTCGCGGTGTAGATAGTTCCGTTTTTATACAGACAGCAGTGGAGATATTTCCATGTTTATACACATAGCGGTGTACATATTTCCATGTTTATAGAGACAGCGGTGTAGGTATTTCCATGTTTATACAGATAGCTGTGCAGATATTTCCATGTATATACACATGGCTGTGTAGATATTTCCATGTTTATACAGATGGCGGTGTAGATATTTCTATGGATATGTAGATGGCAGTGTAAATATTTCCATGTTTATACAGAATGCGGTGTAGGTATTTCCATGTTTATACAGATAGCGGTGCAGATATTTCCATGTTTATACAGACGCCTATGCAGATATTTCCATATTTATACAGAGGGCTGTGTAGATATTTCCATGTTAATACAGATGGCAGTGTCGATATTTCCATGTTCCTACACATGACTCTGTAGCTATTTCCATGTTTATATAGATGGCTTTGTAGATATTTCCATGTTTATAGAGATAGCGGTGCTGTTATTTCCATGTTTATACAAATAGCGGTGTAAATATTTCCATGTTTATACCGATCGTGGTGTAGATATTTCCATGTTTATACAGATACCGGTGTAGATATTTCCATGCTTATGCAGATCGCAGTGTAGATATTTCCATGTTTATAGAGATAGTGGTGTAGATATTTCCATGTTTGTACAGATGGCGGTGTTGATATTTCCATCTATACACAGATTGCCGTGTAGGTATTTCCATGTGTATACAGATGGCATTGTAGATATTTCCATGTTTAAACAGATGGTGGTGTAGATATTTCCATGTTTATACACATGACTGTACAGGTATTTCCATGTTTTTACAGATGGCATTGCAGATATTTCCATGTTTATAGAGATAGCAGTGTAGATATTTCCATGTTTACACAGATGGCGGTGTAGTTATTTCCATGTTTATACAGATAACGGTGTAGATATTTCCATGTTTATACAGATAGCCATGTAAATATTTAAATGTTTATACAGATCACGGTGTAGATATTTCCATGTTTATACAGATAGCGGTGTAGATATATCCACATTTGTACAGATGGCGGTGTAGATATTTCCATCTTTCTACAAATGGCAGTGTAGATATTTCCATGTTTATAGAGATGGCGGTGTAGATATTTCCACGTTTATATAGATGGCAATGTAGATATTTTGTTGTTTATGTAGATGGCGTTGTAGATATCTCCATGTTTAAAGAGATGGCGGTGTATATATTTCCATGTTGATGGAGATAGCGGTGTAGATATTTCCATGTTTATAGAGATAGCGGTGTTGTTATTTCCATGTTTATAGAGATAGCGGTGTAGATATTTCCATATTTCTTCAGATGACTGTGTAGATATTTCCATGTTTGTACTGATGGCATTGTAGATATTTCCATGTTTGTACAGATGGCAGTGTAGATATTTCCATGTTTGTACAGATGGCAGTGTAGATATTTCCATGTTTATAGAGATAGCGGTTTAGGTATTTCCATCTTCATACAGACCACGGTGTAAATATTTCCGTGTTTATACAAATATCGTTGCAGATATTTCCATGTTTGCACAGATGGCGGTGTTGATATTTCCATCTGTACACAGATGGCCGTGTAGATATTTCCATGTTTATACAGATGGCGGCGCAGGTATTTCTATGGATATGTAGATGGCGGTGTAAATATTTCCATGTTTATACAGAAAGCGGTGTAGTTATTTCCATGTTTATATAGATAGCAGTGTAGATATTTCCATGTATATACACATGGCTGTGTAGATATTTCCATGTTTATACAGATGGCGGTGTAGATATTTCGATGTTTATAGAGATAGCAGTGGAGATATTTCCATGTTTATACAGATAGCGATGTAGATATTTCCATGTTTATACTGATCGCAGTGTAGATATTTCCATGGATATACAGATGGCGGCGTGGATATTTCCATATTTATAGAGATAGCGGTGTAGATATTTCCATGTTTATACAGATCGCGGTGTAGATATTTCCATGTTTATACAGACAGCAGTGGAGATATTTCCATGTTTATACACAAAGCGGTGTACATATTTCCATGTTTATAGAGACAGCGGTGTAGGTATTTCCATGTTTATACAGATAGCGGTGCAGATATTTCCATGATTATACAGACGCCTATGCAGATATTTCCATATTTATACAGAGGGCTATGTAGATATTTCCATGTTAATACAGATGGCAGTGTAGATATTTCCATGTTCCTACACATGACTGTGTAGCTATTTCCACGTTTATACAGATGGCTTTGTAGATATTTCCATGTTTATAGAGATAGCGGTGCTGATACTTCCATGTTTATACAAATAGCGGTGTAAATATTTCCATGTTTATACAGATCGTGGTGTAGATATTTCCATGTTTATACAGATACCGGTGTAGATATTTCCATCCTTATGCAGACCGCAGTGTAGATATTTCCATGTTTATAGAGATAGCGGTGTAGATATTTCCATGTTTGTACAGACGGCGGTGTTGATATTTCCATCTATACACAGATTGCCGTATAGGTATTTCCATGTTTATACAGATGGCGGTGTAGTTATTTCCATGTTTATACAGATAACGGTGTAGATAGTTCCATGTTTATACAGATAGCCGTGTAAATATTTAAATGTTTATACAGATCACGGTGTAGATATTTCCATGTTTATACAGATAGCGGTGTAGTTATTTCCATGGATATGCAGATGGCGGTGTGGATATTTCCATATTTATAGAGATAGCGGTGTAGATATTTCCATGTTTATACAGTTCGCGGTGTAGATAGTTCCGTTTTTATACAGACAGCAGTGGAGATATTTCCATGTTTATACACATAGCGGTGTACATATTTCCATGTTTATAGAGACAGCGGTGTAGGTATTTCCATGTTTATACAGATAGCGGTATAGTTATTTCCATGTTTATACAGATGACTGTGTACATATTTCCATGTTTACACAGATGGCAGTGTAGATATTTCCAAGTTTATAGAGTTAGCGGTGTAGATATTTCCATATTTATACAGATAGCCGTGTACATATTTCCATGTTTATTCAGATGGCGGTGTAGATATTTCCATATTTATACAGATAGCGGTGTGGCTATTTCCATGTTTATACAGTTGGCAGTGTAGATATTTCCATGTGTATACAGATAGCGGTGTAGATATTTCCATGTGTATACAGATAGCAGTGAAGATATTTCCATGTTTGTACAGATTGCGGTGTAGATATTTCCATGTCTATACAAATAGCGGTGTAGATATTTCCATGTTTATACAGATAGCGGTGTAGATATTTCCATGTTGATAGAGATAGTGGTGGAGATATTTCCATGTGTATACAGATGGCGGTGTAGATATTTCCATGTTTCTACAGACGACTGTGTAGATAATTCCATATTTTTACAGATGGCAGTGTAGATATTTCCATGTTTATACAGATAGCGGTTTAACTCTTTCCATGTTTATTCAGTTAGCGATGTAGATATTTCCATGTTTATAGAGATGGCTGTGTAGATATTTCCATGTTTATACAGATGGCAGTGTAGATATTTCCGTGTTTATACAGATAGTGGTGTGGATATTTCTATGTTTATACAGATGACTGTGAAGGTATTTCCATGTTTATACAGATGGCGGTGTAGATATTTCCATATTTATAGTAATAACCATGTAGATATTTCCATGTTTATACAGATAGCGGTGTAGATATTTACATGTCAATAGAGATACCGGTGTAGTTATTTCAATATTTATACAGATTGCGGTGAAGATATCTCCATCTTTATACAGATGGCGGTGTAGATATTTCCATGTTTATACAGATGGCAGGGAAGATATTTCCATATTTATACAGATAGTGGTGTAGATATTTCCAGGTTTATACAGATGGCGGTGTAGATACATCCATGTTTCTGAAGATGGCGGTGTAGATATTTTTATGTTTATAGAGATGGAGGTGTAGATATTTCCATGTATATAGAGATATCAGTGTAGATATTTTCATGTTTATAGAGAAATTGGTGTAGGTATTTCCATGTTTATACAGATGTCGGTGTAGATATTTCCATGTTGACAGAGATAGCGGTGTAGGTATTTCTATCTTTGCACACATTGCGGTGTAGGTATTGCCAAACTTACAGAGATAGCGGTGTAGATATTTCCAAGTTTACACAGATAGCTGTGTAGATATTTCCATGTTTACAGAGATAGCATTGTAGATATTTCCATGTTTATACAGATGGCGGTGTAGATATATCCATATTTATACAGATAGCGGTGTGGCTATTTCCATGTTTATACAGTTGGCAGTGTAGATATTTCCATGTGTATACAGATAGCGGTGTAGATATTTCCATGTTTATACAGATTGCGGTGTAGATATTTCCATGTTTATACAGCCCGTGGTGTAGATATTTCCATCTTTATACAGATGGCAGTGTAGATATTTCCATGTTTATACAGATAGCGGTGTAGATATTTAAATGTCTACAGAGGTAGCTGTGTAGGTATTTCCATATTTATACAGACTGCGGTGTTGTCATTTCCATCTTTATACAGATGGCGGTGTAGATATTTCCTTGTTTATACAGATGGCAGTGAAGATATTTCCATGTTTATACAGATAGTGGTGTAGATATTTCCATGTTTATACAGATGGCGTTGTGGATATCTCCATGTTTAAAGACATGGCGGTGTATATATTTCCATGTTGATGGAGATAGCGGTGTAGATATTTCCATGTATATAGAGATTGCAGTGTAGATATTTCCATGTTTATAGAGAAATCGGTGTAGGTATTTCCATGTTTATAGAGATAGCGTTGTCGATATTTCCATATTTATACAGATAGCGGTGTAGGTATTTCCATGTTTATACAGATGGCGGTGAAGATATTTCCTTGTTTATAGAGATATCGGTGTGGATATTTCCAGGTTTATACAGAGAGCGGTGTAGATATTTCCACGTTTTACGGATAGTGGGGTAGATATTTCCATCTTTATACAGATAGCGGTCCAGATATTTCCATGTTTACACAAATAGCCGTGTAGATATTTCTATGTTTACACAGATATTGTTGTAGATATTTCCATGTTTATAAAGATAGCAGTGCAGATATTTCCATGTTTATACAGATAGCGGTGTGGCTATTTCCATGTTTATACAGATAGTGGTGTGTGTATTTCCATGTTTCTACAGATAGCGGTACAGATATTTCCATGTTTATAGAGATGACTGTCTAGATATTTCCATGTTTATACAGCTTTCCGTGTAGATATTTCCATGTTTATACAGATGGTGGTGTAGATATTTCCATTTTTATATAGATGACTGTGAAGTTATTTCCATGGTTATAGAGATGTCAGTGTAGATATTTTCATGTTTATAGAGATAGCAGTGTAGATATTTCCAGGTTTATACAGATAGTGGTGGAAATATTTCCATGTTTATACAGATCGTGGTGTAGATATTTCCATGTTTATACAGATGCCGGTGTAGATATTTCCATGTTTATAAAGACTGCAGTGAAGATATTTGTATATTTATATAGATAGCGATGTAGATATTTCCATGTTTGTACAGATGGCGGTGTTGATATTTCCAAGTTGATAGAGATTGTGGTGTAGATATTTCCATGTTTACACAGATAACGGTGTAGATATTTCCATCTTTATACAGATGGCGTTGTAGATATTTCCATGATTATACCGATAGCGGTGTTGGTATTTCCACGTTTATACAGATAGCGATATAGATATTTCCATGTTTATACAGCTCGCAGTGCAGATATTTATATCTTTATACAGATGGCATTTTTGATATTTCCTTATTCACACAGATGGCGGTGTAGATATTTCCATGTTTATACAGATGGCGGAGTAGTTAGTTCCATGTTTATGGAGATGGCAATGTAGATATTTTCATGTTCATAGAGATGGCGGTGTAGATATCTCCATGTTTATAGAGACAGCAGTGTAGATATTTACATGTTTATACAGATGGCTGTGTAGATATTTCCATGTGTATACAGATGGCATTGTATATATTTCCATGTTTACACCGATGACTGTATAGGTATTTCCATGTTTTTACAGATGGCAGTGCAGATATTTCCATGTTTATAGAGATAGCGGTGTAGACATTTCCATGTTTGTACAGATGGCGGTGTTGATATTTCCATCTATACACAGATGGCCGTGTAGATATTTCCATGTTTATACAGATGGCGGCGTAGATATTTCCATGGACATGCAGATGGCGGTGTAGTTATTTCCATGTTTATACAGATAGCGGTGTAGATATTTCCATGTTTGCACAGATGGTGGTGTAGATATTTCCGTGTTTATACACATGGTGGAGTAGATACTTCCATCTTTATGGAGATGGCAGTGTAGATATTTTCATGTTTATAGAGATGGCGGTGTAGATATTTCCATATTTATAGAGATAGCGGTGTAGATATTTCCATCTTTCTACAGATGGCAGTGTAGATATTTCCATGTTTATTCAGATGGCGGTTTAGGTATTTCCATATTTATACAGATGTCTGTGTCGATATTTCCATGTGTATACAAATGGTATCGTAGCTATTTCCATGTTTATACAGATGGTGGTGTAGATATTTCCATGTTTATTCAGATGACTGTGTAGATATTTCCATGTTTTTACAGATGGCAGTGTAGATATTTCAATGTTTATAGAGATTGCCCTGTAGATATTTCCATGTTTATACAGATAACGGTGGAGATATTTCCATGTTTATACAGACAGCAGTGGAGATATTTCCATGTTTATACAGATGCCTATGCAGATATTTCCATATTTATACAGAAGGCTGTGTAGATATTTCTATGTTTATACAGATGGCAGTGTAGATATTTCCATGTTCCTACACATGACTGTGTAGGTATTTCCATGTTTATACAGATGGCTTTGTAGATAATTCCACGTTTATACAGATAGCAGTGCATATATTTCCATGTTTATACAGATAGCGGTGTATATATTTCCATGTTTATAGAGACAGTGGTGTAGATATTTCCATGTTTATACAGATAGCGGTGCAGGTATTTCCATGTCTATACAGATAGCGCTGTATATATTTCCATGTTTATACAGATCGTCGTGTAGATATTTCCAAGTTTATACTGATACCGGTGCAGATATTTCCATGTTTATACAGACCGCAGTGTAGATATTTCCATGTTTATAGAGATAGCAGTGTAGATATTTCCATGTTTGTACAGATGGCGGTGTTGATGTTTCCATCTATACACAGATTGCCGTGTAGGTATTTCCATGTGTATACAGATGGCATTGTAGTTACTTCCATGTTTATACAGATGGTGGTGTAGATATTTCCATGATTACACAGATGACTGTATAGGTATTTCCATGTTTATACAGATGGCGGTGTATATATTTCCATGTTTATAGAGATAGCAGTGTAGATATTTCCATATTTACACAGATAACGGTGTAGAAATTTCCATGTTTATACAGATAGTGATGCAAATATTTCCATATTTATACAGATCACGTTGTAGATATTTCCAAGTTTATAGAGATAGCGGTGTAGATATTTCCATGTTTATACGGATAGCGGAGTAGATATTTCCATGTTTATACAGACCGCGGTGTAGATATTTCCATGTTTATACAGATAGCGGTGCAGATATTTCCATGTTTGTACAGATGGCGTTGTTGATATTTCCATCTATACACAGATGACCGTGTAGATATTTCCATGTTTATACAGATGGCGGTGCAGATATTTCTATGGATATATAGATGGTGGTGTAGATATTTCCATGTATATACAGATATCGCTGTACTTATTTCCATGTTTATATGGAGAGCGGTGTAGATATTTCCATGTATTTACACATGGCTGTGTAGATATTTCCATGTTTATACAGATGGCGGTGTAGACATTTCCTTGTTTATACAAATAGCATTGTAGTTATTTCCATGTTTATACAGATAGCGGTGCAGACATTTCCATGTTTGTAGAGATGGCGGTGTTGATATTTCCATCTATACACAGATGACCGTGTAGATATTTCCATGTTTATACAGATGGTGGCACAGATATTTCTATGGATATGTAGATGGCGGTGTAGATATTTCCATGTTTATACAGATAGCGGTGAAGTTATATCCATGTTTATATAGATAGCGGTGTAGATATTTCCATGTATATACACATGGCTGTGTAGATATTTCCATGTTTATACAGATGGCGGTGTAGATATTTCCATGTTTATACAGATAACTTTGTAAGTATTTCCACGTTTATACAGATAGCGGTGTAGATATTTCCATCTTTCTACCGATGGTAGTGTAGATATTTCCATGTTTATAGAGATAGCAGTGGAGATATTTCCATGTTTATACAGATAGCGATGTAGATATTTCCATGTTTATACTGATCGCGGTGTAGATATTTCCATATTTATACAGATGTCTGTGTAGATATTTCCATGCGTATACAGATGGTATTTTAGGTATTGCCATGTTTTACAGATGGTGGTGTAGATATTTCCATGTTTATTCGGATGACTGTGTAGATATTTCCATGTTTTACAGATGACAGTGTAGATATTTCAATGTTTATAGAGATGGCGCTGTAGATATATCCATGTTTATATAGATAAAGTTGGAGATATTTCCATGTTTATACAGACAGCAGTGGAGATATTACCATGTTAATACACATAGCGGTGTACATATTTCCATGTTTATTGAGACAGCGGTGTAGGTATTTCCATGTTTATACACATGGCACTGTAGATATTTCCATGTTCCTACACATGACAGTGTAGTTATTTCCATGTTTATACAGATGGCTTTGCAGGTATTTCCTTGTTTATAGAGATAGCGGTGTAGATATTTCCATGTTTATACAGATAGCGGTGTAAATATTCCCATGTTTTATACAGATCGTGGTGTAGATATTTCCATGTTTATACAGACAGCGGTGTAGATATTTCCATGTTTATAAAGACCACAGTGGAGATATTTCCATGTCTGTACAGATGGCGCTGTTGATGTTTCCATCTATACACAGATTGTCGTGTAGGTATTTCCATGTGTATGCAGATGGCATTGTAGATATTTCCATGTTTATACAGAATGTGGTGTAGATATTTCCATGTTTCTACAGATGGCGTTGTAGTTATTTCCATGTTTATACAGATAATGGTGTAGATATTTCCATGTTTATACAAATAGCGGTGTAAAGATTTCCATGTTTATACAGATCACGGTGTAGATATTTCCATGTTAATAGAGATAGTGGTGTAGATATTTTCATGTTTATACAGATAGCCTTGTAAATATTTCCATGTTTATACAGATCGTGGTGAAAATATTTCCTTGTTTATACAGATACCGTTGTAGATATTTCCGTGTTTATACAGACCGCAGTGTAGATATTTCCATGTTTATACAGATAGCGGTGTAGATATTTCCATGTTTATACAGATACCGGTGTAGATATTTCCATGTTTATACAGACTGCAGTGTAGATATTTCCATGTTTATACAGATATCGGAGTAGATATTTCCATGTTTACACAGATGGTGGTGTAGATATTTCCATGTTTACAGAGATGGCGTTGTAGATATTTCCATGTTTATGCAGACGGCTGTGTAGTTATTTTCATGTGTATACCGATGGCGGTGTAGATATTTCCATGTTTATAGACATGGCGGTGTAGATATTTCCATGTTTATAGAGATAGCGGTGTTGATATTTCCATGTTTATAGAGATGGCGGTGTGAATATTTCCATGTTTATACAGATAGCGGTGTAGATATATCCATGTTTATAGACATAGCGGCGTAGATATTTCCATATTTATACAGATAGTGGTGTAGGTATTTCCATGTTTATACAGATAGCGGTTTAGATATTTCCATGTTTATACAGATAGCAGTGTAGATATTTCCACGTTTATACAGATCGCGGTGTAGATATTTCCATCTTTCTACAGATGGCAGTGTAGGTATTTCCATGTTTATACAGATGGCGGTGTAGATATTTCCATGTATATATGTGGCGGTGTAGATATTTCCTTGTTTATGTAGATGGCGGTGTAGATATCTCCATGTTTATAGAGATGGCGGTGTATATATTTCCATGTTGATACAGACAGCGGTGTACATATTTCCTTGTTTATTGAGATAGCTGTGTAGGTATTTCCTTGTTCATAGTCATAGCGGTGCAGATATTTCCATGTTTATAGAGATAGCGGTGTAGATATTTCCATGTTTATACTGATCGCGGTTTAGATATTTCCGTGTTTATAGAGGTGGCGGTGTAGATATTTCCATGTTCATAGATATAGCTGTGTTGATATTTCCATGTTTATAGAGATAGATGTGTGGATATTTCCATGTTTATACAGATAGCGATGTAGATATTTCCATGTTTATAGAGATGGCGGTGTAGATATTTCCACATTTATACAGAGATCGGTGTAGATATTTCCATGTTTATACAGATGGCGGTGTAGATATTTCCAAGATAATACAGTTGGCTGTGTAGATATTTCCATGTTTATACAGATCACGGTGTAGATATTTTCATGTTTATGCAGATCGCGGTGCAGATATTTCCATGTTTATACAGATCCTGGTGTAGATATTTCCATGTTTATACAGATCGCGGTGTTGATATTTCCATGTTTATAGGGATAGCGGTGTAAATATTTCCACATTTATTCAGATAGCGGAGTGTTTATTAGCATGTTTACACAGATAGCGGTGTAGATATTTCCATGTATATACAGACGCCTGTGTAGATATTTCCATGTTTGTTCAGATCGCGGTGTAGATATTCCCATGTTTATACACGTTGAGGTGTAGTTATCTCCATGTTTATACAGATCGCAGTGTAGATAATTCCATGTTTATACAGAAAGCAGTGTAGATATTTCCATGTTTATACAGATATCGGAGTAGATATTTCCATGTTTACACAGATGGCGGTGTAGATATTTCCATGTTTACAGAGATGGCGGTGTAGATATTTCCATGTTTATGCAGACGGCTGTGTAGATATTTTCATGTGTATACAGATGGTGGTGTAGATATTTCCAAATTTGTAGAGATGGCGGTGTAGATATTTCCACGTTTATAGAGATAGCAGTGTTGATATTTCCATGTTTATAGAGATGGCGGTGTGAATATTTCCATGTTTATACTGATAGCGGTGTAGATATTTCCACGTTTATACAGATCGCGGTGTAGATATTTCCACCTTTCTACAGATGGCAGTGTAGATATTTCCATGTTTTTACAGATGTCGGTGTAGATATTTCCATGTTTATATGTGGCGGTGTAGATATTTCCTTGTTTATGTAGATGGCGGTGTAGATATCTCCATGTTTATAGAGATGGCGGTGTATATATTTCCATGTTGATACAGACAGCGGTGTACATATTTCCTTGTTTGTAGAGATAGCTGTGTAGGTATTTCCATGTTCATAGTCATAGCGGTGCAGATATTTCCATGTTTATAGAGATAGCGGTGTAGATATTTCCATGTTTATACTGATCGCAGTTTAGATATTTCCGTGTTTATAGAGGTGGCGGTGTAGATATTTCCATGTTCATAGATATAGCTGTGTTGATATTTCCATGTTTATAGAGATAGATGTGTGGATATTTCCATGTTTATACAGATAGCGATGTGGATATTTCCATGTTTATAGAGATGGCGGTGTAGATATTTCCACATTTATACAGAGAGCGGTGTAGATATTTCCATGTTTATACAGATGGCGGTGTAGATATTTCCAAGATAATACAGTTGGCTGTGTAGATATTTCCATGTTTATACAGATCACGGTGTAGATATTTTCATGTTTATGCAGATCGCGGTGCAGATATTTCCATGTTTATACAGATCCTGGTGTAGATATTTCCATGTTTATACAGATCGCGGTGTTGATATTTCCATGTTTATAGGAATAGCGGTGTAAATATTTCCACATTTATTCAGATAGCGGTGTGTTTATTAGCATGTTTACACAGATAGCAGTGTAGATATTTCCATGTATATACAGACGGCTGTGTAGATATTTCCATGTTTGTTCAGATCGCGGTGTAGATATTCCCATGTTTATACACGTTGAGGTGTAGATATCTCCATGTTTATACAGATCGCAGTGTAGATATTTCCATGTTTATACAGAAAGCGGTGTATATATTTCCATGTTTATACAGATATTGGAGTAGATATTTCCATGTTTACACAGATGGCGGTGTAGATATTTCCATGTTTACAGAGATGGCGGTGTAGATATTTCCATGTTTATGCAGACGGCTGTGTAGATATTTTCATGTGTATACAGATGGCGGTGTAGATATTTCTATATTTATAGAGATGGCGGTGTAGATATTTCCATATTTATAGAGATAGCGGTGTTGATATTTCCATGTTTATAGAGATGGCGGTGTGAATATTTCCATGTTTATACTGATAGCGGTGTAGATATTTCCACGTTTATACAGATCGCGGTGTAGATATTTCCATCTTTCTACAGATGGCAGTGTAGATATTTCCATGTTTTTACAGATGTCGGTGTAGATATTTCCATGTTTATATGTGGCGGTGTAGTTATTTCCTTGTTTATGTAGATGGCGGTGTAGATATCTCCATGTTTATAGAGATGGCGGTGTATATATTTCCATGTTGATACAGACAGCGGTGTACATATTTCCTTGTTTATAGAGATAGCTGTGTAGGTATTTCCATGTTCATAGACATAGCGGTGCAGATATTTCCATGTTTATACAGATGGCGTTGTAGATATTTCCATGTTTATACAGATAGCGGTGTTGGTATTTCCACGTTTTTACAGATAGCGATGTAGATATTTCCATGTTTATACAGCTCGTGGTGCAGATAGTTATATCTTTATACAGATCGCAGTGTAGATATTTCCATGTTTATACAGAAAGCAGTGTAGATATTTCCATGTTTATACAGATATCGGAGTAGATATTTCCATGTTTACACAGATGGCGGTGTAGATATTTCCATGTTTACAGAGATGGCGGTGTAGATATTTCCATGTTTATGCAGACGGCTGTGTAGATATTTTCATGTGTATACAGATGGTGGTGTAGATATTTCCAAATTTGTAGAGATGGCGGTGTAGATATTTCCACGTTTATAGAGATAGCAGTGTTGATATTTCCATGTTTATAGAGATGGCGGTGTGAATATTTCCATGTTTATACTGATAGCGGTGTAGATATTTCCACGTTTATACAGATCGCGGTGTAGATATTTCCACCTTTCTACAGATGGCAGTGTAGATATTTCCATGTTTTTACAGATGTCGGTGTAGATATTTCCATGTTTATATGTGGCGGTGTAGATATTTCCTTGTTTATGTAGATGGCGGTGTAGATATCTCCATGTTTATAGAGATGGCGGTGTATATATTTCCATGTTGATACAGACAGCGGTGTACATATTTCCTTGTTTGTAGAGATAGCTGTGTAGGTATTTCCATGTTCATAGTCATAGCGGTGCAGATATTTCCATGTTTATAGAGATAGCGGTGTAGATATTTCCATGTTTATACTGATCGCAGTTTAGATATTTCCGTGTTTATAGAGGTGGCGGTGTAGATATTTCCATGTTCATAGATATAGCTGTGTTGATATTTCCATGTTTATGCAGACGGCTGTGTAGATATTTTCATGTGTATACAGATGGTGGTGTAGATATTTCCATGTCTATAGAGATGGCGGTGTAGATATTTCCATGTTTATAGAGATAGCGGTGTTGATATTTCCATGTTTATAGAGATGGCGGTGTGAATATTTCCATGTTTAAACAGATAGCAGTGTAGATATTTCCATGTGTATACAGATAGCACTGTAGATATTTCCACGTTTATACAGATCACGGTGTAGATATTTCCATCTTTCTACAGATGGCAGTGTAGATATTTCCATGTTTATACAGATGGCGGTGTAGATATTTCCATGTTTATATGTGGCGGTGTAGATATTTCCTTGTTTATGTAGATGGCGGTGTAGATATTTCCACGTTTATAGAGATAGCGGTGTAGATATTTCCATGTTTATACAGATAGCGGTGTAGATATTTCCATGTTTATACTGATCGCGGTTTAGATATTTCCATGTTTATAGAGGTGGCGGTGTAGATATTTCCATGTTCATAGAGATAGCGGTGTTGATATTTCCATGTTTAGAAGATAGCTTTGTGGATATTTCCATGTTTATACAGATAGCGATGTAGATATTTCCATGTTTATAGAGATGGCGGTGTCGATATTTCCACATTTATACAGAGAGCGGTGTAGATATTTCCATGTTTATACAGATGGCGGTGTAGATATTTCCAAGATAATACAGATGTCTGTGTAGATAATTCCATGTTTATACAGATCATGGTGAAGATATTTTCATGTTTATGCAGATCGCTGTGCAGATATTTAAATATTTATACAGATCCTGGTGTAGATATTTCCATGTTTATACTGATCGTGGTGTTGATATTTCCATGCTTATAGGGATAGCGGTGTAAATATTTCCACATTTATTCAGATAGCAGTGTGGTTATTAGCATGTTTACACAGATAGCGGTGTAGATATTTCCATGTATATACAGATGGCTGTGTAGATATTTCCATGTTTGTTCAGATCGCGGTATAGATATTTCCATGTTTATACACATTGAGGTGTAGATATCTCCATGTTTATACAGATCTCAGTGTAGATATTTCCATGTTTATACAGAAATCGGTGTAGGTATTTCCATGTTTATACAGATATCGGAGCAGATATTTCCATGTTAACACAGATGGCGGTGTAGATATTTCCATGTTTACAGAAATGGCCGTGTAGATATTTCCATGTTTATGCAGACGGCTGTGAGATATTTTCATGTGCATACAGATGGCGGTGTAGATATTTCCATGTTTATACAGATAGTGGTGTTGGTATTTCCACGTTTTTGCAAATAGCGATGTAG
Organism: Pan paniscus; assembly: GCF_029289425.2. Taxonomy (NCBI): domain Eukaryota; kingdom Metazoa; phylum Chordata; class Mammalia; order Primates; family Hominidae; genus Pan; species Pan paniscus. Next base: position 64,678,164 of record NC_085927.1, read on the forward strand.
ATATTTCCATGTTTATACAGCTCGCGGTGCAGATATTTATATCTTTATACAGATGGCAGTGTAGATATTTCCTTATTTACACTGATGGCGGTGTGGATGTTTCCATGTTTATACAGATTGCGGAGTACATAGTTCCATGTTTATGGAGATGGCACTGTAGATATTTTCATGTTCATAGAGATGGCGGTGTAGATATTTCCATGTTTATAGAGATAGAAGTGTAGATATTTCCATGTTTATACAGATGGCTCTGTAGATATTTCCATGTGTATACAGATGGCATTGTATATATTTCCATGTTTATACAGATGGTGGTGTAGATATTTCCATGTTTATACAGATGAATGTATAATTATTTCCATGTTTTTACAGATGGAAGTGTAGATATTTCCATGTTTATAGAGGTGGCGGTGAAGATATTTCCATGTTTATACAGATGGTGTTGTAGATATTTTCATGTTTATAGAGATAGCGGTGTAGATATTTCCATATTTATACAGATAGCGGTGTGGATATTTCCATGTTTATACAGATAGCATTGTAGATATTTCCATGTTTATACAGATCACGTTGTAGTTATTTCCATGTTTACAGAGATAGCGGTGAAGATATTTCCATGTTCATACAGATAGCCGTGTAGATATTTCCATGTTTATACTGATCGTTGTGTACATATTTCCATGTTTATACAGATAGCGGTGTAGATATTTTCATGTTTATACAGCCTGCGGTGAAGATGTTTCTATGTTTATACAGATAGCGGTGCAGATAATTCCATGTTTCTACAGATGTCGTTGTTGATATTTCCATCTATACACAGATGGTCATGTAGATATTTCCATGTCTAAATAGATGGCGGTGTAGATATTTCCATGGATATGCAGATGGCGGTGTAGATATGCCCATGTTTATACAGATGGCAGTGCAGATATTTCCATGTTTATACAGATACCTTTTTATTTCCATGTTTATACAGATGGCGGTGTAGATATTTCGATGTTTATAGAGATAGCAGTGGAGATATTTCCATGTTTATACAGATAGCGGTGTAGATATTTCCATGTTTATACTGATTGCGGTGTAGATATTTCCACGTTTATAGAGATGGCGGTGTAGATATTTCCATGTTCATAGAGATAGCGGTATTGATTTTTCCAGGTTTATAGAGATAGCGGTGTGGATATTTCCATCTTTATACAGATAGGGGTGTAGATATTTCCATGTTTATAGAGATGGCGGTGTAGATATTTCCATGTTTATACAGAACACGGTGTAGTTATTTCCATGTTTATACAGATCGCGGTGTAGATATTTCCATGTTTATACAGATAGCGGCGTAGATATTTCCATGTTTATACAGATAGCGGCGTAGATATTTCCATGTATATGCAGATGGCTGTGTAGATATTTCCATGTTTATACAGATGGTGGTGTAGAGATTTCCATGTTTATACAGATGACTTTGTAGGTATTTCCATGTTTAAACAGATGGCTTTGTAGATATTTCCGTGTTTATAGAGATAGCTGTGTAGATATTTCCATGTTTATACAGATGGCGGTGTAGATACTTCCATGTTCATAGAGATAGAGGTGTAGATATTTCCATATTTATAGAGATAGCGATGTAGATATTTTCATATATATACCGATAGCGGTGTAGATATTTCCATGTTTATACAGATCACGGTGTAGATATTTCCATATTTATAGAGATAGCGGTGTAGATATTTCCATGTTTATACTGATCACGGTGTAGATATTTCCATGTGTATAGAGATGGCGTTGTAGATATTTCCATGTTCATAGAGATAGCGGTGTTGATATTTCCATGTTCATAGAGATAGCGGTGTGGATATTTCAATGTTTATACAGATGGCGGTGTGCATATTTCAATGTTTATAGAGATAGCGGTGTAGATATTTCCATGTTTATTGAGATGGCGGTGTAGATATTTCCACGATTATACAGATAGCGGTGTAGATAATTCCATGTTTATACAGAAAGCAGTGTAGATATTCCCATGCTTATATGGATAGCGGTGTAGACATTTCCACGTTTATAGAGATTGCGGTGTAGTTATTTCCATTTTTCTACAGATGGCAGTGTAGATATTTCCATGTTCATACAGATGGCGTTGTACATATTTCCATGTTTATATAGGTGGTCGTGTAGGTATTTCCTTGTTTATGTAGATGGCGGTGTAGATATCTCCATGTTTATAGAGATGGCGGTGTATATATTTCCATGTTGATACAGATAGCGGTTACATATTTCCCTGTTTATAGAGATAGCGGTGTAGGTATTTCCATGTATGTAGACATAGCGGTGTAGGTATTTCCATGTTTATACAGATAGCTTTGTAGATATTTCCATGTTTATACAGATAGCGCTGTTGGTATTTCCATGTTTATACAGATACCGGTGTAGATATTTCCATGTTTCTAGAGCTCGCAGTGCAGATATTTACATTTTTATACTGATGGCAGTGTCGATATTTCCATGTTTTCGCAGATGGTGATGTAGATAATTCCATGTTTATACACATGGTGGAGTAGATACTTCCATGTTTATGGAGCTGGCAGTGTAGATATTTTCATGTTTATAGAGATGGCGGTGTAGATATTTCCATGTACATGGAAATAGCGTTGTAGATATTTCCATGTTTATAGAGATAGCGGTGTAGGTATTTCCATGTTTGTAGAGATAGCTGTGTAGATATTTACATGTTTATAGAGATGCCAGTGTAAATATTTCCATGTGTATACTGATGGCATTGTAGATATTTCCATGTTTATACAGATGGTGGTGTAGATATTTCCATGTTTATACAGATGACTGTGTAGATATTTCCATGTTTTTACAGATGGCAGTGTAGATATTTCAATGTTTATAGAGATAGCGCTGTAGATATTTCCATGTTTATACTGATAACGGTGGAGATATGTCTTTGTATATACAGATATCAGTGGAGATAATACCATGTTTATACACATAGTGGTGTTGATATTTCCATGTTTATACTGATAGCAGTGTAGATATTTCCATGTTTATACAGATGGCTATGCAGATATTTCCATGTTTATACAGAGGGCTGAGTAGATATTTCCATGTTTATACCGATGGCAGTGTAGATATTTCCATGTTTATACAGATGACTCTGTAGATATTTCCATGTTAATACAGATGGCGGTGTAGATATTTCCATGTTTACAGAGATAGCGGTGTATATATTTCCATGTTTATAGAGATAGCGGTGTAAATATTTCCATGTTTATACAGATAGCGGTGTAGATTTTCCATGTTTATACAGATCGCGGTGTAGTTATTTCCGTCTGTATACAGAGAGTGCTGTACATATTTCCATGTGTTTACAGATCATGGTGGAGATATTTCCATGTTTTTACAGATAACGTTGTAGATATTTCCATCTTTATCTAGATAGCGGTGTAGATATTTCCATGATGATACAGATCGCGGTGTAAATATTTCCATCTTTCTACAGATGGCAGTGTAGATATTTCCATGTTTATAAAGATGGCGGTGGAGATGTTTCCATGTTCATATAGATGGCGGGATAGGTATTTCCTTGTTTATGCAGATGGCGGTGTAGATATTTCCATGTTTATAGAGATAGTGGTGTAGGTATTTCCATGTTTATTGAGATAGCGGTGTAGATAGTTCCAAGTTTATACAGATAGCGGTGTTTGTATTTCCATGTTTATTCACATAACGGTGTAGATATTTCTATGCTTATAGAGCTTGTGGTGTAGACATTTCCATCTTTATACAGATGGCAGTATAGATATTGCCATGTTTATACATATGGCGGTGTAGATATTTCCATGTTAATACAGATGGCGGTGTAGATATTTCCATGTTTATGCAGATGGCGGTGTAGTTATTTCCAAGTTTTAGAGATGGTGGTGTAGATATATCCATGTTTATACAGGTAGCGGTGTAGGTATTACCATGTTTATAGTGATAGTGTTGTAGATATTTACATGTTTATACAGATAGCGGTGTAGATATTTCCATGTTTATACGGACCGCGGTGTAGATATTTCAATGTTTATACAGATCGCGGTGTAGATATTTCCATGTTTATACAGATAGCGGTGAAGATATTTCCATGTTTATACAGATGACTGTGTAGATATTTCCATGTGCATACCGATGGCATTGTAGATATTTCCATGTGTATACAGATGGTGGTGTAGATATTTCCATGTTTATACAGATGACTGTGTAGATATTTCCATGTTTTTACAGATTGAAGTGGAGATATTTCCATGTTTTTAGAGATAGCGGTGTAGATATTTCCATGTTTATACAGATAGCGGTGCAGATATGTCTATGTTTATACAGATAGCAGTGAAGATATTTCCATGTTTATACACATAGCGGTGTAGATATTTCCATGTTTATACAGATAGCAGTGGAGATATTTCGAAGTTCATACAGATAGCGGTGTAGATATTTCCACGATTATACAGATAGCGGTGTAGATAATTCCATGTTTATACAGAAAGCAGTGTAGATATTCCCATGCTTATATGGATAGCGGTGTAGACATTTCCACGTTTATAGAGATTGCGGTGTAGTTATTTCCATTTTTCTACAGATGGCAGTGTAGACATTTCCATGTTCATACAGATGGCGTTGTACATATTTCCATGTTTATATAGGTGTTCGTGTAGGTATTTCCTTGTTTATGTAGATGGCAGTGTAGATATCTCCATGTTTATAGAGATGGCGGTGTATATATTTCCATGTTGATACAGATAGCGGTTACATATTTCCCTGTTTATAGAGATAGCGGTGTAGGTATTTCCATGTATGTAGACATAGCGGTGTAGGTATTTCCATGTTTATACAGATAGCTTTGTAGATATTTCCATGTTTATACAGATAGCGCTGTTGGTATTTCCATGTTTATACAGATACCGGTGTAGATATTTCCATGTTTCTAGAGCTCGCAGTGCAGATATTTACATTTTTATACTGATGGCAGTGTCGATATTTCCATGTTTTCGCAGATGGTGATGTAGATAATTCCATGTTTATACACATGGTGGAGTAGATACTTCCATGTTTATGGAGCTGGCAGTGTAGATATTTTCATGTTTATAGAGATGGCGGTGTAGATATTTCCATGTACATGGAAATAGCGTTGTAGATATTTCCATGTTTATAGAGATAGCGGTGTAGGTATTTCCATGTTTGTAGAGATAGCTGTGTAGATATTTACATGTTTATAGAGATGCCAGTGTAAATATTTCCATGTGTATACTGATGGCATTGTAGATATTTCCATGTTTATACAGATGGTGGTGTAGATATTTCCATGTTTATACAGATGACTGTGTAGATATTTCCATGTTTTTACAGATGGCAGTGTAGATATTTCAATGTTTATAGAGATAGCGCTGTAGATATTTCCATGTTTATACTGATAACGGTGGAGATATGTCTTTGTATATACAGATATCAGTGGAGATAATACCGTGTTTATACACATAGTGGTGTTGATATTTCCATGTTTATACTGATAGCAGTGTAGATATTTCCATGTTTATACAGATGGCTATGCAGATATTTCCATGTTTATACAGAGGGCTGAGGAGATATTTCCATGTTTATACCGATGGCAGTGTAGATATTTCCATGTTTATACAGATGACTCTGTAGATATTTCCATGTTAATACAGATGGCGGTGTAGATATTTCCATGTTTACAGAGATAGCGGTGTATATATTTCCATGTTTATAGAGATAGCGGTGTAAATATTTCCATGTTTATACAGATAGCGGTGTAGATTTTCCATGTTTATACAGATCGCGGTGTAGTTATTTCCGTCTGTATACAGAGAGTGCTGTACATATTTCCATGTGTTTACAGATCATGGTGGAGATATTTCCATGTGTATACAGATGGCAGTGTAGATATTTCCATCTTTATCTAGATAGCGGTGTAGATATTTCCATGATGATACAGATCGCGGTGTAAATATTTCCATCTTTCTACAGATGGCAGTGTAGATATTTCCATGTTTATAAAGATGGCGGTGGAGATGTTTCCATGTTCATATAGATGGCGGGATAGGTATTTCCTTGTTTATGCAGATGGCGGTGTAGATATTTCCATGTTTATAGAGATAGTGGTGTAGGTATTTCCATGTTTATTGAGATAGCGGTGTAGATAGTTCCAAGTTTATACAGATAGCGGTGTTGGTATTTCCATGTTTATTCACATAACGGTGTAGATATTTCTATGCTTATAGAGCTTGTGGTGTAGACATTTCCATCTTTATACAGATGGCAGTATAGATATTGCCATGTTTATACATATGGCGGTGTAGATATTTCCATGTTAATACAGATGGCGGTGTAGATATTTCCATGTTTATGCAGATGGCGGTGTAGTTATTTCCAAGTTTTAGAGATGGTGGTGTAGATATATCCATGTTTATACAGGTAGCGGTGTAGGTATTACCATGTTTATAGTGATAGTGTTGTAGATATTTACATGTTTATACAGATAGCGGTGTAGATATTTCCATGTTTATACGGACCGCGGTGTAGATATTTCAATGTTTATACAGATCGCGGTGTAGATATTTCCATGTTTATACAGATAGCGGTGAAGATATTTCCATGTTTATACAGATGACTGTGTAGATATTTCCATGTGCATACCGATGGCATTGTAGATATTTCCATGTGTATACAGATGGTGGTGTAGATATTTCCATGTTTATACAGATGACTGTGTAGATATTTCCATGTTTTTACAGATTGAAGTGGAGATATTTCCATGTTTTTAGAGATAGCGGTGTAGATATTTCCATGTTTATACAGATAGCGGTGCAGATATGTCTATGTTTATACAGATAGCAGTGAAGATATTTCCATGTTTATACACATAGCGGTGTAGATATTTCCATGTTTATACAGATAGCAGTGGAGATATTTCGAAGTTCATACAGATAGCGGTGTAGATATTTCCACGATTATACAGATAGCGGTGTAGATAATTCCATGTTTATACAGAAAGCAGTGTAGATATTCCCATGCTTATATGGATAGCGGTGTAGACATTTCCACGTTTATAGAGATTGCGGTGTAGTTATTTCCATTTTTCTACAGATGGCAGTGTAGACATTTCCATGTTCATACAGATGGCGTTGTACATATTTCCATGTTTATATAGGTGTTCGTGTAGGTATTTCCTTGTTTATGTAGATGGCAGTGTAGATATCTCCATGTTTATAGAGATGGCGGTGTATATATTTCCATGTTGATACAGATAGCGGTTACATATTTCCCTGTTTATAGAGATAGCGGTGTAGGTATTTCCATGTATGTAGACATAGCGGTGTAGGTATTTCCATGTTTATACAGATAGCTTTGTAGATATTTCCATGTTTATACAGATAGCGCTGTTGGTATTTCCATGTTTATACAGATACCGGTGTAGATATTTCCATGTTTCTAGAGCTCGCAGTGCAGATATTTACATTTTTATACTGATGGCAGTGTCGATATTTCCATGTTTTCGCAGATGGTGATGTAGATAATTCCATGTTTATACACATGGTGGAGTAGATACTTCCATGTTTATGGAGCTGGCAGTGTAGATATTTTCATGTTTATAGAGATGGCGGTGTAGATATTTCCATGTACATGGAAATAGCGTTGTAGATATTTCCATGTTTATAGAGATAGCGGTGTAGGTATTTCCATGTTTGTAGAGATAGCTGTGTAGATATTTACATGTTTATAGAGATGCCAGTGTAAATATTTCCATGTGTATACTGATGGCATTGTAGATATTTCCATGTTTATACAGATGGTGGTGTAGATATTTCCATGTTTATACAGATGACTGTGTAGATATTTCCATGTTTTTACAGATGGCAGTGTAGATATTTCAATGTTTATAGAGATAGCGCTGTAGATATTTCCATGTTTATACTGATAACGGTGGAGATATGTCTTTGTATATACAGATATCAGTGGAGATAATACCGTGTTTATACACATAGTGGTGTTGATATTTCCATGTTTATACTGATAGCAGTGTAGATATTTCCATGTTTATACAGATGGCTATGCAGATATTTCCATGTTTATACAGAGGGCTGAGGAGATATTTCCATGTTTATACCGATGGCAGTGTAGATATTTCCATGTTTATACAGATGACTCTGTAGATATTTCCATGTTAATACAGATGGCGGTGTAGATATTTCCATGTTTACAGAGATAGCGGTGTATATATTTCCATGTTTATAGAGATAGCGGTGTAAATATTTCCATGTTTATACAGATAGCGGTGTAGATTTTCCATGTTTATACAGATCGCGGTGTAGTTATTTCCGTCTGTATACAGAGAGTGCTGTACATATTTCCATGTGTTTACAGATCATGGTGGAGATATTTCCATGTTTTTACAGATAACGTTGTAGATATTTCCATCTTTATCTAGATAGCGGTGTAGATATTTCCATGATGATACAGATCGCGGTGTAAATATTTCCATCTTTCTACAGATGGCAGTGTAGATATTTCCATGTTTATAAAGATGGCGGTGGAGATGTTTCCATGTTCATATAGATGGCGGGATAGGTATTTCCTTGTTTATGCAGATGGCGGTGTAGATATTTCCATGTTTATAGAGATAGTGGTGTAGGTATTTCCATGTTTATTGAGATAGCGGTGTAGATAGTTCCAAGTTTATACAGATAGCGGTGTTGGTATTTCCATGTTTATTCACATAACGGTGTAGATATTTCTATGCTTATAGAGCTTGTGGTGTAGACATTTCCATCTTTATACAGATGGCAGTATAGATATTGCCATGTTTATACATATGGCGGTGTAGATATTTCCATGTTAATACAGATGGCGGTGTAGATATTTCCATGTTTATGCAGATGGCGGTGTAGTTATTTCCAAGTTTTAGAGATGGTGGTGTAGATATATCCATGTTTATACAGGTAGCGGTGTAGGTATTACCATGTTTATAGTGATAGTGTTGTAGATATTTACATGTTTATACAGATAGCGGTGTAGATATTTCCATGTTTATACGGACCGCGGTGTAGATATTTCAATGTTTATACAGATCGCGGTGTAGATATTTCCATGTTTATACAGATAGCGGTGAAGATATTTCCATGTTTATACAGATGACTGTGTAGATATTTCCATGTGCATACCGATGGCATTGTAGATATTTCCATGTGTATACAGATGGTGGTGTAGATATTTCCATGTTTATACAGATGACTGTGTAGATATTTCCATGTTTTTACAGATTGCGGTGGAGATATTTCCATGTTTTTAGAGATAGCGGTGTAGATATTTCCATGTTTATACAGATAGCGGTGCAGATATGTCTATGTTTATACACATAGCAGTGAAGATATTTCCATGTTTATACACATAGCGGTGTAGATATTTCCATGTTTATACAGATAGCAGTGGAGATATTTCGAAGTTCATACAGATAGCGGTTTAGATATTTCCATGTTTATACAGATAGCGGTGTAGGTATTCCCATGTTTGTAGAGATAGAGGTGCAGATATTTCCATGTTTATACAGATGGCAATGTAGATGTTTCCATGTGTATACACACGGCAGTGTATATATTTCCATTTTTATACAGGTGGAGTTGTAGATATTTCCATGTTTATACAAATGACTTTGTAGATATTTCCATGTTTTCACAGATGCTGGTGTAGGTATTTCCATGTTTATACAGATTGCCGTGTGGCTATTTCCATGTTTATACAGATAGCGGTGTAGCCATTTCCATGTTTATAGAGATGGCTGTGTTAATGTCTCCATGTTTATACAGATGGAAGTGAAGATATTTCCATGTTTATACAGATGTTGGTGTAGATATTTCCATGTTAATACAGATGACTGTGTAGGCATTTCCATGTTTACAGATGACTGTGTAGATATTTCCATGTTTTTACAGATGGTGGTGTAGATATTACCATGTTTATACAGATAGCGTTGTAGACATTTCCATGTTTATAGAGATAGCGGTGTAGATATTTCCATGTTTATACAGATAGCGGTGTAGATATATCCATGTTTATGCAGATAGCGGTGTAGATATTTCCATGTTTATACAGATAGAGGTGTAGATATATCCATGTTTATACAGATTGTGGTGTAGATATTTCCATGTTTATAAACATAGGTGTGTAGATATTTCTATGTTTATACAGATTGCGGTGGAAATATTTACAAGTTTATACAGATTGCGATGTAGATATTTCCCTGTTTATACAGATAGCAGTGTAGATATTTACATGTTTATACAGATAGCGGTGTAGATATTTCCATGTTTATACAGATAGCGGTGGAGATATTTCCATGTTTATACCGAGAGTGGTGTAGATATTTCCATGTTTACAGTGATAGAGGTGTGGATATTTCCATATTTGCACAGATTGCGGTGTAGATATTTCCATCTTCACACACATTGCGGTGTACATATTTCCATGTTTTCACAGACAGCTGTGTAGCTATTTCCATGTTTACACAGATAGTGTTGTAGATATTTCCATGTTTAGAGAGATTGCGGTGAAGATATTTCCATGTTTATAAAGATAGCGGTGTAGATATTTCCATGTCTATACAGATAGCGCTGCAGATATTTGCATGTTTATACAGATAGCGCTGTAGATATTTGCACGTTTAAACAGATAGCGGTGTAGATATTTCTATGTTTAAACAGATAGCGGTGTAGATATTTCCATGTTTATACAGATAGCGGTGAAGATATGTCCATGTTTATACAGAGAGCGTTGGACATATTTCCATGTTTATACAGAGAGCGGTGGAGATATTTCCATGTTTCTAGAGATGGTGGTGTAGATATTTCCAAGTTTATGCAGGTAGCGGTGTAGATATTTCCATGTTTATAGGGATAGCGCTGTAGATATGTCCATGTTTATACAAGTAGCGGTGTAGTTTTTTCCATGTTTACAGAGATAGCGGTGTAGATATTTCCATGTTTATACAGATAGAGGTGTAGATATATCCATGTTTATACAGATTGTGGTGTAGATATTTCCATGTTTATAAAGATAGCTGTGTAGATATTTCTATGTTTATACAGATTGCGGTGGAAATATTTACATGTTTATACAGATAGCGATGTAGATATTTCCCTGTTTATACAGATAGCAGTGTAGATATTTCCATGTTTATACAGATAGCGGTGTAGATATTTCCATGTTTATACAGATAGCGGTGGAGATATTTCCATGTTTATACAGAGAGTGGTGTAGATATTTCCATGTTTACAGTAATAGAGGTGTGGATATTTCCATATTTGTACAGATTGCGGTATAGATATTTCCATGTTCACACACATTGCGGTGTACATATTTCCATGTTTTCACAGACAGCTGTGTAGCTATTTCCATGTTTACACAGATAGTGTTGTAGATATTTCCATGTTTAGAGAGATTGCGGTGAAGATATTTCCATGTTTTTACAGATAGCGGTGTAGATATTTCCATGTCTATACAGATAGCGCTGCAGATATTTGCATGTTTATACAGATAGCGCTGTAGATATTTGCACGTTTATACAGATAGCGGTGTAGATATTTCTATGTTTAAACAGATAGCGGTGTAGATATTCCCATGTTTATACAGATAGCGGTGAAGATATGTCCATGTTTATACAGAGAGCGTTGGACATATTTCCATGTTTATACAGAGAGCGGTGGAGGTATTTCCAGGTTTCTAGAGATGGTGGTGTAGATATTTCCAAGTTTATGCACGTAGCGGTGTAGATATTTCCATGTTTATAGAGATAGCGCTGTAGATATGTCCATGTTTATACAAGTAGCGGTGTAGTTTTTTCCATGTTTACAGAGATAGCGGTGTAGATATTTCCATGTTTATACAGATAGCGGTGGAGATATTTCCATGTTTATATAGATGACTGTGTAGATATTACCATGTGTATACAGATGGCATTGTAGATAATTCCATGTTTATACAGATAGCGGTGTGGCTATTTCCATGTTTATAGAGACAGCGGTGTAGATATTTCCATGTTTATAGAGATGGCTGTGTAGATATTTCCATATTTGTACAGATATCAGTGTAGATATTTCCATGTTTACAGTTAATGGTGTAGATATTTCCATGTTTGTACAGATGACTGTGTAGTTATTTCCATGTATATACAGATGGCAGTGTAGATATTTCCATGTTTATAGAGATAGCAGTGTAGTTATTTCCATGTTTATACAGATGACATTGTGGATATTTCCCTGTTTATACAGAAGGCGGTGTGGATATTTCCATGTTTATAGAGATAGCGGTGTGGTTATATCCATGTTTATACAGATAGCTGTGTAGATATTTCCATATTTTTACAGATGGCGGTGTAGATATTTCCATGTTTATGCAGATAGCGGTTTAGCTATTTCCATGTTTATACAGATAGCGATGTAGATATATTCATGTTTATACAGATCGTGGTGTAGATATTTCCATGTTTATACAGACAGCGGTGTAGATATTTCCATGTTTAAAGAGATAGCGGAGTAGATATTTCCATATTTACAGAGATAGATATGTAGATATTTCCATATTTGCACAGATTGCGGTGTAGATATTTCCATATTTATATATAGCGGTGTAGATATTTCCATGTTTATACAGATAATGGTGTAGATATTTCCATCTTTATACAGATGACTGTTTAGATATTGCCATGTGTATACAGATGGCAGTGTAGATATTTCCATGTTTATGCAGATAGCGGTGTGGCTATTTCCATGTTTACAGAGATAGCGTTGTAGATATTTCCATGTTTATGGAGATGGTTGTGTAGATATTCCCATGTTTATACAGATAGCGGTGTAGACATTTCCATGTTTATAGAGATAGCGGTGTAGATATTTCCATATTTATACAGATAGCGGAGTAGATATTTCCATGTTTATACAGAACGTGGTGTTGATATTTCCATGTTTATACAGATGACGGTGTAGATATTTCCATGTTTATACAGATTGTGGTGTGGATATATCCATGTTTATACAGATAGTTGTGTAGATATTTCCATGTTTACAGAGATAGAGGTGTACATATTTCCATATTTGCACAGATTGCAGAGTAGGTATTTCCATCCTCACACAGATTGCGGTGTACATATTTCCATGTTTACGTAGACAGCTGTGTAGACATTTCCATGTTTACACAGATAGTGTTGAATATATTTCCATGTTTATAGAGATTGCGGTGTAGATATTTCCATGTTTATAAAGATAGCGGTGTGGATATTTCCATGTTTATACAGATTGCGGTGGAGATATTTCCATGTTTATACTGATAGCGCAGTAGATATTTGCATGTTTATACAGATAGCGGTGTAGATATTTCCATGTTTATACAGATAGCGATGTAGATATTTCCATGTTTATGCAGATAGCGGTGTAGATATTTCCATGTTTATACAGATAGCGGTGTAGATATATCCATGTTTATACAGATTGTGTTGTAGATATTTCCATGTTTATAAAGATAGCTGTGTAGATATTTCAATGTTTATACAGATTGCGGTGGAAATATTTACATGTTTATACAGATAGCGATGTAGATATTTCCCTGTTTATACAGATAGCAGTGTAGATATTTACATGTTTATACAGATAGCGGTGTAGATATTTTCATGTTTATACAGATAGCTGTGGAGATATTTCCATGTTTATACAGAGAGTGGTGTAGATATTTCCATGTTTACAGTGATAGAGGTGTGGATATTTCCATATTTGTACAGATTGCGGTGTAGATATTTCCATCTTCACACACATTGCGGTGTACATATTTCCATGTTTTCACAGAAAGCTGTGTAGCTATTTCCATGTTTACACAGATACTGTTGTAGATATTTCCATGTTTAGAGAGATTGCGGTGAAGATATTTCCATGTTTATAAAGATAGCGGTGTGGATATTTCCATGTCTATACAGATAGCGCTGCAGATATTTGCATGTTTATACAGATAGCGCTGTAGATATTTGCACGTTTATACAGATAGCGGTGTAGATATTCCCATGTTTATACAGATAGCGGTGAAGATATGTCCATGTTTATACAGAGAGCGTTGGACATATTTCCATGTTTATACAGAGAGCGGTGGAGATATTTCCATGTTTCTAGAGATGGTGGTGTAGATATTTCCAAGTTTATGCACGTAGCGGTGTAGATATTTCCATGTTTATAGAGATAGCGCTGTAGATATGTCCATGTTTATACAAGTAGCGGTGTAGTGTTTTCCATGTTTACAGATATAGCGGTGTAGATATTTCCATGTTTATACAGATAGCGGTGGAGATATTTCCATGTTTATATAGATGACTGTGTAGATATTACCATGTGTATACAGATGGCATTGAAGATAATTCCATGTTTATACAGATAGCGGTGTGGCTATTTCCATGTTTATAGAGACAGCGGTGTAGATATTTCCATGTTTATAGAGATGGCTGTGTAGATATTTCCATATTTATACAGATATCAGTGTAGATATTTCCATGTTTATACAGTTAATGGTGTAGATATTTCCATCTTTGTACAGATGACTGTGTAGTTATTTCCATGTATATACAGATGGCAGTGTAGATATTTCCATGTTTATAGAGATAGCAGTGTAGTTATTTCCATGTTTATACAGATGACATTGTGGATATTTCCCTGTTTGTACAGAAGGCGGTGTTGATATTTCCATGTTTATAGAGATAGCACTGTAGATATATCCATGTTTATACAGATAGCTGTGTAGATATTTCCATATTTTTACAGATGGCGGTGTAGATATTTCCATGTTTATACAGATAGCGGTTTAGGTATTTCCAAGTTTATACAGATAGCGGTGTAGATATATCCATGTTTATACAGATCGTGGTGTAGATATTTCCATGTTTATACAGACAGCGGTGTAGATATTTCCATGTTTATAGAGATAGCGGAGTAGATATTTCCATATTTACAGAGATAGATATGTAGATATTTCCATATTTGCACAGATAGCGGTGTAGATATTTCCATGTTTATACAGATAATGGTGTAGATATATCCATCTTTATACAGATGACTGTTTAGATATTGCCATGTGTATACAGATGGCAGTGTAGATATTTCCATGTTTATGCAGATAGCGGTGTGGCTATTTCCATGTTTACAGAGATAGCGTTGTAGATATTTCCATGTTTATGGTGATGGTTGTGTAGATATTCCCATGTTTATACAGATGGCAGTGTAGATGTTTCCACGTTTATACAGATAGTGGTGTAGGTATTTCCATGTTTATACAGATGACTGTTTAGGTATTTCCATGTATATACAGATGGCAGTGTAAATATTTCCATTTTTATAGAGATAACCGTGTAGTTATTTCCTTGTTTATACAGATGGCAGTGTAGATATTTCCGTGTTTATACTGAAGGCGGTGTAGATATTTCCATGTTTTTAGAGATAGCCATGTAGTTATTTCCATCTTTATACAGATAGCGGTGTAGACATTTCCATGTTTATTGAGATAGCGGTGTAGATATCTCCATATTTATACAGAGAGCGGAGTAGATATTTCCATGTTTATACAGAACGTGGTGTTGATATTTCCATGTTTATACAGATGGCGGTGTAGATATTTCCATGTTTATAAAGATTGTGGTGTGGATATTTCCATGTTTATACAGATAGTGGTATAGATATTTCCATGTTTACAGAGATAGAGGTGTACATATTTCCATATTTGCACAGATTGCGGAGTAGGTATTTCCATCCTCACACAGATTGCGGTGTACATATTTCCATGTTTACATAGACAGCTGTGTAGATATTTCCATGTTTACACAGATAGTGTTGAATATATTTCCTTGTTTATAGCGATTGTGGTGTAGATATTTCCATGTTTATGAAGATAGCAGTGTAGATATTTCCATGTTTATACAGATAGCGGTGGAGATATTTCCATGTTTATACAGATAGCGCAGTAGATATTTGCATGTTTATACAGATAGCGGTGTAGATATTTCCATGTTTATACAGATAGCTGTGTAGATATTTCCATGTTTATGCAGATAGCGGTGTAGATATTTCCATGTTTTTACAGATAGCGGTGTAGATATATCCATGTTTATACAGATTGTGGTGTAGATATTTCCATGTTTATAAAGATAGCTGTGTAGACATTTCTATGTTTATACAGATTGCAGTGGAAATATTTACATGTTTACATAGATAGCGATGTAGATATTTCCAGGTTTATACAGATAGCGGTGTAGATATTTCCTAGTTTATACAGATAGCGGTGTAGAGATTTCCATGTTTCTACAGATAGGGGTGGAGATATTTCCATGTTTATACAGAGAGTGATGTAGATATTTCCACGTTTACAGTGATAGAGGTGTGGATATTTCCATATTTGCACAGATTGCGGTGTAGATATTTCCATCTTCACACAGAATGCGGTGTACATATTTCCATGTTTACACAGACAGCTGTGTAGCTATTTCCATGTTTACACAGATAGTGTTGTTGATATTTCCATGTTTAGAGAGATTGCGGTGAAGATATTTCCATGTTTATAAAGATAGCGGTGTAGATACTTCCATGTGTATACAGATAGCGCTGCAGATATTTGCATGTTTATACAGATAGCGCTGTAGATATTTGCACGTTTATACAGATAGCAGTGTAGATATTTCTATGTTTAAACAGATAGCGGTGTAGATATTTCCATGTTTATACAGATAGCGGTGAAGATATGTCCATGTTTATACAGAGAGCGTTGAACATATTTCCATGTTTATACAGAGAGCGGTGTAGATATTTCCATGGTTCTAGAGATGGTGGTGTAGATATTTCCAAGTTTATGCAGGTATCGGTGTAGATATTTCCATGTGTATAGAGATAGCGCTGAAGATATGTCCATGTTTATACAAGTAGCGTTTAGTTTTTTCCATGTTTACAGAGATAGCGGTGAAGATATTTCCATGTTTATACAGATAGCGGTGTAGATATTTGTATGTTTATTCAGATGGTGGTGTAGATATTTACATGTTTATACAGATAGCAGTGTGGCTATTACCATGTTTATACACATGGCAGTGTAGATATATCCATGTTTATACAGATAGTGTAGTAGATATTTCCATGTTTATAAAGATAGCGGTGCAGATATTTCCAAGTTTATAGAGATAGCGGTGGAGATATTTCCATGTTTATAGAGATAGCGGTGGACATATTTCCATGTTTGTACAGATAACGATGTAGATATTTCCATGTTTATGCAGATAGCGTTGTAGATATTTCCGTGTTTCTGCAGATAGCGGTGTTGATATTTCCATGTGTATAGAGATAGCCATGTAAATATTTCCATGTTTATACAGATAGCGGTGTAGACATTTCCATGTTTATAGGGATAGCGGTGTGGATACTTCCATATTTATACAGATAGTGGTGTAGATATTTCCATGTTTATACGGATAGCGGTGTAGATATTTCCATGTTTATACAGATAGCGGTTTAGTTATTTCCATATTTATACAGATGACTGTGTACATATATCCATGTTTATACAGATGGCGATGTAGATATTTCCATGTTTATAGAGATAGCGGTGTAGATATTTCCATGTTTATACAGATAGCGGTGTAGACATTTCCATGTTTATAGAGATAGCGGTGTAGATATTTCCATATTTATACAGATAGCGGTGTAGATATTTCCATGTTTATACAGATAGCGGTGTAGATATTTCCATGTTTATGCAGATTGTGGTGTAGATATTTCCATGTTTACAGAGATAGAATTGTAGATATTTCCATATTTGCACAGATTGCGGTATAGATATTTCCATCCTAACACAGATTGCGGTGTACATATTTCCATGTTTACATAGACAGCTGTGAAGATATTTCCATGTTTACACAGACTGTGTTGAAGATATTTCCATGTTTATAGAGATTGCGGTGTAGATATTTCCATGTTTATAAAGATAGCGGTGTAGATATTTCCATGTTTATACAGATAGCGGTTCAGATATTTCTATGTTTATACAGATAGCACTGTAGATATTTGCATGTTTATACAGATAGTGGTGTAGATATTTCCATGTTTATACAGATAGCGGTGTAGATATTTCCATGTTTATACAGGTAGCGGTGTAGATATTTCCATGTTTATACAGATAGCGGTGTAGATATATCCATGTTTATAGAGATTGTGGTGTAGATATTTCCATGTTTATAAAGATAGCTGTGTAGATATTTCTATGTTTATACAGATTGCGGTGTAGATATTTCCATGTTTATAAAGATAGCTTTGTAGATAATTCTATGTTTATACAGATTGCGGTGGAAATATTTCCATGTTTATACAGATAGCGATGTAGATATTTCCAGGTTTATACATATAGCGGTGTAGATATTTCCATGTTTATACAGATAGCGGTGCAGATATTTCCATGTTTATACAGATAGCGGTGGAGATATTTCCATGTTTATACGGATAGCGTTGGAGATATTTCCATGTTTATACAGATGGCGGTGTAGATATTTCGAAGTTTATACTTATGGTGTTGTAGAGATTTCAATGTTTATACACATTGCGGTGTAGTTATTTCCATGTTTATACAGATAGTGGTGTAGGTATTTTCATGTTTATAGAGATAGCGGTGTAGTTATTTCCATGTTTATACAGATGGCTATGTAGATATTTCCATGTATATACAGATGGCAGTGTAGTTATTTCCATGGGTATACAGATGGAGGTGTAGATGTTTCCATGTTTATACAGATGATTGTGTAGATATTTCCACATTTTTTTAGATGGAGGTGTAGATGTTTCCATCTTTATGCAGATATCATTTTAGCTATTTCCATGTTTATACAGATATCCATGTAGATATTTCAATGTTTATAGAGATGGCTCTGTAGGTATTTCCATGTTTATAAACATGGCAATGTTGATATTTCCGTGTTTATACAGATATTGGTGTGGATATTTCTATGTTTATACAGATGGCGGTGTAGGTTGTTCCACGTTTATAGAGATAGCCAGGTAGATATTTCCAGGTTTATACAGATAGCGGAGTAGACATTTCCATCTTTATAGCAATAGTGGTGTAGATATTTCCATATTTATACAGATAGCGGTGTAGATATCTCCATGTTTATACAGGCAGAGATGTAGATATCTCCATGGTTATACAGATCGCGGTGTAGATATTTCCATCTTTCTACAGGTGGCAGTGTAGATATTTCTACGTTTATATAGATGGCGGTGTAGATATTTCCATGTTTATACAGATGGGGGTGTACATACTTGCATGTTTATGCAGATGGAGGAGTAGATATTTCCATGTGTATAGAGATGGCGGTGTAGATATTTCTATGTTTATATAGATAGCGGAGTAGATATTTCCATGTTTATACAAATAGCGGTGTTGGTATTTCCATTTTTATACACATAGCGGTGTAGATATTTCCATGTTTATGCAGCTCGTGGTCTATATATTTTCATCTTTATACAGACGGCAGTGGAGGTATTTCCATGTTTATGCAGATAGCGGTGTCGATATTTCCATTTTTATACAGATACCGGTGTAGTTATTTCCATGTTTATAGAGATAGCGGTGTAGATATTTCCATGTTTATACACATAGTAGTGCAGATGTTTCCAACTTTATACTGATGGCTGTGTAGATAATTCCATGTTTATACACATGGCAGTGTAATTATTTCCATGTCCATAGAGATGGTGGTTTAGATATTTCCATGTATATACAGATGACTGTGTAGATATTTCCATGTTTATACAGATGGCGGTGTAGACATTTCCAAGTTTATAGAGATAGCGGTGTAGATATTTCCACGTTTATACAGATAGCGGAGCAGATATTTCCATGTTTATAGAGGTAGCATTGTAGATATTTCCATCTTTGCACAGATTGCGGTGCAGATATTTCCATCTTTACACAGATAGCGGTGTAGATATTTCCATGTTTACACAGATAGCATTGTAGATATTTCCATGTTTATTCAGATGGTGGTGTAGATGTTTCCATGTTTTTACAGATGTCGGTGTAGATATTTGCATGTTTATACAGATATCGGTGTAGATATTTCCATGTTTATACAGATAGCGGTGTAGACATTACCATGTTTACACACATAGCGGTGTAGATATTACCATCTTTGCAAAGATTGCGGTGTAGATATTTCCAACTTTTCTCAGATAGCGGTGTAGATATTTCCACCTTTGCACAGATTGCGGTGTAGATATTGCTATCTTTACACGGATAGTCCTGTAGATATTCCCATGATTACACACAGAGTGGTGTAGATATTTCCATCTTTACACAGATAGCGTTGTAGATATTTGCATGTTTATACAGAAAGCAGTGAAGATATTTCCATGTTTATACAGATAGCGGTGTAGATGCTTCCATGTGTATACAGAAAGCGGTGGAGATATTTCCATGTTTATACAGGTAGCGGTATAGAAGTTTCCATGTTTATACAGATAGCGGTGTAGACATTTCCATGTTTATAGAGATAGTGGTGTAGATATTTCCGTATTTATACAGATCGCGGTGTAGATATTTACATGTTTATACAGATAGCGGTGTAGACATTTCCATCTTTCCACACATGGCAGTGTTAGATATTTCTAGGTTTACACAGATGGCGGCGTAGATATTTCCATGTTTATACAGATGGCGGTGTAGATATTTCCATGTTCATGCAGATGGCGGTGTAGATATTTCCATGATTATAGAGATGGCTGTGTAGATATTTCTATGTTTATAAAGATAGCGGTGTAGATAATTCCATGATTATAGAGATGGCGGTGTAGGTATTTCCATGTTTATAGAGATAGTGGTGTAGACATATCCATGTTTATACAGATAGCGGTGTAGATATTTCCATGTTTATACTGATAGCGGTGTTGGTATTTCCATGTTTATACAGATAGAGGTCTAGAAATTTGCATGTTTATACAGTTCGCGGTGTAGATATTTCCATCTGTATACAGATGGCAGTGTAGATATTTCCATGTTTATACAGATAGCAGTGTAGACATTTCCATTTTTACACAGATGGTGGTGTAGATATTTCCATGTTTATGGAGATGTCGGTTTAGATATTTTCATGTTTATAAATTTGGCGGTGTAGATATTTTCAGGTTTATAGAGATGGCGGTGTAGATATTTTCATGTTTATTGAGATAGCTGTGTAATTATTTCCATGTGTATGGAGGTTGCGGTGTAGATATTTCCATGATTATACAGATGGCTTTATAGATATTTCCATATTTACACAGATGGCAGTCTAGATGTTTCCTTGTTTATATAGATGGTGGTGCAGATAATTCCATGTTTATACAGATGACTGTGCAGTTATATCCATGTTTATACAGATGGCGGTGCAGATATTTCCATGTTTATACAGATAGCGGAGTAGTTATTTCCAAGTTTTCACAGATAGCGGTGTAGGTATTTCCATGTTTATAGAGAGAGCGGTGTATATATTTCCATATTTATACAGATAGCGCTGTAGATATTTCCATGTTAATTCACATGGCGGTATAGATATTTTCATTTTTATACAGATAGAGGTGTGGCTATTTCCATGTTTATACACATAGCGGTGTAGATATTTCGATGTTTATACAGATGTCTGTGTAGATATTTTCATGTTTATACAGATGGCAGTGTAGATATTTCCATGTTTATACAGATAGTGCAGTAGATATTTCCATGTTTATACAGATGAATCTGTAGTTATTTCCATGTTTATACAGATGGCGGAGTAGATATTTCCATGTTTCTAGAGATGGCCATGTAGATATTTCCATGTTTATACAGATGGCGGTGAAGACATTTCCATGTTTATAGATTTAGCAGTGTAGATATTTACAAATTCATACAGATAGCGGTGTGGATATTTCCATGTGTATACAGATAGCGGTGTAGATATTTCCATGTTTATACAGATCGTGTTGTAGATATTTCCATGTTTATACAGATAGCGGTGTAGATATTTCCATGTTTATATAGATACCGGTGTAGATATTTCCATGTTTACGCAGATTGCGGTGTAGGTATTTCCATGTTTATAGAGATAGCGGTGTAGATATTTCCATGTTTATACAGATGGCTCTGTAGGTATTTCCATGTGTATACATATGGCATTGTAGATATTTCCATGTGTATAGAGATAGCGGTGTAGAAATATTTCCATGTTTATACAGATAGCGGTGAAGATATTACCATCTTTACACAGATAGTGGTGTAGTTATTTCCATGTTTGCACAGATTGCGGTGTAGATATTTCCATATTTACACAGATAGCGGAGTATATATTTGCATCTTTGCACAGATTGCGGTGTAGATATTTCCATCTTTACACTGATAGCGCTGTAGATATTTCCAAGTTTATAGAGATAGCAGTGTAGATATTTCTATGTTTACACAGATAGACTGGTAGATATTTGCATGTTTCTACAGATAGCGGTGTAGATATTTCCATGTTTATACAGAGAGTGGTGGAGATGTTTCCATGTTTATACAGAGAGCGGTGGAGATATTTCGATGTATATACAGATAGCGGAGTAGATATTTCCATGTTTATTCAGATGGCTGTGTAGATATTTCCTTGTTTATACAGTGGGCGGTGTAGATATTTCCATGTATACACAGATAGCGGTGTAGATATTTCCATGTTAATACAGACAGCGGTGTAGATATTACCATCCTTACACAGACAGCGGTGTAGTTATTTCCATCTTTGCACAGATTGCGGTGTGGATATTTCCATTTACAAAGATATCGGTGTAGATATTTCCATCTTTGCACAGATTGCGGTGCAGATATTTTCATCTTTACACAGAATGGGGTTTAGATATTTTCTTGTTGACACAGATAGCGGTGTAGATATTTTTCAATGTTTACACAGATAGCCTTATAGATATTTCCATGTTTATACAGATGGTGGTGTAGATATTTCCATGTTTATGCAGATGGCGGTGTAGATATTTCCAGGTTTATAGAGATGGTGGTGTAGATATTTCTATGTTTATAGAGATAGCAGTGTAGGTAATTCCATGTTTATAGAGATGGCGGTGTAGTTATTTCCATGTTTATAGTGATAGTGGTGTAGATATTTCCATTTTTGTACAGATAGCGGTGCAGATATTTCCATGTTTATACAGATAGTGGTGTTGGTATTTCCATGTTTATACAGATAGCGGTGTATATATTTCCATGTTTATACAGATAGCGGTGGAGATATTTCCATGTTTATACAGATATCAGGGGAGATATTTCTATGTTTATACAGATTGGCGGTGTAAATATTTCCAAGTTTATGCAGATAGCAGTGTAGATATTTCCAGGTTTATAGAGATAGCGGTGTAGATATTTCCATGTTTATACAGATAGCGGTGTAGATATATCCATGTTTATAGAGATAGCAGTGTAGATATACCCATATTTATACAGATAGCGTTGTAGATATTTCCATGTTTATTAAGATGGCAGTGTAGATATTTCCACGTTTATACACATAGCGGTGTGGCTATTTCCAGGTTTATACTGATGGCAGTGTAGATATTTCCATGTTTACACAGATACTGGTGTAGATATTTCCATGTTTATAAAGATAGCGGTGTAGATATTTCCATGTTTATAGAGACAGCGGTGGAGATATTTCCATGTTTATAGAGATAGCGGTGGAGATATTTCCATGTTTATACAGATAATGATGTAGATATTTTCAAGCTTATACAGATAGTGTTGTAGAAATTTCCATGTTTATACAGATAGCTGTGGAGATATTTCCATGTTTATACTGATATCGGTGTAGATATTTCCATGTTTATACACATAGCGGTGCAGATATTTCCAAGTTTATAAAGATAGCATTGTAGATATTTCCATGTTTATAGAGATAGGGGTGGAGATATTTCCATGTTTATTGAGATGGCGGTGGAGGTATTTCCATGCTTATAGAGATAGCGGTGTTGATATTTCCATGTTTAAACAGATAGCTGTGTAGGTGTTTCCATGATTATACAGATAACGGTGTAGGTATTTCCATGTTTATAGAGATAGCGGTGAAGATATTTCCAAGTATATCCAGATGGCTGTGAAGATATTTCCATGTGTAGACAGATGGCAGTGTAGATATTTCCATGTTTATACAGATGGAGGTTTAGATATTCCCATGTTTACACAGATGACTGTGTAGATATTTCCACGTCTTTACAGATGGCGGTGTAGTTATTTCCATGTTTATACA
This sequence comes from Pan paniscus, assembly GCF_029289425.2. Lineage (NCBI taxonomy): Eukaryota > Metazoa > Chordata > Mammalia > Primates > Hominidae > Pan > Pan paniscus. The sequence goes on from NC_085927.1 coordinate 64,702,519, forward strand.
GATAGCGGTGTGGCTATTTCCATGTTTATACAGATAGTGTTGTAGATATTTCCATGTTTATAGAGATGGCAGTGTAGATATTTCCAAGTTTATACAGATTGCAGTGTAGTTATTTCCATGTTTATACAGATAGTGGTGTAGACATTTCCATGTTTATACAGATGACTCTGCAGGCATTTCCATGTTTATACAGATGGTGGTGTAGATGTTTCCATGTTTATACAGAAAGCGGTAGAGATATTTCCATGTTTATACAGATAACGGTGTAGATGTTTCCATGTTTATAAAGAAAGCGGTGGAGATATTTCCATGATTATACAGATGGCGGTGTAGATATTTCCATGTTTTTACAGATAGCAGTGGAGATATATCCAGGTTTATACAGAGAGCGGTGGAGATATTTCCATGTTTATACAGATGGTGGTGCAGATATTTTCATGTTTATACAGATGGTGGTGTAGATATTTCCAAGTTTTTACAGATGGTGGTGTAGATATTTTCATGTTTATACAGATGACTGTGTAGTTATTTCCATGCTTATACAGAGGGTGGTTTACATATTTCCATATTTGTAGAGATAGCCATGTAATTATTTCCATGTTTATACAGATAGTGGTGTAGACATTTCCATGTTTATAGAGATAGCGGTGTAGATATTTCCATATTTATACAGATCGCGGTGTAGATATTTGCATGTTTATACAGATAACTGTGTAGATATTTCCATGTTTATACAGATAGTGTTTTAGATATTTCCATATTTATACAGATAGCATTGTAGATATTTCTATTTTTTTACAGATCGTGGTGTAGATTTTTCCATTTTTATACAGATAGCGGTGTAGATATTTCCATGTTTATACAGCTCGCGGTGTAGATATTTCAATTTTAATAAAAATGGCAGGGTAGGTATTTCCATGTTTATACAGATATAGGTGTAAATATTTCCAGTTTTACAAAGATGGTGTTGTAGATAGTTTCATGTTTATGGAGATGGTGTTGTACATATTTTCATGTTTATAAAGATGGCAGTGTAGATATTTCCATGTTTATAGAGATGGCCGAGTAGATATTTCCATGTTTATAGAGACAGCTGTGTAAGTATTTCCATCTGTATAGAGATAGCAGTGTAGATATTTCCATGTTTATACAGATGGCTCTGTAAATATTTCCATGTTTATACACATGGCAGTGCAGATATTTCCATGTTTCTAGAGATGGTGGTGCAGATATTTCCATGTTTATAAAGAAGACTGTGTAGATATTTCCAAGTTTACAGTTGGCGGTGTACATATTTCCATGTTTATAGAGACAGCGGTGTAGATTTTTCCATTTTTACACACATAGCAGTGTAGATATTTCCATGTTTATAGAGAGAGCGGTGTATATATTTCCATATCAATACAGATAGCGGTGTAGATATTTCCAAGTTTATTCAGATGGCGGTATAGATATTTCCATGTTTATACAGATAGCGGTGTCGCTATTTCCATGTTTATACAGATAGCGGTGTAGATATTTCCATCTATATACAGATGTCTGTGTATATATTTCCATGTTTATACAGATGGCAGTGTAGATATTCCCATGTTTATATTGATGGCGGTGTATATATTTCCATGTTTATAGAGATAGCCATGTAGGTATTTCCATGTTTATACAGATAGCGGTGTAGATATTTCCATGTGTATACAGATAGCGGTGCAGATATTTCAATGTGTATACAGATAGCGGTGGAGATATTTCCACGTTTATACAGATCGTGGTGTAGATATTTCCATGTTTACACAGATTGCGGTGTAGATATTTCCATGTTTATAGAGATAGCGGTGTAGATATTTCCATGTTTATACTGATGGCTGTGTAGATATTTCCACGTGTATACGGATGGCAGTGTAGATGTTTCCATGTTTATAGAGATGGTGGTGAAGATATTTCCATGTATATACAGATGACTGTGTAGATACTTCCGTGTTTATACAGATGGCGGTGTCGGTATCTTCATATTTACACAGATAGCGGTGTAGATATTTCCATGTTTATTCAGATGGCGGTGTAGGTATTTCCATATTTATACAGATAGCGGTGGAGACATTTCCATGTTTATACTGATGGCAGTGTTGATATTTCCATGTTTATAGAGATTGCGGTGTATATATTACCATGTTTACAGAGATAGCGTTGTAGATATTTCCATCTGTGCACAGATTGCGGTGTAGATACTTCCATCATTGCACAGATACAGGTGTAGATATTTCCATCTTTATACAGATTACGGTGTAGATAATCGCATGTTTACACAGATAGCGGTGTAGATATTTCCATGTTTATACAGATAATGGTGGAGATATTTCCATGTTTACAGATAGCGGTGTAGATATTTCCATGTTTATACAGTTGGCAGTGTAGATATTTCCATGTTTATAGAGATGGTGGTGGAGTTATTTCCATGTATATACAGATGACTGTGTAGATATTTCCATGTTTATACAGATGGCATTGTATATATTTCCATGTTTATAGAGATGGTGGTGTACCTATTTCCATGTTTATACAGATGACTGTGTAGATATTTCCATCTTTGTACAGATATCGGTGGAGGCATATCCATGTTTATACAGATGAATCTGTAGTTATTTCCATGTTTATACAGATGGCGGAGTAGATATTTCCATGTTTCTAGAGATGGCCATGTAGATATTTCCATGTTTATACAGATGGCGGTGAAGACATTTCCATGTTTATAGATTTAGCAGTGTAGATATTTACAAATTCATACAGATAGCGGTGTGGATATTTCCATGTGTATACAGATAGCGGTGTAGATATTTCCATGTTTATACAGATCGTGTTGTAGATATTTCCATGTTTATACAGATAGCGGTGTAGATATTTCCATGTTTATATAGATACCGGTGTAGATATTTCCATGTTTACGCAGATTGCGGTGTAGGTATTTCCATGTTTATAGAGATAGCGGTGTAGATATTTCCATGTTTATACAGATGGCTCTGTAGGTATTTCCATGTGTATACATATGGCATTGTAGATATTTCCATGTGTATAGAGATAGCGGTGTAGAAATATTTCCATGTTTATACAGATAGCGGTGAAGATATTACCATCTTTACACAGATAGTGGTGTAGTTATTTCCATGTTTGCACAGATTGCGGTGTAGATATTTCCATATTTACACAGATAGCGGAGTATATATTTGCATCTTTGCACAGATTGCGGTGTAGATATTTCCATCTTTACACTGATAGCGCTGTAGATATTTCCAAGTTTATAGAGATAGCAGTGTAGATATTTCTATGTTTACACAGATAGACTGGTAGATATTTGCATGTTTCTACAGATAGCGGTGTAGATATTTCCATGTTTATACAGAGAGTGGTGGAGATGTTTCCATGTTTATACAGAGAGCGGTGGAGATATTTCGATGTATATACAGATAGCGGAGTAGATATTTCCATGTTTATTCAGATGGCTGTGTAGATATTTCCTTGTTTATACAGTGGGCGGTGTAGATATTTCCATGTATACACAGATAGCGGTGTAGATATTTCCATGTTAATACAGACAGCGGTGTAGATATTACCATCCTTACACAGACAGCGGTGTAGTTATTTCCATCTTTGCACAGATTGCGGTGTGGATATTTCCATTTACAAAGATATCGGTGTAGATATTTCCATCTTTGCACAGATTGCGGTGCAGATATTTTCATCTTTACACAGAATGGGGTTTAGATATTTTCTTGTTGACACAGATAGCGGTGTAGATATTTTTCAATGTTTACACAGATAGCCTTATAGATATTTCCATGTTTATACAGATGGCGGTGTAGATATTTCCATGTTTATGCAGATGGCGCTGTAGATATTTCCAGGTTTATAGAGATGGTGGTGTAGATATTTCTATGTTTATAGAGATAGCAGTGTAGGTAATTCCATGTTTATAGAGATGGCGGTGTAGTTATTTCCATGTTTATAGTGATAGTGGTGTAGATATTTCCATTTTTGTACAGATAGCGGTGCAGATATTTCCATGTTTATACAGATAGTGGTGTTGGTATTTCCATGTTTATACAGATAGCGGTGTATATATTTCCATGTTTATACAGATAGCGGTGGAGATATTTCCATGTTTATACAGATATCAGGGGAGATATTTCTATGTTTATACAGATTGGCGGTGTAAATATTTCCAAGTTTATGCAGATAGCAGTGTAGATATTTCCAGGTTTATAGAGATAGCGGTGTAGATATTTCCATGTTTATACAGATAGCGGTGTAGATATATCCATGTTTATAGAGATAGCAGTGTAGATATACCCATATTTATACAGATAGCGTTGTAGATATTTCCATGTTTATTAAGATGGCAGTGTAGATATTTCCACGTTTATACACATAGCGGTGTGGCTATTTCCAGGTTTATACTGATGGCAGTGTAGATATTTCCATGTTTACACAGATACTGGTGTAGATATTTCCATGTTTATAAAGATAGCGGTGTAGATATTTCCATGTTTATAGAGACAGCGGTGGAGATATTTCCATGTTTATAGAGATAGCGGTGGAGATAGTTCCATGTTTATACAGATAATGATGTAGATATTTTCAAGCTTATACAGATAGTGTTGTAGAAATTTCCATGTTTATACAGATAGCTGTGGAGATATTTCCATGTTTATACTGATATCGGTGTAGATATTTCCATGTTTATACACATAGCGGTGCAGATATTTCCAAGTTTATAAAGATAGCATTGTAGATATTTCCATGTTTATAGAGATAGGGGTGGAGATATTTCCATGTTTATTGAGATGGCGGTGGAGGTATTTCCATGCTTATAGAGATAGCGGTGTTGATATTTCCATGTTTAAACAGATAGCTGTGTAGGTGTTTCCATGATTATACAGATAACGGTGTAGGTATTTCCATGTTTATAGAGATAGCGGTGAAGATATTTCCAAGTATATCCAGATGGCTGTGAAGATATTTCCATGTGTAGACAGATGGCAGTGTAGATATTTCCATGTTTATACAGATGGAGGTTTAGATATTCCCATGTTTACACAGATGACTGTGTAGATATTTCCACGTCTTTACAGATGGCGGTGTAGTTATTTCCATGTTTATACAGATAGCGGTGTGGCTATTTCCATGTTTATACAGATAGTGTTGTAGATATTTCCATGTTTATAGAGATGGCAGTGTAGATATTTCCAAGTTTATACAGATTGCAGTGTAGTTATTTCCATGTTTATACAGATAGTGGTGTAGACATTTCCATGTTTATACAGATGACTCTGCAGGCATTTCCATGTTTATACAGATGGTGGTGTAGATGTTTCCATGTTTATACAGAAAGCGGTAGAGATATTTCCATGTTTATACAGATAACGGTGTAGATGTTTCCATGTTTATAAAGAAAGCGGTGGAGATATTTCCATGATTATACAGATGGCGGTGTAGATATTTCCATGTTTTTACAGATAGCAGTGGAGATATATCCAGGTTTATACAGAGAGCGGTGGAGATATTTCCATGTTTATACAGATGGTGGTGCAGATATTTTCATGTTTATACAGATGGTGGTGTAGATATTTCCAAGTTTTTACAGATGGTGGTGTAGATATTTTCATGTTTATACAGATGACTGTGTAGTTATTTCCATGCTTATACAGAGGGTGGTTTACATATTTCCATATTTGTAGAGATAGCCATGTAATTATTTCCATGTTTATACAGATAGTGGTGTAGACATTTCCATGTTTATAGAGATAGCGGTGTAGATATTTCCATATTTATACAGATCGCGGTGTAGATATTTGCATGTTTATACAGATAACTGTGTAGATATTTCCATGTTTATACAGATAGTGTTTTAGATATTTCCATATTTATACAGATAGCATTGTAGATATTTCTATTTTTTTACAGATCGTGGTGTAGATTTTTCCATTTTTATACAGATAGCGGTGTAGATATTTCCATGTTTATACAGCTCGCGGTGTAGATATTTCAATTTTAATAAAAATGGCAGGGTAGGTATTTCCATGTTTATACAGATATAGGTGTAAATATTTCCAGTTTTACAAAGATGGTGTTGTAGATAGTTTCATGTTTATGGAGATGGTGTTGTACATATTTTCATGTTTATAAAGATGGCGGTGTAGATATTTCCATGTTTATAGAGATGGCCGAGTAGATATTTCCATGTTTATAGAGACAGCTGTGTAAGTATTTCCATCTGTATAGAGATAGCAGTGTAGATATTTCCATGTTTATACAGATGGCTCTGTAAATATTTCCATGTTTATACACATGGCAGTGCAGATATTTCCATGTTTCTAGAGATGGTGGTGCAGATATTTCCATGTTTATAAAGAAGACTGTGTAGATATTTCCAAGTTTACAGTTGGCGGTGTACATATTTCCATGTTTATAGAGACAGCGGTGTAGATTTTTCCATTTTTACACACATAGCAGTGTAGATATTTCCATGTTTATAGAGAGAGCGGTGTATATATTTCCATATCAATACAGATAGCGGTGTAGATATTTCCAAGTTTATTCAGATGGCGGTATAGATATTTCCATGTTTATACAGATAGCGGTGTCGCAATTTCCATGTTTATACAGATAGCGGTGTAGATATTTCCATCTATATACAGATGTCTGTGTATATATTTCCATGTTTATACAGATGGCAGTGTAGATATTCCCATGTTTATATTGATGGCGGTGTATATATTTCCATGTTTATAGAGATAGCCATGTAGGTATTTCCATGTTTATACAGATAGCGGTGTAGATATTTCCATGTGTATACAGATAGCGGTGCAGATATTTCAATGTATATACAGATAGCGGTGGAGATATTTCCACGTTTATACAGATCGTGGTGTAGATATTTCCATGTTTACACAGATTGCGGTGTAGATATTTCCATGTTTATAGAGATAGCGGTGTAGATATTTCCATGTTTATACTGATGGCTGTGTAGATATTTCCACGTGTATACGGATGGCAGTGTAGATGTTTCCATGTTTATAGAGATGGTGGTGAAGATATTTCCATGTATATACAGATGACTGTGTAGATACTTCCGTGTTTATACAGATGGCGGTGTCGGTATCTTCATATTTACACAGATAGCGGTGTAGATATTTCCATGTTTATTCAGATGGCGGTGTAGGTATTTCCATATTTATACAGATAGCGGTGGAGACATTTCCATGTTTATACTGATGGCAGTGTTGATATTTCCATGTTTATAGAGATTGCGGTGTATATATTACCATGTTTACAGAGATAGCGTTGTAGATATTTCCATCTGTGCACAGATTGCGGTGTAGATACTTCCATCATTGCACAGATACAGGTGTAGATATTTCCATCTTTATACAGATTACGGTGTAGATAATCGCATGTTTACACAGATAGCGGTGTAGATATTTCCATGTTTATACAGATAATGGTGGAGATATTTCCATGTTTACAGATAGCGGTGTAGATATTTCCATGTTTATACAGTTGGCAGTGTAGATATTTCCATGTTTATAGAGATGGTGGTGGAGTTATTTCCATGTATATACAGATGACTGTGTAGATATTTCCATGTTTATACAGATGGCATTGTATATATTTCCATGTTTATAGAGATGGTGGTGTACCTATTTCCATGTTTATACAGATGACTGTGTAGATATTTCCATCTTTGTACAGATATCGGTGGAGGCATATCCATGTTTATACAGATGAATCTGTAGTTATTTCCATGTTTATACAGATGGCGGAGTAGATATTTCCATGTTTCTAGAGATGGCCATGTAGATATTTCCATGTTTATACAGATGGCGGTGAAGACATTTCCATGTTTATAGATTTAGCAGTGTAGATATTTACAAATTCATACAGATAGCGGTGTGGATATTTCCATGTGTATACAGATAGCGGTGTAGATATTTCCATGTTTATACAGATCGTGTTGTAGATATTTCCATGTTTATACAGATAGCGGTGTAGATATTTCCATGTTTATATAGATACCGGTGTAGATATTTCCATGTTTACGCAGATTGCGGTGTAGGTATTTCCATGTTTATAGAGATAGCGGTGTAGATATTTCCATGTTTATACAGATGGCTCTGTAGGTATTTCCATGTGTATACATATGGCATTGTAGATATTTCCATGTGTATAGAGATAGCGGTGTAGAAATATTTCCATGTTTATACAGATAGCGGTGAAGATATTACCATCTTTACACAGATAGTGGTGTAGTTATTTCCATGTTTGCACAGATTGCGGTGTAGATATTTCCATATTTACACAGATAGCGGAGTATATATTTGCATCTTTGCACAGATTGCGGTGTAGATATTTCCATCTTTACACTGATAGCGCTGTAGATATTTCCAAGTTTATAGAGATAGCAGTGTAGATATTTCTATGTTTACACAGATAGACTGGTAGATATTTGCATGTTTCTACAGATAGCGGTGTAGATATTTCCATGTTTATACAGAGAGTGGTGGAGATGTTTCCATGTTTATACAGAGAGCGGTGGAGATATTTCGATGTATATACAGATAGCGGAGTAGATATTTCCATGTTTATTCAGATGGCTGTGTAGATATTTCCTTGTTTATACAGTGGGCGGTGTAGATATTTCCATGTATACACAGATAGCGGTGTAGATATTTCCATGTTAATACAGACAGCGGTGTAGATATTACCATCCTTACACAGACAGCGGTGTAGTTATTTCCATCTTTGCACAGATTGCGGTGTGGATATTTCCATTTACAAAGATATCGGTGTAGATATTTCCATCTTTGCACAGATTGCGGTGCAGATATTTTCATCTTTACACAGAATGGGGTTTAGATATTTTCTTGTTGACACAGATAGCGGTGTAGATATTTTTCAATGTTTACACAGATAGCCTTATAGATATTTCCATGTTTATACAGATGGCGGTGTAGATATTTCCATGTTTATGCAGATGGCGGTGTAGATATTTCCAGGTTTATAGAGATGGTGGTGTAGATATTTCTATGTTTATAGAGATAGCAGTGTAGGTAATTCCATGTTTATAGAGATGGCGGTGTAGTTATTTCCATGTTTATAGTGATAGTGGTGTAGATATTTCCATTTTTGTACAGATAGCGGTGCAGATATTTCCATGTTTATACAGATAGTGGTGTTGGTATTTCCATGTTTATACAGATAGCGGTGTATATATTTCCATGTTTATACAGATAGCGGTGGAGATATTTCCATGTTTATACAGATATCAGGGGAGATATTTCTATGTTTATACAGATTGGCGGTGTAAATATTTCCAAGTTTATGCAGATAGCAGTGTAGATATTTCCAGGTTTATAGAGATAGCGGTGTAGATATTTCCATGTTTATACAGATAGCGGTGTAGATATATCCATGTTTATAGAGATAGCAGTGTAGATATACCCATATTTATACAGATAGCGTTGTAGATATTTCCATGTTTATTAAGATGGCAGTGTAGATATTTCCACGTTTATACACATAGCGGTGTGGCTATTTCCAGGTTTATACTGATGGCAGTGTAGATATTTCCATGTTTACACAGATACTGGTGTAGATATTTCCATGTTTATAAAGATAGCGGTGTAGATATTTCCATGTTTATAGAGACAGCGGTGGAGATATTTCCATGTTTATAGAGATAGCGGTGGAGATATTTCCATGTTTATACAGATAATGATGTAGATATTTTCAAGCTTATACAGATAGTGTTGTAGAAATTTCCATGTTTATACAGATAGCTGTGGAGATATTTCCATGTTTATACTGATATCGGTGTAGATATTTCCATGTTTATACACATAGCGGTGCAGATATTTCCAAGTTTATAAAGATAGCATTGTAGATATTTCCATGTTTATAGAGATAGGGGTGGAGATATTTCCATGTTTATTGAGATGGCGGTGGAGGTATTTCCATGCTTATAGAGATAGCGGTGTTGATATTTCCATGTTTAAACAGATAGCTGTGTAGGTGTTTCCATGATTATACAGATAACGGTGTAGGTATTTCCATGTTTATAGAGATAGCGGTGAAGATATTTCCAAGTATATCCAGATGGCTGTGAAGATATTTCCATGTGTAGACAGATGGCAGTGTAGATATTTCCATGTTTATACAGATGGAGGTTTAGATATTCCCATGTTTACACAGATGACTGTGTAGATATTTCCACGTCTTTACAGATGGCGGTGTAGTTATTTCCATGTTTATACAGATAGCGGTGTGGCTATTTCCATGTTTATACAGATAGTGTTGTAGATATTTCCATGTTTATAGAGATGGCAGTGTAGATATTTCCAAGTTTATACAGATTGCAGTGTAGTTATTTCCATGTTTATACAGATAGTGGTGTAGACATTTCCATGTTTATACAGATGACTCTGCAGGCATTTCCATGTTTATACAGATGGTGGTGTAGATGTTTCCATGTTTATACAGAAAGCGGTAGAGATATTTCCATGTTTATACAGATAACGGTGTAGATGTTTCCATGTTTATAAAGAAAGCGGTGGAGATATTTCCATGATTATACAGATGGCGGTGTAGATATTTCCATGTTTTTACAGATAGCAGTGGAGATATATCCAGGTTTATACAGAGAGCGGTGGAGATATTTCCATGTTTATACAGATGGTGGTGCAGATATTTTCATGTTTATACAGATGGTGGTGTAGATATTTCCAAGTTTTTACAGATGGTGGTGTAGATATTTTCATGTTTATACAGATGACTGTGTAGTTATTTCCATGCTTATACAGAGGGTGGTTTACATATTTCCATATTTGTAGAGATAGCCATGTAATTATTTCCATGTTTATACAGATAGTGGTGTAGACATTTCCATGTTTATAGAGATAGCGGTGTAGATATTTCCATATTTATACAGATCGCGGTGTAGATATTTGCATGTTTATACAGATAACTGTGTAGATATTTCCATGTTTATACAGATAGTGTTTTAGATATTTCCATATTTATACAGATAGCATTGTAGATATTTCTATTTTTTTACAGATCGTGGTGTAGATTTTTCCATTTTTATACAGATAGCGGTGTAGATATTTCCATGTTTATACAGCTCGCGGTGTAGATATTTCAATTTTAATAAAAATGGCAGGGTAGGTATTTCCATGTTTATACAGATATAGGTGTAAATATTTCCAGTTTTACAAAGATGGTGTTGTAGATAGTTTCATGTTTATGGAGATGGTGTTGTACATATTTTCATGTTTATAAAGATGGCGGTGTAGATATTTCCATGTTTATAGAGATGGCCGAGTAGATATTTCCATGTTTATAGAGACAGCTGTGTAAGTATTTCCATCTGTATAGAGATAGCAGTGTAGATATTTCCATGTTTATACAGATGGCTCTGTAAATATTTCCATGTTTATACACATGGCAGTGCAGATATTTCCATGTTTCTAGAGATGGTGGTGCAGATATTTCCATGTTTATAAAGAAGACTGTGTAGATATTTCCAAGTTTACAGTTGGCGGTGTACATATTTCCATGTTTATAGAGACAGCGGTGTAGATTTTTCCATTTTTACACACATAGCAGTGTAGATATTTCCATGTTTATAGAGAGAGCGGTGTATATATTTCCATATCAATACAGATAGCGGTGTAGATATTTCCAAGTTTATTCAGATGGCGGTATAGATATTTCCATGTTTATACAGATAGCGGTGTCGCAATTTCCATGTTTATACAGATAGCGGTGTAGATATTTCCATCTATATACAGATGTCTGTGTATATATTTCCATGTTTATACAGATGGCAGTGTAGATATTCCCATGTTTATATTGATGGCGGTGTATATATTTCCATGTTTATAGAGATAGCCATGTAGGTATTTCCATGTTTATACAGATAGCGGTGTAGATATTTCCATGTGTATACAGATAGCGGTGCAGATATTTCAATGTGTATACAGATAGCGGTGGAGATATTTCCACGTTCATACAGATCGTGGTGTAGATATTTCCATGTTTACACAGATTGCGGTGTAGATATTTCCATGTTTATAGAGATAGCGGTGTAGATATTTCCATGTTTATACTGATGGCTGTGTAGATATTTCCACGTGTATACGGATGGCAGTGTAGATGTTTCCATGTTTATAGAGATGGTGGTGAAGATATTTCCATGTATATACAGATGACTGTGTAGATACTTCCGTGTTTATACAGATGGCGGTGTCGGTATCTTCATATTTACACAGATAGCGGTGTAGATATTTCCATGTTTATTCAGATGGCGGTGTAGGTATTTCCATATTTATACAGATAGCGGTGGAGACATTTCCATGTTTATACTGATGGCAGTGTTGATATTTCCATGTTTATAGAGATTGCGGTGTATATATTACCATGTTTACAGAGATAGCGTTGTAGATATTTCCATCTGTGCACAGATTGCGGTGTAGATACTTCCATCATTGCACAGATACAGGTGTAGATATTTCCATCTTTATACAGATTACGGTGTAGATAATCGCATGTTTACACAGATAGCGGTGTAGATATTTCCATGTTTATACAGATAATGGTGGAGATATTTCCATGTTTACAGATAGCGGTGTAGATATTTCCATGTTTATACAGTTGGCAGTGTAGATATTTCCATGTTTATAGAGATGGTGGTGGAGTTATTTCCATGTATATACAGATGACTGTGTAGATATTTCCATGTTTATACAGATGGCATTGTATATATTTCCATGTTTATAGAGATGGTGGTGTACCTATTTCCATGTTTATACAGATGACTGTGTAGATATTTCCATCTTTGTACAGATATCGGTGGAGGCATATCCATGTTTATACAGATGAATCTGTAGTTATTTCCATGTTTATACAGATGGCGGAGTAGATATTTCCATGTTTCTAGAGATGGCCATGTAGATATTTCCATGTTTATACAGATGGCGGTGAAGACATTTCCATGTTTATAGATTTAGCAGTGTAGATATTTACAAATTCATACAGATAGCGGTGTGGATATTTCCATGTGTATACAGATAGCGGTGTAGATATTTCCATGTTTATACAGATCGTGTTGTAGATATTTCCATGTTTATACAGATAGCGGTGTAGATATTTCCATGTTTATATAGATACCGGTGTAGATATTTCCATGTTTACGCAGATTGCGGTGTAGGTATTTCCATGTTTATAGAGATAGCGGTGTAGATATTTCCATGTTTATACAGATGGCTCTGTAGGTATTTCCATGTGTATACATATGGCATTGTAGATATTTCCATGTGTATAGAGATAGCGGTGTAGAAATATTTCCATGTTTATACAGATAGCGGTGAAGATATTACCATCTTTACACAGATAGTGGTGTAGTTATTTCCATGTTTGCACAGATTGCGGTGTAGATATTTCCATATTTACACAGATAGCGGAGTATATATTTGCATCTTTGCACAGATTGCGGTGTAGATATTTCCATCTTTACACTGATAGCGCTGTAGATATTTCCAAGTTTATAGAGATAGCAGTGTAGATATTTCTATGTTTACACAGATAGACTGGTAGATATTTGCATGTTTCTACAGATAGCGGTGTAGATATTTCCATGTTTATACAGAGAGTGGTGGAGATGTTTCCATGTTTATACAGAGAGCGGTGGAGATATTTCGATGTATATACAGATAGCGGAGTAGATATTTCCATGTTTATTCAGATGGCTGTGTAGATATTTCCTTGTTTATACAGTGGGCGGTGTAGATATTTCCATGTATACACAGATAGCGGTGTAGATATTTCCATGTTAATACAGACAGCGGTGTAGATATTACCATCCTTACACAGACAGCGGTGTAGTTATTTCCATCTTTGCACAGATTGCGGTGTGGATATTTCCATTTACAAAGATATCGGTGTAGATATTTCCATCTTTGCACAGATTGCGGTGCAGATATTTTCATCTTTACACAGAATGGGGTTTAGATATTTTCTTGTTGACACAGATAGCGGTGTAGATATTTTTCAATGTTTACACAGATAGCCTTATAGATATTTCCATGTTTATACAGATGGCGGTGTAGATATTTCCATGTTTATGCAGATGGCGCTGTAGATATTTCCAGGTTTATAGAGATGGTGGTGTAGATATTTCTATGTTTATAGAGATAGCAGTGTAGGTAATTCCATGTTTATAGAGATGGCGGTGTAGTTATTTCCATGTTTATAGTGATAGTGGTGTAGATATTTCCATTTTTGTACAGATAGCGGTGCAGATATTTCCATGTTTATACAGATAGTGGTGTTGGTATTTCCATGTTTATACAGATAGCGGTGTATATATTTCCATGTTTATACAGATAGCGGTGGAGATATTTCCATGTTTATACAGATATCAGGGGAGATATTTCTATGTTTATACAGATTGGCGGTGTAAATATTTCCAAGTTTATGCAGATAGCAGTGTAGATATTTCCAGGTTTATAGAGATAGCGGTGTAGATATTTCCATGTTTATACAGATAGCGGTGTAGATATATCCATGTTTATAGAGATAGCAGTGTAGATATACCCATATTTATACAGATAGCGTTGTAGATATTTCCATGTTTATTAAGATGGCAGTGTAGATATTTCCACGTTTATACACATAGCGGTGTGGCTATTTCCAGGTTTATACTGATGGCAGTGTAGATATTTCCATGTTTACACAGATACTGGTGTAGATATTTCCATGTTTATAAAGATAGCGGTGTAGATATTTCCATGTTTATAGAGACAGCGGTGGAGATATTTCCATGTTTATAGAGATAGCGGTGGAGATAGTTCCATGTTTATACAGATAATGATGTAGATATTTTCAAGCTTATACAGATAGTGTTGTAGAAATTTCCATGTTTATACAGATAGCTGTGGAGATATTTCCATGTTTATACTGATATCGGTGTAGATATTTCCATGTTTATACACATAGCGGTGCAGATATTTCCAAGTTTATAAAGATAGCATTGTAGATATTTCCATGTTTATAGAGATAGGGGTGGAGATATTTCCATGTTTATTGAGATGGCGGTGGAGGTATTTCCATGCTTATAGAGATAGCGGTGTTGATATTTCCATGTTTAAACAGATAGCTGTGTAGGTGTTTCCATGATTATACAGATAACGGTGTAGGTATTTCCATGTTTATAGAGATAGCGGTGAAGATATTTCCAAGTATATCCAGATGGCTGTGAAGATATTTCCATGTGTAGACAGATGGCAGTGTAGATATTTCCATGTTTATACAGATGGAGGTTTAGATATTCCCATGTTTACACAGATGACTGTGTAGATATTTCCACGTCTTTACAGATGGCGGTGTAGTTATTTCCATGTTTATACAGATAGCGGTGTGGCTATTTCCATGTTTATACAGATAGTGTTGTAGATATTTCCATGTTTATAGAGATGGCAGTGTAGATATTTCCAAGTTTATACAGATTGCAGTGTAGTTATTTCCATGTTTATACAGATAGTGGTGTAGACATTTCCATGTTTATACAGATGACTCTGCAGGCATTTCCATGTTTATACAGATGGTGGTGTAGATGTTTCCATGTTTATACAGAAAGCGGTAGAGATATTTCCATGTTTATACAGATAACGGTGTAGATGTTTCCATGTTTATAAAGAAAGCGGTGGAGATATTTCCATGATTATACAGATGGCGGTGTAGATATTTCCATGTTTTTACAGATAGCAGTGGAGATATATCCAGGTTTATACAGAGAGCGGTGGAGATATTTCCATGTTTATACAGATGGTGGTGCAGATATTTTCATGTTTATACAGATGGTGGTGTAGATATTTCCAAGTTTTTACAGATGGTGGTGTAGATATTTTCATGTTTATACAGATGACTGTGTAGTTATTTCCATGCTTATACAGAGGGTGGTTTACATATTTCCATATTTGTAGAGATAGCCATGTAATTATTTCCATGTTTATACAGATAGTGGTGTAGACATTTCCATGTTTATAGAGATAGCGGTGTAGATATTTCCATATTTATACAGATCGCGGTGTAGATATTTGCATGTTTATACAGATAACTGTGTAGATATTTCCATGTTTATACAGATAGTGTTTTAGATATTTCCATATTTATACAGATAGCATTGTAGATATTTCCATTTTTTTACAGATCGTGGTGTAGATTTTTCCATTTTTATACAGATAGCGGTGTAGATATTTCCATGTTTATACAGCTCGCGGTGTAGATATTTCAATTTTAATAAAAATGGCAGGGTAGGTATTTCCATGTTTATACAGATATAGGTGTAAATATTTCCAGTTTTACAAAGATGGTGTTGTAGATAGTTTCATGTTTATGGAGATGGTGTTGTACATATTTTCATGTTTATAAAGATGGCGGTGTAGATATTTCCATGTTTATAGAGATGGCCGAGTAGATATTTCCATGTTTATAGAGACAGCTGTGTAAGTATTTCCATCTGTATAGAGATAGCAGTGTAGATATTTCCATGTTTATACAGATGGCTCTGTAAATATTTCCATGTTTATACACATGGCAGTGCAGATATTTCCATGTTTCTAGAGATGGTGGTGCAGATATTTCCATGTTTATAAAGAAGACTGTGTAGATATTTCCAAGTTTACAGTTGGCGGTGTACATATTTCCATGTTTATAGAGACAGCGGTGTAGATTTTTCCATTTTTACACACATAGCAGTGTAGATATTTCCATGTTTATAGAGAGAGCGGTGTATATATTTCCATATCAATACAGATAGCGGTGTAGATATTTCCAAGTTTATTCAGATGGCGGTATAGATATTTCCATGTTTATACAGATAGCGGTGTCGCTATTTCCATGTTTATACAGATAGCGGTGTAGATATTTCCATCTATATACAGATGTCTGTGTATATATTTCCATGTTTATACAGATGGCAGTGTAGATATTCCCATGTTTATATTGATGGCGGTGTATATATTTCCATGTTTATAGAGATAGCCATGTAGGTATTTCCATGTTTATACAGATAGCGGTGTAGATATTTCCATGTGTATACAGATAGCGGTGCAGATATTTCAATGTGTATACAGATAGCGGTGGAGATATTTCCACGTTCATACAGATCGTGGTGTAGATATTTCCATGTTTACACAGATTGCGGTGTAGATATTTCCATGTTTATAGAGATAGCGGTGTAGATATTTCCATGTTTATACTGATGGCTGTGTAGATATTTCCACGTGTATACGGATGGCAGTGTAGATGTTTCCATGTTTATAGAGATGGTGGTGAAGATATTTCCATGTATATACAGATGACTGTGTAGATACTTCCGTGTTTATACAGATGGCGGTGTCGGTATCTTCATATTTACACAGATAGCGGTGTAGATATTTCCATGTTTATTCAGATGGCGGTGTAGGTATTTCCATATTTATACAGATAGCGGTGGAGACATTTCCATGTTTATACTGATGGCAGTGTTGATATTTCCATGTTTATAGAGATTGCGGTGTATATATTACCATGTTTACAGAGATAGCGTTGTAGATATTTCCATCTGTGCACAGATTGCGGTGTAGATACTTCCATCATTGCACAGATACAGGTGTAGATATTTCCATCTTTATACAGATTACGGTGTAGATAATCGCATGTTTACACAGATAGCGGTGTAGATATTTCCATGTTTATACAGATAATGGTGGAGATATTTCCATGTTTACAGATAGCGGTGTAGATATTTCCATGTTTATACAGTTGGCAGTGTAGATATTTCCATGTTTATAGAGATGGTGGTGGAGTTATTTCCATGTATATACAGATGACTGTGTAGATATTTCCATGTTTATACAGATGGCATTGTATATATTTCCATGTTTATAGAGATGGTGGTGTACCTATTTCCATGTTTATACAGATGACTGTGTAGATATTTCCATCTTTGTACAGATATCGGTGGAGGCATATCCATGTTTATACAGATGAATCTGTAGTTATTTCCATGTTTATACAGATGGCGGAGTAGATATTTCCATGTTTCTAGAGATGGCCATGTAGATATTTCCATGTTTATACAGATGGCGGTGAAGACATTTCCATGTTTATAGATTTAGCAGTGTAGATATTTACAAATTCATACAGATAGCGGTGTGGATATTTCCATGTGTATACAGATAGCGGTGTAGATATTTCCATGTTTATACAGATCGTGTTGTAGATATTTCCATGTTTATACAGATAGCGGTGTAGATATTTCCATGTTTATATAGATACCGGTGTAGATATTTCCATGTTTACGCAGATTGCGGTGTAGGTATTTCCATGTTTATAGAGATAGCGGTGTAGATATTTCCATGTTTATACAGATGGCTCTGTAGGTATTTCCATGTGTATACATATGGCATTGTAGATATTTCCATGTGTATAGAGATAGCGGTGTAGAAATATTTCCATGTTTATACAGATAGCGGTGAAGATATTACCATCTTTACACAGATAGTGGTGTAGTTATTTCCATGTTTGCACAGATTGCGGTGTAGATATTTCCATATTTACACAGATAGCGGAGTATATATTTGCATCTTTGCACAGATTGCGGTGTAGATATTTCCATCTTTACACTGATAGCGCTGTAGATATTTCCAAGTTTATAGAGATAGCAGTGTAGATATTTCTATGTTTACACAGATAGACTGGTAGATATTTGCATGTTTCTACAGATAGCGGTGTAGATATTTCCATGTTTATACAGAGAGTGGTGGAGATGTTTCCATGTTTATACAGAGAGCGGTGGAGATATTTCGATGTATATACAGATAGCGGAGTAGATATTTCCATGTTTATTCAGATGGCTGTGTAGATATTTCCTTGTTTATACAGTGGGCGGTGTAGATATTTCCATGTATACACAGATAGCGGTGTAGATATTTCCATGTTAATACAGACAGCGGTGTAGATATTACCATCCTTACACAGACAGCGGTGTAGTTATTTCCATCTTTGCACAGATTGCGGTGTGGATATTTCCATTTACAAAGATATCGGTGTAGATATTTCCATCTTTGCACAGATTGCGGTGCAGATATTTTCATCTTTACACAGAATGGGGTTTAGATATTTTCTTGTTGACACAGATAGCGGTGTAGATATTTTTCAATGTTTACACAGATAGCCTTATAGATATTTCCATGTTTATACAGATGGCGGTGTAGATATTTCCATGTTTATGCAGATGGCGCTGTAGATATTTCCAGGTTTATAGAGATGGTGGTGTAGATATTTCTATGTTTATAGAGATAACAGTGTAGGTAATTCCATGTTTATAGAGATGGCGGTGTAGTTATTTCCATGTTTATAGTGATAGTGGTGTAGATATTTCCATTTTTGTACAGATAGCGGTGCAGATATTTCCATGTTTATACAGATAGTGGTGTTGGTATTTCCATGTTTATACAGATAGCGGTGTATATATTTCCATGTTTATACAGATAGCGGTGGAGATATTTCCATGTTTATACAGATATCAGGGGAGATATTTCTATGTTTATACAGATTGGCCGTGTAAATATTTCCAAGTTTATGCAGATAGCAGTGTAGATATTTCCAGGTTTATAGAGATAGCGGTGTAGATATTTCCATGTTTATACAGATAGCGGTGTAGATATATCCATGTTTATAGAGATAGCAGTGTAGATATACCCATATTTATACAGATAGCGTTGTAGATATTTCCATGTTTATTAAGATGGCAGTGTAGATATTTCCACGTTTATACACATAGCGGTGTGGCTATTTCCAGGTTTATACTGATGGCAGTGTAGATATTTCCATGTTTACACAGATACTGGTGTAGATATTTCCATGTTTATAAAGATAGCGGTGTAGATATTTCCATGTTTATAGAGACAGCGGTGGAGATATTTCCATGTTTATAGAGATAGCGGTGGAGATAGTTCCATGTTTATACAGATAATGATGTAGATATTTTCAAGCTTATACAGATAGTGTTGTAGAAATTTCCATGTTTATACAGATAGCTGTGGAGATATTTCCATGTTTATACTGATATCGGTGTAGATATTTCCATGTTTATACACATAGCGGTGCAGATATTTCCAAGTTTATAAAGATAGCATTGTAGATATTTCCATGTTTATAGAGATAGGGGTGGAGATATTTCCATGTTTATTGAGATGGCGGTGGAGGTATTTCCATGCTTATAGAGATAGCGGTGTTGATATTTCCATGTTTAAACAGATAGCTGTGTAGGTGTTTCCATGATTATACAGATAACGGTGTAGGTATTTCCATGTTTATAGAGATAGCGGTGAAGATATTTCCAAGTATATCCAGATGGCTGTGAAGATATTTCCATGTGTAGACAGATGGCAGTGTAGATATTTCCATGTTTATACAGATGGAGGTTTAGATATTCCCATGTTTACACAGATGACTGTGTAGATATTTCCACGTCTTTACAGATGGCGGTGTAGTTATTTCCATGTTTATACAGATAGCGGTGTGGCTATTTCCATGTTTATACAGATAGTGTTGTAGATATTTCCATGTTTATAGAGATGGCAGTGTAGATATTTCCAAGTTTATACAGATTGCAGTGTAGTTATTTCCATGTTTATACAGATAGTGGTGTAGACATTTCCATGTTTATACAGATGACTCTGCAGGCATTTCCATGTTTATACAGATGGTGGTGTAGATGTTTCCATGTTTATACAGAAAGCGGTAGAGATATTTCCATGTTTATACAGATAACGGTGTAGATGTTTCCATGTTTATAAAGAAAGCGGTGGAGATATTTCCATGATTATACAGATGGCGGTGTAGATATTTCCATGTTTTTACAGATAGCAGTGGAGATATATCCAGGTTTATACAGAGAGCGGTGGAGATATTTCCATGTTTATACAGATGGTGGTGCAGATATTTTCATGTTTATACAGATGGTGGTGTAGATATTTCCAAGTTTTTACAGATGGTGGTGTAGATATTTTCATGTTTATACAGATGACTGTGTAGTTATTTCCATGCTTATACAGAGGGTGGTTTACATATTTCCATATTTGTAGAGATAGCCATGTAATTATTTCCATGTTTATACAGATAGTGGTGTAGACATTTCCATGTTTATAGAGATAGCGGTGTAGATATTTCCATATTTATACAGATCGCGGTGTAGATATTTGCATGTTTATACAGATAACTGTGTAGATATTTCCATGTTTATACAGATAGTGTTTTAGATATTTCCATATTTATACAGATAGCATTGTAGATATTTCTATTTTTTTACAGATCGTGGTGTAGATTTTTCCATTTTTATACAGATAGCGGTGTAGATATTTCCATGTTTATACAGCTCGCGGTGTAGATATTTCAATTTTAATAAAAATGGCAGGGTAGGTATTTCCATGTTTATACAGATATAGGTGTAAATATTTCCAGTTTTACAAAGATGGTGTTGTAGATAGTTTCATGTTTATGGAGATGGTGTTGTACATATTTTCATGTTTATAAAGATGGCGGTGTAGATATTTCCATGTTTATAGAGATGGCCGAGTAGATATTTCCATGTTTATAGAGACAGCTGTGTAAGTATTTCCATCTGTATAGAGATAGCAGTGTAGATATTTCCATGTTTATACAGATGGCTCTGTAAATATTTCCATGTTTATACACATGGCAGTGCAGATATTTCCATGTTTCTAGAGATGGTGGTGCAGATATTTCCATGTTTATAAAGAAGACTGTGTAGATATTTCCAAGTTTACAGTTGGCGGTGTACATATTTCCATGTTTATAGAGACAGCGGTGTAGATTTTTCCATTTTTACACACATAGCAGTGTAGATATTTCCATGTTTATAGAGAGAGCGGTGTATATATTTCCATATCAATACAGATAGCGGTGTAGATATTTCCAAGTTTATTCAGATGGCGGTATAGATATTTCCATGTTTATACAGATAGCGGTGTCGCTATTTCCATGTTTATACAGATAGCGGTGTAGATATTTCCATCTATATACAGATGTCTGTGTATATATTTCCATGTTTATACAGATGGCAGTGTAGATATTCCCATGTTTATATTGATGGCGGTGTATATATTTCCATGTTTATAGAGATAGCCATGTAGGTATTTCCATGTTTATACAGATAGCGGTGTAGATATTTCCATGTGTATACAGATAGCGGTGCAGATATTTCAATGTGTATACAGATAGCGGTGGAGATATTTCCACGTTTATACAGATCGTGGTGTAGATATTTCCATGTTTACACAGATTGCGGTGTAGATATTTCCATGTTTATAGAGATAGCGGTGTAGATATTTCCATGTTTATACTGATGGCTGTGTAGATATTTCCACGTGTATACGGATGGCAGTGTAGATGTTTCCATGTTTATAGAGATGGTGGTGAAGATATTTCCATGTATATACAGATGACTGTGTAGATACTTCCGTGTTTATACAGATGGCGGTGTCGGTATCTTCATATTTACACAGATAGCGGTGTAGATATTTCCATGTTTATTCAGATGGCGGTGTAGGTATTTCCATATTTATACAGATAGCGGTGGAGACATTTCCATGTTTATACTGATGGCAGTGTTGATATTTCCATGTTTATAGAGATTGCGGTGTATATATTACCATGTTTACAGAGATAGCGTTGTAGATATTTCCATCTGTGCACAGATTGCGGTGTAGATACTTCCATCATTGCACAGATACAGGTGTAGATATTTCCATCTTTATACAGATTACGGTGTAGATAATCGCATGTTTACACAGATAGCGGTGTAGATATTTCCATGTTTATACAGATAATGGTGGAGATATTTCCATGTTTACAGATAGCGGTGTAGATATTTCCATGTTTATACAGTTGGCAGTGTAGATATTTCCATGTTTATAGAGATGGTGGTGGAGTTATTTCCATGTATATACAGATGACTGTGTAGATATTTCCATGTTTATACAGATGGCATTGTATATATTTCCATGTTTATAGAGATGGTGGTGTACCTATTTCCATGTTTATACAGATGACTGTGTAGATATTTCCATCTTTGTACAGATATCGGTGGAGGCATATCCATGTTTATACAGATGGTGGTGTAGATATTTCCAAGTTTATACAGTAAGCGGTTTAGATATTTGAATGTTTTTACAGATTACGGTGTAGATATTTCCATGTTTATAGAGATTTTGGTGTAGGTTTTTCCATGTTTATAGAGATAGCGGTGTAGATATTTCCATGTTTATAGAGATAGCTGTGTAGATATTTCGATGTGTATACAGATGGCAGTGTAGTTATTTCCATGTTTATACAGATAGCGGTGTAGATATTTCCATGTTTATACAGATGACTGTGTAGGTATTCCAATGCTTATACAGATGGCGGTGTAGATATTTCCATGTTTATAGAGATAGCCATGTAGATATTTCCATGTTTATACAGATAGCGGTATAGACATTTCCATGTTTACAGAGATAGCGTTGTTGATATTTCCATATTTATACAGATAGTGATGTACATATTTCCATGTTTATACAGGTAGAGGTGTAGATATTTCCATGCTTATGCAGATCGTGGTGTAAATATTTCCATCTTTCTACAGAAAGCAGTGTAGATATTTCTCTGTTTATACAGATGGCGGTGCAGATATTTCCATGTTTAAACAGATGGCGCTATAGATATTTTCATGTTTGTGCAGATGGCGGTGTAGATGTTTCTATGTTTATAGAGATAGCGGTGTAGATAATTCCATGTTTATAGAGAAGGCGGTGTAGGTATGTCCATGTTTATAGAGATAGTGGTGTAGATATTTCCAAGTTTATACAGATAGTGGTGTAGATATTTCCATGTTTATACAGATATTGGTGTTGGTATTTCCCTGTGTATACAGATAGGGGTGTAGATATTTCCATGGTTATACAGCTCGTGGTGAAGATATTTCCATCTTTATACAGATGGCAGGGTAGTTATTTCCATGTTTATACAGACAACGGTGTAGATATTACCATATTTACACAGATGGCGTTGTAGATAGTTCCATGTTTATGGAGATGGCGGTGTAGATATTTTCATGTTTGTACAGATAACGGTGTTCATATTTCCATGTTTATACAGATAGTGGTGGATATATTTCCTTGTTTATATTGATCGTTGTGTAGATATTTCCATGTTTATACAGATGGCAGTGTAGATATTTCCATATTTCTACTGGTAGCGGTGTAGATATTTCCATGTTTATACAGATCGTGGTGTAGATATTTCCATCTTTCCACAGAGGGCAGTGTAGATATTTCCATGTTTATACAGATGACTGTGTAGATATTTGCAAGTTTATACAGATGGCGGTGTAGATATTTCCATGTTTATAGAGACAGCGGTGCACATATTTACATTTTTATACAGATAGCGGTGTAGATATTTCCATGTTTATAGAGGTGGTGGTGTAGATATTTCCATGTTTATACAGATGGCAGGGTAGATATTTCCTTGTTTATACAGATAGTGGTGTAGATATTTCCATGTTTATACAGATAGCAGTGTAGATATTTCCATGTTTATACGGATAGCGGTGTATATATTTCCATGTTTATACAGATAGTGTTGGAGATATTACCACGTTTATACAGATATCGATGTAGATATTTAAACGTTTATACAGATAGCGTTGTAGATATTTCCACGTTTATAGAGATAGCGGTGTAGATATTTCCACGTTTTACAGATAGCAGTGTAGATATTTCCAAGTTTACACAGACAGCGTTGGAGATATTTCCATGTTTATACAGAAAGCAGTGTAGGTATTTCCTTGTTTATACAGATAGCGGTGTAGATATTTCCATGTTTATACAGATAGCGGTGTAGATATTTCCATGTTTATGCAGATGGCGGTGTAGACATTTCCAAGTTTATGGAAAGGCGGTGTAGATATTTCCATGTTTGTAGACATAGTGGTGTATATATTTCCATGTTTATAATGATAGAAGTGTAGATATTTCCATGTTTATACAGATAGCGGTGAAGATATTTCCGTGTTTATGTGGATAGCGGTTTTCATATTTGCAAGTTTATAGGGATAGCGTTGTCGTTATCTCCATTTTCATACAGAGAGCGGTGTAGGTTTTTCCATGTTTATACAGATGACTGTGTAGGAATTTCCATGTTTATACAGTTGTCGGTACAGATATTTTCAGGTTTATAGATATAGCGGTGTAGATATTTCCATGTTTATAAAATAGCGGTGTAGGCATTTACATGTTTATAGAGATAGTGTTGTAGGTATTTCAATATTTATAGAGATAGCGGTGTAGATATTTCCATGTTTATACACATAGCGGTGTAGACATTTCAATGTTTATTCAGATCGTGGTGTAGATATTTCCATGTTTATACAGATCATGGTGTAGATATTTCCATGTTTATACAGACGGCAGTGTATATATTTGCATGTTTATACAGATAGTGCTGTAAATATTTCCATGTTCATACAGGTGGAGGTGTAGATATTTCCTTCTCTATGCAGATCACGGTGTAGGTATTTCCATCTTTCTACAGATGACAGTGTAGATATTTCTATGTTTATAGAGTTGACGGTGAAGATATTTCCATGTTTATACAGATGGCGGTGTAGTTATTCATTGTATATGCTGATAGCGGTGTAGATATTTCCATGTTTATAGAGATGGCATTTTAGATATTTCTATGTTTATACAGATGGCGGTGTAGATAATTCCATGGTTATAAACATAGCGGTGTAGGTATTTCCATGTTTATACAGATAGCGGTGTAGATATTTCCATGTTTATACAGATAACGGGGTTGATATTTCCATGTTTACAGAGATAGCGGTGTAGATATTTTGATATTTGCACAGATTGCGGTGTACATATTTCCATGTTTACACAGATAGCTGTGTAGATATTTCCATGTTTACACAGAAATTGTTGTAGATATTTTCATGTTTAACAGATAGCGTTGTACATATTTCCATGTTTATGAAAATAGGGGTGTAGATATTTCCATGTTTATACATATAGCAGTGTAGATATTTCCATGTTTATAGAGATTACGGTGTAGATATTTCTATGTATATACAGATTGCGGTGTAGGTATTTCCATTTTTATTGAGATAGCGGTGTACACATTTCCATGTTACACAGACAGCGGTGCAGGTATTTCCATTTGTATACAGATGGCAGTGTAGATATTTACATGTTTATACAGATGGCAGTGTAGATATTTCCATGTTCATACAGATAGTGGTGTAGATATTTCCATGTTTATACAGGTAGAGGTGTAGATATTTCCATGTTTATGCAGATCTCGGTGTAGGTATTTCCATCTTTCTAGAGATGACAGTGTAGATATTTCTATGTTTATAGAGTTGGCGGTGTATATATTTCCATGTTTATACAGATGGCGGTGCAGTTATTTCCATGTATATGTTGATGTCGGTGTAGATATTTCCATATTTACAGAGATGACGTTTTAGGTATTTCCATGTTTAAAGAGATAGCTGTGTAGATATTTCCATGTTTACACAGATGTTGTTGTAGATATTTCCATGTTTATGCAGATAGCGTAGTAGATATTTCCATGTTTATAAAGATAGCGGTGTAGATATTTCCATATTTATAATTATAGCGGTATAGATATTTCCATGTTTATACAGATAACGGCATAAATATTTCCATGTTTATACAGATTGCGGTGTAGGTATTTCCATGTTTATAGAGATAGCGGTGTAGATATTTCCAGGCTTATACAGATAGCGGTGTAGGTGTGTCCATGTGTATACAGATGACAGTGTAGATATTTCCATGTTTATACAGATGGCAGTGTAGATATTTTCATGTTTATACAGATAGCAGTGTAGATATTTCCATGTTTATGGAGACAGCTGTGTATATATTTCCATGTTTATACATATGGCAGTGTAGATATTTCCATGTTTATACAGATAGTGGTGTAGATATTTCCATGTTTATACAGGTAGAGGTGTAGCTATTTCCATGTTTATGCAGATCTCGGTGTAGATATTTCCATCTTTCTAGGGATGACACTGTAGATATTTCTATGTTTACAGAGTTGGCGGTGTAGATATTTCCATGTTTATACAGATTGCGGTGTAGGCATTTCCATGTTAATAGAGATAGCGGTGTAGATATTTCCAGGCTTATACAGATAGCGGTGTAGGTATGTCCATGTACATACAGATGACAATGTAGATATTTCCATGTTTATACAGATGGCAGTGTAGATATTTCCATGTTTATACAGATAGCAGTGTAGATATTTCCATGTTTATGGAGACAGCTGTGTAGATATTTCCATGTTTATACATATGGCAGTGTAGATATTTCCATGGTTATACAGATAGTGGTGTAGATATTTCCATGTTTATACAGGTATAGGTGTAGCTATTTCCATGTTTATGCAGATCTCGGTGTAGATATTTCTATCTTCCTAGAGATGACACTGCAGATATTTCTGTGTTTACAGTGTTGGCGGTGTAGATATTTCCATGTTTATACAGATGGCGTTGCAGATATTTCCATGTATGTGCTGATGGCGGTGTAGATATTTCCATGTTTACAGAGATGGAATTTTAGACACTTCTATGTTTATAGAGATAGCAGTGTAGATAATTCCATGTTTATACACATAGCGGTGTAGGTATTTCCATGTTTATAATGATAGCGGTGCAGATATTTATATGTTTATGCTGATAGCGGTGTAGATATTTCCATGTTTATACAGATGACAGTGTAGATATTTCCATGATTATAGTGATACTGGTGTAGATATTTCCATGTTTATACAGTTGACTGTGTAGGTATTTCCATGTTTATACAGATATCGGTGTAGATATTTTCAGGTTTATAGATATAGCGATGTAGATATTTCCAAGTTTATACAGATAGCGGTGTAGACATTTCCATGTTTACAGAGATAGCGGTGTAGATATTTCCATATGTAAACAGATAGCGGTGAAGTTATTTCCATGTTTATACAGATGGCGGTGTAGATAGTTCCATGTTTATGAAGATGGCAGTGTAGATATTTTCATGTTTATGGAGATGGCTGTGTAGATATTTCCAAGTGTATACAGATGGCAGTGTAGTTATTTCCATCTTTATAGAGATGGTGGAGTAGATATTTCCATGTTTATACAGATGACTGTGTAGATATTTCCATGTTTATACAGATGGTGGTGTAGATATTTCCATGTTTATACACATAGCGGTGTAGATATTTCCATGTTTACAGACATAGCGGTGTAGATATATCCCTCTTTGCAGAGATTGTGGTGTAGATATTTCCATCTTTACACAGATAGCGGTGTAGATATTTCCAAGTTTACACAGATAGCTGTGTAGATATTTCCATGTTTCCACCAATAGCGTTGTAGATATTTCCATGTTTACACAGATAGCGGAGTACATATTTCCATGTTTATACAGATAGCGGTGTAGATATTTCCATGCTTATAGAGATAACAGTGTAGATATTTCCATGTTTATACAGATGGCTGCGTAGATATTTCCATGTGTATACAGATGGCAGTGTAGATATTTCTATGTTTATAGAGATGGTGGTGTAGATATTTCCATGTTTATACAGATGACTGTGTAGATAATTGCATGTTTATACAGATGGCTGTGTAGATATTTCCATGTTTATAAAGATAGCGGTGTAGATATTTCCATGTTTATACTGATAGCGGTGTAGATATCTCCTTGTTTATAGAGATGGCTTTGTTGATATTTCCATGTTTATACAGATATCACTGTAGACATTTCCATGTTTATAGAGATAGTGGTGTAGTTATTTCCATGTTTATACAGATGACTGTGTAGGTATTTCCATGTTTATAGAGATGTCGGTGAAGATATTTTCAGGTTTTTTGAGATAGCGATGTAGATATTTCCATGTTTTTACAGATAGCGGTGTAGACATTTCCATGTTTACAGAGATAGCGGTGTAGATATTTCCATATTTATACAGATAGCGGTGTAGACATTTCCATGTTTACAGAGATAGCGGTGTAGATATTTCCATATTTATACAGATAGCGGTGTAGATATTTCCATGTTTATAAAGATGGCGTGGTAGATATTTCCATGTTTATACAGATTGCGTTGTTGATATTTCCATGTTTACAGAGATAGCGGTGTAGGTATTTCCATCTTTGCACAGAATGCGGTGTACATATTTCCATCTTTACACAGATAACTGCGTAGATATTTCCAAGTCTACACAGATAGCTGTGTAGATATTTCCATGTTTACACCGATAGTGTTGTAGATATTTCCAAGTTTATATAGATAGCGGTGTAGATATTCCCACGTTTATACAGATAGCGGTGTAGATATTTCCACGTTTATACAGATAATAGTGTATATATTTCCATGTTTTACGGATAGTTGTGTAGAGATTTCCATGTTTATACAGATGGCAGTGTAGATATTTACAGGTTTATGCTGATGGCGGTGTAGATATTTGTATGTTGATGCATATGGCGGTGTAGATATTTCCAAGTTTATAGAATGGCGGTTTAGATATTTCCACGTTTACAGAAATAGCTGTGTGGCTATTTCCATGTTTATAATGATAGCGGTGCAGATATTTATATGTTTATGCTGATAGCGGTGTAGATATTTCCATGTTTATACAGATGGCAGTGTAGATATTTCCATGTTTATAGTGACACCGGTGTATATATTTCCATTTTTATACAGATGACTGTGTAGGCATTTCCTTGTTTATACAGATGTCAGTGTAGATATTTTCAGGTTTATAGAGATAGCGATGTAGATATTTCCATGTTTATACAGATAGCGGTGTAGACATTTCCATGTTTACAGAGATAGTGGTGTAGATATTTCCATGTCTATACAGATAGTGGTGTAGATGTTTCCATGTGTATACAGATGACTGTGTAGGTATTTCCATGTTTATACTGATGGCGGTGTAGATATTTCCATGCTTATAGAGGTAGCCATGTAGATATTTCCATGTTTATACAGATAGCAGTGTTGATATTTCCATGTTTATGGAGACAGCTGTGTAGATATTTCCATGTTTATACAGACGGCAGTGTATATATTTCCATGTTTATACAGATAGTGCTGTAGATATTTCCATGTTCATACAGATAGAGGTGTAGATATTTCCTTGTCTATGCAGATCTCGGTGTAGGTATTTCCATCTTTCTACAGACGACAGTGTAGACATTTCTATGTTTATAGAGTTGGCGGTGAAGATATTTCCATGTTTATACAGATGGCGGTGTATTTATTCATTGCATATGCTGATAGCGGTGCAGATATTTCCATGTTTATTGAGATGGCCTTTTAGATATTTCTATGTTTATAGAGATGGCGGTGTAGATAATTCCATGGTTATACACTTAGCGGTGTAGACATTTCCATGTTTATACAGATAGCGGTGTAGATATTTCCATGTTTATACAGATATCTGTGTAGATATTTCCATGTTTATACAGATATCAGGGTACATATTTCCATGTTTACAGAGATAGCGATGTAGATATTTTGATATTTGCACAGATTGCGGTGTACATATTTCCATGTTTACACAGATAGCTGTGTAGATATTTCCATGTTTACACAGATATTCTTGTAGATATTTCCATGTTTAACAGATAGCGTTGTAGATATTTCCATGTTTATAAATATTGCGGTGTAGAAATTTCCATGTTTATACATATAGCAGTGTAGATATTTCCATGTTTATAGAGATAACGGTGTAGATATTTCTTTGTTTATACAGATAGCGGTGTAGGTATTTCCATTTTTATTGAGATAGCAGTGTACATATTTCCATGTTATACAGATATCGGTGTAGGTATTTCCATGTGTATACAGATTGCAGTGTAGATATTTCCATGTTTATACAGATGGCAGTGTAGATATTTCCATGTTTATACAGATAGTGGTATAGATATTTCCATGTTTATAGAGATAGCGCTGGGGATATTTCCATGTTTATACAGATAGTGATGTATATATTTCCATGTTTATACAGATAGTGGTATAGATATTTCCATGTTTACACAGATAGGGGTGGAGATATTTCCATGTTTATACAGATAGCAGTGCAGATATTTCAATGTTTGTACAGATCGTGGTGGAGATATTTCCATGTTTATACAGATAGCGGTGGGGATATTTCCATGTTTATACAGATGGCGGTGTAGTTATTTCCACGTTTATAAAGATAGAGGTGTAGATATTTCCATGTTTATACAGATAGCGGTGTTGATATTTCCATGTTTATACAGATTGCGGTGCAGGTATTTCCATGTTTATGGAGATAGCGGTGTAGACATTTCCATGTTAATACAGATGGCTGTGTAGATATTTCCATGTGTATACAGATGGCGGTGAAGGTATTTCCATGTTTATACAGATAGCAGTGTAGATATTTCCATGTTTATGGAGACAGCTGTGTAGATATTTCCATGTTTATACAGACGGCAGTGCATATATTTCCATGTTTATACAGATGGCGGTGTAGATATTTCCATGTTTATAGAGATAGCCATGAAGATATTTCCAGGTTTATACAGATAGCAGTGCAGATATTTCCATTTTTATACAGATAGCGGTGTAGATATTTCTATGTTTACAGAGATAGCGGTGTAGTTATTTCCATATTTCCGCATATTGCGGTGTAGATATTTGCATCTTTACACAGTTAGTGGTGTGAATATTTCCATGTTTACCCTGATGGCTGTGAAGATATTCCCATGTTTACACAGATAGTGTTGTAGATATTTCCGTGTTTATACTGGTAGCGGTGTAGATATTTCCATGTTTACAAAGATAGCGGTGTAGATATTTCCATGTTTATAGAGATAGCGCTGGTGATATTTCCATGTTTATACAGATAGCGATGTATATATTTCCATGTTTATAGAGATAGCGCTGGTGATATTTCCATGTTTATACAGATAGCGATGTATATATTTCCATGTTTATACAGATAGCGGTATAGATATTTCCATGTTTACACAGATAGGGGTGGAGATATTTCCATGTTTATACAGATAGCGGTGAAGATATTTCAATGTTTATGCAGATCGTGGTGGAGATATTTCCATGTTTATACAGATTGCGGTGGGGATATTTCCATGTTTATAGAGATGGCGGTGTAGATATTTTCAAGTTTATGAAGATAGCGGTGTAGATATTTCGATGTTTACAGATATAGCGGGGTAGATATTTCCATGTTTATACATGTTGCGGTGCAGGTATTTCCATGTTTATGGAGATAGCGGTGTAGACATTTCCATGTTTATACAGATGGCTGTGTAGATATTTCCATCTGTATACAGATGGCAGTGTAGATATTTCCATGTTTATACAGATGACTGTGTAGATATTTTCATGTTTTTACACATGGCGGTGTAGATATTTCCATGTTCATACAGATAGCGGTGTCGCTATTTCTATGTTTACACAGACAGCAGTGTAGATATTTCCATGTTAATAGAGATAGCTGTGTAGATATTTCCATGTTTGTACAGATAGCGGTGTAGACATTTCCATGTTTATACACATGGCGGTGTAGATATTTCCATGTTTATACAGATAGTGGTGTAGATGTTTCCATGTTTTTACAGAAGACTGTGTAGGTATTTCCATATTTATACAGATGGCGGTGTAGATATTTCAATGCTTATAGAGATAGCCATGTAGATATTTCCATGTTTATAAAGATAGCGGTGTAGGCATTTTCATGTTTATAGAGATAGCGTTGTAGCTATCTCAATATTTATAGAGATAGCGGTGCAGATATTTCCATGTTTATGCAGATAGTGGTGTAGATATTTCCATGTTTATACAGATAAAGGGGTAGATATTTCCATGTTTACAGAGATAGCGTTGTAGATATTTTGATATTTGCACAGATTGCGGTGTACGTATTTTCATCTTTACACAGATAGCGGTGAACATATTTCTATGTCTACACAGATAGCTGTGTAGATATTTCCATGTTTACACAGATATTGTTGTAGATATTTCCATGTTTATACAGATAGCGTTGTAGATATTTCCATGTTTATACGGATTGCGGTGTAGATATATCCATGTTTATAGAGATAGCGGTGTAGATATTTCCAGGCTTACACAAATTGCGGTGTAGGTATTTCTATGTGTATACAGATGGCAGTGTAGATATTTCCATGTTTATACCGAGAGCATTGTAGATATTTCCATGTTTATGGAGACAGCTGTGTAGATATTTCCATGTTTATACAGACGGCAGTGTATATATTTCCATGTTCATACAGATAGTGCTGTAGATATTTCCATGTTCATACAGGTAGAGGTGTAGATATTTCCTTGTTTAAGCAGATATCGGTGTAGATATTTCCATATTTCTACAGATAACAGTGTATATGTTTCTAAGTTTATGGAGCTGGCGTTGAAGATGTTTCCATGTTTATACAGATGGTGGTGTAGTTATTTCCATGTATATGCTGATAGTGGTGTAGATATTTCCATGTTTATAGAGATGGCGTTTTAGATATTTCTATATTTATAGAGATAGCGGTGTAAATAATTCCATGGTTATACACATAGCGGTGTAGTTATTTCCATGTTTATACAGATAGCGGTGTAGATATTTCTATGTTTATACACATAGCGGAGTAGATATTTCCAGGTTTATACAGATAACGGGATAGATATTTCCATGTTTACAGAGATAGCGGTGTAGATATTTTGAAATTTGCTCAGATTGCGGTGTACATATTTCCATGTTTACACAGTTAGCTGTGTAGATATTTCCATGTTTATACATATAGCGGTGTAGATATTTTCATGTTTATACAGATAACGGTGTAGATATTTCCATGTTTATACAGATTGCGGTGTAGGTATTTCCATGTTTATAGAGATAGCGGTGTAGATATTTTCATACTTATACAGATAGCGGTGTAGGTATTTCCATGTGTATACAGATGGCAGTGTAGGTATTTCCATGTTTATACAGATGGCAGTGTAGATATTTCCATGTTTATACAGATAGCAGTGTAGATATTTCCAAGTTTATAGAGACAGCTTTGTAGATATTTCCATGTTTATACAGATGGCAGTGTAGATATTTCCATGTTTATACAGATAGTGGTGTAGACGTTTCCATGTTTATACTGGTAGAGGTGTAGATATTTCCATGTTTATGCAGATCTCGGTGTGGATATTTCCATCTTTCTAGAGATGACAGTGTAGATATTTCTATGTTTATAGAGTTGGCGGTGTAGATATTTCCATGTGTACACAGATGGCGGTGCACTTATTTCCATGTATATGCTTATGGCGGTGTAGATATTTCCAGGTTTTCAGAGATGGCGTTTTAGATATTTCTATGTTTATAGAGATAACGGTTCATATAATTCCATGTTTACACACATAGCGGTGTAGGTATTTCCATGTTTATACAGATAGCGGTGTAGATATTTCCATGTATATGCAATTGACTCTGTAGGTATTTCCATGTTGACACAGATGGCCGTGTAGATATGTCCATGTTTATAGAGATAGCCATGTAGATATTTCCATGTTTATACAGTTAGCGGTGTGGATAGTTCCATGTTTATACAGATGGCGGTGTAGATATTTCCATGTTTATACAGACTGCGGTGTATGTATTTCCATGTTTATGGAGATAGCACTGTAGATATTTCCATGTTTATACAGATGGCTGTGTAGATATTTCCATGTGTATACAGATGGAGTTGTAGATATTTCCATGTTTTTACAGATGTCAGTGTGGATATTTCCATGTTTATACAGATAGCGGTGTCGCTATTTCCATGTTTATACAGATAGCTGTGTAGATATTTCCATGTTTATAGAGATGGCTGTGTAGATATTTCCATGTTTATACAGTTGGCTGTGTAGATATTTCCATGTTTATACAAGTGGCAGTGTAGATATTTCCATGTTTATACAGATAGTGGTGTAGGTTTTTCCATGTTTATACAGATGACTCTGTCGGTATTTCCATGTTTATACAGATGGCGGTGTAGATATTTCATTTTTATAGGGATAGACATGTAGATATTTCCAGGTTTATACAGATCGCGGTGTATATATTTCCATGTTCATAGAGATAGCCATGTAGATATTTCCATGTTTACATAGATAGCGGTGTAGATATTTCCATATTTATACAGATAGTGGTGTAGCTATTTCCATGTTTATACAGATAGCGGTGTAGATATTTCCATGTTTACACAGATAGCGGTGTAGATATTTCCATGTTTACAGGGATAGCGGGGAATTGATTTCCATATTTCCACAGACTGCGGTGTAGATATTCCCATCTTTACACAGATAGCGGTGAATATACTTCCATGTTACACAGATAGCTGTGTAGATATTTCCCTGTTTACACAGATAGCGTTGAACTTATTTCCTTGTTTATACAGATAGCGGTGTAGATATTTCCATGTTTATCGAGATGGCAGTGTAGATATATCCATGTTTATACAAATGGCAGTGTAGATACTTCCATGTTTATACAGATGGTGCTGTAGATATTTCCATCTTTATACAGATGACTGTGTAGTTATTTCAATGTATATACAGATGGCGGTTTAGATATTTCAATGTTTATAGATATAGCCGTGTAGATATTTCCATTTTTATACAGATAACGGTGTAGACCTTTCCATGCTTATCGAGATAACAGTGTAGATATTTTCATATTTATACAGATAGCGGTTTAGATATTTCCATGTTTATACAGATAGTGTTGCAGACATTTCCATGTTTATGCAGATGGCGGTGTAGATATTTAGATGTTTATAGAGATGGCGGTGTAGATATTTCTATGTTTATAGAGATTGCGGAGCAGATAATTCCATGTTTATAGAGATGGCGGTGTAGTTATTTCCATATTTATAGAGATAGTGGTGTAGATATTTCCATGTTTATACAGATTGCGGTGTAGACATTTCCATGTTGATAGTGATAGCGGTATAGATATTTCCATGTTTATACAGATGGCTGTGTAGATATTTCCAAGTGTATACAGATTGCAGTGTAGATATTTCCATGTTTAAACAGATGGAGTTGTAGATATTTCTATGTTTATACAGATGACTGTGGAGATATTTCCATGTTTTTACAGATGGCGGTGTACATATTTCCATATATATACAGATAGCTGTGTGGCTATTTCCAAGTTTATAGAGATAGCGGTGTAGATATTTCCATGTTTATAGAGATGGCTGTGTAGATATTTCCACGTTTATACAGATGGCAGTGTAGATATTTCCATGTTTATATAGATGTCAGTGTAGATATTTCCATGTTTATACAGAAAGTGGTTTAGATATTGCCATGTTTATACAGATGTCTCTGTAGGCATTTCCATGTTTACACACATGGCGGTGTAGACCTTTCCATGTTTATAGAGATAGCCATGTAGATATTTCCATGTTTACACAGATAGCGGTGTAGATATTTCCATGTTTACAGAGATAGCGTTGTAGATATTTCCATATTTGCACAGATTGCGGCGTACATATTTCCATGTTTATACAGATAGCAGTGTCGATTTTTCCACGTTTATACTGCTTGCGGTGTTGTCATTTCCATTTTTATACAGATGGCAGTGTAGATATTTCCATGTTTATACAGATAGCGGTTTAGATATTTCCATGTTTACTCAGACGGCGCTGTAGATAGTTCCATGTTTATAGAGATTGCAGTGTAGTTATTTCCATGTGTATAGAGATAGCGGTGCAGATGTTTCCACGTTTATACTGATGGCTGTGAGGATATTTGCATGTGTATACTCATGGCAGTGTAGATATTTCCATGTTTATTGAGATGTTGGTGTAGATATTTCCATGTACATACAGATGAATGTGTAGATATTTCCATGTTTATACAGATGACGGTGTTGATATTTCCGTGTTTATAGAGATAGCGCTGTACATATTTCCATGTTAATACAGCTTGCAGTGCAGTTATTTCCATGGTTATACAGATAGCGTTGTAGATATTTCCATCTTTGCACCGATTGCGGTGTTGATATTTCCATCTTTACACAGATAGCGGTATAGATATTTCCATGTTTACACAGACAGCTGTGTAGATATTTCCATGTTTACACAGATAGCGTTCTAGATATTTCCATGTTTATAGAGATAGCGGTGTAGATGTTTCCATGTTTATACAGATAGCGGTGGAGATATTTCCATGTTTATACAGATGGCAGTGCAGATATTTCCATGTTTATACAGATAGTGGTGTAGATATTTCCATGTTTATACAGATGACTCTGTATGTATTTCCATGTTTACACAGATGGCGGTGTAGACATTTCCATGTTTATACAGATAGCCATGTAAATATTTCCATGTTTATACAGATAGCGGTATAAATATTTCCATGTTTACAGAGATAGCGTTGTAGATATTTCCACATTTATACAGCTCGCGGTGTAGTCATTTCCATTTTTATGCAGATGGCAGTGTAGATATTTCCATGTTTATACATATAGCTGTGTAGATATTTCCATGTTCACACAGATAGCTGTGTAGATATTTCCATGTATACACAGATAGCGTTCTAGATATTTCCATGTTTATAGAGATAGCGGTGTAGATATTTCCATGTTTATGCACATAGCGGTGTAGATGTTTCCATGTTTATACAGACTGCGGTGGAGATATTTCCATGTTTACACAGATAGCGTTCTAGATATTTTCATGTTTATAGAGATAGCTGTGTAGATATTTCCATGTTTATGCAGATAGCGGTGTAGATGTTTCCATGTTTATGCAGATAGCAGTGTAGATATTTCCATGTTTACAGAGATAGCGGTGTAGATATTTCCATATTTGCACAGATTGCAGTGTAGACACTTCCACCTTTACACAGATAGCGGTGTACATATTTCCATGTTTACACAGATAGCTGTGTAGACATTTTCATGTTTATACAGACAGCGGTGTAGATATTTACACGTTTACAGAGATAACGGTGTAGATATTTCCATGTTTACAGCGACAGCTGTGTAGATATTTCCATATTTGCACAGAGTGCGGTGTAGATATTTCCATCTTTACACAGATAGCGGTGCACATATTTTCATGTTTGTACAGATAGTGGTGTAGATATTTCCACGTTTATACAGAGGACCGTTTAGGTATTTCCATCTTTATGCAGATGGCGGTGTAGATATTTCCATGTTTATTGACATAGCCATGTAGATATTTCCATGTTTATAGAGATAGCGGTGTAGACATTTCGATGATTATAGTGATAGCTGTGTAGGTATCTCCATATTTATACAGATAGCGGCGTAGATATTTTCATGTTTATACAGATAACGGTGTAGATATTTCCATGTTCATACAGATAGCAGTGCAGATATTTCCATGTTTACAGAGATAGCGGTGTAGATATTTCCATTCTTGCACAGATCGCGGTGTACATATTTCCATGTTTACACAGATAGCTGTGTAGATATTTTGATGTTTACACAGATAGTGCTGTAGATATTTCCATGTTTATACAGATAGCGGTGTAGATAGTTCCATGTTTATAAAGATAGCGGTGTAGATATTCCAATGTTTATAGAGATAGCGGTGGAGATATTTCCATGTTTATACAGATAGCGATGTAGATATTTCCATGTTTATACAGATAGCGGTGGAGATATTTCCATATTACTACAGATAGCGGTGGAGATATATCCATCTTTATGCAGATGGCGGTGTAGATATTTCCAAGTTTATACAGATAGCGATGTAGATATTTCCATGTTTACGCAAATGACAGTGTAGATATTTCCATGTGTACTCAGATGGCAGTGTAGATATTTCCATGTTTATACAGATGGAGGTGTAGTTATTTCCATGTTTATACAGATGACTGTGTAGATATTTTCTGCTTTCACAGATGGCGATGTAGATGTTTCAATGTTTATACAGATAGCGGCGTGGTTAATTCCATGTTTATACTGATAGCATTGTAGATATTTCCATGTTTATAGAGATGGCTGTGTAGATATTTCCATGTTTATACAGATGGCAGTGTAGATATTTCCATGTTTATACAGATTGTGGTGTAGATACTTCCATGTTTATACAGATGACTGTGTAGTTATTTCCATGTTTATATAGATGGCGGTGGAGATATTTCCATGTTTACAGAGATAGCCATTTAGATATTTCCATGTTTATACATATTGTGGTGTAGACATTTCCATGTTTATGGAGATAGAGGTGTAGATATTTCCATATTTATACAGATAGCGGTGTAGTTATTTCCACGTTTATACAGATTGCGGTGTAGATATTTCCATGTATATACAGACAGCAGTGTAGGTATTTCATGTTTATGCAGATATCAGTGTAGACAATTCCATGTATATAGCGATAGTGGTGTAGATATTTCCATATTTACACAGATAGCGGTGTAGATATTTCCATGTTTATAGAGATAGCGGTGTAGATATTTCCATGTTTATGCAGATGGCAGTGTAGACATTTGCATGTTAATACAGATGGAGGTGTAGGTATTTCCATGTTTATACAGATGACTGTGTAGATATTTTCTGCTTTCACAGATGGCGATGTAGATATTTCAATGTTTATACAGATAGCGGCGTGGCTAATTCCATGTTTATACTGATAGCATTGTAGATATTTCCATGTTTATAGAGATGGCTGTGTAGATATTTCCATGTTTATACAGATGACTGTGTAGATATTTCCATGTTTATACAGATAGTGGTGTATACATTTCCATGTTTATAGAGATAGCGGTGTAGATATTTCCATATTTATCCAGATAGCGGTGTAGATATTTCCATGTGTATACAGATAGCGGTGTAGATACTTCCATGTTTACAGAGATAGCGGTGTAGATATTTCCATATTTGCACAGATTGCGGTGTAGTTATTTCCATCGTTACACAGATAGCAGTGTACTTATTTAAATGTTTACACAGACAGCGGTGAACATATTTCCATGTTAACACAGATACTTTTGTAGATATTTCCACGTTTATACATTTAGTGGTGTAGATATTTCCATATTTATAGAGATCATTGTGTAGATATTTCCAAATTTATACAGATAGCTGTGTAGATATTTCCTTGCTTATACAGATAGTGTTGTAGGTTTTCCATGTTTATACAGATAGCGGTGTAGATATTTCCATGTTTATAAAGATAGCTGTGTAGTTATTTTCATGTTTATACAGATTGCGGTGTAGGTATTTCCAGGTTTATTGAGATAGCGGTGTAGATATTTCCATGTTTATACAGATGGCTGTGTAGATATTTCCATGTGTGTACAGATGGGAGTGTAGATATTTCCATGTTTATACAGATGGAGGTGTAGATATTTCCATGTTTATACACATGACTGTGTAGTTGTTTTCTGCTTTCACAGATGGCGATGTAGATATTTCCATGTGTATACAGATAGCGATGTGGATATTTCAATGTTTATACTGATAGCAGTGTAGTTATTTCCATGTTTATAGAGATGGCTGTGTAGATATTTCCATGTATATTCAGATGGCAGTGTAGATATTTCCATGTTTATACAGATTGTGGTGTAGATACTTCCATGTTTATACAGATGACTGTGTAGTTATTTCCATGTTTATATAGATGGCGGTGGAGATATTTCCATGTTTACAGAGATAGCGATGTAGATGTTTCCATGTTTATACAGATTGCAGTGAAGATATTTCCATGTTTATGGAGATAGAGGTGTAGATATTTCCATATTTATACAGATAGCGGTGTAGATATTTCCATGTTTATACAGATAGCGGTGTAGATATTTCCATGTTTATACAGTTAGCAGTGTAGGTATTTCATGTTTATACAGATAGCGGTGCAGACAATTCCATGTATATAGTGATAGCGGTATAGATATTTCCATATTTACACAGATAGCGGTGTAGATATTTCCATCTTTATAGAGATAGCGGTGTAGATATTTCCATGTTTATGCAGATGGCAGTGTAGATATTTCCATATGTATACAGATGGCAGTGTAGATATTTGCATGTTAATACAGATGGAGGTGTAGATATTTCCATGTTTATACAGATGGCTGTGTAGATATTTCCATCTTTATACAGATGGCAATGTAGATATTTCTATGTTTATACATATGGAGGTGTAGATATTACCATGTTTATACACATGATTGTGTAGTTATTTCCATGTTTATACAGACAGTGGTGTAGTGATTTCCATGTTTATAGAGATAGCGGTGTAGTTATTTCCATATTTATACAGATAGCCGTGTAGATATTTCCATGTTTATACAGATAGCGGTGTAGATAATTCCAAGTTTGCAGAGATAGCGGTGTAGGTATTTCCATGTTTATAAAGATAGCGGTGGAGATATTTCCATGTTTATACAGTTTGCGGTGTAGATACTTCCATGTTTATACAGATAGCGGTGTAGGAATTTCCATGTTTATAGAGATAACGTTGTAGATATTTCCATGTTTATACACATGGCAGTGTAGATATTTCCATGTGTATACAGATACCGGTGTAGATATTTCCATGTTTACAGAGATAGCGGTGTAGATATTTCCATCTTTGCACAGATTGCGGTGCAGATATTTCCATCTTTACACAGATAGCTGTGTAGATATTTCCATGTTTACACAGATAGCGTTATAGATATTTCCATGTTTATACAGATAGCGGTGTAGATATTTCCAAGTTTATACAGATAGCGGTGTTCGCATTTCCATGTTTACAGATAGCGGTGTAGATATTTCTATGTTTATAGAGATGGCGGTGTAGATATTTCTATGTTTATAGAGATAGCGGTTTACATATTTCCATGTTTATAGAAATGGTGGTGTAATTATTTCCATGTTTGTAGAGATAGCGGTGTAGATATTTCCATGTTTATACAGATAGCGGTGTAGATATTTCCATGTTTATACAGATAGCAGTGTTGATAATTCCACGTTGATACAGATAGCGGTGTAGATATTTCCTCGTTTATACAACTCGCAGTGTAGATATTTCCTTCTTTATACAGATGGCAGTGTAGATATTTCCATCTTTAGACAGATATCGGTGTAGATATTTCCATGTTTATACATATGGCGGTGTAGATAGTTCCATGTTTATGAAGATGGCCGTGTAGATATTTTCATATTTATACAGATGCGGTGTAGATATTTCCATGTTTATAGAGATAGTTGTGTAGATATTTCCATGTTTATACAGATGGCTGTGTAGATATTTCCATGTTTATAGAGATGGTGTTGTAGATATTTCCATGTTTATACAGATGACTGTGTAGATTTTTCCATGTTTATACAGATGGCGTTGTAGATATTTCCGTGTTTGTTCAGATAGCGGTGTAGATATTTCCATGTTTATTCAGAAAACGTTGTAGATATTTCCATGTTTATACAGGTAGCGGTGTAGATATTCCCATGTTTATACTGATCGCGGTGTAGATATTTCCATTTTCCTCAGATGGCAGTGTAGATATTTCCATGTTTATACAGATGGCTGTGTAGATATTTCCATGTTTATACAGAAATCTGTGTAGATATTTCCATGTTCATGCAGATATCGATGTAGATATTTCCATGTTTATAGAGATGGCGGTGTATATATTTCCATATTTATACTGATAGCGGTGTAGATATTTCCATGTTTATACAGATATTGGTGTAGGTATTTCCATGTTTATACTGATGGCTGTGTAGATATTTCCATGTGTATACAGATGGCCTTGCAGTTATTTCCATGTTTATAGAGACGGTGGTGTAGCTATTTCCATCTACATACAGATGACTCTGTAGATATTTCCATATTTATACAGAAAGCGGTGTATATATTTCCATGTACATAGAGATAGCGTTGTAGATATTTCCATGTTTATAGAGATAGCGGTGTAGATATTTCCATGTTTATAGAGATAGCGGTGTATATATTTCCATATTTATACAGATAGCGGTGTAGATATTTCCATGTTTATACAGATGGTGTTGAAGTTATTTCCATGTTTATAGAGATGGCTGTGTAGATTTTTCCATGTTTATACATACGGC
This sequence comes from Pan paniscus, assembly GCF_029289425.2. NCBI lineage: Eukaryota > Metazoa > Chordata > Mammalia > Primates > Hominidae > Pan > Pan paniscus. The sequence continues at coordinate 64,745,758 of NC_085927.1, forward strand.
AGTGTAGATATTTCCCTGTTTATACAGATTGTGGTGTAGATATTTCAATGTTTATATAGATGACTGTGTAGGTATTTCCATGTTTATAGAGATCGTGGTGTAGATATTTCCATGTTTATAGAGATAGCCATGAAAATATTTCCATGTTTATAAAGATAGCGGTGTAGACATGTCCATGTTTACAGGGATAGCGGTGTAGATATTTCCATGTTTATGCAGATATCGGTGTAGATATTTCCATGTTTGAAGAGATGACTGTGTATATATTTCCATGTTTTTACTGATGGCTGTGTAGATATTTCCATGTTTATATAGATTTCGGTGTGGCTATTTCCATGTTTATACAGATTGAGGTGTAGATATTTCCATGTGTACAGAGATGGGTTTGTAGATATTTCTATGTTTATACAGATGGCCGTGTAGCTATTTCTATGTTTATACAGACGGTGGTGTAAATATTTCCATGTTTACACAGATGGCGTTGTAGATATTTCCATGTTTATGAAGATGGCTGTGTAGATATTTCCATGTTTATAGAGACTGCGGTGTATATATTTCTATGTTTGTAGTGATAGCGGTGTAGATAATTCCATGTTTACAGAGATGGTGGTGTAGGTATTTCCATGTTTACAAAGATAGTGGTGTAGATATTTCCATGCTTATACAGATAGCAGAGTAGATATCTCCATCTTCATACAAACAGTGGTGTAGATATTTCCATGTTTATACAGATAGCGGTCTAGATATATCCATGTTTTTACAGAGAGTGGTGCAGATATTTCCATGTTTACAAGGATAGAGGTGTAGATATTTCCATATTTGCACAGATAGCAGTGTAGATATATCCATCCTCACACAGATTGTGGTGTACATATTTCCATGTTTAAACAGACAGCTGTGTAGGTATTTCCATATTTACACAGATAATGTTGTACATATTTCCATGTTTATAGAGGTTGCAGTGTAGATATTTACATGTTTATACAGATAGCGGTGGAGATATTTCCATGTTTATCCAGATAGTGCTGTAGATATTTGCATGTTTATACAGATAGCGTTGTAGATATTTCCATGTTTATACAGATAGTGGTGTAGATATTTCCATGTTTATGCAGATAGCGGTGAAGATATTTCCATGTTTATACAGATAGCGGTGGAGATATTTCCATGTTTATACAGATAGCGGTGGAGATATTTCCATGTTTATAGAGATGGTGGTGTAGATATTTTCAAGATTATGCGGATAGCGGTGTAGATATTTTCATGTTTATAGAGACAGTGGTGTAGATATATCCATGTTTATACAGGTAGCGGTGTAGGTATTTCCATGTTTACAGAGATAGCGGTGTAGATACTTCCATATTTATAGAGATAGCGGTGTAGATATATTTATGTTTATTCAGATGGCGGTGTAGATATTTCCATATTTACACAGAGAGCGGTGTAGACATTTCCATGTTTATAGAGATACCGGTGTAGATATTTCCATATTTATACAGATAGCGGCCTAGATATTTCCATGTTTATACAGATAGCGGTGTAGATATTTCCATGTTTATATAGAGAGTGGTGTACATATTTACATGTTTACAGTGATAGAGGTGTAGATATTTCCATATTTGCACAGATTGCTGTGTAGGTATTTCCATCTTCATGCAGATTGCGGTGTACATATTTCCATGTTTATACAGACAGCTGTGTAGATATTTCCATGTTTACACAGATAGTGTTGTAGATATTTCCATGTTTATAGAGATTGCGGTGAAGATATTTCCATGTTTATAAAGATAGCGGTGTAGATATTTCCATGTTTATAGAGATAGCGGTGGAGATATTTCCATGTTTATACAGATAGCGCTGTAGATATTTGCACGTTTATACAGATAGCGGTATAGATATTTCCATGTTTATAAAGATAGCGGTGTAGATATTTCCATGTTTATTCAGATAGCGGTGAAGATATTTCCATGTTTATACAGAGAGCGGTGGAGGTATTTCCATGTTTATACAGAGAGCGGTGGAGATATTTCCATGTTTCTACAGATGGTTGTGTAGATATTTCCAAGTTTATGCAGGTATCGGTGTAGATATTTCCATGTTTATAGAGATAGCAGTGTAGATATGTCCATGTTTATACAGGTAGCGGTGAAGATATTTCCATGTTTACAGAGATAGCGGTGTAGGTATTTCCCTGTTTATACAGATAGCGGTGTAGATATTTGTATGTTTATTCAGATGGTGGTGTAGATATTTCCATGTTTATACAGATAGCGGTGGACTTATTTCCATGTTTGTACAGATAACGATGTAGCTATTACCATGTTTATACAGATGGCAGTGTAGATATATCCATGTTTATACAGATAGTGTAGTAGATATTTCCATGTTTATAACGATAGCGGTGCAGATAATTCCAAGTTTATAGAGATAGCGGTGGAGATATTTCCATGTTTATAGAGATAGCGGTGGACTTATTTCCATGTTTGTACAGATAACGATGTAGATATTTCCATGTTTATGCAGATAGCAGTGTAGATATTTCCGTGTTTATGCAGATAGCGGTGTTGATATTTCCATGTGTATAGAGATAGCCATGTAGATATTTCCATGTTTATACAGATAGCGGTGTAGACATTTCCATGTTTATAGGGATAGCAGTGTGGGTATTTCCATATTTATACAGATAGCGGTGTGGATAGTTCCATGTTTATATGGATAGCGGTGTAGATATTTCCATGTTTATACAGATAGCGGTGTAGTTATTTCCATGTTTATACAGATGACTGCGTACATATTTCCATGTTTATACAGATGGCGGTGTAGATATTTCCATGTTTTTAGAGGTAGCAGTGTAGATATTTCCATATTTATACAGATAGCCGTGTAGATATTTCCAAGTTTATTCAGATGGTGGTGTAGATATTTCCATGTTTATACAGATAGCGGTGTGGCTATTTCCATGTTTATACAGATGGCAGTGAGGATATTTCCATGTTTGTACAGATGGCGGTGTAGATATTTCCATGTCTATATAGATAGCGGTGTAGATATTTCCATGTTTATTCAGATAGCCGTGTAGATATTTCCACGTTAATACAGATAGCGGTGGAGATATTTCCATGTTTATACAGATGGCGGTGTAGATATTTCCATGTTTCTACAGATAGCGGTGTGGCTATTTCCATGTTTATACAGATGGCATCGAGGATATTTCCATGTTTGTACAGATGGCGGTGTAGATATTTCCATGTCTATATAGATAGCGGTGTAGATATTTCCATGTTTATTCAGATAGCCGTGTAGATATTTCCATGTTAATACAGATAGAGGTGGAGATATTTCCATGTTTATACAGATGGCGGTGTAGATATTTCCATGTTTCTACAGATGACTGTGTAGATATTTCCACATTTTTACAGATGGCGGTGTAGATATTTCCATGTTTATACAGATAGCGATGTAGATAGTTTCATGTTTATACAAATGGCTGTGTACCTATTTCCATGTTTATACAGATGGCAGTGTAGATATTTCCATATTTATAGAAATAGCCATGTAAATATTTCCATGTTTATACAGATAGTGGTGTAGACATTTCCATGTTTATAGAGATAGCGGTGTAGATATTTCCATATTTAGACAGATAGCGGTGTAGATATTTCCATGTTTATACAGATAGCGGTGTAGATGTTTCTATGTTTATACAGATAGCGGTGCAGATATATCCATGTTTATACAGATCGTGGTGTAGATATTTCCGTGTTTATACAGACAGCGGTGTACATATTTCCATGTTTATATAGATAGCAGAGTAGATTTTTCCATATTTACAGAGATAGATTTGTAGATATTTCCATATTTGCAGATTTCGGTGTAGATATTTCCATATTTATACAGATAGAGGTGTAGATATTTCCATGTTTATGCAGATAATGGTGTAGATATTTCCATCTTTCTACAGATGACTGTGTAGATATTGCCATGTGTATATAGATGGCAGTGTAGATATTTCCATGTTTATGCAGATAGCTGTGTGGCTATTTCCATGTTTATAGAGATAGCGTTGTAGATATTTCCATGTTTATGGAGATGGTTGTGTAGGTATTCCCATGTTTATACAGATGGCACTGCAGGTATTTCCACGTTTATACAGATAGTGGTTTAGATATTTCCATGTTTATACACATGACTGTGTAGGTATTTCCATGTTTATACAGATGGCAGTGTAAATATTTCCGTGATTATACAGAAGGCGGTGTAGATATTTCCATCTTTTTAGAGATAGCCATGTAGATATTTCCATGTTTATAGAGATAGCGGTGTAGTTATTTCCATGTTTATACAGATTGCAGTGTAGTTATTTCCGTGTTTATACAGAAGGCGGTGTAGATATTTCCATGTTTTTAGAGATAGCCATGTAGATATTTCCATGTTTATACAGATAGCGGTGCAGACATTTCCATGTTTATAGAGATGGCGGTGTATATATTTCCATATTTATACAGATAGCGGTGTAGATATTTCCACGTTTATACAGATAGTGGTGTAGGTATTTCCATGTTTATACTGATGGCTGTGTAGATATTTCCATGTGCATACAGATGGCCGTGTAGATATTTCCATGTTTATAGAGACGGTGGTGTAGATATTTCCCTGTTTATACACATAGTGGTGTAGATATTTGCATGTTTATATAGATGACTGTGTAGGTATTTCGATGTTTATAGAGATGGTGGTGTTGATATTTCCATGTTTATAGAGATAGCCATGTAAATATTTCCATGTTTATAAAGATAGCGGTGTAGACATGTCCATGTTTACAGGGATAGCGGTGTAGATATTTCCATGTTTATGCAGATAGCGTTGTAGTTATTTCCATGTGTGAAGAGATGACTGTGTAAATATTTCCATGTTGTTACTGATGGCTGTGTAGATATTTCCAAGTTTATACAGATATCGGTGTGGCTATTTCCATGTTTATGCAGATAGATTTGTAGATATTTCCATGTTTATAGAGATGGCTATGTAGATATTTCTATGTTTATACAGATGGCAGTGTAGCTATTTCTATCTTTTTACAGACGGTGGTGTAGATATTTTCAAGTATATACAGATGACTGTGTAGATATTTCCACGTTTATGCAGATGGCGGTGTAGATATTTCCATGTTTATAAAGATAGCCGTGTAGATATTTCCATGTTTATACCGATAGTGGTGTAGACTTTTCCATGTTTATAGAGATAGCAGTGTAGATATTTCCATATTTATACAGATAGTGGTGTACATATTTCCATGTTTATACAGGTGACGGTGTAGATATTTCCATGTTTATACAGATAGTGGTGTACATATTTCCATGTTTATACGGATAGTGGTGTATACATTTCCATGTTTATACAGATAGCGGTGTAGATATTTCCATATTTATACAGATAGCGGTGTAGATATTTCCATGTTTATGCAGATATTGGTGTAAATATTTCCATGTTTACAGAGATAGAGTTGTAGATATTTCCATATTTGCACACATTGCGGTATAGATATTTCCATCCTAACACAGATTGCGGTGTACATATTTCCATGTTTACATAGACAGCTGTGTAGATATTTCCATGTTTACACAGATAGTGTTGAAGATATTTCCATGTTTATAGAGATTGCTGTGTAGATATTTCCATGTTTATAAAGATAGCTGTGTAGATATTTCCACGTTTATACAGACAGCGGTGGAGATATTTCCATGTTTATACAGATAGCACTGTAGATATTTGCATGTTTATACAGATAGCGGTGTAGATATTTCCATGTTTATACAGATAGCGGTGTAGTTATTTCCATGTTTATACAGATAGCAGTGTACATATTTCCATGCTTATAAAGATAGCTGTGTAGATATTTCTAAGTTTATACAGATTGCGGTGGAAATATTTCCATGTTTATACATATAGCGATGAAGATTTTTCCAGGTTTATACAGATAGCGGTGTAGATATTTCCATGTTTATACAGATAGCGGTGTAGATATTTCCATGGTTATACAGATAGCGGTGGAGATATTTCCATATTTATACAGTTGGCGGTGTAGATATTTCGAAGTTTATACATATGGTGCTGTTGATATTTCCAAGTTTATACACATTGCGGTGTAGTTATTTCCATGTTTATACAGATAGCGGTGTAGTTATTTTCATGTTTATAGAGATAGCGGTGTAGATATTTCCATGTGTATACAGATGGCAGTGTAGATATTTTCATGTTTATACAGATGGAGGTGTAGATATTTCCATGTTTATACAGATGATTGTGTAGATATTTCCATATTTTTACAGATGGAGTTGTATATATTTCCAGGTTTATGCAGATAGCGTTTTAGCTATTTTCATATTTATACAGATATCCATGTAGATATTTCCATGTTTATAGAGATGGCTGTGTAGGTATGTCCATGTTTATAGAGATGGCAGTGTTGATATTTCCGTGTTTGTACAGATATTGCTGTGGATATTTCTATGTTTATACAGATAGCGGTGTAGATATTTCCATGTTTATAGTGTTAGCCTTGTAGACATTTCCATCTTCATTCAGATGGAGGTGTAGATATTTCCATGTTTTTACAGATGGTGTTGTAGATATTTCCATGTTTATACAGATAGCGGTGTGGCTATTTCCATGTTTATAGAGATAGCGGTGTAGATATTTCCATGTTTATAGAGATGGTTGTGATGATATTTCCATGTTTATACTGATGGCAGTGTAGATATTTCCATGTTTATACAGATAGTGGTGTAGATATTTCCATGTTTATACAGATGACTTTGTAGGTATTTCCATGTATATACAGATGGCGGTGTAGGTAGTTCCATGTTTATAGAGATAGTGGTGTAGGTATTTCCATATTTATACAGATAGCGGTGTAGATATCTCCATGTTTATATAGGCAGAGATGTAGATATGTCCATGTTTATACAGATCGCGGTGTAGATATTTCCATCTTTCTACAGATGGCAGTGTAGATATTTCTACGTTTATACAGATGGCGGTGTAGATATTTCCATGTTTATACAGATGGCGTTGTACATATTTCCATGTTTATGCAGATGGCGGTGTAGATACTTCCATGTGTATAGAGTTGGCGGTGTAGATATTTCTATGTTTATATACATAGCGGAGTAGATAATTCCATGTTTATAGAGATAGCGGTGTAGTTATTTCCGTGTTTATACAGATAGCGGTGTAGTTATTTCCATGTTTATAGAGATAGCGGTGTAGATATTTCCATATTTATACAGATAGCGGTGTAGATAATTCCATGTTTATTCAGATGGCGTTGTAGATATTTCCAGGTTTATACACATAGCGGTGTGGCTGTTTCCATGTTTACACAGATGGCAGTGTAGATATTTCCATGTTTATACAGATAGTGCTGTAGATATTTCCATGTTTATAAAGATAGCAATGTAGATATTTCCATGTTTATAAAGATAGCGGTGTAGATATTTCCATGTTTATAGATATAGCGGTGTAGATATTTCCATGTTTATAGAGATAGCGGTCAAGATATTTCCATGTTTATACATACAATGATTTAGATATTTCCAAGTTTATACAGAAATCGGTGTAGATATTTCCATGTTTATACAGATAGCGGTGTAGATAATTCCATGTTTATAGAGATAGCGGTGGAGATATTTCCATGTTTGTATATATAGCCATTTAGTTTTTTCCATGTTCATGCAGACAGCGGTGGAGATATTTAAATGTTTATACAGATAGCGGTGTAGATATTTACATGTTTATACAGATAGTTGTGTAGATATTTCCATGTTTATACAGATAGTGGTGTCGATATTTCCATGTTTCAACTGATAGCGGTGTAGGTATTTCCATGTTTACACAGATAGCTTTGTGGATATTTCCATGTTTATACAGATGGCTGTGTTGCTTTTTCCATGTGTATACAGATGGCAGAGTAGATATTTCCATGTTTATACAGATGGAGGTGTAGGTATTTCCATGTTTCTACAGATGACTGTGTAGATATTTCCATGTTTTTACAGATGGCAGTGTAGATATTTCCATGTTTATACCGATAGCGGTGTGGCCATTTCCATGTTTATACAGATAGCGATGAAGATATTTCCAAGTTTATGCAGAAAGCGGTGTAGATATTTCCATATTTATACAGATAGCAGTGTAGATATTTCCATGTTTATTCAGATAGCGGTGTGGCTGTTTAAATGTTTCTACAGATGGCAGTGTAGAGATTTCCAGGTTTATACACATAGTGTTGTAGATATTTCCATGTTTATAAAGATAGCGGTGTAGATATTTCCATGTTTATAGAGATTGGGGTGGAGATATTTCCATGTTTATAGAGATAGCGGTTGAGATATTTCCATGTTTATACAGATAACGATGTGGATATTTCCATGTTTATACAGATAGCGTTGTAGGCATTTCCATGTTTATACTGATCGCGGTGTAGATACTTCCATGTTTATTCAGATAGTGGTGTAGTTATTTTCATGATTATACAGATGGTGGTGTATATAATACCATGTTTATACAGATTGCAGTGTAGATATATCCTTGCTTATACACATGGCGGTGCAGATATTTCCATACTTATTGAGATAGCTGTGTAGATATTTCCATGTTTATAGAGATAGCGGTGTTGATATTTCCATGTTTATATAGATTTTCGTGTAGATATTTCCATGTTTATTCAGATGGCGGTGTAGATTCTTCCATGTTTATAGAAATAGCGGTGTGGCTATTTCCATGTTTATACAGATGGCAGTGTAGATATTTCCCTGTTTATGCAGACAGCGATGTATATATTTCCATGTTTATACAGATAGCGGGGCAGATATTTCCATGTTTACATAGATAGCGGTGGAGATATTTCCATGTTTATACAGATGGCGGTGTAGATATTTCCAAGTTTAGGCAGATAGCGGCGTAGATATTTCCAAGTTTATGGAGATAGCAGTGTAGATATTTCCATGTTTACACAGAGAGCGGTGTAGTTATTTCCATGTTTATAGACATAGCGGTGTAGATATTTCCATATTTATGCAGATAGCGGTGGAGATATTTCCATGTTTATACAGATAGCGGTGGAAATATTTCCATGTTTATACAGATAGCGGTGTAGATATTTCCATGTTTATATGGATAGCGGTGGAGATATTTCCATGTTTATACAGACAGTGGTGGAGATATTTCCATGTTTATACAGATTACGGTGTAGGTTTTTCCAAGTTTATGCATATAGCGGTGTAGACATTTCCATGTTTATAGAGATAGCGGTGTAGTTATTTCCGTGTTTCTACAGATAGCGGTGTAGTTATTTCCATATTTATAGAGATAGCGGTGTAGATATTTCCATATTTATACAGATAGCGGTGTAGATAATTCCATGTTTATTCAGATGGCGTTGTAGTTATTTCCAGGTTTATACACATAGCGGTGTGGCTGTTTCCATGTTTACACAGATGGCAGTGTAGATATTTCCATGTTTATACAGATAGTGCTATAGATATTTCCATGTTTATAAAGATAGCAATGTAGATATTTCCATGTTTATAAAGACAGCGGTGTAGATATTTCCATGTTTATAGATATAGCGGTGTAGATATTTCCATGTTTATAGAGATAGCGGTCGAGATATTTCCATGTTTATACATACAATGATTTAGATATTTCCAAGTTTATACAGAAATCTGTGTAGATATTTCCATGTTTATACAGATAGCGGTGTAGATAATTCCATGTTTATAGAGATAGCGGTGGAGATATTTCCATGTTTGTATATATAGCCATTTAGTTTTCTCCATGTTCATGCAGACAGCGGTGGAGATATATAAATGTTTATACAGATAGCCGTGTAGATATTTACATGTTTATACAGATAGTTGTGTAGATATTTCAATGTTTATACAGATAGTGGTGTCGATATTTCCATGTTTCTACAGATAGCGGTGTATGTATTTCCATGTTTACACAGATAGCGTTGTGGATATTTCCATGTTTATACAGATGGCTGTGTTGCTTTTTCCATGTGTATACAGATGGCAGAGTAGATATTTCCATGTTTATACAGATGGAGGTGTAGATATTTCCATGTTTCTACAGATGACTGTGTAGATATTTCCATATTTTTAGAGATGGCAGTGTAGATATTTCCATGTTTATACAGATAGCGTTGTGGCTATTTCCATGTTTATACAGACAGCGATGTAGATTTTCCATGTTTATACAGATAGCGGTGTAGATATTTCCATGTTTATACGGCTCACGGAGTAGATATTTTCATCATTATACAGATGGCAGTGTAGATATTTCCATGCTTATACAGATAGCGGTGTAGATATTTCCATGTTTACACAGATGGTGGTGTAGATAGTTCCATGTTAATGGAGTTGGCGCTGTAGATACTTTCATGTTTACTGAGATGGCGGTGTAGATATTTCCATGTTTATAGAGATAGCGGTGTAGATATTTCCATGTTTATATAGATTGCCGTGTAGATATTTCCATGTTTATTCAGATGGCGGTGTAGATACTTCCATGTTTATAGAAATAGCGGTGTGGCTATTTCCATGTTTATACAGATGGCAGTGTAGATATTTCCCTGTTTATGCAGACAGCGATGTATATATTTCCATGTTTATACAGATAGCGGGGTAGATATTTCCATGTTTACATAGATAGCGGTGGAGATATTTCCATGTTTATACAGATGGCGGTGTTGATATTTCCATGTTTATACAGATAGCGGTGTAGATATTTCCAGGTTTATACAGATAGCGATGCAGATATTTCCATGTTTATACAGATGGCGGTGTAGATATTTCCATATTTATAGAGATAGCGGTGTAGATATTTCCATATTTATACAGATAGCGGTGTAGATATTTCCAGGTTTATACAGATAGCGATGCAGATATTTCCATGTTTATACAGATGGCGGTGTAGATATTTCCATGTTTATACAGATAGCGGTGTAGATATTTCCATGCTTATACAGATAGTGGTGTGGATATTTCCATGTTTATACAGATAGTACTGGAGATATTTCCATGTTTATACAGATGGCGGTGTAGATATTTTCATGTTTATATAGATTGCGGTGTAGATATTTCCAAGTTTATACAGATAGCAGCATAGATATTTCCATGCTTATACAGATAGTGGTGTAGATATTTCCATGTTTCTACAGATAGCAGTGGAGATATTTCCATGTTTCAGCAGATAGCGGTGGAGATATTTCAATGTTTATACAGATGGCGGTGTAGATACTTTCATGTTTATACAGATAACGGTGTAGATATTTCCAAGTTTATACAGATAGCCGTGTAGATATTTCCATGTTTATACACATAGCGGTGAAGATATTTCCATGTTTATACTGATGGCTGTGTAGATATTTCCATGCGTATAGAGATGGCAGTGTAGATACTTCCATGTTTATACAGATGGAGGTGTAGATATTTCCATGTTTATACAGATGACTGTGTACATATTTCCATGTTTTTCCAGATGGCGGTGTAGATATTTCCATGTTTATACATATAGCGGTGTGGATATTTCCATGATTATACATATGGCGGTGTTGATAATTCCATGTTTATACAGATAGCATTGTAGATATTTCCATGTTTACACAGATAGCGATGTTGGTATTTCCATGTTTATACAGATAGCGGTGTAGATATTTTCTTGTTTATTCAGATGGCGGTATAGATATTTCCATGTTTATACAGATGGCAGTGTAGATATTTCCATGTTAATACAGATGGCGGTGTAGATATTTCCATATTTATAGAGATAGCGGTGTAGATATTTCCATATTTATACAGATAGCGGTGTAGATATTTCCATGTTTATTCAGATGGCGGTGTAGATATTTCCATGATTATACAGATGGCGGTGCACTTATTTCCATGTTTGTACAGATATCTGTGTGGATTTTGCCATCTTTATACCGATAGCGGTGTAGATATTTCCATGTTTACACATGTAGCGGTGTAGACATTTCGATCTTTCCACAGATTGCGGTGTAGATATTTCCATCTTTACACAGATAGCGGTGTAGATATTTCCATGTTTATACACATATCTCTGTTGATATTTCCATGTTTTAACAGATAGCGTTGTAGTATTTCCATTTTTATACAGATAGCGGAGTAGATATTTCCATGTTTATACAGATAGCGATGTAGATATTTCCATGTTTATACAGATAGCGGTGTAGATATTTCCATGTTTATAGAGACAGCAATGTAGGTATTTCCTTGTTTATACAGATAGCAGTGTAGATATTTCCATGCTCATACAGATAGTGGTGTAGATATATCCATGTTTATGCAGATAGCGGTGGAGGTATTTCCATGTTTCTTCAGAAGGCGGTGTAGATATTTTCATGTTTATACAGATAGTGCTGTAGATATTTCCAAGTTTATACTGATAGCCGTGTAGATACTTCCATGTTTATATGGATATGTTTAAACATATCCATGTATGTAGATACTTCCATGTTTATATGTATGTTTATACAGATAGCGGTGTAGATATTTCTATGTTTATACTGATGGCTGTGTAGATATTTCCATGTGTATACAGATGGTAGTGTAGATATTTCCATGTTTATACTGATGGAGGTGTAGATATTTCCAGGTTTATACAGATGATTGTGTTGAATTTTCCATGTTTTTACAGATGGCTGTGTAGATATTTCCATGTATATACAGATAGCGGTGTGGATATTTCCATGATTATGCAGATGGCGGTGTTGGTATTTCCATGTTTATACAGATAGCATTGTAGATATTTCCATGTTTATACAGATAGAGGTGTTGGTATTTCCATATTTATACAGGTAGCGGTGTAGATATTTCCATGTTTATACAGCTCGCGGTGTTGATATTTCCATCTTTTTACATATGGCAGTGTAGATATTTCCCTGTTTATACAGATAGCGTTCTACATATTTCCATGTTTATACAAATAGCGTTGTAAATATTTCCATGTTTATAGAGATAGCGGTGTAAATATTTCCATCTTTATACAGATCCGGTTTAAATGTTTACAGATTTACAGGGATATCGGTGTACATATTTCCACGTTTATACAGAAAGTGGTGTAGATATTTCCACGTTTACAGAGATAGCGGGGAAGATATTTCCACGTTTATACAGATAGCGGTGTAGATATTTCCACGTTTATACACACAGCGGTTTAGATGTTTCCACGTTTATAGAAATAGCGGTATAGATAACTGCATGTTTATACAGATAGTGGTGTAGATATTTACACGTTTATACTGATAGTGGTGTAGATATTTCCACGTTTATAGAGATAGTGGTGTAGATATTTCCAACTTTATAGAGATAGCTGTGTAGATATTTCCATGTTTACAGAGACACAATTGCAAATGTTCCCACGTGTATAGAGATAGCGTTGTAGATATTTCCATGTTTATAGAGACAGCGGGGTATATACTTCCACCTTTATAGAGATAGCCATGTAGATATTTCCAAGTTTATGGAGACAGCGGTGTAGATATTTGCATGTTTATAGAGACAGCAGTGTAGATATTTCCATGTTTTTAGAGACAGCGGTGTAGATATTTTCCTGTTTATACAGATAGCGGTGTAGATATTTGCATGTTTATACAGACAGCGGTGTAGATATTTCCATAATTATACATATAGCGGTGTAGATATTTCCATGTTTATACAGATTGCGGTGTAGATATTTCCATGTTTATACAGACAGCGGTGTAGATATTTCTATCTTTATAGAGATAGCAGTGTAGATATTTTCACGTTTATGCAGACAGCGGTGTAGATATTTCCATGTTTACAGAGATAGCGGTGTTGATATTGGCATGTTTATAGAGATAGCAGTGTAAATATTTCCAGGTTTATACAGATAGCGGTGTAAATATTTCCATGGTTATAGAGATAGCGTTGTAAATGTTCTCATGTTTATTGAGATAGCGGGGTAGATATGTCCATGTTTATAGAGATAGCGGTGTAAATATTTCCTTGTTTATACACAGAGCCTTGTAGTTGTTTACAAGTTTATAGAGATAGCGGTGTAGATATTTCCACGTTTATACAGATAGCGGTGTAGATATTTCCACGTTTGTAGACATAGCGATGTAGATATTTCCACGTCTATACAGATAGAAGTGTAGATATTTCCATGTTAATACAGATAGCGTTGTCTATATTTCCAAGTTTATAGAGACAGCCGTGTTGATATTTCCATGTTTACACAGATAGCGGTGTAGATATTTCCATGTTTATAGAGACAGCTTTGTAGATATTTCCATATTTAAACGGATGGCGGTGTAGATATTTCCATGTTCATAGAGACAGCAGTGTAGATATTTCCATGTTTATACAGATAGCGCTGTAGATAATTCTACGTTTATAGAGATAGCGGTGTAGATATTTTCATGTTTATACAGAGAGCGGTGTAGATATTTCCCCTTTTATACTGATAGCGGTGTAGATATTTCCACGTTTATAGAGATATTGGTGTAGCTATTTCCAAGTTTATACAGATAGCGGTGTAGATATTTTCATGTTTATACAGATAGCGGTGTAGATATTTCCCCTTTTATACTGATAGCGGTGTAGATATTTCCACGTTTATAGAGATATTGGTGTAGCTATTTCCAAGTTTATAGAGATAGCGGTGTAGATATTTCCATGTTTACAGAGACACCGTTGCTGATATTTCCACGTTTATACAGATAGCGGTGTAGATATTTCCATGTTTATGGAGACAGCGGTGTAGATACTTCCACCTTTAGAGAGATAGCCTTGTAGATATTTCCAAGTTTATGGAGACAGCGAGGTAGATATTTGCATGTTTATAGAGACAGCGGTGTAGATATTTCCATGTTTTTAGAGACAGCGGTGTAGATATTTCCATGTTTATACGGAGAGCGGTGTAGATATTTCCATGTTTATAGAGAGAGCACCATAGATATTTCCATGTTTATACAGATAACGGTGTAGATATTTACATGTTTCTACAGACAGCGGTGTAGATAGTTCTATCTTTATAGAGATAGCGGTGTAGATATTTCCATGTTTATACAGATATTGGTGTAGATATTTCCATGTTCATACAGATAGCGATTTAGATATTTCCATGCTTATACAGATATCGGTGTAGAGATTTCCATGTTTATTCATATGGCGGTGTAGATATTTCCATGTTTATAGAGACAGCGGTGTAGATACTTCCACCTTTAGAGAGATAGCCTTGTAGATATTTCCAAGTTTATGGAGACAGCGATGTAGATATTTGCATGTTTATAGAGAAAGCGGTGTAGATATTTCCATGTTTTTAGAGACAGCGTTGTAGATATTTCCATGTTTATACAGATAGCGGTGTAGATATTTCCATGTTTATAGAGACAGCACCATAGATATTTCCATGTTTATACAGATAACGGTGTAGATATTTACATGTTTATACAGACAGCGGTGTAGATAGTTCTATCTTAATAGAGATAGCGGTGTAGATATTTCCATGTTTATACAGATAGTGGTGTAGATATTTCCATGTTCATACAGATAGCGATTTAGATATTTCCATACTTATACAGATATCGGTGTAGAGATTTCCATGTTTATTCATATGGCGGTGTAGATATTTCCATGTTTATACAGATGGCGGTGTAGGTATTTCCCTGTTTATACAGATAGCGGTGTAGATATTTCCAAGTTTATACAGATAGCGGTGTAGGTATTTCCATGGTTACACAGATAGAGGTTTAGGTATTTCCAACTTTGTACAGATTGCGGTGTACATATTTCCATCTTTACACACATAGCAGTGTAATTATTTCCATGTTTACACAGATAGCTGTGTAGATATTTCCATGTTTACACAGATAGCATTGTAGGTATTTCCATATTTATACAGATAGCGGTGTAGATATTTCCATGTTTATACAGATAGCGGTGTAGATATTTCCATGTTTATACAGATAGCGGTGTAGATATTTCCATGTTTATACAGATAGCGGTGGAGATAATTCCATATTTATACAGATAGCGATGTAGTTATTTACATGTTTATACAGATAGCCATGTAGATATTTCCATGTTTATGCACATAGCGGTGTAGATATTTCCATGTTTATACAGATCGTGGTGTAGATATTTCCACGTTTATACAGACAGCGGTGTAGATATTTCCATGTTTATGCAGGTAGCGGTGTAGATATTTCCATTTTTATACAGATCAGGTTGTAGACACTTCCATCTTTCTACAGATGGCAGTTTAGATTTTTTTGAGTTTATACAGATGGCGGTGTAGATATTTCCATGTTTATTCAGATGGTGGTGTAGATATTTCCATGTTTATGCAGATGGCAGTGTAGATATTTCCATGTTTATAGAGAAGGCGGTATAGATATTTCTATGTTCATAGAGATAGCAGTGTAGATAATTCCATGTTTATAGAGATTTTGGTGTAGGTATTTCCATGTTTATAGAGATACTGGTGTAGATATTTCCATGTTTATACAGACGGCGGTGTAGATATTTCCATCTTTATACAGAGAGCGGTGTTCTTATTTCCATGTTTATACAGAAAGCGGTGTAGATATTTCCGTGTTTATACAGCTCGTGGTGTAGATATTTCCATCTTTATACAGATGGCAGTGTAGATATTTCCATGCCTATGCAGATAGCGGTGTAGATATTTCCATGTTTACACAGATGGTGGTGTAGATAGTTCCATGTTAATGGAGATGGCGGTGTAGACACATTCATGATTATAGAGATGGCGGTATTGATATTTCCATGTTTATATAGATAGCGGTGTACGTATTTCCATGTGTATAGTGATAGCAGTGTAAATATTTAAATTTTTATACAGATGGCTGTGTAGATATTTCCAGGTGTGTACAGACGGCAGTGTAGACATTTCCATGTTTATAGAGATGGTGTTGTAAATATTTCCATGTTTATAGAGATGACTGTGTAGATATTTCCATGTTTATACAGATGGCTGTGTAGATATTTCCATGTTTATCGTGATAGCAGTGTAGATATTTCCATGTTTATACAGATAGCGGTGTAGATATTTCCATGTTTATAGAGATAGCGGTGTAGATATTTCCATATTTATACAGATAGCGGTGTAGATATTTCCAGGTTTATTCAGATGGCCGTGTAGATATTTCCATGTTTATACAGATGCCGGTAAAGATATTTCCCTGTTTATACAGATAGCGGAGTAGATATTTCCATGTTTATAGAGGTAGCGGTGTATATATTTCCATGTTTACACAGATAGCGGTGTAGATATTTCCATCTTTGCACAGATTGCAGTGTAGATATTTCCAACTTTACACAGATAGCGGTGTGTATATTTCCATGTTTATACAGGTAGCGGTGTAGATATTTCCATGTTTATACAGATGGTGATGTAGACACTTCCATCTTTCTGCAGATGGCAGTGTAGATATTTCTGAGTTTATACAAATGGCGGTGTAGATATTTCCATGTTTATACAGATTGTGGTGTGGATATTTCCATGTTTATACTGATTGTGGTGTAGATATTTCCATGTTTATGCAGATGGTGGTGTAGATATTTCCATGTTTATACAGATGGCGGTATAGGTATATCTATGTTTATAGAGATAGCAGTGTAGATAATTCCAGGTTTATAGAGATCGCGGTGTAGTTATTTCCATGTTTATAGAGATACTGGTGTAGATATTTTCATGTTTATACAGATGGTCGTGTAGGTATTTCCATGTTTATACAGAGAGCATTGTCGGTATTTCCATGTTTATACAGATAGCGGTGTAGATATTTCCATGTTTATACAGCTCGTGGTGTAGATATTTCCAGCTTTATACAGATGGCAGTGTAGATGTTTCCATGCTTATAAACATAGCAGTGTAGATATTTCCATGTTTACACAGATGGTGGTGTAGATAGTTCCATGTTAATGGAGATTGCGGTGTAGATACTTTCATGTTTATAGAGATGGCGGTATAGATATTTCCATGTTTATATAGATAGCGGTGTAGGTATTTCCATGTGTATAGAGATAGCGCTGTAGATATTTTCATTTTTATACAGATGGCTGTGTAGGTATTTCCAGGTGTATACAGATGGCAGAGTAGACATTTCCATGTTTATAGAGATGGTGTTGTAGATATTTCCATGTTTATAGAGATGACTGTGTAGATATTTACATGTTTATACAGATGGCGGTGTAGGTATTTCCATGTTTATAGAGATAGCAGTGTAGATATTTCTATGTTTATACAGATAGTGGTGTAGGTATTTCCATGCTAATAGAGATATCGGTGTAGATATTTCCATATTTATACACATAGTGGTGTAGATATTTCCATGTTTATTCAGATGGTGGTGTAGATATTTCCATATTTATACAGATGCCGGTGTAGATATTTCCCTGTTTTTACAGATAGCGGTATAGATATTTCCATGTTTATAGATATAGCGGTGTATATATTTCCATGTTTGCACAGATAGCAGTCAAGATATTTCCATCTTTGCAAAGATTGCGGTGTAGATATTTCCATATTTACACAGATAGCGGTGTAGATATTTCCATGTTTACCCAGATAGCTGTGTAGATATTTCCATGATTACACAGATAGCATTGCAGATATTTCCATATTTATGCAGATAGCGGTGTAGATATTTCCATGTTTACACAGATAACGGTGTAGATATTTCCATGTTTATAGAGATAGCGGTGTAGATATTTCCACGTTTATACAGATAGCGGTGTAGATATTTCCACGTTTGTAGACATAGCGATGTAGATATTTCCACGTCTTTACAGATATAAGCGTAGATATTTCCATGTTAATACAGATAGCGGTGTCTATATTTCCAAGTTTATAGAGACAGCCGTGTTGATATTTCCATGTTTACACAGATAGCGTTGTAGATATTTTCATGTTTATAGGGACAGCGGTGTAGATATTTCCATATTTAAACAGATAGCGGTGTAGATATTTCCATGTTCATAGAGACAGCAGTGTAGATATTTCCATGTTTATACAGATAGCGCTGTAGAGAATTCCACGTTTATACACATAGCGGTGTAGATATGTTCATGTTTATACAGATAGCGGTGTAGATATTTCCCCTTTTATACTGATAGCTGTGTAGATATTTCCACGTTTATAGAGATAGCGGTGTAGATATTTCCAAGTTTATAGAGATAGCGGTGTAGATATTTCCATGTTTACAGAGACACCGTTGCATATATTTCCACGTTTATACAGATAGCGGTGTAGATATTTCCATGTTTATAGAGACAGCGGTGTAGATACTTCCACCTTTAGAGAGATAGCCTTGTAGATATTTCCAAGTTTATGGAGACAGCGATGTAGGTATTTTCATGTTTATAGAGACAGCGGTGTAGATATTTCCATGTTTTTAGAGACAGCGGTGTAGATATTTCCATGTTTATACAGAGAGCGGTGTAGATATTTCCATGTTTATAGAGACAGCACCATAGATATTTCCATGTTTATACTGATAACGGTGTAGATATTTACATGTTTATACAGACAGCGGTGTAGATAGTTCTATCTTTATAGAGATAGCAGTGTAGATATTTCCATGTTTATACAGATAGTGGTGTAGATATTTCCATGTTCATACAGATAGCGATTTAGATATTTCCATACTTATACAGATATCGGTGTAGAGATTTCCATGTTTATTCATATGGCGGTGTAGATATTTCCATGTTTATACAGATGGCGGTGTAGGTATTTCCCTGTTTATACAGATAGCGGTGTAGATATTTCCAAGTTTATACAGATAGCGGTGTAGGTATTTCCATGGTTACACAGATAGAGGTTTAGATATTTCCAACATTGCACAGATTGCGGTGTACATATTTCCATCTTTACCCAGATAGCAGTGTAGTTATTTCCATGTTTACACAGATAGCTGTGTAGATATTTCCATGTTTACACAGATAGCATTGTAGGTATTTCCATATTATACAGATAGCTGTGTAGATATTTCCATGTTTATACAGATAGCGGTGTAGATATTTCCATGCTGATACAGATAGCGTTGCAGTTATTTCCATGTTTATACAGATATCGGTGTAGATAATTCCATGTTTATACAGATAGCGGTGGAGATATTTCCATGTTTATACAGATGGCGGTGTAGATATTTTCATGTTTATACAGATCGCGGTGTAGACATTTCGAAGTTTATTCAGATAGCCGTGTAGATATTTCCATGTTTTAAAGATAGCGGAGTAAATATTTCCAGGTTTATGCAGATAGCGGTTTAGGTATTTCCACGTTGACGGAGATAGCGGTGTAGATATTTCCATGTTTATACTGATGGCTGTGTAGATATTTCCATATGTATACTGATGGCAGTGTAAATATTTCCATGTTTATACTGGTATCGGTGTAGATATTTCCATGTTTATACAGATAGCGGTGTGGATATTTCTATGATTATACAGATGGCGGTGTTGATAATACAAAGTTTATACAGATAGCGTTGTAGATATTTCCATGTATATGCAGATAGCGGTGTTGGTATTTCCATGTTTACACAGATAGCCGTGAAGTTATTTCCATGTTTATACAGGTCGCAGTGTTGATATTTCCATCTTTATACTGATGGCAGTGTAGATATTTCCATGTTTTTACAGATAGCGGTGTACATATTTCCGTGTTTATACAAATAGCTTTTTAAATATTTCCATGTTTATAGAGAAAGTGGTGTAAATATTTCCATGTTTATACTGATAGCGCTTTAAATGTTTACATATTTACAGAGAGAGCGTTGTAGATATTTCCAGGTTTATAAAGAAATTTGTGTAGATATTTCCACGTTTACAGAGATAGCGGTGTAGATATTTCCACGTTTATACACATAGCGGTGTAAATATTTCCACGTTTATAGAGATAGTGGTGTAGATATTTGCATGTTTATACAGATAGTGGTGTAGATATTTCCTTCTTTATTCAGATGGTGGTGTAGATATTTCCATGTTTATACAGATGGCGGTGCAGATATTTCCATGTTTATACAGAGATCGGTGTAGATATTTCCATGTATATACAGATAGCGGTGTAGATATTTCCGTATTTGTACAGATAGCGGTGTAGATATTTCCATGTTTATACAGAGAGCGGTGGAGATATTTCCATATTTATAGAAATAGCTGTGTAAATATTTTCATGTTTATACAGATAGCTGTGTAGACATTTCCATGTTTATAGAGATAGCGGTGTAGATATTTCCATATTTATAAAGACAGCGGTGTAGATATTTCCTATTTATACAGATCGGGTTGTAGACACTTCCATCTTTCTACAGATGGCAGTTTAGATATTTCTGAGTTTATACAGATGGCCGTGTAGATATTTCCATGTTTATACAGATGGTGGTGTAGATATTTCCATGTTTATGCAGATGGCAGTGTAGATATTTCCATGTTTATAGAGAAGGCGGTATAGATATTTCCATGTTCATAGAGATAGCAGTATAGATAATTCCATGTTTATAGGGACTGCGGTGTAGGTATTTCCATGTTTATAGAGATACTGGTGTAGATATTTCCATGTTTATACAGATGGCAGTGTAGATATTTCCATCTTTATACAGAGAGCGGTGTTTGTATTTCCATGTTTATACAGAAAGCGGTGTAGATATTTCCATGTTTATACAGCTCGCGGTGTAGATATTTCCATCTTTATGCAGATGGCAGTGTAGATATTTCCATGCCTATACAGATAACGGTGTAGATATTTCCATGTTTACACAGATGGTGGTGTAGATAGTTCCATGTTAATGGAGGTGGCGGTGTAGACACATTCATGTTCATAGAGATGGCGGTTTTGATATTTCCATGTTTATATAGATAGCGGTGTACGTATTTCCATGTGTATAGTGATAGCAGTGTAGATATTTCCATTTTTATACAGATGGCTGTGTAGATATTTCCAGGTGTATACAGATGGCAGAGTAGACATTTCCATGTTTATAGAGATGGTGTTGTAGATATTTCCATGTTTATAGAGATGACTGTGTAGATATTTCCATGTTTATACAGACGGCGGTGTAGATATTTCCATGTTTATCGTGATAGCAGTGTAGATATTTCCATGTTTATACAGATAGCGGTGTAGATATTTCCATGTTTATAGAGATAGCGGTGTAGATATTTCTATGTTTATACAGATAGTGGTGTAGGTATTTCCATGCTAATAGAGATATCGGTGTAGATATTTCCATATTTATACACATAGCGGTGTAGATATTTCCATGTTTATTCAGATGGTGGTGTAGATATTTCCATATTTATACAGATGCCGGTGTAGATATATCCCTGTTTTTACAGATAGCGGTGTAGATATTTCCATGTTTATAGATATAGCGGTGTATATATTTCCATGTTTGCACAGATAGCAGTGAAGATATTTCCATCTTTGCAAAGATTGCGGTGTAGATATTTCCATCTTTACACAGATAGCGGTGTAGATATTTCCTTGTTTACCCAGATAGCTGTGTAGATATTTCCATGATTACACAGATAGCGTTGCAGATATTTCCATATTTATGCAGATAGCGGTGTAGATATTTCCATGTTTACACAGATAACGGTGTAGATATTTCCATGTTTATAGAGATAGCGGTGTAGATATTTCCACGTTTATACAGATAGCGGTGTAGATATTTCCACGTTTCTAGACATAGCGATGTAGATATTTCCACGTCTATACAGATATAAGTGTAGATATTTCCATGTTAATACAGATAGCGGTGTCTATATTTCCAAGTTTATAGAGACAGCCGTGTTGATATTTCCATGTTTACACAGATAGCGTTGTAGATATTTCCATGTTTATAGGGACAGCGGTGTAGATATTTCCATATTTAAACAGATAGCGGTGTAGATATTTCCATGTTCATAGAGACAGCAGTGTAGATATTTCCATGTTTATACAGATAGCGCTGTAGAGAATTCCACGTTTATACACATAGCGGTGTAGATATGTTCATGTTTATACAGATAGCGGTGTAGATATTTCCCCTTTTATACTGATAGCTGTGTAGATATTTCCACGTTTATAGAGATAGCGGTGTAGATATTTCCAAGTTTATAGAGATAGCGGTGTAGATATTTCCATGTTTACAGAGACACCGTTGCAGATATTTCCACGTTTATACAGATAGCGGTGTAGATATTTCCATGTTTATAGAGACAGCAGTGTAGATACTTCCACCTTTAGAGAGATAGCCTTGTAGATATTTCCAAGTTTATGGAGACAGCGATGTAGATATTTGCATGTTTATAGAGACAGCGGTGTAGATATTTCCATGTTTTTAGAGACAGCAGTGTAGATATTTCCATGTTTTCAGAGACAGCGGTGTAGATATTTTCCTGTTTATACAGATAGCGGTGTAGATATTTCCATGTATATGCAGATAGTGGTGTTGGTATTTCCATGTTTACACAGATAGCCGTGAAGTTATTTCCATGTTTATACAGGTCGCAGTGTTGATATTTCCATCTTTATACAGATGGCAGTGTAGATATTTCCATGTTTTTACAGATAGCGGTGTACATATTTCCATGTTTATACAAATAGCTTTTTAAATATTTCCATGTTTATAGAGAAAGTGGTGTAAATATTTCCATGTTTATACTGATAGCGCTTTAAATGTTTACATATTTACAGAGAGAGCGTTGTAGATATTTCCAGGTTTATAAAGAAATTTGTGTAGATATTTCCACGTTTACAGAGATAGCGGTGTAGATATTTCCACGTTTATACACATAGCGGTGTAAATATTTCCACGTTTATAGAGATAGTGGTGTAGATATTTGCATGTTTATACAGATAGTGATGTAGATATTTCCTTCTTTATTCAGATGGCGGTGTAGATATTTCCATGTTTACACAGATGGCGGTGCAGATATTTCCATGTTTATACAGAGATCGGTGTAGATATTTCCATGTATATACAGATAGCGGTGTAGATATTTCCGTATTTGTACAGATAGCGGTGTAGATATTTCCATGTTTATACAGGGAGCGGTGGAGATATTTCCATATTTATAGAAATAGCTGTGTAAATATTTTCATGTTTATACAGATAGCTTTGTAGACATTTCCATGTTTACAGAGATAGCGGTGTAGATATTTCCATATTTATACAGATAGCGGTGTAGATATTTCCATTTTTATACAGATCGGGTTGTAGACACTTCCATCTTTCTACAGATGGCAGTTTAGATATTTCTGAGTTTATACAGATGGCGGTGTAGATATTTCCATGTTTACACAGATGGTGGTGTAGATATTTCCATGTTTATGCAGATGGCAGTGTAGATATTTCCATGTTTACAGAGAAGGCGGTATAGATATTTCCATGTTCATAGAGATAGCAGTATAGATAATTCCATGTTTATAGAGACTGCGGTGTAGGTATTTCCATGTTTATAGAGATACTGTTGAAGATATTTCCATGTTTATACAGATGGCGGTGTAGATATTTCCATCTTTATACAGAGAGCGGTGTTCGTATTTCCATGTTTATACAGAAAGCGGTGTAGATATTTCCATGTTTATACAGCTCGCGGTGTAGATATTTCCATCTTTATACAGATGGCAGTGTAGATATTTCCATGCCTATACAGATAGCGGTGTAGATATTTCCATGTTTACACAGATGGTGGTGTAGATAGTTCCATGTTAATGGAGGTGGCGGTGTAGACACATTCATGTTTATAGAGATGGCGGTTTTGATATTTCCATGTTTATATAGATAGCGGTGTACGTATTTCCATGTGTATAGTGATAGCAGTGTAGATATTTCCATTTTTATACAGATGGCTGTGTAGATATTTCCGGGTGTATACAGACGGCAGTGTAGACATTTCCATGTTTATAGAGATGGTGTTGTAGATATTTCCATGTTTATAGAGATGACTGTGTAGATATTTCCATGTTTATACAGACGGTGGTGTAGATATTTCCATGTTTATCGTGATAGCAGTGTAGATATTTCCATGTTTATACAGATAGCGGTGTAGATATTTCCATGTTTATAGAGATAGCGGTGTAGATATTTCTATGTTTATACAGATAGTGGTGTCGGTATTTCCATGCTAATAGAGATATCGGTGTAGATATTTCCATATTTATACACATAGCGGTGTAGATATTTCCATGTTTATTCAGATGGTGGTGTAGATATTTCCATATTTATACAGATGCCGGTGTAGATATTTCCCTGTTTTTACAGATAGCGGTGTAGATATTTCCATGTTTATAGATATAGCGGTGTATATATTTCCATGTTTGCACAGATAGCAGTGAAGATATTTCCATCTTTGCAAAGATTGCGGTGTAGATATTTCCATCTTTACACAGATAGCGGTGTAGATATTTCCATGTTTACCCAGATAGCTGTGTAGATATTTCCATGATTACACAGATAGCGTTGAAGATATTTCCATATTTATGCAGATAGCGGTGTAGGTATTTCCATGTTTACACAGATAACGGCGTAGATATTTCCATGTTTATAGAGATAGCGGTGTAGATATTTCCACGTTTATACAGATAGCGGTGTAGATATTTCCACGTTTGTAGACATAGCGATGTAGATAATTCCACGTCTATACAGATATAAGTGTAGATATTTCCATGTTAATACAGATAGCAGTGTCTATATTTCCAAGTTTATAGAGACAGCCGTGTTGATATTTCCATGTTTACACAGATAGCGTTGTAGATATTTCCATGTTTATAGGGACAGAGGTGTAGATATTTCCATATTTAAACAGATAGCGGTGTAGATATTTCCATGTTCATAGAGACAGCAGTGTAGATATTTCCATGTTTATACAGATAGCGCTGTAGAGAATTCCACGTTTATACACATAGCGGTGTAGATATGTTCATGTTTATACAGATAGCGGTGTAGATATTTCCCCTTTTATACTGATAGCTGTGTAGACATTTCCACGTTTATAGAGATAGCGATGTAGATATTTCCAAGTTTATAGAGATAGCGGTGTAGATATTTCCATGTTTACAGAGACACCGTTGCAGATATTTCCACGTTTATACAGATAGCGGTGTAGATATTTCCATGTTTATAGAGACAGTGGTGTAGATACTTCCACCTTTAGAGAGATAGCCTTGTAGATATTTCCAAGTTTATGGAGACAGCGATGTAGATATTTGCATGTTTATAGAGACAGCGGTGTAGATATTTCCATGTTTTTAGAGACAGCGGTGTAGATATTTCCATGTTTATGCAGAGAGCGGTGTAGATATTTCCATGTTTATAGAGACAGCACCATAGATATTTCCATGTTTATACAGATAATGGTGTAGATATTTACATGTTTATACTGACAGCGGTGTAGATAGTTCTATCTTTATAGAGATAGCGGTGTAGATATTTCCATGTTTATACAGATAGTGGTGTAGATATTTCCATGTTCATACAGATAGCGATTTAGATATTTCCATACTTATACAGATATCGGTGTAGAGATTTCCATGTTTATTCATATGGCGGTGTAGATATTTCCATGTTTATACAGATGGCGGTGTAGGTATTTCCCTGTTTATACAGATAGCGGTGTAGATATTTCCAAGTTTATACAGATAGCGGTGTAAGTATTTCCATGGTTACACAGATAGAGGTTTAGATATTTCCAACTTTGCACAGATTGCGGTGTACATATTTCCATCTTTACACAGATAGCAGTGTAGTTATTTCCATGTTTACACAGATAGCTGTGTAGATATTTCCATGTTTACATAGATAGCATTGTAGGTATTTCCATATTTATACAGATAGCGGTGTAGATATTTCCATGTTTATACAGATAGCGGTGTAGATATTTCCATGCTGATACAGATAGCGTTGTAGATATTTCCATGTTTATACAGATAGCGGTGTAGATAATTCTATGTTTATACAGATAGCGGTGGAGATATTTCCATGTTTTAAAGATAGCGGAGTAAATATTTCCAGGTTTATGCAGATAGCAGTTTAGGTATTTCCACGTTGACAGAGATAGCGGTGTAGATATTTCCATGTTTATACTGATGGCTGTGTAGATATTTCCATATGTATACAGATGGCAGTGTAAATATTTCCATGTTTATACTGGTATCGGTGTAGATATTTCCATGTTTATACAGATAGCGGTGTGGATATTTCTATGATTATACAGATGGCGGTGTTGATAATACAACGTTTATTCAGATAGCGTTGTAGATATTTCCATGTATATGCAGATAGTGGTGTTGGTATTTCCATGTTTACACAGATAGCCGTGAAGTTATTTCCATGTTTATACAGGTCGCAGTGTTGATATTTCCATCTTTATACAGATGGCAGTGTAGATATTTCCATGTTTTTACAGATAGCGGTGTACATATTTCCATGTTTATACAAATAGCTTTTTAAATATTTCCATGTTTATAGAGAAAGCGGTGTAAAGATTTCCATGTTTATACTGATAGCGCTTTAAATGTTTACATATTTACAGAGAGAGCGGTGTAGATAGTTCCAGGTTTATAAAGAAATTTGTGTAGATATTTCCACGTTTACAGAGATAGCGGTGTAGATATTTCCACGTTTATACACATAACGGTGTAAATATTTCCACGTTTATAGAGATAGTGTTGTAGATATTTGCATGTTTATACAGATAGTGGTGTAGATATTTCCTTCTTTATTCAGATGGCGGTGTAGGTATTTCCATGTTTATACAGATGGCGGTGCAGATATTTCCATGTTTATACAGAGATCGGTGTAGATATTTCCATGTATATACAGATAGCGGTGTAGATATTTCCGTATTTGTACAGATAGCGGTGTAGATATTTCCATGTTTATACAGAGAGCGGTGGAGATATTTCCATATTTATAGAAATAGCTGTGTAAATATTTTCATGTTTATACAGATAGCTGTGTAGACATTTCCATGTTTATAGAGATAGCGGTGTAGATATTTCCATATTTATACAGATAGCGGTGTAGAGATTTCCATTTTTATACAGATCGGGTTGTAGACACTTCCATCTTTCTACAGATGGCAGTTTAGATATTTCTGAGTTTATACAGATGGCGGTGTAGAAATGTCCATGTTTATACAGATGGTGGTGTAGATATTTCCATGTTTATGCAGATGGCAGTGTAGATATTACCATGTTTATAGAGAAGGCGGTATAGGTATTTCCATGTTCATAGAGATAGCAGTATAGATAATTCCATGTTTATAGAGACTGCGATGTAGGTATTTCCATGTTTATAGAGATACTGGTGTAGATATTTCCATGTTTATACAGATGGCGGTGTAGATATTTCCATCTTTATACAGAGAGCGGTGTTCGCATTTCCATGTTTATACAGAAAGCGGTGTAGATATTTCCATGTTTATACAGCTCGCGGTGTAGATATTTCCATCTTTATACAGAAGGCAGTGTAGATATTTCCATGCCTATACAGATAGCGGTGTAGATATTTCCATGTTTACACAGATGGTGGTGTAGATAGTTCCATGTTAATGGAGGTGGCGGTGTAGACATGTTCATGTTTATAGAGATGGCGGTATTGATATTTCCATGTTTATATAGATAGCGGTGTACGTATTTCCATGTGTATAGTGATAGCAGTGTAGATATTTCCATTTTTATACAGATGGCTGTGTAGATATTTCCAGGTGTAGTCAGATGGCAGTGTAGACATTTCCATATTTATAGAGATGGTGTTGTAGATATTTCCAAGTTTATGGAGATGACTGTGTAGATATTTCCATGTTTATACAGACGGCGGTGTAGATATTTCCATGTTTATCGTGATAGCAGTGTAGATATTTCCATGTTTATACAGATAGCGGTGTAGATATTTCCATGTTTATAGAGATAGCGGTGTAGATATTTCCATATTTATACAGATAGCGGTGTAGATATTTCCAGGTTTATTCAGATGGCCGTGTAGATATTTCCATGTTTATACAGATGCCGGTAAAGATATTTCCCTGTTTATACAGATAGCAGAGTAGATATTTCCATGTTTATAGAGATAGAGGTGTATATATTTCCATGTTTACACAGATAGCGGTGTAGATATTTCCATCTTTGCACAGATTGCGGTGTAGATATTTCCAACTTTACACAGATAGCGGTGTGTATATTTCCATGTTTATACAGGTAGCGGTGGAGATATTTCCATGATTATACAGATGGTGATGTAGACACTTCCATCTTTCTGCAGATGGCAGTGTAGATATTTCTGAATTTATACAGATGGTGGTGTAGATATTTCCATGTTTATACAGATGGTGGTGTAGATATTTCCATGTTTATGCAGATGGCGGTGTAGATATTTCCATGTTTATAGAGATGGCGGTATAGATATATCTATGTTTATAGAGATAGCAGTGTAGATAATTCCATGTTTATACAGATTGCGGTGTAGTTATTTCCATGTTTATAGAGATACTGGTGTAGATATTTACATGTTTATACAGATGGCCGTGTAGGTATTTCCATGTTTATACAGAGACCATTGTCGTTATTTCCATGTTTATACAGATAGCAGTGTAGATATTTCCATGTTTATACAGCTCGCGGTGTAGATATTTCCATCTTTATGCAGATGGCAGTGTGGATGTTTCCATGCTTATAAAGATAGCAGTGTAGATATTTCCATGTTTACACAGATGGTGGTGTAGATAGTTCCATGTTAATGGAGATTGCAGTGTAGATACTTTCATGTTTATAGAAATGGCGGTATAGATATTTCCATGTTTATATAGATAGCGGTGTAGCTATTTCCATGTGTATAGAGATAGCGCTGTAGATATTTTCATTTTTATACAGATGGCTGTGTAGGTATTTCCAGGTGTATACAGATGGAAGTGTACACATTTCCATGTTTATAGGGATGGTGTTGTAGATATTTCCATGTTTATAGAGATGACTGTGTAGATATTTTCATGTTTATACAGATGGCGGAGTAGGTATTTCCATGTTTATAGAGATAGCAGTGTAGATATTTCTATGTTTATACAGATAGTGGTGTAGGTATTTCCATGCTTATAGAGATAGCGGTGTAGATATTTCCATATTTATAAACATAGCGGTGTAGATATTTCCATGTTTATTCAGATGGTGGTGTAGATATTTCCATATTTATACAGATGCCGGTGTAGATATTTCCCTGTTTTTACAGATAGCGGTGTAGATATTTCTAAGTTTAGATAGAGGTATAGATATTTCCACGTTTATACAGATAGTGCTGTAGATATTTCCACATTTATAGAGATTGCATTGTAGATATTGCCAGGTTTATGCAGATAGCGGTGTAGTTATTTCCACATTTATACTTATAGCGGTGTAGATATTTCCAGGTTTATTGAGGTAGATGTGTAGATGTTCCCTCGTTTATAGAGATAGCGGTGTGGATATTTCCATGTTTATAGAGATAGCGGTGGAGATATTTCCACGTTTATAGAGATAGCGGTGCAGATATTTCCATGTTTCTAGAGACAGCGGTGTAGATATTTCCATGTTTATAGTGATAGCGGTGTACATGTTTCCATGTTTATAGATACAGTGATGTAGATATTTGCATGTTTAGAGATAGCGTTGTAGATATTTCCATGTTTATGGAGACAGTGGTGTAAATATTTCCATGTTTTTCAGATAGAGGTGTAGATATTTCCATGTTTGTAGAGACAGCAGTGTAGATATTTCCATGTTTATACAGATTGCGGTGTCGATATTTCCATGTTTATAGTGATAGCTGTTTACATATTTCCATGTTTTTACAGATAGCGGTGTAAATATTTCCATGTTTATAGAGATATCGGTGTAGATATTTCCATGTTTATAGAGACGGCCGTGTAAATATTTCCATGTTTATACAGATAGCGTTGTAATTGTTTACACATTTACACAGATAGCGGTGTATTTATTTCCACGTTTATACAGAAAACGGTTTAGATATTTCCACGTTTTCAGAGATTTTATGTAAAGTTATTTTATGAAAACGAAACAAGTAATTGGGGTACCTACCTTATGGCACTTTTTACATTGAGAGTGTTAAAAATACCCCTCCTCTAACCAAAACCCTGACAAATAGAGCCAGGGAAGGCCATGCAAAAAAGGATTCTTGGGCTTGTATGCCTGATAACAAAAACTTATCACAGAAGACTGCAAAAAACACAATCTTGCACAGAGCCCATTGCAACTTTGCCCACAACAATGCTTCTGAAGTATATTTGCCCAACAACTGCCTTTCCAACCTGGGCCTGGCATCACCTTTGTTATTGATCTTTGTAGCCAAGGATAGTCATTTCCAAATGATCATATAATCTTCCTCATTTTCTCTTTTGTCTTCCTTTACCTCCGTGAATATGCATATAGTTTACTCTGGCTTGCCTGTTTCTATTGCAAGGCTCTGTTTCCAAACGAATATCTTTTTCTTGTGGAGAGCCTCTCTCTGTTTGTTATTTAGGTTGATAAGAGAAATGTGAACTTTTGAGAGCTCAGGTAAAAGGCCTTAGTCTACAGTGAAACTTTTTTGCACCCTTAGATGCTTACTTCCACTACAACTTGCAGGTGGGCCTTGAAAAGTTCTTGGAATAAGTTTGAGCTTTGGTCTTCTCCGATTCATTTAGCATAGATTCTCAAAATGTGGTCCCTGGACCCACAGCATCAGCATCACCTGGAGATTGTTAGAAATGCAAATCATCGGGCCTCATTCCAGACCCTCAGCTGGAAACTCTAGGGGCATGGCCAGACCCTCTGTAGCTGAACAAGCCATCCAGGTGGTTTTGATGCAGCTAAAGTTCTGGAACAACTAATGTAGCCCCATTTGGAAAACTTGGCTCTACAGGCCTCCCTACCTGGTAAGCTGCTAGCATTTTTTGTTTGCTTGTTTGTTTGTTTTGATACAGGGTCTTGCTCTGTTGACCAGACCGTGACCTCCTGGGTTCAAGCGAGGACTCAGCCTCCTGAGTAGCCGGGACTACAGGTATGTGCCACCACAATGCCCAACTAATTTTTTTTTTTTTTTTTTTTTTGTAGGGATGGGGTTTTAGCTCAGGCTAATCTCAAAATCCTGGACTCAAGCAATCTGCCCACTTTGGCCTCATGAACTGCTGGGATTATAGGAATGAGCCACTGTGCCCATCCCTGGCAGCTTTGTATAAGCTGAGGAGTTTTTAAAAATACCTAGACTCAGGGCAAACCCCAGACACTTAAGTCAGATTCTCTGGGAGGTGAAGCCCAGGCACTGGTATTTTTAAAGTCTCTACAGATGGTTCTAATGTGCTGCTAAGTTAGAGAACCGCTGATCTAGACCAGGCCTTTTCAAACTTAATGTGCACGTGAATTACCTGGACCTTGTTAATATGCAGATTCACTCTGAATAGGCCTGGGGTGGAGCCTGAGCTTCTGCATTTTTAACAAGTCTCTAGAGGATGCTGCTGCATCTGGGCTGCTAACTACACTTGGAGATAGGAGGTTCTGGAGAGCAGAGGAAAGAGCATGAACCATAACCTAGGGGCTGGTAGTCCTGACTTCTGAGCCAAGGTTTGCCTTTATGTGGCTGGCAACTTGCTTGGACTCCTACCTCAATTCTTTGGGCTCAAGGTTTGTCCTGCCTCAGAAGGATGTCAAGAAAATTGAGTGAGTAATGCAGAATTGTTTCTTAAAGTGTGTGCAGATGCTCCATGAGTTTAGAGAGTATGTGGATGCACATTAGTAAATTTTAATAGTTGTGACCATGTTGTTATGAGTACTTAGAACAAGTAATAATGGCTTTTGATGTATAGTAGTAAGAGAGCTTCCTTTTAAAAGGCATGCATTTAAGTTTCAAAAGTGGGGCTATATAAAAATATATGAAATAAATAATAGTAGAGGTAATTGACAGAGCAAAATTAGGAAGGCAGGATGAGAATGACTCAAGTTTGGGAAATGCTGAGAAAGCAGATGCCCAAGGGCTATGAAAACTTAAAAAAATAGGTAGCACTTGATTTTGATTGGCTGAATGAGATGATGTGTTTGATCATTCATGGGGTTGGCATTTGGCAACATGCACTGGGTGGCTGGGATCACTGTTTATTAAAAAATATTTGAGTCTCTACTTTGCACTAGATACTCTTTTAGTCTCTTGGAAAAGGGATTGGGGGGCAGGCAGGATAAAAACAAATCATTTATGCCCACAAGAAAATTGCAGGAAGATAAAAGTCATGAAATAAACTCTATGCTTCTAATTTAATATTTTTTATAGATTATGAGAAAAAAGTTTTGCTCACTATCAGCTAGGAAAGCTGTCTTAGCACAACCATTCATTCTTGCACAAATCAAAATCAAGATGAGCCAGATTTAATTTAATATTTTTTCACAGATTATGAGAAAAAAGTTCTAATTTAATTCTTTTATAGATTATGAGAAAAAAAGCTTCGCTCTCTATCAGCTAGGAAAGCTGTCTTAGCACAACCATTCATTCTTGCACAAATCAAAATCAAGATGAGCCAGAAGGCTCCATTCTGACAGCTTCTAATGGAGAAGCTACATTTACTGGACATGGGGAAAGTTTCTGGGCTCTAAGGACTGTGCTCATTTCTTGAACTAGATAAATGGTCTTGGTGTAGCATAATACCAAAACTTCTTGTCGCAGCCAGGAAGGATAGAACTCAATCAGCCTGAAAAGGAAGTCAGTGACTCCGACTCAACACAGGAATGTTCTGTGATTCCTAAAGAAGGATGTAGGAGTGTGGCACAATTCAACCACAGTCTGTGGCCCTGTGCCTCTGCCTTGACATGAGTGGGATTTCCCAGCTGGTCATTTTCTTCTTATCAAAGACATTGGGAACAAATTACTTGACCTCCTCTGGGCTTCAGTACTCCCACTCATCAAATTAGAGGACTGGGCAGTTGCTAGGCTCTCTTTAGGCATCATATTTTAGTTTCTGTGATTTTAAATTTGAGAAGGGGTGTCTAAGGGAGAATACATAGGGGAGGGGGAAAGGCTTATTAAAAGTGTAGTTAGACACTGAATGTTTAAGAATTGCATTTTGTAATAATACATTTACCTAATCAGGACTGACAATCTTACCTGATGACAGCACCTGGAGGAATGGCTGCATTCAAAAATACAAATGAATAAAACAAGACCTTATTTGAACTTAGCAATAATGCTGATTCCTCTTTTTGATTTGAGGAGGTTATAGCTGTTGTAAATGCTTGAATTGGGTCTGCCCAGGCAAAACGGAGTCAAGAGTCCATGTCTGATGAATTTTAACAATGTAGACAATAGAAAGGTTTGCTTAAACCGCCCCTCTTTTACCAAAACACATTTACAAATGAAAGAACAACACTTCCATTTTTTAAAAACATTTTTTTGAGATGAAGTCTTCCTTTGTCACCAAGAGTGGAGTGCAGTGGTGCAATCTTGGCTCACTGCAAACTTTGCCTCCCGGGTTCAAGTGATTCTCCTGCCTCATCCTACCAAGTAGCTGGGACTACAGGCGCCCATCACCATTCCTAGCTAATTTTTGTATTTTTAGTAGAGACAGGGTTTCACCATGTTGGCCAGGCTGGTCTCGAACTCCTGACCCCAGGTGATCCGCCGACCTCGGCCTCTGAAAGTGCTGGGATTACAGGCGTGAGTCAACACGCATGGCCAAAAAATTTCCATTTTTAATTGCACGGTCTGGGGAATTAAAATGCATCCGTAATTTCTTGCATCTCTCCGCTCGGGATTGCATGAATGCAGAGGGATGGGGAGAATTTCTTGAGGCAAGCATCCCCCTCTTGTCTCCTGCCATCTGGAGAGAGAGGGCTGTGATTTATCTCACTTTAATCAGGAAGGACCCGATGTGTGGATGGAGAGGTCTGACGGCTTTGTTGCTCCATGTGGGAAAGAAACGGACAGAGTGAATTTGTGTATGATCCCTAAGGTGAAAGCGTCTTTGTGCTCTTTCTTTTTGACCTGGAGCCCCTGAAAGCAAGCTAGTTACAAGTTGAAATAGGCCGTTTCTAAAGTGTGATTTTGTTTGTGTATGAGCCTTGATTACAAAGGGGAAAAAACCCCGCTTAATTTACATACACCACATGTAGTGCAGGATCCCCTGGGCTGTCTTTTCAGGTATCAGGAAACTTTGATGAAAGTCGCTTGTCTCATCTAGGAGTCATTTCATATTGTTTAGCAGAGCCTGGTATTAACATTTCCTTCCAACTGTTTACTGGAATCTGTGTGTTCCCTTCAAGTGATGCATACTAGGTGCACAGGCTTCCTGCCACTGTCATCCTAATCTTTCCGTGCAGACAGGAGCAGAGGGGAGAGCGCTGAGCCAGGCCCCAGCTTGCTTTTCTTTCCTGACACAGCCCGGCTCCGCTGCACTTCTCAGCTCTTGCTCTAGGTGGTGCTGTTTGACCATTTTCTTCATGTGACCCTCCACTCGGTAATATAAATTCATTCGGAGGATGACCTGATATCAAAAAAAATTCCTTTTGATTAGTAGAATCAACTTGTTTCTTCACACGATACTCTTCCCACTGAGACACATGGAGACAATTCTGACTCCAGGTTTGCAACCTTGAGATTTCTCTCAGATGCAATAAAAAAAACAAAAAAGCATTTTGAGTGGCACAGTGATGCCTAGTGCATGATCATGTTTGTCTGCTCAAACATTAAAGGGAAACTTGTGGGTTTGAGGATGCCCAGCAGCACGACAGCTGCCAATGTAAATGAGCCGTATAGAGAGAGAGGGGGCGGGAGGGCACTACATACTTCAGAATATGAGCTGATCGTTTATACGTTAAAAAAAAAAAAACAAGTCAAAAGGGAGCCCAGGATGGTGCAAGAAAGAGGAGAAAGGAAGATTTTCCTTGCAGCTAATCAGGAGAGTTCATAAGGGCTGATTACATGAGTGGACGCCTTAAGTTCTTTTTTTAAAAAAATGTGAAAATTTGCATGTATGTATGTATGTATGTATGTATGTATGTATGTATAGCTTCGTGTATTACCATTAGTATTGCAATCAGCAAATGGATTTACTTCCTTTATCTCATGGGCTCCTTCCCACTCACTTCTGGCAGCACATTTTCCTTTCTCCTTCATCCCAGAACACCAAAGAACAGATGCGCTTCCTAACCCTGGCTCCAGGGGACTTTATACAATGTAAACAGTGCACCTCTAACGTGGTTCACCGCTTAGAGAACGTGTGTCCCATTTTAAAACTGTGACTCCTTTATATTTTGCAGTGTTTATTTTAATAAGAGACATTGGACTTGTGACTTATTTTTCATGGAGGAGTGAGCTTAATGGTTGAAAGTAATCGATAAACTTGTTTTTCCTCTGATGCCATCAGCCAAGATCCTATGGCAATAGTAAGAGGATGACACTGGGCTGGCACCCCCTCCATAACATATTTGGACCATGTTTTTCCCCCAGAATGCACATGCAATAGCTTTGGTTTAGTAAGAGAGAGATGGTGTACTTGCTTTCCTTCTGTCATACTTTTGGTGAAATGAATTAGACTTTTAAATCAGGAAATTCAGCGAGATGAGTTAGATTTTTACACAAGAGCAGTGGAGGACTTCCAGCTGGTTGGGGGAATGATACGGAAATATCTTGCTAAATCAGGGTCTGGTAGAATGCTGCTCCCCTTGCAGGCTCCTCTTCACAGGGAGCAATCTGTGGGTTGCTTATAGAACAGAGCGAGCAGGAGGCATAGCATGGTCTTGCTCATGGGAAGACCCGGTGTTCAGATGTTTGTCATTAGGAACTGGGTGTGGGCTTTTTCAAGTTAAACTGAAGCAGCAGTTCTATTAGGAAGAGCCTTCCAGATCAGCATCTTCTGCTTCTGGATACTCTCCCTTTGAAAAGCCAGATTTCAGCAAAAAGCTTTGCTAATGGTGAAATTGCACAACTGAAACCCTATGGGAGCAATGGGAAAGATGGAGAAAGAGGTGGTTACATCATGTACTTCAACAGTTTATTTAGAGGCTGTTGACGTTAGAATAACAAGCCAAGACAAACAAAACTACTCATTTTGGATGAAAATATTGTCTTTTCATGTTATTATAGATAGCTGAGTCCTAAGACTTATACAGAAACACATTTTCCTAATGAGTGGCTGATTTTTCTGGTTGTGCAAGTAATATCCAAATTATTGTACAAATTTTTGGCTCAGGGGCAAACATTGTATTGCATATTGAGCTAATCACTTGCCCTTTCTAAGGTAAGCCCTTACCTCTGCTTTCCCTTCATCTTGTCATTTCTGTTTGTTGGGTACAGGTTTCCTGTTGGTTCTTTCTGTTGGCTCTGATGTAACATGAATGAAGTTCTTAACATCCTTTCAGACATAAACACAACTTAGCTCATTGTTTCTGAGTTCATATAGAGGTTTTCTTGACCCTGAGACTTTCGTGACAGACAGCTGGATGTTGCTGTGTTCAAGGCTCTATATGTTGATTTTGTATCCTACAACTTTACTGATTTCACCTATCAGTTCAGTTCTAACAGTTTTCAAATTGTATTTATTTGTTTTTGTTTTTTAAATATTGTATGTTTCATTTTAGAGTCAGGAGCGTAGATGTACAGGTTTCTTAAACAGGTATATTGCATGGTGCTGAGGTTTGGGCTTCTAATGATCTCACCACCCAAGCAGTGAGCATAGTAATCGATAGGTAGTTTTTCAACCCTTGCTCCCACCATCCTTCCCTCCCACCTTTGGAGTCCCCCAGTGTCTATTGTTCCCTTCTTTGTGTTGAGTTCTAACCTTTTTTTAGTGAAGTTTGTAGGGTTTTCTATATATAACAAGATCATGCCGTCAGTAGAGACAGTTTCACTTCTTCCTTTCCTATTAGGATGCCTTTTATTTCTTTCTTTTGCCTAATTACCCTGAGAAGTGGTGTCTGTGGGCATCCTTGTCTTGTTCCTGATGGTAGAGGAAAAGTTTCAACTTTTCACCATTGATTATGGTGTTAGCTATGGGTTTGTCATATATGGCCTTTATTTTCTTGGGATACAGTCCCTCAATACGTGATCTGTTGGGTGTTTTTTTTCACCATGAAAGGGTTTCGAATTTTGTCAAAAGCTTTTTCTATATCTATTGTGATGGCCATATACTTTCTATCCTTTATTTTTCTAATATGGTATATTATATGTATTGATTTGCTTATGTTGAACCATGACATGATCATGGTGAATGATTCTTTCAATGTGCTATTGAATTTGGTTTGCTAGGATTTTGTTGAGGATTTTTGCATCTATGTAGATCAAGGATATTGGCCTGTCATTTTCCTTTCTTGTAGTGTTCTTGTCTGGCTTTGGAATCAGGGTAATGCTGGCCCTGTAAGATGAGTTTGGAAGTATTCCCTCCACTTCAGCTTTTTGGAAGAGTTTGAGAAGGACTGGTATTAGTTCTTCTTAAAATATTTGATAGAATTAATCTGGGAAGCCATCTGGTTTTGGGTTTTTCATTGATAGGAGACATTTTCTTACTGATTCAACCTTCTTGCTTGCTATTAGTCTGTTCAGATTTTTAAATTTCTTCATGAGTCAATCTTGGTAGGTTTTATGTGTCTGGGAATTTATCCATTTCTTCTAGATGATCCAATTAGTTAGTGTGTAATTATACCTAGCAGTTTCTTAGGATCCTTTGTATTTCTGTGATGTTGGCTATGATGTTTCATCTTTCATTTCTGATTTTATGCTCTATTGAAAACATGAGGCATAGCAGGTAGGGGGCACTGGTCAGGACTTGGGGTATAAACTGGCAGATGTTAAGGTGGGTGATTCTGGTTAACTCAGAAACTCCGAAGTCCCGTGTGGAAGAATTAACTGCCTGTGTTCACCTAGTAATGTATATCCTTGGTCAAAAAAGATCCAGCTGAGAATGTTGGATGAAGGGACCAAATCAATATTCATCATTATATTGA
This sequence comes from Pan paniscus, assembly GCF_029289425.2. Lineage (NCBI taxonomy): Eukaryota > Metazoa > Chordata > Mammalia > Primates > Hominidae > Pan > Pan paniscus. Next base: position 64,784,770 of record NC_085927.1, read on the forward strand.
AAACAAGTCAGATTGGCTGTGGTCTTTTGACAGCAGGTCAGTGGCTAAATCTATTTGAACAAAGTTAGGGCAGGTTCAAGGGAGAATCCTGAGATCGGTATTCTTTGTTCCATACAAACTTGCCTTTCAGTTTCTTCTCCCCATGCCTCCAGGATGTCCCTGCACAGCCCGTAGGGCCCCCTCCTTCAGTACCTTGCCTTACGAAGGGGAGAAAATGAGTTTTCCAATGTTAGCATATATTTAGCCTTCCAAAATTTTCTATTTCTATTTTAGGGGAGCTCTAGGAAAACAGCAGATTACTCTAAATCCCCAGGTAAAAATCTGAAATGGTGGAATTTCATATGACCAGGAGACATATTTTGGGGCAAGTGGGCTTTTCACAATCACTTGGACATGAAGGCATCTGCTTCTTCTATGCCTAAAATAGTCCTTCAATTTAGTAGTTTAATTCCTCTTCCTCTTTTTCAAATTTCAAGACAATACATGTAGTGACTGAACAATTTGGATCCAAGTTTCACTATTTAACTACCAGTGTGACCTTGGGCGAGTCACTTAATCTTTTCAAGGCTCAATTTCATCATGTAAAGTAGAAGTACAAACAATCCCTGACTTAGAATATTTTGACTTATGATTTTTCAACTTTAAGATAGTTTGAAAGCAATACACATTCAGCAGAAGCTGTACTTTGAGTACTCATACAACCATTCTGTTTTCCACTTTCAGTACAGTATTCATTATATTACATGAGATATTCAAAGCCCACTTTATTATAAATTGGGCTTTCTGTTAGATGATTTTGCCTAACTGTAGGTTAATGTGAGTGTTTAACGTAGGCCGAGCTAAGCTATGATGTTTAGTAGGTTAAGTGTATTAAATGCATTTTCAGCTTACAATATTTTCATAAGTTTATTGGAATATAACCCCATTGTAAATTGAGGGGTATTTGTAATAATGATATCTCTTCAAGGAGACTTTGTGAGCCTCTCATAGGAAAATGCATACACAGATGCATATAAATATATAATCTTTCTTTTCCATACATATGATATTCTTTAAGGATATTCAAAAATCTGGAAACCGTTGCCTCTAAGGAGATAAATGGTAGTGGGTTGGGAAACTTTTAACTCTATATGCTTTTGTACCTTTTGCATTTTGAATCAGATGAATGTATAATCTACATAAAATATTAAGATTAAAAGTTCACCGAATAACTTATCAGGAGTTTGGTGAACATAAGGGAAGGCCACCTATGGTGGCTGTATTTTATTCAGTGTTGGTCACTGTTGGGCACTTCATAGAGCTTATTTCATTTCATCCTCACAAGCGCCGTAGGAGGAAGGGGCCCCAGAGGGATTCATGGTTAGAATAGCAGACTAGGAGCATTTGGCAGCTATATTCTGTGTAGGTGATAACTTTAAAGATATTTTTGTTATAAAATGTTTCAAACATACAAAAAATATAGAGAAGCAGTTTTCTATAGTTATTAAATATTCTTAATGGGTAGTCACAGAAATTATCATCCAAAGTGGGATATTCTTGAGAGAAAAAGGAGGTTCTATTTATAATTTTGGTGGGATAACAAACTAAAGATGAACAGCTCTGGACAAACTGGGTTGTATGGTCCCTGGAAAACAAGGATTACTGTAAATGTGAGTCCCGCCTTGTGCTTCTCTCTGTCCCACCAAGAAAATATGATCTTGATACAGATGTTCATTGTGTCAAGGCAACCATGGCAACCATGATCTAGATACACTGTTCAAGTTTTATGCTGATCCTACCTATATATGTCTCAGGAACTTTCCAGAGTTTCCTTTGAGTGCTTCTAAATTTTGCTAAATGGTATGTTGTCCCTTGTCTCCTTTTAAAACCAGTAAGCCATTTTCCCTTCTTTTCCTGGAAAATTAAAGGAACAAAGACCAGGAAATAACAACGTATTAGCTAAGGTTCTGTTGATTGAAAGCAACAGAACCTAATTCTGGCTAGCTTAAACCATGCTAGGATTTAATGAAGAATACTGCAGAATCTTAGATATCTTATGACTGGGAAAGAGGAGGTTCAGGCAGTTCCTGGGATGTCAGCAACAGGTAGCTGTCAATTAACTGCCCCCACACCACCCACTGCTGCCGTCATCAATATAGCACACCACGATGGCTCCCAGCCTCTGTACGTCTGGGTTCCGGTGTTCAAATTCTAGAGACAGCAAGAGAAATCCCATTGAGTCAGGGATCCTTCCCTGGGTCACACTCCCTGCATATGGTCAGAAATGCAGGATTATGTACTAAAGACACAGCTAAAGAGGACCCACTTCACCGTTTTGGGACCATTTGCAGGGGAGGCAAAATTGTGAGCTACTCACTTAAAGAGGTGATAACCGTAAGTTTGCAGGAAAAAAAAATTGGAGAAGAGAAGGATAACACTATCCTACGGTGTCTTCTGAAAATGGACGAAGGGAACAGCATTTCCATTTGGAAATTCTCTCCTGGCATTTCAATATTTATGGATTCTGAATTCTGAGAAAAATCAGTTGAGAAATTAGGAAAATGGGAAGGAACATTCTAATTTTCCTGTGAAAATTACAGCTTAATAGTCAGTATAGAGAACTTACTGGCTTGAAGAAATGCACTGACTTCAAGTCAAGCAAGATGAGGAAGCACTGACATGTGGAGATGAAAGTTAAGGTGAACAGGACAGGAGCAGTAAAGGAGCCTCAGTCAGACTTTCTTGTATCTGTTGCTGTGTTACAAGTGTGTGTTCATGGCCTTGTCCACTGCTAACAGTGAACCATTTCTGCAAATAAATATTAATGTGTTCATAGGCATAGTATATGTTTTACAAATCCTATGAGAGGTTTTCTAAGCAATGCCAAGTTTTAGAAACAAAATATGCCCTTAAATCGGCCATTTTGACAGTTGCTTCTTTCTAGTGCTATTCATCTTGCCAGGAGATCAGAATGTTATGTTATTTAAATGGTATTGGAGGGGATGATTGATGCCTTGTTTAACAATGTCATGTAAACAACGATTAAAGCATTAAGTATTTGTGGTGTTACCTTTCAATCTTTAAAGGACTTTTCTTTAGCATTTATTTTGTGATAATATTCATTTCTTTTTAATGTTTTCTCTATTAATGCTATTGGATTTTATAATCTTGTTACAATATGTTGACTCGTAATAATAATAAATCATCATTTGTTATCATATCTTTTTGAGACAGAAGACTACTAAAACTTTTCATATAATCCTGTTACAGAAAAAAACGACTATTTGCTTGTTATTATAGTCACTTATTATTTTTCAAAAACTTGTAAGTGAAGTGTTATGAAAATCATATGAATTTGGGAATTCCCAAGCATTCTCAGAAATTCTATTTCCTTGTTCCCAAATCCCAATGATTAATATCTGCCAGGAGTCGGAAAACAGTGAAAGGAAGTAACATCCTATGTTGGATACCTGGTAGGGTTAGTGAAGAAATGTTATTGCTGAGCTCTGTGTTACGCTCACGAATGATGCCATTGAGGAAGTCACGCTTGTTGAAAGGAACGCAGATACACAAAGAGTTTTGCTGCTGTCTGTTGGATAAGAATCCCTTGGTCGATTTCAGCTCCTACTGCAAGTTACAAAAATCAATCCAATGATAAATGAAAAGTGCACAGTGTGCTGGGAAATAACTTATTTTTTGGCTTCAGAGGAAATTTTAGAAACAGTGCCAAGTGAAACGTAAAAACAAACTACGAAGACGTTCATGAATTTCCCTCTGAAGCTGACAGCCGTATTTTAGCAGATGGAACTCCTACTATTAGCCCAACTCTTGGGTTGAAACAGTGTGTCCAGGAAACCCTATGTTAAAATGCAATGTGTTGGGGATATTGTTCCTCTATTTGCTTGAGTTAATTTTCAAATTAGTGTACTCTTGCTTAGCTGTGCTCTGAGGGAATGAACAAAAGATTGGTAAACTCTGATGGAGAACACTGGTCAGGCAGGGCACATAGAATCCCTGGGGATGGTGGTTCCTGACAAATGGGGGAGGAGGACCTGAGCCAGGCTTGGGCTGGGCTGGGCTGGAGGAACATGAAGATGGGATCTACTCACAACCCCCAAAACTGAGGGGTCCTGGTAACACATTATTTCACCCTCAGCCATGCAAATTCATTATTTTTATGGATAAAATAGCTTTAAAAAACTAATTTACATTGAAATGTTAAAATATTTCTATAGAGATTAGAAATATTTATATAGAGGTTATTGGGAATCCCCTCCTAAAGCCCAAACATAAAAACTACGAAAAAAAAAAAATTCCGTGTAGGCTAAGATTGCAAATGACTGATGGAATGTAATTTAAATTAAACATGGAAAATATATTTCCTCTTTAATAAAGATCTAAATTCTATTCTTTTTAGGAGCCTTCAGAAATGAAATTCAACTATTAAAAAAGGTATAGAGAAGCCTTTAGAAAAGAAACTTTTCTTTTGCTGTATTATATATTAAAGAACTTTGAAGAGAATAATTCTAAAGTGTTTAATAATCGATTACACTGATGTTTCTAGGTATTGTGAGGAACACCTAGAAATTAAATCTTCATCTTTGGCAGATCAGAGGCCTATTATTTTTAGGTAAAACAATTAAAATCTGCTTTTAATAAATCACAAATTTTGCAAGTTAGCCATTAATAGTAAGTGCTTTTCAAAGTTTGGCCCAATACATGAAAAAGCCCGAAAAACATACCTGCATTAGTTTTGCCCACCACCTTCTTATGCTGGCCTCAGGAGATTTATTAACAGCATTCAGTATTTTAGGTAGGCTGGATGTGGTGGCTCATGCATGTAATCCCAGCACTTTGGGAGGCTGAGGTGGGAGGATGGCTTGAAACCAGGAGTTCAAGACCAGCCTGGTCAACCTAGTGAGCCCCTCGGTCTCTCTGAAAAGAAAAAAAAATTAGGTATCCTGTGGCTACCTCCAAAAACAAACTCCAGAGGAACTGAATTTTTTTTTTATTTCATGTGTTGGGATAATGGCTTCTTTTGCAGTTACTTACGAAGAATTTAAGGGTCAGTAAAAATATTTTTTCATCCTTAATAATATGAATTCTCTAATTTGTGTGTGATATAATGCTAGATATTGTGCCAAAAGTGTTACATAGAGATAATCCATGCCCATTTTCAAAGATAATACTAATATAGAGAATAAGAATCATTATTATTGTAGTAATTATTATTTTAGTAATAGTAGTAATAATCAAAACAATTACATCAAACAATTATTAAACCCTTATTATGTGATAGGTACTGTGTAAGCAATTTCCACATATTAGCTCCTTAAATGTGATCACTAACCCCATGAGGTAGGTAGCATTATGTCCATTTTATAGATGCAGAAACTGAGCTTTGAAGAGGGAAACAACTTGCCCAAGGCCATGCAGGCAGTCATTGATAAGGGTGGGGAGCGAGAAGTTGAAGTCTGAGATGTAAGTTCACAGACACGAGTACACAAACACGTACAAGATACTCGTATGACATGTGGGGTTGCTTGAAATATGTAATTGACTTTCCCCAGCACAAGAAAGTGTTTGGACAGATTTCAAAGGGATCTAACACCTCCTTAGAGGACTGCCCTACGACATTTTTCCGTGTGCTTTTCTGCCTCTTGTCCTATACTTTCGGCATTTCTTCTGCTCTTAGAGGCAATGAGTCAACAGCATATTTTTAGCACCTCCTGTGTGCATAGAAGTGGCCCCTGACTCAATGGGAGTGTATAACTACCATGGGCCAAATCAGTGTGCTTTCCTGTTAGCCAGGGGATTATAGAAGAACACGCTCCCCTGATTCCAACAGAACTTGCTGCCACTCTGATGTCTTCATTGTAAGGCCTCTAAATGAATGTTCAAGAAATTCATGTTAAAGGCACGTGTCATATGTGTAACTTGTAAACATTTGTGTACTTGTCTCTGTGTCCTTACACCTCAGGCTTCAACTCTTGTTTTTACCTTTATCAATGACTACCTGTGTGCTGTGTGGCTTTGGACCAATTGCTCACCCCCTCTAAAGCTCAGTTTCTGCATCTGTAAAATGGATATAATGCCATATATATATAGATATAGATATACATACACCAATATATATACACACATATATATGTGTGTATATACATATATATATAATATACAAACTGAAATATATAGTTATATAAATACTTCAGTTTAAGTTTCAAAAATCACTGGAGGGTATTTTTATAATACCCTTCAGCAATTTTACCTGCTGCCTTTGCACAATCTGGTGAATTTCTAAATGGAAGTCTGATAGAGATTAATCTTTTAATGCATCATAAATAAAAAAGAAAATCACAGAATGATGTAGCTGGAGAGGACCCTGGGGATCTAATATTTCATGAAAGATTAATGTCCTTGATCTGTTTGTAAGTGTTTTGGAAAAATCTTCCATGGTCAAATAAAACTTGGCAATGTTGGATTAAAGTTAAATAGGTTTCTTTTTTCCTGAAGAACTTCGTAGTCTGTAATATGCTAATATGTTTTGTGAATCTACAAGGAATGAAGTGTTTCAATGCTTATTTTACCCAGATTCTCATTTTGGGACAGGCTGGTCAAGCTGAGTCAGCTAGTATATTCTCTAGATGGAGATGATGGCTGATGCCTTTTTGAGAGCAAGAGAGTCCCCAGAGGAAGCAAGGGCATATCAGTTGCTCCATTTCATGCCAAGGATCCTCAGTCTTTAGAGGCTCAGAGAAGGCTGAAAGGCTACTCTAGGCTATCAGGGCTACCATTCATTGTGACCCATGCTACAGAGAAGCTTTGAGCTCAGTGCAAAGGAGTGACCAGCCCTTGAGAATCAGGAAAATTTATTTATTCCTGACCTAGTCCACTGAGGACATACAAGGAATGGGGCAGGAGAGTGTCACCAGCTATGGTTACAAGCTAGTCTGATTCTCTTTCATTAAGAAAACTGGTCCCTGTGAGTTTAGATTGGGAAGCACCAGGTTAAAAAAATTTTAGGCCAGGAGTGGTGGCCACTGTACTCCAGCCTGGGTGACAGAGTGAGAATCTGTCTTAAAAAAAAAAAAAGTTACGTGATGTCTTCTGTTGAGGACCTCTCAGAACTTTTAATATGAAAGTGTGCATTGTGAAGAATGGGAGTAGAGTGTACAGAAGTTTTAAAAGCTACTTGGTCATGAACCTCTTGCTTTGTGCAGGATTCGAGGGGCACTAACATTCTGAGGAAAATATTTTGGGAAACATTGATCTAATCCAAATTTTTCATTTTACCAGCAAACAACTGTGGGGCCCTCTAAGTTTCCTTTCTCCATCATTGTGACAAATTCATTGGAATTAATTCAATTAAACCTGGGGTCAGCTTTGAAGAGATTTATTTAGCAGGTAAATCTGTTTTGTACATTTTGAGGGAGTTCTGAGTTTCCAGAGTCAAAAACCACAGATCAATTTAACCAACCTTTATGGAATATCACCTATGGCCCAAAGACCCTTTAGCTACAGTGATGGTCTACAAAAATATAAACTGTAATTCTTGCAATACAGGAGATTAGTAATAATGGTAAATATAATGATGATGACACCATGAATAGCTAACATTTATTGAATGCCTTTCTATTAGTCAGGCACTTTACTAAGTATTTTAATCCTCCCAACAATTTATGAGGTAGGGATTATAATAATTCCCATCTTATAGTGAGGACACTGAGGTTAGGAAATTATCCTAGCCTAAATGTTAAGTATAAGCATGAATAGAAAGGTGTTATCAGCCTATAAGACATTCCTTTATGAGTGATACAAAGTCCTATATAAATTCAGAGAAAAGAAAAGTGGTTTTAGAAATCCTTGATCAGTGAGTGTGAAGCATGTGGTGGCCCGGTTACTGTTTGGTTGCCCATCTGTCCTCCCTCTGGGGATCAGCACCCCCTTACTTTGGAAGAATTGTTCTCCTTTTCACTGTAAGGTTCTTTCTGGCTATGCGATGGGGCACATTGCCTCACACTAGCCCTGTTCCAGTCTTTGAGAACCTTGAAATTGGAACCAAGGGAAGAGGATTGCCTCTTGAATGGTAATTCTGTAAAATCTAGTCTGAGGTGCTGGTGCCTAATCCCTGGGTCTGTGGAAGGAGCTGGGCTGTGAGAGGGGAGGATGATGTTGATGTCAAGAGAGAGGCAGGTGCTAGGAGCAGAGAGATGGAGGCCTGGAGGGTTTCTGGGCTTCTCTGAGGCTTAGGGTTTAGATCATTGTCTTCATTACTGGAACAAAGGATTTACCATACCTGCTCTTCTGGGAATGAAACTGTCCTGCTTTGCAAAATAAAGTGTCATTAGAAAGAGATCTTAAAAACCCCACACCATAGACGGTGCACAGATCCGTAGAAGTGTTAAAGTTCTGTGTGTTGGATGCTAAGCCAAGACTCTTAAGTATGTTCTAAAGAGAAACTGGTGTGTGTAGGCTGTGCACTCCCAGGGAGATAAAAAGTTAGGAACTTTATGGGTTGGGCTTGGTGGCTCCCACCTGTAATCCCAGCACTGTGGGAGGCTAAAGTGGGCAGATTGATTGAGCTGAGAAGTTCGAGACCAGCCTAGGCAACATGGTGAAACCCCATGTCTACAAAAACTACAAAAATTAGCTGGGCGTGGTGGCATGTACCTGTAGGCGGGAGGATCGCTTGAGCTCAAGAGGGAGAGGGTGCAGTGAGCCATGATTGTGCCACTGCACTCCACCTGGGTGACAGGAACTTTATGGGGAATGGGATCTTGGAGACTGAGTAGAGACTAGAGGAAAAAAAAAAAAACTACCTCCCCAACTGGCCACACTATTCTTTTAAAGAAAAGTTAATTGACAAATTAAAATTGTATGTATTTACGGAGGTATAATGTGATGTTATGATATATGTATACATTGTGGAATAATTAAATCCAGAGAATTAATAGATTCATCACCTCAAAACCTATCTTTTTTGTGGTGAGAACATTTGAAATTTATTGTCTTAGCAATTTTGAAATACACAATACTTCATTGTTAACTACAGTCACCATGCTGTGCTGTAGATCTCAACAAAATATATTCTTCCTGTCTCAACTAAAACATTGTACTCTTTGACAACATTTCCCCATTCCTCTTACCCCCTCCAAAACACCCATTCTTTATGTTGAAGAGAATGGCTAAAAAGTCCCAGCAGGTTTCAACTGATGGCTTCAGTGGTTGTCCCATCACACTTCAATGTTATTAATAGAAAGGAGAGGGGCAATACATAATTCGGACAGGCGGAAAGTACCATTGTAACCACTTTCCTGACTTCACAGAAAAAGTCCTCTTGTTTTCATCTGTAAAATGGGAACTGCGTGAATACCATTCTTCTTTTCTTCAGCCTCCAAAGAAAAAACAGATACAAAGCCTTTTATCAATTGCAAAAGAGTATACAATGTGTGTTATTACTCACAGTTGTCTTACTGTGACCAAACACTTTATAAGCCTGTGGCAAGTCAGCCTTACTCTCAGGAAGTGGACAATATTTGGGGAAGGAGAAGCAGCAGGATCTTTCAGGAGAGTAGCCTTGGTGGGTCCAAAAATTCCTTGAGCGAAATGGGAGACAAAACTTTCTTCCTGCTTTGGGGTTTATCCTGTTAGTCTTTTCTCTCTTCACTCCTATTTTCTATGGAGAATTTCCTGGTTTTGGAGTTTGGGTGCGTTTTATGGAGAGGAGGCAGAACATCTTTAGCTCCAGCAGAATGAAAGGATACATGCAAAGGAACCTAGCACAGTATGTGGTACCCAGTTCCCCTTTAACTTGGCTTTATTCATTCACTCCTGGTAGGGCATTAGTAAGGGATTTAGCCCCCTCCTATTGAAAACGATTAATTCAGGGAAGAGTTCAGGCAGTGTGGACAGATACAGTGTAGGCCAAGCCTGTTTCTAAGGCAGGAGCTGGGTAGGGAGGGTGAGAAGGGCGAGAAGAATAGGGAAATATGTGTCGTCTGTGTTGCTGCTGTTGCAACCACCACAACAAACAAACAAGTGAAAAAAAAAAAATTGTCCATACCGGAAAGTGTGCTGTTTTGGAGGAGGCTGGGGAAAGTGTGGATGGCTCGAGTGGGTCCTGTTGGATTGAAGTCTGACAGTGGTGATTCCCTTCAACAAATGGTCGGGGTGGGAGGGTACACACACACACACACACACACACACACCCCACATGCAGCGCCCAGCCTCCGATTTCAGCACTGGCAGGAGATAACCATTCTTAGCTCGCCTTTCCAGGGTTATTTTTTGGCTGAGGCTGTTCGCTGATGGCAAAAGGTTTCAGCCCCCTCCCAAATCCCTCCCCGTGCTTGTTCTAAAGAGAAACTGATGCGAGTAGGCTGCACACTCCTAGGGAGACAGGGAGACGGGCCTGGCGCCAGAGAGGAACCCGGACTCTGCCCAAAGTCTCGCCACCCGCCGGCTGTTTTCTGGCGGAGGGTGTGCCCCGGAGGGCGGCGATCGCGCGTGAAGGCTGGGGCCGGGCGCGGGTGCAGGCGTCACCGGGGTCGGGCTAGCAGGCCCTGGAATCAGGCTTTTGGGACACCCCGAAAGTGAGTCCAACTTGGGGAGAAACTGAGGGCACCTCGGGCGGTCTGGCAGCAGAGAAGGTGGGCGGGAGAAAACTTTACAGGAAGGCAGAAGCAATCTCCGCCGAGGGAGTCAGCGAGCGGCCGCGCAGAGAGGAGGGGCGGGCGGTCCCCAGGCGGGCGGGCGCAGGGCGCCGACCTGCCGGAGAGGGGGCCCGGGCTTGAGGCGGAGTCCTGGCGCGCGGCCAGGCTGGCGGAGGCCCCCGGCAGGCTGCAGATTCCCTCCGGCCCCAGGAGCCTCAGCAGGACCGGCCAGGAGGCGCCACGGAGGGGAGCCCCATCCTGGTGCTGACAGTGCCCACCGCGCCCTACGAGGACCGGCGGCCGGCCGGCGGCGGGGGTCTGCGGTGACCTACCGGCATCTTCGAGGGCCAGCGCACAGGTACTTTACCAGGACAGCCATCGAGATCGTGGTGCAGATGGCCGCGGCCAATGGGGTAAGTGTCCGGATGCCCCTCGCTTCCCGCCATGCCGCCGCCATGCCCTCTCCTAGCCCTTGTCCCCATGCTGCCCCCGGGCCCAGCTGGGAGGCCCCTGCCCCGGCTTTTCTTCCTCACTCCCGCGTCCTCACCCTCCAGCGCCCCACTCCCGCCGTGCTCACAGCCTCCCCGGCGCACTCCGGACACTGGGTTCTATTAGTACCCACCACCCCCAAAAGTCTTGAGGGGTGTCCGTCGTTCCTGGAGCCACTCCGGGCGCCCTGGACTCCTCTCCGACTCTGCACACATCCCGCACCTGCTCATTTTTCTTTCAGACATTCTCTTACCCGGCCCTGTAGATTCCAAGACAGCTCCCAGTTTTCCATATTGTTCCCAACGCGTTCACTGCCCACAGTCCCCACACAAACTTCTTTCCCAGGCTCACAACATAGTCCCTCTGCCCCTTGCCCTTTTTGCAATAATCTGCCAGTCCCCTAAGTCTTAGCTCTGCCTATTTAACAGTAGTGGTGTCTCAGAACACACACACACACACACACACACACACACACACACACACACGATCCCTGACATATTTGGCAAGAGTAGGCCCTGAAGGTTTTTAATATTTTGGTTCTTTTACCCAGTGGAATTAATGAATGATTTATTTAATTAGGGTAGGGATGGAGTGGATCCATTTGTTTGATGCTAAACAGCCTGAGGTCGCAGTTCCCAGGGGGCATATCTCTAAATGGTCTGAAACGATGTTTGCAGTGGTTTTCTTAATGCAATTCCCAACTTCTCTCCAAATGCCTTTTGACATTTGACAACATTTCATGCCTCTTCCCCTTTCGCTTTTCATCCTTGTTTTCTCTCCCTTCTCCCACGACCTCGGTAGTCTTCTGCAATCCAGATTCTCAGACTTCGGGTTTTTCTCCCTCTGCCCCTTTCCTCTCTGTCCTATAACTAAAAGCACCTTTTGACATAGACCCGTATCCCAGTTTCCTCTTTCCCAGGTCCAGCAGCATCTCAAGGACATCTACAAGAGGGATACCTAACTTCAGGGGTCTCTGAATGATATGTGGGAAACATCATCTAAAAAAGTAATTTTATCCTTATTCATGCAACCAGACCCACACTCATAGAACTTTTCTTTAAGGGGAGTGTCTTGCAGATGTATAAATGAGTGTTAACATCTTTAAAGGCGAAACTGAACAATTCCCTGGCATTTGAATTCCCTCCTTCCTTCCCAACCCTCTCCTTTACATTTTCTCATTTATTATTAAAAACATTTTTAAAGGATCTCCATGCTTCATATTTATCTACTATAATTCCTCCTTCTCGGTGTTGCAGGGATGGGGAAAGAGGATTTTTTAAAAAACACAATAAAAAGCAATTGGGAGAAACAGGGCCAGTGGTGTTGGGGTGGGTAGTGGAATTGTGATTTTTGACTCCCGTAGACAATGATGCTGGATATATGGGGTTTGATTTCTCTCTGGCTCCTCACTTGAGATTGATGAAGTTTGGCTAGAATCAGGGAGTTGAAGAGAGGTTGACAAATGGTCTTTCACTCTTCTCTGACAGGCTGTTCCTGTGGAGTGATGGAGAATAATGAGCCTTGGGAGAGCTACGGGAGCTCTCATACTCCTTCCCGAGCCTATTTTTTAGGGAGTGAGAGAAACATGGCCTGTCCAATACTTGTTCTGGGTCAGGATATTTTTGAAGCTACGGTTGTTGATTTGCATGGGAAAATTATTATGTCTTATTATTTCTTGTCCCACTTTACCATAAGGGCTCCTCAGCTTCTTACTTCAATGGGTCTTCCATGACAAACACACTTTATTAACTCTAAGAGTGGAATTTATTTTAACAGATAATTAGCATAGGTCAATATATGCTGAAAATAGAGTCAAATTAAACCTACTAGCTGTTATAAAGGACAGATGACAAAATCCACATAGAAGCATCGACTCTTAAATAATCTGAAAGTACTACTTCTAAGAGGGGCGGGCATGGGTGAAGGGAATGGTGGACATGTTTCAGAATTTCAAACGCCAACTTTAACCAATCGTTTCCTCATTTTGTTCACCTTCTTGGGGGCTTATGCTAAAGTGAAGTGAATAGCCATAAGGCTGGCTTCAGGAGAAAGGTGGTCTAAAAGAACTGGATAATTATAAGCAAAATTGGTCTCGAATGATTGAAAATTGATGAGAATGTGCTTGTCTCCTGATTTGGCATCCTGAGTTAGACTCAGGAATACTGAACATGGATCCCAAAGGCTTTGGTCTTTTTTGATATCCTATTGGATAATCATAAGCAGGCTAGAAAAATAGGAAACTAGAATTTATTCTCTTTGAACTGACAAATCTGACCACTGGGCTGCATTCTCTATATCTGAAAAATCTTGGTTTTGATTGAAAAAGTTAATTTTACAAAGCAATTTTCTTTTTTTAAATTAAATTTCATTTTTTTTGAGACACGGTCTCACTTTGTTGCCCAGGCTGGAGTGCAATGGTACAGTCTTGGCTCACTGTAGCCTTGACCTCCCCAGATTCAGGTGATCTTCCCACCTCAGCCTCCTGAGTAGCTGGGGCTATAGGTGCACAACACTACGCAGAGCTGATTTTTGGGTTTTTACTACTCATAGGGTTTCTCTGTGTTGCCCAGTCTAGTCTCAAACTCCTGATCTCAAGAGATCTGTCTGCCTTGGACTCCTAAAGTGTCATGAACCAGCATGCCCAGCCTACAAAGCAATGTTCTAGGAAAAACTACAGTTACTCTTTGATTATGTAATTGCTGGAGAAGAAAAGCATGGCATTTCTAAAATGATGAACTATATTACTTATATTTTAATATCTCATAAAGTTTGAAATAGACATTTCAAACATAAACATGTATAAAAATTTTTATAAATTAAAATATAAAATCAAAAACATTTTACAATTATTTTATTATAAAATTATTATAGAATCAAAAACATTATAAATTTAAACAACTTTTTAAAAAATTTATTTTGGGATTTCCCATGGAGTGATGGAGAATAATGAGCCTTGGGAGAGCTATGGCAGCTCTCATACTCCTTCCTGGGCCAACTTTTTAGGAAATGGGAGAAATATACCCTGTTCAATGTTTATTGTGGGTCAGGATACTTTTGAAGCTATAGTTGTTGATTTGCTTCAAACTTTAAAAAAATTATTATAAAATTATGGGATGTAAAAAATTTATTATAAAACTTTGAAATTTTCAAACTTTCAGAAAAGCAGAGAGATGAGATTAATGGCACTCACAGGCAAGCATAGAACATAGATTGTAAACATTTTGCTATGTTTGTGTCATGACTATTTTTTGCTTGTGTTTGAAAGTATATTAAAGAAAATGATATTTTACCCCTAAATTCTTTAGTACAGATTTCTAAAAAAATAAGAACATTTTCCTGTATAGTTACAAAATCATCTTTTCAAACAAAATAAAAAATGGCTTTTTTATATCATTTATTACCCAGTCCACATTCAGATTTCCTCAATTATTATGAAATGTCCTTTTATTTTTTGAGACAAAGTCTTGCTCTTTCACACAGCCTGAAGTGCAGTGAAACAATCATAGCTCATTGCAGCCTCAAACTCCTGGGCTCAAGTGATCTTCCTGCCTCAGCTTCCTGAGTACCTAGGACTATAGGTGCACACCACCATGGCCAGCTACTTTATTGTTTTTGTAGAGATGGAGGTCTTACTACGTTGCCCAGGCTGGTCTCAAACTCCTGGCCTCAAGTGATCCTTCCTGCTTGGTCTCCCTGAAATATCTTTTGTGGCTGGTTTGTTCAAATTAGTTTCTTCTAATCAAGGGACACACATTGCATTTGATTATTTAGCTCAAGACTGTTTTAACCTGGAAAATACCCATACTCTTTGTTTATGTATTTATTTAGTGAAATTGACTTGTTGAAAAACTAGTCAATTGTCCTGTAGAATATTTCCCCTTCTGGAATTTTCTGGTTGCTTTTTATGGTGTCATTTAACTTTTCACTCTGTTTTTTCCTGGTTAACTGGAAGTTAGTTCTAAAGGCTTTTAGGCCTGCTATAACAAAATACCAAAAACTGGATGACTTATAAAGAACAGAAATTTATTTCTCACAGTTCTAGAGGCTAGCAAGTTTAAGATCAAGGAGCATGTGGTTTTGATATCTGGTTAGGAACAACTTTCTGGTTCATAGATTGGCCTTCTTGCTGGGCACTCACATAGTGGGAGAGACTAGCTAGCTCTCTGGGGCCTCTTTTATAAGGGCACTAATTCCAATCATGAAGCCTCTGTCCTTATGATCTAATGACCCCCTAAAGGCCCCACCTTTTAATACCAGCACCTTTGGGGTTAGGATGTCAACATATTAATTTTGGGAAGACATACACGTTCAGCCCATTGCAAGGTTTAGTTAGATTCAGGTTCAACTTCTTTTTTTAAAGACTATTTCATAGGCAATAATGTGTATTCACATCCCATCATTAGTGATGGTGAGATGATCGCAAGGTTAGGGTGATCACTGCCTATCTCCTCTGCTATATTCCCCCTTGGGTCAAGCCAGTAGTCTGTGACGTGAACTTTGTACCATGTGTATATTCAGTTATATTCTGTATCAATAGTTACTTGATTGTTTTAGCATTTATTAATGATCCTTGCTTGAGTTGATTATCTCATTAGGGGTTTCAAAATGGTGAATTTCTAATTCTCTAATTCTATCTACATGTTTTAGCTGGCATTTTTCTATAAGCAGACCATTTTCTTCACAACTGGGTTATTCGGCTACCCTGAAACATAGTTCCTTCCGGGAAGGCAGAACATATGTTTATTTCTGTCTTTTAAAAATTACTGGTGTTTGGAGTGAAGATTAGGTGAGTTAACTACCTCCACAGGTGACAAATGAATTTTGTTTTGTCTCACTTTTGCTTTTTTGAATATCACTGTGGCTGCTTGGATTTTTATATTTAATTTGAATGGATTAGGGAATAAATGAGAAGATAGGTTTTATCTGTTTCTGTAGTTTTTATGTGGCTGTGTGAACTTACTTTTAAAAATTCCCAGAAATATTTTAATTCCCCTTTAAAGATATAAACTATGTCATACTATAAAGCAAAAGAAAAACCAATCATGTGAAGAGTAAATAGTATCGTTTAAACGAATTGTGGTTAAGCTTAGTTTGTAACTAATTAGTTTTTTTATTTTCTTTCTACTTTTATCTGCTTCAGAGCCTCTTCAGTGGTTTAGATCTTCTATGTGTCAAATTATTCTAATCTCTTAAATAGTTTAAGAGCTAAAATACAACACAATGACTACAAGAATGCCTTTGTCCTTTTCTGGGTAGGTACACCTAAGGCAACTTCTTTTTCTCTTCTTTGTTCTCTTCTTCTTTCTTATTCTTAAATCATCTTCAATATTGGACAGATGACAGCACTATGCCTGCCTCAAGATGTTTCTGACTTTCTCTTTTTCTTTTTCTTTTTTTTTTTTTTGAGATGGAGTCTTGCTCTGTCACCCAGGCTAGAGTGCAGTGGCGCAATCTTGGCTCACTACAACTTCTGCCTCCTGGGTTCCAGTGATTCTCCCAACTCAGCCTCCTGAGTAGCTGGGGTTACAGGCATGCACCACCACGCCTAGCTAATTTTTTGTATTTTTACTAGAGATGGGGTTTCACCATGTCAGCCAGGCTGGTCTTGAACTCCTGACCTCAAGGGATCTGCCTGCCTTGGCCTCCCAAGGTGCTGGGATTACACGTGTGAGCCACTGCACCCGGCCGTTTCTGACTTTTTCTAAAGTCTTCTTTCTCTGGAGATGACATTATATAATAGCACTGTTCAATAGAAGTTTCTTTGATGATGGAACTCTTCTATAATCTGCATTGTCCCAGCCACTAGCCATATGTGACTACTGTAACACTTGAAATGTGGCTAGAGCAACTGAAGAACTGAATTTTGCATTTTACTGAATTTTAATTAATTAAAATAGAAATGCAAATAACCATAAGTGGTTAGTAGCTACCATACTGGACAGCAAAGATCTATAATTCAGCATTTAAAATCCATTTTGTTTTGTTTTCAAAAATGGAGTCAGACTGTTACAACCCAAAAGAACTGTAGGTTAAATTAAGGTAAATCACCAAATACTACATACACACTTGGGAAATCCAAACCAGACTTTTTCATGTGATAACCACACCCTCTTTTGACTTTAGCCTTGGAGGTAATGGAGTATGGCAGAAAAAACCCTGTATCAGCAGTTGGAAGACTCACCTTCTTTTCCTAGCTCTGCCATATATTGACCAAAAGAGTCAAAGTCCATTCAGATGGTTGAGGGGCCTTGGAATTTTGTTTTTGGTTTTCACATACAAGTTGGAGGGCAGATGCGTTAGCCTCTTGAAATACCCAGAAACCATTTGTTTCCTCATCTAAAAATCAGGTATGACAGGATCATTTAATTATCCTGCAAATCAGATGAAGCACTGCATATGGAAGCACTTTGTAACATCGATAGCACTGGGAAATGTAAAGACCTTTTACTGAAATATAAAGGTGTATGGTCAACTGAATATATCTCAGATAGTTAGGATTTGACTGTATATATTGAATATAACCTGTAGTGGGCCCCTTGGTAAACAGCTTACAGTTTTGTTGCAAGTTTTAGCCAAGAGAAAATTTATTTGTTGACTAGTCATGCCCTTTATTGGCCACATGATGAGCAGCAAAGATATTAACACACAGTGCACCTTGCAGAATTCAAGAATGTCTCAGTGTCTTGTGAACTAGGAAGCTGAAATGCAGTGGTATGCAGAAGGCTGGCTCAGTAGGAGCCTTGGGAGTGTCCTCCAGATAGATGTTTGTGCAGGTTGTATTTGATTCCAGTTGGCCATGAAAAGCTGGTTGCTCTAAAGAATGAGAATATACTTGGTTTTGCATTTACTAGAACTATCTGGGGAACAAATCTTGGCGTGGAAGAAAGAAGGGAGGGAGGGAAAGCTGTGCTTCAATACCTAGGGCTTCTTTCCTGGAATGGATCTGAGAATCTGGGATTGGGTGGCTAATAGCTCATCTCTAGAAGGGAGAAAGAACTGGGTGGTGATGGCTTTGTATTTTCTATTGGAGTCCACTACAGAATAGGTGAATGGAATGGGCTGCTATGATCCAGACATTAGGGAGGACAGGTTTGTGATACATTAGAAAACTTGAATGAGCCCTTCTATGATTCTCTCTTCCCTCTTTCTGCTTCCCGTTCTTAATCACCATCCGCAGGTTGTGGAATTAGGAAATCTATTATGTGAACAATAGCAAACTTACAGGAGCCCTTGGCTCCATCTATCTCCCTGTTTGTGTCAGTTCCTTCTGGATGCTTTTAGTCTGTGGTCTTCATTCACTCTTTTTCTGGGGAAGTAAAAGGAGTGGGACAGATTATGAGAACAGCTGGGTCCTCCCAGTTGCTGGGGTGGTTATTTTAAGCTTTGTTTAATGTGTCCAGAGACCCAGATGGCATTTTTAACTAAGCTGCTTTATTAAATCTTGTGATAAAGCATAGTGATGTTTATTGAAAAGACAGACAGGCATCAGCAACATTATGCGTGAAACTTGCTCTAAGAATTTTCTATAAAACATCTGTTCTCTTTGAGCGTTTTGTGAACTCTGGAAGTTTGCTAGTTTCTATACAGACTTGAGGACAAGAAGTTGGAACCCACTTTTGGAGATGTCCAAGCATAGGTATTGGAATCATTAATCCTAACCCTCTCAGTTTTAAGGCCCCGGATACCCTTCTGTTAGACAACAGTAACATGAGCAAGCACTGTAATAACATTTAAACAAGATTATTTGGAAATAATGGACAAGAAAAATTAGTATACATTGTTTCGGGATTTTACAATTAAAGATAAAAAGCTAGGGCTTCAATGACCTGTGCCAACCTATAGCCTTAAGAGTCAATTTGCAAACACTCAAGATTTGGCCAATATGCCTCTACTACTTCTACTTAACACAGTCAAAGGGAAATTTTTAGATTCTTTCATCTGATTTGACTCTCTTAGTTACGAATAAGAGGATATCTAGAATATATATGTGACTTGTTCAAATGAAAATCCACCTTCTCTGAGTCTTCAAATATCTTTCATATCTTACATTTTTAGTCACATCAACTTTTGAAGTCATGTCCGTAGTTGTATGAAAAGAAAAATTTCAGGAACATTCAACCTCAAAAGTTCTTTTTCTTAGTCTGAAGTCGCAGAAGCATTTGACTTTTACTTTCTCTTTTTAAGTTTGTACTAGTAGGTATTTTGTATAAATATAATATTTAATTATTGCCTTTGTATTCTTTTTCTCTAGTAAACGTCCTTGTTTTTAGCTATCAATATGTAGTTTTACATTTAGGGATTTCTAATGGAAAGAGAAAGGAATCTGAAATCAGAGGACGAGAGTTTATTCTACTTGACCAAACACATACAAAATACTGGAAGGAGAGTTTTACAACAAATATTTAATATCTATGACATGTAAAAAGGTTTTCGAAATCAAGAAAATTCAAACAATTCAATACAAATATCATCAATAATAACACATGAACAGGTGGCCAACCTTATTAATAACCAGAGAAATATAAATTAAAACAATCCATCAACTTGTAAAAAAGATGAAATTTCCCAGAGTTGGTGTAGGTGATGTAAAATTGTCATGTTTGTATACTGTTCATAGAAGTTAAATTGACATAACTTTTTGGTCAGGCAATTTGGAAGTATATATCTAAATTAATAGAGTAGTTTTCTAATAACCTGGGAATCTCTTAATCTAAGAATCTTTACTGTAGATTTTTCTAGAACAAATGTACAAACATCTATGTGCAAGGGTACTCACTGCAGCATTTTGCTAAGGAAAAACTCAGAAAAAATCTATATGTTCAACAGAGAACAGGTACATAATTTATGACACAACTGCACAATATAGACCACTAAAATAAAGGATATAAATTTATATGTAGTATGAAAAAGATGTGAATGATAGCTTGTTGGTGAAAGACAGCAATGACTGGAATATTGTGTGTAACGTAATCCTGCTTTTCTGTATATAATGTAGGCATAGAAAATAGGATTGAAAGGACATACTCTAGTCAACAGTGTATATAGCTTGGGTGGAGGGGGTGTATAATGGGGAAGGAGAGTCCCTTTTCCTATCTATTCCATATACATCTCTGGATTTAAAAGATCATACATGCATATGCATTACCTTCAAAATTAAAATGATAAAGACAAAAGGAGAAGCTTTGGATTTGAATCATGATACTACTGTTTGCAACTTCTATGACCGAGGGGAAGTCGCCTAGCCTCCTGGGGTTTATTTCCTCATTTATAAAAATAGGGAAAGTAATAATACTTGTCTACATATCTTCTAGGGTTGTTGGGAGGATTGAATGTGATAATGGGTTACAACATTATGAATTATTTATTCATATAACACAATTATTATAAAAATAGTTTGCTCTGATTAAAATAAAAGAAGGACGAGATCGTGTGTGTTTTTCAGTCCCAGTAGCTTTACTAACCAGAAAGCGCCTGCTGATGTGGTGATCACAGTTGCTTTGGTGCAGCTTCCTCTTGACTTTTGGCATTTCTCCATGCTGCTAGCTAAGGCTGAGGTGGCGACTGTGGAAGGTGTGATCTCCTCCCCCTCCCAGCACACATTTGTGTGCATACTCACACTCACGCACACACAAACACACACATGCACACTCTATCACAGTACATGAGGTGGCAGCAGATGCTCCGGCATAGACTTTCACACAACATAAAGGGCTTTTTTGGTGTGGTCTGTGCATTATTTCCTGTTAAGCATGAGCTGAGTCAGTGCCATACTTTTCCATCTGAAACCTTTCTGAGGCTCAGGCTGTGTTAAGAGCAAACCCTCTCCCCTCCATGCCCACCCCATGGCCCTCTAATGAAGCCAGATCATAATCTGCTCATTTCATGAGTATTTTCAAACCGAATGGATTGGGCCATGTGAGAGAACACTGAAAGGAACAGACCAAGCAGAGGCTAAGAGACTCCACGCTAATCTGCTGAGTCATCTGAAAATGCACAGCTGTGGGAGCTCACGGTGCTTTAAAGTACTTTGGCAGGATGTTTGTTCAGGGGGCCTGTTCCTGCAGCCCTGCTGAATGTTTGGTTAGGAGGCATAATCATTTTTTGGACAGGATCTCCCAAATGTAAAGTGATAGATGCTAATGTGGAATATGATACAGAAGATCCAGCTTGGATGTCATAAATAACAATAAATTGTTTAATCTTGCTGAGTTGTAAATCTATGATTGCCAGAGGTCTTTAGTTCACTGGAACATAGTATGGGGGCAGGGGCACTTAGCAAATAGGCAGTTATTATTTTCCAACCAGACAGAAACTGGTCTGATGGAATTTATCTAAAAAGGCATACACATGTATTGTAATTAATTGTGACAATTACTCAGAGAAAACACATGGCCCTAAAGAGGCTGAGGGGTTTTTTTGTTCTACCTATAAATGTATATGCATATTCACCTATATTCTAACTATGTATAAGTAAGAGAATGAGTTTTTGTTTGGGGATATATATTTATACGTATCTATACAGATAGATATACATATACTTAATTTCTGTCTACCTATTAAGGTGCGGTGCCAGATGGAAAGTATTTTTAAACATTTAGATAGCTTATTCTATAGCATATGTGTGCATATAGCTCCCCCATAAAGCTTTGTCTCTTTTCTGGATATATTTAACAAGAGGCTAGAACAGAGTCCAAAATGTCAGAAATGTTTGAACATTCCATAGAAATGAAGGAGGTGTTTCCAAATGACCTATGTTTCTATGGCAATAAATAGAACTTGTGCTGCGTTGGATGGGTCAGGAGTAAGGAATATAAACAGTGTAAGTATGACTATTCCAGGCAGAAATCTACCTTGTGAGAACAGCTTTGTGCAGTGAGCTCAACAACATTGATCAGTTAGCAGTCCGGTTCAGTACAACATTGATCAGGTAGCAAGCCGGTTCGGCAGTGCCAGTCGGAGACACAGATGGGGACAATCAAAGAAGATGCAGGTCAGGACAAGGATGCAGACATGTACCTGTCACTACCATGGACTTCAGGAGCTTCTTAGTGAGCAGGTTTATGATCAAAGAAGAAAGACATCGTTGATATGTAAGCATGTTACAATTAATTTGCTGTTTAGTTATTAGCAAACTACATCCAGTTTTTAGTTTTTAGATTTTTTTTCTTTTTTCTTTATTGAAACAGGTCCTTGTTCTGTCATCCAGGATGGAGTGCAGACGTTATCCAAGCTCACTGCAGCCTTAAACTTCTGGGCTCCGTGGATCCTCCCACCTCAGCCTCCCAAGAATCTGGGACTACAGGCGCACGCCACCATGGCCAGCTAATTTTTCTAATTTTTTGTAGAGATGAGGTCTTGCTCTATTGCCCAGGCTGCTCTTGAGCTCCTGGCAGTGTAGATATTTCCATGTTTATACAGATGGTGGTGTAGATATTTCCATGATTATACAGATGAGTGTGTACATATTTCCATGTTTTTAAAGATGGCGGTGTAGATATTTCCATGTTTATAGAGATAGTGGTGTAGATATTTCCATGTTTATAGAGATAGCGGTGTAGATATTTCCATGTTTATACAGATAGCGGTGTAGATATTTCCATATTTACACAGATAGCAGTGTAGATATTTCCATGTTTATACAGATAGCGGTGTAGATATTTCCATGTTTATACAGATTGCGGTGTAGATATCTCCATGTTTATATAGATCGCGGTGTAGATATTTCCATGTTTATACAGATCGTGGTGGAGATATTTCCATGTTTATACAGATAGCGGTGTAGATATTTCCAAGTTTATACAGAAGACGGTGTAGATATTCCCATGTTTATACAGATGGCGGTGTAGATATTTCCATGTTTATACAGATGGCGGTGTAGATATTTCCATGTTAATAGAGATGGCGGTGTAGATATTTCTATGTCTATAGAGATGGCAGTGAAGATATTTCCATGTTTATAAAGATGGTGGTGTAGATATTTCAAAGTTTATACAGATAGGGGAGTAGATATTTCCACGTTTATATAGATAGCGGTGTAGATATTACCATGTTAACACAGATAGAGGTGCAGATATTTCCATCTTTATGCAGATAGCGGTGTACATATTTCCATGTTTACACAGATAGC
Organism: Pan paniscus; assembly: GCF_029289425.2. NCBI lineage: Eukaryota > Metazoa > Chordata > Mammalia > Primates > Hominidae > Pan > Pan paniscus. The sequence goes on from NC_085927.1 coordinate 64,808,017, forward strand.
GGTGTAGATGTTTCCATGTTTATACAGATAGCGTTGTAGATATTTCCATGTTTATACAGATCGCAGTGTAGGTATTTCCATCTTTCTACAGATGGCGGTATAGATATTTCCATGTTTACTGAGATAGCTGTTGATATATTTCCATGTTTATACATATACCGGTGTAGATATTTCCATGTTTATACAGATTGCGATGTAGATATTTCCATGTTTATACGGATGGCGGTGTAGATATTTCCATGTTTATACAGATAGCGGTGCAGATATTTCCAAGTTTATACTGATCACTGTGTAGATATTTCCATGTTTATACAAATAGCGTTGTAGATATTTCCAGGTTTATACAGATAGCGGTGTAGATATTTCCATGTTTATACAGATAACGGTGTAGATATTTCCATCTTTCTGCAGATGGCAGTGTAGATATTTCCATATTAATATAAATGGTGGTGTAGATATTTCCTTGTTTATGTAGATGGTGGTGTAGATATTTCCAAGTTTATAGAGATGGTTTTGTATATATTTCCATGTTTAAAGAGATAGCGGTGTAGATATTTCCATATTTATACAGATAGCGGTGTAGATATTTCCATGTTTATACAGATAGCAGTGTTGGTAATTCCATGCTTATACAGATAGCGGTGTAGATATTTCCATGTTTATACAGCGGGCGGTGTAGATATTTACATCTGTATAAAGATGGCAGCTTAGTTATTTCCATGTTTATACAGATGGCGGTGTAGATATTTCCATATTTATACAGATGGCGGAGTAGATAGTTCCATGTTTATGGAGATGGCAGTGTAGATATTTTCATGTTTATAGAGATGGCGGTGTAGATATTTCCATGTTTATAGAGATAGAGGAGTAGATATTTCCATGTTTATAGAGCCAGCGTTGTAGTTATATCCATGTTTATACAAATGGCTGTGTAGATATTTCCATTTTGGACAGATAGTGGTGTAGATATATCCAAGTTTATAGAGGTAGCGGTGTAGATATTTCCATTTTTGTACAGATAGCGTTATAGATATTTCCATCTTTAGAGAGGGAGCGGTGTAGATATTTCAATCTTTACGGAGATGGCGGTGTAGATATTTCCATGTTTATAGAGATGGCGGTGTAGTTATTTCCATGTTTACAGAGATGGTGTAGATATTTCCATGTTTGTAGAGATGACGCTGTAAATATTTCCATGGTTGTAGAGATAGCGGTGTAGAGATTTCAATGCTTATACAGATGGCGGTGTAGATATTTACATGTTTATACAGATGGCTGCATAGATATTTCCATGTGTATACAGATTCCAGTGTAGATATTTCCATGTATATAGAGATGGTGATGTAGATATTACCATGTTTATACAGATGACTGTGTAGATACTTGAATGTTTATACAGATGGCGGTGTAGATATTTCCAGGTTTATAGAGATAACGGTGAAGATATTTCCATGTTTTCACAGATAGCGGTGCAGATATTTCCATGTTTATAGAGATAGCGGTGTAGATATTTCCATATTTATACAGATAGCGGATTAGATATTTCCATGTTTATAAAAATCCCAGTGTAGATATTTCCATCTTCATACAGATTGCGGTGTAGATATTTCCATGTTTATACAGATAGCGGCGCAGATAATTCCATGTCTATGCAGATAGTGGTGTAGATATTTCAATGTTTACAGAGATAGCGGTGTAGATATTTCCATCTTTGCACAGATTGCGGTGTAGATATTTCCATGTTTATACAGATAGATATGTAGATATTTCCATGTTTATACAGATAGCGGTGTAGATATTTCCATGTTTTTACTGATGGCTGTGTAGATATTTCCATGTATATACAGATGGTGGTGTAGATATTTCCAGGTTTATAGAGATGGTGGTGTACATATTACCAGGTTTATACAAATGACTGTGTAGATATTTGCATGTTTATACAGATGGCTGTGTAGATATTTCCATGTTTATAGAGATAGCAGTGTGGATATTTCCATGTTTATACAGATAGCGGTGAAGATATTTCCATATTTATAGAGTTAGCGGTTTAGATATGTCCATGTTTATACAGATGGCGGTGTAGATATTTCCATGTTTACACAGATGGCCATGTAGATATTTCCATGTTTAAAGAGATAGCGTAGATATTTCCATGTTTATACAGATAGCGGAGCAGATATTTGCATGTTTATACAGATAGCGGTGTTCTTATTTCCATGTTTATACACATAGCGGTGTAGATATTTCCATGTTTATACAGCTCACCGTGTAGATATTTCCATCTTTATACAGATGGCAGTGTAGATATTTCCATGTTTATACAGATAGTGCTGTAGATATTTCCATGTTTATACAGATGGTGGTGGAGATATTTCCTTGTATATGCAGATAGCGGTGTAGGTATTTCCACGTTTTACAGATAGTGGTGTAGACATTTCCATCTTCATACAGATAGCGGTGTAGATATTTCCATGTTTACACAGATAGCGGTGTAGACGTTTCCATGTTTACACAGACGGCGTTACAGATATTTCCATGCTTATACAGATAGCTGTGTAGATATTTCCGTGTTTATACTGATGGCGGTGTATATATTTCCATGTTTATGCAGATGGCGGTGTAGATATTTCCATGTTTATACAGATGGCGGTGTAGATATTTCCAAGTTTATAGAATGGCGGTGTAGATATTTCCATGTTTATATAGATAGCGGAGTAGATATTTCCATGTTTATAGAGATAGCAGTGTAGGTAGTTCCATCTTTATAGTGATAGCGGTGTAGATATTTCCATGCTTGTACAGATAGCGGTGTAGTTATTTCCATGTTTACACAGATAGCGGTGTAGATATATCCATGTTTACACAGACAGCGTTGCAGTTATTTCCATGTTTATACAGATAGCGGTGTAGATATTTCCAAGTTTATACAGATGGCTGTGTAGATATTTCCATGTTTATGCAGTTGGCGGTATATATATTTCCATGTCTATGCAGATGGCGGTGTAGATATTTCCAAGTTTTTAGAATGGCGTTGTAGGTATTTCAATGTTTATAAAGATAGTCGTGTAGATATTTCCATTTTTATATAGATGTCTGTGTGGATATTTCCATGTTTACACAGATGGCAGTGTAGATATTTCCATGTTTATACAGATGGCTGTGTAGATATTTCCGTGGGTATACGGATGGCAGTGTAGCTATTTCCATGTATATAGAGATGGTGGTGTAGATATTTCCATGTTTATACAGATGACTGTGTACATATGTGTGTGTTTATACAGATGGCGGTGTAGATATTTCCATGTTTACAGAGGTAACGGTGTAGATATTTCCATGTTTATACCGATAGCGGTGTACACATTTCCATGTTTATAGAGATAGCGGTGTAGATATTTCCATATTTATACAGATAGCGGTGTAAATATTTCCAGGTTTATACAGATCCCGGTGTAGATATTTCCATGTTTACACAGATAGCGTTGTAGATATTTTGATGTTTATACAGATAGCTGTGTAGATATTTCAATGTTTATACAAATAGCCGTGTAGAAAATTCCATCTTTGTACAGATACCGGTGGAGATATTTCCATGTTTATACAGACAGTGATGTAGATATTTCCATCTTTATACAGATAGCGGTGTAGGTATTTCCATGTTTGTAGAGATAGCGGTGTAGATATTTCCATGTTTATTGAGATGGCTGTGTAGATATTCACATGTGTATACAGATGGCAGTGTGGTTATTTCCATGTTTATACAGATCGTGGTGTAGATATTTCCTTGTTTCTACAGATGACTGTGTAGATATTTCCATGTTTATAGAGATGGCGGTGTAGATATTTCCATGTTTTTAGAAATAGCGGTGTAGATATTTCCATGTTTATACAGATAGAGGTGTAGATATTTCCATGTTTATACAGATAGTGGTGTAGATATTTCCATCTTTGCACAGATTGCGGTGTAGGTATTTCCATCTTTACACAGATAGCGGTGTAGATATTTCCAAGTTTACACATATAGCTGTGTAGATATTTCCATGTTTACACAGATAGCGTTGTAGATATTTTGATGTTTATACAGATAGCAGTGTAGATATTTCCATGTTTATACAGATAGCGGTGCCGATAATTCCATGTTTATACAGATAGCGGTGGAGATATTTCCACCTTTCTACAGATATCGATGGAGATATTTCCACGTTTATACAGATAGCATTGTATTTATTTCCACGTTTATACAGATAGTGGTGTAGATATATCCACGTTTATACAGATAGCGGTGTAGTTATTTCCATGTTTATACAGATAGCGTTGTAGATACTTCCATGTTTATACAGATAGCGGTGTAGATATGTCAATCTTTATACAGATAGTGGTGTAGATATTTCCATGTTTACACAGGTAGCAGTGTAGATATTTCCATGTTTACACAGATAGCGTTACAGATATTTCCACCTTTATACAAAAAGCGGTGTAGATATTTCCATGTTTATACAGATGGCGGTGTAGATATTTCGATGTTAATGCAGATGGCGGTGTAGATAGTTCCATGTTTATGAAGATGGCGGTGTAGATATTTCCAAGTTTTTAGAATGGCGGTGTAGATATTTCCATTTTTATAGAGATAATGTGTCGATATTTCCATGTTTATAGAGATAGCGGTGTAGGTATTTCCATGTTTATAGTGATCGCGGTGTAGATATTTCCATGTTTATACAGATAGCAGTGTAGATATTTCCATGTTTATGCGGATAGCGGTGTTGATATTTCCATGTTTATAGGGATAGCGGTGTAGATATTTCCATGTTTAAACAGATAGTGGTGTAGGTATTTCCATGTTTATAGAGATAGCCGTGTAGAAATTTCTTTGTTTATACAGATGGCTGTGTAGATATTTCCAAGTTTACACAGATAGCTGTGTAGAGATTTCCGTGTTTACACAGATAGCGTTGTAGATATTTCCATGTTTATAGAGATGGCGGTGTAGATATTTCCATATTCGTAGAGGTTGCCTTGCAGATATTTCTATGTTTGTAGAGATAGCAGTGTAGGTATTTCCATGTTTATACAGATAGCGGTGAAGTTATTTGCATGTTTATACAGATAGCGGTGCTGTTATTTCCATGTTTATACTCATAGCGGTGGAGATATTTCCATGTTTACACAGCTCGTGGTGTTGATATTTCCATCTTTATACAGATGGCAGTGTAGGTATTTCTATGTTTATACAGATAGTGGTGTAGATATTTCTATGTTTGTACAGATGGCGGTGTAGGTAGTTCCATGTTTCTGGAGACGGCGGTGTAGAATTTCTCATGTTTATAGAGATGGCGGTGTAGATATTTCCGTGTTTATAGACGTTGCGGTGTAGATATTTCCTTGTTTATAGAGATTGCGGTGTAGATATTTCCATGTTTATAGCTATATCGGTGTAGGTATTTCCATGTTTATAGAGATAGCGGTGTAGATATTTCCATGTTTATACAGATGGCTCTGTTGATATTTCCATGTGTATACAGATCTCAGTGTAGATATTTCCATGTTAATAGAGATGGTGTTCTAGATATTTCCATGTTTGTACAGATGACTGTGTAGATATTTACATGTTTATACAGATGGTGGTGTAGGTATTTCCATGTATATAGAGATAACGGTGTAGATATTTCCATGTTGATAAACATAGCGGTGTAGATGTTTCCATGTTTATAGAGATAGCGGTGAAGATATTTCCATATTTATACAGTTAGCGGTGGAGTTATTTTCAAGTTTATACAGATGGCGGTGTAGATATTTCCATGTTTATACAGATGGCAGTGTAGATATTTCCTTGTTTATACAGATAGCGGTGTAGAAATTTCCATGTTTATACAGATATCGGTGTAGATATTTCCATGTTTACAGAGATAGCAGTATAAATATTTCCATCTTTGCACAGATTGCAGTGTAGATATTTCCATATTTACACAGATATCTACGTAGATATTTCCAAGTTTACACAGATAGCTGTGTAGTTATTTCCATGTTTATAGAGAAGGTGGTGTAGATATTTCCATGTTTATACAGATGACTGTGTAGATATTTCCATGTTTATAGAGATTGCGGTGTAGATATTTCTATGTTTATAGAGATAGCGGTGTAGGTATTTCCATGTTTATAGAGATAATGGTGTAGATATTTCCATATTTATACAGGTAGCGGTCAAGATATTTCCATCTTTACACAGAGATCTCTGTAGATATTTCCAAGTTTACACAGATATATGTGTAGATATTTAAATGTTTATAGAGATGGTGGTGTAGATATTTCCATGTTTATACACATGACTGTGTAGATATTTGCATGTTTACACAGATGGTGGTGTAGATATTTCCATGTTTATATAGATAGCAGTGTAGGTATTCCCATGTTTATACAGATAGCGGTGTAGATATTTCCATGTTTATACACATAGCGGTGTCAATATTTCCATGTTTATACAGATAGTGGTGGAGATATTTCCTTGCTTATACAGATCGTGGTGTAGATATTTCCATGTTTATACAGATAGCGGTGTAGATATTTCCATATTTATACAAGTAGCGGTGTAGATATTTCCAGGTGTATACAGATCGCAGAGTAGGTATTTCCATCTTTGCACAGATGGCAGTGAAGATATTTCCATGTAGGTACAGATGGCAGTGTAGGTATTTCCATGTTTATACAGATAGCGGTGTAGATATTTCCATCTTCATGCAGATGGTGGTGTGGATATTTCCATATTTATAAAGAGGACTGTGTAGATATTTCCACGTTTATGGAGATGGCGGTGTAAATATTTTCATGTTGATAGATATGGCGGTGGAGATATTTCCATGTTTAAAGAGATGATGGTGTGGATATTTCCATATTTATACAGATGACTGTGTAGATATTTCTATGTTTATACAGATGGCGGTGTAGATTTTTCCATGTTTATAGAGATAGCAGTAGAGATATTTCCATGTTGATACAGATACTTTTGTAGATTTTTCCATGTTTATAGAGATAGCGGTGTAGATATTTCCATATTTATACAGATAGCTGTGTAGATATTTCCATGTTTATACAGATGGCGGTGTAGATATTTCCATTTTAATAGAGATGTCTGTGTAGGTTTTTCCATGTTTATAGAGATAGCGGTGTAGATATTTCCATGTTTATACAGATAGCGGTGTAGATAATTCCATGTTTATACAGGTAGCGCTGGAGATATTTCCAAGTTTATACGGATAGTGATGTAGATATTTCCCTGTTTATACAGATAGCGGTGTAGATATTTACATGTTTATAGAGATAGCGGTGTAGATATTTCCATGTTTATAGAGATGGCTGTGTAGATATTTCCATGTGTATACAGATGGCAGTGTAGATATTTCCATGTTTATACAGATCGTGGTGCAGATATTTCCTTGTTTCTACAGATGAATGTGTAGATATTTCCATGTTTATACAGATGGCGGTGTAGATATTTCCATGTTTGTACAGATGATGGTTGAGTTATTTCCTTTTTTATACAGATAGCGGTGTAGATATTTCCGTGTTTATACAGATAGCGGTGTAGGTATTTCCATGTTTACAGAGATAGCGGTGTATATATTTCCAACTTTGCACAGATTGCGGTGTAGATATATCCATCTTTACACAGATAGCTGTGAACATATATCCAAGTTTACACAGATAGCTGTGTAGATATTTCCTTGTTTACACAGATAGCGTTGTAGATATTTCCATGTTCATACAGATAGAGGTGCAGATATTTCCATGTTTATGCAGATAGCGGTGAACATATTTCCATGTTTATACAGATAGCGGTGTACATATTTCCATGTTTATACAGATAGCGGTGGAGATGTTTCCACGTTTTTACAGAAAGCGATGTAGATATTTCCACGTTTATACAGATAGCCTTGTAGGTATTTCCCCGTTTATACAGATAGCGGTATAGATATTTCCATGATTATACAGATAGCGGTGTAGATATTTCCACGTTTTACAGATAGCGGTGTAGATATTTCCATGTTTACACAGATAGCTTTACAGATATTTCCACCTTCATACAGATAGCGCTGTAGATATTTCCATGTTTATACAGATGGCGGTGTAGATATTTTGATCTTTATGCAGATGGCGGTGTAAATAGTTCCATGTTTATGCAGATGGCGGTGTAGTTATTTCCAAGTTTATACAATGGCGGTGTAGATATTTCCATATTTATAGAGATAGCGTGTAGATTTTTCCATGTTTGTAGAGATAGCAGTGTAGGTATTTCCATGTTTATAGTGATAGCGGTGTAGATATTTCCATGTTTATACATATAGTGGTGTAGATATTTCCATGTTTATGAGGATAGCAGTGTTGATATTTCCATGATTATAGGGATAGCGGAGTAGATATTTCCATGTTTATACAGAAAGCGCTGTAGGTATTTCCATGTTTATGGAGATAGCGGTGTAGAAATTTCCATGTTTATACAGATGGCTGTGTTGATATTTCCAAGTTTACACTGATAGCTATGCAGATATTTCCGTGTTTACACAGATGGCGTTGTAGATATTTCCATGTTTATAGTGATGGCGGTGTAGATATTTCCATGTGTATAGAGATAGCGGTGTAGATAATTCCATGTTTACAGAGATAGCGATGAAGTTATTTGCATGTTTATACAGATAGCGGTGTTGTTATTTCCATGTATATACTCATAGCGGTGGAGATATTTCCATTTTTACACAGATCACGGTGTTGATATTTCCATGTTTATACAGATGGCAGTGTAGGTATTTCCATGTTTATACAGACAGTGGTGTAGATATTTCCATGTTTATACATATGGCGGTGTAGATAGTTCCATTTTTCTGGAGACGGCGGTGTAGGTATTTTCATGTTTATAGAGATGGCGGTGTAGATATTTCCATGTTTATAGACATTGCGGTGTAGATATTTCCTTGTTTATAGAGATAGCCGTGTAGGAATTTCCATGTTTATAGAGATAGCGGTGTAGATATTTCCATGTTTATACAGATGGCGGCGTATATATTTCCATGTTTATACAGTTGGCCGTGTAGAAATTTCCTTGTTAATACAGATAGCGGTGTAGCTATTTCCATGTTTATACAGATAGCGGTGTAGATATTTCCATGTTTACAGGGATAGCATTGTAGATGTTGTCATCTTTACACAGATTGCGGTGTAGAGATTTCCATCTTCACACAGATAGCTGTGTAGATATTTCCAAGTTTACACAGATGGCTGTGAAGCTATTTCCATGTTTATACTGATAGCGTTGTAGATATTTCCATGTTTATACAGATAGCGGGGTAGATATATCCATGTTTATACAGGTAGCGGAGTAGATATTTCATTGTTTATACAGATTGTGGGGTAGATATTTCCATATTCATACAGATAGCAGGGTAGATATTTCCATTTTATACAGATAGCGGTGTAGATTTTTCCGTGTTTATGCAGATAGCGGTGTACATAATTCCATGTTTATAGAGATGGCGGTGAAGTTATTTCCATGTTTACAGAGATAGCAGTGTAGGTATTTCCATGTTTATAGAGATAGCGGTGTAGATGTTTCCAAGTTTATACAGATGGCTGTGTAGATATTTCCATGTGTATACAGAGGGCAGTGTAGATATATCCATGTTTATAGAGATGGCGGTGTAGATATTTCCATGTTTATAGAGATAGCAGTGTAGGTATTTCCATGTTTATAGAGATAGCGGTGTAGATGTTTCCAAGTTTATACAGATGGCTGTGTAGATATTTCCATGTGTATACAGATGGCAGTGTAGATATTTCCACGTTTACACAGATAGCGGTCTAGATATTTCCACGTTTATACAGATAGTGGTGTAGATATTTCCACGTTATACAGATATCGGTGTAGATATTTCCATGTTTACAAAGATAGCGTTACAGATATTTCCACCTTTATACAGATATCGGTGTAGATATTTCCATGTCTATACAGATGGCGGTGTAGATATGTCGATGTTTATGCAGATGGCGGTGTAGACAGTTCCATGTTTATGCAGATGGCGGTGTAGATATTTCTAAGTTTATAGAATGGCGGTGTAGATATTTCCATGTTTACATAGATAGCGGTGTAGATATTTCCATGTTTATAGAGATAGCATTGTAGGTATTTCCATGTTTATAGTGATAGCGGTGTAGATATTTCCATGTTTGTACAGATAGCAGTGTAGTTATTTCCATTTTTACACAGATAGCGGTGTAGATATTTCCATGTTTACACAGACAGCGTTGCAGATATTTCCATGTTTATGCAGATAGCGGTGTAGAGATTTCCATGTTTATACAGATGGCAGTGTAGATATTTCCATGTTTATGCAGATGGCGGTGTAGATATTTCCATGTTTATGCACATCGCGGTGTAGATATTTCCAAGTTTATAGAATGGCGGTGTGCGTATTTCCATGTTTATACAGATACCGGTGTATATATTTCCATGTTTGTAGAGATGGCTGTGTGGATATTTCCATGTTTACACAGATATCAGTGTAGATATTTCCATGTTTATACAGATGGCTCTGTTGATATTTCCATGTGTATACAGATCCCAGCGTAGATATTTCCATGTTTATAGAGATGGTGTTCTAGATATTTCCATGTTTATACAGATGTCTGTGTAGTTGTTTGCATGTTTATACAGATGGTGGTGTAGATATTTCCATGTTTATAGAGATAACGGTGTAGATATTTCCATGTTGATAAAGATAGCAGTGTAGATGTTTCCATGTTTATAGAGATAGCGTTGAAGATATTTCCATATTTATACAGATAGCGGTGGAGATATGTTCAAGTTTATACAGATGGCGGTGTAGATATTTTCATGTTTATACAGATGGTGGTGTAGATATTTCCTTGTTTATGCAGATAGCGGTGTAGATATTTTCATGTTTATACCGATAGCGGTGTAGATATTTCCATGTTTACAGAGATAGCGGTGTAAATATTTCCATCTTTGCAGAGATTGCAGTGTAGATATTTCCATCTTTACACAGATAGCTATGTAGATATTTCCAACTTTACACAGATAGCTGTGTAGGTATTTCCATGTTTATAGAAATGGTGGTGTAGATATTTCCATGTTTATACAGATGACTGTGTAGCTATTTCCAAGTTTATAGAGATTGCGGTGTAGATATTTCTATGTTTATAGAGATAGCGGTGTAGGTATTTCCATGTTTATAGAGATAGAGGTGTGGATATTTCCATATTTATACAGATAGCGGTGTAGATATTTCCATGTTTATACAGATAGTTGTGTAGATATTTCCATCTTTACACAGATCGCTCGGTAGATATTTCCAACTTTACACAGATAGATGTGTATATATTTCCATGTTTATAGAGATGGTGGTGTAGATATTTCCATGTTTATACAGATGACTGTGTAGACATTTGCATGTTTATACAGATAGCAGTGTAGATATTTCCATGTTTATATAGATAGCGGTGTAGATATTTCCATATTTATACAGATAGTGGTGGAGATATTTCCTTGTTTATACAGACCGTGATGTAGATATTTCCATGTTTATAGAGATAGCGGTGTAGATATTTCCATATTTGTAGAAGTAGCGATGTAGATATTTCCAGGTTTATACAGATCGCGGTGTAGATATATCCATCTTTCCACAGATGACAGTGTAGATGTTTCCATGTTTATACAGATGGCAGTGAAATTATTTCCATGTTTGTACAGATAGCGGTGTAGATATTTCCATGTTCACGCAGATGGTGGTGTAGATATTTCCATGATTATAGAGATGGCGGTGTAGATATTTCTATGTTTATAGAGATAGCAGTATAGATATTTCCATGTGTATAAAGATGGCAGTGTAGGTATTTCCGTATTTATAGAGATAGTGGTGAAGATATTTCCGGGCTTACAGATAGCGATGTAGATATTTCCATGGTTATACAGATAGCGGTGTTGGTATTTCCATCTTTACAGATAGCGGTGTAGATATTTCCATGTTTATATAGATAGCGGTGTAGATATTTTCATGTTTATAGAGATGGCGGTATAGATAATTCCATGTTTATGGGGATGGCGTTGTAGATATTTTCATGTTTATAGAGATGGTGGTGTAGATATTTCCATGTTTATAGAGAGGGCGGTGTCGATATTTCCATGTTTATACAGATGGCTGTGTAGATATTTCCATGTGTATACAGATGTCAGTGTAGATAATTCCATATTCATAGAGATGGTATTGTAGATATTTCCAAGCTTATACAGACGACTGTGCAGATATTTCCATGTTTATAGAGATTGTGGTGTGGACATTCCCATGTTTATAGAGATGGCGGTGTAGGTATTTCCCTGTTTATAGAGATAGTGGTGTAGATATTTCCATATTTATACAGATAGCAGTGTAGATATTTCCATGTTTATACAGATGGCGGTATAGACATTTCCATGTTTATACAGATGGCGGTGTAGATATTTCCTTGTTTATACAGATAGTGGTGTAGATAATTCCATGTTTATGCAGATAGCGGTGTAGATATTTCCATCTTTACAGAGATAGCTCTGTAGATATTTCTAAGTTTACACAGATAGCTGTGTAGATATTTCCATGTTTGCACAGATTGCCGTGTAGATATTTCCATCTTTACACAGATAGCGGTGTAGATAATTCCAGGTTTACACATATAGCTTTGCAGATATTTCCATGTTTACGCACAGAGCATTGTAGATATTTCCATGTTTATACTGATAGCAGTGTAGATATTTCCATGTTTATACAGAAAGCGGTGCAGATTTTTCCACGTTTATGCAGATAGCGGTGAGATATTTCCACGGTTATACAGATATCGATGTAGATATTTCCACGTTTATACAGATAGCATTGTAGATATTTCCAAGTTTATACAGATAGTGGTTGAGATATTTCCATGTTTACACATATAGTGTTGCAGATATTTCCATGTTTATACAAATAGCCGTGTAGATATTTCCATGTTTATACAGATGGCAGTGTGGATATTTCTATGTTTATGCAGATGTCGGTGTAGATATTTCCATGTTTATGCAGATGGCGGTGTAGATATTTCCCAGATTTTAGAGATGGCGGTGTAGATATTTCCATGTTTATAGAGATGGCGGTGTAGATATTTTCATGTTTCTGGAGATAGCGGTGTAGGTATTTCGATGTTTATAATGATAGCGGTGTAGATATTTCCATGTTTATCCAGATAGCAGTGTAGACATTTCCATGTTTATGCGGATAGCGGTGTTGATATTTCCATGTTTATAGGGATAGCGGTGTAGATATTTCCACGTTTGTACAGATAGCGGTATAGGTATTTCCATGTTTATACAGATAGCGGTATAGATATTTCCATGTTTATAGAGATGAATGTGTAGATATTTCCATGTTTATACAGAAGGAAGTGTAGATATGTCCATGTTTATTCAGATGGTGGTGTAGATATTTCCATGTTTATTCAGATGACTGTGTAGGTATTTCCATGTTTATACAGATGTCGGTGTAGGTATTTTCATGTTTATAGAGATAGCGGTGTAGATATTTACATGTTTATACAGATAGAAGTTTAGACATTTCCATGTTTACAGAGATAGCGGTGTAGATATTTCCATATTTATACAGAAAACGGTGTAGATATTTCCATGTTTATACAGATAGAAGTGAACAAATTTCCATGTTTATACAGATAGCGGTGTAGATATTTCCATGTTTATAGAGATGGCGGTGTAGGTATTTCCATGTTTATAGAGATAGTGGTGTAGATATTTCCGTGTTTATACAGATAGCGGTCTAGGTATTTGCATGTTTATACAGATAGAGGTGTTTTTATTTCCATGTTTATACACATAGTGATGTAGATATTTCCATGTTTATACAGCTCGGCTTGTACATATTTCCATCTTTATACAGATGGCGGTGTAGTTATTTCCATGTTTATAATGATAGTGGTGTAGATATTTCCATGTTTATACAGATAGCGGTGTAGATATTTCCACGTTTTACACATAGCGGTGTAGACATTTCCATCTTTATACAGATAGCGGTGTAGATATTTCCATGTTTACACAGAGAGCAGTGTAGATATTTCCATGTATACACAGACCGTGTTGCAGATATTTCCATGTTTATACAGATGGCGGTGTAGATATTTCCATGTTTATGCAGATGGCGGTGTAGATATTTCCATGTTTATGCACATGGCGGTGTAGATATTTTCAAGTTTAAAGAATGGCGGTGTAGATATTTCCATGTTTATAGAGATGGCGGTGTAGGTATTTCCATGTTTATACCTCTCGCGGTGTTGATATTTCCATCTTAATACAGATGGCAGTCTAGATATTTCCATGTTTATACAGATATTGTTGAAGATATTTCCATGTTTATACAGATGGCTGTGTAGATAGTTCCATGTTTCGGGAGATGGCGGTGTAGTTATTTTCATATTTATAAAGATGGTGGTGTAGATATTTCCATCTTTATAGAGATTGCAGTATAGATATTTCCATGTTTATAGAGATAGCGGTGTAGGTATTTCCATTTCTATAGAGATAGCGGTGTAGATATTTCCATGTTTCCACAGATGGCTTTGTAGATATTTCCATTTGTATACAGATGGCAGTGTAGATGTTTCCATGTTTATAGAGATGGTTGTGTAGATATTTCCATGCTTACAGAGAGGACTGTGTAGATATTTGCATGTTTATGCAGATGGCGGTGTAGATATTTCCATGTTGGTAGAGATAACAGTGTAGATATTTCCATGTTTATAAAGATAGCGGTGTACATATTTCCATATTTATAGAGATAGTGGTGTAGACTTTTCCATATTTATACAGATAGCGGTGTAGATATTTCCATGTTTCTGCACATGGCGGTGTAGATATTTCCATGTTTATAGAGATAGCATTGTAGGTATTTCCATGTTTATAGTGATAGCGGTGTAGATATTTCCATGTTTGTACAGATAGCAGTGTAGTTATTTCCATTTTTACACAGATAGCGGTGTAGATATTTCCATGTTTACACAGACAGCGTTGCAGATATTTCCATGTTTATGCAGATAGCGGTGTAGAGATTTCCATGTTTATACAGATGGCAGTGTAGATATTTCCATGTTTATGCAGATGGCGGTGTAGATATTTCCATGTTTATGCACATCGCGGTGTAGATATTTCCAAGTTTATAGAATGGCGGTGTGCGTATTTCCATGTTTATACAGATACCGGTGTATATATTTCCATGTTTGTAGAGATGGCTGTGTGGATATTTCCATGTTTACACAGATATCAGTGTAGATATTTCCATGTTTATACAGATGGCTCTGTTGATATTTCCATGTGTATACAGATCCCAGCGTAGATATTTCCATGTTTATAGAGATGGTGTTCTAGATATTTCCATGTTTATACAGATGTCTGTGTAGTTGTTTGCATGTTTATACAGATGGTGGTGTAGATATTTCCATGTTTATAGAGATAACGGTGTAGATATTTCCATGTTGATAAAGATAGCAGTGTAGATGTTTCCATGTTTATAGAGATAGCGTTGAAGATATTTCCATATTTATACAGATAGCGGTGGAGATATGTTCAAGTTTATACAGATGGCGGTGTAGATATTTTCATGTTTATACAGATGGTGGTGTAGATATTTCCTTGTTTATGCAGATAGCGGTGTAGATATTTTCATGTTTATACCGATAGCGGTGTAGATATTTCCATGTTTACAGAGATAGCGGTGTAAATATTTCCATCTTTGCAGAGATTGCAGTGTAGATATTTCCATCTTTACACAGATAGCTATGTAGATATTTCCAACTTTACACAGATAGCTGTGTAGGTATTTCCATGTTTATAGAAATGGTGGTGTAGATATTTCCATGTTTATACAGATGACTGTGTAGCTATTTCCAAGTTTATAGAGATTGCGGTGTAGATATTTCTATGTTTATAGAGATAGCGGTGTAGGTATTTCCATGTTTATAGAGATAGAGGTGTGGATATTTCCATATTTATACAGATAGCGGTGTAGATATTTCCATGTTTATACAGATAGTTGTGTAGATATTTCCATCTTTACACAGATCGCTCGGTAGATATTTCCAACTTTACACAGATAGATGTGTATATATTTCCATGTTTATAGAGATGGTGGTGTAGATATTTCCATGTTTATACAGATGACTGTGTAGACATTTGCATGTTTATACAGATAGCAGTGTAGATATTTCCACGTTTATATAGATAGCGGTGTAGATATTTCCATATTTATACAGATAGTGGTGGAGATATTTCCTTGTTTATACAGACCGTGATGTAGATATTTCCATGTTTATAGAGATAGCGGTGTAGATATTTCCATATTTGTAGAAGTAGCGATGTAGATATTTCCAGGTTTATACAGATTGCGGTGTAGATATATCCATCTTTCCACAGATGACAGTGTAGATGTTTCCATGTTTATACAGATGGCAGTGAAATTATTTCCATGTTTGTACAGATAGCGGTGTAGATATTTCCATGTTCACGCAGATGGTGGTGTAGATATTTCCATGATTATAGAGATGGCGGTGTAGATATTTCTATGTTTATAGAGATAGCAGTATAGATATTTCCATGTGTATAAAGATGGCAGTGTAGGTATTTCCGTATTTATAGAGATAGTGGTGAAGATATTTCCGGGCTTACAGATAGCGATGTAGATATTTCCATGGTTATACAGATAGCGGTGTTGGTATTTCCATCTTTACAGATAGCGGTGTAGATATTTCCATGTTTATATAGATAGCGGTGTAGATATTTTCATGTTTATAGAGATGGCGGTATAGATAATTCCATGTTTATGGGGATGGCGTTGTAGATATTTTCATGTTTATAGAGATGGTGGTGTAGATATTTCCATGTTTATAGAGAGGGCGGTGTCGATATTTCCATGTTTATACAGATGGCTGTGTAGATATTTCCATGTGTATACAGATGTCAGTGTAGATAATTCCATATTCATAGAGATGGTATTGTAGATATTTCCAAGCTTATACAGACGACTGTGCAGATATTTCCATGTTTATAGAGATTGTGGTGTGGACATTCCCATGTTTATAGAGATGGCGGTGTAGGTATTTCCCTGTTTATAGAGATAGTGGTGTAGATATTTCCATATTTATACAGATAGCAGTGTAGATATTTCCATGTTTATACAGATGGCGGTATAGACATTTCCATGTTTATACAGATGGCGGTGTAGATATTTCCTTGTTTATACAGATAGTGGTGTAGATAATTCCATGTTTATGCAGATAGCGGTGTAGATATTTCCATCTTTACAGAGATAGCTCTGTAGATATTTCTAAGTTTACACAGATAGCTGTGTAGATATTTCCATGTTTGCACAGATTGCCGTGTAGATATTTCCATCTTTACACAGATAGCGGTGTAGATAATTCCAGGTTTACACATATAGCTTTGCAGATATTTCCATGTTTACGCACAGAGCATTGTAGATATTTCCATGTTTATACTGATAGCAGTGTAGATATTTCCATGTTTATACAGAAAGCGGTGCAGATTTTTCCACGTTTATGCAGATAGCGGTGAGATATTTCCACGGTTATACAGATATCGATGTAGATATTTCCACGTTTATACAGATAGCATTGTAGATATTTCCAAGTTTATACAGATAGTGGTTGAGATATTTCCATGTTTACACATATAGTGTTGCAGATATTTCCATGTTTATACAAATAGCCGTGTAGATATTTCCATGTTTATACAGATGGCAGTGTGGATATTTCTATGTTTATGCAGATGTCGGTGTAGATATTTCCATGTTTATGCAGATGGCGGTGTAGATATTTCCCAGATTTTAGAGATGGCGGTGTAGATATTTCCATGTTTATAGAGATGGCGGTGTAGATATTTTCATGTTTCTGGAGATAGCGGTGTAGGTATTTCGATGTTTATAATGATAGCGGTGTAGATATTTCCATGTTTATCCAGATAGCAGTGTAGACATTTCCATGTTTATGCGGATAGCGGTGTTGATATTTCCATGTTTATAGGGATAGCGGTGTAGATATTTCCACGTTTGTACAGATAGCGGTATAGGTATTTCCATGTTTATACAGATAGCGGTATAGATATTTCCATGTTTATAGAGATGAATGTGTAGATATTTCCATGTTTATACAGAAGGAAGTGTAGATATGTCCATGTTTATTCAGATGGCGGTGTAGATATTTCCATGTTTATTCAGATGACTGTGTAGGTATTTCCATGTTTATACAGATGTCGGTGTAGGTATTTTCATGTTTATAGAGATAGCGGTGTAGATATTTACATGTTTATACAGATAGAAGTTTAGACATTTCCATGTTTACAGAGATAGCGGTGTAGATATTTCCATATTTATACAGAAAACGGTGTAGATATTTCCATGTTTATACAGATAGAAGTGAACAAATTTCCATGTTTATACAGATAGCGGTGTAGATATTTCCATGTTTATAGAGATGGCGGTGTAGGTATTTCCATGTTTATAGAGATAGTGGTGTAGATATTTCCGTGTTTATACAGATAGCGGTCTAGGTATTTGCATGTTTATACAGATAGAGGTGTTTTTATTTCCATGTTTATACACATAGTGATGTAGATATTTCCATGTTTATACAGCTCGGCTTGTACATATTTCCATCTTTATACAGATGGCGGTGTAGTTATTTCCATGTTTATAATGATAGTGGTGTAGATATTTCCATGTTTATACAGATAGCGGTGTAGATATTTCCACGTTTTACACATAGCGGTGTAGACATTTCCATCTTTATACAGATAGCGGTGTAGATATTTCCATGTTTACACAGAGAGCAGTGTAGATATTTCCATGTATACACAGACCGTGTTGCAGATATTTCCATGTTTATACAGATGGCGGTGTAGATATTTCCATGTTTATGCAGATGGCGGTGTAGATATTTCCATGTTTATGCACATGGCGGTGTAGATATTTTCAAGTTTAAAGAATGGCGGTGTAGATATTTCCATGTTTATAGAGATGGCGGTGTAGGTATTTCCATGTTTATACCTCTCGCGGTGTTGATATTTCCATCTTAATACAGATGGCAGTCTAGATATTTCCATGTTTATACAGATATTGTTGAAGATATTTCCATGTTTATACAGATGGCTGTGTAGATAGTTCCATGTTTCGGGAGATGGCGGTGTAGTTATTTTCATATTTATAAAGATGGTGGTGTAGATATTTCCATCTTTATAGAGATTGCAGTATAGATATTTCCATGTTTATAGAGATAGCGGTGTAGGTATTTCCATTTCTATAGAGATAGCGGTGTAGATATTTCCATGTTTCCACAGATGGCTTTGTAGATATTTCCATTTGTATACAGATGGCAGTGTAGATGTTTCCATGTTTATAGAGATGGTTGTGTAGATATTTCCATGCTTACAGAGAGGACTGTGTAGATATTTGCATGTTTATGCAGATGGCGGTGTAGATATTTCCATGTTGGTAGAGATAACAGTGTAGATATTTCCATGTTTATAAAGATAGCGGTGTACATATTTCCATATTTATAGAGATAGTGGTGTAGACTTTTCCATATTTATACAGATAGCGGTGTAGATATTTCCATGTTTCTGCACATGGCGGTGTAGATATTTCCATGTTTATAGAGATAGCATTGTAGGTATTTCCATGTTTATAGTGATAGCGGTGTAGATATTTCCATGTTTGTACAGATAGCAGTGTAGTTATTTCCATTTTTACACAGATAGCGGTGTAGATATTTCCATGTTTACACAGACAGCGTTGCAGATATTTCTATGTTTATGCAGATAGCGGTGTAGAGATTTCCATGTTTATACAGATGGCAGTGTAGATATTTCCATGTTTATGCAGATGGCGGTGTAGATATTTCCATGTTTATGCACATCGCGGTGTAGATATTTCCAAGTTTATAGAATGGCGGTGTGCGTATTTCCATGTTTATACAGATACCGGTGTATATATTTCCATGTTTATAGAGATGGCTGTGTGGATATTTCCATGTTTACACAGATATCAGTGTAGATATTTCCATGTTTATACAGATGGCTCTGTTGATATTTCCATGTGTATACAGATCCCAGCGTAGATATTTCCATGTTTATAGAGATGGTGTTCTAGATATTTCCATGTTTATACAGATGTCTGTGTAGTTGTTTGCATGTTTATACAGATGGTGGTGTAGATATTTCCATGTTTATAGAGATAACGGTGTAGATATTTCCATGTTGATAAAGATAGCAGTGTAGATGTTTCCATGTTTATAGAGATAGCGTTGAAGATATTTCCATATTTATACAGATAGCGGTGGAGATATGTTCAAGTTTATACAGATGGCGGTGTAGATATTTTCATGTTTATACAGATGGTGGTGTAGATATTTCCTTGTTTATGCAGATAGCGGTGTAGATATTTTCATGTTTATACCGATAGCGGTGTAGATATTTCCATGTTTACAGAGATAGCGGTGTAAATATTTCCATCTTTGCAGAGATTGCAGTGTAGATATTTCCATCTTTACACAGATAGCTATGTAGATATTTCCAACTTTACACAGATAGCTGTGTAGGTATTTCCATGTTTATAGAAATGGTGGTGTAGATATTTCCATGTTTATACAGATGACTGTGTAGCTATTTCCAAGTTTATAGAGATTGCGGTGTAGATATTTCTATGTTTATAGAGATAGCGGTGTAGGTATTTCCATGTTTATAGAGATAGAGGTGTGGATATTTCCATATTTATACAGATAGCGGTGTAGATATTTCCATGTTTATACAGATAGTTGTGTAGATATTTCCATCTTTACACAGATCGCTCGGTAGATATTTCCAACTTTACACAGATAGATGTGTATATATTTCCATGTTTATAGAGATGGTGGTGTAGATATTTCCATGTTTATACAGATGACTGTGTAGACATTTGCATGTTTATACAGATAGCAGTGTAGATATTTCCACGTTTATATAGATAGCGGTGTAGATATTTCCATATTTATACAGATAGTGGTGGAGATATTTCCTTGTTTATACAGACCGTGATGTAGATATTTCCATGTTTATAGAGATAGCGGTGTAGATATTTCCATATTTGTAGAAGTAGCGATGTAGATATTTCCAGGTTTATACAGATTGCGGTGTAGATATATCCATCTTTCCACAGATGACAGTGTAGATGTTTCCATGTTTATACAGATGGCAGTGAAATTATTTCCATGTTTGTACAGATAGCGGTGTAGATATTTCCATGTTCACGCAGATGGTGGTGTAGATATTTCCATGATTATAGAGATGGCGGTGTAGATATTTCTATGTTTATAGAGATAGCAGTATAGATATTTCCATGTGTATAAAGATGGCAGTGTAGGTATTTCCGTATTTATAGAGATAGTGGTGAAGATATTTCCGGGCTTACAGATAGCGATGTAGATATTTCCATGGTTATACAGATAGCGGTGTTGGTATTTCCATCTTTACAGATAGCGGTGTAGATATTTCCATGTTTATATAGATAGCGGTGTAGATATTTTCATGTTTATAGAGATGGCGGTATAGATAATTCCATGTTTATGGGGATGGCGTTGTAGATATTTTCATGTTTATAGAGATGGTGGTGTAGATATTTCCATGTTTATAGAGAGGGCGGTGTCGATATTTCCATGTTTATACAGATGGCTGTGTAGATATTTCCATGTGTATACAGATGTCAGTGTAGATAATTCCATATTCATAGAGATGGTATTGTAGATATTTCCAAGCTTATACAGACGACTGTGCAGATATTTCCATGTTTATAGAGATTGTGGTGTGGACATTCCCATGTTTATAGAGATGGCGGTGTAGGTATTTCCCTGTTTATAGAGATAGTGGTGTAGATATTTCCATATTTATACAGATAGCAGTGTAGATATTTCCATGTTTATACAGATGGCGGTATAGACATTTCCATGTTTATACAGATGGCGGTGTAGATATTTCCTTGTTTATACAGATAGTGGTGTAGATAATTCCATGTTTATGCAGATAGCGGTGTAGATATTTCCATCTTTACAGAGATAGCTCTGTAGATATTTCTAAGTTTACACAGATAGCTGTGTAGATATTTCCATGTTTGCACAGATTGCCGTGTAGATATTTCCATCTTTACACAGATAGCGGTGTAGATAATTCCAGGTTTACACATATAGCTTTGCAGATATTTCCATGTTTACGCACAGAGCATTGTAGATATTTCCATGTTTATACTGATAGCAGTGTAGATATTTCCATGTTTATACAGAAAGCGGTGCAGATTTTTCCACGTTTATGCAGATAGCGGTGAGATATTTCCACGGTTATACAGATATCGATGTAGATATTTCCACGTTTATACAGATAGCATTGTAGATATTTCCAAGTTTATACAGATAGTGGTTGAGATATTTCCATGTTTACACATATAGTGTTGCAGATATTTCCATGTTTATACAAATAGCCGTGTAGATATTTCCATGTTTATACAGATGGCAGTGTGGATATTTCTATGTTTATGCAGATGTCGGTGTAGATATTTCCATGTTTATGCAGATGGCGGTGTAGATATTTCCCAGATTTTAGAGATGGCGGTGTAGATATTTCCATGTTTATAGAGATGGCGGTGTAGATATTTTCATGTTTCTGGAGATAGCGGTGTAGGTATTTCGATGTTTATAATGATAGCGGTGTAGATATTTCCATGTTTATCCAGATAGCAGTGTAGACATTTCCATGTTTATGCGGATAGCGGTGTTGATATTTCCATGTTTATAGGGATAGCGGTGTAGATATTTCCACGTTTGTACAGATAGCGGTATAGGTATTTCCATGTTTATACAGATAGCGGTATAGATATTTCCATGTTTATAGAGATGAATGTGTAGATATTTCCATGTTTATACAGAAGGAAGTGTAGATATGTCCATGTTTATTCAGATGGCGGTGTAGATATTTCCATGTTTATTCAGATGACTGTGTAGGTATTTCCATGTTTATACAGATGTCGGTGTAGGTATTTTCATGTTTATAGAGATAGCGGTGTAGATATTTACATGTTTATACAGATAGAAGTTTAGACATTTCCATGTTTACAGAGATAGCGGTGTAGATATTTCCATATTTATACAGAAAACGGTGTAGATATTTCCATGTTTATACAGATAGAAGTGAACAAATTTCCATGTTTATACAGATAGCGGTGTAGATATTTCCATGTTTATAGAGATGGCGGTGTAGGTATTTCCATGTTTATAGAGATAGTGGTGTAGATATTTCCGTGTTTATACAGATAGCGGTCTAGGTATTTGCATGTTTATACAGATAGAGGTGTTTTTATTTCCATGTTTATACACATAGTGATGTAGATATTTCCATGTTTATACAGCTCGGCTTGTACATATTTCCATCTTTATACAGATGGCGGTGTAGTTATTTCCATGTTTATAATGATAGTGGTGTAGATATTTCCATGTTTATACAGATAGCGGTGTAGATATTTCCACGTTTTACACATAGCGGTGTAGACATTTCCATCTTTATACAGATAGCGGTGTAGATATTTCCATGTTTACACAGAGAGCAGTGTAGATATTTCCATGTATACACAGACCGTGTTGCAGATATTTCCATGTTTATACAGATGGCGGTGTAGATATTTCCATGTTTATGCAGATGGCGGTGTAGATATTTCCATGTTTATGCACATGGCGGTGTAGATATTTTCAAGTTTAAAGAATGGCGGTGTAGATATTTCCATGTTTATAGAGATGGCGGTGTAGGTATTTCCATGTTTATACCTCTCGCGGTGTTGATATTTCCATCTTAATACAGATGGCAGTCTAGATATTTCCATGTTTATACAGATATTGTTGAAGATATTTCCATGTTTATACAGATGGCTGTGTAGATAGTTCCATGTTTCGGGAGATGGCGGTGTAGTTATTTTCATATTTATAAAGATGGTGGTGTAGATATTTCCATCTTTATAGAGATTGCAGTATAGATATTTCCATGTTTATAGAGATAGCGGTGTAGGTATTTCCATTTCTATAGAGATAGCGGTGTAGATATTTCCATGTTTCCACAGATGGCTTTGTAGATATTTCCATTTGTATACAGATGGCAGTGTAGATGTTTCCATGTTTATAGAGATGGTTGTGTAGATATTTCCATGCTTACAGAGAGGACTGTGTAGATATTTGCATGTTTATGCAGATGGCGGTGTAGATATTTCCATGTTGGTAGAGATAACAGTGTAGATATTTCCATGTTTATAAAGATAGCGGTGTACATATTTCCATATTTATAGAGATAGTGGTGTAGACTTTTCCATATTTATACAGATAGCGGTGTAGATATTTCCATGTTTCTGCACATGGCGGTGTATATATTTCCATGTTTATACAGCTGGCGGTGTAGATATTTCCCTGTTTTTATCGATAGCGGTGCAGATATTTAAATGTTTATACAGATAGCGGTGTACATATTTCCATGTTTATACAGATAGCAGTGGAGATATTTCCACGTTTATACAGATAGCGTTGTAGATATTTCCACATTTATACAGATAGCCGTGGAGATATTTCCACGTTTATACAGATAGCGGTGTAGATATTTCCACGTTTTACAGATAGCGGTGTAGATATTTCCGTGTTTTCACAGATAGCGTTGCAGATATTTCACTGTTTATACAGAGAGCTGTGTAGATATTTCCATGTTTATAGAGATTGCAGAGAAGATATTTCGATGTTCATGCAGATGGCGGTGTAGGTATTTCCATGTTTATGCAGATGGCTGTGTAGATAATTCCATGTCTCTGGAGATGGCGGTGTAGATATTTTCTTGTTTATAGTGATGGCGGTGTAGATATTTCCATGTTTACAGAGATTGCGGTGTAGATATTTGCATGTTTATAGAGAGCAGTGTAGGCATTTCGATGTTTATACATATAGCGGTGTAGATATTTCCATGTTTATACAGATGGCTGTGTAGATATTTCCATGTGTATGCAGATGGCAGTGTAGATATTTCCATGTTTATAGAGATGGTGGTGTAGATATTTCCGTGTTTATACACATGACTGTCTAGATATTTCCATGTTTACACAGGTGGCGGTGTAGTTATTTCCATGTTTATAGAGATAACGGTGTAGTTATTTCCATGCTTATAAAGATAGACGGGTAGATATTTCCATGTTTATAGAGATAGCAGTGTAGATATTTCCATATTTATACAGATAGCGGTGTGGATATTTCCGTGTTTATACAGGTGGCGTTGTAGATATTTCCATGTTTATACAGGTGGCGGTTTAGAGATTTCCATGTTTACAGAGATAGCGGTGTAGATGTTTTAATATATGCACTGATTGCCGTGTAGATATTTCCATCTTTACACAGATAGCTATGTGGATATTTCCAAGTTTACATAGAAAGATGTGTAGATATTTCCATCTTTAAACAGATAGCGTTGTATATATTTCCATGTTTGCACAGATAGCGGTGTAGATAATTCCATGTTTATACAGATAGTAGTGTTGGTATTTCTATGTTTATTCAGACATCCGTGTAGAAATGTCAATGTTTATACAGCTCGCGGTGTAGTTCTTTCCATCTTTATACAGATGACAGTGTAGATATATCCATGTTTATACAGATAGTGGTGTACATATTTTCATGTTTATAGTGCTGCCGGTGTAGATATTTCCACGTTTATAGAGATTGCGGTGTAGATATTTCCATGTTTGTAGAGATAGCAGTGTAGGTATTTCCATGTTTATAGAGATAGCGGTGTAGATATTTCCATGTTTATACAGATGGCTGCGTAGATATTTCCATGTGTATACAAAAGGCAATGTAGGTATTTCCATGTTTATAGAGATGGTTTTATAGATATTTCCATGTTTATACAGATGACTGTGTAGATATTTTCATATTTATACAGATGACTGAGTAGATATTTGCATGTTTATACAGATGGCGGAGTAGATATTTCTATGTTTATACAGATGGCAGTGTAGATATTTCCAAGAATATAGACATGGTGGTGTAGATATTTCTATGTTTATACAGATGACTGTGTAGATATTTCCATGTTTATACAGATGGCGGTGTAGATATTTCCATGTTTATAGAGATAGCGGTGTAGATATTTCCATGTTTATACAGATAGCGGTGTAGCTATTTCCATGTTTATAGAGATAGCGGTGTAGATATTTCCATATTTATACAGATAGCAGTGTAGATATTTCCATGTTTATACAGACGGCGGTCTAGATATTTCCATGTTTATAGAGATGGCGGTGTAGATATTTCCATGTTTATAGAGATAGCGGTTTAAATATTTCCATGTATATACAGATAGCGCTATAGATATTTCCATGTTTACAGAGATAGCGGTGTAGATATTTCCATCTTTGCACAGATTGAGGTGTAGGTATTTCCATCTTTACACAGATACCTGTGTAGATATTTCCAAGTTTACACAGATAGCTGTGTAGATATTTCCATGTTTACACAGATAGCGGTTTAGATATTTCCATGTTTATACAGATAGCGGTGAAGACATTTCCATGTTTATAGAGATAGAAGTGTTGATATTTCCATGTTTATAACGATAGCGGTGTAGATATTTCCTTGTTTATGCAGACAGTGGTGTAGATATTTCCATGTTTATACAGATCGTGTTGTACATATTTGCATGTTTATACAGATAGTGGTGTAGATATTTCCAAGTTTATAATGGTAGCGGTGTGTAAATTTCCATGTTTATACAGATCACGGTTTTGATATTTCCCTCTTTCTACAGATGGCAGTGTAGATATTTCTATGTTTATACAGATGGCGGTGTAGTTATTTCCATGTTTATACAGATGGCAGTGTAGATATTACCATGTTTATGCAGATGGCGGTGTAGATATTTCCATGTATAGAGAAGGTGGTGTAGATATTTCCATGTTTACAGAGATAGCGGTGTAGATATTTTCATCTTTGCACAGATTGCGGTGTAGGTATTTCCATGTTTACACAGATGTTGTTGTAGATATTTCCATGTTTTTACTTATGGCGGTGTAGATATTTCCATGTTTTTACTTATGGCGGTGTAGATATTTCCATGTTTATACAGATAGCGTTACAGATGTGTCCATGTTGATACAGGTAGTGGTGTAGATATTTCCATGTTTACAGAGATGACGGTGTAGGTATTTCCTTGTTTATACAGATGGCGTTGTAGATATTTCCATGTTTATAGAGATAGTGGTGTAGATATTTCCATGTTTATTCAGGTGGCGGTTTAGATATTTCCAAGTTTATACAGATGGCAGTGTAGATATTTCCATGTTTATACAGATACCGGTGTGGGTATTTCCATGTTTATACAGATAGTGGTGCAGATATTTCCATGTTTATAGAGATAGAACTGTAGATATTTCCATGTTTATACAAATAGCTGTGAAGACATTTCCAGGTTTATACAGATAGCGGTAGAGATATTTCTACGTTTATAGAGATAGCGGTGTAGATATTTCCATGTTTATTGAGATACCTGTGTAGGTGTTTCCATGTTTATAAAGATAGCGGTGTACATATTTCCATGTTTATACAGATAGCAGTGTAGATATTTCCATGTTTGCACAGATAGCTGTGTAGATATTTCCAAGTATATAGAGATAGCGGTGCAGATATTTCCATGTTTATGCAGATAGCGGTGTAGATATTTTCATGTTCGTGCAGTTGGCGCTGTAGATGTTTCCATGTTTATTCAGATGGTGATGAATATATTTCCATGTTTATACAGACAGCAGTTTAGATATTTCCATGTTCATACAGATGGCATTGTAGATATTTCCATGTTTATACAGATGGCGGTGCAGATATTTCCATGTTTATACAGATAGCGGTGTAGATATTTCCATGTTTATATAGATAGTTGTGCAGATATTTCCATGTTTCTACAGAGGGCGGTGTGGGTATTTCCATGATTGTACAGATGGTGATGTAGGTATTTCCATGTTTAAACAGATGGTGTTGTAGATATTTCCATGTTTACAGATATTGGTGTAGATATTTCCATGTTTAGTCAGATTGCGGTGTAGATATTTACATGTTTATAAAGATGGCCTTGTAGATATTTCCAGGTTTATGCAGATGATGGTGTAGATATTTCCATGTTTACACAAATAGCGGTGTAGATATTTCCATATTTATATAAATAGTGATGCAGATATTTCCATGTTTCTACAGATGGTGGTGTAGGTATTTCCCTGTTTATACAGATGGCGGTGTACTTATTTCCATGTTTATACAGATGGCAGTGTAGATATTTCCATGTTTATACAGATGGCGGTGTAGATATTTCCATGTTTATACAGATAGCGGTGTAGGTATTTCCATTTTTATAGAGATAGCGGTGTAGATATTTCCACGTTAATACAGACAGCGGTGTCGGTATTTCCAGGTTTATAGTCATAGCTATGTACATATTTGCATGTTTATAGAGACAGCGCTGTAGATAATTCCATGTTTCCACAGATGGCGGTGTGGACATTTCCATGTTTATAAAGATAGTGGTGTAGATATTTCCATATTGATACAGATGACTGTGTAGATATTTCTGTGTTTATTCAGATGGCGTTGTAGATATTTCCGTTTTTACAGACACAGCGGTGTAGATATTTCTATGTTTTCAGAGATTGCGGTGTAGATATTTCCATGTTTCAGAGATAGTAGCGTTGATATTTCCATGTTTATACAGAGAGCTGTGTTGATATTTCCATGTTTATATGGATGGCGGTGGAGATATTTCCATGTTTATACAGATAGTGGTGTAGATATTTCCATGTGTATGCAGATGGTTGTGTAGATATTACCATGTTTATACAGATAGCAGTGTAGATATTTCCATGTTTATAGAGATGGCAGTGTGGATATTTCCACGTTTATAAACACTGCGGTGTAGATTTTTCCATGTTTATAGAGATAGTGGTGTAGATATGTCCATGTTTATACAGATAGCGTTACAGATGTTTCCATGTTTATACAGGTAGCGGTGTAGATATTTCCATGTTTACAGAGATGGGGGTGTAGGTATTTCCTTGTTTATACAGATGGCGTTGTAGATATTTCCATGTTTATAGAGATAGTGGTGTAGATATTTCCATGTTTATTCAGGTGGCGGTGTAGATATTTCCAAGTTTATACAGATGGCAGTGTAGATATTTCCATGTTTATACAGATACCGGTGTGGGTATTCCCATGTTTATACAGATACTGGTGCAGATATTTCCATGTTTATAGAGATAGAGGTGTAGATATTTCCATGTTTATACAAATAGCGCTGAAGACATTTCCAGGTTTATACAGATAGCGGTAGAGATATTTCTACGTTTATAGAGATAGCGGTGTAGATATTTCCATGTTTATTGAGATAGCTGTGTAGGTGTTTCCATGTTTATAAAGATAGCGGTGTACATATTTCCATGTTTATACAGATAGCGGTGTAAATATTTCCATGTTTGCACAGATAGCTGTGTAGATATTTCCAAGTATATAGAGATAGCGGTGTAGATATTTCCATTTTTATACAGATAGCGGTGTAGATATTTTCATGTTCGTGCAGTTGGCGCTGTATATATTTCCATGTTTATTCAGATGGCGGTGTAGATATTTCCATGTTTTCAGGTATAGCAGTGTAGATATTTAGATGTTTATACAGATAGCAGTGTAGATATTTCCATGTTTATACAGATAGCGGTGTGGATATTTCCATGTTTACACAGATAGTGGTGTAGATATTTCCATGTTTATACAGATGCCGGTGTAGATATTTCCATGTTTATAAAGACAGCAGTGTAGATATTTCCATTTATATACAGATGACGGTGAAGATATTTCCCTGTTTATGAAGATAGCGGTGTAGATATTTCCATGTTTATATAGAGATTTGTGTAGATATTTTCACGTCTCTACACATAGCAGGGTAGATATTTCCATATTTATGGGGATAGCGGTGTAGATATTTCCATGTTTATACACATAGCTGTAAAGATATTTCCAGGTTTATACAGATAGCGGTGGAGATATTTCCACGTTTATATAGATTGCTATGTAGATATTTCCATGTTTATACAGATCGTGGTGTACATATTTCCATGTTTATTGAGATACCTGTGTAGGTGTTTCCGTGTTTCTACAGATAGCAGTGTAGATATTTCCATGTTTATACAGATAGCATTGTAGATATTTCCATGTTCAGACAGATAGCAGTGTAGATATTTCCATGGATATAGAGATAGCGGTGTAGATATTTTCATGTTCATGCAGATGGCTGTGTAGATATTTCCATGTTTATTCAGATGGCGGTGTAGGTATTTCCATGTTTATACAGATGGCGGTGGAGATATTTCCATGTTTATACAGATGTTGTTGTAGATATTTCCATGTTTTTACTTATGGCGGTGTAGATATTTCCATGTTTATACAGATAGCGTTACAGATGTTTCCATGTTTATACAGGTAGCGGTGTAGATATTTCCATGTTTACAGAGATGACGGTGTAGGTATTTCCTTGTTTATACAGATGGCGTTGTAGATATTTCCACGTTTATAGAGATAGTGGTGTAGATATTTCCTTGTTTATTCAGGTGGCGGTGTACATATTTCCACGTTTATACAGATGGCAGTGTAGATATTTCCATGTTTATACAGATACCGGTGTGGGTATTTCCATGTTTATACAGATAGTGATGCAGATATTTCCATGTTTATGGAGATAGATGTGTAGATATTTACATGTTTATACAAATAGCGGTGAAGACATTTCCAGGTTTATAGAGATAGCGGTAGAGATATTTCTACGTTTATAGAGATAGCGGTGTAGATATTTCCATGTTTATTGAGATACCTGTGTAGGTGTTTCCATGTTTATAAAGATAGCGGTGTACATATTTCCATGTTTATACAGATAGCGGTGTAGATATTTCCATGTTTGCACAGATAGCTGTGTAGATATTTCCAAGTATATAGAGATAGCAGTGTAGATATTTCCATGTTTATGCAGATAGCGGTGTAGATATTTTCATGTTCGTGCAGTTGGCGCTGTTGATGTTTCCATGTTTATTCAGATGGTGATGTATATATTTCCATGTTTATACAGACAGCGGTTTAGATATTTCCATGTTCATACAGATGGCATTGTAGATATTTCCATGTTTATACAGATGGCGGTGCAGATATTTCCATGTTTATACAGATAGCGGTGTAGATATTTCCATGTTTATATAGATAGTTGTGCAGATATTTCCATGTTTCTACCGAGGGCGGTGTAGGTATTTCCATGATTGTACAGATGGTGATGTAGGTATTTCCATGTTTAAACAGATGGCTTTGTAGATATTTCCATGTTTACAGATATTGGTGTAGATATTTCCATGTTTATTCAGATTGCAGTGTAGATATTTACATGTTTATAAAGATGGCCTTGTAGATATTTCCAGGTTTATACAGATGATGGTGTAGATATTTCCATGTTTATGCAAATAGCGGTGTAGATATTTCCATCTTTATATAAATAGTGATGCAGATATTTCCATGTTTCTACAGATGGTGGTGTAGGTATTTCCATGTTTATACAGATGGCGGTGTACTTATTTCCATGTTTATACAGATGGCAGTGTAGATATTTCCATGTTTATACAGATGGCGGTGTAGATATTTCCATGTTTATACAGATAGCGGTGTAGGTATTTCCATGTTTATAGAGATAGCGGTGTAGATATTTCCACGTTAATACAGACAGCGGTGTCGGTATTTCCAGGTTTGTAGTCATAGCTATGTACATATTTCCATGTTTATAGAGACAGCGCTGTAGATAATTCCATGTTTCCACAGATGGCGGTGTGGACATTTCTTTGTTTATAAAGATAGTGGTGTAGATATTTCCATATTGATACAGATGACTGTGTAGATATTTCTGTGTTTATTCAGATGGCGTTGTAGATATTTCCGTCTTCACAGACACAGCGGTGTAGATATTTCTATGTTTTCAGAGATTGCGGTGTAGATATTTCCATGTTTCAGAGATAGTAGCGTTGATATTTCCATGTTTATACAGAGAGCTGTGTTGATATTTCCATGTTTATACGGATGGCGGTGGAGATATTTCCATGTTTATACAGATAGTGGTGTAGATATTTCCATGTGTATGCAGATGGTTGTGTAGATATTACCATGTTTATACAGATAGCAGTGTACATATTTCCATGTTCATAGAGATGGCAGTGTGGATATTTCCACGTTTCTACACACTGCGGTGTAGATTTTTCCATGTTTATAGAGATAGTGCTGTAGATATGTCCATGTTTATACAGATAGCGTTACAGATGTTTCCATGTTTATACAGGTAGCGGTGTAGATATTTCCATGTTTACCGAGATGGCGGTGTAGGTATTTCCTTGTTTATACAGATGGCGTTGTAGATATTTCCATGTTTATAGAGATAGTGGTGTAGATATTTCCATGTTTATTCAGGTGGCCGTGTAGATATGTCCAAGTTTATACAGATGGCAGTGTAGATATTTCCATATTTATACAGATATCGGTGTGGGTATTCCCATGTTTATACAGATAGTGGTGCAGATATTTCCATGTTTATAGAGATAGAGGTGTAGATATTTCCATGTTTATACAAATAGCGCTGAAGACATTTCCAGGTTTATACAGATAGCGGTAGAGATATTTCTACGTTTATAGAGATAGCGGTGTAGGTATTTCCATGTTTATTGAGATAGCTGTGTAGGTGTTTCCATGTTTATACAGATAGCGGTGTACATATTTCCATGTTTATACAGATAGCGGTGTAGATATTTCCATGTTTGCACAGATAGCTGTGTAGATATTTGCAAGTATATAGAGATAGCGGTGTAGATACTTCCATGTTTATACAGATAGCGGTGTAGATATTTTCATGTTCGTGCAGTTGGCACTGTAGATATTTCCATGTTTATTCAGATGGCGGTGTAGATATTTCCATGTTTTCAGGTATAGCAGTGTAGATATTTAGTTGTTTATACAGATAGCAGTGTAGATATTTCCATGTCTATACAGATAGTGGTGTGGATATTTCCATGTTTACACAGATAGTGGTGTAGATATTTCCATGTTTATACAGATGGTGGTGTAGATATTTCCATGTTTATAAAGATAGCAGTGTAGATATTTCCATTTATATACAGATGACGGTGAAGGTATTTCCCTGTTTATGAAGATAGCGGTGTATATAGTTCCATGTTTATATAGAGATTTGTGTAGATATTTGCACGTTTCTACACATAGCAGGGTAGGTATTTCCATATTTAAGGGGATAGCGGTGTAGATATTTCCATGTTTATACAGATAGCTGTAAAGATGTTTCCAGGTTTATACAGATAGGGGTGGAGATATTTCCACGTTTATATAGATTGCTATGTAGATATTTCCATGTTTATACAGATCGTGGTGTACATATTTCCATGTTTATTGAGATACCTGTGTAGGTGTTTCCGTGTTTCTACAGATAGCGGTGTAGATATTTCCATGTTTATACAGATAGCGTCGTAGATATTTCCATGTTCAGACAGATAGCAGTGTAGATATTTCCATGGATATAGAGATAGCGGTGTAGATATTTTCATGTTCATGCAGATGGCTGTGTAGATATTTCCATGTTTATTCTAATGGCGGTGTAGATATTTCCAAGTTTATACAGATGGCGGTGGGGATATTTCCATGTTTATACAGTTGTTGTTGTAGATATTTCCATGTTTTTACTTATGGCGGTGTAGGTATTTCCATGTTTATACAGATAGCGTTACAGATGTTTCCATGTTTATACAGGTAGCGGTGTAGATATTTCCATGTTTACAGAGATGGCGGTGTAGGTATTTCCTTGTTTATACAGATGGCGTTTTAGCTATTTCCATGTTTATAGAGATAGTGGTGTAGATATTTCCATGTTTATTCAGGTGGCGGTGTAGATATTTCCAAGTTTATACAGATGGCAGTGTAGATATTTCCATGTTTATACAGATACCGGTGTGGGTATTTCCATGTTTATACAGATAGTGGTGCAGATATTTCCATGTTTATAGAGATAGAAGTGTAGATATTTCCATGTTTATACAAATAGCGGTGAAGACATTTCTAGGTTTATACAGATAGCGGTAGAGATATTTCTACGTTTATAGAGATAGCGGTGTAGATATTTCCATGTTTATTGAGATACCTGTGTAGGTGTTTCCATGTTTATAAAGATAGCGGTGTACATATTTCCATGTTTATACAGATAGCAGTGTAGATATTTCCATGTTTGCAAAGATAGCAGTGTAGATATTTCCATGTTTATTGACATACCGGTATAGGTGTTTCCATATTTATACAGATAGCGGTGTAGATATTTCCATGTTCATACAGATAGCGGTGTATACATTTCCATGTTTATACACAGGGCTCTGTAGTTATTTCCATGTTTATACAGATGTCAGTGTATATGTTTCCATGTTTATACAGATGGCGGAGTTGATATTTCCGAGTTTTTACACATGGTGGTGTAGATATTCCCATGTTTATACAGACGGTGGTGTAGATATTTCCATTTTTATACAGAAGACTGTGTAGATATTTCCATGTTTATACAGATGGCGGTGTAGATATTTCAATGATTTTAGAGATAACGGTGTAGATATTTCCATGTTTATAGAGATAGCGGTGTAGATATTTCCATGTTTATTCAGATAGCATTGCAGATATTACCATGTTTACAGAGATAGCGTTGTATATATTTCCATGTTTATACAGATAGCGGTGTAGATATTTCCACGTTTATATAGATAGAGGTGTAGATACTTCCATGTTTATTCAGATAGCGGTGTAGATATTTCCACATTTATTCAGATAGCAGTGTAGATATTTTGACGTTCATACATATAGTGGTGTAGATTTTTCCATGTTTATACAGATGGCGGTGTAGGTATTTCCATTTTTATAGAGGTGGCGGTGTAGATATTTCCATGTTTATACATATAACCGTGTAGATATTTCCATATTTATAGAGATGGCGGTGTAGATATTTCCATTTCTATTCAGATGACTGAGTAGATATTTCCATGTTTATACAGATGGCGGTGTAGATATTTCCATACTTTTAGAGATAGCGCTGTAGAAATTTCCCTGTTTATACAGATAGCGATGTAGATATTTCCATGTTTATTCAGATAGCGGTGTAGATATTTCCATGTTTATAGGGATAGCGGTGTAGATATTTCCATGTTTATACAGATAGCAGTGTAGATATTTCCATGTTTATTCAGATAGTGGTGTAGATATTTCCACGTTTATACAGATATTGGTGTAGATATTTCAACGTTCATACATATAGCGGTGTAGATTTTTCCATGTTTATGCAGATAGAGGTATAGATAATTCCATGTTTATTCAGATAGCGGTGTAGATATTTCCATGTTTATAGGGATAGCGGTGTAGATATTTCCATGTTTATAAAGATAGCGGTGTAGATATTTCCATGTTTATTCATATAGCAGTGTAGATATTTCCACATTTATACAGATAGTGGTGTAGATATTTTGACATTCATACATATAGCGCTGTGGATTTTTCCATGTTTATACAGATAGAGGTATAGATATTTCCATGTTTATACAGACAGCAGTGTAGTTATTTCTATGTTTATATAGATGGTGGTGTAATTTCAATGTTTATACAGATGGCGGTGTAGTTATTTCCATGTTTTATAGAGATTGCGGTGTAGATATTTCCACGTTTATACATATAGCCGTTTAGATATTTCCATGTTTATAGAGTTGGCGGTGTAGATATTTCCACGTTTATACAGATATCGGTGTAGGTATTTCCATGTTTATACAGATAGCGGTGTAGATATTTCCATGTTTATACAGGTAGCGGTGTAGATATTTCCACGTTTATACAGATAGCGGTGTAGATATTTCCATCTTCAGGTTGCGGTGTAGATGTTAACATGTTTCTAGAGATACCGGTGTAGATATTTCCAAGTTTATAGAGATGGCGGTGTAGATATTTCCATGTTTATACAGAGAGCGGTGTAGATATTTCCATGTTAATACACATAGCGGTGTAGATATTTCCATGTTTATACAGATAGCGGTGTAGATATTTTCATGTTTATAGAGATAGCGGTGTAGATATTTCCATGTTTTATACAGATAGCGGTGTACATATTTCCATGTGTATACACATAGCGGTTTAGATATTTCCACGTTTATACAGATAGCGGTGTAGATATTTCCCTGTTTATACAGAAATCGGTGTTGATATTTCCATGTTTATACAGACAACAGTGTAGATATTTCCATGTTTATAGAGATAGCGGTGTAGATATTTCCATGTTTACACAGATAGCGGTGTATATATTTCCTTGTTTATTCAGATAGCAGTGTAGATATTTCCGTGTTTATATAGATAGCTTGTTGATATTTCCATGTTTATAGAGATGGCTGTGTAGATATTTTCATATTTATACAGGTAGCGTTGTAGATATTTCCATGTTTATACTGACCGCGGTAGAGATATTTCCATGTTTATACAGATAATGGTGTAGATATTTCTATGTTTGTGGAGATAGCGGTGTAGTTATTTCCATGTTTATACATATAGCAGTGTAGATATTCATGTTTATACAGATAGCAGTGTAGATATTTCCATGTTTATGCAGAAGGCGGTGTAGATATTTCCATGTTTATACAGATAGCGGTGTAGGTATTTCCATGTTTATACAGTTTGCGATGTAGATATTTCCATGTTTATAGAGATAGCGGTGTAGATATTTCCAAGTTTATACAGATTGCGGTATAGATATTTCCATCTTTCTTCAGGTAGCGGTGTAGATATTTCCATGTTTATAGAGATAGCGGTGTAGATATTTTCATGTTTATAGAGATAGCTGTGTAGATATTTCCATGTTTGTAGAGATACCGTTGTACATATTTCCATGCGAATACAGATAGCGGTGTAGATATTTCCAAGTTTATAGAGATAGCGGTGTAGATATTTCCATGTTTATAGAGATGGCGTTGTAGATGTTTCCATGTTTATACAGATAACGGTGTAGACTTTTCCACGTTTATAGAGATAGCTGTGTAGGTATTTCCATATTTATAGAGATAGCGCTGTAGATATTTCCCTGTGTATACAGATAGCGGTGTAGTTATTTCCACGTTTATAGAGATAGCGGTGTAGATAATTCCATGTTTTTACAGATAGCTGTGTAGATATTTCCATGTTTATACAGATAGCGGTGTAGATATTTCCATGTTTATACAGATAGCGGTGTAGATATTTCCAGGTTTATAGAGATGGCAGTGTGGATATTTCCATGTTTTTAGACATGGCGGTGTAGATATTTCCATGTTTATAGAGATCGCGGTGTAGATATTTCCATGTTTATAGAGATGGCGGTGTAGATATTTCCATGTTTATACAGATGGCGGTGTATTTATTTCCATGTTTATACAGATAGCGGTGTTGATATTTCCCTGTTTATTGAGATAGCGGTGTAGATATTTCCATGGTTATTCAGAAATCGGTCCAGGTACTTCCATGTTTATAGGGATAGCGGTGTAGATATTTCCATGTTTACACAGATAGCGGTATAGATATTGCCATGTTTATACAGATAGTGGAGTAGTTATTTCCATATTTACACAGACAGCAGTGTAGATATTTCCATGTTTACACAGATATCGGTGTACATATCTCCATGTTTATACAGATAGCGGTGTAGATATTTCCATGTTTATACATATAGCAGTGTAGATATTTCCATGTTTATACAGATAGCAGTGTAGATATTTCCATTTTTATACAGGTAGCAATGTAGATATTTCCATGTTTGTACAGATAGTGGTGTAGATATTTTGACGTTCATACATATAGCGGTGTAGATATTTCCATGTTTATACAGATGGCGGTGTAGGTATTTCCATGTTTATAGAGGTGGCGGTGTAGATATTTCCACGTTTATACATGTAACCGTGTAGATGTTTCCATGTTTATAGAGATGGCGGTGTAGATATTTCCATTTTTATTCTGATGACTGTGTAGATATTTTCATGTTTATACAGATGGCGGTGTAGATATTTCCATGTTTTTAGAGATAGCAGTGCAGATATTTCCATGTTTTCATATAGCGGTGTAGATATTTCCATGTTTATTTAGATAGCAGTGTAGATATTTCCATGTTTATAGGGATACCGGTGTAGATATTTCCATGTTTATGCAGATAGAGGTATAGATGTTTCAATGTTTATAGAGATAGCGGTGTAGTTATTTCCATGTTTATATAAATGGCGGTGTAGATATTTCCATGTTTATACAGATGGCGGTGTAGGTATTTCCATGTTTAATAGAGATGGCGGTGTAGATATTTCCACGTTTATACATATAGCCGTGTAGATATTTCCATGTTTATAGAGATAGCAGTGTAGATATTTCCATGTTTATTCAGGTAGCGGTGTAGATATTTCCATGTTTATACTGATAGCATTGGAGATATTTCCATGTTTATACATATACCGGTGTAGATATTTCCATGTTTATGGAGATAGCGGTGTAGATATTTCCATCTTTATGCATATAGCGGTGTAGTTATTTCCATGTTTATACAGATAGTGGTGTAGATATTTCCATGTTTACACAGATGGCGGTGTAGATATTTCCAAGTTTATAAAGATAGCGGTGTAGCTATTTCCAAGTTTATAGAGATAGCGGTGTAGATATTTCCATGTTTATAGAGATGGCGGTGTAGATATTTCCATGTTTATACAGTTAGGGGTGTAGACATTTCCACGTTTATAGAGGTAGCGGTGTAGCTGTTTCCACGTTTATACAGATAGGTGTGTAGATATTTCCACGTTTGTGCAGATAGCGGTGAAGTTATTTCCACCTTTGTAGAGGTTGCTTTGTAGATATTTCCACATTTATACAGATAGCGGTGTAGATATTTCCATGTTTGAAGAGATAGCTTTGTAGATATTGCCACGTTTATAGAGATAGCGGTGTAGATATTTCCACTTTTATACAGATAGTGGTGTGGGTATTTCCATGTTTATAGAGATTGCGGTGTAGATATTTCCACGTTTATACAGATAGCGGTGTAGCTTTTTCAACTTTTATAGAGACAGCCGTTTAGATATTTCCATGTTTATGCAGATAGCGGTGTAGATATTTCCATGTTTATTCAGATAGCGGTGTAGATATTTCCAT
Source organism: Pan paniscus (assembly GCF_029289425.2). Lineage (NCBI taxonomy): Eukaryota > Metazoa > Chordata > Mammalia > Primates > Hominidae > Pan > Pan paniscus. Next base: position 64,847,428 of record NC_085927.1, read on the forward strand.
ATTTATACAGATAGCGGTGTAGATATTTCCATGTTTATTCAGATAGCCGTGTAGATATTTTCATGTTTATAGAGATAGCGGTGTAGATATTTCCACGTTTATAGAGATAGTGGTGTAGATATTTCCATTTGTATACAGATAGTGGTGTAGATATTTCCACGTTTATACAGATAGCTGTGTAGATATTTCCATGTTTATACAGATAGCGGTGTAGATATTTCCATGTTTATACAGATAACGGTGTAGATATTTCCATGTTTATAGAGATAGCGGTGTAGATATTTCCATGTTTACACAGATAGCGGTGTAGATATTTCCACATTTATACAGATAGCGGTGTAGTTATTTCCATGTTTATAGATATAGCGGTGTAGATATTGCCACGTTTATAGAGATAGCGGTGTACATATTTCCATGTTTATACAGATAGCGGTGTAGATATTTCCATGTTTGAAGAGATAGCTTTGTAGATATTGCCACGTTTATAGTGATAGCGGTGTAGATATTTCCACTTTTATACAGATAGTGGTGTGGGTATTTCCATGTTTATAGAGATTGCGGTGTAGATATTTCCACGTTTATACAGATAGCGGTGTAGCTTTTTCAACTTTTATAGAGACAGCCGTGTAGATATTTCCATGTTTATGCAGATAGCGGTGTAGATATTTCCATGTTTATTCAGATAGCGGTGTAGATATTTCCATATTTATATAGATAGCAGTGTAGATATTTCCATGTTTATTCAGATAGCCGTGTAGATATTTTCATGTTTATAGAGATAGCGGTGTAGATATTTCCACGTTTATAGAGATAGTGGTGTAGATATTTCCATTTGTATACAGATAGTGGTGTAGATATTTCCACGTTTATACAGATAGCTGTGTAGATATTTCCATGTTTATACAGATAGCGGTGTAGATATTTCCATGTTTATACAGATAACGGTGTAGATATTTCCATGTTTATAGAGATAGCGGTGTAGATATTTCCATGTTTACACAGATAGCGGTGTAGATATTTCCATGTTTATACAGATAGCGGTGTAGATATTTCCATGTTTATAGAGATAGCGGTGTAGATATTTCCATGTTTACACAGATAGCGGTGTAGGTATTTCCACATTTATACAGATAGCGGTGTAGTTATTTCCATGTTTATAGATATAGCGGTGTAGATATTGCCACGTTTATAGAGATAGCGGTGTAGATATTTCCATGTTTATACAGATAGCGGTGTAGATATTTCCACGTTTATACAGATAGCGGTGTAGCTGTTTCCATGTTTATGCAGATAGCGATGTAGATATTTCCACATTTATACACATAGCAGTGTAGATATTTCCACGTTTATAGAGACAGCGGTGTAGATATTTTCATGTTTATACAGATTGCGGTGTAGATATTTCCACGTTTATAGGGACAGCAGTGTACATATTTCCAAGTTTATATAGATAGCGGTGTAGATATTTCCACGTTTATAGAGGCAGCGGTGTAGATATTTCCACGTTTATACTGATAGCGTTGTAGATATTGCCAAGTTTATAGAGACAGTGGTGTAGATATTTCCACGTTTATAGAGATAGCGGTCTATATATTTCCACGATTATAGAGACAGCCTTGTAGATATTTCCACGTTTATACCGATAGCGGTGTAGATATTTCCATGTTTATTTTGTGCAGGAAGATGGTAGAAATAAGATGGGGCAATATTTTAGGCCGAATCATTGGCTTGACTATTTTATCTGGGTAACTTTTTTTGCTAGGCAGGCTAACAAAACTGAATATTTAGCTTTTAACCTTTGGAATAGAGGTAAGGAATGAGAACAGATTTATTAGTGGAATAATCAAATATATTTGCTACAGAAACTGGAAATCAACAATGTTTAGAAGTAAACTCCAACTTTCTTTCAAAATCTTTTCCCTTCTCATTCATTCCCTGTTTTAGTCATTGGCAGTTGATTTTTCTCACTCAAAAAGTTAAGAGTAATTTTTACATATTCTTCTCTTTTTTTCACCTTTATATCAATTTGGCTTAAAAATATTATGGAGGGAATGTCCTACCTATTTCTAAATTTTCCCCTCTTCTTTATTACTACTATTTATCCAACACTGACTTAGTTCCATCCCACATTTTTTCCCCCTATGGGATATTTTTTTTCTTCCAATTTTAATGTATTCTACTCAACAATCTACTTCCAACAGATTATACTTTGTAACAGACACCTATGGCCAGGTATCCACTTCTCATAGATCCATCAATAAGTCTTACTGCCTCCAGGACAGAATTCAAATATTTTATCATGATATTAGCTCCTCACTATACTGTTCTTTTTCAGTAGTCTAATGTCCTCCTTCACATTTCCCCCAAAAATCCCGTACTCTGGTCAAAACAAATTACTTGTGAGTTCAGCAACACAGTGTCCTCTAATTCTTGGGTATTATGCAAACCTCTTTTCCTCTGCCCGAAAACCTCATTCCATGACTTTTCTTTTTCTTCTTCTTCTCATTTTTCCTCTCCTTCATCCTCTCCCTATCCTCTCCACCTTCTCTTCCCTCTTTTCTCCCCATTCCTCTCCCCTTTGTCCTCCTCCTACATTTCTCCTCCCTCCTTCCTCCACCTCCCTTGCCTTCTTCCTCTCCTTTCCTTTTTCTTCCTTCTTCTCCCTTCTGCCTTCTTTGTTCCTTCCTTTTCTTTCTTTCTTTCTTTCTTTCTTTCTTTCTTTCTTTCTTTCTTTCTTCTTTTCTTTGTGTTTGATATGTCCTTCCACCATTTATGCTTAGGTTTCTTAGCAAAAATTTCTTGTGAGTTGAGGTTTCTTGTGCAGGGAATTTTCCCTTATAGACTATCCCTCCACATTGCCACTACCACCCCCTACACACACACACACACACAGACACACACACGCAGACACACGTGTATTGATTTATCTCCATGACTAAATTCTAAGTGCCTTGAGGCTTAGTTCCTACCCTGTCTAATTCATTTGTGGACCCTAGAACAGAACAAGCACTTAATAAATATAGAGTGACCAAATGATTGAACAAAGAACATGTGCAGTTATTCAAATGCCAAATATTTGAGATTTTGGGTTATTTCTTCTTCCTTGTGAGATACATGTGCTCTATTCCATAAAAAAGCAGATTTAAATAAAATATCAAGGGAAGATGTTTTTAACAGTACTTACATTTGTGCTAAGCATGTTATATTATTTCTAGGTTTTTGTTTTAGTATGAAAAATGAAGCTAAGTCCTCAAACTATATAATGAGGCTTTATTGAAGAAGAATTAATCTGGGCCAAGCATTTCTCATATTTTAATAGACATACAGGTACTTTTGCCATATTATAACAGAAATATTTTATTTAGAAATGAGTGGACTTAAAGAAAATGAGTGGACTTAAGTTGTAACATAGTCGTCTTGTGGTAAGTCTTTTTGGTTTATAGAAATGATTGTTTAGGAGGCTGAGGTGGACAGATCACTTGAGGTCAGGAGTTCAAGACCAGCCTTGCCAACATGGTGAAACCCCATCTCTACTAAAAACACAAAAATTAGCCTGGCATGAGGGCGTGCCACTGTAATCCCAGCTACTCCAGAGGGTTGAACCTGGGTGGTGGAGGTTGCAGTGAGCTGAGATGGCACCACTGCACTCCAGCCTGGGTGACAAAAAAAGACTCTGTCCTGGAAAAAAAAAATGATATTTAGATTTCCTAAAAAGACTTCTTTTCACATACGTGGGCCACTATGCACCTGCCCTACACACCGCAGGTCTAGTATATTAGTCTTTTATGGCTGCCATAACAAAGTACCTCGGACTGTGTTACTCAAACAATAGAAATTTATTTTTTCTTGATTATTGAGGCCAGACATCCAAGTTCAAAATGTCAGCAGGATTGATTGAGTTTTGTGTCCTTTCTTCTTGGCTTATAGATGGCTGTTTTCTCCCTGTGTCTTCACATGGTCATTCCAAACCTGACTATGACCTAAACTCTAGTTTAAGTACACCAGCCATATTGGATTAGGGCCACCCTGGTTACCTCATTTTACCTTAGTTAGCTCTATAAAGGCTGTATTTCCAATACAGTCACTTTCAGTAGTACTTTGGGTTAACACTTCAACATAGGAATTTTGGGAGGCATGATTTAACCCATAATAACCAAGTTCCAGACAACTAGAAGCAGCTTCTGTGTTCTAGGTCCTGCTGACATCATTAAAACTAGCCAGTCCTAGGCTTGCTTACCCTGCCTCCCCTGCTTCTTCTCCTAGAAACCAGAAGAAAGTTTCTTACCCACATTTCACTCCTCTTCCTCTGCCTCCTGACTGACGCTGGGACTTTCCCACGTGCTCCCTCTTCTTGGAGAGGAGGTGTCTAGAGACACCCAAGAGGAGGTCTATATTCTGGGTGACCAAATAATCTGTATAACAGACCCCCATGACACGAATTTACCTATATAACAAACCCACATATGTACCCCGAAGTTAAAATAAAAACTTTTTTTAAAAAGTAAAAAACAACTCATAGAGCTGAATACTGGAAAATAGGAACTTTACCATATGTAAATTTATAAATAAATTTGAAAATGAAATGACCAACTTTTAAAGTTGAAAAATTCTGAGATGAGGAAGTTTATAATATATGGCTTATTTATTATACCGTTATTTATGAAAATGAAACTATTATTTTACCATATATATTTCTCTTTACTCTAAAAATATATCATGAAGTCAGGAGTTCGAGACCAACCCGGGCAACATGGTGAAACCCTGTATCTACTAAAAATATAAAAATTAGCCAGGTGTGGTGGCACATGCCTGTAATCCCAGCTACTGGGGAGGCTGAGATGGGAGAATCGCTTGAACCCAGGAGGCAGAGGTTGCAGTGAGCTGAGATCACGGCACTGCACTCCAGCCTGGGTGACAGGGTGAGATCCCATCTCAAACAAAATAAAAAAGAAAAAAATACATATAAGCTATTTTATTTATAAAACTGCTTAGTATTAGGTATGTTCACAGTTTCTGAACACTTTGCAAATTGGACAATAAAACTAATTTTTAATATGAAAGAAATTGTTTAGCCTATTTTCAGATTTTCAAACAATACCGTTCTAACCTCTGCCCCTTCCAAGATATCAAATTTTATTGTACATTTATTGAAAAGAGGATCACTTTAGATTTTACCAAAGTAGCTAGTATGAAAAAAAAATCAAGCCTTGCTATTGTGATTAAATAAGAACATGTTTAATCACTGATTCTTGAATAACACTGATTCTTAAAGAAACAGCTGATTATAATTTTGTATAACGATTTCATGCTGTGGCTCACAATCAGAATATTTTGAATATTCTGTGAATATTTTTAGATTGGTTTTTCAGGACTTTGCCTAAGTCTCATTTGTAAAGCCCTCAAATATACCAATCATCCCTTTATTAGAATCTGAATGATGCATATATATTATCCAGTTAAATAACTAAGGACCTTTTTTATTTTAGTAGCTTCCAGTTCTCTTTTAAGAGACAGTAACTGTTCCTTCCTTGAAATCCACTACCAATAAGGATAACTGACACATTGTCTAAAACCTCTGGAGTAAAAACTGGGTGTCAATTATAACTTTTACCACAATGGCCTTGAGACTTGGACTTCATTTTCTACCCTCTGAGAGAGTCCAGACAATTTCATTTAATCTGTTTGTGCAAGATAAGATTGGAAGGATGGCAGGCCCTAGACATGTGACTTCAGTGGTACAGACACCTTGAAATGGTTGGCAAAGCCTTATTCCACTAATCATGTATCATTGATGGAGGATTTGAAAACCCCTAAAATAATATTGTACTGCCAGATTGTGGTACAATGTAAGAATAAGAGAAAGAGAGTTGGGCACAGTGGCTCACACCTGTAATCTCAGCACTTTGGGAGGCTGAGGTGGGCAGATCACCTGAGGTCAGGAGTTCGAGACCAGCCTCAACCTGGCCAACATGACAAAACCCTATCTCTACTAAAAATACAAAAATTAGCCAGGCGTGGTCGTAGGCCCCTGTAGTCCCAGCTACTGGGGAGGCTGAGGCAGGAGAATCGCTTGAACCTGAGAGGCAGAGGTTGCAGTGAGCCGAGATTGTGCCACTGCACTCCAGCCTGGGCAACAGAGTGAGACTCTGTCTCAAAAAAAAAAAAGAAAGAAAGAAAGAAAGAAAGAAAGAAAGAAAGAAAGAAAGAGTGAGAGGAGAGAGGGAAGAAGGGAGAATTAATATGAGTATAAATAACTGACATCTTTAATAACTTTGAGCTCTGGGATTGAATGCACTAAAATAAAAATAGCTGTCCAGATTTATTAATTGACAATTTATGCATACCAGGCCAAAATACTTACTCATATACCACTGGTTTTATGGTTGTAAATTCCAGTTTTCAGGCCAAAGGTAGTTAAAGTGATAGACACTGGTGAAAGAAATGTAATACTTTTGACCAAAGCTACGTTTTTAATTCCATGCAATTTGTACTCAACTGTTTTGCTATTTTTGTTTATAGTGCTTCTGGGTTTTTTTTGTCTTGTGTAAATAGTGATGAATTAGAGATAATATGCAACATTTAACTGAACTATGGCCAATATTTAGTTATGTAGCTCTAGGGACAGAAGATTTGTAGCTATTATATGAATCTACAAAAATTACAGTTTTAATTGTTTCATGGTAATCGTTATTGTGCAATCTTAGCTTCATTTATTGCCAACATTCCCTTAATTGCATATGCAGCTTTGTTTTCAGTGCATCTTACATTCAAGAGGATTTGCATATTCATCATTTGTAAACTCCCATTATGAGAAACCAGATTGTGGATGCATTCATAAATCATTTCCATAACCAATTGCTTCAGTTTTATCACAAATAAAAGTGAACATGATGTATATTGAGTCTACAATGTTTTAAAATTTTTCATCAGGTTGTTCTTAGGCCATTTATTCATTTATCAAATGAGTATACATTGAGCACCTATTATGCCAATACGTTTTTTAGATAGTCGTGTGATAGCAGTGAAAAAGCAAAGAGTAATCATTGCGTTCACCAAGCTTACAATTTAGTCAGGGAGAAAAATGATACTAAGCAAATAAATAAAAAATATAGTTTATGTCAAGTGGTGATATTTGCTATGGAGAACAGTAAAACAAAAAACTGTGATAAGAAGTTCTAGAAATGAGGATGAGATGGTGATGTTTAAATAGTCAGTATGGTCACATTAAAACATATAATCTGAGAAAAATAGCCAAACAATAGAGGAAATAAGCCATGTGAATATTACATATGTTGACAAAAAGAGTCAAGCTCTGTAAAATATTAAAAGAGATTTATTCTGAGCCAAACTTGAGTGATCAATGGCTCATGACACAGTCCTCAGGAGATCCTGAGAACAGGTGCCCAAGGTAGTTGGGCTACAAGTTGGTTTTACACAATTTGGGGAGACATAAAATATCAGTCAATGAATGCAAGATGTACATTGGTTGAGTTTAGAAAGGCAGAACAACTGGAAGAGAGGGCTTCCAGGTCATAGGTAGATTCATAGATTTTCTGGTTGACCATTGGTTGAGTTATTATCTGAAGACCTGGAATCAATAGAAAGTAATGTCTAGGTTACAGTAAGAGCTCGTAGAGACCAAGGTTTTACCATGTAGATGAAGCCTCCAGATAGCAAGCTTCAGAGAAAATAGACTGTAGATGTTTCTTATCATACTTAGTTTGTTCTACCAGTAATTGCAAAAGGGAGGAGGGTATAATGAGGCATGTCTGGCTTCACTTTCCCATCATGGCCTGAACTAGTTTTACAGGTTAACTTCGGAATGTCTGTAGATGAGAGGAGGAGTCCATTCAGATGGTTGGGGGCTTAGGATTTAATTTTTTTATTTATATATCCAGCTATAATGCAGAGGCCTTGAGGAAAGAGGCTTTGGTTTATATGAGGAAGGTCATAGTAAGGCATTGATGTTTACTTCATGTAGGATGAAAACCCATGGAAGGGCTTTAAGCAGAGGAGACATGATCTGACCCTCAAGATTATAGTGGAGCAGGGACAAGGACAGAAAGACAAATTAAGAAGTTACTAAGATGATCAGGAAAGAGATGATGTTTCCTGAGCCAGAGTTGGTAGTAGTAGTGGAGGTCGTAAGATGTAGTTGGATTCTGGATGTGGTTTATTGATAATGCAGAAATTTGCTGATGGATTGCATGTTTGGTGAGAGAGAGAGAAAGAGATGAGTCTTGGAAGACCCCAAATTTCTCGCCTTAACTAGAAGGATGGAGTTTCATTAACTGGGATAAGAAAGGCTGTGGGAAGAGAAAGTTTACGTTGAGAAAAATCAGAAGTTTATTGAGATAGTAACCGCCCAAGGGGTTCACCTTGCCAGCTGCCTGGGCAGAGCCAATTCATCAAGATGGGAATTGCAATAGAGAAAGAGTAATTCATCCAGAGCCGGCTATGTGGGAGACTGGAGTTATATTATCACGCAAATCAGTCTCGTTGAGCATTCAGGGATCAGAGTTTTTAAGGATAACTTGGTGGGTGGGGGGAAGCCAGTGAGCCAGGAGTGCTGACTGGTCAGAGATGAAATCATAGGAAGTCAGAGCTGTCTTCTTGTGCTCAGTCGGTTCCTGGGTTGAGGCCACAAGATCAGATGAGCCAATTTATTGACCTGGATGGTGCCAGTTGATCCATCAAGTGCAGGTTCTGTGAAATATGTCAAGCACTGATCTTAGAAGCAGTTTAGGGAGGGTCAGAATCTTGTAGCCTCCAGCTGCATGACTCCTAAACTATAATTTCTATTCTTGTGGCTAATGTTAGTCCTACAAAGGCAATCTAGTCCCCAGACAAGAAAGAGGTCTGCTTTGGGAAAGGGCTGTTACCGTCCTTGTTTAAACTATAAACTAAGTTCCTCCCAAAGTTAGTCCAGTCTCCACCCAGGAATGAGCAAGGACAGCTTGGAAGTTAGAAGCAAGATGGAGTCGATTAAATTAGATCTCTTTCACTGTCTCAGTCATACTTTTGCAAAGGTGGTTTCAAGATTTAGACCTATTTCTGTGACCCGAGGGAAGAGGCTTAAGTCAGTATCAGGATACTGCTGGAGTGTAGAGTTGGAGTCCACAAAAATTTTGGGCCTGAGGTATAATTTTATGAGTCCCCAGCATTTAGGAAAGGGTTTAATAGCATGTTACTAGGTGATATTAACAAGGTTGTGGGTGTGTAGAGAGGAGAAGAGATGGAGGGACTGAGCTTCCAGGCAGTCTCATGTTGAGCAGATGAGGGAAAACCACAAGAGAGACTGAGAAAAAAATAGGTGGTAACACAATCAGAAAACCAGAAAAGAGTTTTATGCAAAAGCCTGGTGAAGAAAATATTTCAAGAAAAAGGGAAGGATCAGCTCCGTCCAATATTACTGATATGTCAAATATGTTGATGAAAAAAATTAAATATGAGATTTAGCAATATAGAGGTCAATCTTGATATATGCAGTTTCAGGGGAGTGGTAAAGGTGATGAAAAAACAAACAAACAAATAAGGAATAAAATACTGATCCATGCTACAACATGGATGAATCTCAAAAACATTTTGCTGAGTGAAAGGAACCAAGCACAAAGGCTACAGCCTGCATGATTCCATTTATGTGAAATATCAGAGTCGGCAAATCCATAGAGATAGAAAGCAGATGTAGTGGCTGCCAGGGTAGGGGGGAGAAGAGAGAATGGTGAAGTGACTGATGGGTACAAGTGATGAAAATGTCTTGGAATTAGGTAGTTTGATGATTGCACAACATTTCAAATTTCATAAAAGCCACTGACTTGTACACTTTTTTGTTGTAGTTGTAGAAGCAGAGTTTCGCTCTTGTTGCCCAAGCTGGAGTGCAGTGGCACGATCTCAGTTCACTGCAACCCTGCCTCCTGGGTTCAATTGATTCTCCTGTCTCAGCCTCCTGAGTAGCTGGGACTACAGGCATGCAACACCACACCTGGCTAATTTTTGTATTTTTAGTAGAGACGGAGTTTCGCCATGTTGGCCAGGCTGATCTTGAACTCCTGACCTCAGGTGATCCATCTGCCTCAGCCTCCCAAAATGCTGGGATTACAGGCATGAGCCACTGTGCCCGGCCTTTTTTTTTTTTTTTTTTGAGTTGGACTCTCACTCTGTTGCCCAGGCTAAAGTGCAGTGGTGCGATCTCGGCTCACTGCAACCTCCGCCTCCTGGGTTCAAGCAATTCTCCTGCCTCAGATTTCCTAGCTGGGATTACACGCGTGTGCCACCATGCCTTGCTAATTTTTGTATTTTTAGTAGAGATGGGGTTTCACCATGTTGGCCAGGCTGGTTTCGAACTCCTGAACTCAAGTGATCCACCTGCCTCGGCCTCCCAAGTGCTGGGATTACAGTTGTGAGCCACTGTGCCCAGCCTACTTGTACACTTTAAAATAGATAAAATGGAAATGGTTAATGATATGTTTTGTGAAGTTTATCTCAATTTAAAAAACTGTTATTTACATAGATTCAAGAGAGAATAGGAGGGGAAAGAACTGGTGTTTGAGTCAGTGTGAGAATAGGCAGAACTTTGAGAAGTTAGTTGGAGAAGGTTGTCGGATCAGGAGAATGTTTTTCTAAGATGGATGAAGTTTTGGCCATTTAGGTCCTGAAGGAAATGATCTTGTAGAGAAAGAGAACACATCGTTGTAAATAAGAGGAGAGGAAATTGGCAGCATGATTCCTTAAATAGCCGAGCAGAGATGAAATTTCTGTCTAAATGGAAGACGTCATCCAGAGAAGGGCATGGAGAGTTGACCCACTCCTACAGGGGGCAAAGCGTGTGGACAGCTGGCCAGTGAGATTGATGATGCGACTAGTAAAGTTTTCTTCTGATTTCTCTCATTTTCCCAATGAAATGTGAAGCAAGGTGGTGAGCTGAGAATGACAATAGGGAAGGAAGAGCTGGAAGTTAAAAGAGGGAATAGAAAGCTTTGAATAGTTGTCTAGGAATGCAGAAAAGGAAAGAATGAGGGTCACCCTGATGCCAATGGAGTGAGTAGTCATGAATACGAAGTCATTTCAATCTGCATGATTGTGGACAAAGTGAAATCTGCATGATTTCTTCACTCATTCAGCTGCACAGATACAGGCTAGAGTAAGTGAAGGGATTTATTTTATAGAGTTTTTGCCATGAGAGTATGGAGAAGTATGAGCATGGCCAGGGAGTGATTGCTTGTCTGACATCTCTAATAAAGGAAATGAAGACAAGATAGGTGAGGGAAATAACTGAAAATAATTTAGGATCCTGGGCTTGTAGAAGCTGGCGCAGCTGAAATATTGTTAGAGTAGAGATATGAAAAGAAGTGAGCTGGACAGATAGGGATGATGGTTGGTGAGTGGACCACTTGAAATGAAGACAAGGAAACGTTATCATCATTAGTAATGGTAATACTTCTTTTGAAGAGTGGTGGCAAAGGTTGTTTTTCATCAAAGTTCTCCTTCAAAGTCATCAATAAGAGATCAGGAAACTGAGAAGCAAATAAAGGTGAATATTTACATGACAGAGAATGACAGTGAGCTCAGAGCTAGAATCTTCAGGGGTTGAGGGGCAAGACATCCTCAGGGCTCACCTACAGTGTCTGTAGGTGATTGTAACAAGCTGGAACAGTGAGGGGTGCCATTTGACATGAGAGTCAAAGCTTGGGTATTTAGGAAGGTCAGAGGGAGAGTTGTCTGCAAGTGGTATGGGCAGAAAGGACTCCTAGTCTACCTTCAAGTCTTATGTTGGGGGGCTTGGGGAAAAGAAAACAAAAACACAGGCACAATTTTTTTTTTGAGATGGAGTCTCGCTCTGTCACCCAGGGTGGAGTGAAGTGGCGTGACCTTTGCTCACTGCAACCTCCACCTCCCAGATTCAAGCAATTCTCCTGCCTCAGCCTCCCTAGTAGCTGGGATTATGGATGCATGCCACCACACCCAGATAATTTTTGTATTTTTAATAGAGACGGGGTTTCACCATGTTGGCCAGGCTCATCTTGAACTCCTGACCTCAGGTGATCCACCCTCCTTGGCCTCCCAAAAGCCAGCCCACGGCTGGGATTACAGGTGTGAGCCACCATGGCCGGCCAACAGGCACAATTTGGGAAGGCTCCAGAGAAAGCAGTTCCAGGGAAGATCCACCTTCCACGTTTAAGGGGCACCATATATTATATTGGACACATGTACAACTGTCCTTCAAATAGTAGACTCTGAGTTCCAACATTAGGGCAATTTTTTTACTCCTATGAAGGATTGGCTTTGGGGCTTGCCTGTCATTATGGAGATATGATTAAAATTCTGAAACATTGGCATAGTTGTTTTTTTCTGTTTTTCTCTGTCTCTATTTGAGTGGTGTGCGTGTGTGTGTGAGAGAGAGAGAGAGAGAGAGAGATAGGGTTACCTAAAGGGTGATGATACCATAAAGAGAAATTGGTTACAGAGTGCTTTGTAGAATGAATATTAACATTAAAGCAAAATACTTGAGTCTTTCCAGTTGCACCTGCATTTCACTTCTTGCCAATCTTTAAATTTAACAGATGGAATTTTACTGTGTCAAGAAGCATTGAATGCTGAGCGGGAGCTATGTCATCCAGATACAGATCTCTGCAGATTTGATGCTACAGATGAAGAGTTGAGATGTAAGTGTTAAATTGAGATATTCACTTTTCTGGTATATATGCAATATGTGAGACTCAGAGACCACTCACAGGAAAGTGCACACGCCAACCTTTGTTGCCATTAATGTCCTAGTTTTAGCTGGAGTGTTATTGGGAGGCTGTGGTGGTTTATACTAAATACATCAATTTAAGGCGATGTCATTTTGTGAAACAAACTAAAGCCATTGTGGAATGATATGCAATGTTTCTTCTATAAAATTTCAGTGTGATTATGAATAGTAAATAATTTAAACTAACTAATCTAATCCCATAAAGTAGGTAAGGTAAAATATAAAGCCATTTTAAAAATTGTTGACTGGGTATGGTGGCTCATGCCTGTAATCCCAGCACTTTGGGAGGCCGGGATGAGAGGATTGCTTGAGGCCAAGAGCTCAAAATTAGCCTGGGCAATATAGCAAGATGTCATCTCTACCAAAAAAAAAAAAAAGAATTACCTGAGCATGGTGGCATGCACCTGTGGTCCTAGCTACTTGGGAGGCTGAGGCTGGAAGATTGCTTGAGCCCAGGAGTTTGAGGCTACAGTGGGCTATGATTGCAACACTGCATTTGGCCTGGGTGGCAGAACAAGACCCTGTCTCTTAAAAAAATTAAAACATATTGTGACTGAAGTGGTGACACATACAACAAAAACTAGGAATCTCCTTTTTTATGGCAATGGGTCACATTTGAGAGGATATTGTACATGTGGATCAACTGAGAAATTTTTGCAAAATGGAGTTGCTGGTACACTCTAAGGCTTATTGAATCCCAACTTCCAGATATAAATTAGTGTGTGCTGATTTGTATGCGTCTATATAAGCCTTTTGGTTGATTACAACACATAACTTGGTTAAGCAGCCACTCTAGCAGACTAATAGTCCACCAAGATCTTTTTCTCCCGTTTAGTGTGTCAGGCCTGTGGGTTTGAATTTGACATGTGTGAGTGGACGTCAGAAGCATCTGCTGGCCAAATTTCCTGGATGCGCACAAAAGGGAGAGAGATCCCTGCATTCGAATCCACACCTCAGCAGGATCAAGGAGGTGATGATGAAGGTAGAAAAAAAATAATATCTTTTATGTATTACTTTCAGAATTCTGCTTTATGGTGACTAGTTATAAGACATTACATAGGAGGCCTTGGTGAATATACTGAGTATATTTTATTGAAAATACATTCTGCCATAGGAGCTGAAGGTGAAAATAACAATTATGTTTCCAACAGTGTAAAACAAGAATTATACTAGGTTAACAATATTTTTTAAGTTTTATTATTTCTTTCAGGATTTATTATCGTGTGAACAAAAAGTATTAAAAGGCTTTTTTTTTTTTTGAGACAGAGTCTCACTCTGTCACCGAGGCTGGAATGCAGTGGTGAGATCTCAGCTCACTGCAACCCCCGCCTCCTGGGTTCAAGTGATTCTCCTGTCTCAGCCTCCCAAGTAGCTGGGACTACAGGCATGTGCTACCATGCCTGGCTAATTTTTGAATTTTTAGTAGAGACAGGAATTCACCATGTTGGCCAGACTGGTATCAAACTCCTGACCTCAAGTGATCCACCCACCTTAGCCTCCTGAAGTGCTGAGATTACAGGTGTGAGCCATCATGCCCAGCCAAGTCAGCCAGCTCTTTCTTTCTCCCTTTCTTTCTTTCTTTCTTCTTTCTTTCTTTCTTTCTTTCTTTCTCTTTCTTTCTTTCTTTCTTTCTTTCTTTCTTTCTCTTTCTTTCTTTCTTTTTTCTTTCTTTCTTTCTTTTTCTTTCTTTCTTTCTTTCTTTCCTTCCTTCCTTCCTTCCTTCCTTCCATCCATGCTTCCTTCCTTCCTTCTTTCTTTCTTTCTCTCTTTCTTTCAACACTGCTCTGTTGTCAATGTGTTTCTTCCTCTTGCTAACATATTAATTTGTATTTTCTGTTTACTTTTATTCTTTTTGCTTTTTTTCTTTCTTCCTTTTCTTGGAGGGGTGAGTATTGTTACATTTTTATTTTTATTTTTTTCACTGATCTGGAAGCTTTAATTTATATATCTTATTGTTATGACTATTCTTAATTTTAGGGTATATTCTTTATATGAAATTTCTTTAACAAAACCTAAAGTGCTCTAGTATTTCTGCCTTCTTGAACATGAGAAAGACCAAACTATCATTTAATTATTTTTTGGTCCTGAGTTACAGCTGAACATTTTAAAGAGTTTTAAAGTCAATATCTTGTTATGATACTTGTAATTAGTAAGTTTATATATTTCATTATTTTTCTTACTCACCATTGTTTTTTAGATTTTATGCTTTCCTTCTTGGTTCCCTTATCCCCTTGCAAAGGTTGACTCTTTAATCAATTTTTCTTTTGTTTAGAAAAGATCTGTGGTGATGAGCTCCCATAGTACCTGTAAACTTAAAATGTTTTAAAATTGTTCTCACTTCGAAATAATAATTTATCTGGTCATACAATTTTAGAATTTTTTTTTAATTTCTAAGTACAGGGTGATTTTCCCTCTTTAGCTCCTGATATGTGCTGTAGTGACGGAGAAGTCTGAGTGCATGTAATGGTTTTTAGTTTAATGCTGATTTTAAAAATGTTTCTTTATCTTTGTTATTTGAAAATTTCAGTATGATGAGTGCAGGAATGAGTATATGTTTAATTTTTAATGCTCAGAATGCACATATACCATCACTTGCAGAAATTATGTTATTCTATTCAAGTAATTTTCTCTTACTCCCTCTAATCTTTTCATCTTGAGTTTCTATTAAACACAACTAATGTTCACACTCCATAACCTGATTCCTCCTTTTTATTTTCTATATAATTTACTCTATTTTGAGTTACATTTCAGGGCTTCTGGTACATGAATTTTCTCTTTGACACTATGGCCAGTCTAGGTTATATTCTGCCTATTGGGCATTTAATTTCAAGTCTTAATTTATTTTTGTTTTAAGTGTATACTTGCTAATATTTTCTTATTTATTTCCTAGTGTATCTTAATATGTTTTTAATAGAATGTATTAGAATTGCATGAAATTTAATTTCTTTTTTGTACAATGTATAAATGTAATTCGTTTTTGCTGTCTTTAGCATTATATTTATATATTTTACTGTGCAGATTATTATTTTTTATTTTTTTATTTTTGGGGGGTAGCAGTAATATTATTATTATGGTTATTTATTTTATTTAAGTTCCAGGCTACATGTGCAGGATGTGCAGGTTTGTTACATAAGTAAACATGTGCTGTGGTGGTTGGCTGCACCTGTCAACCCGTTATCTAGGTATTAAGACCAGCGTGCATTAGCTATTTATCCCAATGATCTCCCTCCCCTCACCCCTCAACAGGCCCCAGTGTGTGTTGTTCCCCTTCCCTGTGTCTGTGTTCAAGTTGTTCAGCTCCCACATATAAGTGAGAACATGTGGTGCTTGGCTTTCTGTTCCAGCATTAGTTTGCTCAGGATAATGGCTTCCAGCCCCATCCATGCTCCTGCAAAGGACATGATCTCATTCCTTTTTATGGATGCATAGTATTCCATGGTGTATATGTACCACATTTCCTTTATCCAGTCTATCATTGATGGGCATTTGGGTTGATTCCATGTCTTTGCTATTGTGAATAGTGTACAGACTATTTTTAAAAAGATTAATAGACTTTACTTTTTAGAATTACTCTTTTCAAACTGCTTTTTGCCTTGCAGGTGCCTTGTAATTTTTTGTTGAAAGTCAGACGTGATTTACTGTGCAAAAGACATTAATGTAAATAGTGTAAACTTTTACATTACGTTTATCCAGTTAAGGATCATATTATGCTTAGTATTTGCTGTAGCTGTAAATATGTGAGGCTAAAATTTGGTCTCATGTTCTTGTTTTTGTCTTTCTTGTTGTATTTGGGTTTCCTTAGAGACTTCTTTTTAAATAAATGTCAGAGATGTGCAGCAGTTTCAGTAGCATGAAGAAGCATTTCAGACTTTATTTTTGAAAATGAAGTTGTAAAATTATAGAAATCTCTTTATAAATCTGTGTTGTCATTGTTATTAAGTTCAAGAACAGCTCCAACTGGTTTTAAATATCAGATTGGGAAAAAATTATATACAATATCTTTATGTAAAACAAAATCCATAGTTGACGTTTAAAAAGACTGTAGATATCTCATGCCTCTATGTGGCTTGGTAAGAAAGAAGACATTTTAAGTTGTATTTCCTAAAACTATAAAGGATTTTCTACAAAAAGTAAATCAAAAAATCATCCAGAGGGGCAAGAATTCTGGGAAGGATGAAGAGAAATTCTTGATTAAAAAAGGATTGAATTGTGATATTTAAAAGAAAATGACAATAATTTGGTGGTATAGCAATTTGTATATGTAGGTTTCTTTTACAGGAATCTTGAATTTTTACAAAAGGGTGTTATCAAATTTTGATTATAGAAATTAGGAGATTTCTCTACATATTGGAAATGATATATAAAAATGAAAACCTGTTATTTGTAGTTGATGTAATCATTTGAAAACACTCTGTCCTTTTAAGTAAAATATTTGTGTTTTAAGTCTGGTTTAGAAAACTTCAGAAATGTGATAGTTTTAGTCAGACAGAAAGAAGCTAATGTTTTCCTAAATTGCTTCTTTTTTCTTTTATCTTTCAGGTTATTATGTATGGGTAGGGGCTAAGCATGCTTTCACTCTTAACCATTTAGACAGCAGGGCTTACCTAAATAGCTCTGTGTGTCATTGCCTGGGCAAGAGCTGTCATCTTCAATTCTATTATGCAATGGAAAGCAGTGTCCTGAGAGTAAGACTGTATAATAATAAGGTAAGAAGAAAGTTGCATTTATTTCAAATTCATCGAATCAATGAAGTTTCTAACTCTTGGCAACTTGTGTTTCGATTTCTCAGTTGCGCATAGGATTTATTCTTTAACTTGACTTTATTTGGTGTACTTTTAAAAAGAATGATTAAGAAACTAGGATAGGGGACACCCTCATGTACAAAAGTTAATGTGATAACTTGCCCAATATTATTTCATAAAGTTTTCAAAATTCATGGAAGTATATTAAAGACACTATAGATCTAATAAAAATGGGATAGCTGAGATTCTGTATTGTGAGCTCTGTATTGAAGCTCTGATGTGATCTGTTTTGGACATTACATCTATATATCATTAGAACTATAAATATAATGGTTAAAATTTACTTGTTTGGGTAGCAGTAGACATAATTTTTAACACTGGTAATTATTGATTAAATATTGAACAATGGCACACTGCGTAGAGTGAGTCCATTCTTCTTCTCTCTCCTTGTCCGATATGCTCAATGAGTTCTAAAGTGTAAAGCTGGGTGAGTACTCCAATTAGTATAACAGATAAAAACAAACTGACAGGTGATTCCATAGTATAGGAAAACACCCTGCTTTCTCTACTCTTACGCACTCAGCACTCCCAATATCTCACTTCTGACACCAGATGCATGTTTTTTTTCCAACACAGCAATTCAGTTCTCTAGTGGACACCAACTGAGTGTCCTTTGATTTGCCTCAATTCTGACACTGCTACGTGAAGATAGTACAGATTCCACAGGTTGAGGTCTCAGGCCCACAAGACTACCCCTACTTCAGATGTCAATCACAAGCTTCCTATTGTGCCTCTTACCTACCAGCTATAAATTGGAGTTCCCATGACCCCCTTTTTAGGTTTGATAATTTGCTAGGATGGCTCACAGAATTCAGGAAAACACTTTACTCATGTTACCCATTTATTATTAAAAATGTAGATGAACAACCATATGGAAGAGATGAATAGGGCAAAGTATGTGGGAAGAGGGGTGGTGCTTCTCTTCCATGCATTCCCGGGTGTGCACCCTCTAGGAACCAAAATGCGTTCAGCAATCTAGAAGCTCTCTGAAACCTGTACTTCAGGAATTTGTATAGAGGATTTGTCACATAGGTATGATCATTTATTAGCTCAATCTCCAGCCCCTCTCTTCTTCCCCAAAGAGGTGGAGCTGAAAGTTCCAAGCTTCTAATCATAGCTTGATCTTTCTGGTGATGAGTCCCATAAGATTCTATTAACATCCCTACTGATTAGGAAATTAACAGGTTTTTGGGAACTATCTGCCAGAAACTGGAGATGAATAAATATATTCATAATAAATAATATATAATGTATAATTATATGTAATATAATATATAACAAATAATATATTTATTATTTTATGTATCCAGATTTATATGATTCACATAATTACATCTATATGTATGTGAGATATCTATAGATATATATCTCTACACATCAATATAGATATAAATATATAGATAGATAAATATGGATGTCATATATATATCACATATCTGTAGATATGTGGATGTGATTATATATATATATATCTCCCCACACATCCATATACACACATATAGATATATAAAGTAATATACATATGTATATAAATTCTTTTTTAATTGAATGAGATTTAATTTTCCTGGCATTCTGGAACTTGTTATGTTTTTGTGTTTTTTGCAATAGTACTTTGTAGTCACTGCCCTGCAATCTATTTAATATATTTCACTCCATTTGGTAAGGTGTGGGGGGAGGAAGAAAAGGGGACAACATCTCCCTATCCTTCCTGCAGCATTACAAACTGTCCATATACGTGGGATCAATTTTACCAAAAAGGAAGAGAGAAAAAATTTAACTGTATCCATGTATGTTCCACCATTCATGCCTCAATATTTCAGTTGCTGTCACCTGTGCTGTTTGAACCAATCCCAGCAAGCCTCCATGCAATCTACAACATTCTATAATTTCCAACTCCTTCTTCAATAAAGGCATAGTAGAGAAATTCTTGAATAATTTCGATGAGTTTAAATTATAGTTAAAATGGTTAAATTATATATGTGGGCCTATGGTAATGCTTTTCAGATGGCAGATAATTAATTATTTCATGAAAATTGAATGAATTTTTAGCCTAAATTTAAGTGGAAATTTGTATTATATTATGGTCTAATCCTGAGGATTATTTTAATCTGCTCTGAAAATGAGTGATGTATTTTAAAAGTTTCAATGCATGTAGAATGGAATTGTGTATTTAATTATGAATGTGAGTATGTACTGTGTATGTAATTATGAATGTGTATATGTATTATGTAGTTATGAATGTGTGTATTTAGTATGTATGTAATTATGAATGTATATAGATTGGAATTACTGAAAATGAGCCATGCCATTCTTCTGGTGGCTTTAGAACCATACAAGAAAAGAGTGAAAACAAATTGGCTTCAAGTGTTACATCATATAAAAATGACGTTAGATACCACACATCATTAACTCTATTAATCAGTAATACAGTTATCAAGATTCTGTCTCTCATATTATAAGAAAAGAAGTTAATCATAGGGAAATGATCTAGTGTATTAACCAGAACCAAATGAATGTACATCTTAGAGATTGTTGACTGATGTTTGATTTGTTAGTATCCTGTGAGGTGTCCTGTCTTTTCTGACACTATTTGCTATCCTCTATACATATGTTACTCACTGATGCAAAATCTGCATCAAAGTACATTTAAGTCCCAAGACAATGTTTTATCACACACTTAAAATGACTCCAAACAAACCTATCATTTAAAAAAGTAGCTCTTGATGAAAATGATGATTTACATCTTTCCATGAACAGAATGCTGTTGTATGTTGCGAACATCTATTACTCTATAAATGTGAGGAGGTAAGCCAAGAAATATCTAGCAAGAATGCTGAAGGTTGTTTTCTTTATTTCCAGAGGACATTAGAACTTGAGAAGTGAAAAACTCAGGTGAAGGCAAGTTGTTAAATAAAGAGTTCACTCTTTAGAATCAGCTCAAGTGTGTAGCAATTCTAGTTTGTACCATCTAACCATTCTTGGGTTAGATCTGCGTCCATGATCTATAAAATAATACTCATAGCAACAGACTACTTTTGTTCTGTGTAGGGTTTCCATGTAATTATTTACCAAGAAATTTACATGTAATTTTTCTTTACAACCAAATTTCTTGTAATTCTTTACCAAATTACATGGTCTTATTCCTAGATGCGATCAAAAGTAGTGAAACTCAACAACATTGACTTTGGTACCCTTGATTTCTTCACTGGAAGACAAAAGCATAGACTGGCATCTCTAAGAGATAGAGTGTTAATAAATATGTTAAATATTTTTCTTGAAAGGTAAATCGGCATTATTGATCCTGGACTGGCGGAGCAAAGTTATATTTTTAAAAAAATTATTTACTGATTTTAAGATAAAAGTAGAACATCATTTGAAAAGCTTTGCTGAGTTGGAGATTTCTTTTTTACATTAACACCTGTGAAAAGTAACTAGAAAGTGGAAGAGTAAGAACAGAAATAAAATGAAACCTGATTTCACTAAGAATAAATTCTTTTTACAAAACATTGCTAGTGCCATCAGACTGGAAAATGTATAGAAAAATATAGATCTCATTCACTGTGTACTATGAACTTGGCTTACGAAAAATTATTTAAGTTTGGAAAGAACACTGCTCACTTTTCAAAAATGTAAGTGCACCCATCTTCAGGGGGAGCAGAGGGGAATCAATTAGTCACTGTGAAAAAAGAGCACAATAGCCCTAAATTATTTTCATAAAATGAAAACGGGGGAAAGTGGTGAATGCAATTTGCCAAGAGGTGTCACTAAAAGAATCTGTGTAGGGTGTAAGTGTTTTGATGCTAAATAACTGAAGTTGTGTAAGAAATAAGCAGAAGAAAAATTAGTTGCTTGTCTCAACTTTTTATAACTCCAGTTCATCCTGATCCGCCATGAAAGCTATCAGCCGAAAATATGTCCACCCCATGTGCTTCATTGTCTTGTGGAAATCTTCACAGTTGATATGAATAAGTAATGAAGCAAATTGTAATGGATTTAGACTATCTTCTGAAATATTTAGGTCTTGGAAATTTGGAGTAGGCACCTGAGGGTGCAGGACTAAGTTGAAAGTAGATTCATTTTTAGAAAATCTTGGGCATGCATAAAATATGTGAGGCTGAGTGAGGACACAAATATTGATATCACTTATCATTTGGATTAAAACAAGATGTTG
Organism: Pan paniscus; assembly: GCF_029289425.2. NCBI lineage: Eukaryota > Metazoa > Chordata > Mammalia > Primates > Hominidae > Pan > Pan paniscus. The sequence goes on from NC_085927.1 coordinate 64,869,152, forward strand.
CCTTTCAGGGCCGTTTTCTATCTCATGCTAGAAAGTGGGACAGAGCCAGGCTCAGAGCTCAACCTGAGACATAATTATGTCAATCTTCACATTTTTACCATATTGTTACCTAAAAATTCATGCATTCTATACGTAAACATTATGAACAATTTGGTCTATTTTTGGGAAGAAATGTGAATTTGAATATCTAATAAAATGTAAATAAAAATAAGATTTCAGAGCATAAAAGCATCAACATAAATCATAAAGACCAATGCCATACATGCCGTAGACAAAATTTTGAGTACCTTATAGACTTTTTTATTTTATTTAGTTTTTTTGAGACGGATTCATGCTCTGTTGCCCAGGCTGGAATGTAGTGGTGGCATCTTGGCTCACTGCAACCTGCGCCTCCCAGGTTCAAGTTATTCTCCTGCCTCAGCCTCCTGAGTAGCTGGGATTACAGGCACCCACCACCACGCCTGGCTAATTTTTGTGTTTTTAGTAGAGATGGAGTTTCACCATAGACTTTTATTGAGCTTCTTACATTCAATACATGTTTTGAATGCAGTAAAGGCTTGTTACTACACTCATAGCATGTAGTAACAATTTTACATAGATTTTGCAATCTGAAAAATGATCATTGTACAGGTACATAACATAGATTTCTCTAAAAGATGTAAATAGGCCTTTGATAGAATGACCAAATTAAGAATATAATTTTCAGAATGTAACTGTATTGTTTGGAACTTGGACCAAATGTTTCCACAGGAAAAAATATTTAGTATAAATTGAAATTGTGCAGAAAATGCATCTGACAACATTTTTAACCTTTATATTGTTTGCCTGTAATCTTTTTCTTTTCTAGTATCATGGCAATATTACAAAGTGTAATAATGTTATTGAGATCAACATTTAAATTGCTGATCTTATTAACTGTTATTTAGAATTTTATTTTTGAAATGCAGTACTGTTTTTTAAAAAGATTTCATCCAAATTTTTGTTCCATCCTAATACTGTTTATCTACAAAAAGCAGCTTTACTACATAAACATGCTTCATTTTCTTATTTTTTAATGATATTCAGCTTTTTCAATTTGACTACCAAGACTTTAGATTTCCTAGTACTTTATATCATACATGTAAGGTAATACCTACTACAATGTAATTAAAAGAGCATTTATGTAAATGTGAAGATTAGAATATGGGTAATGAGTGATGTCTTTCTCTTCAAATCAAAGGAAGAAGAAATATTTTGGACATACAACATATCAACTCACAGCCAATGGGTGAAAGCAGATGTGTTAATACCAGAAGATCTGAAGACATTTAAGGTATGAAAGAAAAAAAAAGTATTTTTTTATCATGGTTTAAGTTTTAGCTTTGCAGCAATAAATTGATCATGCACTGCTAAAGTTAAATTAGCATTTAAGTTAGGGATGCGTGCTTGTATATTTGGGGAGAGTGATTGCTTACTTTTTAAATTGTACCTTTTCCTTCTGAGACCAAATTTCCCATGGCGGGGGAAATAGAGTGTATCCACTCTTGTTCACAGCTTCCTCATTCTCCACAGCCTTCCTTTCTTGCTCCCCAGCACCATGCTTTGCCCCAGGGAAACAAATTGCATTATGAAGTAGGTAAATAGTGAACTGGTATTGAAACTTAGTAGAGTATAGACAAATGTTTTGAATGCAATAATTCATATCTTTATAACACATGGAAAGCTCTATGTACACCAAGAAACATATGAAACATACATAGGCTCAATAGGAATGCTGTCTCTTAAAAAGTTAAATTGATATTTTGTGTTGTATTAGGTTGGTGCAAATGTAATTGCAGCTTTTGCCATTGTGGCTTTTGCCATTGCTTTTAATGGCCAAAACCTCAATTATTTTTGCACCAACATGATATACGGAATGCGTAAGTTTATTTATGCTGGAGTGTGAGTATAAAATGATGATACTGATTATATGTGTGGGTTATGAAGCCAATTTCATTTCTTTATAGTGATATTCCATTCATACATCCTATCACAGCCTATTAACATTTTGACACTATTTAATTTTCATAGGCTGATATCTGTTTTTATAACTTCTCAGGTAATAAACAAGTTTCTTTTTTTATAAACTGAAGATTAAATTTTGTTTTAACTCAAAGATAAAACAAAGTAAAATGTAAAGAAAATGAATTTGAGAGTTATTCCAGGTTCTCAAGTGGATATGTAATGTAATTAGCTGTTCAATAATTATAGGCCTTTGAGATCTAAGTTTAAAACCATCAATTTTTGAACCTCAAATTGATATCATTTCTGCATTTCTGATCTCTTGCTGGTATGAAAATATACAGCTATACATTAATAATTTTTACATGTATGATATTCATTATGGGAAAAGTATGTAGCAGCATACAAAGTTTTCTTATTGTTGGATATGGTTTAAATTTAATATTATTTTCTAAACCAAATTATTAGACATATTTGCAAACTGAAAATCTGACCTTAAGTAATTATTAATGAACAAACAAATATATATCCCTCGTATTTTGTTTGTTTGAAATGGAGTCTTCCTCTGTCACCCAGGCTGGAGTGCTGTGATGGGATTTTGTCTCACTGCAGCTTCCACCTCCTGGTCTCAAGCAATTCTCTTGCGTTAGCCTCCCAAGCAGCTGAGACTACAGGCATGTGCCACCATGCCCAGCTAATTTTTTGTATTTTTAGTAGAGATGGGTTTTATCATATTGGCCAGGCTGGTCTCGAATTCCTGACCTCAAGTGATCCACCTCCTTGGCCTCACAAAGTGCTGGGATTACAGGTGTGAGTCACTGCACCTGAGCTATCCCTCGTGTTTTGAAAAGAAAATCTATTCAGAAACTTTAAGCTGGATGAAACTGAAGGAAGTCAATTTTAATTCTTAGTATCTGGCTGGAATTTTAACCACATTTAGTGCTGTTTAATAGAACTTTCTGCCTAATGGAAATGCTTTATATCTGATGTCCAGTATGGTAGCCACTCATCACATGAGGCTATTGAACAATTGAAATATGGCTACCATGACTGAGGGAACTAAATTTTATTTTATTTTCATTAATTTGAATTGAAATAGTCCTCTGTAGCTCATGGCTAATGTTCTGGACAGCAAATAATTAGTTATCTGTGATACAGTCAGCTATTTATACTTCTGCACTTTTGGTGTTAAGTAATAATTGCTCTTGGTAGAAACTCAAGGAATGCTAATACTTTGACATTTTCTTACACTTGACCAGCAATGTGTGGTTGTTTCATTTGCTAATATTGCTTATCTCCAGAAAAGCTAACAATTCAATTGGTGACAACAAAATTTATTTACTTTAATTGACACTTCTTTTCTCATTAAAGAAGTTACTCTTTTAGGTAAGTTGAATAGAGTTTTATGTTTATTCCCTTACTTTTTTTATTCCTATATTGTGTCTGTTTCCGTTTGCCTGATATTTTTCTTCATGTATTCAAATACTAATTTCACTAGTTAAAAAATAAGTCAGATGCAGTTACAGCTCTTGTTCTATAAGTAATGACAATACTTCTTATTTTCCTTGAAAATGAAAGAAAGAGAGCTGTAAAGATGATGACCAAGTAACAAGTTTGCAGTCAGGGACATTTTTGATAGTTAAGTGGGATGCTTGTGTTTTGCCTGATCCTGGGAGGTTTCTCTGAGCCTTTAGTGGAGCAAATGTTTCCATCAGTTTTTTTTTTTTTAATACTTTAATTTTTGGGGCACATGTGCACAACGTGCAGGTTTGTTACATCAGTCGTATGAGCATGGGTTGAGCTTATCAAACAGGAACTTTGTTATATATTGCCTTGGTTGCTTTAAACACTTTTTCTCAATAACTACTTTGTCTTTATCAACCTTCTTTAGTTTTTTGTCTTATTAAGGAGATTGCAAACTCATAAATTAATCTTTTTCTTCCTAAAGATTATTTTTGAAGGGACTCTTTAGAGCCAGAGAAGTTTTATTGCCCTTGATCACCTCTGGGTCTATGCCTGTGGACAGACCCAATCCAGAAAGCTTTGCTCTGCAGACGAATTCCCTTGCACTAGTGGCCAGTGCATCGCCAAAGAATCTGTCTGTGACTCTCGGCAGGACTGCTCCGATGAGAGTGATGAAGACCCAGCAACTTGCTGTAAGTGAGTGAATGGCTTACTAGTTTACATGCTCTAATTCAAGACTGTTAGTTGGATTTAAAACAGTCTTTGTTTCTATCAAGGCAAAGGTAAGTCATATGTATGAAATGTGATAAATATGCATTATTGCTCTGAAACTATTAGTACTATGCCTTCAGGTATCTCTATTTTAACTTAATGTTTTGGTGCTTGTTGCAAAGTCTGCAACATCTCTCAATTTATTCTACAAATGAATAGTTGTGATTATTGTTGGCTGGGTGTGTGAATATGTGTGCTTTGATTAAAGAGAAGATGGGTGGTAGAAGGAAACTTTTTGTACCTTTGCCTTGGAGGCATATATTATGGGTTGCTAACTTTTATTGTGTATGCATTTTTCCTCTCTAGTCAATGATCTTGGAAGCTGTAGCTGGGAGGGATGAGTAGGAGGAGGGTGGCCCTTCCTCCAGGGCAGCTACCATGATTGTAGAAATCACTTCAGCCATCATGGCTGCCCTGGAGGAAGGGCCGCTCTCCTCTTACTTGCCTAGAAAACACTTCAGCCAACCGGGTGCAATGGCTCACACCTGTAATCGCAGCACTCTGGGAGGCCGAGGCAGGCAGATCACGAGGTCAGGAGTTCAAGACCAGCCTGGCCAACATAGTGAAACCCCCGTCTCTACTAAAAATACAAAAAATTAGCCAGGCGTGGTGGTGGGCACCTGTAATCACAGCTACTTGGGAGGCTGAGGTAGGAGAACTGCCTGAACATGGGAGGTGGAGGTTGCCGTGAGCTGAGATCATGCCATTGCACTCCAGCCCAGGCAACAGTGTGAGACTCCGTCTGAAAAAAAAAAAAAAAAAAAAGAAATCACTTCAGCCATGACTGGCGTTTGGGAGGGCCAAAGTGCCTCAACACCTTTCTTTCAGGCCTTTTCTGAAGAGTCTTTGATAGAAGTGATGACAAGAGATCCCATTGCTATTCAAGCATAGTCATAGTTCAACAAAAATATAATTTAATTTACAATCCACAGGATGATTCTCATATGAGGTAACTTAGCAACTGAGATCCCTGTGTCTCTTTAGAAAACATGAATTCCAAGGATATGAATCCAATTTCTGTATCACAAACAGGTGGTTTTTAAAAGATATTAAAAATTTGACGTTTATTTTACTGCAGTGTCTTATTTTAGTGAGATGTTTTCTTGAGCAGAGGTGAAAATATTGTAATAAGATAAATGCCACCTTTTAAGTGAAAAGCTCTGTATAATTGGTTTCTCTTGGGAAGCTTGGATTTTATTAAGAGCAATGCGGAGGGACACAGGATAGAGGAGATGAGAAAGTAAGGCTAAAATCCCCTTCTGCCATGTTCATCAACAGCAATCCAGTTAATACTTCAGACTCCTAGCTTTAAACCAAGTAATCGGCTAACCAGTGTGAGCTCAACGGAGCTTTTGGGCTGCTCTCTTCTTTTGTTCAAAACAAGCGATGTAAGAGCAATTTATTTACTCCAATGTATGTGAAGTTTCTTTCTATGTTTTATTTAAATTTTTTACAGACAATTTGCCTCATTTCTGTTGGGGAAATATTTCTTTCTAACAGTTTCTATAATTCTTAATGTCAATAACTGAAGGAAAATATATTTCCTTTCTTTCCACGTATATAATTTTTTTTTTTTGAGACAGAGTCTTGCTCTGTCACCCAGGCTGGAGTGCAATGGCATGATCTCGGCTCACTACAATCTCCACTTCCCGGGTTCAAGTGATTCTCCTGTCTCGGCCTCCAGAGTAGCTGGGATTACAAGCATGTGCCACCACACCCAGATAATTTTTGTATTTTTAGTAGTGACAGGTTTCATCACGTTGGCCAGGCTGGTCTTGAACTCCTGATCTCAGGTGATCCACCGGCCTCAGCCTCCCAAAGTGCTGGGATTACAGACATGAGCCACTGCACCTGGGCACTTGTATATTTGGAAGCTTAGCTTTTTCCCCTCCATTATTTTCCCCGTAGTAAATCATACTTTATGTTCACCTTTAAAAAATTGTTTAGCATTTGATTTTTGACATATTTTCTCATTTATTGAAGTTTCATTGATTATGTATATGACATTTTTCCAGTTCAGTAGCTCTTGATGCCATATTCTGCTATTTTCTTTGGGTGAATGCAGGAATGGGTAATTGTGTTTCTCAACAAAAACAGTGTTATTAGTCTTTTAAGTTTTTAAATAGTGTAACCTCATTTGTCCAAAGAAAACCTGTCATGTTTGCATGATTGAGATTGACTTGATATAGGGAATATGTCATAAAAATGTAGCCATATTGCATACAGTATATATGTGTATTCATGTATTTTGATACCAAAATGAGTGTTTCATGTAAATATATATACAATTATTTATGCTGTGAAATTATATAGATTTGGATTATTAGAATTGATATAAATTTACACTATTTGCTGCACTAAAGTATTTAATATATTTTTGCATATAGACACGTGCATATGTATATTCTTACAAAATAAAAGAGGCTTTCCTTTGAAATTTAAAACCATATTGAAACATTTTACACATACGAAAACATTTGTGTTTTACAAATTTGAATTTGTAATATCAAGTTTTTTTCATAAACGATTCTTCCATGTTCATGAAGCACAAGAAAAAATATCTTTATATATTTTTTTATTGCACTTTAGAATGAATCTCTAGGAGGGTATAGCTTGTGCAGGCAGTTTGAATAGCACCAGGAATACTTACCAAATTCTGGAGAATGAGTAAATATGAACTCGTGAGGATTGTCATTTGGTATTCCACAGCCAGTGTGCTTTTCCCCAAAGGCAGACTCACTCAGGTCTTCTCTCATTATCAAGTTGCTCTTACTTTTAGGTATTATTTTAATATATGGCATAACATAGCCTCCAGACCGGTGGCTTTTCAAAATCAGTTAATAAAAATGGCCAGTGGGTTTTGCTGCAACAGCAGACTCCATGGACCAGAGCATCAGCATTACCTGGGAACTTAGTGGAAATGCAGAACCTCAGGCCCTGGCCCAGCCTTATGGAACCAAAAGCTACATGGAACAAGGTCCCAGGTGATTTGTCTGCATATGAAACTTTGAGAACCACTGTACCAAAGAGGCTTCAGGAAGGAAGACAGCTAGGGGAAGAAACAGATGGCATCTAAAAAAATTGAGAAAAACTAAAGGCAAACAAGTCAGAGTTCTCTCAGGGTAGAAGCAAAAACTCTCTTTACTTTGCTAGTCCTTAAGAGCATCAATATTAATAAAATATTTATAATGTGTATTTGTAATGTATATTAACACAATATTTATAATATAATCCTGTTAGAATCTAATATATTCTCATTAAATGAAATATTCCCCATTCATTTCCCATACATAGCTTTCTTTCTTATTTCACAGAGAGCTGATTAACTTCTGGAGGATTCATAAAATATTTTACTTTTCATGATCCAGAATTTTTCCCAGCTGCACAATGAAATTCTTTCTTGTCTGCTCATATGCTGTAGTGGTTAAATATGCAAGAGAAAGCTTTGTCATGATCTTAAAATATTACTTTAACTGATGAACTCTGAGTAAAATTTCTCTAAAACCAAACAATAGATTTTTGATGTTTATTAACATAATCCTGTATTAAATGAGGGCAGTTAAGATTAAAATATATCTGCACCCTCATGTTCATTGCAGCATTTTTCAAAATATCCAGCCAAAACAACTGAAGTCTCTGAGAATGGATCAAACAAGTGGGGTGTGTGTGTGTGTGTGTGTGTGTGTGTATAAAATGTATATGTGTTCACAGTGAAATATTATTCAGCAATAATGAAGAAAAAACTTGCTATTTGTGACAATGATGAGCCTGGAGGGGATTATGCAAAATGAAATAACCCAGACAGAGAAAGACAAATACTGCACGATCTCACTTATACATGGAACCTAAAAAAGTTGAATTTGTAGAAACAGAGAGTAGAATGGCAGTTGTCCAGGGCTGAGGCCTGGCCGAAATGGGGAGGTGTTGGTCAAAAGATACAAATTTTCACTTATAAGATAAATAAGTTCTGGGAGTCTAGTGTACAGCCTGGTGACTATAGTTAATAACACTGTATTGTATACTTGAAATTTGCTGAGAGTAGATCTGAAATGTTCTGATCACACACACAAAAGGTAACTATATGATGAAATGATGCTAATTAGCTTTACTGTGGTAATCCTTTCTCTATGTATATGTATATCAAAACATTACATTGCGTACCTTAGTTACAATTTTGTCACTTATACATCAATAAAGCTTAAAAAATTAATACATATATATGCAATATGTTTTAAAAATCTCTATCAAAATAATTAAAATACAACATGCCAAACATGTCCAAAGATACACATTGGATCCCTGAACAGTTTATACATGAAATAGATCTAATTTTCAGACACACGCTACAACATGGATGAACCTTGAAATAAGCCAGAGACAAAAGGACACGTATTGTTTGGTCCCAGTTATATGAAGTACCTAAAGTAGGCAAACTCATAGAGACAGATAGTAAAATGGTGGTTGCCAGGGTTTGAGGGGAGGGGAGATGGAAAGTATTGCTTAATGGGGGTGGAGATTCAGTTTGGGAATGAAAAAGTTCTGGAGATGGATGGTGGTAATGGTTGTACAACAATGGGAATGTACCTAATACCATAGAAGCTTACATTAAAAATTGTTAAAATGTTACATTTATGTCATGTATATTTTACCACAATAAAATACACATTTGTATTTATATATAAAATTTCAATAACTCATATAGGAAAAAAATATATATAGAATCTACTTCACTGTGTTCCAAAAAAGTTGGCATGATAGATATATCTTCAAATCAAAATAGTTCAGGAAATTCCATGAAAAAGGGGTTTTTTAAATTATAGGACTTTAAAAACAATTTTAAATGCTAATATGAATTGTGTACCTTCACAGGGGACGTTGGTATAATAGTCAAATGAAAGAAATTTAAACCAAGGATCTTGTATGATGCATTAATTTTTACTGTGATATTGTCTCCAAATGTATTTCATGTAAAAAAAAATGTTGGGCCGGGTGCGGTGGCTCACGCCTGTAATCCCAGCATTTTGGGAGGCTGAGGCGGGTGGATCACGAGGTCAGGAGATCGAGACCATCCTTGCTAACACAGTGAAACCCCATCTCTACTAAAAATATAAAAAATTAGCCAGGCGTTGTGGTGGGCGCCTGTAGTCCCAGCTACTCGGGAGGCTGAGGCAGGAGAATGGCGTGAACCCGGGAGGTGGAGCTTGCAGTGAGCCAAGATTGCACCACTGCACTCCAGCCTGGGCCTCAGAGCGAGACTCTGCCTTAAAAAAAATAAATAAATAAAAGACAAAAGATAACACCAGCTCAGTTCCGAATATCTAATTTACCTGCAATTCCAAAATGGCTAGGTATTTTTTTTTTGAGAAAGTGTTAGGATAGAATAATAAAATGCATACTGAGATGCTGACCTCAAGTTATTTGTGTGTCCAGAATTAATTTAAACTTCCCCCTTCCCAGTGGATTTTTTTCATTTAAACTACCATCTCAGCAGGTTTATACTGGGCAAGCAAATTAGTTACTCCCTGAAAAGCTTCGGAGTTCCACCTTGCATCATTAAATAAAATGGAGATGGCCAGCCAGAATGAAATGTACCAGACTTACAGATGGAAGCATGTGGAAGGGTCATGCCTCACACAGCACCTGAGATATTGTGTGTGACTAGATAAAGGAAAGCTATTCCGATCATTAGAGAATATTCACTACCAAGCAGAATAATTTTGCAGGCCTCCTAAGATGATTAGCTAGCGTAGAGCAGTGTTTGCCTGCATGCTCTTCATTTCTCCTCACCTGTTTTCTCTTCTACGTGTAACAGCAAAGCATCTCGCCTGTGACTTTGAGTCGGGTTTCTGCGGTTGGGAGCCATTTCTCACAGAAGATTCACACTGGAAGCTGATGAAAGGATTGAATAATGGAGAGCACCACTTTCCTGCAGCTGATCACACAGCAAACATAAATCATGGTAGGACATTTTCCTCTTTAAAAAAAATAGTTTTCTTTCTTGCATGTTGTGGAATGATGATACTGTGTATTTTCATTTCTATTCTGTAGACTGTACACATGGAACTCTGGTTTGTCTTGCTTTAAAACCTCCTGACCAAGTTAATAATTGGCGGGTAATTGAGTTCCCTGAAAGGAGCATTGTTTTAATCACCAACATGTTTGTTGTTGCAATTTTTATAAGTTGGGTTAAAGGCATAAAGAGGTGGAAAAGTTTTCTGATCATTTTCTCAAGTTGCCCAGAATCAAGTACAGTAGGCTTGCCTTCTTTTTAGAGCAATCCAATTTTTTCAAAACAGGAAGAAAAATAATCTAATCTTGTTTCTGGGAACTGAGAACAGAGATTTAGCACTATCTGTGAAATAAATTTGCAAATACTTGAATGCAATTTAATCAGTCTTCGGGCTTCTTTATCATAAACAGTCTTATTCTTCCACATATATATTTTTAACCATCATTCCAGTGTTTACATATCATCTTAAAATAGAGGAACCATAACTACCTGTGGTACTCCAATAAGTGTCTGTGAAACTCCAATAAAACAGAAAGGGTTTGTTCTCTTTTCTCTTTTGTTTTGTTCACATTTATCATCGGATGTCATTCCCCATACACGTTAGCATCGTGTTAACTTTACTTTTTAAATGTATATGTTTTAAGTAAAGAGTGTCTCGCCATGTTGCCCAGGTTGATCTCAAACTCCTGGCCTCAAGCAATCCTCTCACCTCAGCCTCCCAAAAGTGCTGGGATTACAAGAGGGAGCCACCACACCTGGCAAACCTTACAATAGCACAACTGTACTTGTACTATAGATCATCTTTCAACCTCATTGAACATTATCCTATTTGTTTCTTCTTTCAGACTTCCAAAGAATTATACCAAAAATAAGTATTGATCATATTTTTAATTACAGCCATTGGAAATTGGGGTTGGTGGTAGTGGGTGAGGGTGCTAGGGGATGGGGTGGGAAAATTCAACCATCCATCTGTTGGCTACAGCCATAAACCTAGTTAATTGTTTAACAGTGTGGTAAGTTCTTAATTTTTGCTTTTGTGCCATGACTCATTTCTTTAACATTTTGTAGCAGACAAAGTTAAGTTTAAAGTTTAAAATAGAAAGGGGACTATAAATCATTGGAACTATGTATTAACAACACATTTTCTCTAAACTCATATAATATTTTACTTCTTTTTCTCTGTTCAAGCCAATTATTAAATACATAGCATAGACGATACCTGGATGCACAAAGATGGATGCCACGATCCCTGCCTTTGAGGTGGTCTCAGTCTGGTAGCTTAATTAGATAAGCAAGGAATTGCAATCGGTTATGAAGGATGCTTTAAGAGGGATGGAAGGTGATTCAGATGGATTCGAGATGCCTTGTTGAAGGAGATGACTCCTGAACTGAGCACTGAAGGGAAATGAAAAGTAGTCAGGAAGCCAGAAGTAAGGAATTACTGAGAGAAGACGGAACCAAAGAGAGGTGGGAGGGATCATGTCCTAATTGGAGGGAAGAATCCCCAAAGAAGGCAGAAAGATGGGAGTAGTTAGGGATGAAAGACGTGTGTGATTGGACAGGGAGAAGAGAACTGATGAAACAGGAGAGGAAGGAAGGGGACTCTAGAGAGTGCTGAGGAATTGGAAATGTGTCTGCAGGATGATGGTGACCCAGGTAGTCATGTTAAAGCATGTGACCAATCAAATTTACTCTAAAGGGCTGTTCTGTCTGAGATGAGAAGAATGGAGAGGGTGAAAGGCTGGAGTCAAAAAAACATGGATGTGCTGAAGAAATATCAGTGAGAGATGATGAAGGCCTAAGCCAGGGCAGTGGTTCTCAAAGGGAAGCTGTGCGGGCAGTGTGTCATGGTGGTCTGATGTGAGCATACCATAACCAGTTAGGGAAGAGCACGGGCTGCCCAGGGTTCCGACACGATGTTGACACTGCACCCATGTCTAAATATTAGGGTGCTTCAGTTTTATTAGATAGAAAATAGAGAAAAGAAAAGTAGCTTCCCTGTGGAGTTGTCATGAGGATTAAATGAAATAACACCTGTGAAGGTTTTTCCATGTAGTAAGAGCTCCATAAACATTAATAGATATTTGTTGTCCATTCTAATAAGAAGACTAGGAAAAACACCAGATAAGACAATTAGAAAATATGTTTGTTATTCACCTTTAGTCTTTTGCCATCTTATAATTACTACATAACTATGATTTGCATTAAAAAGATTCTAATAGAGCCCCTGTGTTAGATGTTGAAAGACCCATTCTTTTCCGGTGAGTTGAAGAATAGTGAAAGATAACAATATGACTGATAAAACTAGGGGCAGCTGGTCTCACCCAGAGTGTGAGGGACAAAAACGCAGTCTTTCTCATTTTAGAAAGGGCCAATTAAAAAATATATATATATATCTGGATCACGGAGTCAACATCTCTTTACCCATGATTGCCATGATCAAACTTTAAAGAGAATCAGTAGTGGTTTTAAATTGCAAGTGAGGAGGAGAATTAAAAAAAATGAAAAAGGACCAGGAAGGGAAAGGAAAGTGAAATGGAAATTTCTGGTAGAGTCAGAGGCAGCCTAATAGTTCCGATATCTAAGAAAGTGGAGTTCTGGTTCATTTTGTTCTTAGAGCCTTAAACATATAGATTGCAGCTTTTAAATCTGTCTATCTGTCTATCTATCTATCTATCTATCTATCTATCTATCTATCTATCTATCTATAACTAGCTGAGACAGAGTCTCACTTAGTTGCTCAGGCTGGAGTGCAGTGGTGTGATCCATGCTCACTGCAAACTCCACCTCCCAGGTTCAAGTAATTCTCCTGCCTTTTCCTCCCAAGTAGCTGGGACTACAGGTGCACACCACCACGCCCAGCTGGTTTTTTGTGTTTGTATTTTTAGTAGAGCCAGAGGTTTCACCGTGTTGACCAGGCTGGATATGTTGATACTATGTAGTTTTGGTGTGTATGTGTGTAATTAAGCCTCGAATTTCCTTCCTGCCTTTTTTGCTTCGTTTCTACCTTCCTATTCCTACTCTGTTAAATGTCCATCGAAATAGGCAACTCATGTTAATTATGTTCCACTTTTATCTATGTTCATATAGTCACACACAGATATATATATAGTAGATACATACATATTCAAAATTATATGTGTTTCTGTGATTGTTTGTTTTTTAAGAAATATATTATCTTGTAACTATTGTCCCTATCTTCTTACTATAGATAGCTTATGGCAGTTGCTCCAAGTCATCAAATACTATCTATTTTTTTTCATTTTTTGTGATAAAGTATTGGTTAAATGTAAAATTCAACCATTTTAGTGTACAGTTCACTGAGTTCTGACATACATACACAATTGTGTAACCATCACAAAAATGAAGATATGAAACAATTCTATTCCTGCCCAACACATTGTTCTGTGCCATTATGTACTCAATAATTCTCCCACCTCCCACCACTGACACCAATGATCTGATTTCTAGCCCTAGTGTATGCCTGTTCCAGAATGTCTTGAAAATTGAATCATATCATATGTAGCATTTTGATTCTGCCTTCTTTCAATTAGCATAAAGGACTTGAGACTCATCCATGTCGCTGGCTTCAGCCACAATTCCTTCCTTTTTCACTGCTGAATAGTTGGGTCCATTGTGTGGATGAGCCACACTTCATTTATCCACTAACCAGCTGAAGGACACTTAGATTGTTTCCAAATATTGTCAAATATGAGTAAAAACACCATTAAATTTGCATACGTGTTTTTGTCTGGACATAAGTGTTTATTTGGTTTGAGTTCTCTATCCAATGCCTATGTCTGTTTTTGTTTTTGTTTTTGTTTTTTTTGCACTCTGGTTGGTGAGAGAACTCTACCATTCCTGACTTTCTGTGACCTTCGGGAAATGTTCCAGCTATACATTTCAGGTGTTTTTACCCCCAGACTCAGGTAGTTTTCTCCAATCCATGCACACGATCGGTCCTTACATGGCAATTTAGGGGGGGTTGTCTGCAGATCTCGGGAGCTTGCTGTCTTTTCAAAGCTCCAGTACCTGAAAGGGGCAGCTGGCACTCTGTCTTATGAATTCTACCCATGTGGGTCTCCCCAAAGCACCGACTCTATCTGTTTCAACTTGAGGAGACTACCACACTCCTGTGTTTCCCCTCTGCACAGGCACCTGGAAACTCTGTCTAGGCAGTAAGCTGTGGGAATTACAGGACTTAACTCATTTGTTTCCCCTCTCTCAGAGATCACTATCCTGTGATCTATCACTATCTTACATTCCCATTGTCCTATATTTGACAGTCCATGCTAAATATGCTTTTTTTCTAATATTTTTCTTTTGCTCGTTTAAGACAGAAGATAAAATCCAGTCTGTGATACTGGATTCATGTTTGTTTATTTAGCTAAATTTATTTGATTTGGATATACCATAATGTATCTAGCTATTCCCCTATCCAGTGACATCAATATCATGACGATGTTTCAAATTTATTCTTGTACACATTTCCTCCTGTAGGATACTTTCGATTTTATGCAATAGATAATAACTAGGAGTGAGACTTCTATATTTTTTAAGCAAGATATATATTTATATTTTCAATAAACATTTATAGATTCATTTACCCTAAAACTTTAGTACTTCAATTTTTAGTGACAAAATGGGACTACTTTTTCCTATTTTCCTACCAGCAAGAGGCATTATAATTCTCTATAAAAATTTCCAATTAATGGGTGTACAATGATTTCTCATATGTAATATTTATTTGCATTTCACTGAAAAATTTTTTTTCAAATGTTTCCAATGTCTCAATTTATTTGGGTTCTTTAATTTTACTAAGTAATATTTTACAGCTTTCGGGGTAGAGATTTTGAAAATCTTTTGCTAGTATTTTCCTAGGTTTTTGTGTTACTTTTAAAGAACTTCTGATTTTGATTATTGCTGACATATAGAAATGCATTTTTATAGAAAATATTGACCTTGTATCCAGTGGCCTTGCTAATTTTATTTATCATAGCTAGGAACTTATACATATATCTTTTATTTTCTAGGATCACAGTTATTTTGTCTGCAAATAATGGCAATTTTATTTCCTTTTTTCTAAATATTAACAGTTCTATCTTCCTTTTGTTGTTTTATGTACTGGACAGAATTTCTAGAATGTGTTGAATAGAACTGGTGGTAGCTGCTAGACTTGTCTTATTTCTCTCTCAGAGGAAAAGCTGTCAATAGTTGAACCTTAAGTGCCATGCTTACTGAAAAATTGTATTCTTTATCAGATAAAAATGTTCCCTTCTATTCAAGAGTGTGCTTTTTAAAAAAATTAAGAAATTGAATGTATGTTGAAAGTTTTCAGTATTTTTCAGCATCTATTACGGTATGATTGTCAGATTATCTTTTTTGTCTATAAGGTAAATTGATTTTTTAAATATTAAACCCCTCTTGCACTCCTGAACCAAACCTAACTGGAGTAATTTTATTTATTATTCATTTCTTTATTCTATATGGTAATGCTTGTTTATAACTTTTGCATTTGTGAAAGTTATAGAGACTGGCCTCTAACGTTCTTAAGACATGTAAGGTGTTACTTCTAGGCCAGTGCATTAACAAGGTACCTGTTTTGCAGAAGGTGAGGTCGAGCCAGATGTGAACACTTTAACCCAGGGAGACTATTCACTCTGTCCTTTAATTTTTATACTGTGCTGGTCACATAGCCACTCTGGGGTATGTGGGTGTGTAAGAGTTTTACAATAAACAATTCTGATTACCAGAAGTAAACTCCTTGCCATGACCAGGAATAAAACTGGTAAATTCCACATTTCTCTAACTTGGCTCATTGTTTAGAGCAGGCTGATAGGAAGATAAATCAAGGGACGTGTTCCTAGAAGTCCCTGGGCCTGTGGTCAGAGTTTAGACTCTCTATACCCCTTACCTGCACATATTAATTTTAACGCAATATTGTCAACTTTATAAATATTTGGTTAAAATTATCATAGGATAACATTTAGCTTCCAAATCAATGGCAGCAGTGAGCAGTTCCAGGCAGCAGTGAGCCACAATCATGCTACTGCACTCTAGCCTAGATGACAGAGCCAGACCCTGTCTCAGGAAAAAAAAAAAAGAAAAGAAAATTAAATTTAACTCAGATTTGGGACCATACATTTCTCTCTAGATTTTCTTTTCATTACTTTTTCAGTTACTTTTGTTGTTTAAACGATTTATTCAGGCCTTTTGCTTCATTTAGATTTTGGCGTCTTAATGTGTACATGTTCTCACCTTCATTAACCAGCTTGTTTGAAATTGTGTATATTCTTTTGAATGACTGGAGGAGTAAGGTCTTTGAATATCGGTTCATTTGTTTTTAGAATTTTGATCATCTTTTTAAAAATATTCATTTGAATTTTACCTAAACCTGAGCATTTTTAGGTGGAAGAATTTTTCAAAATCAACTTTTCCCATTCTTTTCCTTTTTAGGTGAAGCATAGAGAATTTAATGAACTTGCTCGCATGCACTGTTTCCATTACCTGTAATTTGGAATTTGGGGACAGTAAACTTTATCTTTCCAAGTAGGTTTTGAGATTTAAAAACAATATAAACTGGGTTCTATTTTTCCCACTCAAAGATGACACTGCTGACTCACATCCTTGGTTGTTTGGTTAAACATGTGATGGAGTCTATAAAATAATACATTCTAATTCTAAATCCTTTCCTTTGTGTGCAGTCGGCATTGACTTGTATCTAGGAAAATCACTCTCTGAATACGGTATTTTCCAATGAAAATAGTTGGTTTTCCAAATTGCCTATCACTGTGATTATCAAAGGGCAGTATCAGACCTTGACATTGTTGGGTATAGCCTTCCTTGTAAGTCTTCAATATTCAATGAAACTACCCCAGACAGCAGCTCTGAACCTGTGATCTTTTAAGCTGCTGAGAGATGTTATCCCCTGCACATTTGCCATGAGCACATCCGTCGTAGTTAAAATCTAAAAGTGGTGATTTTGTTAATGTTCAGATTAGATCTTTAATTAAGCTTTGATCCCCTCTAGCACAGACAACAATGTCAAACACGTAAGACTGGGGAGAAACTAAAATTCATTCCATAAGCTCATATCCTTCGGTACTTTGTGAAGAAACTAAAAAATAAAGCTCTTGTGGGTATTTCATAAGGGCGTGTTGAATATCTAATTGTCAGCTTAGAAGCTTCATTTAATTTGATGTCAAACTCTATGACATAAATGAAGCCAACAGAAATGTTTGTTTAGGTGATTTGGATCAAGAGCTTGTTTTAATTGATTAAATGTTATTTTAGGTATTTAATGTTATACCGGTATAAATGCTATTTGTTATCTACAAACCATAATAGTAAATATGTAAAAAATGTACTTTTCTTTATCTAATTGATAGTTTAGCATGTGCAAGGATAAGATTGTGGAGCAAAGAACAGCTAAGTGTGTAAGAGAACTTGCATCCGTATGACTTTCCCTTTGTTTTTGCAGGATCGTTTATTTATTTGGAGGCACAGCGCTCCCTCGGGGTGGCCAAGCTTGGAAGTCCTGTTCTTACAAAATTGCTCACTGCCTCTACCCCATGTCAGGTAATCAACTGTTCTGAATTTCCACTGGCCATTCTGTGGTTGTAAATCGCTGAGCTTGGGTTACTCTGCTAGTAAATGCCCGCCATGTTTTACTAGCACTTTAATAATGAATTAAGAGATTTACATGCGCTATTTCAACACAAAATGCTATGTCCTTCTAGAAGACCATTTGTAACACATAACTGGCACCATTCTTTTGAGGGCTATTAAAGCTTTCTGTTATTTTATATTCCTTTCACACAGTCATTTCAATAATCTAAAGCTGCTAAATAATCTAAGCTAAAATTTTGTTGCCAAAATTTTTGGCCAACAGTGTACATTGAGAAAAATAAAGTCAGTTAAATAAGTGTTTGTTGAAAGAAAGACAAATGGAAATGATTATATTTACTGAAATTTGAGTTTTTTAAATGAGTCCTCTGGTGCCAGGCAAACACAAACTAAGGAGTGAAATACCCATTTTATTTCAGCAGCATATTAGAGAGGATGGACTAGTTAGACTTGGTTCAAGTCTCTTTTGCCACTTTCTAACTGTGGCTCAGACAAATTGTATATTCCTTTTGAGACTCAGTGTCTACACTAGAAACATACATGATTGTATGGATTAAATGTCAGCGTTTACATTGGAAGCATACACGATTATATGGAATAATGTCAAGGATTAAAATGTGATTAAATAAAGCACCTGGCAAAATATTTGGTACATAGTAGGTAAACAATGTTTGTACCAAACATTGGTATAAATGTACCAAATATAATGTTAATTCAGTAAACATAATTCCTTTGCTTTCCATAAAAGTAACACCTAAATCAGAGGTCTGTATTCAGCTTGTCTTATTTTCAGTCCTTTTGAGAGCTCCAACATGCCTCTCGGCCCTTAGGATTTCAGCTAATTTTTTCGTCTTTACTTATCAGAAAATAATGAAGAGATCAATAGTGCCACACAGTAAATTCATTGCCTATAAGTGTAGTGTTAGAGCAGTTTACTTGGGCATTCCTGGTGATAAATGACATATTATTCCGAGGTATAAACCTAATTATACTTTCAGTTTGGTATAAGTCTAAGTGGGAGTGCCCTGAGTTCTTAATAGTGGTGTCCATAGATACTTTCTTTTAAAGTCCTAAAGATACTTTCTTTTCCATTCTTTTGTTTTTTTTCTTCCCATTTCTTTGTGAGAATAAGAATTAAAGCAAATGCCTGGTCTCCATTTCCATTTTATCCAAATGCCTTTTACCCATTCCCACCTCTTTATTTTAATTAAATCCTATAAGATAGACAGAAAAAGAGAAAGATAGATATAGAGTGTTTTTTTTTTTTTGAGGGGAAACTCCAGAAGCACTTCTTCTTTGAAAGTACAAGCTAACTTAGATTTAATTCAAGGTCATACATTAAAGTGATGAGATCACAAATGTTAGATATATAGAAAAAATTGAATGTAAAGGAATATGATGTGTTAATTCTGCCTGCTTTACAGAAATTTGAAGATATTAAGAGTGTATTAGAAATTCCTATGACTCACCTAGAGTCACTGAGAAATCATATGCATGTATATGATTTTAAAATGTAATCTACCTTTCCCATCATTGTATGCTTCCCGATAGCCATTGATTTGTGGTCACTGGGATTGAGTTTCAGTTTATCATTGTTTCCACTTGAGGACACTTAATTTTTGCTTAAATTGGTAACTTAGTTGGGGTTGGGGTGTTATTTAGGTGGGGTCTCAGTGAAAATGCTGTCATGGACATTTTGGGTGCTTGGTAGTTTATTTCAAAACCAAGGCTTCGATCTCTAAAGGCTATGGATACGGACTTAATGGTTTGCCTTGGTTTTTGAAAAACTGAGACTGTTTCAAGGCACCACTGCAGACTGCCAGAATAGATATTTGTTTTTCACGCTTTTCTCTATGTGCTTGAATTTTAGGAGTCTTTGAGTGAGCAGGAAGGATATTTGAGTTACTTTGTAATGCTTTCCAGTTTAGGAAGTAGGAGTAGACTGTAGGAGAATGTTATTGATAGTCTGAGATACACATAGCTAAGGTTCTCAGGATTTTTCTAAGACTATAATATGAATTTTTTAAATAAGTTTGTGGCAATATGTGATATTTTCTTTTTCTTTCTTTCTTCTTCTTCTTTTTTTTTTTTTTTTCCTGAGACAGAGTCTCACTCTGTCGCCCAGGCTGGAGTGCAGTGGCGCAATCTGGGCTCACTGCAATCTCTTGCCTCAGCCTCCTGAGTAGCTGGGACTACAGGTGCCCACCACCACTCCTGGCTATTTTTTTGTATTTTTAGTAGAGTCGGGGTTTCACCATGTTAGCCAGGATGGTCTCGATCTCCTGACCTCGTGATTCACCCGCCTTGGCCTCCCAAAGTGCTGGGATTACAGGCGTGAGCCACCGCACCCGGTCGATATTTTCTTACATAAAAGTTACAGAATAAGCAAACAAAACAAATTCTTACCTTCTTGGGTAACTGGAAAATCTAGCCAATCCTCTGAATTGGAACGTATTAATAATAGTGCTTTCATGGAACCAATGTTCTTCATTATAAGGTAGTAGAGTCAAGCAGTGAGATAACCAGTGTGGGGTACTTTGATATGATTAAAGCCTTCATTTTCAGAAATTATATGGTTTTTCTTTTCCTACATAATCCTAGCAGACTAATACAGTTAAGATTTTTTTCTTTTTTTGAAAGGAATTTAAAGCAACTTGAGCTTTCTCGTGAGTTGCCATTTCTAACAGCACGATTTTAGGGCCATTTTGCATGGATTACCTTGTACTTTATATGTGGCCAACACGTGCCATCAGCATGGACAATTGTTCTTGCAGCTAATCATTGTTCAAGATGCGGACTTTAATTTATGCTTCAAAAGTCCTTTCAGCCACTAGTGGAAAATTGGCATTTTTCTTTGAAATACAAGATAGGACAAACAGAACACGAGGGAGCCCAAAGCTATTCTATCTTACTGCTGTTGAAATGCTGCTACTGTTTACAATTAACTAGGAAATGTAAAGTATGAAGGGGATTAATGTGGGTACTAATATGTTCTGAGTTTTCATATTTGAGTTACTGTGTAAGTAACATAATCTCTTACTTTTAGGACTTCACAATTAAATACAGGAAGATGGATAATATGAAGCTTTTGCTTTCAAAGTTAGTTTGTATGTTCATCTATTGATCTTTCTTTTGTTTTTAGTTCTCCAACTTGTTTTGCAAGTACATTAATATTCCTTCAGTAAAAGATAATTCATAGATTGTTTTACAAATATGAATGAGAAAGTCAGGACAAAGGTAGTTGAAACCAGAGATAGGTTGGGTCCCAAAGTAAAGTTTATGAGGGCCAGCCTACACATTTGAGTCTGCCAATGCAGAGAGGGCCACATGTGGTTCAGATTCAAGGAAGTAAAGAGAAATAAACAAAACTGAAAATAGTTCTTCTGAGACTTCTCCCGAGTGCTTGCTATATTACCAAAGTAAACATTATACCTACGATTCAACACATACATATTGCTTATCTACTGTGTGTTGATCACAGTCCTCGATGCAGGGAATATAATGACAACAACCTAAACACATGCTTGCTCTAACAAAATGTTGTTTAGTGGGGGATACTGACAGAATTCAGTGTAAAATGCTGCAAACTACAAGAGGGTGAGTCCAGTATAATAATAACACTCTACAAATCTCTCTCAAAGAGTTTTAAAAGGCCATGTCTTACAATGTCCCCAAAGTAGGACAATGAGCTGGAGTCAAAGAACAATTTAGAAAAAAAGTAATTTTGGATCATGTCCTGCAATGGTGCAGTTGTGCTCTATTCCCTGGTCATTGTGTTTAATCCAAAGATCAATGTTAGAATAGCTGATGGATTCTAGAGGAAGCAACAGTCTACAGAGGAAAGGGCGAGCAGGTGCTCTCTCCAATCTGTATATCAAAGCACATAAAGATTAATCATTTAAATGGGAAAAACAGATTCTGTTTTATTGAAGATTCTAAACCTCAACGTAAGCTTGTTCAGGAAAAGAATGCCCAGGAAAAAGCATAACTGACTAGGAGCCATAAAAATCACTATGGTAATGGTGAGGGATGTGTGTGTGTGTCTGTGTGTTTATGTATGTGATGAATGAGCCCCTCTTTCAATATATACTTATTCCCAGCTGAATTTTTAGGAGCTATAGATATCTTAGCTTGTTTTTTTTCTTTTCTCCCATTTATTTATTTTGCTTTTTTGGCTATTCTTGTCCTTCTGTATCTTCGTATTCTAGATCTTATGAAGGTGCAGCAAGTGTGGCAATAAGCAGACTGAGGAAGGCATAAAGGGTCTGATGTGAAGCAGAGAAGGCAGAGGTGGCTGAGGGTTTGGAGTAAAATCGAGAATGGCCATGAAGATCTGACCAAGGAGCTCTGAGATTGAGAAGGAATTAGAACAAAGTCCATAGGGAAGTTGAGAAAATTGGCAGAAAATTTGAAGAGGAGGGTTTCAACAGGAGATGATCAAAATTAAAAAAAAAGAAAGAAAGAAAACAGAAAAATAAGGAAGAATTCATTTTGAACCTCTGAATCATGATCTTGGGTGTCCCGGACTGAAGTATCAGAGAGCCCAAGGTCCTAGAGGCACTGTACAGACACGAGAGCCAATGGAACTAAGACTATCACCCCTCTCCAGCTTAGGTACTCATCCATATGCAGTAACTGGTGTAAATCACCAGATGTTCTTTCCTTTGGTAGTAAAATATATGATTTAATGTATACATATATATTTTTTAAAAATAGAAATAATTTTAAATCATAAGGATACAATTAAAAATGAAATAATTGGAGCTTCCATTTTTATCTTCAATATTCAGAAAGAACTGTTTGTTGGAAACTTTTTTAACCACATGAAATTCTCTTGAATGCAGTGATTCAAAGTCTTGAATAGTCATACTATATATAAAATCTGCCTTAGTGGAGACCCAATAAAAATAAAAGCAAGCCCTTTTTATTAACATTTTACTTAACTTGTTTGGAATGAAGCAGGCATGCATCAAGAAAATTTCCTTTAAAAATGATCAAGTAGTAAATAAAATTTGAATGTTTGGTGTAATTTTCACTTACATGCTTTGCAGACCTGTTTCATGCAACATTCTGGGATGATGGACAATGTTCCCTATGTTAAGTATAGTAGCTACTAGCTACATAGAGCTACTGAGCATTTAAAACAACTGAGAGGCCGGTCACAGTGGCTCTGGCCTGTAATCCCAGCACTTTGGGAGGCTGAGGCAGGCGGATCACAAGGTCAGGAGATCGAGATCATCCTGGCCAACATGGTAAAACCCCATCGCTACTTAAAATACAAAAATTAGCTGGGTGTGGTGGCACGTGCCTGTAGTCCCAGCTACTCTGGAGGCTGAGGCAGGAGAATCACTTGAACCCAGGAAGTGGAGGCTGCAGTGAGCCGTGATCACGCCACTGCACTCCAGCCTGGGCAACAGAGTGAAACTCTGTCTCAAGAACAACAACAACAAAAACAAAAACAAAACCATAACTGAGAAAATGAATTTTTCACTTTGTTTAATTTTAATTAATTTAAATTTAACAGCCACACTATTTTCACAATTTTGTAGTTATGCTCATTATAATTAAATGTTCATTTTCTTTTGCCACTCTTCCTCCAAAAGACTCAAAGGTCCCTAAGGACCTGTAATGCCTTATACATTTTTTGTGACATAGAATAGATTATCTTTCTTCCTCTCTTTCCTCTCTCTCTCTCTCTGTTACTTTCTCTATATATATTTCTGAATGTTTACAAGCATTTACTGACAGTCTTCTCATTTCTTTCTTCTTTTTTTTAATGCAATTAACTGAATACTTAGAAAATACAAATTACTATAATAAGTTCTGTGAGGAATTTATGACACGTTTCATGATTTGGAGTTTAAGGTTTAGTGTTCTGCTACTGGCTTGTACCAGGTTGAGAGGCACAGAGTTTCCATACTTGAGTACTACTTATGTGAAGTCACAGCTTGTATCAATAACTTAAAATTGATCATTAGAGAAATTCAAATCAAAACCACAATGAGATATCATCTCACACCAGTCAGAATGGCCATTATTAAAATGTCAAAAAATAACATGCCGGCAAGGTTGTGGAGAAAAAAGTATGCTTATACGCTGTTGATAGGAGTGTAGATTAGTTCAACCATTGCAGAAAGCAGTATGGCAACTCCGCAAAGAGCTAAAAGCAGAGCTACTGTTCCACCCAGCAATCCCCTTAGTGGGTACATATACCTACAGTACTAGAAATTTTTCTACTGTAGGTCAGGTGCAGTGGCTCACGCCTGTAATCCCAGTACTTTGGGCAGCTGAGGTGGGTGGAGTGCTTGAGTCCAGGAGTTTAAGACCAGTCTGGGTAACATGGTGAAACCTCATCTCTACTAAAAATTTAAAAAAAAAATTAGCTGGGTGTGGTGGTGCAAGCCTGTAGTCCCAATTACTGAGAAGGCTGAGGTGGGAGAATTACCTGAGCTCAGGAGTTTGAGGCTGCAGTGAGCCGTGATCATGCCACTGCACTCCAGCCTGAACAACTGGAGTGAAACCCTGTCTAAAAAAAAAAAAAAAAAAAAAAAAAAAAGACATCATTCTATCATAAAGATACATTCACATGTATGTGAATGGTCATTGCAGCGCTATTTACAATAGCAAGGATATGGAATCAACCTAGATGCCCATCAATGACAGATTGGATAAAGAAAGAGTGGTACACATGTACTGCGGAATATGCAGCCATAAAAAAAGAACAAGATCATGTCTTTTGTGGGAACATGGATGGAGCTGGAGGCCATTATCCTTAGCAAACTAACACAGGAAAAGGAAACCAAATACCGCACGTTCTCACTTACAAGTTGGGAGCTAAATAATGAAAACAATGAACACAAAGAAGGAAACAACAGACACGGGGGTCTACTTTAGGGGGGAGGGTGGAGGAGGGAGAGGAGCAGAAAACATAACTATTGGGTACAATGCTTAGTACCTGCGTGACGAAATAATCTGTACAAGTCCCCGTGACACGTGTTTGCCGATGTAACAAATCTTCACATGTACCCCGAACCTAAAATAAAAGTAAAAAGGAAAAACAATGAATTAAAAAAATTTGTGGGCTGTATCAATAACTTTTGTTCAGTGATTTCACCCTCAAAAATTCAAAAGATAATGGAACATTCCTTGGTATTTAATAACTTAAGAATTTAAGTCTGCATAATGCAAATTCTATAAAAAAGTAAATTAAATATAAGTTCTGAGCTCTTATCCCATTGACTATGGATCCCGTTGGCATTTATACTTAATACACTATTAAAATAACTTCACACTGGTGATGTACTGAGTGACAGTTTGACAGCTCAAAATTCTGATGGGACATGCACATCTCTTGTACAACTAGGTTTAAAGCTCTGTTTTGCATATTTACAAGCTTGGGACATAGTGAAACTTACAGCAGGGATCTAAAATGTAATCACAGTTGAGAAACATGAATCCTCTCATTCCATGGAATTTAATTAAACATTTCCATTATTTTTGTTTCTAACTCACCTGTCAAGGTGTGAATTAAGGTAAGCACAGTAATAAAATCTGAAATGAAATAAACAATCAGAATTTTTAAATCAGGTGGTCACAATTAAGTAGACATTGATAAAAATGTGTACCAAATAGATGCTTGGTGTTTTAAAATGAACAATTTTTTTTTTCCATTCAAACCTGAGTGGATACAGCACATGTTTCAGAGAGCACAGGGTTGGGTGTAAGGTCACAGATCAACAGGATCCCAAGGCAGAAGAATTTTTCTTAGTACAGAACAAAATGAAAAGTCTCCCATGTCTACCTCTTTCTACACAGACACGGCAACCATCCGATTTCTCAATCTTTTCCCCACCTTTCCCCCCTTTCTTTTCCACAAAACCGCCATTGTCTTCATGGCCCTTTCTCAATGAGCTGTTGAGTACACCTCCCAGATGGGGTGGTGGCCGGGCAGAGGACCTCCTCACTTCCCAGTAGGGGCGGCCGGGCAGAAGCGGCCCTCACCTCCCGGACGGGGCGGCTGGCTGGGTGGGGGCCGACCCCCCCCACCTCCCTCCCGGACAGGGCGGCTGGCCGGGCGGGGGGCTGACCCCCCACCTCCCTCCCAGACAGGGCAGCTGGCCGGGCAGAGGGGCCCCTCACTTCCCAGTAGGGGCGGCCGGGCAGAGGCGCCCCTCACTTCCCCGACGGGGTGGCTGGCCCGGTGGGGGGCTGACCCCCCCACCTCCCTCCCGGACGGGACGGCTGGCCGGGCAGAGGGGCTCCTCACTTCCCGGTAGGGGCGGCCGGGCAGAGGCGCCCCTCACCTCCTGGACAGGGCGCCTGGCCGGGCGGGGGGCTGATCCCCCCACCTTCCTCCCGGACGCGGCAGCTGGCCAGGTGGGGGGCTGACACCCCCACCTCCCTCCTGGACGGGGCGGCTGGCCGGGCGGGGGCTGACCCCCCCACCTCCCTCCCGGACGGGGCGGCTGGCCGGGCGGGGGGCTGACCCCCCCACCTCCCTCCCGGACGGGGCGGCTGGCCGGGCGGGGGGCTGACCCCCCCACCTCCCTCCCAGACAGAGCGGCTGGCCGGGCAGAGGGGCTCCTCACTTCCCAGCAGGGGCGGCCGGGCACAGGCGCCCCCCACCTCCTGGAAAGGGCAGCTGGCCGGGCGGGGGGCTGATCCCCCCACCTCCCTCCCGGATGGGGCGGCTGGCCAGGCGGGGGGCTGATCCCCCCACCTCCCTCCCAGACGGGGCGGCTGGCCGGGCGGGGGGCTGACCCCCCCACCTCCCTCCAGGATGGGGCGGCTGGCCGGGCGGTGGGCTGACCCCCCCACCTCCGTCCCGGACGGGGCGGCTGGCTGGGCAGAGGGGCTCCTCACTTCCCGGTAGGGTCGGCCGGGCAGAGGCGCCCCTCACCTCCCGGACGGGGTGGCTGGCCGGGCGGGGGGCTGACCCCCCAACCTCCCTCCCGGACGACGAGGGAGGATGCTCCTCACTTCTCAGACGGGGTGGCTGCTGGGTGGAGGGGCTCCTCACTTCTCAGACGGGGCGGTTGCCAGGCAGAGGGTCTCCTCACTTCTCAGATGGGGCGGCCGGGCAGAGACGCTCCTCACATCCCAGACGGGGCGGCAGGGCAGAGGTGCTCCCCACATCTCAGACGATGGGCGGCCGGGCAGAGACGCTCCTCACTTCCCAGATGTGATGGCGGCCAGGAAGAGGCGCTCCTCACTTCCTAGATGGGATGGCGGCCGGGCAGAGACGCTCCTCACTTTCCAGACTGGGCAGCCAGGCAGAGGGGCTCCTCTCATCCCAGACGATGGGCGGTCAGGCAGAGACGCTCCTCACTTCCCAGACGGGGTGGCTGCCAGGCAGAGACTGCAATCTTGGCACTTAGGGAGGCCAAGGCAGGCGGCTGGGAGGTGGTTGTAGCGAGCCGAGATCACGCCACTGCACTCCAGCCTGGGCGCCATTGAGCACTGAGTTAACGAGACTCCGTCTGCAATCCCGGCACCTCGGGAGGCCGAGGCTGGCGGATCACTCGCGGTTAGGAGCTGGAGACCAGCCCAGCCAACACATTGAAACCCCATCTCCACCATAAAAATACGAAAACCAGTCAGGCGTGGCGGCGCGCGCCTGCAATCGCAGGCACTCGGCAGGCTGAGGCAGGAGAATTGGGCAGGGAGGTTGCAGTGAGCTGAGATGGCAACAGTACCGTCCAGCTTCGGCTCGGCATCAGAGGGAGACCATGGAAAGAGGAGAGGGGAGAGGGGAGAGGGGAGAGGGGAGAGGGGAGAGGGGAGAGGGTGGAGGGGAGAGGGGAGAGGGGAGAGGGAGCTCTATCTACCACAATTTTTTTAAAAAAGCATTTAAAACATTTTTTTTGGTCAACATTCATCACTGGAATTGGGTCCCAACAGTGAAATACATGGCTTGCCTATATATACACTAGTATCTGTCCATGTATCAGTATAAAAGCACAATGATGAATGGGAAAACATTTTTAAAAAAGAATTTAAAATATAATGAACCTGAAAAAATGTCACTGAATCTAAAGAGAAGTATTCCACTTTTGTGGGACCTCATCTTTAAATGTTGGGTTTTTCTTTAAAACATACAGCCTTAGGACCTGTTATATGATAATGAGAAGAAGCAAAAAAATTTGACTGCAGCGTACCTGAACTTGTTTTAATGGAGGTTTTGTGGGCATATTTTACAGAATGAATCATCCAGACAACATTGAGGGAATTAATTTTTGCCTCACACAGCTCCAGGCACTTAGAAAGTGGTCAGTAAATTTTGGTTGAATCAATAACAGTACGCAATTTCATGTTAGGGCTACTGCTATCAGCACCTGGCATAATCCTCTCTATTCTCTTCACTATGTAGTTAAGCCATCAAACCTTTAGATTGTGTCATTACTGATGGTGAATAGGAAGTGAAATGATTAAGCCTCCCTACCCTCAAAGAATGTTGTCTTACTTGGCTCAATTATTGATGAACATTATCCTGTGAGCTTCCCTGTTATTTGTTAATGCTACCACAGAGACTAAACTGATATAAAGTATTAATTACAGTTTTTAAAATTAACCTAAGAAAATAATTTTTAAGGAAAGTTTTTCTTGTTTGAAACATCAAGTTTGTATAGTAATACTTGATTTTGTAACGTTGAGTCTCAACGTGTACCTCTCATATTTGTAAGAAGCCAGAGAGAAGGATTCTGGAAACTTCCATGGAAACAGTGGTACTGCCCATGACTGGGTTACACATCTGGCGGAAAGGAGAATTGAGAAGATTATATTTAACACAGAAGTTGTTTGGAATATACATATATATATATATTTATATATATGTATATATATATATATTTTGTTGTTGTTGTTGTTGTTTGTTGTTGTTGTTTTGTTTTGTTTTTTGAGATGGAGTCTCGCTCTTGTTGCCCAGGCTGGAGTGCAATGGCGTGATCTCAGCTCACTGCAACCTCCCCGCCTTCAGGGTTCAAGCGATTCTTCTACCTCAGCCTTCCGAATAGCTGGGATTACACGCATGCACTACCACACCCGGCTAATTTTTTTGTATTATTAGTAGAGACGGTGTTTCATGCCTGTAATCCCAGCACTTTGGGAGGCCGAGGCAGGCAGATCACCTGAGGTCAGGAATATTTCAAATTATAGGAAAAACTACCAGAGACAGGTCAATGGAATATTTATATCATTGAAAACATGTTTTCAACAAGTGCAGTTTTGGTATCATTTGTCTCAACATTCAAATCTCTCAGTTTTTACAAGAACGTCTCTAGATGGAAACTTGCAAAAGCAAGGCAAAATAATCAGATTCTCTGAATCTCAGTGGAGCCACGCAAAAATTGATCTCATTGCAGAAGCGGGAGAATCTACTCTACCTTTTCAGGTAAGCACATACGAAATTAATACAACTCAACAGAAGACACTTATTTAATGCTAATCCTTTCAGATAACAATATAACACACATAGCTCATACCTTTTCAGGTGAGCACATATGAAATTAATACAATGCAACAGAAGACACTTATTTAATGCTAATCCTTTCAGATAACAAACTAACACACGCAGCTCATGAATTTATTCAACATTAATGAAGCAAACACATTCAGAGATCAAACACATGATCTGTGATGAGTAGAGAGGTTGTTTTGACTATGCACTTAAGACATGTGTAGAATAGTAGCAAAAATGGAGAAAAGAAATGAATAAGATGGCAGAGAGAAGAGTAACTCAAAATCATTTCTTTTTTATTTTTATTATTTTTTATTTTTTATTTTTTTATTTTTTATTTTTATTTTTTATTGATCATTCTTGGGTGTTTCTCGCAGAGGGGGATTTGGCAGGGTCACAGGACAATAGTGGAGGGAAGGTCAGCAGATAAACAAGTGAACAAAGTTCTCTGGTTTTCCTAGGCAGAGGACCCTGCAGCCTTCCGCAGTGTTTGTGTCCCTGGGTACTTGAGATTAGGGAGTGGTGATGACTCTTAACGAACATGCTGCCTTCAATCATCTGTTTAACAAAGCACATCTTGCACCGCCCTTAATCCATTCAACCCTGAGTGGATACAGCACATGTTTCAGAGAGCACAGGGTTGGGGGTAAGGTCACAGATCAACAGGATCCCAAGGCAGAAGAATTTTTCTTAGTACAGAACAAAATGAAAAGTCTCCCATGTCTACCTCTTTCTACACAGACACGGCAACCATCCGATTTCTCAATCTTTTCCCCACCTTTCCCCCCTTTCTATTCCACAAAACCGCCATTGTCTTCATGGCCCGTTCTCAATGAGCTGTTGAGTACACCTCCCAGATGGGGTGGTGGCCGGGCAGAGGAGCTCCTCACTTCCCAGTAGGGGCGGCCGGGCAGAAGCGCCCCTCACCTCCCGGACGGGGCGGCTGGCTGGGTGGGGGGCTGACCCCCCACCTCCCTCCCGGACAGGGCGGCTGGCCGGGCAGAGGGGCTCCTCACTTCCCAGTAGGGGTGGCTGGGCAGAGGCGCCCCCCACCTCCCGGACAGGGCGGCTGGCCGGGCGGGGGGCTGACCCCCCTCCTACCTCCCGGACGGGGTGGCTGGCCAGGCGGGGGGCTGATCCCCCCACCTCCCTCCCGGACGGGGCGGCTGGCCGGGTGGGGGGCTGGCCCCCCCACCTCCCTACTGGATGGGGCGGCTGGCCGGGTGGGGGGCTGACACCCCACCTCCCTCCCAGACGGGGCGGCTGGCCGGGCAGAGGCGCCCCTCAACTCCCGAATGGGGCGGCTGGCCGGGCGGGGGGCTGACCCCCACACCTCCCTCCCGGACGGAGCGGCTGGCCGGGCAGAGGGGCTCCTCACTTCCCAGTAGGGGCGGCCAGGCAGAGGCGCCCCTCACCTCCCGGACAGGGCGGCTGGCCGGGCGGGGGGCTGACCCCCCACCTCCCTCCCGGACGAGGAAGGAGGACGCTCCTCACTTCTCAGACGGGGTGGCTGCCGGGCGGAGGGGCTCCTCACTTCCCAGTAGGGGCAGCCGGGCAGAGGCACCCCTCACCTCCCGGATGGGGCGGCTGGCTGGGCGGGGTCTGACCCCCGCTCCTCCCTCCCGGATGGAGCGGATGGCCGGGCAGAGGGGCTCCTCACTTCCCAGTAGGGGCGGCCGGGCAGAGGCGCCCCTCACCTCCCGGAAAGGGCGGCTGGCCGGGCGGGGGGCTGACCCCCCCACCTCCCTCCTGGACGAGGAGGGAGGATGCTCCTCACTTCTCAGACGGGGTGGCTGCCGGGCGGAGGGGCTCCTCACTTCTCAGACGGGGCAGTTGCCAGGCAGAGGGTCTCCTCACTTCTCAGATGGGGCGGCCGGGCAGAGACGCTCCTCACATCCCAGACGGGGCGGCAGGGCAGAGGTGCTCCCCACATCTCAGAAGATGGGCGGCCGGGCAGAGACGCTCCTCACTTCCCAGATGTGATGGTGGCTGGGAAGAGGCGCTCCTCACTTCCTAGATGGGATGGCGGCCGGGCAGAGACGCTCCTCACTTTCCAGACTGGGCAGCCAGGCAGAGGGGCTCCTCACATCCCAGACGATGGGCGGTCAGGCGGAGATGCTCCTCACTTCCCAGACGGGGTGTCTGCCAGGCAGAGGCTGCAATCTCGGCACTTAGGGAGGCCAAGGCAGGCGGCTAGGAGGTGGTTGTAGCCAGCCGAGTTCACGCCACTGCACTCCAGCCTGGGCGCCATTGAGCACTGAGTTAATGAGACTCCGTCTGCAATCCCGGCACCTCGGGAGGCTGAGGCTGGCAGATCACTCGCGGTTAGGAGCTGGAGACCAGCCCGGCCGACACATCGAAACCCCGTCTCCACCAAAAAAATACGAAAACCAGTCAGGCGTGGCGGCGCGCGTCTGCAATCGCAGGCACTCGGCAGGCTGAGGCAGGAGAATCAGGCAGGGAGGTTGCAGTGAGTCAGCCTCCCAGATGCGACGAAGCACGACTCCGCTGTCAGACTCGAACTCCGCCTCGGGGCCCCGGGGTGCAGCCTCCCTCCGCCGCGGCCGTCGAGCCGCAGAGCGCCTCTTCCGCGGAGCGCCGCCTGCCAGGATTCCAGCACCGCAGCTGCGGCCGCAGCCATTGGTCTCTCAACTTAAAATCATTTCTAAGTGAAGACATTGGATTATATGATGTAGTGAAAAAAAGTCTGACGTGGGCTGTAATATTTTAATTCTATTGCCTCACTTTCTGCTGCCTGGTAACATTGAGAATGTTATCCACCTTTGGGAACTGGAGGACATTATACAAAGTGAAATAAGCCAGGCACAGAAGGACAAATATGGCAGGTTCTCACTCATGTGTGGGAACTAAAAAGTTGATCTCATGGAGGTAGAGAGGAGAATGGTGGTTACTAGAGGCTGAGAAAGGTGGGGAGGAGGAGGTTAGGAAGGGAGGTTTGTTAATGGTTAAAAAATGTAGTTAGTTAGATAGAAGAAATAAGCTGTAGTGTTTGATAGCACAGTAGGGCAATTATAACAAGTTATTCTGTATTTCAAAATATTTAGGGGATAAGATTTGGAGCATTCCCAACACAAAGAAATGAGAAGTGTGTGAGGAGATGGTATCCCAATTACCTTTATTTGATAGTGACACATTATATGCATGTATCAAAATATCACTTTCACCCCATAAATATGTAGAACTACTATGTATTAATAAAATATAATAATAAAAGAAGGCAATTGTATCTTGTCAAATGGGTGTTCTAATTTCTACCTTCCTGTATATAAGTCTTCTGGATGACATTTGAAAAGAGCTATTTTGGAATCTAGATTGGATGGAGTGGAATATGGTGGAAAGCACACTGTTTTGGAGTCAGTGGTCTGAGTTTTAGTCTCTGCTCTGCTCATTGGTTGCTAAGTGACTGTGTAAATATTGTCTTTGTGCATCAAATTTCCTAATGTGTGAAAACCAGTGATGATAAAAGCAATACTCCAGGGGAGTCTGAATATTAAAGATAATATAGCTAAAATGGCAGCCATGAACATGGGCTCTGGAAACTTGGGTTCAAGTTAAAGGGTTGGGGGTGGTGGCTCATGCCTGTAATCCCAGCGCTTTGGGAGGCTGAGGCGGGTGGATCACGAGATCAGGAGATCGAGACCATCCTGAGTAACACGGTGAAACCCCACCTCTACAAAAAATACAAAAAATTAGCCGGGCATGGTGGCACGTGCTTGTAGTCCCAGCTACTCTGGAGGCTGAGGCAGGAGAAGCACTTGAACCTGGGAGGTGGAAGTTGCAGTGAGCCGACATGGCGCCACTGCACTGCAGCCTGAGCAACAGAGTGAGACTCCATCTTAAAAAACAAAAACAAAAAAGTGTATGATTATAGGGAAGTTACCGAAGCCCTCTATGCCTCTTTCATTAGTGGGGTGTGAGGGTAATAGTTGGGGATTTAAGGTCATCTCATCCTCATTTCTGAACAAATTGAGATAAATATAGAGGTTAAACAGGTAGAGAATACATATTTTGGAGCAGATGGCTTTAGAATGTAGAGTCACTTATTTAAAATAATGCTTGATCTTAGAATAAATAGAACTACCCAGAGGACAATTGACTGTGCTGGAGAAATATGGAGCTCATACTCTAGGTGAAGTCTCTTACCTTTAGCCAGAGATAATATCAGTGTGCATGCCTCCTGAGGACAGGCTGGCTCCCAATAGTGGGTGTTGAATGGGAGAAGAGGATGAATCGAGCTCCCCCAGGTTACTCTTCTAACTTCACAGTCAGGTAAATCTTCCTCCTCCCACGGAGTGAGGGGTAAGTAACAGCAATGTTACTACAGTGAACCACCTCCCCATGAAAGCAGGAAGACTAGGGCATAAGCATCAACTGTAATCAATTACTGTTCTCTACTTTATACAGTTATTGTGAGGATTATATGGTGTATACTTGTAAAGCACATGGAAGCAAATCTGGCACAAACACAGAATTCAGCTGTTTTTATTGCTGTAGTTATTCCTTGGATATTGTCTGGAAATAGTAGACACTCAATAAATCTTAGTGTTCTCTGTTTTATAAAGGGAATTCCCGCTTGATCAGAACTCTAGGCTTGATCATTAAAGGCTTATTTACTCAGTGAAGGTCCCCAACGTCCCTTCTCAAAGATCAATTTATTCTATTCTCATATTTAATGGACAAAGACATCATGAATACTAGCAGCTCTTAATTGGGAAGCATTTGACACAAAGGCTGGTCATGGAATCATTTTGGTGTCAATCTCCATTGCAAGGAGCAGGGCAATGAAATCAGAACAATTTGATCTTTTGCCTCCTGCATTTATATTCTATAGAAAAATGTTTTCATTCGGTTTGCTTTTAGTTAGAATGAAACTCACCAAGAAGATCGTTCAGAGTTTGTCATTAATTGACATATTGAGAAGAAAATAGAATGTTCTTTCTAGCAGTAAGTAATTTAGAAATATGAGTTGAAACACATGCCATTTCTGTCTACAGCTGGAAGCTCTCATGGACCCATCAGCATTACTGAAGAGTTTCAGTGAATGCAATTTTTGTTTTCTCTTTAATGTTCTCCTTTTTGGATATAGTAATGGTTTTGCTTTGCAGTGCAAATGGAGACTATCCCTTATTATCTGGGGGCATATTAACTAGTTTGTAGATGGGCAGTGGTTTGGTTAGATTCTGTGATTTGGCTGCAATGGATGTGTGAGGGTTTCTAACCCAGCCCTGCTCCTTCCTCTCCCTTCATCTCCCTGCTGGTGGCTCAGCACCTTGTGTTGCTTTTTCTCTCCAATCAGCCTCAATGCTGAGTTCTTTCGAGGCCTCGGTCACATTGAATTCACCCCAGAGAAGCTAAGACTTTTCCTCTGTGCCTCCCCACTTAATCTGCCTATGAGTTGGCTACAGCACACATTTATTTTGGAAACTACAGATGAGTAAAAGAAAGATAAGAAAAAAACATCCCCTCACATTTCACTCTCAAGAAGCCCATGACAGCCCTATAATATCCAATCAGCAATTTAGAAAATTAAGTTTGGAAAGCAATAAGCTTTTTAAAAATGAGTTTATAGGCAAAACCCAAGCTGCCCTGAACCACTGTGAGGCCTTTAGGCAGCTGATTTCATGATAGGTTTGATTAAACAGTGCTGCCCCCAATCTCCCAGAGGGTGTCATGTAATAAACACTCTCGGTGTTATGTTACCATTCTCAGCTCTGAGCTATTCACATTTCAAAACTCATCTGGCCCCAAAGACTTTAGATAAGGAACTGTGGACTTGCATTGATGTTCTGCTGTGAATCAGTCTGGATTTTATACATACACAATATATAAAAATAGATACACTTGCACAGATACATACATGGTAATATTTAATCCATGAGTATTGCATATATTTACTATTAAATATTTCTAACTAGTAGTTAAAACAGAGAGAAACAAATACCTAAATACAGCTCAGGATTAACTAATGTTAACATTTTGTTTGCTTATAATGTTAAAGTTTGTTTGCTTATGAAGATGCAACTTTTGTCTTTCTTGTATCTCTCTCCATCCCATTTCTTATCCTCTGCAGAAAAAAAAAGATGCTAATATTATGCTGGCTTTAACCTGATTTCTCTGAGTGTATTTTTAAAGATATGAAAATATACATGAGGATTCTAGCTAAGTACAGTTCTACTTTGTTCTTTTATCGACGACAAATGAAAAAAGTATTTCTACCTACAAATAGTTAATCTAGCTTTTTAAATATTCAAATATTTAAAGTTTGTCTTCTTGGATATAGGCTAGGATTTAAGATTAGTAGCCTGAATCATTTAAGTGTGACCTTAGTCATTGTCTAGCTTTCAGTTCTACGTGACTAAGCTCTGAACATATTTATACAGTACAGTGTAATCCAGTCCAAATATTGGAAAGAAGAAAGACATCAAATCACGTGACCTCTGTGTTCCCTTTTAGCCATGAAATTCTGATTCAGTGTGGTTCTTTTGATGTCAATTGTAGACAGTATAACAGAATACAGATTGCTTTGGGTTTCATAGCAAATAAGCACCCCTAGTTAGGTAGGGCATATGCTCTTCCTGCTGGCAAAGAATTAGGTTTACTGTTTTCTCTGTAAGAACAGCAAATTAATGACATTTCAATATTCCCTCTATTTCTTGTGAGAGTTTATTGGAAAAATTTAGGTCAAAGAGTTAATAGTATTTTTCAAATCTGTTTTAACTTGGCCTGCTCACTTGCTATGTTCAGCTTTTCACACAAATAGATTCTTTTAATATTTCTTTTCCCCCCAACTGTTGTGCTGTTTTAGTATCTCAAGGTGGCACTTTTTCTGAGTAGTCCATTGATTTCAAGTTGCTCTACTTTCTTCGAGCTTCCCATTAAAATGTAATTGTATATTATTTTAGATTTCATTTTGAAATGAACCTTTTGTGAAATTTCACACAATGATGGATACCATGTTCTCTCCTTATCGGAGTCAATGATATAAATCAATAACAATTTCCTGACATTATTTGACGATTCAGTGAAGGGTAAGATTCATAACACAAAAGTAAAAGGTGATCGGGTCTCCGTAAAGTTGCTGTGTCCTTGGCCTGCTTAATCTAGAGCTGCATGAAATCTTGTTTCTCCAGACAGCCCTATTCTGCAGCATCCACTAAAGCCCAGTTATCTCTTTATTTCATTAGAGAGATGCAGGATAGTATAATCATTAATGGCTCAGCTTACATATTTTTCTTACTTGACATGTGACATTCAACCAATTACTTCTATTCTCTAATCTTCTGTTTCTTTCACCTTAAAATAAGACGAAAATAGCATCATCTTCACAGGATTAAAACAAGTGAATGTGACTGGCATATAGTAAGTGCTAAATAAAAGGTGGCTGCTGCTCTTATTATTGATACCATCATCATTCTTCAAAAATTAATATATTCCTACTACTCTCTACTCCTTCTTACTATATCTCTATTTTCTCTTGGATTCATATTCATTTTTTGCTACTGTTATTTTTTTTGAAAACAAGATTTCTATGTTAATTGTGTATTTGTCTGGAAAAGCACCTGAGTTTTGCTCTTGTAAAAAGTAATCACTTGATTATGAACATTTATGAATTTTTGTGGTTCCTAAAAGCATGAAATTATTTTGTTCATAGAAGGAATAATATAATTGAATAAAACAAAAATCAACAAGATCCCAAAAAATAGTTTTAGAAGAGTGAGTCATCTAATTCAATTTAAAATGTAAATTATTCAATTACCTTGAGAATCTTATCAAATGAGGTTTTCACTCTTCCTCCATCTGTGGTTGAAACAGCTCTTCTGAGTGACCTCTTTCTCACTTACTGATTACCAATTGATGCTGACTGTAGTTCCGAAAGGGAATTGGTCACAACATTTTATATATATATATATATATATATATATATATATATATATACACACACACACACATATATATACACACACACATATATATGTGGCTATGTGTGTATATATATACACATACATATGTGTGTATATATATACACACATATATATGTGTGTATGTGTGTATATATACATATATACACGTATACGTGTATATACGTATATATATCATATAATATATGATGTATATACACGTATATGTGATATATATATCATATATACATATATGTATATGTATATATCAGTTTGGTTATATAGATACATATATACACATATATACACATATATACATATATACACATATATACGTATATATATGTATATATCATAATATATGATATATACATATAAGTGATATATATATCATATAATATATGTATATTTACACATATATGTGATATATATATCATATATACATATGTGTATATATATCAGTTTGGTTATGTATATACATATATACACATATATACACATACATATATATACATATATACACATATATACATATATATACATATATATATGTATATGTATATATCAGTTTGGTTAAAACCAGCAATAAAAAATAGGAACAGCCAAGGTGATTTTGAAACCATGAGATGGTCATTATTTACAGGTGTAACAGACATTTTTTGAAGGAAGTAATTGCTTGTATTTTAAAATTCGTATGATTTTAATTAATGGTAGAATTACAATTTCTAATTGTATAATTATGAATTTAACTATGTAGAAGTAAGCAAGCAAAATATAGATGACCTAATATTATTTTTATTTGGCTTTTGAAGTTGGATTTATCCTTCCATTTTAATATGAATATCTAAAGGAACCTGGTGGGTCCCTTCAGGTAAAATAATGTAACCACATTTTAAAGACTACCTCAGGATTTTACTTCACCTCATCCCAGGGCCCACCCATTCCATTCAAATAATGTGAGCATGTACCTCTTTAGGAGCATAGAGAAGTGCCTCAAACTGTCGTTTTTTTTTTTTCTCCAGTTTTCTCTGAGTAGCACAGACCTTCAAATATGATGGTCAACAAATGCTTGTCTAATGAGTCTGAAGAATTAAACATCTATTTTAATTGACATCAATGCAAGATGTATTATAATAATGAATATAGAAAAACTCTTTCAAAAGTTAAACTGTCCAAAAAAATCACAGTCACTTAATGGTATTAAACACAATATATTTCTAAAGTACAATACTTGTGTATATTTTACCAAGATCCTTCTTCAAAACCTATGTTATTTTCTGCCTCTGGAATGAAGGCTAAATTTCTTAGTTTAAGATTCTACAGAAATCATCTCTATTCAGAATCTTAAAAAAATATTATGTACATCACATTAAATATCAAAAATTGCAAATAAAGCAACAGTCCCTGCTGACCACCCTCATCACCCACCATAGATTTTATCTTGAGTATTTTAGATACCCGTTTATTTTTACTTCCAGTCCATTTTCTATTTACTTAATATGTATAAATGTACCACATATACTTGGAAATCTAAACCATTGTATGTTTTCAGCCTAAGTAATATTATACTATAATATTTTTCTGTAACTTAATTTTTTTACTCCAAAACACATGTTGAATTTCCTTCCATAATGACACATGGCGATAGATATTATTTTTAACTGGTATAGTATTTCTCACTATTGATTGATTCATTCACATGTAAGTTCTTTCCTGTCATTTGTCATCAAAACCAGCACTGAAATAAACATTCCTGCACAAGCCTTCATGTGTATACCTTTGAGTGTCTCACTAGGATAAATGCCAAGAAATTAACTCAATTTTTATAGTCTATGCAATTTTTCTTTTTAACAAATGCTATCTAGTTTCTCTCAAATTGAGCTGTACCAACTCATGGAATTTTCCTCTCCATCTATTATCTGATTAATTTGTTGTTCTCTTAAAATCTTATACTCCGTTAACACCCATCAACATTTTCTAAACACACCATACACTTTCTCATCTCTGTGTTTTTGCTGCGATTGCTGCCTCAGTTTCTCGAGGTAAAATGTTTTGCCCAACAAAATTTGGCATCATGGAGGCTTACTATTACTTCTTCTCCACCAAATCTTTTCCCAAACTCTCATTATTGGCAGAAATAATGAAGTGTCTTCTTTGAGTCTCCTAGGATCTTATACTTATTTCTTATACAGCATTTATGATGTAGAGTAGTGAATGTATCATACGAAGTTTAGGAGAGGAAAAGTAATACCGTTTCCTCACTCATCACAAGGGACATGGCTGGAACCCCTATAACAAAAGAGAGGTTAAAAAGAAAAAAAATAACAAATTTATTAACATTTTATGTGACATAGGGGCCTTCAAAAACAAAGGCCTGATGACCAGGGAAAACTCTCTATGTTTATGCTTAAGTTCAACAATGAATGGACAATCATGAAGAAATACAAATGGACAGAAAGAATATGATCTCATTGTAAAAACTTGGAGAGAACTCAGCAAAGATCTTTATGGGCCTCTCTGTGTAGTGTTTTTTTAATCCAGGTATAGATAGGGTAGGACACCAGTTAAATGAGGTTCTTATGACCTATTTTGAGGAGAAGTAAGCCGGATAATTCCTTTATGGCTGGCTCTCACAAAGGAAAGAGAGGGGAAGGCAGAGAGGGACTCCAAGGTGCTATATTTTGGGACAGCATGTTCTGACTCCAAGGTGTTGTATTTTGAGATAGCATATTCTGAGCCCTGGCACAAGTAAATTTAATGATCCTTGAGATTGGAGACCCTCCTTGATAGGATAGAAATGTACCTTCTGTCTGTGTCCTGGACTGGTGGTCCACTATGCAGGTTCATAAGATTCCTGGCATAAATTACTTCTTCCTTTCCCTCCTTTCTCTGTCTCTCTCTCTTTTTTTCTTCTTGGAATAACAACATAATATGAGTAATTAACAAGAAAGAAAACAAATTATATCAGTCATTATTCAGCGTTAGAATAAACTAAAATTAAATAGATGTCTCTGAGTGCTTCAGCATATGAATATTATCAACCACTGTATGTGGTTATTGATGTGTGCTTTACTACAGTGAGTATGTTTCTGTGTATGTATATAATATATATTATGTTTGTATGAATGTATATAATATTTAAATATTTTAATATGGAAATAAATCATTGCCTTCAGCACACTGATTACAAATCAATTCATATCTCAATTAAATTGAGTTGTAAGTCACACAGTTGATTACCCCAAAGAGCTCATTATAAGTGCATATGACTCTTAATGGCTCCAATGAGAAGAGAGCCCTTCACTCGTGATGAATGTTACCACTTTAAGTGAAACAAGATTACCTTTGGCATTAAGGTACATAAGACGCTGTCAAAGCAGTTATGGTTTTATAAATTTAAATTAGGATGTTCTGGTCAGAACAGTTTTCTAAAATTAGATTGGAGAATGGGACAGATGTAAATAGGGTTCCTCTACACAAAGAAATATGATTGTAAGACATTACTTTTGTGATGTGTTTTTAACAGTTTTATCTTTCTGTAATTATAGTTAATTTTGGAAGCTACTGTTTTGTCATCAAATGCTACCGTTGCTCTAGATGACATCAGTGTGTCCCAGGAATGTGAAATTTCCTATAAATCACTACCAAGGACCAGTACACAAAGCAAGTGTAAGTTTTCCCTTGTCGTTGTTGCTGTTTTAAGCATTGAATTAAGCTCTTCTCAGTATCAAAATATAAAATGTATTAGAGTCACGAATACCTAATACAGGGTGTGGATTATATCACCTGTTCTTATTTAAAAGGTAAACAACTGGTCTAGTCCTTAGGCCTCTCTTCCAGTAATATGGAAAATAATCTATGCTTGCAGCTGAAATTATTGCATCCAAATATTTTAATTATAAATATTATGAAAAAATTATAATTATTTTGCATATTTTAAATACACTTTTATAAATATTCACTTCTCCATTAATTTTATTCAGAACTTCAAATGAGCATGTAATAATATTCATATTTCAGGATCACCCAGGAGTTCAAAAAAAGCAAAAAGGTTGTGTTTGGGAAAATGATGTAAGGCCAACCAAAATTTAAAACTGGACCTTAAAATTCTGTGTTTCTATTCAAAATTTAAGATTTTCAAATCACAGATGGAGTTTGTCTAATTCTTTGACTAAATTTTTTGGAGAGAATATCAATTACAGGCCAGAAATGTTGCCATAAAAATGGATCTCATATAGTCAACTATGTATTTTAAAACCTAACCATTATTTAGATTCTGGGATCATGTACACATTGAAAGAATTTACACTATACCTTCAGTTACTTTCTCTTTCTAGTACTAATTGATGTTTCTCTCTGACCACTCCTACCCTCAGATCTCAATGAATCTGACAATATTAAAAATGTTTTCTGAAAAGTGTCACACTTTATTTTCTTAATCTGTATCTATGGAAAAGATTTGCATATGAAAATCAGACATACTGTATATTCCTAAGTTATATTTACTTAAACAACATATTTAGTGAGTGCAACAGTTGTATTCTTACAGGAGCTGAATGGACTAATCAAGAAAAATTTGGGTCACATGATTCTGGATTGAGACGATTAAAGAACTTTTAATTAAAGGTCCTTTATTAAAGATATTTTTCATTTGAGAGAGTGTATATTTCTGGGTGCTAACTTATATTGGGTTAACGTGTATTTACTTTGTTCAGAATGTGTATCCTGCATGCATAATAGACCATTCTAAGCTCTGTGCATGTGTTCATGCAAGTGTGTGTGTGTGTGCATGTGTGCGCGTGTCTGCCTGTGTGTCTGCATATGTGTGTGTGCATGCCTGTGTGTCCGTGTGTGTGCGTGCATGTGTGCATGTGTGTGTGCGTGTGCATGCGTGTGTGCATGCTTGTCTGTGCACATGTATGTATGATTCTGATAGACACCGAGGAGTGCAGAGCAGCAGATTTAATGATTCATTTAAAGATTCATGAGTTTGGCCAGGCGCGGTGGCTCACACCTGCAATCCTAGCACTTTGAGAGGCTGAGCCGAGCGGATCACTTGAGGTCAGGAGTTCAAGACCTGCCTGGCCAACATGGTGAAACCCTGTCTCTACTAAAAATACAAAAAAATTAGCCAGGGCTTGGTGGCGGGCACCTGTAGTCCCAGCTACTCGGGAGGCTGAGGCAGGAGAATAGCGTGAACCCAGGAGGCGGAGCTTGCAGTGAGCCGAGATCGCGCCACTGCACTCAAGCCTGGGTGACAGAGCAAGATTCCTCTCAAAAAAAAAGATTCACGAGTTTTTAAGGGTTAAACAGGATTACCTTATTTTTGTTGTTTAATTAAAGATTTTCTTTCTCCTAATTAAATACCACATCACCAGAATCATAATAGCTGAAAAGCATTAAAGTTGACATTGAAGAGCATTCTCTTGTAATGTAGTATTTGGCGGTATAGGGGCAGAAAGGTGTGACAAAAACCTTTCCTCACCCATCATAAGGGTCACAGCTGACACTCCGAGAATGAAAGACAGTTTAATGAGAGAAAAGCATAACAAATTTGTTTATCAAAGTTTTACTTGACACAGGAGCCTTCAGAAATGAAGATGCAAAGACCCAGAGAAAAGCATGTGCTTTATTTTATTTTTTCATTTTTATTTGTTTTTCAGCCCCTTTTCCTATTTAGAAAACTGTGTATTTTTCTGCTTAGTTTTGGTGAAGAACAAACAGCCATTTTGAAATGTGATCGGACAAAAGGGTATGATCCAATGGTAACAGACTGAGCAGGGAAACTTA
Organism: Pan paniscus; assembly: GCF_029289425.2. Lineage (NCBI taxonomy): Eukaryota > Metazoa > Chordata > Mammalia > Primates > Hominidae > Pan > Pan paniscus. The sequence continues at coordinate 64,912,167 of NC_085927.1, forward strand.
GCAAAGCCTCTGTGTTCAGAGTCTCCTTGACTCCTTTGTGTAGAATTTCTTCACCCCTGGGAACAGGAAAGGACCCCTCTAGAATGAGGATCTTGTGACCTAATTTCAGGCAAGATAAGCCAGATAATTTCTTTATGACCAGCACTCACAAAGAAAGGTCAGGGAAGATCAGAGTGACCTTGCTCCTGGGGTACCTCCCAATCTCCTTCAGTTCAAAGTACTTTGGGGCAGCCTTTCCTGAGCTCTTACCGAGGCAAAAGTGTGGTTAAAGGTTTTAAATCATAACTAAAGTTAACCTTAGCAAAAGTTTTTGAGACACTTGATCTTGCTTACGGAGAATTCTTTTCTTAAATTCACTCCGGATTCATGGATATGTGCATCCATCTGAACACCAGATTAGTTGGATAGATAATATATCTAATTAGGACAAATTACATGAATGATTCCTGAAAGATCAATGGATGTACACAAAAGAAAAAAAGGCGTTTCTTATTGTTTTTGCAAATATGTCCAGTAGACAATTATAGGATCTCATTTGTGGAGTTCAGTATTAGTAATGGGCAGAAGTTCATGGAGAGAAACTGAAAGGAATATTTAAAAATGTGCCATGCTCCATTGACAGTAAATTGTTATATGTATGGAGCAGAATGGCCAAAGGTTTACCCAGACTACCCAGACCCTGTACAGGACTTGAAGTTTTGAAATCTTTAATAGGCATACAAATGGCTGCACCACTTCAAAGCAGTCTTAGAGCTGTAGTTTTCTGCTCACAGTCCGCGTGATGAAAATCGCAAGTGCTACTTTGATTTGGCCTTTAATCAAGCTTCTTCTCCTTCAGAATATTTAAAAGCTACTGTTGATGAAATAATTTTACATTCTGTTTATTTGTTAAAGGGAGAGAGCCTGTTTTATGCTCTTAATCTCAATTTTGAAGCCAGATTTGTGCCTGGTGAGGATGCAGGTTGTATTTCATCCAGGAAGATACGCGATTTTCCAACTGAGTGCCCAAAGGGAGCACATGAAACTAATTGCTGTGAGTGCATTACTGACTCCTTCAGCAGATATTTATATGTACATATTTACTCTCTGAACGTAAAGTGCACACTACTCAAGTGAGCATTGTATGATGAAGACAGTCAGAACAGGGACCTCTGCATGATGGAAATGACTTGCCGGTGAGAACAAACCAGATTCTCTTTAAACTAGTGGCGATGAATGAAAACGACCTGCTAACTTTCAGTTTTGCCCTGTTGGAGAATAACATTTGAAATACATGCAGGATAGCGCTCAAAACACAAGAGCAAGGATGTATCTAGCCAGTCGTAGAAAAATAAGTAACACATGACACCACTTATATGAGGTATCCATGTAGTCATATTTGTAGAATCAGAGTAAAATTGTGGTAACCAGGTTCTGGGAGGAGAGGAAGTGGAAAATTACTAATCAACAGGCATACATTTTCAGTCAAACAAGATGAATAAGTTCTAGACATCTGCTGTATAACATGGTATCTAAAGTCAATGACAATGTATTGTACACTTAAAAATGTGTTGTGGGGGTAGATCTGGCTGGATGCAGTGGCTCAAGCCTGTAATCCCAGCACTTTGGGAGGCTGAGGCAGGTGGATCACTTGAGGCAAGGAGTTCAAGACCAGCCTGGCCAACATCACAAAACCCCATCTCTACTAAAAATATAAAAATTATCAGGGCATGGTGGCACACACCTGTAATCCCAGCTACTCAGGAGGTGCAGGTTGCAGTGAGCTGAGATCACACCACTGCATTACAGCCTGGGAGACAGAGAGAGACCCTGTCTGCCACCCCCCCATAAAAAAGAGGGTAGATCTTATATTTTCTTATCACAATATATGTATTATAAACATTTATTTATTAAATTATTTTTAACATCATAGTATTCTTATTATCGTAAGCAGTTGCTATTTCAGTATAACTAGCAGTAGAAGACTTTATACTGCTTACAAATGTGATTTCAAATGATAGTGTATCAATAAATAGTTCTATGGTCATAAAACTATAGATCCTGCCTAGTTCTATATATTTTTCCACCTTTAAGAGTCTCCTTTCAGTTTGTCCTTTTCCAGGGCAATGCCTCCATTCTTTCTGCATTCTACTTAAATGATTCTAAAACTATCCTAGCATCCCTGAAAAAGTAATACAGACGAAGAAAAAAAAAGAAGGTTGTCTGTTGGTGGATAAGCTTTTCCAAAAGTATTTTAATAACTGTGCTATTGAACACAATAAAAAAAGGCAAGAGGAAAGGCAAGAGAAGCATCCCATTTTGTTGATTACCCATACCCGAGGTGAAAACCAAGGTGGTTTTGAGTCAAGACAGTGGAGGAACACAGACATTTTCCAGAAGTGTGGTGGCGCAAAGAGTTGGAGAGACTCTTTCCTCCGCATTCAAAACATACATGAGAAAGACGAGAAAAATCAGGGCCATTGCTGATTGCTAATACATTGGCAAGCAGCCATGCTGCGACCCACAAAAAAACCTTATGAGCATCTTTTCTATACCAAGAGATTTGGTAAGAAGAAATTGTGATCATTTCCCTCGAGAAACATAATCTATTACAGAGAGCTCAGAAATAAATCTAAACATAAAAGACCAAATACGTTTTGACAAAGGCACCAAGAGGACACAGTAGGGAAAAAATAGTCTCGTCAATAAATGGTGCCAGAAAATCTGGTCGTTCTCATGCGAAAGAATGAAATTGGACCTTTGTCTTACACCGTACACTTCAATAAATTCACAATGTAAGAAAGTCCTAAATTTAAGACCTGAAATCATTAAACTCCTAGAAGAGAACTTAGGGGAAAAACTCCTTGACATTAGAGTTGGCAATGGTTTTTTAATATCACACCAAATGCTCTGGCTACAAAAGCAGAAATAAATAATGGGATTACCTCAAACTAAAAAGCTTCTGCACAGTAAAGGAAACACTCAGCAAAATAAAATAGCAACCTGCATATCGGGAAAAATATTTGCAAACCATATGTCTGATAAGGGGTTAATATTCAAAATTTATGAAGATTTTATACAACTCAGAAATAGATAAATAGATAAAAAATGGGCAAAGGCCCTGAATAGACATTTCTCCACAGAAGACATAAAAATAATCAACTGGTATATGAACAGATATTCCACATTTCATTGGCATTAATCATCAGGGAAATACAAATCCAAAACTCTTTTAGATACCTCCTCATATCAATTAGGATAGCTATAATAAAAAAAAGCATAACACATTTTAGTAAGAGCGTGGAGAAAAGAGTACTCATACTGTTGGTGCAAATGTGAATTGTGCAGCCATTATGGAATATGGTATGGAGGTTTCTTAAAAAATTAGCAATAAAAGTACCCTATGATTTAGCAATCTCTCTTTTGGGTATATACCCAGAAAAAATGAAATTACCACTTCATAAAGCTGTCTGCACTCCCATGTTCGCTGCAGGATTATTCTTGATAGCCAAGATATGAAAACAACCTAAGTGTCTGTTGATGTACAGATAGATAAACTGTGGTATCTAAAAAACAGTGGAATATTATTCAGCCTTAAAAAAAAGAGATTCTGCCATTTTTCACATCCTAGGTGAACCTGGAGGAAATTATGCTATGTGAAATAAGCCAAACACAAGAAGGAAAATATTGCATGATCTCAATTATGTGTGGCATCTAAAAATTATATACAGATATAGAGAATGAAACAGTGGTTACCAGAGGCAGGGGCCAAGGGAAGGAAATGGAGATATGTAGCTCGGAGGATATGATGTAACAGATATGGAGGAGAAATGTGTCTAGAGATGTAATGTACAACGAGAGGACTACAGTTAATAACACTTGAGGACTACAGTTAATAACAGATTTGAGATTTGAGATTTGATAAATGAGTAAGTTTTAGCTACTCTTGCCACAAAAAAAGAAAAAAAAGGGCAATTATGTGAGATAATGGATAATTTGCCTCACTGTAATAACCATTTTACTATCTGTATGTATCACATAACCTTATGTTGTATATCTTTAATATACATAATAAAATTTGTTTTAAAAATTAAGAAAAGAAGCTTAGTCTATTAGGTAAGAAATGTATCGATTTAATAGTGTTGTAATGATAACTGGAATAGAGATGTAAACAAGTAGCTATTTTAACTCTAGGAAGTTGGAGAATATATTCAATAGAAAGTAGGTAAGTCCTCAGCAGCAATTTTATTTTATTTTATTATTATTATACTTTAGGAATTTCTTAAGATGTTTTCTAGTTTTCTTGCTGTGTAAGAAGAGTGTCTATTGCAAGTTCTGCCAGGGATTAACCATTCTAGGCCTGTCTCTGATATACATTAAGACTGTTACCAAATGTACATGGTTTAAGAACCTTACCTATATAGTCTTTTAATCAGCAAAATCAATATAAGAGGTACTATTTTCCTCATTTTATGAACTTTCTTGTCATTTAGTCTCTTATCAGTTAGAATTCCATTTTAAACACAGTCTGCCTCCAAAACCTACATTTTTTTTTTTTGAGACGGAGTCTGTTGCCCAGGCTGGAGTGCAGTGGTGCGATCTGGGCTCACTGCCAGCTCTGCCTCCCGGGTTCACGCCATTCTCCTGCCTCAGCCTCCCGAGTAGCTGGGACAGCAGGCGCCCGCCATCACGCCTGGCTAATTTTTTTTTTGTATTTTTTTAGTAGAGACGGGGTTTCACCGTGTTAGCCAGGATGGTCTCTATCTCCTGACCTCGTAATCCGTCCGCCTCAGCCTCCCAAAGTACTGGGATTACAGGTGTGAGCCACCGCACCCGGCCCAAAACCTACGTTCTTAACTGCAAATCGTATAGCCTTTCTATCCTTTTAAGGTCAGCATTACATTGAGAATGATGTTTTTAGAAAATGTGAAAAGTTCCCTACATGAGCAGTTTAAGCAATGAGAAGTTTGAAGCCAATGATCAAAACTTCACTTTTGGAGGAGAAACGATGCCCTTAGTCTCTAATATGTCAAATGGTCACTTAGTAAATGCTGTCGAGAAGTTTAAGGAATGAATGTCTTTAAAAAATAATACTTAATACTTTCTCCTTAGTAATTATTTCTTTAATCACAGTACCTTTTATAATCTGAAATGTATTAAATTGCTTTTAATTCTTATAGTGCTTTTCGGGGACCTAAAAGATAATTTTTTAGACATAAAAGGAAAATAAAAGATCACTATTTGGATAAGGGACCCACCCTCATAGGGAATTGAATTAGAAAATTAGCAAACGACCTCCAGTTCTCTAAAGTCTTATTTTGAGGGTTTTTTTTTTTTGCCTGCTTTTTTGAAAAAACTAATTTTTATACTGTGAATCTGTTTATTCATAGAAATGCTAATTCTTCATCCCATTTTTGTGAATCCTTTCACTAAAGATTCTGGCAATGAGTGGAGGTGAGGTAAAGACACAGTGAAGAATACAGAGAAGTAGGAGTCTTTTTTTTTTCTTGTCTTCTTTGCAGCAAAAAGGTTTGAAGGAAGCATGCAAAATTTAGGCTGCGATTCTAATGTTGAACAAATGAGCATATCACTTCTCTTACAGAGACCTTAACTGCTTGAAAAAACAGGGGTTTCTTATAAGGAGGAAAAGGCAATGCCACCCTCAGGATTTCTATTTATGAACTTAAATCCTCCTAAAAAGGACCATTGCTATTCTTGAATTTCAAACATTTAATATTTTAATGCTATTTATTTTAATTTTTCTCACTTTCACAACCATCTTTAACACAATTTACTTTCTTTTTTACATGAGACTGATTATGACCTACTTCAAACGGGTTATTAAGTTTGCTAAAAATTTAGGTCTTCAGTGCCTTGAAATATTTTCAGATTTTGTAGAAAAAAATAGCAAACATAAATTGCAACCAATTTTGGTAAATGAGAGAACAAGTTATTGGATTTGTTCAAGAAATGTTTGGGATACATAGAGGTTAGGAAGTTTTGCAGAATTTTGATAGCCTTGGATAATTTAATCGAATGTTTCCATACTTATTTATATTATGATATAAAAGTGCAGTTACTTAAAATGTAACCCAGGTGTACAGGTTTTCAAGGAGTCTCTCTCTCTCTCTGCCAGTTAAAACACCACACACTGACTATGATGTTAAATTATCTCTGATTTTCATTTATGATAACTGAAGGGCTGAAAAACCTACATAGCATGACAAATACAACATATCTCAACAAAACTTCTCTGGACCTTCAGAAACTCTAAGGGACAGGCTGCAGGGTGAATCACTGTTGGATGTAATTTTTGCCTGGACGTAGCGAAATTACAGCGTATCAGAAAAGTTCAATGCCAGAGTGGATTTTAGACCTGGGATCATGTTGCCATTTATGAGGAACTAGACAAATACTCTGTATGTTTTCATTTAAGGGAATGTTTAACATGATCTGCACATCTTAGCTCTCAAGTCACACTTGGCATCAGGACAAACCCTAAAAGAAGGCAGATGAGGAGTGAGCTCCAGAGAGCAGAGCCAGTACCTAGGTGTCTTCCCATAGTTCCAGTGTTCTGAAAAGTCCATTTCTCCTGGACGGGTTATTTGATGTTGAGGCCAATCAAAATGCCACCTCATCATTTTTGAAAGCTTATCTTTATTTTTTTTTAGATCAAAATTGTTACTCTGAATTGTGTCTTTAGGATAGATCATAAAATGGGAAATTTGGGGTTTGAGTTTTTTGTAGTTGTTGTTTTGTTTTGTTTTTGAAACAGGGTCTTGCTCTGTTGCCCAGGCTGGGGTGCAGTGGTGCGATCTTGGCTCACTGCAACCTCTGCTTCCCGGATTCAAGTGATTCTCCTGCCTCAGCCTCCCTAGTGGCTAGACTACAGGTGAGCACCACCGTGCCCAGCTAATTTTTGTATTTTTAGTGGAGATGGGGTTTTGCCATGTTGGCCAGGCTGGTCTCGAACTCCTGACCTCAGGTGATCCACTCGCCTTGGCCTCTCGAAGTGCTGAGATTACAGGCATGAGCTGCCATGCCTGGCCTAAATTGTCATTTAATGACATTCAACACATTTTGCCAAATGTTTCCCCAAAACATTATGCTAATAATCATATCAACAAAGTAAAACTGTGGCAGTGTCCCTGTGTTTGAAGTCCATTTTGACATTTACTTTCACTTTTCATGATTATGCAAATACTATTTATAAGTTCCTATTTTTGTGAACAAATACTTTGTTTCCTCAAGACTAAAATAAATAATGCTACTTTATGTAGTGCTTTCTTTCGTTCCAAGAGATAATGTGTATACTGGAAAATGAAGATATTATGTGTCAAATAGTATAAATGGTACATTTTCTCACACCTACATTGTATTAACAGGACATATATAAACTATTTTGTTCTGGCTGTGCTATGTAATGCAGGCAAGAAAGCCAAAATTTACTTAAGCAGCTCTGTAAGTTGTAAAGACATTTTAATATTTCCAAACAACATTTAGTGAGCACTATAATTTATTTCTGTCTAAAACCTATTTAGTGCAAAGTGCATGTACTAATTTTATGAAAAAATTCTAAACAATTTCCTATATTCTACTTTTCTGTCAACTCATGAGAAAAAAAAAAACATGTAAGTCTCTACTGAGTAGTTGAATTCAATGAAACCTTAGCCAAGGTTGAATAGTACAAGGAAAAGGAGTGATTTATTATTTATTTATTTATTCAATCTTAGATGCTGATTATATATTTTCCTCAAACTAGTATATCTGCTAAATACAGAAATATGTGCATTAGACACTGGCATTTCCACAGCAGAGATGCATAATAGAGACAAAGTCATTTTATGTGTGTTGATACTTTGCAAGCCATGTATCCTATGTACTCAGTATTGATCAAGAATAATTGCATTACTCTGCACTGAGACTTATGTTTTCTTTTATTACATAAATGCATTAAGAGAAGGCTTGAATTTCCTATAGCAACTCTCTGCTCTATATGTTTTGAGATGTGTGTGTGTGTGTGCGCGTGTCAGTCTTTGAATTAGGACTACTTTTTTCAGTGTATTTTCTGAAAAATGTTTCTGAGTAGGCCTTTTTGGCTAGATTGGAGATACTTCATCTTAATTATAATATTAAAGGATTTCTATGATGTGTCTCTCTGTATAATTACAAATTACTTTTAATTTTGTAAGGTCTAGAAAAATGAGCTGCTGTTTTCTGTGTTCTATCTTATATTCTTTTTCCATAGCTCTGAATACAAGGAAAAAAAGTCTGAAAATATACCTACACTTGCTAATTATTGAGTATCTTCCCCTTTTATTAAATGCATATTGGCAAATAAGTCTCTGTAGGGAAAAGAAGTCTTTCTAGTTATTTTTTCTTAGTAAACTGGATTTCCATTCTCTTCTCATTGTCCTCAAGTTTAAAATCTAGACAACTATTTTCTATTCAGACAAACCCCTCTAGACAGATGTCATTGTGAAAGACCCTAATGGGAGGTTGTTTCTGGTGAAGGCTCATCATTTCTGTGGCATGAAATCAAGAAGTGGAGAAAACGTCCATTCACCCTCATTTATGGAAGTCACTGATCTCCGATAAAGAAAAGTGAAAACTATTTCTATAGTCAGGTAAAATCTGATAAATAACCCATGCTATTTTGATCAATCTTTGCTGCAGATAATCATGTTGTTAAATTAGGAGAATTCAGGATAGTAGTGAAAATAATTGATTCTTCTTCCGCCATTGAAAATTCTATTGAGAATAAAAGTCAGGCATTTAACAAGAAAGCCTTTTTCTGTAATTATTTAAGATTAAGTTTCAATACATTAGATTATTAATGGTGACTGTGGAGAGAGTGGATTTTTTTTTCCATGTCATACTTTGAGCTCGGCTGGGATATTATTTTTTTTGACATGATCATTGTTCTTCTTCACTCTTAAAATTGTGTTAGAAGTATTACTGCCTTTCCTTTTCTTTTTGTTGCTTATCTGCTGAAACTATTCAGTTCTTCTCTTTTCTCACATGCCACTACTCTTGTTCATTTTGTTTCCATTTTCAGGTTAGCAATGTGTGTGATAGGTAAAAAGGGGGTGGAAAGAGCCTTCCCCACCTAACACTAAGTGTTCCAAGCATCCAAGCAATCGACATCTCCCTGCCTTGCAGAAACACACCACTGTAGGGAGTGAAATGTACACTGCTTCTGATGTGATATAATTATCTCTTTGCGTTATACGTTTAAAGACACCTAAAAGACCACATAATAATTTAGTTAATTTATGTAGTATAAATACTCACATGCTTACTTTTAAGCACTTACTTTATAGCTGACAGTGTTTGAAGTAAATTTGCATGCACAAACTAATTTATAGCTCTGTAAAATAAGGCATAAAGAGGATTAATATTAGGGCCCTGCTTCCTAGCTTGGGAGAGACTGACCCTTATAATGAGTGAATAAATTATGTACTATTTTTAGAAGGGATGTATGCTGTAGAAAAAAAAATGAGGCAAGGAAAGGGCAATGGGGGAAGGCAAGGGAACGTTGCAATTTCCAAGAGAGTGGTCATAGTACATCTCAGTTACAAGGTGGCATTGTAACAAAGACTTGAGAAGGTGAGGAAACAAGCTTTGAGATATCTCAAAAGAAAAGAAAGAGTGTTCTAAGCAGAAAGAAGGAACTAAGGGATTGGGACAGGAATACATCTGGTGAATTTGAACAATAGCAAGGGGACCAATGTGGCTGGACGAGGTTGATTATAGAGAACAATTATAGGATAATAAGGCTGAGGAAGAGCAGCCCACCTAGAGCAATGGTTCCCAACATTGGCTGTGTGTGAGAGACACTCAGATTTCTTTGCAGCAACATGGATTGAGTTGGAGGCCGGAATCCTAAGCAAATTAACAGAAACGGAAACCAAATACCACATGTTCTCACTCGTAAGTGGGAACTAAAACATTGAGTTCACATGGACATAAATATGGACACAATAGACAATGGACTACTGGAGGGTGGAGAGGTGGGTGGGTTTCAAAACTACCTATTGGGTACTGTGCTCACTACCTGGGTTATGGGATCTGTACTCCAAACCTCAGCATCGTGCAACATTGCCATGTAACAAATTTGCACATGTATTCACTCTATCTAAAATAAAAGTCGAAATAAAAAGTCTTGAGGCGGGGCTAATTAAATCACAATCTCTAGGGTAGAATCCTGGCATTCACAGTTTTTAAATTATGTGCAGCCAAGGTTGAGGACCATTTCAGCCGAGGCCTTATGGGTGATTGTAAGGACACTAGCTTTTAAATGAGACTGGGAGCATTTTGAACAGAAGACTTGCAAGATCTGACTTGTCACAATCACTGTGTTTGCTACATTGAGAAGAGATAGAAGGGGGTTATTGATGCCCATCGTCAATGACCACCTGTAACAAGATTGGGTTTATTGATAGTTGCTAAGCAAGGAAAATAGCCTACTAGGAGAAACTGGGACGTGGCTTAACAAGAGGAACTTGTTCTGGGATTGGACTTGTGTTGGGTCATTTAGAGAAGGGCTCAAGGAAGCAAGAATTTTCCTTTGATTGGATGTTTTCAAGAAATAGGATAATTCTGTAATTGTATATCTGAACAAATTTTATTTAGGAGGTGAGAGAAATTGAACTAAAGTTATAATTGGTTAAAATACAATACTCATGTCAGTCAGGAAAGGGGAATGAATATTTGAGGAGTTTCGAGTTTACACTGTGATCTTTTTTTGTCTGTGTTCAGAAATGAATAGAGTGGCCTTCTTTTTGTGTGGTTTTATTTCTCAGTCTACGGAGTGACCTTGTTTAATGTTGTTGATATGTGCAAATCTTTATGTTCAACGGAAGATCACTACAGCTCAGCTGTTATTGTAAGTTCAGGTACTAGCAACACCAAAGTCTAGACGACATCACCAGCAAACTGCCAACTGTTGGCCAGTGTCAGAAATGGAAGCAGAAAGAGCAGTTGGGGAGTATTCCAAGGACTGAATAAGGAAATGATGGTGACTTGAGCTAGGTAGGGAGAGAGCAGTAGAGATGGTCAGAAGTGGGAAGATTCTGGATCTATTCTGAAGGCAGGTAGAAGTGAAAAGCTTTGATAGAAATGAATAAATAATATAAAGATAATAAAGCAAATCAAAGAAATCAAATATTGATTCTTCAAAAAGATTGGTAAAATTGACAAACCTTTAACGAAATGGACCTAGGGAGAGAGACAAAGGGAGAGAGACAGAGAGAGGGATAGACAAAGAGAGAGAGAGAAGATTCAAATTACTATAATCAGAAATAAAAGTGGGGACATTACTTTCAATTCTACATAAATAAAAAAGATTATAAGATTAGAGTACCATATACAAGTACATGCCACAAAATTGGATAACTTAAGTATAATAAACAGATTCCTAGAAATGTAAAACCTACCAAGATTAAAGCACAAAGAAATAGAAAATCTGAATGGACCTACAACTAGCAAAGAGGTTTGATGAGTAATAAAAGATCTGCCAACAAAGTAAAGCCCTGGAACTGTCCCATTAGTGTCAGTGGTGAAGTTTGCCAAGTATGTAAAAAAGAACTAACAACAATCCTCTCAAATTTTTCCAAAAAATTGAAGACAAGGAATATTTTCTAACTTATTCAATGAGGCCAGCATTACCCTGAGACTCAAGCCAGACAAAGAGACTGCAAAAAAACTATGAACCTATATCCTTTATGATCATTTATGCAAAATCCTCAACAAAATATTAGCAAACTTATTTCAGAAGCATATTAAAAAGATTATACAACATGACCAAGTGGGATTTTTTTCCTGGAATGCAGGAATGGTTCAACCTAGGAATATCTGTCTATGTAATGCACCACATTAACAGAACAAAGGAAAGAAAAAAACACGTGGTCACCTCAATTGATGCAGAAAAAAACATTTGATACAATTCAATATTTAATTCAGAATAAAAATACTCAACAAACCAGGAATAAATGGAAACCACCTCAACATAATAAAAGCCATGTTTGAAAAACTCACAGGTACATTATACTCATTGGTGAAAGACTAAAAGCTTTTCTTCTAAGATCAGGAATAAGGAAAGGATGTCCATCCATATCCATGTTTGCCACTTCTATTCGTAGTACTAGCAAAAGCAATTAGTTTAAAACATAACAAAAAAGAAAATAATAGGAATAAAGAAAATGAAATAAAAGTCATACAAATTGGAAACAAAGAATTTTTATATGTAAATATCCCTGTAAGTTCTACAAAAAACCCTGTTAGAACTAAAAAATGAATTCAACAAAATGTAAAGTTAAAATACAAAAATTGGTTGCATTTCTTTACATTAGCTATGAACCATCCAAAAAGGAAATTAAAAAACCAATTCTCTTGCAATAACATAAAAAAGAATAAAAGTCTTTAGGAATTAAGATGGTGAAAGACTTGTACAATAAAAAATAAAAAATATTTCTGAAATAAATTTTTAAAAATATAGGTAATGAAAAGATATTCCATGTTCATAGATCAGAAGACGTAATATTCTTAAGATGTCAGTATCACTCAAAGTGATCTACAGATTCAATATAATCCGTTAAAATACCAGTCACATTTTTTAGCTGAAATAGAAAGTAAGTTCATATTGAATCTCAAAGAACCCCAAATAGACAAAATAATTCTGAAAAAGAGGAACAAAGTTGGAGGACACACACACCCTGATTTCAAAACTTATTACAAAACTACAGTAAACAAAACAGTGTGGTACTGCCAAAAAGACCAATGTATAGATCAGTGGAATAGATTACAGAGTCCAGAAATAAATCCTCACATATATGAAAAAGTGATTTTTTTTTTTTTGGCAAAGGTACCAACACCATTCAATTGGTAAAATCCAGTATTTTCAATACATGCTGCTGGGAAAACTAGATATCAACTTGCAAAAGTATGAAGTTGGACCCTTACCTAACTTCATATTCAAAAACTAACTCAAAATCAATCCATAAACTAAATATAAGACCTAAAACTATAAAACTCTCAGAAGAAAATATAGGACAGAAACCTTATGATGCTGTGTCTGTCAATGATTTAATGGATGACACCAAAGACACAGGCAACAAAATAAAAAATAGACAAATCGGACTTTATGAGAGCTTTAAAATTTTTTGCATCCTAAAACACTATCAACAGAGTAAAAAGGCAACCCCAAGAAGGGGAGAAACTTCTTGCAAACTATATATCTGATAAGGGATTGATATCCACAGTATAGGAGAGAACTTCTAAAACTCAATAATAGACCAACAGCTCAATTCAAAAATAGACAAAATATTTTAATGGACATTTCTCCAAAGAAGACAAAATATTTTAATGGACATTTCTCCAATAAGCATGTGAAAAGATGTCCAACATCACCAACATTAGGGAAATGCAAATCAAAACAATGAGATACCACCTTGCATCCATTAGATTACTACCCACAAATAATAAAAACCCAAAACAAAACCAAACAAAAAACCAATCCAGAAGTGAACAAGTGTTGGTGAGGATGTGGAAATCAGAACTCTTGTGCACTGCTAAGGAATGTAAAATGGCATAGCTACTGTGGAAGAGGAAAGCAATTCTTCAAAAAAATTAAAAATATAATTACCATATGATTCGGCAATTCCAGTTTTGGGTATATACTCAAAATAATTAAAAGCAAGATCTCAAAGAGATATTTGCACACTCGTGTTCATAGAAACATTATTCACAATAGCTAAAACCTGAAAGTAACCCAATTATTCATTGACTGATGAGTGGATCAGAAAAATGTGGTGAATGCATACAATGGAATGTTATTTAGTCATAACAAGGAAAGAAATTCTGACATGCACTACAAAGTGAATAAAACTTGAGGACATGGCCAGATGCGGTTACTCACACCTGTAATCCTAGCACTTTGGGAGGCTGAGGTAGGTGGATCACCTGAGGTCAGGAGTTTGAGACCAACATGGCCAACATGGTGAAATCCCATCTCTACTAAAAATACAAAAATTAGCTGGGAGTGGTGGTGTGCATCTGTAATCCCAGCTACTCAGGAGGCTGAGGCAGGAGAATTGCTTGAACCTGGGAAGAGGAGGTTGTAGTGACCTGAAATCGCTCGTGCCACTGCACTCCAGCCTGGGAAATAGAGCAAAACTCTGTCCAAAGAGATAAGTAAATAAATGAAAATAAATAAAATAAAATAAAAAAACTTGAGGACATACTGCTCAGTGAAATAAGCCAGTCACAAAAAGAAGTAATGATATGATTAGACTTATCTGAGGTATAGTGAATAGCCTAAATCTTAGAGACAGAAAGTAGAATGGCAGACTCCTGGGCCTGAGGGAAGAAAGGAGTGGATAATTGTTGTGTAATAGGTACAGATGTCAGTTTTGTGAGATGAAAAGAGTTTTGGACATGGATGTTGGTGATGGTTGTGCAACAATATGAAAGCACTTAATACTCCTAAGTTGTGCACTTAAAATGGTTTCGATAATAATACATTTTATGTTATGTGTATTTTATCACAATAAAGAAAAAGTAGGGGAAAAAGCAAATAAGAAGAGGGCTTGATATACCACTGCTGGTTTAAAGATGTAAGGAGCCACATGAAAAGATATGACAGGTGGGCTTAAGGAGATGAAAGAAATCCTCAGCAGACAGGCAGCAATAAAACAAGGATCTCAGTCTTGTAGCCACAAGAAACTGAATTCTGCCAACCATCTAAATGAGAATAAGCCAGGAAGTAGATTCCCCCCCCCAGCCTCCAGATAGAGCCATCGTACCTTGTACTTTTATTACTACCTTTTGAGACCCTAAGCAGACAGCCATGCCATGCCATCCTAGATCTCCGACCTACAGAAACTAAGAGATAATAAATGAGTGTTGCAAGTCTCTAGGTTTGTGGTTGTTTGTTACATAGCAATAGAAAACTAATAGAAACTAAAATAAAACAAATGCCCTGGGTATCAATAGAAAACAAATGCACTGGCAGTTACTTTCTTTCAACACTCTAAAGATAACATTCCTTTTCCTTCTGGTTTCCATTGCATCTATTAAAGAGGTCTAATAATGATTCTTTGAAGGTGATTTATGCTTTTTTTCCAGCTGCTTTTAACATTTTTCTCTCTGGCACAGATTTTTGGCAGTTTGGCTAGGGTGTGCCTATGTGGGTTTTCTTTGTATTTGTTCTTTTGTGCTCACAGGGATCCTTGAAATATGGCTTTATATTCTTTTCAGTTTTGAAATTTATTAGACAGATTTTTCAAATATTTCTTCAGTTCCTGGAAATACTGTATGCCCCACAATGAGTTCTGAAAGGAGGCCAACATTATTTCAACAAACGATCAACAATATAATTGTTAAGAGGGAATGGGAAGTAGTGATAAAATAACTTACAACATCAGGCATACATAGCCATGAAATAAGATGGAACTATCAAGCCAGGCTCAGTGGCTCACACCTGTAATCTCAGCACTTTGAGAGGCTGAGGCAGGAGGATCGCTTAAGCCCAGGAGTTCCAGACCAGTCTGGGCAACATGGCAAAACCTCATCTCTACAAAAAATACAAAAATTAGCTGGGCGTGGTGGCACATGCCTGTAGTCCCAGCTACTCAGAGGCTGAGATGAAAGGATCTCTTGAGCCCAGGAGGTTGAGGCTGCAGTGAGCCATGATCATGCCACTGCATCCAGCCTGGGCAACACAGCGAGACCCCATCTCAAAAAAACAAAGAAAAGAAAAATGGAATTATTAAATTGTGCTACAAGACATGGGAATATTAATGCAATTGCACTTGATTTGGGTTGTAAAAATGGGTAGTGTTAATATAAATAATTCCTTATATCCTGGAGAGCAGGTTATCTTGGGTAATAAGGGATACCTGTGAATTTTAAGCAAGCAACTTGAGTTTTAGCTTAAAATATTCATATTTTGGCTCTTTAGGTAATTGAGCTTTTGTCAAGAAGTATGAAACATTTGAGATCATTAGCCTAGTCTGGGGAAAAAAATATATATATATACACACATATATATATGATGCAAAGACAATATAAATAAACATTTAACATGACAGAAAAAAATCACGTTATTTTAAAAATACATCACTGATTTCTGCCTACCCCCAGAGAAAAAATAGTAGGGTCTTTTACGAATCATACATTTTGTTCATCTATATTACTATAGTATACTGTTAATGTGATTATCTAAAAAAAATTATACTACTTGTCTAATAACAACCCACCTCATATCACCATAGCACTAACAATCTTCTCATAAATGTAAGCATAGTAGTGGGTACTGTTATTAACATGAGCTGACTAATACAATTTCACATTTCAAACGCAATTGTGGGTGCTGTGCTACTCCATATTATATTAGTAATTATTGTTCTCTAAAGGTTCTTAAAAGCAAATAAACAAATGCAAGGCAAAACATATGAAATGCAAGGCAAAACATACGAAATGCAAGGCAAATGCATTAAAAACTTTTGAGTGTTAATATATAGATTTTATTTTATCTTTTTAATTTCTTTTGCTTAACCAAATAGATTATGTAGTTTTGATTAACTGGCCATGAAATAGCTCTGCCTACATAGAATTTCCCATGAATAATTGGTTGTGGAGACTTTTGTGTGTGACCCAAATCCTCCCTCAAAATTGAAGTTTGCCCAGCTATTGGGAGTGTTGGCAAATCATGCCTCTCAGCTGATTCTCTCTAGAATTTATTCTCAGGAGATCTAATTAATAACTTATCAAGCTGATGTCCATCCTTGGGAACAACTCGTATCTGAAGAATGGCCAGTGAAAGGTATTAAAACTCCATACTCCTGCCTCAATTTAGGGCAACTCTGAAGGGTCACCTCAGCTTCTCAGCTCCCCCTTGCGATTAGCTGAGGTATTTGTTGTGACTGCCTCACATCTCAACTCCCTTTATCCAATTCAGCTTTTTCGCCACAGTTGTTAGTTCCTAGGATTTTACCCAGTTAAATGTTCTCTACACAAATCTCTATCTCAAATCTGCTTTACAGGGAATGTGGCCTCAGACAGGTTTTCATTAGGTTCCGGACATAACTCTCATTAGTCATTGATATGATTCGGCTGTGTCTCCGCCCGAATCTCACCTTGAGTGTAATTATCCCCACATGTCAAGGATGGAGTCAGGTGGAGATAATTGATTCCTAGGGGCGGTTTCCCCCTACTGTTCTCGTGGTAGCGAATAAGTCTCACGAGATCTGATAGTTTTAAAATGGGAGTTTCCCTACACAAGCTTTCTTCTCTGCTACCATTTAAGATGTGCCTTTGCTTCTTTTTTGCCTTCTGCCGTGACTGTGAGGCCTCCCCAGCCATGTGGAATTGTGAGTTCATTAAACCTCTTTCCTTTATAAATTACCCGGTCTTGGGTATGACTTCATTAGCAGCATGAGAACAAACTAGTACAGTCTGTTCTATAAGCCCAAGTCGGATCACAGAGTCCCGCTTTCTGTTTTTTTTTTCTAGCCCATATTTCTACTAAAACTTGACTCATATAGACTTAAAACAAAATAATTAAGCATGGTTAATATTTATTTAATATTTTATACGTGTCAGGTACTGTATTTTGTAACTTATCTTTTAATAATCTTTCCAAATCTCTAAAAGGAGAATTCTGCTCTTTTATAGAGAAAATAAGGATGGCTCTGAAAATGTTAGTATTAGGGGAAGTAGGGTGAGGGACATAGGGGGCACTTTGTGTTATTTGTGCATTTTACTATCAGTCTAAAATCAGGTCAAAATAAAAATTAAAAAAAATGAGTAGTAGAAGCAGGTTGTTAAGATTTTCAGTATGACTCTAGAATTTTTTTGTTTGTTGTTTGTTTTGGAGTGTAGTGGTAAGATCTCTGCTCACTGCAACCTCCACTTCCCAGGCTCAAGCAATTCTCCTGCCTCAGTCTCCCAAGTAGCTGGGATTATAGGTGCCCGCCACCACACCCAGCTAATTTTTGTATTTTTTTTTTTTTAGTAGAGATGGGGTTTCAGCATGTTGGCCAGGCCAGTCTTCAACTCCTGACTTCAAGTCATCCGCCCGCCTCAGCCTCCCGAAGTGCTGGGATTATAGGCATGAGCCACCACTCCTGGCGCAAAGTTCATATTTTAACTATTAACCTAAATTATTTTAAAAACAAAAGTCTCCTTGGACTCAAACCAGGTCAGAGTGACATGATCATGTGCCTGTTTTGTGTAGGGTGAAGTGAGATTATTATCTAGGAAATAGCTGAAATGTCCTGAGGGTGACAAAGAGGAGCTGTGCTTTCAGCCAAATATCAGAACCAGGGCCACTGCCTGCCGCCGAACCCCAGCGGGCACCCCTACTTTGTGTTTATCTGTGGTGGCTACGCTTGCCCACCTGGGTGGGAACCCCGAGAATGACTCCAGACTTTTCCAGGGACTGCATGCCAGGGTATTTTTACAATTTATGTGTAGACTTTGTTCGGGTGGAAAAGTTATTTTATGAAGACGAAACAAGCAATTGGGGTACCTACCTTATGGCATTTTTCACATTGAGACTGTTAAAAATACCCCTCCCCTAACCAAAACCCTGACAAATAGAGCCAGGGAAGGCCATGCAAAAAAGGATTCTTGGGCTTGTATGCCTGATAACAAAAACTTATCACAGAAGACTGCAGAAAACACAATCTTGCACAAAGCCCATTGCAACTTTGCACACAACAATGCTTCTGAAGGATATTTGCCCAACAACTGCCTGTCCAACCTGGGCCTGGCATCACCTTTGTTATTGATCTTTGTAGCCAAGGATAATCATTTCCAAATGATCATGTAATCTTCCTCATTTTTTCTTTTGTCTTCCTTTACCTCCGTGAATATGCATACAGTTTACTCTGGCTTGCCTATTTCTATTGCAAGGCTCTGTTTCCAAACGAATATCTTTTTCTTGTGGAGAGCCTCTCTCTGTTTGTTATTTAGGTTGATAAGAGAAATGGGAACATTTGAGAGCTCAGGTAGAAGGCCTTAGTCTACAGTGAAACGTTTTTGCACCCTTAGATGCTTACTTCCACTACAACTTGCAGGTGGGCCTTGAAAAGTTCTTGGAAGAAGTTTGAGCTTTGGTCTTCTCCGATTCATTTAGCATAGATTCTCAAAATGTGGTCCCTGGACCCACAGCATCAGCATCACCTGGAGATTGTTAGAAATGCAAATCATCGGGCCTCATTCCAGACCCTCAGCTGGAAACTCTAGGGGCATGGCCAGACCCTCTGTAGCTGAACAAGCCATCCAGGTGGTTTTGATGCAGCTAAAGTTCTGGAACAACTAATGTAGCCCCATTTGGAAAACTTGGCTCTACAGGCCTCCCTAGCTGGTAAGCTGCTAGCATTTTTTGTTTGTTTGTTTGTGTGTTTTGATACAGGGTCTTGCTCTGTTGACCAGACCATGACCTCCTGGGTTCAAGCGAGGACTCAGCCTCGTGAGTAGCCAGGACTACAGGTATGTGCCACCACCATGCCCAACTACTTTTTGTATTTTTTTTTTTTGTAGGGATGGGGTTTTAGCCCAGGCTAGTCTCAAACTCCTGGACTCAAGCAATCTGCCCACTTTGGCCTCACGAAGTGCTGGGATTATAGGCATGAGCCACTGTGCCCGGCCCTGCCAGCTTTGTATAAGCTGAGGAGTTTTTAAAAATACCTAGACTCAGGGCAAACCCCAGACACTTAAGTCAGATTCTCTGGGAGGTGAAGCCCAGGCACTGGTATTTTTAAAGTCTCTACAGATGGTTCTAATGTGCTGCTTAGTTAGGGAACCGCTGATCTAGACCAGGCCTTTTCAAACTTAATGTGCATGTGAATTACCTGGACCTTGTTAAAATGCAGATTCAGTCTGCATAGGCCTGGGGTGGAGCCTGAGCTTCTGCATTTTTAACAAGTCTCTAGAGGATGCTGCTGCATCTGGGCTGCTAACTACACTTGGAGATAGGAGGTTCTGGAGAGCAGAGGAAAGAGCATGAACCATAACCTAGGGGCTGGTAGTCCTGACTTCTGAGCCAAGGTTTGCCTTTATGTGGCTGGCAACTTGCTTGGACTCCTACCGCAATTCTTTGGGCCCAAGGTTTGTCCTGCCTCAGAAGGATGTCAAGAAAATTGAGTGAGTAATGCAGAATTATTTCTTAAAGTGTGTGCAGATGCTCCATGAATTTAGAGAGTATGTGGATGCACATGACTAAATTTTAATAGTTGTAAACATGTTGTTATGAGTAATTAGAACAAGTAATAATGGCTTTTGATGTATAGTAGTAAGAAAGCTTCCTTTTAAAAGGCATGTATTTAAGTTTCAAAAGTGGGGCTATTTAAAAATATATGAAATAAATAATAGTAGAGGTAATTGACAGAGCAAAATTAGGAAGGCAGGATGAGAATGACTCAAGTTTGGGAAATGCTGAGAAAGCAGATGCCCAAGGGCTATGAAAACTTAAAAAAATAGGTAGCACTTGATTTTGATTGGCTGAATGAGATGATGTGTTTGATCATTTATGGGGTTGGCATTTGGCAACATGCACTGGGTGGCTGGGATCACTGTTTATTAAAAAATATTTGAGTCTCTACTTTGCACTAGATACTCTTTTAGTCTCTTGGAAAAGGGATTGGGGGGCAGGCAGGATAAAAACAAATCATTTATGCCCACAAGAAAATTGCAGGAAGATAAAAGTCATGAAATAAACTCTATGCTTCTAATTTAATATTTTTTATAGATTATGAGAAAAAAGTTTTGCTCACTATCAGCTAGGAAAGCTGTCTTAGCACAACCATTCATTCTTGCACAAATCAAAATCAAGATGAGCCAGATTTAATTTAATATTTTTTCACAGATTATGAGAAAAAAGTTCTAATTTAATTTTTTTATAGATTATGAGAAAAAAGTTTCGCTCTCTATCAGCTAGGAAAGCTGTCTTAGCACAATCATTCATTCTTGCACAAATCAAAATCAAGATGAGCCAGAAGGCTCCATTCTGACAGCTTCTAATGGAGAAGCTACATTTACTGGACATGGGGAAAGTTTCTGGGCTCTAAAGACTGTGCTCATTTCTTGAACTAGATAAATGGTCTTGGTGTAGCATAATACCAAAAATTCTTGTCACAGCCCGTAAGGACAGAACTCAATCAGCCTGAAAAGGAAGTCAGTGACTCCGACTCAACACAGGAATGTTCTGTGATTCCTGAAGAAGGATGTAGGAGTGTGGCACAATTCAACCACAGTCTGTGGCCCTGTGCCTCTGCCTTGACATGAGTGGGATTTCCCAGCTGGTCATTTTCTTCTTATCTAAGACATTGGGAACAAATTACTTGACCTCCTCTGGGCTTCAGTACTCCCACTCATCAAATTAGAGGACTGGGCAGTCGCTAGGCTCTCTTTAGGCATCATATTTTAGTTTCTGTGATTTTAAATTTGAGAAGGGGTGTCTAAGGGAGAATACATAGGGGAGGGGGAAAGGCTTATTAAAAGTGTAGTTAGACACTGAATGTTTAAGAATTGCATTTTGTAATAATACCTTTACCTAATCAGGACTGACAATCTTACCTGA
The DNA here is from genome assembly GCF_029289425.2 of Pan paniscus. Lineage (NCBI taxonomy): Eukaryota > Metazoa > Chordata > Mammalia > Primates > Hominidae > Pan > Pan paniscus. The sequence goes on from NC_085927.1 coordinate 64,933,732, forward strand.
TGACAGCACCTGGAGGAATGGCTGCATTCAAAAATAAAAATGAATAAAACAAGACCTTATTTGAGCTTAGCAATAATGCTGATTCCTCTTTTTGATTTGAGGAGGTTATAGCTGTTGTAAATGCTTGAATTGGGTCTGCCCAGGCAAAACGGAGTCAAGAGTCCATGTCTGATGAATTTTAACAATGTAGACAATAGAAAGGGTTGCTTAAACTGCCCCTCTTTTACCAAAACACATTTACAAATGAAAGAACAATACTTCCATTTTTTAAAAACATTTTTTGAGATGAAGTCTTCCTTTGTCACCCAGAGTGGAGTGCAGTGGTCCGATCTTGGCTCACTGTAAACTTTGCCTCCGGGGTTCAAGTGATTCTCCTGCCTCATCCTCCCGAGTAGCTGGGACTACAGGCGCCCACCACCATTCCTAGCTAATTTTTGTATTTTTAGTAGAGACAGGGTTTCACCATGTTGGCCAGGCTGGTCTCGAACTCCTGACCCCAGGTGATCTGCTGACCTCAGCCTCTGAAAGTGCTGGGATTACAGGCGTGAGCCAACACGCGTGGCCAATAAATTTCCATTTTTAATTGCAGGGTCTGGGGAATTAAAATGCATCCGTAATTTCTTGCATCTCTCCGCTCGGGCTTGCATGAATGCAGAGGGATGGGGAGGACTTCTTGAGGCAAGCATCCCCCTCTTGTCGCCTGCCATCTGGAGAGAGAGGGCTGTGATTTATCTCACTAATCAGGAAGGACCCGATGGGTGGATGGAGAGGTCTGATGGCTTTGTTGCTCCATGTGGGAAAGAAACGGACAGAGTGAATTTGTGTATGATCCCTAAGGAGAAAGCGTCTTTGTGCTCTATTTCTTTTTGACCTGGAGCCCCTGAAAGCAAGCTAGTTACAAGTTGAAATAGGCCGTTTCTAAAGTGTGATTTTGTTTGTGTATGAGCCTTGATTACAAAGGGGAAAAAACCCCGCTTAATTTACATACACCACATGTAGTGCAGGATCCCCTGGGCTGTCTTTTCAGGTATCAGGAAACTTTGATGAAAGTCGCTTGTCTCATCTAGGAGTCATTTCATATTGTTTAGCAGAGCCTGGTATTAACATTTCCTTCCAACTGTTTACTGGAATCTGTGTGTTCCCTTCAAGTGATGCATACTAGGTGCACAGGCTTCCTGCCACTGTCATCCTAATCTTTCCGTGCAGACAGGAGCAGAGGGGAGAGCGCTGAGCCAGGCCCCAGCTTGCTTTTCTTTCCTGACACAGCCCGGCTCCGCTGCACTTCTCAGCTCTTGCTCTAGGTGGTGCTGTTTGACCATTTTCTTCATGTGACCCTCCACTCGGTAATATAAATTCATTCGGAGGATGACCTGATATCAAAAAAAAATTCCTTTTGATTAGTAGAATCAACTTGTTTCTTCACACGATACTCTTCCCACTGAGACACATGGAGACAATTCTGACTCCAGGTTTGCAACCTTGAGATTTCTCTCAGATGCAATAAAAAAAAACAAAAAAGCATTTTGAGTGGCACAGTGATGCCTAGTGCATGATCATGTTTGTCTGCTCAAACATTAAAGGGAAACTGGTGGGTTTGAGGATGCCCAGCAGCACGACAGCTGCCAATGTAAATGAGCCGTATAGAGAGAGAGGGGGCGGGAGGGCACTACAAACTTCAGAATACGAGCTGATCGTTTATAAGTTAAAAAAAAAAAAAAAGTCAAAAGGGAGCCCAGGGTGGTGCAGGAAAAAGGAGAAAGGAAGATTTTCCTTGCAGCTAATCAGGAGAGTTCATAAGGGCTGATTACATGAGTGGAAGCCTTAAGTTCTTTTTTTTTAAAAATGTGAAAGTTTGCATGTATGTATGTATGTATGTATGTATAGCTTCATGTATTACCATTATTATTGCAATCAGCAAATGGATTTACTTCCTTTATCTCATGGACTCCTTCCCACTCAGTTCTGGCAGCACATTTTCCTTTCTCCTTCATCCCAGAACACCAAAGAACAGATGCGCTTCCTAACCCTGGCTCCAGGGGACTTTATACAATGTAAACAGTGCACCTCTAACGTGGTTCACCGCTTAGAGAACGTATGTCCCATTTTAAAACTGTGACTCCTTTATATTATGCAGTGCTTATTTTAATAAGAGACATTGGACTTGTGACTTATTTTTCATGGAGGAGTGAGCTTAATGGTTGAAAGTAATCGATAAACTTGTTTTTCCTCTGATGCCATCAGCCAAGATCCTATGGCAATAGTAAGAGGATGACACTGGGTTGGCACCCCCTCCATAACATATTTGGACCATGTTTTTCCCCCAGAATGCACATGCAATAGCTTTGGTTTGGTAAGAGAGAGATGGTGTACTTGGTTTCCTTCTGTCACACTTTTGGTGAAATGAATTAGACTTTTAAATCAGGAAATTCAGCGAGATGAGTTAGATTTTTACACAAGAGCAGTGGAGGACTTCCAGCTGGTTGGGGGAATGATACGGAAATATCTTGCTAAATCAGGGTCTGGAGGAATGCTGCTCCCCTGGCAGGCTCCTCTTCACAGGGAGCAATCTGTGGGTTGCTTATAGAACAGAGCGAGCAGGAGGCATAGCATGGTCTTGCTCATGGGAAGACCCGGTGTTCAGATGTTTGTCATTAGGAACTGGGTGTGGGCTTTTTCAAGTTAAACTGAAGCAGCAGTTCTATTAGGAAGAGCCTCCCAGATCAGCATCTTCTGTTTCTGGATACTCTCCCTTTGAAAAGCCAGATTTCAGCAAAAAGCTTTGTTAATGGTGAAATTGCACAACTGAAACCCTATGGGAGCAATGGGAAAAATGGAGAAAGAGGTGGTTATATCATGTACTTCAACAGTTTATTTAGAGGCTGTTGACGTTAGAATAACAAGCCAAGACAAACAAAAATACTCATTTTGGATGAAAACATTGTCTTTTCATGTTATTATAGATAGCTGAGTCCTAAGACTTATACAGAAACACATTTTCCTAATGAGTGGCTGATTTTTCTGGTTGTGCAAGTAATATCCAAATTATTGTACAAATTTTTGGCTCAGGAGCAAACATTGTATTGCATATTGAGCTAATCACTTGCCCTTTCTAAGGTAAGCCCTTACCTCTGCTTTCCCTTCATCTTGTCATTTCTGTTTGTTGGGTACAGGTTTCCTGTTGGTTCTTTCTGTTGGCTCTGATGTAACATGAATGAAGTTCTTAACATCCTTTCAGACATAAACACAACTTAGCTCATTGTTTCTGAGTTCATATAGAGGTTTTATTGCCCCTGAGACTTTCGTGTCAGACAGCTGGATGTTGCTGTGTTCAAGGCTCTATATGTTGATTTTGTGTCCTACAACTTTACTGATTTCACCTATCAGTTCAGTTCTAACAGTTTTCAAATTTTATGTATTTGTTTTTGTTTTTTAAATATTGTATGTTTCATTTTAGAGTCAGGAGGGTAGATGTACAGGTTTCTTAAACAGGTATATTGCATGGTGCTGAGGTTTGGGCTTCTAATGATCCCACCACCCAAGCAGTGAGCATAGTAATCGATAGGTAGTTTTTCAACCCTTGCTCCCACCATCCTTCCCTCCCACCTTTGGAGTCCCCCAGTGTCTATTGTTCCCTTCTTTGTGTTGAGTTCTAACCTTTTTTTAGTGAAGTTTGTAGGGTTTTCTATATATAACAAGATCATGCCGTCAGTAGAGACAGTTTCACTTCTTCCTTTCCTATTAGGATGCCTTTTATTTCTTTCTTTTGCCTAATTACCCTGAGAAGTGGTGTCTGTGGGCATCCTTGTCTTGTTCCTGATGGTAGAGGAAAAGTTTCAACTTTTCACCATTGATTATGGTGTTAGCTATGGGTTTGTCATATATGGCCTTTATTTTCTTGGGATACAGTCCCTCAATACATGATCTGTTGGGTGTTTTTTTTTCACCATGAAAGGGTTTCGAATTTTGTCAAAAGCTTTTTCTATATCTATTGTGATGGCCATATAGTTTCTATCCTTTATTTTTCTAATATGGTATATTATATGTATTGATTTGCTTATGTTGAACCATGACATGATCATGGTGAATGATTCTTTCAATGTGCTATTGAATTTGGTTTGCTAGGATTTTGTTGAGGATTTTTGCATCTATGTAGATCAAGGATATTGGCCTGTCATTTTCCTTTCTTGTAGTGTTCTTGTCTGGCTTTGGAATCAGGATAATGCTGGCCCTGTAAGATGAGTTTGGAAGTATTCCCTCCACTTCAGCTTTTTGGAAGAGTTTGAGAAGGACTGGTATTAGTTCTTCTTAAAATATTTGGTAGAATTAATCTGGGAAGCCATCTGGTTTTGGGTTTTTCATTGATAGGAGACATTTTCTTACGGATTCAACCTCCTTGCTTGCTATTAGTCTGTTCAGATTTTTAAATTTCTTCATGAGTCAATCTTGGTAGGTTTTATGTGTCTGGGAATTTTTCCATTTCTTCTAGATGATCCAATTAGTTAGTGTGTAATTATACCTAGCAGTTTCTTAGGATCCTTTGTATTTCTGTGATATTGGCTATGATGTTTCATCTTTCATTTCTGATTTTATGCTCTATTGAAAACATGAGGCATAGCAGGTAGGGGGCACTGGTCAGGACTTGGGGTATAAACTGGCAGATGTTAAGGTGGGTGATTCTGGTTAACTCAGAAACTCCGAAGTCCCGTGTGGAAGAATTAACTGCCTGTACTCACCTAGTAATGTATATCCTTGGTCAAAAAAGATCCAGCTGAGAATGTTGGATGAAGGGACCAAATCAATATTCATCATTATATTGAAAACAAGTCAGATTGGCTGTGGTCTTTTGACAGCAGGTCAGTGGCTAAGTCTATTTGAACAAAGTTAGGGCAGGTTCAAGGGAGAATCCTGAGATCGGTATTCTTTGTTCCATACAAACTTGCCTTTCAGTTTCTTCTCCCCATGCCTCCAGGATGTCCCTGCACAGCCCGTAGGGCTCCCTCCTTCAGTACCTTGCCTTACGAAGGGGAGAAAATGAGTTTTCCAATGTTAGCATATATTTAGCCTTCCAAAATTTTCTATTTCTATTTTAGGGGAGCTCTAGGAAAACAGCAGATTACTCTAAATCCCCAGGTAAAAATCTGAAATGGTGGAATTTCATATGACCAGGAGACATATTTTGGGGCAAGTGGGCTTTTCACAATCACTTGGACATGAAGGCATCTGCTTCTTCTATGCCTAAAATAGTCCTTCAATTTAGTAGTTTAATTCCTCTTCCTCTTTTTCAAATTTCAAGACAATACATGTAGTGACTGAACAATTTGGATCCAAGTTTCACTATTTAACTGCCAGTGTGACCTTGGGCCAGTCACTTAATCTTTTCAAGGCTCAATTTCATCATGTAAAGTAGAAGTACAAACAATCCCTGACTTAGAATATTTTGACTTATGATTTTTCAACTTTAAGATAGTTTGAAAGCAATACACATTCAGCAGAAGCTGTACTTTGAGTACTCATACAACCATTCTGTTTTCCACTTTCAGTACAGTATTCATTATATTACATGAGATATTCAAAGCCCACTTTATTATAAAATGGGCTTTCTGTTAGATGATTTTGCCTAACTGTAGGTTAATGTGAGTGTTTAACGTAGGCCGAGCTAAGCTATGATGTTTAGTAGGTTAAGTGTATTAAATGCATTTTCAGCTTACAATATTTTCATAAGTTTATTGGAATATAACCCCATTGTAAATTGAGGGGTATTTGTAATAATGATATCTCTTCAAGGAGACTTTGTGAGCCTCTCATAGGAAAATGCATACACAGATGCATATAAATATATAATCTTTCTTTTCCATACATATGATATTCTTTAAGGATATTCAAAAATCTGGAAACAGTTGCCTCCAGGGAGATAAATGGTAGTGGGTTGGGAAACTTTTAACTGTATACGCTTTTGTACCTTTTGCATTTTGAATCAGATGAATGTATAATCTACATAAAATATTAAGATTAAAACATCACCGAATAACTTATCAGGAGTTTGGTGAACATAAGGGAAGGCCACCTATGGTGGCTGTATTTTATTCAGTGTTGGTCACTGTTGGGCACTTCATAGAGCTTATTTCATTTCATCCTCACAAGCGCTGTAGGAGGAAGGGGCCCCAGAGGGATTCATGGTTAGAATAGCAGAGTAGGAGCATTTGGCAGCTATATTCTGTTTAGGTGATAACTTTAAAGATATTTTTGTTATAAAATGTTTCAAACATACAAAAAATATAGAGAAGCAGTTTTCTATAGTTATTAAATATTCTTAATGGGTAGTCACAGAAATTATCATCCAAAGTGTGATATTCTTGAGAGAAAAAGGAGGTTCTATTTATAATTATGGTGGGATAACAAACTTAAGATGAACAGCTCTGGACAAACTGGGTTGTATGGTCCCTGGAAAACAAGGATTACTGTAAATGTGAGTCCCGCCTTGTGCTTCTCTCTGTCCCACCAAGAAAATATGATCTTGATACAGATGTTCATTGTGTCAAGGCAACCATGACAAGCATGATCTAGATACTCTGTTCAAGTTTTATGCTGATCCTACCTATATATGTCTCAGGAACTTTCCAGAGTTTCCTTTGAGTGCTTCTAAATTTTGCATAAATGGTATGTTGTCCCTTGTCTCTTTTTAAAACCAGTAAGCCATTTTCCCTTCTTTTCCTGGAAAATTAAAGGAACAAAGACCAGGAAATAACAATGTATTAGCTAAGGTTATGTTGATTGAAAGCAACAGAACCTAATTCTGGCTAGCTTAAACCATGCTAGGATTTAATGAAGAATACTGCAGAATCTTAGATATCTTATGACTGGGAAAGAGGAGGTTCAGGCAGTTCCTGGGATGTCAGCAACAGGTAGCTGTCAATTAACTGCCCCCACACCACCCACTGCTGCCGTCATCAATATAGCACACCACGATGGCTCCCAGCCTCTGTACGTCTGGGTTCCGGTGTTCAAATTCTAGAGACAGCAAGAGAAATCCCATTGAGTCAGGGATCCTTCCCTGGGTCACATTCCCTGCATATGGTCAGAAATGCAGGATTATGTACTAAAGACACAGCTAAAGAGGACCCACTTCACTGTTTTGGGACCATTTGCAGGGGAGGCAAAATTGTGAGCTACTCACTTAAAGAGGTGATAACCATAAGTTTGCAGGAAAAAAAAAATTGGAGAAGACAAGGATAACACTATCCTACGGTTTCTTCTGAAAATGGACGAAGGGAACAGCATTTCCATTTGGAAATTCTCTCCTGGCATTTCAATATTTATGGATTCTGAATTCTGAGAAAAATCAGTTGAGAAATTAGGAAAATGGGAAGGAACATTCTAATTTTCCTGTGAAAATTACAGCTTAATAGTCAGTATAGAGAACTTACTGGCTTGAAGAAATGCACTGACTTCAAGTCAAGCAAGATGAGGAAGCACTGACATGTGGAGATGAAAGTTAAGGTGAACAGGACAGGAGCAGTAAAGGAGCCTCAGTCAGACTTTCTTGTATCTGTTGCTGTGTTACAAGTGTGTGTTCATGGCCTTGTCCACTGCTAACAGTGAACCATTTCTGCAAATAAATATTAATGTGTTCATAGGCATAGTATATGTTTTACAAATCCTATGAGAGGTTTTCTAAGAAATGCCAAGTTTTAGAAACAAAATATGCCCTTAAATCGGCAATTTTGACAGTTGCTTCTTTCTAGTGCTATTCATCTTGCCAGGAGATCAGAATGTTATGTTATTTAAATGGCATTGGAGGGGATGATTGATGCCTTGTTTAACAATGTCATGTAAACAATGATTAAAGCATTAAGTATTTGTGGTGTTACCTTTCAATCTTTAAAGGACTTTTCTTTAGCATTTATTTTGTGACAATATTCATTTCTTTTTAATGTTTTCTCTATTAATGCTATTGGATTTTATAATCTTGTTACAATATGTTGACTCGTAATAATAATAAATCATCATTTGTTATCATATCTTTTTGAGACAGAAGACTACTAAAACTTTTCATATAATCCTGTTACAGAAAAAAAACGACTATTTGCTTGTTATTATAGTCACTTATTATTTTTCAAAAACTTGTAAGTGAAGTGTTATGAAAATCATATGAATTTGGGAATTCCCAAGCATTCTCAGAAATTCTATTTCCTTGTTCCCAAATCCCAATGATTAATATCTGCCAGGAGTCGGAAAACAGTGAAAGGAAGTAACATCCTATGTTGGATACCTGGTAGGGTTAGTGAAGAAACGTTATTGCTGAGCTCTGTGTTACACTCACGAATGATGCCATTGAGGAAGTCACGCTTGTTGAAAGGAACGCAGATACACAAAGAGTTTTGCTGCTGTCTGTTGGATAAGAACCCCCTGGTCGATTTCAGCTCCTACTGCAAGTTACAAAAATCAATCCAATGATAAATGAAAAGTGCCCAGTGTGCTGGGAAATAACTTATTTTTTGGCTTCAGAGGAAATTTTAGAAACAGTGCCAAGTGAAACGTAAAAACAAACTACGAAGACGTTCATGAATTTCCCTCTGAAGCTGACAGCCGTATTTTAGCAGATGGAACTCCTACTATTAGCTCAACTCTTGGGTTGAAACAGCATGTCCAGGAAACCCTATGTTAAAATGCAATGTGTTGGGGATATTGTTCCTCTATTTGCTTGAGTTAATTTTCAAATTAGTGTACTCTTGCTTAGCTGTGCTCTGAGGGAATGAACAAAAGATTGGTAAACTCTGATGGAGAACACTGGTCAGGCAGGGCACATAGAATCCCTGGGGATGGTGGTTCCTGACAAATGGGGGAGGAGGACCTGAGCCAGGCTTGGGCTGGGCTGGAGGAACATGAAGATGGGATCTACTCACAACCCCCAAAACTGAGGGGTCCTGGTAACACATTATTTCACCCTCAGCCATGCAAATTCATTATTTTTATGGATAAAATGGCTTTAAAAAACTAATTTACATTGAAATGTTAAAATATTTATATAGAGATTAGAAATATTTATATAGAGATTATTGGGAATCCCCTCCTGAAGCCCAAACATAAAAACTACCAAAAAAAAAATTCTGTGTAGGCTAAGATTGCAAATGACTGATGGAATGTAATTTAAATTAAACATGGAAAATATATTTCCTCTTTAATAAAGATCTAAATTCTATTCTTTTTAGGAGCCTTCAGAAATGAAATTCAACTATTAAAAAAAGTATAGAGAAGCCTTTAGAAAAGAAACTTTTCTTTTGCTGTATTATATATTAAAGAACTTTGATGAGAAGAGTTCTAAAGTGTTTAATAATCGATTCCACTGATGTTTCTAGGTATTGTGGGGAACACCTAGAAATTAAATCTTCATCTTTGGCAGATCAGAGGCCTATTATTTTTAGGTAAAACAATTAAAATCTGCTTTTAATAAATCACAAATTTTGCAATTTAGCCATTAATAGTAAGTGATTTTCAAAGTTTGGCCCAATACATGAAAAAGCCAGAAAAACATACCTGCATTAGTTTTGCCCATCACCTTCTTATGCTGGCCTCAGGAGATTTATTAACAGCATTCAATATTTTAGGCAGGCTGGATGTGGTGGCTCATGCATGTAATCCCAGCACTTTGGGAGGCTGAGGTGGGAGGATGGCTTGAGACCAGGAGTTCAAGACCAGCCTGGTCAACCTAGTGAGCCCCTCGGTCTCTCTGAAAAGAAAAAAAAATTAGGTATCCTGTGCCTACCTCCAAAAACAAACTCCAGAGGAACTGAATTTTTTTTTTATTTCATGTGTTGGGATTATGGCTTCTTTTGCAGTTACTTACGAAGAATTTAAGGGTCAGTAAAAATATTTTTTCATCCTTAATAACATGAATTCTCTAATTTGTGTGTGATATAATGCTAGATATTGTGCCAAAAGTGTTACATAGACATAATCCAAGCTCATTTTCAAAGATAATACTAACATAGAGAATAAGAATCATTATTATTGTAGTAATTATTATTTTAGTAATAGTAGTAATAATCAAAACAATTACATCAAACACTTATTAAACCCTTATTATGTGATAGGTACTGTGTAAGCAATTTCCACATATTAGCTCCTTAAATGTGATCACTAACCCCATGAGGTAGGTAGCATTATGTCCATTTTATAGATGCAGAAACTGAGCTTTGAAGAGGGAAAGCAACTTGCCCAAGGCCATGCAGGCCGTCATTGATAAGGGTGGGGAGCGAGAAGTTGAAGTCTGAGATGTAAGTTCACAGACACGAGTACACAAACACGTACAAGATACTCGTATGACATGTGGGGTTGCTTGAAATATGTAATTGACTTTCCCCAGCACAAGAAAGTGTTTGGACAGATTTCAAAGGGATCTAACACTTCCTTAGAGGACTGCCCTATGACATTTTTCTATGTGCTTTTCTGCCCCTTGTCCTATACTTTTGGCATTTCTTCTGCTCTTAGAGGCAATGAGTCAACAGCATATTTTTAGCACCTCCTGTGTTCATAGAAGTGGCCCCTGACTCAATGGGAGTGTATAACTACCATGGGCCAAATCAGTCTGCTTTCCTGTTAGCCAGGGGATTATAGAAGAACACGCTCCCCTGATTCCAACAGAACTTGCTGCCACTCTGATGTCTTCATTGTAAGGCCTCTAAATGAATGTTCAAGAAATTCATGTTAAAGGCACGTGTCATATGTGTAACTTGTAAACATTTGTGTATTTGTCTCTGTGTCCTTACACCTCAGGCTTCAACTCTTGTTTTTACCTTTATCAATGACTACCTGTGTGCTGTGTGGCTTTGGACCAATTGCTCACCCCCTCTAAAGCTCAGTTTCTGCATCTGTAAAATGGATATAATGCCATATATACATAGATATAGATATACATACACCTATATATACACACATATATATGTGTGTATATACATATATATATAATATACAAACTGAAATATATAGTTATATAAATATTTCAGTTTAAGTTTCAAAAATCACTGGAGGGTATTTTCATAATACCCTTCAGCAATTTTACCTGCTGCCTTTGCACATTCTGGTGAATTTCTAAATGGAAGTCGGATAGAGATTAATCTTTTAATGCATCATAAATAAAAAAGAAAATCACAGAATGATGTAGCTGGAGACGACCCTGGGGATCTAGTGTTTCATGAAAGATTAATGTCCTTGATCTGTTTGTAAGTGTTTTCGAAAAATCTTCCATGGTCAAATAAAACTTGGCAATGTTGGATTAAAGTTAAATAGGTTTTTTTTTTCCTGCAGAACTTCATAGTCTTTAATATGCTAATATGTTTTGTGAATCTACAAGGAATGAAGTGTTTCAATACTTATTTTACCCAGATTCTCATTTTGGGACAGGCTGGTCAAGCTGAGTCAGCTAGTATATTCTCTAGATGGAGATGATGGCTGATGCCTTTTTGAGAGCAAGAGAGTCCCCAGGGGAAGCAAGGGTATATCAGTTGCTCCATTTCATGCCATGGATCCTCAGTCTTTAGAGGCTCAGAGAAGGCTGAAAGGCTACTCTAGGCTATCAGGGCTACCATTCATTGTGACCCATGCTACAGAGAAGCTTTGAGCTCAGTGCAGAGGAGTGACCAGCCCTTGAGAATCAGGAAAATTTATTTATTCCTGACCTAGTCCACTGAGGACATACAAGGAATGGGGCAGGGGAGTGTCACCAGCTATGGTTACAAGCTAGTCTGATTCTCTTTCATTAAGAAAACTGGTCCCTGTGAGTTTAGATTGGGAAGCACCAGGATAAAAAATGTTTAGGCCAGGAGTGGTGGCCACTGTACTCCAGCCTGGGTGACAGAGTGAGAATCTGTCTTAAAAAAAAAAAAAAAAAAAAGTTAAGTGATGTCTTCTGTTGAGGACCTCTCAGAACTTTTAATATGAAAGTGGTCATTGTGAAGAATGAGAGTAGAGTGTACAGGAGTTTTAAAAGCTACTTGGTCATGAAACTCTTGCTTTGTGCAGGATTCGAGGGGCACTAACATTCTGAGGAAAATATTTTGGGAAACATTGATCTAATCCAAACTTCTCATTTTACCAGCAAACAACTGTGGGGCCCTCTAAGTTTCCTTTCTCCATCATTGTGACAAATTCATTGGAATTAATTCAATTAAACCTGGGGTCAGCTTTGAAGAGATTTATTTAGCAGGTAAATCTGTTTTGTACATTTTGAGGGAGTTCTCAGTTTCCAGAGTCAAAAACCACAGATCAATTTAACCAACCTTTATGGAATATCACCTATGGCCCAAAGACCCTTTAGCTACAGTGACGGTCTACAAAAATATAAACTGTAATTCTTGCAATACAGGAGATTAGTAATAATGGTAAATATAATGATGATGACACCATGAATAGCTAACATTTATTGAATGCCTTTCTATTAGTCAGGCACTTTACTAAGTATTTTAATCCTCCCAACAATTTATGAGGTAGGGATTATAATAATTCCCATCTTATAGTGAGGACACTGAGGTTAGGAAATTATCCTAGCCTAAATGTTAAGTATAAGCATGAATAGAAAGGTGTTATCAGCCTATAAGACATTCCTTTATGAGTGATACAAAGTCCTATATAAATTCAGAGAAAAGAAAAGTGGTTTTAGAAATCCTTGATCAGTGAGTGTGAAGCATGTGGTGGCCCGGTTACTGTTTGGTTGCCCATCTGTCCTCCCTCTGGGGATCAGCACCCCCTTACTTTGGAAGAATTGTTCTCCTTTTCACTGTAAGGTTCTTTCTGGCTATGCGATGGGGCACATTGCCTCAAACTAGCCCTGTTCCAGTCTTTGAGAACCTTGAAATTGGAACCAAGGGAAGAGGATTGCCTCTTGAATGGTAATTCTCTAAAATCTAGTCTGAGGTGCTGATGCCTAATCCCTGGGTCTGTGGAAGGAGCTGGGCTGTGAGAGGGGAGAATGATGTTGATGTCAAGAGAGAGGCAGGTGCTAGGAGCAGAGAAATGGAGGCCTGGAGGGTTTCTGGGCTTCTCTGAGGCTTAGGGTTTGGATCATTGTCTTCGTTACTGGAACAAAGGATTTACCATACCTGCTCTTCTGGTAATGAAACTGTCCTGCTTTGCAAAATAAAGTGTCATTAGAAAGAGATCTTAAAAACCCCACACCATAGACAGGTGCACAGATCCGTAGAAGTGTTAAAGTTCTGTCTGTTGGATGCTAAGCCAAGACTCTTAAGTATGTTCTAAAGAGAAACTGGTGTGTGTAGGCTGTGCACTCCCAGGGAGATAAAAAGTTAGGAACTTTATGGGTTGGGCTTGGTGGCTCCCACCTGTAATCCCAGCGCTGTGGGAGGCTAAAGTGGGCAGATTGATTGAGCTGAGGAGTTCGAGACCAGCCTAGGCAACATGGTGAAACCCCATGTCTACAAAAACTACAAAAATTAGCTGGGCGTGGTGGCATGTACCTGTAGGCAGGAGGATCGCTTGAGCCCAAGAGGGAGAGGGTGCAGTGAGCCATGATTGTGCCACTGCACTCCACCTGGGTGACAGGAACTTTATGGGGAATGGGATCTTGGAGACTGAGTAGAGACTAGAGGAAAAAAAAAAAAAACTACCTCCCCAACTGGCCACACTATTCTTTTAAAAAATGTTAATTGACAAATTAAAATTGTATGTATTTACGGAGGTATAATGTGATGTTATGATATATGTATACATTGTGGAATAATTAAATCCAGAGAATTAATAGATTCATCACCTCAAAACCTATCTTTTTTGTGGTGAGAACATTTGAAATTTATTGTCTTAGCAATTTTGAAATACACAATACTTCATTGTTAACTACAGTCAACATGCTGTGCTGTAGATCTCAACAAAATATATTCTTCCTGTCTCAACTAAAACATTGTACTCTTTGACAACATTTCCCCATTCCTCTCACCCCCTCCAAAAACACCCATTCTTTATGTTGAAGAGAATGGCTAAAAAGTCCCAGCAGGTTTCAACTGACGGCTTCAGTGGTTGTCCCATCACACTTCAATGTTATTAATAGAAAGGGGAGGGGCAATACATAATTCGGACAGGCGGAAAGTACCATTGTAACCACTTTCCTGACTTCACAGGAAAATTCCTCTTGTTTACATCTGTAAAATGGGAACTGCGTGAATACCATTCTTCTTTTCTTCAGCCTCCAAAGAAAAAACAGATGCAAAGCCTTTTATCAATTGCAAAACAGTATACAATGTGTGTTATTACTCACAGTTGTCTTACTGTGACCAAACACTTTATAAGCCTGCAGCAAGTCAGCCTTACTCTCAGGAAGTGGACAATATTTGGGGAAGGAGAAGCAGCAGGATCTTTCAGGACAGTAGCCTTGGTGGGTCCAAAAATTCCTTGAGCGAAATGGGAGACAAAACTTTCTTCCTGCTTTGGGGTTTATCCTGTTAGTCTTTTCTCTCTTCACTCCTATTTTCTATGGAGAATTTCCTGGTTTTGGAGTTTGGGTGCGTTTTATGGAGAGGAGGCAGAACATCTTTAGCTCCAGCAGAATGAAAGGATACATGCAAAGGAACCTAGCACAGTATGTGGTACCCAGTTCCCCTTTAACTTGGCTTTATTCATTCACTCCTGGTAGGGCATTAATAAGGGATTTAGCCCCCTCCTATTGAAAACGATTAATTCAGGGAAGAGTTCAGACAGTGTGGACAGATACAGTGTAGGCCAAGCCTGTTTCTAAGGCAGGAGCTGGGTAGGGAGGGTGAGAAGGGCGAGAAGAATAGGGAAATATGTGTCGTCTGTGTTGCTGCTGTTGCAACCACCACAACAAACAAACAAGTGAAAAAAAAAAAAAAAGAATTGTCCATACTGGAAAGTGTGCTGTTTTGGAGGAGGCTGGGGAAAGTGTGGATGGCTCGAGTGGGTCCTGTTGGATTGAAGTCTGACAGTGGTGATTCCCTTCAACAAATGGTCGGGGTGGGAGGGTACACACACACACACACACACACACACACACACACACACACACCCCACACGCAGCGCCCAGCCTCCGATTTCAGCGCTGGCAGGAGATAACCATTCTTAGCTCGCCTTTCCAGGGTTATTTTTGGCTGAGGCTGTTCGCTGATGGCAAAAGGTTTCAGCCCCCTCCCAAATCCCTCCCCGTGCTTGTTCTAAAGAGAAACTGGTGCGTGTAGGCTGCGCACTCCCAGGGAGACAGGGAGACGGGCCTGGCGCCGGAGAGGAACCCGGACTCTGCCCAAAGTCTCGCCGCCCGCCGGCTGTTTTCTGGTGGAGGGTGTGCCCCGGAGGGCGGCGATCGCGCGTGAAGGCTGGGGCCAGGCGCGAGTGCAGGCGTCACCGGGGTCGGGCTAGCAGGCCCTGGAATCAGTCTTTTGGGACACCCCAAAAGTGAGTCCAACTTGGGGAGAAACTGAGGGCACCTTGGGCGGTCTGGTAGCGGAGAAGGTGGGCGGGAGAAAACTTTACAGGAAGGCAGAAGCAATCTCCGCCGAGGGAGTCAGCGAGCGGCCGCGCGGAGAGGAGGGGCGGGCGGTCCCCAGGCGGGCAGGCGCAGGGCGCCGACCTGCCGGAGAGGGGGCCCGGGGGCGAGGCGGAGTCCCGGCACGCGGCCAGGCTGGCGGAGGCCCCCGGCAGGCTGCAGATTCCCTCCGGCCCCGGGACCCGCAGCAGGACCGGCCAGAAGGCACCACGCAGGGGAGCCCCATCCCGATGCTGACAGTGCCCACCGCGCTCTACGAGGACCGGCGGCCGGCCGGCGGCGGGGGTCTGCGGCGACCTACCGGCCTCTTCAAGGGCCAGCGCAACTACCTGCCCAAATTCATCCAGAGCGTGCTGTCATCCATCGACCTGCGCGACCGTCGGGGCTGCACCATGGTGGTGGGCAGCGACGGCAGGTACTTTAGCAGGATGACCATCGAGATCGTGGTGCAGATGGCCACGGCCAACGGGGTGAGTGTCCGGATGCCCCTCGCTTCCTGCTGCGCTGCCGCCATGGCCTCTCCTAGCCCTTGTACCCCTGCTGCCTCCGGGCCCAGCTGGGGGGCCCCTGCCCGGCCCCGGCTTTGCTTCCTCACTCCCGCATCCTCACCCTCCAGCGCCCCACTCCCGCCGTGCTCGCAGCCTCCCCGGCGCACCCCGGACACTGGGTTCTATTAGTACCCACCGCCCCCAAAAGCCTTGAGGGGTGTCCGTCATTCCTGGAGCCACTCCGGGTGCCCTGGACTCTTCTCCGACTCTGCACACATCCCGCACCTGCTCATTTTTCTTTCGGACATTCTCTTACCCGGCCCTGTAGATTCCAAGGCAGTTCCCAGTTTTCCATATTGTTCCCAACGCGTTCACTGCCCACAGTCCCCACACAAACTTCTTTCCCAGGCTCACAACATAGTCCCTCTGCCCCGTGCCCTTTTTGCAATAATCTGCCAGTCCCCTAAGTCTTAGCTCTGCCTATTTAACAGTAGTGGTGTCTCAGAACACACACACACACACACACACACACACACACACACACACACACACACACACACACGATCCCTGACATATTTGGCAAGAGTAGGCCCTGAAGGTTTTTAATATTTTGGTTCTTTTACCCAGTGGAATTACTGAATGATTTATTTAATTAGGGTAGGGATGGAGTGGATCCATTTGTTTGATGCTAAACAGCCTGAGCTCGCAGTTCCCAGGGGGCATATCTCTAAATGGTCTGAAATGAGATTTGCAGTGGTTTTCTTAATGCAATTCCCAACTTCTCTCCAAATGCCTTTTGACATTTCACAACATTTCATGCCTCTTCTCCTTTCGCTTTTCATCCTTGTTTTCTCTCCCTTCTCCCACGTCCTCGGTAGTCTTCTGCAATCCAGATTCTCAGACTTCGGGTTTTTCTCCCTCTGCCCCTTTCCTCTCTGTCCTATAACTAGAAGCACCTTTTGGCATAGACCCATATCCCAGTTTCCTCTTTCCCAGGTCCAGCAGCATCTCAAGGACATCTACAAGAGGGATACCTAACTTCAGGGGTCTCTGAATGATATGTGGGAAACATCGTCTAAAAAAGTAATTTTATCCTTATTCATGCAACCAGACCCACACTCATAGAACTTTTCTGTAAGGGGAGTGTCTTGCAGATGTATAAATGAGTGTTAACATCTTTAAAAGCGAAACTGAACAATTCCCTGGCATTTGAATTCCCTCCTTCCTTCCCAACCCTCTCCTTTTCATTTTCTCATTTATTATTAAAAACATTTTTAAAGGATCTCCATGCTTCATATTTATCTACTATAATTCCTCCTTCTCGGTGTTGCAGGGATGGGGAAAGAGGATTTTTTAAAAAACACAATAAAAAGCAATTGGGAGAAACAGGGCCAGTGGTGTTGGGGTGGGTAGTGGAATTGTGATTTTTGACTCCAGTAGACAATGATGCTGGATATATGGGGTTTGATTTCTCTCTGGCTCCTCACTTGAGATTGATGAAGTTTGGCTAGAATCAGGGAGTTGAAGAGAGGTTGACAAATGGTCTTTCACTCTTCTCTGACAGGCTGTTCCTGTGGAGTGATGGAGAATAATGAGCCTTGGGAGAGCTATGGGAGCTCTCATACTCCTTCCCGAGCCAATTTTTTAGGGAGTGAGAGAAACATGGCCTGTCCAATACTTGTTGTGGGTCAAGATATTTTTGAAGCTACGGTTGTTGATTTGCATGGGAAAATTATTATGTCTTATTATTTCTTGTCCCAGTTTACCATAAGGGCTCCTCAGCTTCTTACTTCAATGGGTCTTCCATGACAAACACACTTTATTAACTCTAAGAGTGGAATTTATTTTAACAGATAATTAGCATAGGTCAATATATGCTGAAAATAGAGTCAAATTAAACCTACTAGCTGTTATAAAGGACAGCTGACAAAATCCACATAGAAGCATCGACTCTTAAATAATCTGAAAGTACTACTTCTAAGAGGGGCGGGCATGGGTGAAGGGAATGGTGGACATGTTTCAGAATTTCAAATGTCAACTTTAACCAATCGTTTCCTCATTTTGTTCACCTTCTTGGGGGCTTATGCTAAAGTGAAGTGAATAGCCATAAGGCTGGCTTCAGGAGAAAGGTGGTCTAAAAGAACTGGATAATTATAAGCAAAATTGGTCTCGAATGATTGAAAATTGATGAGAATGTGCTTGTCTCCTGATTTGGCATCCTGAGTTAGACTCAGGAATACTGAACATGGATCCCAAAGGCTTTGGTCTTTTTTGATATCCTATTGGATAATCATAAGCAGGCTAGAAAAATAGGAAACTAGAATTTATTCTCTTTGAACTGACAAATCTGACCAGTGGGCTGCATTCTCTATATCTGAAAAATCTTGGTTTTGATTGAAAAAGTTAATTTTACAAAGCAATTTTCTTTTTTTAAATTAAATTTCATTTTTTGGAGACACGGTCTCACTTTGTTGCCCAGGCTGGAGTGCAATGGTACAGTCTTGGCTCACTGTAGCCTTGACCTCCCCAGATTCAGGTGATCTTCCCACCTCAGCCTCCTGAGTAGCTGGGGCTATAGGTGCACGCCACTATGCACAGCTGATTTTTGTGTTTTTACTACTCATAGGGTTTCTCTGTGTTGCCCAGTTTAGTCTCAAACTCCTGATCTCAAGAGATCTGCCTGCCTTGGCCTCCTAAAGTGTCATGAACCACCATGCCCAGCCTACAAAGCAATGTTCTAGGAAAAACTACAGTTACTCTTTGATTATGTAATTGCTGGAGAAGAAAAGCATGGCATTTCTAAAATGATGAACTATATTACTTATATTTTAATATCTCATAAAGTTTGAAATAGACATTTCAAACATAAACATGTATAAAAATTTTTATAAATTAAAAATATAAAATCAAAAACATTTTACAATTATTTTATTATAAAATTATTATAGAATCAAAAACATTATAAATTTAAACAACTTTTTAAAAAATTTATTTTGGGATTTCCCATGGAGTGATGGAGAATAATGAGCCTTGGGAGAGCTATGGCAGCTCTCATACTCCTTCCTGGGCCAACTTTTTTAGGAAATGGGAGAAATATACACTGTTCAATGTTTATTGTGGGTCAGGATATTTTTGAAGCTATAGTTGTTGATTTGCTTCAAACTTTAAAAAATTTATTATAAAATTATGGGATGTAAAAAAATTTATTATAAAACTTTGAAATTTTCAAACTTTCAGAAAAGCAGAGAGATGAGATTAATGGCACTCACAGGCAAGCATAGAACATAGATTGTAAACATTTTGCTATATTTGTGTCATGACTATTTTTTGCTTGTGTTTGAAAGTATATTAAAGAAAATGATATTTTACTCCTAAGTTCTTTAGTACAGATTTCTAAAAAAATAAGAACATTTTCCTGTATAGTTACAAAATCATCTTTTCAAACAAAATAAAAAATGGCTTTTTTATATCATTTATTACCCAGTCCACATTCAGATTTCCTCAATTATTATGAAATGTCCTTTTATTTTTTGAGACAAAGTCTTGCTCTTTCACACAGCCTGAAGTGCAGTGAAACAATCATAGCTCATTGCAGCCTCAAACTCCTGGGCTCAAGTGATCTTCCTGCCTCAGCTTCCTGAGTAGCTAGGACTATAGGTGCACACCACCATGCCCAGCTAATTTATTGATTTTGTAGAGATGGAGGTCTTACTACGTTGCCCAGGCTGGTCTCAAACTCCTGGCCTCAAGTGATCCTTCCAGCTTGGTCTCCCTGAAATATCTTTTGTGGCTGGTTTGTTCAAATTAGTTTCTTCTAATCAAGGGACACACATTGCATTTGATTATTTAGCTCAAGACTTTTTTAACCTGGAAAATACCCATACTCTTTGTTTATGTATTTATTTAGTGAAATTGACTTGTTGAAAAACTAGTCAGTTGTCCTGTAGAATATTTCCCCTTCTGGAATTTTCTGGTTGCTTTTTATGGTGTCATTTAACTTTTCACTCTGTTTTTTCCTGGTTAACTGGAAGTTAGTTCTAAAGGCTTTTAGGCCTGCTATAACAAAATACCAAAAACTGGATGACTTATAAAGAACAGAAATTTATTTCTCACAGTTCTAGAGGCAAGCAAGTTTAAGATCAAGGAGCATGTGGTTTTGATATCTGGTTAGGACCAACTTTCTGGTTCATAGATTGGCCTTCTTGCTGGGCCCTCACATAGTGGGAGAGACTAGCTAGCTCTCTGGGGCCTCTTTTATAAGGGCACTAATTCCAATCATGAAGCCTCTGTCCTTATGATCTAATGACCCCCTAAAGGCCCCACCTTTTAATACCAGCACCTTTGGGGTTAGGATGTCAACATATTAATTTTGGGAAGACATACACGTTCAGCCCATTGCAAGGTTTAGTTAGATTCAGGTTCAACTTCTTTTTTTAAAGACTATTTCATAGGCAATAATGTGTATTCACATCCCATCATTAGTGATGGTGAGATGATCGCAAGGTTAGGGTGATCACTGCCTATCTCCTCTGCTATATTCCCCCTTGGGTCAAGCCAGTAGTCTGTGACGTGAACTTTGTACCATGTGTATATTCAGTTATATTCTGTATCAATAGTTACTTGATTGTTTTAGCATTTATTAATGATCCTTGCTTGAGTTGATTATTTCATTAGGGGTTTCAAAATGGTGAATTTCTAATTCTCTAATTCTATCTACATGTTTTAGCTGGCATTTTTCTATAAGCAGACCATTTTCTTCACAACTGGGTTATTCGGCTACCCTGAAACATAGTTCCTTCCGGGAAGGCAGAACATGTTTATTTCTGTCTTTTAAAAATTACTGGTGTTTGGAGTGAAGATTAGGTGAGTTAACTACCTCCACAGGTGACAAATGAATTTTGTTTTGTCTCACTTTTGCTTTTTTGAATATCACTGTGGCTGCTTGGATTTTTATATTTAATTTGAATGGATTAGGGAATAAATGAGAAGACAGGTTTTATCTGTTTCTGTAGTTTTTATGTGGCTGTGTGAACTTACTTTCAAAAATTCCCAGAAATATTTTAATTCCCCTTTAAAGATATAAACTATGTCTTACTATAAAGCAAAAGAAAAACCAATCATGTGAAGAGTAAATAGTATCGTTTAAACGAATTGTGGTTAAGCTTAGTTTGTAACTAATTAGTTTTTTATTTTCTTTCTACTTTTATCTGCTTCAGAGCCTCTTCAGTGGTTTAGATCTTCTATGTGTCAAATTATTCAAATCTCTTAAAAAGTTTAAGAGCTAAAATACAACACACTGACTACAAGAATGCCTTTGTCCTTTTCTGGGTAGGTACACCTAAGGCAACTTCTTTTTCTCTTCTTTGTTCTCTTCTTCTTTCTTATTCTTAAATCATCTTCAATATTGGACAGATGACAGCACTATGCCTGCCTCAAGATGTTTCTGACTTTTTCTTTTTCTTTTCTTTTTTTTTTTTTTGAGATGGAGTCTTGCTCTGTCACCCAGGCTAGAGTGCAGTGGCACAATCTTGGCTCACTACAACTTCTGCCTCCTGGGTTCCAGTGATTCTCCCAACTCAGCCTCCTGAGTAGCTGGGGTTACAGACATGCACCACCACGCCTAGCTAATTTTTTGTATTTTTACTAGAGACGGGGTTTCACCATGTCAGCCAGGCTGGTCTTGAACTCCTGACCTCAAGGGATCTGCCTGCCTTGGCCTCCCAAAGTGCTGGGATTACACGTGTGAGCCACTGCGCCCGGCCGTTTCTGACTTTTTCTAAAGTCTTCTTTCTCTGGAGATGACATTATATAATAGCACTGTTCAATAGAAGTTTCTTTGATGATGGAACTGTTCTATAATCTGCATTGTCCCAGCCACTAGCCATATGAGACTACTGTAACACTTGAAATGTGGCTAGAGCAACTGAAGAACTGAATTTTGCATTTTACTGAATTTTAATTAATTAAAATAGAAATGCAAATAACCATAAGTGGTTAGTAGCTACCATACTGGACAGCAAAGATCTATAATTCAGCATTTAAAATCGATTTTGTTTTGTTTTCAAAAATGGAGTCAGACTGTTACAACCCAAAAGAACTGTAGGTTAAATTAAGGTAAATCACCAAATACTACATACACATTTGGGAAATCCAAACCAGATTTTTTCATGTGATAACCACACCCTCTTTTGACTTTAGCCTTGGAGGTAATGGAGTATGGCAGAAAAAACCCTGTATCAGCAGCTGGAAGACTCACCTTCTTTTCCTAGCTCTGCCATATATTGACCAAAAGAGTCAAAGTCCATTCAGATGGTTGAGGGGCCTTGGAATTTTGTTTTTGGTTTTCACATACAAGTTGGAGGGCAGATGCGTTAGCCTCTTGAAATACCCAGAAACCACTTGTTTCCTCATCTAAAAATCAGGTATGACAGGATCATTTAATTATCCTGCAAATCAGATGAAGCACTGCATATGAAAGCACTTTGTAACATCGATAGCACTGGGAAATGTAAAGACCTTTTACTGAAATATAAAGGTGTATGGTCAACTGAATATATCTCAGATAGTTATGATTTGACTGTATATATTGAATATAACCTGTAGTGGGCCCCTTGGTAAACAGCTTACAGTTTTGTTGCAAGTTTTAGCCAAGAGAAAATTTATTTGTTGACTAGTCATGCCCTTTATTGGCCACATGATGAGCAGCCAAGATATTAACACACAGTGCACCTTGCAGAATTCAAGAATGTCTCAGTGTCTTGTGAACTAGGAAGCTGAAATGCAGTGGTATGCAGAAGGCTGGCTCAGTAGGAGCCTTGGGAGTGTCCTCCAGATAGATGTTTGTGCAGGTTGTATTTGATTCCAGTTGGCCATGAAAAGCTGGTTGCTCTAAAGAATGAGAATATACTTGGTTTTGCATTTACTAGAACTATCTGGGGAACAAATCTTGGCGTGGAAGAAAGAAGGGAGGGAGGGAAAGCTGTGCTTCAATACCTAGGGCTTCTTTCCTGGAATGGATCTGAGAATCTGGGATTGGGTGGCTAATAGCTCATCTCTAGAAGGGAGAAAGAACTGGGTGGTGATGGCTTTGTATTTTCTATTGGAGTTCACTACAGAATAGGTGAATGGAATGGGCTGCTATGATCCAGACATTAGGGAGGACAGGTTTGTGATACATTAGAAAACTTGAATGAGCCCTTCTATGATTCTCTCTTCCCTCTTTCTGCTTCCCGTTCTGAATCACCATCCGCAGGTTGTGGAATTAGCAAATCTATTATGTGAGCAATAGCAAACTTACAGGAGCCCTTGGCTCCATCTATCTCCCTGTTTGTGTCAGTTCCTTCTGGATGCTTTTAGTCTGTGGTCTTCATTCACTCTTTTTATGGGGAAGTAAAAGGAGTGGGACAGATTATGAGAACAGCTGGGTCCTCCCAGTTGCTGGGGTGGTTATTTTAAGCTTTGTTTAATGTGTCCAGAGACCCAGATGGCATTTTTAACTAAGCTGCTTTATTAAATCTTGTGATAAAGCATAGTGATGTTTATTGAAAAGGCAGACACACATCAGCAACATTATGCGTGAAACTTGCTCTAAGAATTTTCTATAAAACATCTGTTCTCTTTGAGCGTTTTGTGAACTCTGGAAGTTTGCTAGTTTCTATACAGACTTGAGGACAAGAAGTTGGAACCCACTTTTGGAGATGTCCAAGCATAGGTATTGGAATCATTAATCCTAACCCTCTCAGTTTTAAGGCCCCGGATACCCTTCTGTTAGACAACAGTAACATGAGCAAGCACTGTAATAACATTTAAACAAGATTATTTGGAAATAATGGATAAGAAAAATTAGTATAAATTGTTTTGGGATTTTAAAATTAAAGATAAAAAGCTAGGGCTTCAATGACCTGTGCCAGCCTATAGCCTTAATAGTCAATTTGCAAACACTCAAGATTTGGCCAATATGCCTCTACTACTTCTACTTAACACAGTCAAAGGGAAATTTTTAGATTCTTTCATCTGATTTGACTCTCTTAGTTACAAATAAGAGGATATCTAGAATATATATGTGACTTGTTAAAATGAAAATCCACCTTCTCTGAGTCTTCAAATATCTTTCATATCTTCCATTTTTAGTAACATCAACTTTTGAAGTCATGTCCGTAGTTGTATGAAAATAAAAATTTCAGGAACATTCAACCTCAAAAGTTCTTTTTCTTAGTCTGAAGTCGTAGAAGCATTTGACTTTTACTTTCTCTTTTTAAGTTTGTACTAGTAGGTATTTTGTATAAATATAATATTTAATTATTGCCTTTGTATTCTTTTTCTCTAGTAAACATCCTGGTTTTTAGCTATCAATATGTAGTTTTACCTTTAGAGATTTCTAATGGAAAGAGAAAGGAATCTGAAATCAGAGGACGAGAGTTTATTCTACTTGACCAAACACATACAAAATACTGGAAGGAGAGTTTTACAACAAATATTTAATATCTATGACATGTAAAACGTTTTTTGAAATCAAGAAAATTCAAACAATTCAATACAAATATCATCAATAATAAGACATGAACAGGTGGCCAACCTTATTAATAACCAGAGAAATATAAATTAAAACAATCCATCAACTTGTAAAAAAGATGAAATTACCCAGAGTTGGTGTAGGTGATGGAAAATTGTCATGTTTGTATACTGTTCATAGAAGTTAAATTGACATAACTTTTTGGTCAGGCAATTTGGAAGTATATATCTAAATTAATAGAGTAGTTGTCTAATAACCTGGGAATCTGTTAATCTAAGAATCTTTACTGTAGATTTTTCTAGAACAAATGTACAAACATCTGTGTACAAGGGTACTCACTGCAGCATTTTGCTAAGGAAAAACTCAGAAAAAATCTATATGTTCAACAGAGAACAGGTACATAATTTATGACACAACTGCACAATATACACCACTAAAATAAAGGATATAAATTTATATGTAGTATGAAAAAGATGTGAATGATAGCTTGTTGGTGAAAAACAGCAATGACTGGAATATTGTGTGTAACGTAATCCTGCTTTTCTGTATATAATGTAGGCATAGAAAATAGGATTGAAAGGACATACTCTAGTCAACAGTGTATATAGCTTGGGTGGAGGGGGTGTATAATGGGGAAGGAGAGTCCCTTTTCCTATGTATTCCATATACATCTCTGGATTTAAAAGATCATACATGCATATGCATTACCTTCAAAATTAAAATGATAAAGACAAAAGGAGAAGCTTTGGATTTGAATCATGATACTACTGTTTGCAACTTCTATGACCGTGGGGAAGTCGCCTAGCCTCCTGGGGTTTATTTCCTCATTTATAAAAATGGGGAAAGTAATAATACTTGTCTACATATCTTCTAGGGTTGTTGGGAGGATTGAATGTGATAATGGGTTACAGCGTTATGAATTATTTATTCATATAACACAATTATTATAAAAATATTTTGCTCTGATTAAAATAAAAGAAGGACGAGATCGTGTGTGTTTTTCAGTCCCAGTAGCTTTACTAACCAGAAAGCCCCTGCTGATGTGGTGATCACAGTTGCTTTGGTGCAGCTTCCTCTTGACTTTTGGCATTTCTCCATGCTGCTAGCTAAGGCTGAGGTGGCGACTGTGGAAGGTGTGATCTCCTCCCCCTCCCAGCACACATTTGTGTGCATACTCACACTCATGCACACACAAACACACACATGCACACTCTATCACAGTACATGAGGTGGCAGCAGCTGCTCCGGCATAGACTTTCACACAACATAAAGGGCATTTTTGGTGTGGTCTGTGCATTATTTCCTGTTAAGCATGAGCTGAGTCAGTGCCATGCTTTTCCATCTGAAACCTTTCTGAGGCTCAGGCTGTGTTAAGAGCAAACCCTCTCCCCTCCATGCCCACCCCATGGCCCTCTACTGAAGCCAGATCATAATCTGCTCATTTCATGAGGATTTTCAAACCGAATGGACTGGGCCATGTGAGAGATCACTGAAAGGAACAGACCAAGCAGAGGCTAAGAGACTCCACGCTAATCTGCTGAGTCGTCTGAAAATGCACAGCTGTGGGAGCTCACGGTGCTTTAAAGTACTTTGGCAGGATGTTTGTTCAGGGGGCCTGTTCCTGCAGCCCTGCTGAATGTTTGGTTAGGAGGCATAATCATTTTTTGGACAGGATCTCCCAAATGTAAAGTGATAGATGCTAATGTGGAATATAATACAGAAGATCCAGCTTGGATGTCATAAATAACAATAGATTGTTTAATCTTGCTGAGTTGTAAATCTATGATTGCCAGAGGTCTTTAGTTCACTGGAACATAGTATGGGGGCAGGGGCACTTAGCAAATAGGCAGTTATTATTTTCCAACCAGACAGAAACTGGTCTGATGGAATTTATCTAAAAAGGCATACACATGTATTTTAATTAATTGTGACAATTACTCAGAGAAAACACATGGCCCTAAAGAGGCTGAGGGTTTTTTTTGTTCTACCTATAAATGTATATGTATATTCACCTATATTCTACCTATGTATAAGTAAGAGAATGAGTTTTTGTTTTGGGGATAAATATTTATACGTATCTATACAGATAGATATACACATACTTAATTTCTGTCTACCTATTAAGGTGCGGTGCCAGATGGAAAGTATTTTTAAGCATTTAGATAGCTTATTCTATAGCATATGTGTGCATATAGCCCCCCCCCCCCCCATAAAGCTTTGTCTCTTTTCTGGATATATTTAACAAGAGGCTAGAACAGAGTCCAAAATGTCAGAAATGTTTGAACATTCCATAGAAATGAAGGAGGTGTTTCCAAATGACCTATGTTTCTATGGCAATAAATAGAAGTTGTGCTGCGTTGGATGGGTCAGGAGTAAGGAATATAAACAGTGTAAGTATGACTATTCCAGGCAGAAATCTACCTTGTAAGAACAGCTTTGTGCAGTGAGCTCAACAACATTGATCAGTTAGCAGTCCAGTTCAGTACAACATTGATCAGGTAGCAAGCCGGTTCGGCAGTGCCAGTCGGAGACACATATGGGGACAATCAAAGAAGATGCAGGTCAGGACAAGGATGCAGACATTTACCTGTCACTACCATGGACTTCAGCAGCTTCTTAGTGAGCAGGTTTATGATCAAAGAAGAAAGACATCGTTGATATGTAAGCATGTTACAATTAATTTGCTGTTTAGTTATTAGCAAACTACATCCAGTTTTTAGTTTTTAGGTTTTTTTTTCTTTTTTCTTTTTTGAAACAGGTTCTTGTTCTGTCATCCAGGCTGGAGTGCAGTCGTTATCCAAGCTCACTGCAGCCTTAAACTCCTGGGCTCCGTGGATCCTCCCACCTCAGCCTCCCAAGAAGCTGGGACTACAGGTGCACGCCACCATGGCCAGCTAGTTTTTCTTATTTTTTTGTAGAGATGAGGTCTTGCTGTATTGCCCAGGCTGCTCTTGAGCTCCTGGCTTCAAGCCATCCTCCTGTCTTGGTTTCCCAAAGTGCTGGGACTATAGGTGTGACTCACCATGCCTGGCCTACATCCAGTTTAATTTATACTACAGTGTGGGTTTAGTCCTCAAACATGTTTTTGTTTTACATATAAAAATTTGAGGTAAAAGAATATTTTTACATTGGTCAATAATGGTACATTTAAAAAATGGACGACTATATCCATTAAAATCGTGTTGTGGAAGAATATTCAGTGACATGGAAAGATTGACTCAAGGGCAAGTGAAACGTGTCAAGAGTCTGTTAGGTACTAGACACTGTAAACTGGGTCTTGGCTGTGTTACTTGCTTACATCCTCCATCATGTGATCTTTTAGATAACAAAATCGAGATACATAGGGATTTGGGATCTTGTGCAAAGTCACCCAGGCAGTAGGTGGCGAAGTCAATTCTTACATTCTTTCCCATTGAAAACCAAAATCTCAGCTTACCTCAGGGCACTCAACTCTGCTTTCTTGACCCACACCCAGGTAGACCCAATGGACACTTGTAGTTCTTATCCAGCTGGGGTGGTCACCTCATAAAATGGCAACAAGTGGGGGCCTTTTCTTGTTCTAGTGAGTCAGACTGTATACCTTAAAGATTTCAGAGCACTTCCTGTGTACTGAAATTGCCTCATTACCAGGAAGGACGTACTTCCAATTTTCACCACCTCCATTTTGCATCCAAGGAAGATTAGATTTCTTGATCTTCTCAATGAAATCTTGAGAAATGGGTGGGCCGATTGAAGAACAGGACTTGGGCCACACTTCTAGATGCCTGTGACTTTTCTGCACTTATTCAGATATTAGGAATTGATTATGAAATCCATGGTGGTTTGATGCTAATGAACTCTCATCTATCTCTCCAGCATGTGTGTAAAGACTTCCAGAGGTACAGGAAGTTGAGGATGAGCTCTCTTACTTCCATCTGGTCTCCATGTAACAAATCATATAACTGCACAATTATCCAAATGCAAATGAAGGAGTCCCTTGATGTTTGGATAACCACATTCATGCCTCGAGTTTGTTATTTCTTGAAATTGCCCTTATCCATCTCCTGTTTACCCATGGACAACACTACTTCACGGCTGGCACTCTGCAACCCATGGCAGCTTGGCTTTGGGTTTCCTTCCAGTGTTTTGTTTTTGTTTTTAACCGAGAAGACAGGAAACAGGCATCTTTGTGTATATGGCTTGCCACAGCCCTTCGTAGATGGACATGGTGGAGGCTGTGTGGTCCTGGAGAACACTTCCTCTGTGAAGCATCAGGGAAGTTTCTGTTCATTGTGTCTTCACTCTCTCCAGTTCACTTGGGGAGTGATAGGGATTATAACACAGTGAGCAGAGGATATTGGGGAATGTCATGCTTAATTTTCTTTTCTTTTTTTTTTCTTAAATGACATTTAAAGCTAAAAGAGAATCACAAAGGGTAAGTCTGATTTAAGACATTTCACACATGAAAGAAATCCTGCTTTCATGCGTGTTATGTCACAGGAAGAACTCATTTAGAGTCAACATTCTGCACCTACTCCGAAATTTTAGCCTGAGGGTTTAAATAATACCTCGCTGCTCTCTAGGACTTTAATTTGAGCTAATTATAAATGGAACTCATACTAAAACTAATTTAGGAAAGAAGCTGTTGATGTTCTGAAGAAAAACAGCTGTCAGAAATAAGATCATTAAAAAACCATAGTTGTATATGCCACAAAATGTAAAGGAATAGAAATGCTGGGAGAAAGCTTTTATAGAATAACATTTTATCTTTCTTTGGACACTGGTCTAAGGCATGTGAAAGGGCATATTGATTCCCTTGGCACCTGGTATGCTCATTTATGGATGAAAAAGCCCAATGACATAATTTAGGTGAGATTTAAGGCTTGATGGGAGGCATTGGTGCCATTAGAAGGACAGACACAAAGAGTTCTTAAGTAACGGCATCATGGGAAATGATAATTGCACACTCCTTTCTACTATGTCTTGGTTTCCCCAAGCATTTAGAAGTCACAGCTGGGTAGGAACAAATTTATCATGAGTCTGTCTGTGTGTTTGGGAATGCATATGCCTCACAGATGTGTCTGCAGGGGTCTGTGTGATAATGTTCATATATGTGATAGATGTGGACCCTGGGATCTGTATCTGTGTGGACCCTGGGATCTGTACGTGTGTGTGAGTGACAGTGGACTAGGGTCCACTTTGCCCCCTTTTCCACGTAGGAGTTGAAGGAAATGCCCCTTAATGGCAGTAGCATCCGCTTGGGTGTGTGCACCTTCTGGAGGACTGGGTGAGGTTGCCCTTCTTCCAGCCAAAGCCAGACCCTATGGTGTGGGACGTTCAGCGGGGAGCAACAGAATGCCATGGCTTGGTCCTCCCTGGGCTGTGGTCTGGATTTCACTCAGGAATGAAAGTCAGATATTGCCTGCTTCAATGCTGTAAACATAACTAAGGATAATTATGTAAGTAGACCATCTTTTCCTTGCAAGGTAGCGGTCTGCTGCATTGACAGAGGGTAGTATTTCTAGGACTTTTTCAGAGAGTAAAATGGTACTTTAAGGGATAATCTGCTATCTAAAGATGAATTTTAAATGTTGGAGCGGGTTGTGGGATTCGGGGAAGACAATAGGATAATTTGTGTCATGGTTAATTTAACAAAGGGTTTTTGTTTATAGAATCTGATCTTTGGTGGATTTTAACAACACTCTTCTTCCTTGGCTTTTCAGATAAAGATGCAGAGCCTCAGAGAAGTTAAATGATTGATCCTATGTCAGGGGGTAGAGTCAAGACTCATACCTATGCCTTTTAACTTCAAGTTGAGTGCTTTTTCTTTATACAAAAGGGGCTTCCAAGAGTTATATTTCTTTTTATCAATGACTAGATCTTGAAAGCCATACCTTTTCTGATGGCATTTATCCTGGGCTAATTGGTAGAGAGAGGGTGAACAGAAGAGAAGACATAGACACGCAGAGAAGAAAGTGACGTGAAAACAGAGGCAGAGATTGGAGTGATGTGAACACAAGCTCGGAAATATGTGGAGGCAACAGAAACTGGAAGAAGCAAGGGAGGATCCTCCCCTAGAGCCTTTCGATGAGGCAGACTCCCAGTGACACATTGATTTTGAACTTCTGGCCTCCAGAACTGTTAGGGAATAAATTTTAATTGCTTTTAGCCACCAAGTTTATGGCAATTTGTTATAGCAGCCTTGTGAAGCTAATACAAACTTCGTATTAGATTACAAACTTTGTATTCATTTCCTAGGACTCCCATAACAAATTACCACATATTTGGTGGTTTAAAATCACAGAAATTTATTCTCTCACAGTTCTGGAGGCCAGAAGTCAAAATCAAGGTATCGGCATGGCCACACTCTGTAGATGCTCTAGGGAGAATCTGCTCCCTGCCTCTTCCAGCTTCTGGCAGCAGAATACATTCCTTGGCTTCCCGGGTGTGGCTGCATGACTCCAATCTTTGCATCTGTCTTCATATCTCCTCTTCTTTGTGTCTATTCTAGTAAGTACAAAGTGCTGCATCTTCCGTGATGGAAGTGGCCCAAATTAACCAATCTACCACCAGGTAGCTGGCTGATCATTTGCGGAATGGTACCATAAGGAGACTCAGTGTTGGTCCCTGCTGCTGGTAGAGTAGGCACTCTGCAGTGGCCATAGCCAGGTCAGCCTTGGTGAGTGAATGTCCATGTTGTTGAGCCCATGTATAGCCTTCATCCCTGCCATCACGGCCATGGTATTACAGCATTCTTGCATTGCTATAAAGAAATACCTGAGGCTGGGTAATTTACAAAGAAAAGAAGTTTCCTTAGCTCATGTTTCTGAAGGCTGTACAAGCCTGGTGCCCGCATCTCCTTGGCTTCTGGTGAGGCCTCAGGAGCTTTTACACATGGCGGATGACAAAGTGGGAGCAGGCATATCACACAGCAAGAGTGGGAGCAAGAGAACAAAAGAGAAGGTGCCACATACTTTTAAACAAGCAGATCTCATGTAAACGCAGAGCGAGAACACATTTATCATCAAGGGCATGGTGCTAAACCATTCATGAGGGACTCGTCCCCATGATCCAAACACCTCTCACTGGGCCCCACCGCTAACACTGAGGATTACATTTCAATATGAGATTTGGAGGAGACAAACATCTAAACCATAACAGCCACTTGGCTCATGAGCCCATTGGACAATGACAGGAATGGCTGGGGGAAAGCCACTCATTGACATCCACAGAACTGGTCATCCTGTTATTAAAATCCTCCTCTGCCTAGGTCACCATTTGGTGAGTGTCCATAAGGGACACAAATATCTTCACGATTTTCTATGTCTTACCTCAGAAGCCCCATCACCCTCTCTTTCACATCTCCTCCAGTACTTATCCCCCAGATGATAGGACCATGTCCAGCAATATCTCTTCTCTCGGTATTGATGGGTTAATGAGCAGATCTCACATAGGTAAAATTTCCAGATATCTAGAATTTAATCTTCTGTTAATTCTCCAATTATAACTAAAGTATTTCAGGTTGAAACTTTATTCAAGTGTAATTACTCACTTTAACCTTCTTAAACAGAATGTATATTACCTTTTCAAAAATAACTGAAATGTAATAAGATGAAAATGTATCTATAATCGTTCCTACTTAATAACTTTACATGTTTATTTCTGCATTTTTCTAAGTCCTTGCCCCAAAGTGGACATAATTTTATACTGTAATAGCATAAAATAATTTTGCATTTGACATTTTTGATTTGGCATTAAACTATTGTTTATGTTTCTTTCGCTACTGCTTAAGAAAATGTGGGTGGTTGTAATAAATAAACCTGAAATGTAGGCAATTTTTATTGCCTTAAAAACAATAGAATGTTATTTCTCACTCACACAATAGTCCAATGAGGATGTCCCTGGTGGGCAAAGACTCTTGTCTACCAAATGGGATGGGGACTCAGTTTCCTTCCCTCTTTTGACTCTGGCATTGCCTAGAGCCACATGATTACCTGTACTGAATCTGTAGAAAG
This sequence comes from Pan paniscus, assembly GCF_029289425.2. NCBI lineage: Eukaryota > Metazoa > Chordata > Mammalia > Primates > Hominidae > Pan > Pan paniscus. Next base: position 64,966,228 of record NC_085927.1, read on the forward strand.
AGAAATAAGCAGTGTAGAGATGATATGTCTGTTTTCTGATATCCTCAGCCTAGAAGAAACACACATTACTTCTGTTCTTATTCTCATACTAGTTTATCACCCATTGTCCAAATGCACCATGTGGCCGCACCTAGATGCAAGGGTAGGTTGGAAAATGTAGCCCCTGGCTGGGCAGCTGTTTCTCAGCATTGACTCTATGCTATGGAAGGGCTTCCTAAGTTTTTGTGGACTGCTATCCCAGTCTCTCACCACTATACAATCTTCATAATTTTCCCTTTAAATGGCTGAGAGAAAATTTTGAACAAAAGCTACAAACATTTTTCAGATTCTTGATTCTCCAGACTTATTACTTGAGGGCAGTGACTAAATTATATTCAGTTCTATATCAGAAGGTTCTTCCATATTGCCGGTTTCATGGTAGATACTGAATAAAATGAGTTGAATGACTAAATTTTAGCAAGAGCATATGGAAAATAATTTATCATGACTTTGGGTAATACTATAGGTGTAATTATTGTCCTTTCTCTTTCCTGACTTGATTAATAGCACCACTATCCATTAAGTTATTAAAGGTAGAAAGCTGAGATTATTCTTGACTCCTTTTCTCACTGGTCCAGTATTAGTTATTTATTGCAGTGTAAGAAATTACCATGAAACTTAGTGGCTTAGTTGGGGCTTGATGGGGGCTGGAGGATCCACTGCAAGATGGCTCAGTCACTTGGCTGGCAAGGTGGTGCTGGCTGTTAGCCTCCCATCTGATCCTCCTCTTTCCACTCCTGCCACTCTTCAAGGTATTTTTTTCCAGAGCAGCCATTCATCATTCATTTATTTTTTCCCATTAATTAATTCAACAGATATTTATTGTATACTTACCATATGCCAGATTTGTTCTAGGTTCTTGGAATATAGCAGTGAAAAAAAAACAGTCCTTGAATCTTATATACAGTGGGCAAATAAACATATAATGTAGAAAATTAGATGGTAATATGTGTGAGCACATATATTTATTATTTCTCATAATTTCTGAGACAGGAGATGGATATTCTGGCTTGGGGACTCACATGAGGTCACAGTTACATGTTGGTATTGGTTTGGTCATATGAAGGCTTGGTGGGGGCTGGAGGATCCACTGTGAGATGGCTCAATCCCTTGTCTGGAAAGCTGGTGCTGGCTGTTGTTGGCAGGCCTTGCTTCCTCTTCACAGGGCTTCTTGAGTGTCTTCATGACATGGCGGCTGGCCTCTCCCAAAATAAGCTGTCCAAGAGAGCAGGGCAGAAGTGTCCATGCCATTTACGGCCTCACCATGGAAGTCACACACAATCACGTCTGCAATATATACTGATTACCCAGATCTGCATCGTTCAGTGTGGGAGGGGACCACAAAAAGGCAAAAATGCCAAAAGGCAAGGACTATTGGGGCCATTTTGGAGGCTATTTACCACAGCCCCTCTCTTCCATATTCCAGTCCACCTGCATATTCTGTTCATCCTCCTTCCAAAAATGTATCTCAAACCAAATGACTAATTTTCATTTCTGTTGGCTCTAGCCTAGTCCAAGACTCTATCAACACTCGACTTGAAGAGCCTCCCATCTGATATTCCTCTTTCTGCTCTTGCCCCCCTTCAAGGTATTTCTCCCAGAGAAGCTATTCATCATGCATTAATTATTCTCCATTCATTAATTCAACAAATATTTATTGTACGCTTACCACATGCCAGATTTATTTTAGGTTCTTGGGATATAGCAGTGAAAAGTCCTTGGGCTTTACATACAGTGGGAAAATAAATAATATGGAAAATGTTAAAGGCAACATATATGATCCAGAAAATTATAGCAGGGTGAAGGAAATAGGAAACAATAGAAAAGTTAGGGACTTCTGGCTATAGTATTATATAGGGCTGTCAAGGATGCTATCTCTGATTAGCTTACACTGAAACAGAAACCCAAAAGACAGTAGAAGGCAGGTGTGTTAATATCTGGGCAAGTATTGTAAGCAGAGGAAAAAGAAAATGCAAGGGCCCTGAGGCAGGATCATGTTTGGTATGTTTGAGGAATAGCTGTTCTGTTCCGTTGTGGCTGGAACAGAAGAAGGAGGGTGGGAGGGCGATGGAGAATGGTACATGATGGAGGTCAGATTATGTAGGGCCTTGTAGACTACAATGAAGACTTTGGCTTTGTTTTGGGTTGGTGGGGGACAAGGAAAGCTATTGGAATGTTTTAGTGACTTGATGTGACTTACTTTTTAATAGGACCATTTGGGCTGCTCAGCCCATGATGTTTAAAAATGCAATCAGGTCACTTCCACTGTTTAAAACCTTTCAATGGATTCTGGTTGTACTTAGAATAAAATCTAAGCTCCCTTGGCTATTATTATTATATTATTATTAAAATTGACGTCCTTTATAACAGCAGTCTAATTCCTTCCTAATATGTACCTCACTAGTAACTATTATTATTATTGCTTATTTGTTTATAATCTGTCTCCTCTACTTGAAAATATATAGCCTGGGGATCTTGTGGATTTCCATACTAAATCATCCCAAGGCCACTTTGCTTTTGAGCTCTCTCTCTCTCTCTCTCTCTCTCTCTCTCTGTGTGTGTGTGTGTGTGTGTGTGTGTGTGTGTGTGTGTGTGTGTGTTTTGATCTCTTCTGTAATTTTTTCCCCTGATCTTGCTGATTGTTATATTTGGTCAGTGACTGACCTCTAGCAATGATGGTGCCAGGGCAACTTTGTTGTTGAACTGTATGTTAAGGTTTGTTTTGGCTTGTTGGTTATATCAGTACTTATCAAATGAATTATCTGGGAAGAGAGTAGAGGATCTTATTAAAATACAGGTTCTTATTCGGTAGGCCTTGGGTGGGCCTTGAGGTTCTGCATTTCTTTCTTTCTCTTTGTTTCTTTTTCTTTCTATTTCTTTCTTTCCCTTTCTTTTTTCTTTCTCTTTCTTTCTTTCTCTTTCTTTTTCTTTCTCTTTCTTTCTTTCCCTTTCTTTCTTTCCTTCCTTCCTTTCTTTCTTTCCTTCCTTCCTTCCTTTCTTTCTTTCCTTCCTTCCTTCCTTCCTTTCCTTCCTTCCTTCCTTCCTTCCTTCCTTCCTTCAGACAGAGTCTCACTCTGTAGCCAAGGCTGGAGTGTCGTGATGCCATCTTAGCTCACTGCACCCTCTGCCTCCCAGGTTCAAGCAATTCTCCCACCTCAGCCTCCGGAGTAGCTGGGACTACAGGCGTGCACCACCATGCTCAGCTAATTTTTGTATTTTTAGTAGAAATAGGGTTTCACCACATTGGCCAGGCTGGTCTCGAACTCTGGAGCTCAAGTGATCTGCCCACCTCAGCCTCCCAAAGTGCTGGGATTTTAGGTGGAGCCACCATGCCCAGCTGAGGTTCTGCATTTCTATCAAGCTTGCAGGTGATGCCCATGCTGCCAGCCCTTTGAGTAACAAGGGGGCTTTATTACCGAGCTTGGCTGAACATTGGGATCATCTGTGGAGCTTTAAAACTACTAATGCTGGGCTCTCAACCCCAGAGATTGCAATATCATCAGTCTAGAATGCAGTTTGAGTACTAGGATTTTAAAAAGCTTCATAAGTGATTCTATTTTGTAGAAATATTGAGAACTACTAGATTGGATGATATTGAATCCAATTTTAAACCAAGGTGTAGCAATAAATGTTCTTCAGCCCTGTGTTGCTGACTTTTTAGAAAGTCAGTTTTGTAGCTCTAGAAAGAATCTGGCTGCATCCATGGATGACCTCCAGATCTCTGCTTAGCATGACTGGGTCATTTCTCCAATGTCTCCAGCACATGCTGTCACTTAACAGCAGAAAGAGAATTCCTACTTTCAGGAGAAAAGTCATTCCTGAAGATTACAGTTAAAATATGCCTACAGATGATGAGGTGGTAGTAAATCAGTCCCCTTGCTCTCTGAGCTTGTTCTAAGTTACAGGAAGCAGAAGAAGCAGAGAAGCACTCCATTTCTTTTTTCTTGTAATCTCTAGCATGTTCATATGCATAGTTTCTGAGTCAGTAGCAAACTAAGAACTTCTTGTGTGATTCAAGCTAACTCCTCGATTATCAGAAGCAGATGTTTCAAACGACTGAAGATCAGTGAGGCATATCCTATTTACAGGTTAATAATTGACTACTAGATGCAGGTGCACCAAATGGTCTTAGAGACATTAGATAGGAGAGACAATGTCAGTGCTCCCCCTACCCTGCCTCCCCTAATCTAAAGCCTACTCTGTTTCTTTTATCAAGTGATTGGCTGTATGTTAACAGAGCCTGGGGCACTTTCCTGTTGAAATGCCTTTAATCCCAAGCAACTGGATTGATTTTTTTTTGGATGGTTTAGATTGGACGACTGATTATTGGACAGAATGGCATCTTGTCGACACCTGCGGTCTCCTGCATTATCAGGAAGATCAAGGCAGCTGGTGGAATCATTCTAACAGTCAGCCACTGCCCTGGAGGACCAGGGGGAGAGTTTGGAGTGAAGTTTAATGTTGCCAATGGAGGTATGTGGTTCAGCATATGCCTTAATAATCACGATTTCTTTCCTCTTATATTATTATAGTCTCACAGTGACCCTTTGATGATAGACAAGCAAGGTGCAGAGGACCTAGCTCAGAAAAGTTTAGTGAGGTGCCCAAAATGACCCAACAAAGAAGTGGCATGAAGGGCTCATGAACCCATTTGGGTGGTCTCTTGGTCCCCTGTGCTCTTCAGCATAAACTATTGAATAGTTGATGCTTATCTGATATGGAAGGACTCTGAATTTTAACATTAAAACATACCCTGAAGGTCGTTGTCTAAATGACAATGACCCTCACTTTACACATGAACAAATCAAAGGCCTGAGAGGCTGAGTTACTGCTGAAGGCCACAGGGTTGATCAGGGTCAGATTAATGATTTTTAGCCCAAATCCTGGGCTCTCTTTTTCCTACAGTGTTGACTTTCTCTCAGAATCATAGAATTCTTTCACTTTTTCTTATATTCACAGCACTTTATAGTTTGGGGTCCTTAGTGGAGGGGGTGGGATATATGTATGGAGTAAATTTCTTTTAAAAATTGAACACACAAAAAAATAGGGAGAATACGAAATAGATAACATGTACCCATTATCTTGTTTTTCTATTTTGCTTATCTTTTTTTTTCTGAAGAATTTTAAAGCAAATTATCGCACAAGAACATTTCACACCCAAATATTTTTGTATGCATCTCTTAAAAAGAAAGACTCATTGCTGCATGACCGTGCTAACATACCTAACAATAATAACATTAATTCTCCAATATCACCTGAAAACTAATCTATAGTCAAATTTTTCAATAATCCCCAAAATATTATTATTTATAGCTGTTTTATTCAAATCAGGATACATCTAAGGATGCCATGCATTTGCTTGGCAAGTCTCTTAAATCTCTTTTAATCTAGAACGCTGAGTTTGCATGAATGTGGGTAGGAGCCAAATTTTAACCAGCAACAGTTACCATTATAAATTATTCCTCATCCCAGGCAAAGCAGTGCATTCTGAAAGGAAAACTTATTATCTATCCCTCCTTGTAGACGTTTTACACGTTATCCAAACAAGAAAGTGTATTCATGTTGAATATTTAAAAAACAATATTGTAACCACAAAGCAGAAAACTAAACCACCAAACCACAAAGGTAGACAACAATAGAGGAAGAAGAGAACAAATTATCTACAAAGTAACCAGAAAACAATTAGCAAAATGGCAGGAGTAAGTCTTTTACTATCAATAATAACCTTGCTGGTACATGGGTTCAACTGTCCAATCAAAAGATATAGAATGGCTGAGTGGATCAACAACAAGATCCAACTAGATGCTGCCTACAAGAGACCCATTTTTAAACTTTAAGAATAGGCATATACTGAAAGTAAAGGGATAGAAGGAGATATTCCATGAAAACAGACAGTTACCAAAAGAGAGCAGGGATGCCTATACTTATATCAGATAAAACAGACTTCCAGTAAAAAGCTGTTCCAAGAGACAAAGAAGGTCATGATTTAATGATAAAGAGGTCATCTTATCAAGAGGACATAACAATTGTAAACATATATGCATCCAAAATTGAAGCACTTAAATATGTAAAGCAAATATTAGTGGACATGAAGGAAGAAATATACAGCAATATAACACTAATAGGGGACTTCAGTACTCCACTTGCAACAATGGAGAGATCAACCAGACAAAAAATTAACAAGACAACACTAAATTTGAACTATACTTCAGACCAAATGGACCTACCAGACCTACGTTCATCCAACAACAGCAGAATATACATTCTTCTCTAGCATACATAGAACATTCTCCAGGATAGACCATATGTTAGGCCACAAAATAAACCTTAACAAATTCAAAAAGATAGAAATCATGTCTAGTATTGTTTCCAACCACAATGGTGTGAAGCTAAAAATCAATAACAGGAGGAATCTTGGAAAATTTACAAATATGTGGAAATTAAACAACATGCTTATAATGAACTAATGGGTTGAAGAAGAAATCAAGAGGGAAATTAAAAAATATTTTGAGATTAATGACAATGGAAACACAATGTACCAAAACCTACAGTATGCAGCAAAGTCAGTTCTAAGAGAGAAGTTTATAGCAATAAATGCCTAGATTAAAAAAGGAAAAAGATCTAAATAAGTAGACTAACACTATGCCCCAAGGAGCTAAAGAAAGAACAAACTAAACCCAAAGTGAGCAAAAGGAAGGAAATAATGAAGATCAGAACAGAAGCAAATAAAATGTAGTATAGTAAAACTATAGAAAATATAAATAAAATCAAAAGTTGGTTCTTTGAAAAAATAAAATCTACAAACTCCTAGCTAGATTCACTAAAAAAAGCAGACTCAAATAAATAAAATCAGAAATGAAAGTGGAGACATTGCAATAGATACCTCAGAAATAAAAATGGTCATAAGGGATTATTATGAACAATTTTATGCCAACAAATTGGAGGACCTAGAAGAAATGTATAACGTTGCTGCTACTCAGATACATTTTATTTCAAAAACATACACTAAGGTGTTGCTGTTGGATCTTTCCAAAAACATATTCACGCAGAACTTTCAATCACACTGAGCCATATTTGAACAATCTTTCAAGGTCAGCTCTGGCATAAGCTAACATTATACCATTTAACTCAGAAATTTCTTTAGTATTTGATTAATGGGTTTATGTTTGATATGTAATGTAATTTTCTAATGCTAAATCAAGTGGTAATTTTGTTAGTCAAGTTGATTTAGTGGCTTGGGAAGAAAGCTTTTAATGTTCCCCTAATTTTTCTTACCTTTGACATGATCCTTCACATGTCTTATTTTGCTTAGTGATTTTTCTTTTTTTTTTTTTTTTGAGACAGGGTCTTACTCTACCACCCAGGCTTGAGTGCAGTGGTGCGATCACAGCTCATTGCAGCCTTGACCTCCCAGACTCAAGCTATTCTTCCACCTCAGCCTCCCAAGTAGCTGGTACTACAGGCACATGCCACCAAACTTGGCTAATTTTTGTATTTTTTGTAGAGACAGAGTTTTGCCAAATTCTCAGGCTGGTCTGGAATTTCTGGGCTCAAGTAATCCTGCCTTGGCCTCCCAACATGCTGATATTACAGACATAAGCCACAGTACCTGGCCAGTTTTCTTTTTTAAAAAATCTATTGGTTATTAATTTGAAGCCTTCCTTTTCATAGCTGTGCTCCTTAATTGGGAGCAAACATGAATGGACCACAACTTAGCCAATTTTCTATATACGATCTTTGCCATCCTAATTTAAAGGAATATTAATTCTTTCTTTTCCTCTTTCATTCCACAAACCTGTATTGACTACATCTAAGTTCTAAATGGTGCACTGGATGTTGAAAAAGTTGATGATGAGCAAGAACAAAATTCCTCCTTTCAGGAGACTTACAGTTCAATATGGGAAATATAATTTGTTAAAATATAAAAGTGCAATTGTGTTACATGCTGTACGAAGTACATGTTGACATGTGAGTATATAATAAATGGGCTGGAGGCCAGAGGATTGCCAACGAGAATGGGCCTCCTGCTGAGATGAAAAGTTGAGCAGGGATTAGTTGACAAAAGTGGAGGGACGATCCTTTCTAGGCAGGAGGAAGAACATGTACAGAATCTCTGAGGTGTGATGCAACAAAGTCTATATAAAAAACTGAAGAAAGGTCTAATGTGGCTTAAATACAGAAGCTAGTAGGAGAGGAGTTGAAAAGAGGCTGGAGAAGTAGAAAGTGTCTGCATTCTGCAGGAACTTATATTGTATAAAAAGAATTTCTCTTTATTCTAAGTGCAATGTGAGTCATAGAACCCCACCCCTGAGGACTTTTGCAGTTTAAATAGCAATCTTGAGTAGTTTTCAAGTTTTTATTTTTTATAATTCTTCAGAATTCCTTTATTAAATAAACTCTTACATGAAACTCGAGATGGATGCATAGGTGGGTGGGCAGATGGATGGATGTATGGGTGGATGTTTGGATGAATGGGTGGGTGAATGGATGGGTTGGTGGGAGGGAGGGAGGTAAAACAATGGGAATAGTGTAGTTAAGCAGACACACCCTAGAGCCAGACTACAAAGGCTCGAATCCTTGCCTTGTCATTTACTAGCTGTGTGACCTTGAGTAGTCACTTAGACATTCAGCACTTCAGTTTCTCATCTGATGATGGGCATAGAAGTTGAAACCCATGTCATAGGAATATCGTGACTACTGCATGAGTGAATGTATGTGAAGCATTTATGATGGCACCTGGGGCAGTGGGTACTCTGTAAATGTTTCCTATTATTATTATTATTATTTGAGACAGAGCCTCACTCTGTTGCCAGGCTGGAGTGCAGTGGTGCGATCTTGGCTCATGCAACCTCCACCTCCCAGGTTCAGGTGATTCTCCTGCCTCAGCCTCCCAAGTAGCTGGGAGTACAGGCACACGCCTCCATGCCCAGCTAATTTTTGTATTTTTAGTAGAGACAGGGTTTCACCATGTTGGCCAGGATTGTCTCAATCTCCTGACCTTGTGATCCACCCCCCTTGGCTTCCCAAATTGCTGGGATTACAGGCGTGAGCCACTGCACCCAGCCTCCTGTTATTATTATTACTGCTGACTGAAGCTGGGGAGAATCTCCCCTGTCCCGACCAGTGCAATTCCTGAGACATCAGAGCTCCTGGGAAACATTGCTTTTAGGCCACTTAACTAGTTCCTTTTCTTATTTAATGGAGCAGATAATGAGGCCCAGAGAGAAGATATCACTTGCCCAGGCTCACACAAAGCCAGATTTTGAACCCAGGTCTCCTGGCTCTTGGGCTTTGTGATTCTCAGAGATCTTTCTGCATGTGATGAAAATCAAGGCAGTACATGAGGAATTTGAGAAGGTCCAGCAACCTGTGGCTCTGACCTTGACTGAGCTGCTCTCTCTGCTCCTGGACACCTCCAGGATGGGTCCAGAGGCCTTCTGCTAATGAAGTAGCAACTCGAACTCTCTTCTGGAGCGGCGATGGAGGTGGATGAAGGCAGTGAGCTATGAGCTTAGTTCACACTTGGACCATGTCTTAAGATCATGGGATACAAGGTGTGACCTGCAGTACATGCAAAGTGCGGTGATTAATTCACAGATAAGCCTTGTCAGCTTCCCCTCATACCCTCCCTCTCACTCTTGCTCTGACATATTAGAGCAACTGTCTCTCTCCTCTCCAGAAAGATAGGCAATCACAGGCAGTGGTGCCCCTCTGATATTTATGTGGGATCTCCAAGGTGATGGAGGAGAGAGGCCTTTAGTTTGTATCAAAACCAGAAGAACTGTTTATCTTCTATCAGGTGACAACCCTTCATTCCTTTACTTAACACATTGATTAGCATCTGCTATGTGGCCATGTGCTAGGCAGGGCCACTTTCTGAGTCCTGCGAAGTCAGTTGCATAGTGTCCTGCACTTGAAAGTGCCCCGCATTCGGTTTAACACTCTGCTGTCACATTAATAACGATATCTTTACACTTCCGTTTTGTCAGCGAAGTCCTGTAGGACAAGGGGGCATGCACAGGAGCAGAGGAGCCACATGTGATGTGTGTGGCCGCCGTTCCCTGCCGCCCCATTCACATAATCTTCTCCATGCCCCTGGGGAGCCATGCTGTGGGATGTGCAGGAAACTCAGCATGCTGTGAGTAGAGGCAGGGTTGTTAGTCAGTGACTGAGTGAGCGGGGCACTAACCAACTGGAGAGGCCTCACTTTCCACTGAAACCAGAATGTGCTTGTACACAGAAAGAAGGCAATGACATTTGAAGAGACACAAATGACTGAGGAGCTCTGTTGTATCCTCTTATTGGAGTTACTTCCCTGTGCTAACCGACCCCCGTGTTGAGATGACATGAAAGGAAAGGGCAGGACACTATAGCCACAGTGCCCTGAGGGTGCCCAATCTCGTCTCAGAAGCTAAGCAGGGCCTGGCCTCGTTAGTACTTGTATGGAACAAGGAAAGGGGAAGAGAGAGCAGCCTATAGCTCCTGTCCTTTCAGTCCTTCCTTAGTGTCCATGATCCCAAGGTAGAGAGTGTTGCTGGAGTGTGTGGGTGTCAGGAAGTGAGATAGAAAGAGCTGAGCTAGTTTTGTGCAGCGTATCTACTGTTTTAGCAAGAACGAAATACATACACATGGATGAGCTATGGAATGTGAACTGTGTAATTGTGTTGATTCTACATATGAGGTCAATGCTAATATTTTCATTTATACCTTGCATCCTACAATATAAAAACAAATGGTAAAAAGTCACGATAATTTAAATTTATTTTTTATTTTATTTTATCATTTTTTTTTAGATGGAGTCTCGCTCTGTCACCCAGGCTGGAGTGCAATGGCATAATCTTGTCTCACTGCAACCTCTGCCTCCCACATTCAAGCCATTCTCCTGCCTCAGTCTCCCGAGTAGCTGGGATTACAGGCATCCGCCACCATGCCCAGCTAATTTTTTGTATTTTTAGTAGAGATGGGGTTTCACTATGTTGTCCAGGCTTGTCTCGAACTCCTGACCTCATGATCCGCCCACCTCAGCCTCTCAAAGTGCTGGGACTACATGCGTGAGCCATTGCACCCAGCCTTAAATTTGTTTTTTAACTTAGCATGACATTAAATAGCAAATAAAAATACCATGACAAGTCAAGTGAGAGAGAACACAGAAGAAAGGAAAACACTGTATGTTTGAGCACCTTCAATGACACTTTTTCCTGCTCTTTGAACAGAAGCACTGCATTTTCATTTTGCCCTGGGCCTCATGTTACGTAGCTGCTCCTGGTGTTAGGTACCCGGACGCACCACAAACGAAACAGATTCGTTCCCCACAGAGCTTATTAGTCTAGTGAGAGAAACATACTTTGAATAGTCCCAGAAATACATCATTATAAGATAAGTCTATGAAAGAAGTGTAGAGCATTCCTAATCTTGTCTCTGAACAGGGCAGACTTCTTGGAGGAAGTGAAATTTGAACTGCGATGTGAAGAATGAGCAGGAGTTAGTGAGGTGAAGATGAGAGAAGGAGTGTTGCAAACACAGGTCAGTCTGTGCAAAGGCCCTGAGACACAAGGAGCCTAGAACCACGGCTCGAAGACAACTGTCTGGCTAGGGCATGGCTCGTCTTACAGATCACATTAAGGAACAAATAATTATGTTAAGAGTTATGGGCTGCCATTAAGGATTTGGATAAGAGAGTCTTACAATCACATCTGTGTTTTCGAAAGGCCTGACACTGATTGGTACATGGAGTACAGCCTGAAGGGAACAAGACTTGTTAGAAAGGAAGCTATTGGCTGGGTGTGGTGGCTCGCGCCTGTAATCCCAGCACTTTGGGAGGCTGAGGTGGGCAGATTACTTGAGGCCAGGAGTTCGAGATCAGCCTGGCCAACACGGTGAAACCCCGTCTCTACTAAAAATACAAAAATTAGCGGGTTGTGGTGGTGAGCACCTATAATCCCAGCTGCTTGGGAGGCTGAGGCAGGAGAATTGCTTGAACCTGGGAGGCTGAGGTTGCAGTGAGCCTAGACTGTGCCACTGCACTCCAGCCTAGGTGACAGAGACTTCCTTTCCAAAATAAAAAAAAAAAAGAAAGAAGAAAGAAAGAAAGGAGGCTATTGCAGTAATGCAAGTGAGAGACCATGGTGGCTTAGGCAATGGTGGAGATGGAGGAATTTGGGGGAATTGATTGGGTTCAAGAAATAGGCAGGAGGAAACACGATGGATTGGGTGGGAGTAGGGAAACAGATGAGAAGAGGTATCAGGAAAGCTGCCTAGGTTTCTGGTCTGTGCCACTGTGTGGATGATGAGAGAATGTGTCAGTGGTGGAGGCCAAGGTCTGAAAGTGGAGGGGGGAAGAGTGAGAGAGAAAATTGTAAGTTTACCTTTATGTTCAGCTGAGGTCCTTTCGAAACATACAAGCAGCAGTATGAAGAATTCCATTGATATATTTGTCCGGAGCCCAGAGTGAGGTTTAAATAAGAAGAAATAAACTCGCTAGTAAAAATTGCAGACACACAAAAGGCTTGAACAGGCACTTCACAAAATAGATTTTCCAAATGACCAATAAACACATAAGTACTCAACATCCTTAGCCATTAGAAAAATGCAAGTTAAAACCACAATGAGATACCATTTCACACTAGAATGACTAAAATTTTAAAAGACTGACAATGCTAAATGTTCCCAGGATGCAGAACAACCAATACCCTCATATATTATGGGGGACATGAAAAATTGTACAACTCCTTTGGAAAACAGGTAGTTTCTACAGAATTTCAATATATACATACGATACAACTCAGCCATTGCATTCCTATTTACCCAACAGAAATAAAATCATTTGTCTACTGAAAAATTTGCAAAATATTGTTCATTGCGGCTGTAGCCATTATAACCCTCAAAAGGAAACAACCCAATGTGCATGGATTGTGAATAGATGACAAATGGTGGTCCATCTATACAATGGAATATTGCTCTTCAACAGAAACAAACTACAGGTCCATGTAACAACATGATGAGTGAAAGAAGCCAGATGTAAAAAAGTACATATGTATGATGCAATTTATACGACACTCTAGGCAAAACTAATCCTTAGTGATGAAATCAGATCTGAGGTTGCCTGGGGCAGAGATGGGGGTAGCTGACTGCAAGGAGGTGTGGGGAGGGTTGTGAATTTTGGGGAGTGATGGAGCTGCTCTGTTTATCAATTGTGATGTGGTTATACAACTGCATGCATTTGTCAAAACTCACAGAACTACACTCTAAAACGTATAAATTTTACTGCATGTAAATCTTACCTTAATTAAAAATTAAAAAAATTGAAGATGTGGATTTAGGTAAGATTCACTAAGTGATAAAGATAGAGTTGAGTTACAAGAGAATTGCTATCTCCATCTTGCATGGGAGAAAAATGAAGCTCAGAGAAGTGAAGTGGCTTCCCAAGATCACACAGCTACTAAGAAGCACAGCTGGGGCTCAAAACCAGAGCCATGTGATCAGATGGCCCATATTCTTTTTGTTCCTTCCCATCAACCAAGACCAGGCCCATGGCTGAGCATGATGGCCAAGCAGGGAAGAGGGCCAGCTCCTCTTCAAGGAAGAAAACAGCGTGCTGTTCTTTATATATGTAAATGATGTTCTGTTCCTCACCCATCACCACTAACCCTAACCCTAACCCTAACCCTAACTCTAACCCTATAATATATATATATTATATATTTATAATTCACTTGTTTGTTTTTAGACACATAGGTTGATTCCATATCTGATTATTAGAAATAGTGCTACAGTAAACATAAGAGTGCAGATATTTTTCAAACACAATGATTTCATTTCCTATGGATATATACCCAGTAGTGGGATTGCTGGGTTATGTGATCGAATGATTGTTTTTTTTTTGTTTTTTTTTTTATTTTTTAGCGAACTTCCATAAAGTTTTGCTTAATGGTTGTACTAGTTTACAATCCCATCAACAGTGTGTAAGTGTTCCCTTTTCTCCACTTCCTTGCCAACTCTTGTTATCTTTTACCTTTTTGGTAATAGCCATTCTAATGGGTGAACTGGTATCTCATTGTGGTTTTGATTTGCATTTCCCTGATGGTTAGTGATGTTGAACATGATTTTATTATATATTCGTCTTGACCATTTCTATATTTTCTCTTGTGGCATGTCTTTTAGTTTATTTTGTCCTTTTTTTTTTTTTTTTTTTTGAGAAGGAGTCTTGCTCTGTTGCCCAAGCTGGAGTGCAGTGGTGCAATCGGGGCTCATGGCAACCTCCATCTCCCTGGTTCAAGCAATTCCCCTGCCTCAGCCTGCTGAGTAGCTGGGGTTACAGGCACATGCCATCATGTTTGGCTAAATTTTTGTATTTTTAGTAGAGAAATGATTTCACCATATTGGTCAGGCTGGTCTCAAACTCCTGACCTCAGGCAATCCACCTGCCTCAGCCTCCCAGTTTTGCCCATTTTTAAATAAGTTATTTATGTTTTTGCTGTTGAGTTGTTTAAGTTTCTTATATAATCTGGGCATTAACTCCTTAGCAGATGTATAGTTTGCAAATATTGTATCCCATTCTGTAAGTTGTTTTTTCACTCTGTTAAGTTTCCTTTGCTGTGCAAAAGCATTTTAGTTTGATGAAACCCCATTTATCTATTTTTGCTTTTGTTGCCTGTGCTTTTGACGTCTCATTTAAAAAATCCTTGTACAACCCAAAGTTATAGAGAATTTCCCACATGTTATCTTCTAGTAGTTTTTCATAGTTTTCAATCTTACCTTTAGGTCTTTAATCGCATTTGAGTTGATTTTTGTATAAGGTAAAACATAGGGGTCTAATTTCATTATCCCACATTAGATATCCAATTTTCTCAGTACCATTTAATGAAGAGACTGTCTTTACCCCTGTGTGTGCTCTTGACTCCTTTTTTGAAAATCAGTTGACTTTAGGTATGAGAATTTATTTCTGAGCTGTATATTCTCTTCCATTGGTCTGTGTGTTTGCTTTATGGCAGTGCCATGCTGTTTTGCTTACTATGGCTTTGTAGTATATTTTGAAGTCAGGTAGTGTGGTGCCTCCAGCTTTGTTATTTTTGCACAGGATTGCTTTGGTTATTTGGGGTCTTTTCTGGTTTCATACAAATTTTAGGGTATTTTTTTCTATTTCTGTGAAGAATTTCATTGGTATTTTGATAGGGATTGCATTGAATCTGTAGGACATTTTGTTAGTATGGTCATTTCAATAGTATCAGTTCTTCCATTCCATGAGTATATAATGTCCATTTTTTGTGTATCATAAATTTTTCCATCACTGTGTTATAGTTTTCATTGTAGAGATCTTTCACGACCTTGATTAAATTTATCTGCAGATTTCTTGGTAGCTATTGTAAATGGAATTCCTTTCTTGATGACTTTTTCAGATAGTTCACTATTAGTGTATAGAAACACCACTGAATTTTCTGTGTTGATTTTGTATACTACAACTTTACTGAATTTATTTATTATTTCTAGTAGTTTTTGGTCAAGTCTTCAGGGTTCTCACTTTATATAAGTATATATAGAAAGAACCCAAAAGAGAGAGAGATCATATATATCTATATGATCATATATATAGATGTATACATATGTATGTGAGATCACATTTTCTACAAACAGAAACAATCTGACTTCCTTCTTTCCAGTTTGGATCCCTCTTATTTATTTCTTTTGTCGAATTGCTCTGGCTCTGACCTCCAGTACTATGCTAAATAGAAGTGGTAGAAGTTGACATCCTTGTCTTCCTCCATATCATAGAGGAAAAGCATTTAACTATTCACCATAGATAAGATGTTAGCTGTGGGTTTGTCACATATGGCCTTTACTGCGTTGAGGTACACTCCTATACCTACTTTCTTGACAGTTTTTATCATAAAGGAATGTTGACTTTTGTCAAGTGTTCTTTTTGCATCTGTTGAAATGATCACATGGTTTTTGGTTTTCTTTCTATTGTGGTGGTGTATCATATTTACTGATTTGTGCATGTTAAGCGATCCTTTCATCCCTGGGATGAATCCCACTTGATTATAGTGAATACTCTTTTTAGTGTGCTGTCAAAGTCAGTTCACTTGTATCTTGTTGAGAATTTTTGTATCTATGTTCTTCAGGAATATTGGCCTGTTATTTTCATTTTGTGCATGTCTTTGTCTGGTTTTAGAATCAGGATATTGCGAGCCTCATAAGATGAGTATGGAAGTATTCCTTCCTCGTTACTTTTGTGGAAAAGTTTGTGGAGAATTGGTAGTTATTCTTTAACTGTTTGGTAGAATTCAGCAGTGAAGACATCAGGTCCTGGGTGTTGGTTGTTGTTGTTGTTGTTTTGATGGAAGATGTTTTATTATTGATTCAATTTCCAAACTCATTATTGATGTGTTCAGTTGTTATATTTCCTCACAATTTAATCTTGGTAGTTGTATGTGTGCAGAAATTTATTCATTTTATTCTACATTATCAAATTTGTTGGCATATAGTTATGAGTAATGTCTTACAATCCCTTATATTTCTGTGGTGTATCAGTTGTAATGTCTCCTTTTTCATCTTTTATTTATTTGAATTTTCTCTCTTTTTGTCTTAGTTTACCTAAAGGTTTGTCAGTTTTACCTTTACACTTTGTCTTATTTATCTTTTGAAATATTTTTTAGTGTCTGTTTCATTTATATCTGCTGTGAGCTTTATTATTTCCTTCCTTCTACCAATTTTGGGTTTAGTTTGTTTTTGATGTTCTCGTTACTTGAAGTGTATAATTTTGCTTTGTGATTTGAAAATCTTTCTTCTTTTTTGGTGTAAGCTTTTATTGCTATAAATTTCCCTCTTAGAACTGCTTTTGCTACGTTCCATAGGTTTGGGTATGTTGGATTTTCATTCTTACTTGTCTCAGTGACTTTTGAAATTTTCCTATTAATGTCTTAATGAGACCTATTGATTTCTTGGGTGCATGCTATTTAATTTCCATGTTTTTATAAAATTTCCAAGGGCTTTCCTGTTGTTGATTTCTGGCTTTATATCACTGTAATCAGAAAAGGTACTTCATATGATGTCTGTCTTCTTAAGTTTGTTAAGACTTATTATGTGTCATAATGTATGATTGGTCCTAGAGAATGTTTGGTGTACAGTTGAGAATAATTTGTATTCTGCAGCTGTTGGATGATGTATTTGTCTGTTTTCATACTGCTGATAAAGACATACCCGAGACTGGGTAATTTACAGAGAAAAAGAGGTTTAGTGGACTCATAGTTCCACGTGGCTGGGGAGGTCTCCCAATCATGATGGAAGGCGAAAGGCACATCTTACATGGTAGCAAACAAAATAGAATTGAGAACCAAGTGAAAGGGTTCCCCCTTATAAAACCATCAGATCGTGTTAGACGTATTCACTACCACAAGAACAGTATGGGGGAAACCGCCCCCATGATTCAATTATCTCCCACTGATTCCCTCCCACAACATGTATGAATTATGGGAGCTATAATCAAGATGAGATTTGGGTGGGGATATACAGCCAAACCATATCAGGTGAGATCTTCTTTACCTGCTAGGTCCATTTGGTCTATGGTATAGTTTGAGTCTGTCATTTTTTGGTTGATTTTCTCTTCATATAATCTGTCCATTTTTAAAGTGGAGTGTTGAAATTTCCTACTAATATTGTATTGCAGCCTATCTCTACCTTTAAATCTAATATTTGCTTTATATATCTGGTTGTTCTGGTGTTGGGTACATATACAGTTACACCTAAGTAATATATATGTTATGTCCTCTTATTGAATTGGGCCTTTTATCATTTCATTATACAGTGACATTCTGTTTTATATAGTTTTTTTATTTAAAGCTTTTTAAAATATGACATGACTGTGGCTACTCCTGCTTGCTTTTCATTTGTTTGCATAAAATATATTTTTCCATCTCTTCACTTTCAGTCTATTTGTCTTTAATAGTGAGGTAAGTATCATGTAGGCAGCATATAGGTGGGTTTTGCTATCTGAATCCATTCTTCCACTTTATATCTTTTAATTAGAGTTTAATCCACTTCTATTCAAGTTTATTATTGATAAATTAGGACTTCCTTCTACCATTTCATTAGTTGTTTTTTAGATTACTTGTTCACTTCTTCCTTTCTTATTCTTTATCTCTCTAGTTTGGTGGTTTTCTGTGGTGCTAAGCTTTGTTTCTTTTCCCTTTTTGTGTGTGTGTGTGTGTATCTGCTGTAATTTATTTCTTTCTGGTTAGTGAAACTAACATACAGAGTCCTGTATTTGTAACAGACTATTTTACACTGATAACAACTTAACTTCTGTCACATAAAAATACTCTTGACTTCTCCCCCACACACACACAATTTATATTTTTGTTACCTTACATTGCATCTTTATGAATGGTAGACTCCATGGAACATAGGATCTATGTCACAACTAAATAAATTATTTAATGGCAGCATTAAAGCAGCCCAAAGAATGTGAAAAACTGGTGTGGGTGTATTTAACTTTTCAAAAACTATGTTTCATAATGTTTTCATTAAAAAGTCTTTATCAGTTTGCTAATGCCTAATTTTTACAACCAGCCACCATAGATTTTACAGGATAAATATATTATTTCAGTAGTAATTGAAGCAGAATTTTTGTTGCTCTTCTTACCCTTAGAGATTGTGTATTATCCTCAGACATAATTCTTTGATTTTTTTTTCTTCTCATGTTGTTACACATAGTTACCAACAATCAATGTGAGAATAACCTTTGAATATTTTCAAGCATTAAGATTTGTTTATACAGCTGCACAATTAGACAACCAACACTCTTGGGTCTTTACCTCTCAGCATACACCTGATTATTAACTTAAAGGTATGATGGGAAAAGTATCAATTTTTCTTGGTCACCTAGATTTAGAAATATGTAATAACCATAAGCTTGGGTCTGCTTCTTCAGAAGCGTAGGAAGTGGAGTGATGGTTCTCTGAAGAGGCTGGAAACAAAGTATGTGTTTCCAGAAGGCTTAATAGAATATGTTGAGACATAGGCCATTAACACAAAAGTGAAAGAAATGCAAAAAAAGTATGAAAGTAAGGATTTGAGAAGGGAAATTTTATTTTTAAGTCTAAGATTCCTATGAATTATATGAAAGTAAATGTCCTATCCTTAAAATTAGCCAAAGGAAGCACTTTACTTATCAATATGATATGTTTTTTCATACTCTTATCTAAAGATATCCTAAACTAAGATCCAGTTTTCTAAGAAAAGACCTTTTACTCATGCTTTAAAGCATGTTAGATGATTCCTACCACATCACATCATGTTATTTACATGTATGATTTAAACTGCATTTATTCTTCAACTCACTGGTTCCTTAGGCTTCTTATCTTTCCTTGCACGCTTAGATAATTTTATGTAAAATTGATTTTTAGAAGTTTAGTTGCTGGGCGTAGTGGCTGTCACCTGTAAACCCAGTACTTTGGGAATTCAAGGCAGGTGGATTGCTTGAGTCTTGGAGTTTGAGGCCTGCCTGGGAAAGATGACAAACCCCATTTGTACAAAAATAAAAATATTAGCTGGATATGGTGGCACATGCCTGTGGTCCCAGCTACTCCAAGGCTGAGGTGGGAGGATGGCTTGAGTCCGAGAGGCAGAGGTGTGAGCCAAGATCATGCCCTGCTCTTCAGCCTGGGCAACAAAGCCAGACCCTGTTTCAAAAAAAAAAAAAAATCTAGTGAGATTTGATTTCTATTTCTATGTGATTCAAAACTAGGAGAGCTTCAAGGCTAATGACTATTAAAAAATGGCCATTGCTACTTGCATTTTCTATGAAGCCAGCATACACAGCAATCTGCAACGTGCAACCTAAAAACCAAGCTATTTAATATGTAGCTTAGATTTCAGGTTTGATTGTCTTTGAGGTTTGATTATTGCAGAGATCAATTGCCAGACCAAATATAGACTAATTCTGTATTTGGTCTTTTTATCATATGAAACATCCCAGCCTTGGGTATAAATTAAGAGCAAATACGGATGTCCTTGTCAGGTGGTTGCTTCTCTGCACCTCCCGTAGGTGGCCAGTGAACTAAGACCATCAAGAGAGGAGAAGTCACAATAGTACCTTAGATGGTGTTAAATTACATTACAGTAACTCATGAACTCTATCAGTGAGCTTGCATCATTGCTGGAGCATACCTCTTAGAATCCAAGGGATGAAAAGCAGGTACAAATAAATTGTGTATTGAGTGGCTTTCAGACTGCACTAGAATTAATTTTGTTTCAATGTTGAAATGTTGTCATGGAAGAAGTCCTAGATTCCACATGAGATTATACACTGAGAGTTCACAATGAGATGCAGCATTATTTTTAACTATAATCTAGGTAATGTGAGGAACTGGAGAAAGCAGAATAGATTCTTAGGAAGTAGAAATAAAGAGAGAGCTCATCTAAATTACAAATGATTTTTTTGTGTAGGCTTTAGCTGGTTTTATAGGAGACTACAAGGTACAAACTGAATCCTCAATAGACTAGGGAAAACATAGCAAAAATTTTCTTTTGAGCAATAAAATAAATAAATGTATGCATATTGTATTCTCCCCACATTGCATGGTTGAATAGAAATTTGATTTAAGAGGAATTGATAATTCATTCTTATCTCAGTTATCAGGTCAAGTAATTTATATTCCTAGGACTTTTATTTGCATGTGTGTGAAAAAGTATAAAACATCTCAGTTATCAGGCAGAGGACTTGATATCCCTGGGAATCCACTTGTCCTTTTTAACACAGAACTTAGATTAGATTAGTAGCTCTTAAATTTTAATTATCAGAAAAACCTAAAGTCTTATACAAAAATGTAGATTCCCTACAAACACCAATATCAAAAGCTCCAGAGGAGAATCCTAGGAATCTGTATTTTTAGCAAAAGCTGTTAGTGATTCTGATGGTAAGAAAGACAAATTGGGGAAACATTAGATTAAGTGATGTGTAAAGTAAGTGCCATGCTATTGAATGTCACAATATATTTTAAAAATTTCTTGAGATGAGTTGTAAATGTGACAATTCATTCTAGCTTATCTCCTAAATAGCATCAAGGACCCTATATTCTCTCTTTAAATTTCATTACAAAGATGCTAACTTAAATGCAGTCAGTGGAAGGTAGCTGAATTATAAAAAATGGTGATGTGTCAAACAGTTAATAAGAGCTTTTGTTAATGGTGAAGATTATATCTGTGCTTTTAGTTCTGTGGTGTCAATACAGTATCCCTTTCTAGTTGGTAGACAACTGACTATATTAGTTTGCTGATACTATCTCAATAGAATATTCCAGACCTCTCTCCCTCTACTTTATCTGCTTAGCAAACACTTCTATCCTTCATTTTGTTCAAGTAGATTTCCTTTCCTGATAACCATATTTTGATAAACAGCTAGCATAAATATTCAGACACATGTAGAGTTATATTTTCATTTTGTATTAAGTAACTGGCATTTTGTTTTATGGTTACTTTATGGGGATACTGTCCAGGTCACTGAAGACCAGACACAAGCTGAATATACCCAGAGGGGGAGACACCATAAGAGGCTGGCATGAGACACTAGTGCTTATTTTCTTCTGCTATAAGATGCCTGGGCATGAAGGGGAAAAAGCCTGGATGTAATTTGATCTGGAATTTCTGACCTAATGCTTTAAAGGGATTTCTGACTTGAGGCACTGCTTGAGAGAAACTCATCCTCTTAAATAGGAGCCTGGGGCAGTGGCTGGACATCAGAGTACAAGAACAAAAAATAGAACTCAGGCTTATCTTGTGACAGATGAAGCTGAGGTGATTGCTTGAATATTTACCCCAGGCATAACTGAGATAAAAGACCATCCTGCTGAGCTGCCAGATAATGCAATGAGAATGGTTTTGATAAGTAATTCCCAGTTTTCAGGGAAAGTGGTATACTAATTTGTCAGAATTGAATACTTAATTTTTATTTCTATATGTACAAAAATATGATGCTTGATCAGTTTGGGAAAAGCATTAATGGACAATTTCATCAGTTTGATATAAAGGGATGCTCTCTATCACTGAGCTTAATATGAATATGTGGCTCTATACAACAGTGTGTTTCTTTTTTCTTTAGTTGTGTGACTTACTGCCATCAAAAATCCCATTATACAAATGTGTATAATGAGAAAGGCTGCCACCTGGTTTAGTGAAATTATGATGAAAGATGTTTAGCAAAACTTTGACCAAATATATAATCAAAAATAGTTGATTTGCACAGCTAGTCTACATAGTGCCTAGAATCTCATGAACTGAAGATCTAGAAAGTTCTTGCAAATGGAATTTTTTAAAATAGAAAAGCCAAAGGGCTTGTTGGTTGTACTACTGCCACATCTTCACAAACTGAAAAAGAAATACAAAAACAAAAAGCCTTAAGAAATTAATGACCCTCAACATGTTCAAAAATTAAATTACTCCATTAAAAATATTCTCTTAACATTCATCACATTAAGAAATCACATAAGTAATGAAATAGCTGTTAAATATTCAAGGATAACTTGGGTTGCAAGGGCTTCCGAAGGTATAAACCACCAAAGAGATTTTACTCTAGATTTCTAGAATTAAAATTATCTATTTTTTTTCAAGCAGTTAAGGAGTGATGTTTAGTTTCTATGTTAAAGAGTTTGCAACACTTATGACTATTCCTGTGTTCTTATGATTCTTTGGTCTTGTAAGGTCTGTTTTATATATATTAGCCTTATTGTAAGGAGAAATTTATGTTAAATTATAGATTTTGATGAACTAAATTCCCCCACCCCCAAACTACATTATAATGTGCACATCGTGTCACAGTTAATGTTCAACATACCCTCAAATACCATTTTGGGAATCAGAGGCTTAAGTGACACCAAAGCATTTCCACATGTAAATAATAAAAAAGATAACATTAACATTATATTTTTATTTTCAAGGAAGTCAGATTTGAAGAGCAATTACAAAGTGGACAGGAACTTGACAATAAAAACTTAAAAGTTACATTTCAAATGAAATACTATAACTTTAAAGAAGAAAATGTTATTAACAGCATTAATTTTGTTAAAATAAAA
This sequence comes from Pan paniscus, assembly GCF_029289425.2. Lineage (NCBI taxonomy): Eukaryota > Metazoa > Chordata > Mammalia > Primates > Hominidae > Pan > Pan paniscus. The sequence goes on from NC_085927.1 coordinate 64,989,330, forward strand.
ACTTTACCCACGTTAAATTTAACATAATTTAATTGAGCAAGGAAAGATTCATGAATTGGGCAGCACTCAGAACCAGGAGAAGTTCAGAGAGCTCCACCCAGTAACATGGGCAGGCAGTATTTGTAGACAGAAAAAGTAAGTGACATACAGAAACAGCTTGATTGGTTAGAGCTCAGCATTTGCCTTATTTGAGCATGGTGTGCTAAGGCCTTTGCTTTATATGAACATGGTTTAATCATTTGTGCTGAACTTTGGCTGCTGTGATTGGCAGACACTCGGTTACAAGAGTATATGCTTAGATTGCTGGTTGTTTACATACTAAGGTTGCTGTTTGCTATGTAGGGATTCAAAGTACTACGTAATAACTATGGAGGAAGCTTTAGGCCAAATTTAATTTAATCTAACAGTTTCAAAAGCAGGTATTATTTTCACTAAAATGAGATTTTAAAATCTAAATTGAAAAAAGTGTTTATTTTGGAAAAACATTTATTATTACAGAACTTGTTCCTCTTGTAAGGGTCCAAAGTCAGTTACATAATGAATATTAAGGTGCCATGAAAAAAAAATAAAATGTGACACATGTAGAAAATGTTATATTATTAGTATAGTGCTAACCACTTGGTAGATGTTACAATTTTATAGTAAGAATTAATAGTTTTTTAAATATAAATAACTGTTTAAATTGGCTTTGCATTATTTGTATAGCTTCCTCTGTCATTTGACACCTATTAGTGACTATGTGATCAGTAAAAAAAGCAAGAAGCCTTGTAAAAGAGAAAGTGAAAGTAAAAATTTGAAGCATTTGGACTTTTTAAACCAGTCAAGAATTAGACTCTTTGACTGTTTGGACATCATTTAACCAATGGTCTTTCTATGGGCCTATGGATGAGTTATTTAAATTTTGTGGGTCTCATTTATTCAGATCTAAACTAAGAATTTTAGATTCTAAATGTTCTCTATGGACCCATTTAGTATTAAAATGATAGATTTTAAAAACTATGTTGTAAGACTGGCCACAACTAATAGCTATTATACAGATGTATAACATATATGATATACGTGTATATCATATATGTGTATATGTTTTAATTTATATTATATATTTTATAATATAAATTATATGTTATATATTTATATTAAATATATTTATATGATATATAATATAAATTAAAACATATACACACATACATGTGTATATGTCTCTGTGCACATACACATATATATATGCATACACACATACGTGTGTGTATGTGTGTATATATATTTCTTTTAATTCATCTAACAAATGAAATTGATATTACTCCAGATAGAAAGTGATGCTTGATAAATAACCGAAGATTGAAGGAAAGGGCTTGGAAATGCAGGCATAAGTTGGGGAATGGAAAAAGGAGGACAGTCATGGCAAAACTATATAAATGTAGGTAGAAATCGAATTGGAATCCAGGAACTAGGCCATGTAAGGAAGAGAAAGACACGGTTTCAAAGTAAAAGGATGCAGGATTTGTCAGCAGTTTAGATAGTAGTGTGAAATATTAGCGTAATCAGTATCTTTGGCACATGTTTTTTTTTTTGATAATTGTATGTCATGTAAAACAGATGGGATATGGCATGGCACCAAGTGTAACACCAACAGTTTTAGTTGAAAGGGGAAGTTTCTTTTTTTCTTAAAATACATTAAGAGCTTATAATGTGCTAGTTACTGTGCTGGATGCTGTGTTTGCAGCGCTTGTGTCCTTCAGTGTCCCTCCTGGAGGTTGTCCTTAAAGTCTCATAGAGAAGATGAACATTAAATGCACAAATACTTATGTGATTATAAACAATGAGAAGTTTGTAAAAATAAAAAGAAAATAGCCTTAGCTTGAGTGGTCAAGGAAGGCTTCTCTGAGAAAGTAACATCTAACCTGGAACTTCGGATACAATTTCTAATTCACAATAACTAATGGGTGGGTATGTGGGACATTGAGCTAGAACAAAAGACAAATATGGGTTAGTTAAGGTTTAAGTAGAGTTTAAATCTATCTTTTTTTTATTTCTACTTTAGGTCTACATCAGTGTTAAGTTGCTACATAGAAACATAAAAATCGGGGAAATTTGGGATTTGGTGTCTCCTTTTACAAAGAGAATGAAAGGCATGTGATGATTTTTTGTAGAAAGACTTGTATATTAAAATAATAAATTAGAGTTCAACTCTTTTCCTTAAATATTACCTTTAATGGTATGGAAGATAAAATTAGTCTGATGGGAAAAAAATGACATTTAAGAATTTTAAAACTATGCTTCCTAAATAAGAATTTAATTTTGGCATGTGTGAGCCTATTGATCGGACAGTAGTGCATTGTATTCTGTTAAAATCTTATACCTTATTATGTCATTTTTAGATAATAAAAACACAATTTAATGAAAATTTTAATCAATAGCTCTGAACCTTCTTCACTTTTTTCTAAAATATCAACCAGACTTTTTTCAATTAAATCATTCATTGAAACCTTTAGTAAAATAGGTTCCATATAATTTTTACGATTTGGAAAAACTGAGAATAATTTGTCCTCATTCACATAATATATGAGATGCGAAGTGGGTTACAGGGTATATGGGTTCTCAGAGGGTATTTTAAAATAGCATGTGAGTGTGCAGAGTTTCAAGTAGCAAACTAATTTCAAGATGATCAACACTGATTCTTTTTAAAATTTACTTAGACAGGTTTCAGGAAGGCATTGTTATATATTAGAGGCAAAAACACAAATGTGCCCCAATTTGGGCCCTTGTTTTGCGCATCTAAAAACGCAGAGAGGAAAATGGAACTGAAATGAACTTTGTGGTTTGTGAATCCTTTAAAAACCGCAAAAAGCAAATTAATCTCATATGACTTGAGTACTTAGAGATGATGTGTGTGATGATATGTGTAAGACATTTGTTTAGATTCCAAAGTAATGATCAGCTCCCCACATCCTCCCTCTCTCTACCTCTCTCTCTCTCTCAATGTGTGTATTCTCTTTCACTCAACAAGATTAGCAGGAAGAATTCTCTGTAAGTAAAAAATCATGTCTGAGGTTTTGAATGGCCCAATTTCTTAAATCTTTTTTTATTTCTCTTTTAATATTATTATTATTATTTACTCTCTGCCCTCAACGCAGCAGAGGCCTTGATGGGAAAAGGCTTTGTGGGCAAGCAGCAGGTGGGTAGTTGAATCTGCAAGACTCTAATAAATGAGACTCCTTCCTTCAGAAGAGTATGAAATGAGACATTTTAAAAGGGGAGGGGAAGCTGAGTTGATTTAACCATTCCAGTGTGCAGATACATTAGAAAAGAATTAAGGGATCGTAATGCTTCCACAAATGAAATATTTCAACCATGTAGCACCATCCAAGTGCCCTGTTTGGAGATAATTCTCCACAGATTTCTTCTGTTTGGCACAGTTCAGCCTTTGAGCAAAGGGCATATTTAAATGGTCTTTACCTTGAGACATTTGCTTACATTCCAGAGTAAAAATAAGCTCTTCTTGCCACCTCTCTTTCTCTGGAGGGGAGACTGGGCAGACATGCCAGCAGCCTATTCCAGCTAGAGTCTCCTCATTTTGTATTCCTCTCCTATGGTGTGACTGTCTCACATGCAGGTAAACATCCCTGCCTCCTCATATTGCCCTGTGGGAATGGAAGGTACTTCTCTGGCTGTTGCTTTTTCCTGTCTTTCTGTATCAGGGATCTAGTGTCTTATATCAGTGTATATATATGAAATAGTGGCAAATTTACTCATTAGCTTCCAAGTAGGGTAAAATCTCAGGCCCTTCATGCTTTCTGATTTGAACTGTGCAAGGAATGGCAAACCCAAATAACTATGGGAACCAGACATGGGACATGAATTGAAAGAAGTAGGTGATATGGTTTGACTGTAGGTCCCCCACTTAAATCTCTTGTTGATTTGTAATCCCCAGTGTTCGGGGCAGGACTGGTGAAAGTGATTGGATCATAGGGGTGGATTTCCCCTTGCTGTTTTCATGATAATGAGGGAGTTCTCATGAGATCTGGTTGTTTAAAAGTGTGTCGCACTTTCCCCCTTTCCCCTTCATTCTCTTCCTCCTACTCCAGCCATGTAGGAAATGCTGGCTTCCCTTTGCTTTCTGCCATGGTTGTAAGTTTCCTGAGGCCTCCCAAGCCATGCTTCCTGTACAGGCTGTGGAACTGTGAGTCAATGAAACCTCTTTTCTTTATAGATTACCCTCACATAGTTCTTTACAGCAATGTGAAAACGAACTAATAAACTAGGTGAAGTTTAAAATAATGAATGGCAGCTGACAACCTTGGTGTGGGTGCATAATAGGGAGGACTAGTGTCTGCAGCAGCTGAGGAGCAATGTCTTCTTGTGAGATATCCTACTTTTAAAATATTGGCAACCAATCTGACTCAAGAGCGCTCATGGAGTTAAACTAAACTGTTATGGACTGGGTCCAGCCCAAGGGCCACCATTTAGTCTTCTCTATCGTAAATGGTGAGATAGTCAAGGATGGGGATGAATTTATTCCTTCCTGTTAACTGTGGAATCACTTGGCACAATGCCTAAGGAGGCACTCATTTTTCTTTTTTTAATCAAAAGTTCTCAGCAAGCTATAAGCCAGACATTAGCTAAGAAGAAATACAATATAATGCCAAAAGATCAACATAAATTTTGTTATGATTTTGTTTCCCAAAATAAGAAAAGAGATTTGGTAGACATCATATTTTTTTTGTCAGTAATCATCTTATAGTTCTTGACTACTTATATATCCCAGCATTTTATTTTGTCTCTACTATTACAACAATGTTATTATTATCCATTCCTTTGCCTAGTTTCTCACACAGTTTTAGTATGGCACTTATGACCCTTGTTTCATGATAAATGGTTTTCATATGTCTACTATAGTAGTTGAAAAACTCCAATTATTCTGCAGTTTTGTGTATGTGATAGAGTCAGCCACAGAGTTAGAATCATAAAATTTGTCAGGCCAAATCTGAGTTTTATTTCATAGAGATTGGTTTCAGGGTTGTGTAAACAATTGCAAAGATGATTTTAAAACCCTTTTATATTGTATCCAGCAAATAGTTCCCCCAGTATTGGCCTAAAAAGTTTGGAATTCTAAGCTGATTTTCTAAAAGCTCCCAAGAATTGTAGGTTATGTGGTTAAATATTAGATCGTTCTCTGAATGTGTTTATAAGAATTTACTTAACACCTTAGGTGTTAAAATGGGCTAACAGAGAGCTTCATGTAATGCCTTTCATTCTGTTTGTGCATTTTTGATTATTGGAAAATGCAATGAAAAATAAGTGGGTATCATTAAGAAGTATAAGAGAGAGCATAAGTATTTGTCCTCTAGGAAATTATAAGTGGATAGCAACAGAAAATTGTTCATAGCTGAATTGAAGAATAGATTGAGATTCTTGAGATTACTATATGCTGGTTATAAAATGCCACACATTAAATTAGCAATTGAGAAAAAGACATGAAAGTAATAGACACATTGATGACTTTTGGCAATAAGTATAGAATAAATGCTTTGTATTTGTTTATTGAGGTATAATTTATATGTCGATTTTATCCTGTTTAGGTGAGCAGATCTATGAATTTCAACAAATGTACAGTTGTCTTTTGGGATTCAGAGGATCAGCTCCAGGACTGCCGCCATGTAACTAAATCAGCACATATTCAAGTCCTACACTGGAAACAAAGTGTTGGCGCTCTGTATCTTTCACAGCCACAAGTATTTTTTATTGTGTTTGATTTAAAATAAGCCACACATAAGTGGACCAAGGCAGTTCAAACTCATGTTGTTTAAGAGCCAACTGTATACAGTTGTGTAAGCAACCACTACAACCAAAATAGAGCATATCTCCACCATTCCCCCAAATCTTCCATTTCTTGATATAGTCAATCTCCTCCTTTTACACCCCCAGCTCCTGACAACACAAATCTGATTTCTTTCCCAACTGATATGGTTTGGTTCTGTGTCCCCACCCAAATCTCACCTTGAATTGTACTACTCACCATGGGTCAAGGGTGGGACCAGGTGGATATATGGGGGTGGTTTCCCCCATACTGTTCTCATAAAATCTGATGGTTTTATAAGGGGTTTCACCCTTTGCTCGGGTCTCATTCTCTCTCCTGTCACCATGTGAAGAAAGACATGTTATCTTCCCCTTCTGCCACAATTGTAAGTTTCTTGAGGCCTCCCCAGCCCTACGGAACTGTGAGTCAATTAAGCCTCTTTTCTTTGCAAATTACCCAGTCTTAGGCAGTTCTTTATAGCAGCATGACAGTATTCTAATACAGCAATAATTCTGACTTTTCTAAAATGGCATAAAAGGAGCTGATAAATGATACAGGCTTTTGAGTCTGGCTTCTTTCACTTTAATGCTTTTGAGGTTCACAGCTTTTGTTGCATACATCATTGTTCCTTTTTGGTGCTGAGTGGTATTCTATTGTATGAATATACTGCAATTTGCTTATCTGCTTACCAGTTGGGAGATATTTGGGTTGATTTGAGCTTTTGGAGATTATTAACAAAGCCTGTATAAACCTTGTTAATGGATTCTTGTTTAGACACATCTTCATTTGTCTTGAATAAACAAATACCTACACGTGCATTGCCATGTCATATAAAAGTGTATGTTTAATTTTATAAGAACCTGCCAAATTAGTTGTATTAATATGGCTGTGCCATTTAGGATTCTCATCAGGAATGCATTGGAGTCCCAGTTGCTCCACATAGAATATATGCTTTTTATAAATTTTAAACTAAAATTTCTGCCTCAGATATAATGTATCTTCATATAAAATACATTATGTTTGAGACAGAAATTCTTATTTAAAGTTTATAAATTTATAATATATCTGAAAATACATTATAGTTATAAAACATACCAATTTTTAATATAATGTGTCTAAGGATACATTATATTAAAAACTGATATGTTATATTGGAATTGTGTAATATTTTACAAATACATGATGGCTAAAGTGAAAGTAAGCAGCAGGTTGAATTAATTCCATTTCTCTTATGAGTTAACGGAGGCTAAAACATGTGTTTGTATGTGAGGACAATCGTTTTTATATCATTTAAAATTTTGGTCAGTCATTCAGTTTCCTAAATACATAGAAGGATGAGTTCAGGAAAGTTGCCAGAGCCTCATTAATGTTTAAGCCTCAAAGTTCTAACGTGGTTACCAAGGCCAGTCTGTCTTTATGTGGAGCAGGTGGCAGCCCATGCAAAGAACAGCTTGGATGAGCTGGTTTACTTCATAACATTTCCAAGACGATGATAGTTCTAACATAAGTAGAATTGACCTGTACAGATAAGGCAGGTCATTTAAACTAAACTGGATTTTCAGTTGCCCTTTGAGGCACTCCGTAAGGTAGCAATGGGACTTAGGAGAAAAATTCGACTTCCCTAAAATTCCAGAATCAATACTATCTTATATACAGTGTATAATACTTGTGTTTTGATAATCTTCTATTCGTTCTCGGGGAAAAACACCATAAATGAAAGTGACGTTTTCATAATACAGGCATTTGGGTTTATTCTTTTTGTGGCCATTTTCTTAGGACTAGTATTTTAGAATAATTTACCAAGCTTTTTTGCAAGACTAAAATATAGGGTTAAAGTAGGGTTAAACCTTAACAGTCATAACTTTGTTCCTGAAGTGTGATTATTATCAAAAAGTCTTTTAAAAATGCTTTTCTTAAATATTCAAGAGATTGAGACTATCATACAAATGGACAATTTTAGTTTCTCAAATTGTAAGTATTGTTCATTAATTCTCAAGAATGCTAACATTTAGAGGTTAGCAAATTGAAGATATTTTGGTAAAAATTATGATTAAATTATGTATTAGAGCAAACCCAACTGTCTTCTGTCTTGGATTGTTTCTGTCTTCCCATTGGCCTTGAATGCAGATAGAAACAATATTAAAATACTTCTCATGCAACATGAAGTAAACTCCAAAGGAAAAATGCCTTGAGCAAATCACATTCTGTAACCTGTTATGGCCCTCTCTGGGTTACAGAATTTTGTCTTAAATTTTCATAAATAGCCAATTCTTTAATTTGTGACTATATAAAGACAATAAAAAGTCTTGGAACAATTGACTCCAAACACCAGAATGGAGCTATGAATGTGTATATATCCCTAAAACTGGTTTACAGCTACTTATATGTACAACAGCCTCACTCTCTGTGAAGTGGGATGTTAATATCAATTTTCTATTCCTTCTCATTAATAAGATAATGATAATCATGAGGAGTGAGGCCAAGTCAATAGTATTTATTTTTATTTACCCTACTTTCTTCTTTCTTTTGCTGTTTCTTCTAAGCAATTTGTTAGCATGTTCTGTGTTTTATTGCAGTGGGATTTACATGTATGGGTACAGGACATTAATTGGTGATTAATTTATATTTGTGCCTTTTCCCCAATTGTTCACCCAACTCTATTTTAAAAAATAAAACAGAGTACGTTTTTCTGTAGTATGTTCTTTCAAATTCTGTCTGCTAGTTTAGGTTTATTGAAAATAATTGTATGAGTTTGGACTAAACATTCTTTATACATTTTTGTTTTCTCTGCCTATAATGCCTTTCACTCATGATGGTGGTGGGAAAAAGGATGCATTTTTATGTTTGGAGAGACTCATTGTAAAACAGCAGGACACTTCCTGTACAACACCATTAAATGTTGTTCAAACAATGTCAGGGGGACTATATTTGCCCACTAGTTCTATGCAGAAACATTGCCCAAATTAATTAATTTCCTGAGTGACAAATCAGGGAGAAAATCCTGGTGGACCTCAAGAAAGGGTAGAAAGTTGGAGAAAAGTGTTAAGAGGTTTGAGGTCAGCAATTTGACCTTTTAAAACTTTCTTTCATAAGGAGAATGTCAACAAATAATGTTTGTGGTAACTTCAAATGAAGGATAGAGCTTGAAAAGTAAAACTTCAACTCCCACATATAACATTTGTGAGGAAAATGAAATGAAAACATATGTTCATATAATAATGGGAAAACATAATGTATTTTTCTAAGTTTGAGTTAGCTAGAAGTTCTTTATTATTAAATTATGCTGGGATTCCTAGTAAGCATGCAACACATTTGCATAAGTATTAAAATAATTCATCATGATCAATTCTGTTACAGTAAATCTCAACCCTAATCACAATCTACCATATACTACAGTGGTTCATCTATATGTGGTATTTCATATTTTACTAAGTTTTGGTGGAACTGCAGCTCCTGCAGCAGCACAAATGTCATCTGAGTTCACTGTGATTAATGTGGCCCTGAAGGAGATCTAATCACGATTAGCCAATTTCATAAAGTGTTACAGAATCAGTGTCATGTGAGAAACATTTTGAAGCCCTTAAAACTGTATATCCTAGCAAGTAAATCTGGTAGAAAGTCTAGGAGGATGAGGAGGTTTAATTTGGGAAACAGATGACCGAGGAGGATGAGGGAACAATTATTTGCCTTCAAATAGTTAAAGGACCAGAAGGGAACAACACAAATCTAGAATTAATGGCTGAAAGTTATAGGGCAGTGGATATAAATCTAATATACTGAAATTTCAAAAATGGAAACATCAGAAATGCAGTGAGCTCTATGGGTCTAATAGGCTCAATGAAGTATGGAGGTTTCTGTTACTAGGAGTATTCAAGGCAAGATTACCACTTCTGGAGACTACTGCAAAGTAATTTTTTAATGGCACAGAAGGTTATATTTGAGTACATTATAAATTCCTCTTCATCCATTCCATAACTTAATTTCCTTTACCACATAAACACATTACTTATTTTTATTTTTTATTTTATTGTTTTAGATACTGGTGGAGGCTTCAGTGGGAAATGGCTTCACTGGAGATATTGCGATTGATGATCTGTCATTTATGGACTGCACCCTCTACCCTGGTAAGAGAGAACATTTTAATTTAGGGTTATTTCTAAATCTGTTTACTTGGAAAACTTGCAAGGAAATCAATATTTCATTTCTACAAAATTTCCAACATGACCTTGCTTTTATTCTTTTTCTCAAAACTATTAACTCTGGAAAAGATTTTTTTAGATCCTTGCTAGTAATTAGTTTTAAAGTGTCAAACATAATCAAGATGTTTGAATCACTTATGTCTATGACTTATCACATGCAAAATACTAGAAAATCATGTCTGAAGTTAAAATGTAATTCCATTATATTTAAGGAGTTACAATAACCAAACCATTTGCCTTATAATTACATCACATTGGATACTTTATTAACCTCTCGGATTACTCTCGGGAGGCAATTTAAATATTTCTAACAATTGTTGTCAACCATTTCCTCACTATTTTATGGATTTATGTCTATTAAAATGACATAAATGACATATTTTCCAGATATATATCGATTTTCAAACTTTCCCCTAACTCCAGACTCATATACTCACTACCTACTCAACAGCTTAACCTGGATGTCTAGAAGGCATCTTAAAGATAATGATAGAAAATAACCTAAAATAAACACAACCCAGGCCTTGAATAGCGTTATGAGGAGAAACCCATTCTGAGAAGTGCATAGTGATCTAAGAAGACTGGATATTAAACTAATGGAGTTTGGCACTCAGACTGAGAGCTCTTAAAGTGCACGACAAGAGGGAACATGATCTCCTCCCTGGAGTGATCAGAGGCTGGGGCCCAACAACATTCTCAATTGCCGAAAACTTAACATCCATCCCTGCTCTATCATCTTAGCCTCACTGGTCTGCGGAGCACCAGCTCCATCCCATGCAGAGTCAGGGGATGGGGCTGATTCCAATATTTTCAGTTGTAGCTATGTGACACAGCTCTGATCCTACCCACCACTCAGCATCCTAACAGGATCGATTGGTGTCACCACTGTGTGTCATGGTTTTCATAGAACTCTGGAGACAGCCGAATCCCTCTCCTGAAGGCTAGTAAAACAAGAGGCAGAATTGAACATATTTACTTTTACCTCTCAATGCCTAAAAGTGAATTCCTGATTACCAGTTGCCTCTCAATCCTGCCACTCCTGTATACCTCCCTATCTCAGCAAATGACAGTTTATATCTAGCTGCTTATTCCATATTAACAAATCTGGTTTATATTAACAAATTTGGTTTAGTACCCACTCCTCATTGCCCTCACCACTTTCCCCGTGGTCCAAGCAACCAGTGTCTATGCATGGATTATTGCAATTGCTTTTTAAATGATCTATCTGCTCCTACCCTTGAGTGCTATATTCTGAAAACAGCAGCCCACATGTTTCTTTTCAAACTTAGATGAGATCAGGCCATTCTATTGTCAGAATCTTCCTATGACTTTCTATCTCATTCAGAGCAAACCTCAAACTAATGATAGCTTCCAAGGAATAAATGACTAACCCCTTATACCTCTTGAATTCACCTTTCACCAGTGTATATCTCATTCACTTTTTCCTACTACAAAGTTCTCTTAGCTAATACTTGAGCACTTCAGCCAATTTATGGTGTATTAGTCCATTCTCACACTGCTAATAAAGACATACCAGAGCCTGGGTAATTTATAAAGAAAGGTGATTTAACTGACTCACAGTTCTACATGGCTGTGAGGGCCTCACAATCATGGCAGAAGGTGAAGGAGGAGCAAAGTCACATCTTACAAGTTATAGGCAAAGAGAGTGTGTACAGGGTAACTCCCCTTTATAAAACTATCAAATCTTGTAAGACTTATTCACTTTCACAAGAACAGTGTAGGAAAGACCTGCCCCCGTGATTCAATTACCTCTCAATGGGTCCCTCCCATGACATTTGGGAATTATAGGAGCCATAATTCAAGATGAGATTTGGGTAGGGACACAGCCGAACCATATCATATAGTTAGGGCTTTTCCATCTGCTTTCCCCTGTTCCTGGAACAGGTTTCCCACAGATGTCTATCTGACTCCCTCCCTTACTTCCTTCTGGTCTCTGCCAGAGTTTCTTCTTCAGGGAAGCCTCCTCTGAACACAACACAACACAGTTTCTTTCTTATCTGGCATTTTCTATTTCTACTCCTGGTGTTATTTTTCTCCACATCACCTATCACCCTTATGGTTAAATTTCTATTTTCCCCCATAATGATGTTAGTTGCATGAGAGCAGGTATATCACCTCTTCACTGTTTAATCTCCAATTCCTAGAACAGTATTTGACACATACTAGTACTCAAAAAATACTTGTTGGATGGATAAGTAGGTAGAGGAATGTCAATAATTTTAGGTGTTTTATATACTCTCGTTATATATTTTACTTAAGTTTTAATATTATTGCTAAAATATTAAGTATTTCTATGTGCCAGATACTATAGTATATGTCAGTCAGCTTTTGTTGAAAGCCAAGTCTCAGTAGCTTATGACTACATTTATTTCTTGCTCTCAAGCGTGTGGATTGGCATAGAGAATAAGAGCAAAGAAATAGACAGACAGATAGATAGACAGACAGACAGATCTTAATCATAGCTCTGTGTAATTTTATGTAGCTCTAAGCTATGTGTCTCTGTTTCATGTGGTCCTATCTCTCTGAGACCATGGCTAAAAGACCAAGTCCCTATTTGACACATTTCATAGAGGATGGAAAAAACAGCATATTTGAAATTTCAACTGGGACATGGTATACATCTTACTGTGTCTGTTCATGTTCATTATCCATTGATCAGATCCTAACAATGGGGCAGAGAAGTATTTTCCACCTACAGGGAGCTCAGCAGGGGTAGGGGAGATAGAAAATCTTTACAAGAAAGAGAGGTGATGTGTAGGGACAATATTACAACTGGCCATTCATACATATTTTATTTTACTTAATCTTACAATGTTTTAAGAGTCTAGAAGAGTGCCTGGTCCATCATGGGTGAATAGATGTTGTATGTGGGGCAGGATTAATGCCTTTATTATACCAGTTTTATGGAGGAAATTGAAAAGGAGATAAGCTGCTCAAGGGTACCTAGCTGTAAAGTGGCAGGACACAGTCACTGCTTCTTGGAACCATAATGTTCACCACTATTATTATAGGGCTCATCAAACACACTAAACCTGAAAGAAAGAGGCTACAATCTCCAGTTTACAGATATGAAAAATTAAAGACATAAGTAGCGTGGATGAGAATACAAAATTAAGGATTGGACTGTGATTTTACCTAAGCTGGTATGATTTCAGTGGCCAGGGCTTTCCCCACATTGCCCCCAAATCTGAGATTAGAGAGAATCACTGTGACCTCAGAGTGAGAAGAGAACAAAAAAAGAACGCAGGAAAGAAACACAAGTCACCATTGAAGCTATTGTTGCCCTAATTATCCGGCTAAATCCATTCTGTGGCTCACAGTTCCCAGGGGAGGTAAAACAGCTACTAGAAGCATAGGCAGAGATGCAAAATATCAGGTACTGAGTGTTGGTCCCAATTTTCTGTTTCAAGTTTTGGAAGAAAAATAAAAAAACTTGAAAAACTGTAGGAGCTGTGTTTTTTGCAATGGCATAACAAAATAAACTATGGGTCAAAACCACAAGGCTTGTTGAATCCATAGGTTTGATAAAGGAATTTGATAAAGGAATCTTACCATAAAATGAAACAAAAATACAAATTGAGCTCTACGTAAAAAAAAAAAAAAATGTTGCTCTTGATGCTTTCCAGTCATTTTTTTTTTCATAGCATCATGTTATCTGAAGTAAGAATCATGCTTGTAACTTCACTAAGGGGCATTGATTTCCTTTTAATATTAACTGATTATTTGTTTATAGCATTTTTCTTCTTTGGCCAATAAAGCAAAGCAAAATAAATAAAAACTCAAAGTCACATACACACAAACCAGAATGTTGACCTAATCCCCAAGATGTGGGTTTCTATTTTACCTACAACTTTTATTTCATAGAAAATGACTGAGCAGTAGATTATTTTACTTTTCTTTGGTAGTTCAAAATCAACCTCTTCCCCTCGTGCCTGCCTTGTAATTTTAATGAAAGCAGTGTTCTCCAGCAACCTGGGCTTGAATTTCCGCAGTCATCTTTGACTTTCTTCTTAAACTTCTTCGGTTGTAAATTCCACTGACTACAACTGCAAGATATTTCTTGGACCTGCTGTTTTTTTCCATTACTGTAATTCAAGTCAGAGTTGACTTGAATGAAAAACAAATATTAGACCAAAAATGTTATTAATATTCCCCAATAGTTTTTATGCCCTTAAATTAGTTTATTTTTACTTTGTCTTAAAACATCATCATTTGCTCTTCCAAGTCTTCTCTCTCATATTCTGAGCTATAGCTTTTTTCTAATTTAATTTTCAAATCATTCTCAATTATGAATTATACCTGATTTGTTTCAATACTTTTATAATATTGTTAATTTATTTTTCCTACTTTATTAAGATATAATTGGCAAAATGGTATATAGTCAAGGTGTACAATATGATGTTTTGATATGTCTATATATTATGAAATAGTTACCACAATCAAACTATTAGTAATTGACACATCTCTAACCTCATATAGTTACCCATCCTCTGTGTGTGTGTGGTAAGAGAACTTGGCTGGGCCCGGTGGCTCATGCTTGTAATCCTAGCACTTTGGGAAGCCGAGGTGGGCAGATCACCTGAGGTCAGGAGTTCAACACCAGCCTGGTCAACATGGTGAAACGTGGTCTATACTAAAAATACAAAAGTTAGCTGGGCATGGTGGCACACACTTGTAATCCCAGCTACTTAGGAGGCTGAGGCAGGAGAATTGCTTGAAACTGGGAGGTGGAAGTTGCAGTGAGCCAAGATCATGCTACTGCACTCCAGCCTGCGCGACAGAGCAAGAGTCTGTCTCAAAAAAAAAAAAAAAAGCACTTAAGATCTACTCTCAGCAATATTCAGCTGTACAATATCTTGCTGCTGACTATAGTCACCAGAACTTATTCTTCGGATAACTGAAAATTTGTACCATCTTACCAACATATCTCCATTTCTTTCATCCCTCGACCTATGCTAACTACCTCTCTACTCTGTTCTGTGAGTTCAACTTTTAGATTCCTCTTACATGTGCAATCATGCAGTATTTGCTTTCTGTGTCTGTCTTATTTCACTTAGTGTAATGGACATGGCATTATTCTAATTTCATAAAGACAGGATTTCTTGATTTTTTTAGAGCTGCATAATGTTCCAATGTACATATATATTAGATTTTCTTTATCCATTCATCTATCTCCATACATGTAAGTTGTTTCCCTATTGTGGCTATTGTGAATCATGCTGCAATGAATATGGGAGTTCACTGGAGTCCAGATGTCTCTTTGAAATAGTGATTTTATTGCCCCTGGATATATACCCAGAACTGGGATTGCTGGATCATGTGGATAGTTACATTTTAAATTTTTTGAGCAACCTCCATACTGTTTTTCATAATGGCTGTATCAATTTACATTCCTACCAACGGGTATAAGTGTTCCCCTTTCTCCACATCTTCACCAACACTAGCTATCTTTTAACTTTTGATAATGGACATCCTAACAGATGAGAGTCAATATCTCATTGTAGTTTTGATTTGCATTTTCCTGATCATTACTGATAATGAGTGCCTTTTCATATACCTGTTGTCTATGTCTTCTTTGGAAAAAAATGTCTATTCAGGTATTTTGCCCCTCTTAAAATTGGATTATTTGTTGTTGTTTTTTGTTTTGTTTGTTTTTGCTGTTGAGTTGTATAAGTTTCTTACGTAGTTTGATATTAACTCCTTATTGGTTATATGGTTTGGAAATACTTTCTCTTGTTGTGATTTTTGTACATGATGTAAGGTAAGAGCCCAATTTCATTTTGCTTTGCATGTAGATATCCATTTCTTTAACACCACTTATTGAAGAGATTATTTTTTCCCATTGCATATTGTTGTCACTTTTTTTACTGATTACTTGACTTTATATGTGTGGGCTTATTTCTGTGCTTTCTATTATGCTCCATTGGTCCATGTTTCTGCTTTTATGCAAGTACCATGATGTTGTGATTACTACAGCATTGTAATATAATTTGAAATCGGGAAGTATGATGCCATCCGTTTTTTTCTTCTTGTTCAAAATTGCTTTAGCTATTTGGAATCTTTTGTAGTTCTCTATGAATTTTTGTCTTAGAGACAAAGATTTGAGGATCTTAGAGGAAAAGCTTTTAACTTTTTACCATTGAGTGTGATGTTAACTTTGGGCTTGTACAGGGGTTCGCTTTTACCCACATCCTCCCAATACTTGTTAAAAGTTTTAAGACTGTTACTGTATTAAGGAGCATTTCTTCTATTCCTAATTTGTTTGGAGTTTTTATCATGAAAGGATGTTAAATATTGTCAAATGCCTTTTCTACATTTTTTGACGTGATCATAAGATTTTAAGCCTTCATTCTGTTAATGTAATGTATCACATTTATAAATTTTCATATATTGAACCACCTTTATGTCCCAGGGATAAATTCTACTTGGTCATAATATATGATCCTTTTACACTGTTATTGAAATCAGCTTGCTAGTATTTTGTTGAGGATTTGCATCTATATTCATCAGTCATATTGGCCTGTAATTTTCTTTCCTTGTAGTCTCCTTTTCTGGCTTGGAATCAGGCTGAATTTTTTTTTTACTTTTTCTTTTTTTTTTTTTTTTTTGAGACGGAGTCTTGCTCTGTCGCCCAGGCTAGAGTGCAGTGGCATGATCTCGGCTCACTGCAAGCTCCGCCTCCCAGGTTCACGCCGTTCTCCAGCCTCACCCTCCCAAGTAGCTGGGAGTACAGGCGCCCACCACCATGCCCAGCTAATTTTTTGTACTTTTCGTAGATCCGGGGTTTCACTGTGTTAGCCAGGATGGTCTCGATCTCCTGGCCTCGTTATCCGCCTACCTCGGCCTCTCAAAGTGCTGGGATTACAGGCGTGAGCCACCACGCCCAGCCCAGGCTGATCTTAAAAAATGAGTTTGAAAGTGTTTCTTCCTCTTCAGTTTTTGGAGGAGTTTGATAAGGATTGGTTTGAATTCTTTAAATGTTTGGTGGAATTTAGCAGTGAATCCATAAGGCCCTGGACTTTTCTTTGGTGGGAGATTTTTGGTTAATTATTCAATCTCATTACTCATAATTCACCTGTTTAGATTTTTTTATTTCTTGTTGATTCCATCTTGGTAGGTTGTATGTTTGTAGGAATTTATCCATTTCTTTAATGCTATTCAATTTCTTGGAGTATAATTGTTCATAGCAGTCTCGTATGATCCTTTGTATTTCTGTGGCTTCAGTTGTAATGTCTGTTTCTGATTTTATTTATTTGGGTCTTCTGTTTTTCTTATCTAAATGGTTGTTAATTTTATCTTTTCAAAAAATTAATTTTCAGCTTCATTGATCTTTTCATTTTTTTCTTCATTGTAATTATTTTTGCTCTGATCTTTATTAGTTCCTTCTTTCTATTAACTTGGAGCTTAGTTTGTTCTTTTTCAAGTTCCTTGAGGTATAAAGATAGATTGCTTATTTGAGTTTTTTTTATTTCTGAATTTTTTTTATTTTTTAGGTATTCAGTACTATAAACTTTCCTCTTAGAACTGCTATTGCTGTATCCCATAAGTTTTGGTATGTTGTGTTTCCATTTTCATTTATCTCAGATTTTTTATTTCATTTTGATTTCCTCTTTGACCTACTGGTTTTTAAGGAGTGTGTTGTTTTAATTGCCATGTTTGTGAATTTTCCAACTTTTCTCCTGTCAGTGATTTCTAGTTTCATACCATTGTGGTTAGAAAAGATGCTGGATAGGACTTCAAACTTCCTAATTTGTTAATGCTTGTTTTGTGGACTAACATATTATCTATCCTGGGGAATGTTCTGTGTGCTCTTGAGAAGGTGTATTCTGCTGCTGTTGAATGAAATGTTTTGTATATGACTGTAAGGTCAATTTCCTCTAAAGTATCATTTAAGTTCAATGTTTCTTAATTGATTTTCTGTCTATATGATCTATCCATTGTTGGAAGTGGGATATTGAAGTCCTTTACTATTATTGTTTTGCTGTCTCTTTCTCCTCTCAGATTTATTAATATTTGCTATACATTTGGGTTCTCTCATATTGAGTATATATATTTATAATTATTATATCCTCTTGATTAATTGTTATATATTTATATAATGACTTTTTGTCTCTTTTTACCATTTTTTGCTTAAAGTATATTTTGTCTTACGTAAGTCTAGCTTCCTGTGCTCTTTTCTGGTTTGCATTTGCATGAAATGTGTTTTTTGTTCTTTCAGTTTTAGTATATCTGTGTCCTCAAAGTGGAAGTGAGACTCTTGTACGCAACACACTATTGGATATATATTTTTTTAATCTGTTAAGACATTCTATGTCTTTTTGTTGTAGAATGTAATTCACTTACATTTAAAGTAATTATTAATAGGTAAGGACTTACTATTGCCATTTAAAACATTCCTTCCTAGCTGTTTCGTAGATCTTTTGTTTCTTTCTCTCTTGCTATCTTCCATTGTGATTTGATGATTTTTCTGTAGTGGTATGCTTTGATTGCTTTCTCTTTACCTTTTGTGTATTTACTATAGGTTTTTGCTATGTGTTTAAATAAGGCTTACAAAAACCAGCTTATAGTTACAACAATTCATTTTAAGCTGATAAAAACTTTATTTTAATTCCATACAAAAATCCTACACGTCTTCCCACCCCAACATTTATGTTTTTAATTTCACAATTTACATCTTTTTATATTTATAATATTTAAAAATAATTCTAAATTCAGAATACAGAATACACACTAGTACTGTAATGATAATATGTGAATCACTTATAACTCTAAACACTAAAAGATAAATGTTATTAAAAATAACTATAGCATCAGTAATTTGTTAATGGATATGCAATATGTAAATAAATTCTTATTTTTAATCTAATCCATTAGGCAAAATTAATTACATTTCTAGTAGGAACTTAGCCATGTAATACATTTCTACAGTTATTTGCATAGCTGTAAAATGATGTTGTCTATTACCTGAGGAGACCACGGTGAGGAATGATGACAAAGTTAAAGATATTTCCTTATATCTTGAATCCGATCTTCAGTTTAGATTAAGAATTGCTCTGAGACATTTATATTAAAAAGTGTGTATCTCAAAGGAAGTATTTGCTTTTCATTATTCTTTCTGTCCTTCATTAGAAAGGCCAGAATTATATTTTCTTCAGCTGAACATATATGACAGGAATTTTCTTTCTTGCACCAAGGATTAATGGTGAGATAGCTAGTTTATTTAGAAAAATAAAACACTGACTACATCACAAAATACTGTCTGCAAATTGAAATATAATTTATGTGCTCTTTATTCTCTTTTAAATTTTCAGATTTCAGCATGCACATTAGAATTGTTAGTTACTAAAATTATTAGTTATTACAATTTAAGTATTATATGAATATCCATGTTTACATTATTATTAGTATTTTGTTTTCCCCAGGAACTAAAGCAGTGGCACATTGTACAATTGACGATGCCTTCAAATTGATAAAATATGATGACTATTTTAAGGACGCTTAACATAATTTTTATGATGTCCTCCCCCACCCCTCACGCATTAAATGTGTTGTTTTGTCGTTGTTGAACTGGGTTGATTACATTTTTGGCATCCCTTCTCATTAGCTTCAATGTCTCACCAGCTTTATTTACAAATGGTGTTTAAGTCTTCCTTTATTCTGCAGAGATGAATGTTTGTTTCAGTGTGGATCAAAAAGCAAGGGGAACAGGGTAAATACTATTGGCTTTACTTTTAAGATATCACCTGCAGCTTTTCATCTTCTAATACGCTGTTTGGCGTGTTCATTATATTTGTCTCCGAATAATAAATTACATGAAAGCACTGTGTTTTGAAATATGCCTTTCTTTTGTATTTTTCTAAAGGAGGTGTAGACTCAGAAGAAAATACCAGATTATTGGAAAGTTTTGCAGATTAAAGTAAGATTTCAGGGGAAAAATAAAGAAATTTGAGCCTTGGTGATTGCAATCTTAAATATTCTGGTTTTAGCTTCTTTGGTGTAGTCTGTAAATTGATTTAGCATATATATAGGGAAAAAAATTTGGCCAAAGTCTGCGATATGTTCAATTAATAGTTTTATTGTGTTCTTAGAAAATAAAATTGAACAAATTATTCGCTTAACTTATTTTAAAGTTAAAACTTTTACATTGTTTCACATTCTCTCTTAATTGAGAGAAATGCTAAATGTTAAACATGGAGAAGGTTGTCTAAATGATTAGTTCACAGCTTGGAAATTTTCCATCTGCTACTTCAGTCGTTTGTAGTCACATTCAAATATAGTAGAATGCCTGTAAAGAAGGAAAATGTCATTGAATCTTTGTTATAAAGCAGAAGTATTTCAAAAATTGCTGATTGGCTACCGGAGACAGAAAAAAAAAAGCACTGCATAGAAAACCTTTTCACCTGGAAAGTATATCTAACACAGACACTTCCATAAAATCATACTAAACATAGTTCTTTCAGCTTGTGAGTATAACTCCAATTTATTGTACTAAGTGAAATAGAAGAAATGTATGATATTCCCCAAAAGCTATAGATATTTAAACATTTTAAATTTTCTAAAGAGACTGTTTAAGCTTCAAATATGCTTTTACATTTTTATATTAAATATATTTCTTAACTCAAAAAGTCACAGGGAAAACATGCGTTGTTAGCTACAGATAGATATAAAGCGCAATGATTCATATTAGTCAAGCAATTCATTCAGTAATCATATGTCTAAAGTTGGTAATAATTTATCAAGGACTAGAGATGTTAAAATGTTGTTTTTATTTGCTTAATTATCAGTGTGGGAATGGCTGTAGGGAGGGAAGTCTAGTATAAAACAAGTTGGAAAATCTATTTTACCAGAGAGAATATATTAATGTAGCCTGAAGTTTGTCATATTTGTTACAGTGAAGTTACAGAGCGAGGAGTTAGATCACTGAGTCCATTTGGAGCCTGAGACATCTACTTATGAAATCTTCCACATGACAGATGTGCAGGTAGTTTGGTTCCCCTGTGGCTCAGAGATGTGGAAGAAGATCAGATCAAACCAGACTAATCTCTGCTTCTTAGTGAGTGCAAACTTCAGTCATATGCATTTCATCTTTTCAATTTTTGTTTCATCTGCAAAGATTTTAATGTTCTTTTTTTAAAGAGACTTAAATCTATCATTGCTACCAAGTTTAGCCTTATTCTAAGCAATTATAGGCCAACAAAACCCTATAAGCTTTGTAATAAGTTGAATATTTGCCCCACTCCACAATTCATATCTTGAAACCTTAATCCCCATTGAGATGGTATTTGGAAGTGGGGCCTTTGAGAGGTAATTTGGAGTAGATTAGGTCATGAGGATGAGGTTCTCATAATGGGATTAGTGCTCTTACAAAAAGAGGATGAGACAGGAGTTCTCATGCGCTCCCTCGCTCTCTTGCTCTCTCTTTCTATATACTGCATAGTCATTTCTAGCATCACCTGAGTTAAGAGTGTGATACTTTAGAAAATACTCTTCTAAGTATTTGCAAAGTTAAATGAGTTGACCTCATGTCCCTTAGAGGAAAGTCTAAACAATGTGTGAGGACCAGAGAGTCCATCAGGAATCTTGCAGTACTTGTCATGCCTCAGTCATACATGAAGAACTGGCCTGACCATGTTTCTGGATTCTATTTTACTTCCACATCACAGAATCTGTGAAATCAGCTGCAACTCCATCTTCCCAGTTACAACCACCACCAATTGCAAAGTTCAGCTCCAGAAGAAGAAACGCTTTTCTCATTTAGCTCTTTTAGTGCTCTTCTCTTCGATGCAAGACATTGGATTTACTTGGTTTGTAAAATTTCCTCATTCTGGTGGAGTAATAAGGAAGTAATGAGAATAGGACTAAGAATTATGAACTCTTACTATGTTTTTGCTTAGAGTAGTTGTCCTTTTACTTATTCTCTGAAACCTTTTTAAGATAAAAATGAATTGTCTCTACTTTTCCTCAGTATGAACTCATCGGTCTCTCTTTCAAGTCATCCAACTCATGTCCATGATTTCTCTCTAATGATTATTCTCTAGTTAAGTTGAAATCAGAACTAAAGATGCAGTTCAGACTGCTGGTTTTGCTGAGTGTGGTGGCTCATGCCTGTAATCCCAGGACTTTGGGAGGCCGAGGCGAGTGGATCACCTGAGGTCAGGAGTTTGAGACCAGCCTGGCCAATGCGGTGAAACCCGGTCTCTACTGAAAATACAAAAAATTAGATGGGCATGGTGGTAGGTGCCTGTAATCCCGCTACTCAGGAGGCTGAGGCACAAGAATCGATTGAACTGGGAGGCAGAAGTTGCAGTGATTTGAGATCGCGCCACTGCACTCCAGCCTGGGCGACAGTGACACTGTCTCTCTCTCTTCTCTCTCTCTCTCTCTCTCTCTCACACACACACACACACACACACACAACAGATTGCTGATTTTAGTAGTATGGAAGAACAGATGACCTAAAAACTGTGACACTATTTATTCCTAGAAATGTCAACTATAACATAACGTGCATTGATTTAAATGTCAAGCTGAACTTAAAAAGGGGAAATCTCCAGGTGAGAGAAAAAAAGAGAGAGCATTGAGAAATAGAACAGAAAGACAAAGTAAATGCCAGAGTTAGGGAGTAAGAGCATATGGGATGGACAAGATGGAGAGAAAGGGGAGAGGAGAGCCAGAAGTGAGTGAATTGCAAAAGAAGCACAATTAGGCTGATGACTGACATCTTAACAGCAAGAACAGAAGTCAGAGGACAGATATAATTTTCAGAGTTCTAAAAACTATTAATTGTTAGCCTAAAGCAAAGCAAAACTTTTTCAGGAAAGAGGGTTAAGATGGCACTCAAAGATAACACACACACACACACACACACACACAAAAAATAATATTATTTCACTGCACCAGATTCTGCAGTTCAGACAAATGAAATATGTAAATGTGAATCTCAGAAAGACACAAAATGAGCTCAACCAGGGATGTGATGAAAAATGGCAAACACATGGATAAACCTAAATATACGAATGAATGGCAAGTACATATTGCATGTTGAATGTTTATATACTGCTGGGAAGTATAGAATTACTTTGGAAACTGGTATGGCATTATCACCTAAGGTTGAAATTGTACATACCCCGTAACCAAGCAATTCCATTTCTAGATACATAAGGAGAAATGTGCAAAATGAGAAAACAATACCTTAGAAGAATCAACCCCAAAATCATTAACGGTAGAATGGCTAACTACAATATATTTTCATATAATAAAACACTAGACAGCATTCAGAATTACTGAATTACAATATACACATTAACACTAATGAATTAAAGTACTATCTTGAGGAAAATACCACATGGCATTGGTTAAAATCTCTAATCATTATAATCTCTGTTGCTGATACAGAGAAAGCTTCCATTCATCTAAAGTTAAAAACCCAAATACCATTTTATTTAAAAAGGACCTCCCTGATGTTTACTATATTCTGTCACTATTATTAGAATTTTAAAATGTTAGGCCGGCTACGGTGGCTCATGCCTGTAATCCCAGCACTTTGGGAGGCCGAGGCGGGCAGATCACGAGGTCAGAGATCGAGACCATCCTGGCTAACACCGTGAAACCCCGTCTCTACCAAAAACACAAAAAAACTAGCCAGGTGTGGTGGCACACGCCTGTAGTCCCAGCTACTTGGGAGGCTGAGGTGGGCAGATCACGAGGTCAGAGATCGAGACCATCCTGGCTAACACCGTGAAACCCCGTCTCTACCAAAAACACAAAAAAACTAGCCAGGTGTGGTGGCACACGCCTGTAGTCCCAGCTACTTGGGAGGCTGAGGCAGGAGAATCACTTGAACCCGGGAGGTGGAGGTTACAGTGAGCCGAGATGTCACCACTGCACTCCATCCTGGGCAACAGAGCGAGATTCTGTCTCAAAAAAATTAAAAAGTTAACTCATTTAATCACATAACCTAATGAAATAGAAACTGTGAGAGGATATTTGGTGCACCTGCAAATGAAAAAAATCATAAAAGCAAATAAATGAAAAATAATTCAGTATACTACTCACCTTGAGAGATGAGCAATGAGGGGTTAGAATCAGCAAGAAAGAAACTGGAGGCTTCAAAACTATCAGGAGATTGACATTTCATAAACTGGTAGGTTCATATCTTTTATTCTTTAAAGCAGGCATATATTTTACTCATTTTTATTCATGTGTAATAAAAATTTATACATTTCATAATAAAATGTAAATAAGTGAGAAAAGTTTGTGCTGCTCAATAGACTAATCGATCAAAACTGGCTATATATATAAATTAGATTATAATCATAGATAATATACAATAAAGTCTAAAGTAAAGACTTAAATGTGCAAAACACAACTATCAAAATTTAAAAATTATAGAAACATCTCAAATATTAGAGAAAAAAATTAGAGAAACTTTAAAGCATTAATCATAGAAGAAGTGATTGATAAATTAAAGGTCATTAGATCTTTTTTTTAGTTTGAAGGACACCATAAAAAACAAAAAGACATTTCACAGACTAGGAGAATATATTTGTCATACAGATAAATAAGAGGATTAGAATGGAGTATGTGGAATATAAACCTGTAAATAAGAAAACTATAATCCAATTGGAAAAAGAATAGGAGATATGAACCATCAGTTATAAGCCAGAGCAAAATACCAAAGTGGCCCTTTAAAAGTATGTATTTAAAAATATTTCATTTTAAATTTTATCTTTTATTTATTTTTATTATATTTTAAGTTCTGGGATACATATGTAGAATGTGCAGGTTTGTTACATAGGTATACATGTGCCATGGTGGTTTGCTGCACCCATCAACCGTTCATCTAGGTTTTAAGCCGCGCATGCATTAGGTATTTGTCCTAATGCTATCCCTCCCCTTGCCCTCCACCCACCACAGGCTCCGGTGTGTCATATTCCTCTCCTTGTGTCCATGTGTTCTTGTTGTTCAACTCCCACTGTGAGTAAGAAACTGTGGTGTTTGGTTTTCCGTTCCTGTGTTAGTTTGCTGAGAATGATGGTTTCCAGCTTCATCCAAGTCCCTGCAAAGGACATGAACTCATTCTTTTTTATGGCTGCATAGTATTCCATGGTGTATATGTGCCACATTTTCTTTATCCAGTCTATCATTGATGGACATTTTGGTTGGTTCCAAATGTTTGCTATTGTAAATAGTGCTGCAATAAACATATGTGTGCATGTATCTTTATAGTAGAATAATTTATAATCCTTTGGGTATATATCCAGTAATGGGATTCCTGGGTCAAATGGTATTTCTGGTTCTAAATCCTTGAGGAATCGCCACACTGTCTTCCACAACGGTTAAACTAATTTACACTCCCACCCAAAATATTTCTTGATGTAAAAATTACATAATTTTTACAATCTCAATAATTTTCATAATTTCTATAATTGGGAAAATACAAATTAAAATGTGAAATGTGAAATGCAAGGATGTGGAGCAACAGGAATTCATGTTCATTGCTGGTAGAAATACCAAGTTATATAGCCGCTTTGAAAAAGGTTTGATATTTTCTTCTAGAATTAAACATAGTCTTACCATGTCATCCAGCAATCAAGTGCTTTAGTATTTACCCAAATGAGTATATTCACACAAAAAACCTAGATACAGATAGGTGTTTATAGCAGCTTTATTCACAATTGCTAAAACATGGAAGCAACCAGGATGTCCTTCAGTAGATACATAGGTAATAAACTGGATCACATCTAGAGAAAAATATTATTCAATGCTAAATAAATGAGCTGTCAAGCTGAGATATGAAGGAAATTTACCTGCCTGTTACTAAGCAGAAGAAGCCAGTATGAAAAGGCTACATACCCTATGATTCTGACAATATGACATTCTGGAAAAAAGCGAAACTATGGAGGTAGTAAAAACATTAGTGTTTGCCATTGTTTAGGGGAGAGGGTGGGATGCATAGATGGAGGATTTTTAGAGCAGTAAAACTAGTCTGCGTGATACTGTAATTGCTGATCTAAGTGCTGACAGGAATAGGGTGTCAGATTTGGGGTTGATGAGAACAAAAACATATGCCAGTGTCCAACAAGCATATGAAAACATGCTCAACATGATCAAATAAGGAAAATGGAAATCAAAACCACAATGAGACATCACCTCATACCCATTAGGATGGCCACTATCCAAATAATAAAAAATAGCATTAGTGAGACTATAGAAAGATCAAAATTCTTGTGCATTCTTGGTGGGACTGTAAAGTGGTTTAGCCATTATGGAAAGCAGTATGACCATTCCTCAAAAAATTAAAAATAGAATTATCCTATGATGTAGCAATGCTACTTTCAGATACATATCCAAAATAATTCAAGCAGAATCTTGAGATTTTTGCCTCCCCTTGTTCATTGCTACATTATTCACAATAGCTAAGAGGTGGAAGAACCCAAATGTCTATTAACAGATGATTGGATAAAGAAAATGTGGTATATACGTACAATGGAATATCATGCAGCCTTAAGGGGGAAGGAAATCCCATCACATGCTACCACATAGATGCTGTGGACTGAACATATTTTCCCAAAATTTATATGTTGACATTCCAACCCCCAACGTGATGGTATTTGTATGTGGGATAATTAGGTCAGGAGAGTAAAGCTTTCATGGATGGAATCAATGCCTTTATAAAAAGACAGGAGAGAGCTTGCTTTTTCTCTCCCTATTCTCTACCATTTAAGGATACAAGGAGAAAATGGCCGTCAGCAAACCAGGAAGTGGGCCAGACACCACTTCTGCTGGCACCTTGAGCTTACACTTCCCAGCCTTCAGAACTAAGATAAATAAATGGCTGTTTAAGACACTCAGTGTGTAATGTGTTATAGCAGCCTGAACTGACTAAGACAATGGATTAACCTCGAGGACATCATGCTAAGCTAAATAAGCCAGTCAGGAAAGTACAACCATTGTAGGACTCAACTCATATGAATTATTTAAGGTAGTCAATATCATAGAAACAAATGTAGAAAGGTGCTTGCCGAGAGCTGGGGGGAGGGAGGAAGGAAGGAGAACAAGTGTTTAATGGATATAGTTTCTGGTTTTTGAGATTAAAAAAAGCTCTAAAGATCTGTTGTACAACCTTGTGAATAGCCTTAATACTATTTACCACAATAAAAACAATTAGAAAACAAACATGAGAAAATACAAATTGGTACAAACTAGTATTTGGATAAGGGTCCCTCTGAAGGCATTAGTGAAGGGGTAGAAAGAGGAAGAATGAGGTCTGAGCATTATAGAAAGGTTTTCTTTCTTTCTATTCTTTCTTCCTAATTTATTTGTTACTATAAGGATCTGAAACAATGCTATAATAACAATTTACTTAGTCTTAGTGGTGGAGTCATGTATCCATTATATAATTTTCTTAATTTATATGAATGTTTAAAGTTATAATTAAAGTCATTTTTTTAAAGAAAAGATGTAATTGAATCTGAAGCAGTTCAGTCGATGTCTTCTTTGTCTCAAATGCAAAGTTATTGACACTCAATTCGCTGGGCTTCTGTCCTGCCCTGAAATGTTCTTCTCTTGAAGGAAGAATAATAAAATCAGAAATCGGCCGGGTGAGGTGGCTCACGCCTGTAATCCCAGCACTTTGGGAGGCCAAGGCGGGCGGATCACGAGGTCAGGATATCAAGAACATCCTGGTTAACACAGTGAAACCCCGTCTCTACTAAAAATACAAAAATATTAGCCTGGCATGGTGGCGGGCGCTTGTAGTCCCCGCTACTTAGGTGGCTGAGGCAGGAGAATGGTGTGAACCCGGGAGGCGGAGCTTGCAGTGAGCTGAGATCGTGACACTGCACTCCAGCCTGGTCGACAGAGCGAGACTCTGTCTCAAAAAATAAAAATAAAAATAAAATAAAAAATAAAATCAGAAATCAGTAAATCCTAGGTATTTGTGACTAGAAGTGTATTATCGAGCAAGTTTAAAGTAGTACAGTCAGTGAAGAACATCATATATGTGTTTCCATTTAGCTGTTTATTGAAGTTTCTGTGTATTAAGGTAAGATGATTAATTGTAAATGTCTACTTCCATAAATATACATAATATACAGCAATGTGAAGAATAGGAAAACATGTGTGATCCACTGTTTTTTAAGACTTTTACTGTTCTAGTAATGTGTATTTACCCTGAGCTTGGAACACAAATTTACCCATTCTCCCTTGAAATTAATGCATTTCAAAATGGCTGCCTAAATTGGAGCATAGAACATTTTTCTCAGTGCAAATGACAGTCATCTCTGTGGAATTAAAATCTTTGTCTTAAACTAAAACTTTATTATCTAAATATGGAACAAACCAGCTTGGATGAGCATGTGCTAAAGTGAAAGAACTTGACATCCTGCTTTGGTTAAAGGAAAACTTTCATTGAAACTTTGACAAAATACGTCACTTTCCAGATGCCATTTTTGATATAGGACATACAAATAAAAAGTTTACATGCATCTTCTAATGCATTTTAATTATATATATTTTTTTCAGTAAAATTATGTAAGTAAATTATGCTCTGAAATGGCACAACAAATTTAGCGATCAAATTAGAAGATCATTTTTAAGACCTTGTATTTAAACATTTTAAAAGGATGATTTTCAAAGAAATTTGTTCCATATATTCCACTGAGACATATAAAATATCCATCAACCTGGCCATTGAATGTTTTGCAGTTCTCAGCAAATTCCCTCAGAAGTGATTTTTATAATCTCATTATAGATTTATTTGAAAATAATTTTTCATCAAGGCTAGCGAATTTTTCTTTCTCTGATTCAAACTCTGTCCTTCAAGATCTTCAAAGTCATCGGCATTCAAAAATGATAAAATGATTGTCTTTTTATTTTTTTTCACATTTTCTTATAACGTTGGATGCGTCAGATTTCTATGGAAGGTAATAACTTTCACCTCTAATTGGGTTCTTATTTTTGCTCAATGACTTAGACGTGAGTATATCCAACTGGATGTGAGATAAAGTTTCCAACCTGTTAGGATCTCCTTTTTTTGTGTGTTGTTGTCATTGGCTTTCTATGTTAGGATAGAAAATATTTCTTTTTACATTTATTTTATTTTGATTGTTTAATTTTTTATTTTTTGTTTGGGTTGGGGGGTGGGAAGGTGGGGTCTTACTCTGTCACCCAGACCAGAGTGCAGTGGTGTGATCTCGGCTCACTGCAGCCTCAACCTCCCCAACTCAAGTGATTTTCTCACCTCAGCCTCCCACGTAGTTGGAACTACAGGTGTGGGCCACCATGCCCAGCTAATTTTTGTAGTTTTTTATTTTTGTAGAGATGAGGTTTCACCATGTTGCCCAGGCTAGTCTCAAAATCCTGAGCTCAAGTGATCCGCCTGCCTTAGCCTCCCAAAGTGCTGGGATTATAGGTGTGAGCCACCACACCTGGTGAGAAAATATTTCTTATCCCTAAAAACTGACTCCTCTTCTATGTTTTATATATCTGATCTTGGGGAATAGAATGCTCATTTACTTAACAATCGATTAATCATTTCAAACTCACCCCTATGGGATCAGAATACTATTTCCTTGGTCTTAATCTCTCATGTAGACTGAGCTGTATCTGGCAGCCTGATATTCCTGGTCTCTCTTCATCCTCTTATTCATTCCTTCCCAGAGGAAGGAAGAGCAACAATGGATTGGTGAGTTTTCAAGAAGAATCTGAGCATGCATGCCTGGTCCCTCACCTCCTCTTTTCTTTTTAATGTTTACTAGCTGAGGAAATATGAAATCTGGTCAATTCTTCCTTGCTATAGTTTCACACAGGGTAGCCTGGAAGACACAGTTCGGGGTCTTATTTCTGGGTTTCACATTTTAGAAGACCACTTGTCTACAGAAATAGGAAATTTTCTTCAGGATTAGCTATATCAATAAAAAGTTGATATTTTGATCTATCTTCAATCTTAGGTCTTAATTGCCTCTGCATTTGAGCTAAGAAATAAACTACTAGTTATTGGACTTTCCCCAGATTCCCAACAGCATGTAAATCCCCAGTCCTCCAGATACTGAACGTTTAGTATTGCTCAGATTTTTGCTCTTTCCTTTAAACCATCTCTGTTTTGGTTTATTAGTTGACTGGATTAAAGAAAGTGGTTAACTATTCTAACTATTTTTTTTTCAGTGTTAGAGCAACCTACAATTCATGCTTCACACTGATGCCAAAAAGTACATCCTGAAATAGACATTTTATATCTTGTTATTTCTCCATATTTTTGTGTGTTTATTTCAGACTCCCAAGTTGATTTCTGCTGGCTCTTTATGGTAACTGTCTACTCTCCAGTTCCATATCTAATGAGTCAATCAGACTCATGCTTTATTATCATATCACAAGATATTATCGTGTTAAATTCTCACAGTATTTAAAATAAAAAACAGTTTAATGTATTTCCATGCATTCACACAAGTTTTTTCTCATTGCCCATAAAGACCTTGTATTCTTTTTCACCTAGCAAGATGAGCTCATCAACCTTTGAAAGTCAATTTAAGCATCAGCTTGCCAGGGCATCTTATTTGACTCCCATCTGATATTTGGTTTTCCTCTGTTTTCTTTCAATACACTGTGAAATCTTCCATTTGTTATTTTATTCATTCATCCACTCTGGTATTCATTCATCCGTCCGTCCATCCATCCATCCATCCATCCGTCCATCCATCCATCCATCCATCCATCCATCCATCTATCCATCTATCCATCCATCCATCTGTCCATCTATCTGTCCATTTATTCACTTGTCAATGTCAGTATACCTACCATATGCCATGGTCTGTGAATTGTGCTATGGATGCAGGGATGAAAGATACCATTCTTGCTTCCCTGGAGTTATATCTTTACCATAAATTTATCCCAAATACCTGTAATGAAAGATACATCTGACTGCCTTGTCCACTAGATGTAAACAATTTAATGGCAGAGATGGCATATTTGACTTGTGTTCTGTGCAGAAAATGCACGAGGAGAGAAGGAAAGACACACACACAATACCTTTAAGGGTAAACAAGCTTTATCCCATATAAATAGCAATGCAGATATAATAAGCAAATGATATAAGCAAATTAACATAAGCAAATTTATATAATAAGCAAATGATATAATAAGTAAATTGCAATGGGAAGGGGAGAAGGGAAAAATATATACATATTTACACTCACCAGACTATGGAGGATTCACCACCAAACTGGGAAGCAACAGCCTGGGCTCCAGAGTTGGACACTGCACTCACCAGACAATGGAGGATTCACCACTAGGCCCAGAAGCAGCGGCCTAGGCTGCAGAGTTGGCCAGTCGTCCATGCACAGAGGAGGAGAGGTCTCATGAAGCTTCGGAGCAGCCTGGGACCCTAGCTCTTTTTGTAATGAGTTGTTTGGCATGAGGTCCATTCACAAGGGTCCTTTGTGACTGGGCCCAAGGAACACAAAAAGGTTGACTTGTTTTGTGACTGTCTGTTGTTTTTCAATAACTAACATATAGGAATAGATTGAAATAGAGATTTCTTCTAAACAACACTGGATGAAAGCCTGAAGGGGCTCACACAACCCGTTCTGGGACTTCGTGATCATTCTTTGTGTCCATGTTCAATTTAGTTCAGGTTTAATATTTAACTTTTTCTCCACAGCTTGGATTCCCTGCATCTACCACGTGTATGGCACAGACATGTTATCAATACATGTTTATTGAATAACTTATAAATCAGTCATCATCTATAAATGTCTTCCATCCTCAGTAATTTCAGAAATTGTAGTCTTGTATAAAATTTCTAGATGAGGATTTCAGGTTTGACTCTTTCCTGAAACCTTGAATTTTAAATAAGTGAAAATATGTTAAACAAAGATGAGGAGACGTTAGATTTATTGTAGCAGTGGAAGGACAAAGGTTATTTACCTAGTAAATTAGAAAGTTATTTAGATCTTTACTCTGGCTCTTAATTCCAGAATTTGAAGCTCCCTTGGTTCCTGCTGATTCTCTAAGCCCTGGCCTTGGGCCTCCCATTAATTTGGTGAGCTCTGAATAGCTTTCCAGTAATTTCCATCTGTACCTTCATCATTTTTCATGATCGAAGATGTTTAGTTATTTACTGTTACTAAAAACAAGAACCTCAATTTTATTTTAGCAGAGTAGCTGATACTACCCACTGTTCTCTATGATATTGTGAGGCATATTTAGAAAGCTTCATTGTGTAAAATCTCTAAAGAAGTACAAAACCAGAAAACCTGCTAAATGATGCCTGTATATTATTTCTTATCAAGGTAATTTGCCAGCAGACCTCCCAACTTCACCAGAAACGTCAGTTCCTGTAACATTACCTCCACACAACTGCACAGACAATGAATTTGTCTGCAGGTCTGATGATCACTGCATCAAAAAAATGCAGAAATGTGATTTTAAATATGACTGCCCTGACAAATCAGATGAAGCATCCTGTGGTAGGTGGATTCTTAAAATTTGTTTAAATATTGCCACAAAATAGAAAATACAAGTGTAATCTCTAAGTAGCACAGCCTAGCACCATAGTTAGATATTTTCAACATGAGTTAGGGCAACTTCTAAATGTAACAGTTATTCATACAGAAAATTGTAATGGAAGAATCAGAATGCATTTTCTGCCAGGCCCAGTAAGTGGTAAGTGTCTTTAGATTAATGTTTTGGATTCAAAACTATCGTTTTCACAAACTTTACTTGACTCTGGGAGTAGCATTTAGTAGCTCTTTCCATCCATTCCCGTTGATCTGTACTCCTGACACTATAAAATAGGGAATGTTTAGGGAGGTAGCTTTATAATACTGTCAAATTAATTCATTCAAATTTTGCCATTGCCAAAATGCACATACAACATTAGTACCATTAAAATATGCAGAGTTCATGAGAAAACCTATCTTAATGCAAATGAGACTTTTATCCCCTGTGTCCTGGATTTACCTGCCAATTCAATGGTACCTGCCAATTCAATGGCTTTTCCTAAATGGATCAAAGACAAACTATTTAATATGAAAATGGACTTCTCAGCCAAAGATACAGTCTGAGAGGAGAAAAATTAATCTGTGTCTGAATGAGCAAAGTATAAGATCAGAAGGGTAAACACTTTGAAATATCTTTCCCTTCCCTGTTCTTTATGGAGTAGCCAGTGAATTGACTGTACCATCATATTTCTCAAGTGTCTTGATAATATTAAGGACTTAGAACAGACAGATAACACGGAGAGAGTATTGAAACCCTTGTTTTATGTCAACCTTGTGAAGAAATTCTAGGACTTAAGAAATCCAGTGAGGTTCATATTTATTCTTTTAATCTAGAAAGAAAGGTTTTTAAATGTACAAATACACCACCAATTAACTATCTAATCTAGCCTAAAAAAGTCATAAAATCAAAGCTGACTCACTTTGTGCATAAGATGAGACAGTAATTAACTCAAGCTAGCCAGGGATTTATATCATGCATCACAGATGGAAAATAATACAATGGAAGGTGTGGTGGTGTTCAGACTTGCTCATCGGAAGGCATTCGAATCCCCTTATGATCTTATATAAGTTGTAGTGTTTGTAAGAGTTTATACAAAACCTAATTAATTACACAAAATGAGTATCTTTAGGGAATACTGAATTTCCTGTAAGTTCAACTTTGTCATTTTAGTCATGTCGTTTATGATTAGACGGGAAGTTTTGATAAATTCTTTAAATGTCCTAAATGAGTGCCTACTATTAAGTTATTCTTAGTCAAATAGTTTTTATAATTTTGAACAAATATAAGTGAATTATTACCATTTTATTTATGAATAAACTGAGATATTGTCTCTTCCACCCTTTTCTAAGATAAAATAGTATGACAAATCTGCCTGTAAAGTATACAGATTTTCTAACTGACTTTGAAAATTGTGATAAAAACACATAACATGGCCAGGTGCAGTGGCGCACGCCTGTAATCATAGCACTTTGCGGGGCCAAGGTGAGCAGATCAGTTGAGCCAAGGAGTTTGAGACCAGCTTGGCCAACATGGCAAAACCCCATCTCTACAAAAAGAATACACAAATTAGTTGGGTGTGGTGGCGTGTGCCTGTAATAACAGCTACATAGCATGTTTATACAGATAGCGGTGTAGATATTTCCATGTTTATACAGACAGTGGTGTAGATATTTCCATGTTTATAGAGGTAGCGGTGTAGATATTTCCATGTTTAAAGAGGTAGCGGTGTAGATATTTCCATGTTTATAGAGATAGCGGTGTAGACATTTCCGTGTTTATACAGATAGCGGTGTAGATAATTCCATGTTTATACAGATAGCGGTGTAGATATTTTCATGTTTATACAGATAGCGGTGTAGATAATTCCATGTTTATAGAGATGGCGGTGTAGATATTTCCATCTTTATAGAGATGGTGGTGTATATATTTCCATGTTTATACAGATAGCGGTGTAGTTATTTCCATGTTTATAGAGATGGCAGTGTACATATTTGCATGTTTATACAGATAGCGGTGTAGAAATTTCCATGTTTATAGTGATGGCGGTGTAGGTATTTCCATGATTATACAGATGGCGGTGTAGATATTTCCATGTTTATACAGATGGCAGTGTAGATATTTCAATGTTTATAGACATAGCTGTGTGGATAATTCCATGTTTAGAGATGGCATTGTAGATATTACCATGTTGATAGAGACGGCCTTGTAGATATTTCCATGGTTATAGAGATGGTGGTGTAGATATTTCCATGTTTATAGAGATGGTGGTGTAGATATTTCCATGTTTATACAGATGGCGGTGTAGATATATCCATGTTTACAGAGACGGCGGTGTAGATATTTCCATGTTTGTACAGATGGTGGTGTAGATATTTCCATGTTTGTAGAGATGGCGGTGTAGATATTTCCATGTTTATACAGATGGCGGTGTAGATATTTCCATGTTTATAGAGATGGTGGTGTAGTTATTTTCATGTTTATAGAGATGGTGTAAATATATCCATGTTTATAGAGACAGTGGTGTAGATATGTCCATGTTTATAGAGATAGCGGTTTAGATATTTCCATGTTTATAGAGACAGCGGTGTAAATGTTTACATGTTTACAGAGATAGCAGTGTAGATATTTCCATGTTTATAGAGACAGCGGTGTAGATATTTCCACATTTATACAGATAGCGGTGTAAATGTTTACAAGTTTATAGGGATAGCGGTGTAGATATTGCCATGTTTACACAGATAGTGGTGGAGATATTTCCATGTTTATAGGGATAGCGTTGTAGATATTCCCATGTTTACACAGATAGCGGTGCAGATATTTCCATATTTATAGAGATACCGGTGTAGATATTTCCATGTTTATAGAGATAGCGGTGTAGATATTTCCATGTTTAGGGAGGTAGCGGTGTAGATATTTCCATGTTTATAGAGATAGCGGTGTAGATATTTCCATGTTTATACAGATAGCAGTGTTGATATTTCCATGTTTATAGAGATAGCGGTGTAGATATTTCCATTCTATACAGATAGCGGTGTAGATATTTCCATGTTTATACAGGTAGCGGTGTAGGCAATTCCTTGTTTATGCAGGTAGTGGTGTGGATATTTCCATGTTCCTACAGGTAGCGGTGTAGATATTTCCATGTTTATACAGATAGCGATGTACATATTTCCATGTTTATACAGATAGCGGTGTAGATATTTCCATGTTTATAGAGGTAGCAGTGTAGATATTTCCATGTTTATAGAGGGAGCGGTGTAGATATTTCCATGTTTATACAGATAGCGGTGCAGACATTTCCATGTTTATACAGATAGCGGTGTAGATATATCCATGTTCCTACAGGTAGCGGTGTAGATATTTCCATGTTTATACAGATAGCGGTGTAGATATTTCCATGTTTGTACAGATAGCGGTGTAGATATTTCCTTGTTTATACAGATAGCGGTGTAAATATTTACATGTTTATACAGATATTGTTGTAAATATTTATGTGTTTATACAGATATCGGTGTAAATATTTACATGTTTATACAGATATCTGCGTAAATATTTCTGTGTTTATACAGATATCTGTGAAAATATATGTTCATACAGATATCTGTATTGGTAATATTTACATGTTTATACAGATATCTGTATAAATATTTACATGTTTATACAGATATCTGTGTAAATAATATTTGTATGTTTATACAGATGACTGTATAAATATGTATATGTTTATACAGATAACTATAAATATGTATATGTTTGTAGAAATATCTGTATAAATACTTATATGTTTATACAGATTTCTGTGTAAATATTTATATGTTTATACAGATATGTGTATAAATATTTATATGTTTATACAGATATCAGTATAAATATTTTCATGTTTATACAGATATCAGTATAAATACTTATATCTTTAAACAGATAGCAGTATAAATACTTATATGTTTATACATACAGCAGTATAAATACATATATGTTTATACAGTCAGCAGTATAAATACTTATATGTTTATACAGACAGTGGTATAAACACTAACATGTTTATACAGATAGCGGTATAAACACTATGTCTATACTGATAGTGGTATAAATACTTACAAGTAAAAATAGATAGTGGTATAAATACTTACATGTTTATACAGATAGCGGTATCAATATTTATATGTTTATACAGATAGCGGTATAGGTATTCACATGTTTATACAGATAGCGGCATAAGAATTTACATGTTTATAAAGATAGTGGTATAAATATTTCCATGTTTATACAGATAGCGGTATAAAAATTTACATGATTATACAGATAGCGGTATAAATATTTACAAGTTTAAACAGATAGTGGTATAAATATCTACATGTTTATACAGACAGCGCTGTAAATATTTACATGTTTATACAGTTAGCCGTGTAAATATTTATATGTTTTTTCAGAGAGCAGTGTAAATATTTACATGTTTATACAGATAGCAGTGTAAGTATTTACATGTTTATACAGATAGCAGTGTATTTACATGTTTATGCAGATAGCGGTGTAAATATTTACATGTTTATGCAGATAACGGTGTAAATGTTTACATGTTTATACAGATAGCGATGTAAATATTTACATGTTTATACAGATAGCGGTGTAAATATTTACATGTTTATACAGATATCGCTTTAAATATTTACGTGTTTATACAGATATCGGTGTAAATATTTACGTATTTATGCAGACATCGGTGTAAATATTTACGTGTTTATGCAGATATGTGTGTAAATATTTACGTTTTTATACAGATATCTGTGAAAATATTTCTATGTTTACAGATATCTGTGAAAATATATGTTCATACAGATATCTGTATGTTTATATTTTTATACAGGAGTCTGTATAAATAATATTTACATGGATATACAGATATCTGTATAAATAATATTTACATGTTTATACAGATATCTCTATAAACATGTAAATATTTATAGAGATATCTGTATAAATAATATTTGTATGCTTATACAGGTGACTGTACAAATAATGTGTATATATTTATACAGATGACTATAAATATTTGTATGTTTATACAAATATCTGCATAAGTACTTATATGTTTATACAGATTTCTGTGTAAATATTTATATGTTCATACATATATGTTTATAAATGTATGTTCATGCAGATAGCGGTATAAATATTTTTATGTTTATACAATTATCGGCATAAATACTTATATCTTTATAGAGATAGTGGTATAAATACATATATGTTTATAGAGACAGAGGTATGAATACTTATATGTTTATACAGACTGCGGTATAAATACTTGTATGTTTACACAGACAGCAGTATAAACACATGTTTATACAGACAGCGGTATAAATACATGTTTATACAGACAACGGTGTAAATACTAACACGTTTATACAGATAGCAGTATAAATAGTTACATGTTTATACAGATAACTGTATAAATACATGTTTATACAGATAACTGTATAAATACATGTTTATACAGATAGAGGTGTTAATATTTACATGATTATACAGATAACGGTGAAAATATTTACATGTTTATACAGATAGCGGTGTAGATATTTACAGGTTTATACAGATAACAGTGTAGATATTTACCTGTTTGTACAGATAGCAGTGTAGATATTTACATGTTTATACAGGTAGCGGTGTAGATATTTCCATATTTATACAGATAGCAGTGTAGATATTTCCATGTTTATACTGATAGCAGTGTAGATATTTACATGTTTGTAAAAATAGCGGTGAAGATATTTACATTTGTATACAGATAGCGGTGTAGATATTAAAATGTTTACATAGATAGTGGTGTATTTACAAGTTTATACAGATATCAGTGTAAATATTTACATCTTTATACAGATAACTTTGTAGATATTTACATGTTTATACAGATAGCAGTGTAGATATTTCCATGTTTATACAGATAGCAGAGTAGATATTTCCATGTTTATACAAATAGCAGTGTAGATATTTAAATGTTTATACCGATAGCGGTGTAGATATTTCCTAGCTTATACAGATAGCGGTGCAGATATTTCCATGTTGATACAGATAGCGGGGTTGATATTTCCATGTTGATACAGACAGCGGTGTAGATATTTTCATGTTTATACAGATAGCGTTGTAGATATTTGCAAGTTTATACACATAGCGGTGTAGATATTTCCATGTTTATACAGATAGCGGTGTAGATATTTCCATGTTTTTACAGATGGTGGTGTAGGTATTTCCATGACGATACAGATGGCAGTGTAGATATTTCCATGTTTATACAGATGGCAGTGTAGATATTTCCATGTTTATAGACATAGCTGTGTGGATATTTCCATGTTTATAGAGATGCCATTGTAGATATTACCATGTTGATAGAGACGGCATTGTAGATATTTCCATGTTTATAGAGATGGGGGTGTAGGTATTTCCATGTTTATACAGACGTTGGTGTAGATATTTCCATGTTTATACAGATGGTGGTGTAGATATTTCCATGTTTATAGAGACGGCGGTGTAGATATTTCCATGTTTTTACAGATGGCGGTGTAGATATTTCCATGTTTATACAGATGGCGGTGTAGATAT
Source organism: Pan paniscus (assembly GCF_029289425.2). Classification (NCBI taxonomy): domain Eukaryota; kingdom Metazoa; phylum Chordata; class Mammalia; order Primates; family Hominidae; genus Pan; species Pan paniscus. The sequence continues at coordinate 65,028,441 of NC_085927.1, forward strand.
TTCCATGTTTATAGGGACGGCGGTGTAGATATTTCCATGTTTATAGAGATGGCAGTGTGAATATTTCCATGTTTATAGAGATGGCGGTGTAGATGTTTTCATGTTTATGGAAATAGCGGTGTAAATATATCCAAGTTTATAGAAACAGTGGTGTAGATATGTCTATGCTTATAGAGATAGTGATTTAGATATTTCCATTTTTATGGAGACAGCGGTGTAAATGTTTACATGTTTATAGAGATAGCGGTGTAGATATTTCCATGTTTTTGGAGACTACGGTGTACATAATTCCACGTTTATTAAGATCACGGTGTAGATAATTCCACGTTTATAGAGATAGCGGTGTAGATATTTCCATGTTTATACACATAGCGGTGTAGATATTTCCATATTTATACAGATAGCGGTGTAGATATGTCCATGTTTACAGAGATAGCGGTGTAGATATTTCCATGTTTATACAGATAGCAGTGTGGATATTTCCATGTTTACAAGATAGCGGTGTAGATATTTCCATGAATATAGAGATAGCGCTGTAGATATTTCCATGTTTTTAGAGATAGCGGTGTAGATATTTCCTTGTTTATACAGATAGCTGTGTAGATATTTCCATGTTTTTACAGGCAGTGGTGTAGATATTTCCATGTTTATAGAGATAGCTGTGTAAACATTTCCATGTTAATACAGGTAGCAGTGTGGAGATTTACATGTTTATACAGGCAGCGGTGTAGATATTTCCATGTTCATACAGGTAGCGGTGTAGATATTTCCATATACATACAGGTGGCAGTGTAGATATTTCCATGTTTATACAGATTGCGATGTACATGTTTCCATTTTTATACAGATAGCGGTGTAGATATTTCCATGTTTACAGAAATAGCGGTGTAGATATTTCCATGTTTATACAAATAGCGGTGTAGATATTTCCATGTTTATACAGATAGCGGTGCAGATATTTCCATGTTTATACAGATAGCGCTGTAGGTAATTCCATGTTTATACAGATAGCGGTGTAGGTATTTCCATATTTATACAGATAGCGGTGTAGATAATTCCATGTTTATAGACATCGCGGTGTAGATATTTCCATGTTTATAGAGATGGCGGTGTAGATATTTCCATGTTTATAGAGATAGCGGTGTAGATATTTCCTTGTTTGTACAGATAGCTGTGTAGATATTTCCATGTTCATACAGGTGGCGGTGTAGATATTTCCATGTTTATACAGATTGCGATGTACATGTTTCCATTTTTATACAGATAGCAGTGTAGATATTTCCATGTTTACAGAGATAGCGGTGTAGATATTTCCATGTTTATACAAATAGCGGTGTAGATATTTCCGTGTTTATACAGATAGCAGTGCAGATATTTCCATGTTTATACAGATAGCGCTGTAGATAATTCCATGTTTATACAGATAGCGGTGTAGGTATTTCCATATTTATACAGATAGCGGTATAGATAATTCCATGTTTATAGACATGGCGGTGTAGATATTTCCATGTTTATAGAGATGGCGGTGTAGATATTTCCATGTTTATAGAGATAGCGGTGTAGATATTTCCTTGTTTGTACAGATAGCTGTGTAGATATTTCCATGTTTATACAGATGGCGGTGTAGGTATTTTCATGATTATACAGATGGCAGTGTAGATACTTCCATGTTTATACAGATGGCGGTGTAGATATTTCCATGTTTATAGACATAGCTGTGTGGATATTTCCATGTTTATAGGGATGGCATTGTAGATATTACCATGTTGATAGAGATGGTGTTGTAGATATTTCCATGGTTATAGAGATGGCGTAGTAGATATTTCCATGTTTATAGAGATGGCGGTGTAGATATTTCCATGTGTATACAGTCGGCGGTGTAGATACTTCCATGTTTATACAGATGGCGGTGTAGATATTTCCATGTATATAGAGACGGTGGTGTAGATATTTCCATGTTTACAGAGACAGCGGTGTAGATATTTCCATGTTTATAGGGACGGCGGTGTAGATATTTCCAGCTTTATAGAGATGGTGGTGTGAATATTTCCATGTTTATGGAGATGTCGGTGTAGTTATTTTCATGTTTATAGAGATAGCGGTGTAGATATATCCATGTTTATAGAGAGAGTGGTGTAGATATCTCCATGTTTATAGAGATAGCGATTTCGATATTTCCATGTTTATAGAGACAGCGGTGTAAATGTTAACATGTTTATAGAGATAGCGGTGTAGATATTTCCATGTTTATACAGACAGCTTTGTAGATATTTCCACGTTTATACAGATAGCGCTGTAAATGTTTACAAGTTTATACTGATAGCGGTGTAGATATTTCCATATTTATACAGATAGTGGTGTAGATATTCCCATGTTTATACAGATAGCAGTGTAGATATTTCCATGTTTATACAGAGAGCGGTGTAGATATTTCCATGTTTATATAGATATCGGTGGAGTTATTTCCATGTTTATTCAGATAGCGGTGTTGATATTTCCATGTTTACAGAGATAGCGGTGTAGATATTTCCACGTTTATACAGATAGCGGTGTAGATATATCCATGTTTACAAGATAGCGGTGTAGATATTTCCATGTATATAGAGATAGCGGTGTAGATATTTCCATCTTTATAGAGATAGTGGTGTAGGTATTTGCACATTTATTGAGATAGCGGTGTAGCTATTTCCATGTTCATAGAGATAGCGGTGTAGATATTTCCATGTTTATAGAGATAGCTGTGTAGATATTACCATATTTATACAGGTAGCGGTGTAGATATTTCCATGTTTACAGAGATAGCGGTGTAGATATTTCCATGTTTTTACAGGTAGCGGTGTAGGTATTTCCATGTTTATAGAGACAGCTGTGTAGATATTTCCATGTTTATACAGGTAGCGGTGTAGACATTTCCATGTTTATACAGGTAGCGATGTGGATATTTCCATGTTTATACAGGTAGCGGTGTAGATATTTCCATGTTCATACATGTAGCAGTGTAGACATTTCCATTTTTATACAGATAGCGACGTACATGTTTCCATGTTTATACAGATAGCGGTGTAGATATTTCCATGTTTATACAGAGAGCGGTGTAGATAATTCCATGTTTACAGAGATGGCAATGTAGATATTTCCAAGTTTATAGAGATGGCGGTGTAAATATTTCCATGTTTATAGAGATTGCGGTGTAATTATTTCCATGTTTATAGAGATAGCGGTGGAGATATTTCCACGTTTATACAGATAGCTGTGTAGATATTTCCATGTTTATACAGATGGCGGTGTAGGTATTTCCATGATTATACAGATGGCGTTGTAGATATTTCCATGTTTATACAGATGGCGGTGTAGATATTTCCATGTTTATACAGACGGCCGTGTAGATATTTGCGTGTTTACAGATGGCGGTGTACATATTTCGATGTTGATGGAGACAGAGGTGTAGATATTTCCATGTTTATACAGATGGCAGTGTATATATTTCCATGTTTATACAATTAGTGATGTACATATTTCCATGTTTATGCAGATAGCGGTGTAGATATTTCCATGTTTATAAAGGTAGCGGTGTAGATATTTTCATGTTTATAGAGGGAGCGGTGTGGATATTCCCATGTTTTTACAGATGGCGGTGTAGATATTTCCATGTTTATAGAGATCACGGTGTAGATATTTCCATGTTTATACAGATGGCGGTGTAGATATTTACATGTTTATAAAGATACCGGTGTAGCTCTTTCCATGTTTATAGAGGTAGCGGTGTAGATATTTCTATGTTTATAGAGATAGCGGTGTAGATATTTCCATGTTTACACAGATAGCGGTGTTGATATTTCCATGTTTATAGAGATAGCGGTGTAGATATTTCCTTTTTATACAGATATCGGTGTAGATATTTCCATGTTTATACAGGTAGCGGTGTAGATATTTCCATGTTTGTAGAGATAGCGCTTTAGATATTTCCATGTTTATACAGGTAGCGGTGTAGGCATTTCCATGTTTATACAGGTAGCTGTGTGGCTATTTCCATGTTTGTACAGGTAGTGGTGTGGATATTTCCATGTTCCTGCAGGAAGCGGTGTAGATATTTCCATGTTTATACAGATAGCAGTGTAGATATTTCCATGTTTGTACAGATAGCGGTGTAGATATTTCCTTGTTTATACAGATAGCGGTGTTAATATTTATATGTTTATACAGATATCGGTGTAAATATTTATGTGTTTATACTGATATCCGTGTAAATATTTACTTGTTTATACAGATATTTGTGTAAATATTTCTGTGTTTATACAGATATCTGTGAAAATATATGTTCATTCAGATATCTGTATTAATAATCTTTACAAGTTTATACAGATATCTGTATAAATGTTTACATGTTTATACAGATATCTGTATAAATATTTACATGTTTATACAGATATCTGTATGAATATTTACATGTTTATACAGATATCTGTATAAATATTTACATGTTTTTAGAGATATCTGTGTAAATATTATTTGTATGTTGATACTGATGACTGTATAAATATTTATATGTTTATACAGATAATTATAAATATGTATATGTTTGTAGAAATATCTGTATAAATACTTATATGTTTATACAGATTCCTGTGTAAATATGTGTTTATACAGATATGTGTATAAATATATGTTTATACGGATATCAGTATAAATATTTTCATGTTTATACAGATATCGGTATAAATACTTATATATTTAAACAGATGGCAGTATAAATACTTATATATTTATACATACAGCAGTATAAATACTTATATGTTTATACAGTCAGCGGTATAAATACTTATATGTTTATACAGACAGCGGTATAAACACTGTGTTTGTACAGATAGCGGTATAAATACTTACATGTTTATATAGATGGTGGTATAAATATTTACATGTTTATACAGATAGCGGTATCAATATTTACATGTTTATACACATAGCGGTATAGGTATTCACATGTTTATACAGATAGCGGCATAAGAATTTACATGTTTATAAAGATAGCGGTATAAATATTCACATGTTTATACAGATAGCAGTATAAAAATTTACATGATTATACAGATAGCGTTATAAATATTTACATGTTTAAACAGATATTGATATAAATATCTACATGTTTGTACAGACAGCGCTGTAAATATTTACATGTTTATACAGTTAGCCGTGTAAATATTTATATGCTTATTCAGAGAGCAGTGTAAATATTTACATGTTTATACAGATAGTGGTGTAAGTATTTACATGTTTATACAGAGAGTGGCGTATTTACCTGTTTATGCAGATAGCGGTGTAAATATTTACATGTTTATACAGATAACGGTGTAAATATTTACATGTTTATACAGATAGCGGTGTAAATATTTACATGTTTATACAGATAGCGGCGTAAATATTTACATGATTATACAGATAGCAGTGTAAATATTTACATGTTTATACAGATATCGCTGTAAATATTTACGTGTTTATGCAGATATCGGTGTAAATATTTACGTGTTTATGCAGACATCGGTGTAAATATTCACGTGTTTGTGCAGATATGTTTGTAAATATTTACGTGTTCATACAGATATCTGTGAAAATATTTCTATGTTTATACACATATCTGTGAAAATATATGTTCATACAGAGATCTGTATGTTTATATGTTTATTCAGGTATCTGTATAAATAATATTTACATGGATATACAGATATCTGTATAAATAATATTTACATGTTTATACAGATATCTCTATAAATATTTACATGTTTATACAGATAGCTGTATAAATAATATTTGTATGTTTATACAGATGACTGTACAAATAATGTTTATATATTTATGCAGATGACTATAAATATTTGTATGTTTATACAAATATCAGCATAAATACTTATATGTTTGTACAGATTTCTGTGTAAATATTTATATGTTTATTCATATATGTGTATAAATGGATGTTCATGCAGATAGTGGTATATTTTTATGTTTATACAATTATCGGCATAAATACTTATATCTTTATAGAGATAGTGGTATAAATACATATATGTTTATAGAGACAGCGGTATGAATACTTATATGTTATACAGACTGCGGTATAAATACTTGTATGTTTATACAGAGAGCGGTATAAATACATGTTTATACAGACAGCGGTATAAATACATGTTTATACAGACAACGGTGTAAATACTAACATGTTTATACAGATAGCAGTATAAATAGTTACATGTTTATACAGATAACGGTATAAATACATGTTTATAGAGATAGCGGTGTTAATATTTACATGTTTATACAGATAACGGTGAAAATATTTACATGTTTATACAGATAGTGGTGTAAATATCTACATGTTTATACAGATAGCGGTGTGAATATTTACATGTTTACAGATAGCGGTGAAAATATTTACATGTATATACAGATAGCGGTGTAAATACCAACATGTTTATACTGATCACGGTGTGAATATTTACATGTTTATACAGATAGCAGTGTAGATATTTACAGGTTTATACAGATAACGGTGTAGTTATTTACCTGTTTGTACAGATAGTGGTGTAGATATTTACGTTTATACAGGTAGCGGTGTAGATATGTCCATGTTTATACAGATAGCAGTGTAGATATTTCCATGTTTATACTGATAGCGGTGCAGATATTTACATGTTTGTACAAATAGTGGTGTAGATATTTATGTGTTTATACAGATACCGGTGTAGATATTAAAATGTTTACATAGATAGCAGTGTATTTACATGTTTACAGATATCAGTGTAAATATTTACATCTTTATACAGATATCTGTGTAGATATTTACATGTTTATACAGATAGCAGTGTAGATATTTCCATGTTTATACAGATAGCAGAGTAGATATTTCCACGTTTACACAGATAGCAGTGTAGATATTTAAATGTTTTTACACATAGCGGTGTAGATATTTCCTTGTTTATACAGATAGCGGTACAGATATGTCCAAGTTGATACAGATAGCGGTGTAGTTATTTCCATGTTTATACAGATAGCGGTGAAGATATTTTCATGTTTATACAGGTAGCGTAGATATTTCCATGTTTATAGAGATAGCGGTGTAGTTATTTCCATGTTTATAGAGATAGCGGTGTAGATATGTCCATGTTTATACAGAGAGCTGTGTAGATATTTCCATGTTTATACAGAAGGCAGTGTAGGTATTTCCATGATTATACAGATGGCGTTGTAGATATTTCCATGTTTATACAGATGGAGGTGTAGATATTTCCATGTTTATAGACATAGCTGTGTGGATATTTCCATGTTTATAGAGATGGCATTGTAGATATTACCATGTTGATAGAGACGGCGTTGTAGATATTTCCATGGTTATAGAGATGGCGGTGTCGATATTTCCATGTTTATACAGTCGGCGGTGTAGATAATTCCGTGTTTATACAGATAGCGGTGTAGATATTCCCATGTTTATACAGATAGCGGTGTAGATATTTCCATGATTATAGAGATAGCGTTGTAGATATTTCCATTTTTAAACAGGTAGCGGTGTAGGCATTTACATGTTAACACAGGTAGCGGTGTGGATATTTCCATGTTCGTACAGGCAGTGGTGTGGATATTTCCATGTTCCTACAGGTAGCCGTGTAGATATTTCTGTGTTTATACAGATAGTGATGTACATATTTCCATGTTTATACAGATAGTGGTGTAGATATTTCCATGTTTATACCAATAGCGGTGTAGTTAATTCCATGTTTATATAGATATTGGTGTAGATATTTCCATGTTTGTACAGGTAGCGGTGTAGATATTTCCATGTTTATACAGGTATCGGTGTAGATATTTCCATGTTTATACATGTAGCGGTGTAGATATTTCCATGTTTATACAGATAGCGGTGTAGATATTTCCATTTTTATACAGATAGCGATGTAGATATTTCCATGTTTATACAGATAGCGGTTTAAATATTTACGTGCTTATACAGATATCGGTGTAGATATTTACGTGTTTATACAGATAGCGTTGTAAATACTTACATGTTTATACAGATATCGGTGTAAATACGTGTTTATACAGATATCGGTGTAAATATTTCTTTGTTTATACAGATATCTGCGAAAATATATGTTCATACATATATCTGTATGTTGATATTGTTATACAGATATCTGTATTAATAATATTTTCATGTTTATACAGATATCTGCATAAATATTCACATGTTTATAGAGATATCTGTATAAATATTTTCATGTTTATACAGATATCTGTATAAATAATATTTGTATGTTTATACAGATGACTGTATAAATATATGTTTATACAGATGACTGTATAAATATATGTTTATACAGATGACTGTAAAAATATTTGTATGTTTATAAAGATAACTATAAATATGTATATGTTTATAGAAATATCTGTATAAATAATTATATGTTTATACAGATTTCTCTTTAGACATTTAGATGTTTTTACAGATATGTGTATAAATATTTATATGTTTATACAGATATCAGTATAAATATATTCATGTTTATACAGATATCGGTATAAATACTTATATCTTTAAACAGATAGCAGTATAAATACTTATATGTTTATACAGACAGCAGTATAAATACTTATATGTTTATACAGTCAGCGGTATAAATACTTATATGTTTATGCAGAGAGCGGTATACACACTTACATGTTTATACAGATAGCGGTATAAACACTTACATGTTTATATTGATAGCAGTATATTTACATGTTTATATACATAGCGGTATCAATATTTACATGTTTATACAGACAGCGGTATAGGTATTCACATGTTTATACAGATAGCGGCGTAAGTATTTACATGTTTATAAAGATAGCGGTATAAATATTTACATGTTTATACAGATAGCGTTATAAATATTTACATGATTATACAGATAGTGTTATAAATATTTACATGTTTAAACAGATAGCGGTATAAATGTCTACATGTTTATACTGACAGCGCTGTAAATATTTACATATTTATACAGATTGCCGTGTAAATATTTATACGTTTATTCAGATAACGGTGTATTTACATGTTTCTACAGGTAGCGGTGTACGTACTTACATGTTTATACAGATAGCGGTTTATTTACATGTTTATGCAGATAGCGGTGTAAATATTTACATGTTTATACAGATAGCGGTGTAAATATTTACATGTTTATACAGATAGCGGTGTAAATATTTACATGTTTATACAGATAGCGGTGTAAATATTTACATGTTTATACAGATAGCGGTGTAAATATTTACATGTTTATACAGATAGCGGTGTAAATATTTACATGTTTATACTGATATCGGTGTAAATATTTACGTGTTTATACAGATATCGGTGTAACTACGTGTCTATGCAGACATCGGTGTAAATATTTATGTGTTTATGCAGATATGTGTGTAAATATTTACATGTTTATATAGATATTTGTATAAATAATATTTGTATGTTCATAGAGATGACTGTACAAATAATGTTTATATATTTATACAGATAACTATATTTATATGTTTATACAAATATGTGTATAATTCTTATATGTTTATACAGATTTCTTTGTAAATATTTATATGTTTATACATATATGTGTATAAATATATGTTTATGCAGATAGCGGTATAAGTATTTTTATGTTTATACAATTATCAGTATAAATTGTTTTATCTTTATAGAGTGAGCGGTACAAATACATATATGTTTATAGAGACTGCGGTATGAATACTTATACGTTTATACAGACTGCGGTATAAATACTTGTATGTTTATACAGACAGCGGTATAAATACATGTTTATACAGACAGCGGTATAAATACATGTTTATAAAGGCAGTGGAATAAATACTTAGATGTTTATACAGATAGTGGTATAATTACATGTTTATACAGATAGCGGTATACTTACATGTTTATATGGATAGCGGTATAAATACTAACGTGTTTATACAGATAGCAGAATAAATAGTTACATGTTTATACAGATAACGGTATAAATACATGTTTATACAGAAAGCGGTGTTAATATTTACATGTTTATACAGATAGCCGTGTAAATATCTACATGTTTATACAGATAACGGTGTGAATATTTACATGTTTATACAGATAGCAGTGGAAATATTTACATGTATATATAGATAGCGGTGTAAATACCTACATGTTTATACAGATAGCAGTGTGAATATTTACATGTTTATACAGATAGCGGTGTAGATATTTACAGGTTTATACAGACAACGGTGTAGATATTTACCTGTTTGTACAGATAGCGGTGTAGATATTTACATGTTTATACAGGTAGTGGTGTAGATATTTCTATGTTTATTCAGACAGCAGTGTAGATATTTCCATGTTTATACAGATAGCAATGTAGATGTTTCCATGTTTATGGAGACAGCGGTGTAAATGTTTACATGTTTATATAGATAGCGGTGTAGATATTTCCATGTTTATAGAGACTACGGTGTAGATAATTCCACGTTTATACAGATCGCAGTGTAAATGTTAACATGTTTATAGAAATAGCGGTGTAGATATTTCCATGTTTATAGAGATAGCGGTGTAGGTATTTCCATATTTATACAGATAATGGTGTAGATATTCCCATATTTATACAGAAAGCGGTGTAGTTATTTCCATGTTTATACAGATAGCGGTGTTGATATTTCCATGTTTATACAGATAGCAGTGGAGATAATTCCATGTTTATTCAGATAGCAGTGTAGATATTTCCATATTTACAGAGATAGTGGTGTACATATTTCCCTGTTTATACAGATAGCGGTGTAGATATTTCCATGTTTACAAGATAGCGGTGTAGATATTTCCATGTATATAGAGATAGCCATGTAGATATTTCCATGTTTATGGAGATAGCGCTGTGGATATTTCCATGTTTATACACATAGCAGTGTAGATACTTCCATGTTTTTACAGGTAGCGGTGTAGATATTTCCATGTTGATAGAGATAACTGTGTAGATATTTCCATGTTTCTACAGGTAGCGGTGTAGACATTTCCATGCTTATACAGGTAGCGGTGTGGATATTTCCATGTTTATACAGGTAGCGGTGTAGATATTTCCATGTTCATAAGGTAGCGGTGTAGATGTTTCCATGTTTATACAGATAGCGATGTACATGTTTCCATGTTTATACAGATAGCGGTGTAGAAATTTCCATGTTTATACAGATAGCGGTGTAGATGTTTCCATGTTTATACAGATAGCAGTGTAAATATTTACATGTTTGTACTGATATCGGTGTAAATATTTAGGTGTTTATACAGACATCGGTGTAAATATTTACGTGTTTATACAGATATCTGTATAAATATTTCTGTGTTTATACAGATATCTGTGAAAATATATGTTCATACAGATATCTGTATGTTTATATGTGTATACAGATATCTGTATAAATAATATTTACATGTTTATACTGATATCTGTATAAATATTTACATGTATATACAGATATCTTTATAAATATTTACATGTTTATACATATATCTGTTTGAATAATATTTGTATTTTTATACAGATGACTGTATAAATAATATTTATATGTTTATACAGATAACTGTAAATATTTATATGTTTATAGAAATATCTGTATAAATACTTATATGTTTATACAGATTTCAGTGTAAATATTTATATGTTTATACAGATATGTGTATAAATATTTTTATGTTTATACAGATATCGGTATAAATATTTTCATGTTTATTCAGATATCGGTATAAATACTTATATCTTTAAACAGATAGTGGTATAAATACTTATACGTTTATACAGACAGCAGTATAAATACTTATACGTTTATACAGTCAGTGATGTAAATACTTATTTGTTTATAATGGCAGCGGTATAAATACATGTTTATAAGACAGCGGTATAAACACTTACATATTTATACATATAGCGGTATAAACACTAACATGCTAATACAGATTGCGGTATAAATACTTACATGTTTATACAGATAGCGGTATAGTTATTCACATGATTATACAGATAGCGGTATAAGTATTTACATGTTTATAAAGATAGCGGTATAAATATTTACATGTTTATACAGATAGCGGCATAAATATTTACATGATTATACGGATAGCGGTATAAATATTTACATGTTTATACAGATAGCGGTGTAGATATTTCCATGTTTTTACAGATGGTGGTGTAGTCATTTCCATGTTTATAGAGATGGCGGTGTAGATATTTCCATGTTTATAGAGATGGCGTTGTAGATATTTCCATGTTTATACAGATGGCGGTGTAGATATTTCGACGTTTATAGAGATGGCTGTGCAGATATTTACATGTTAATACAGATAGCGGTGTAGACATTTCCATGTTTATAGAGATGGCGGTGTAGATATTTCCATGTTTATACAGATAGCGTTGTAGATATTTCTGTTTCCAGAGAGAGCGGTGTAGATATTTCCGAGTTTCTAAAGATAGCGGAGTAGATATTTCCATGTTTATAGAGATAGCGGTGTAGATATTTCCTTGTTTATAAAGATGGCGGTGTAGACATTTCCATGTCTACAGAGATAGCAGTGTAG